>NC_080545.1:57530900-59002150 GCF_028640845.1 Ahaetulla prasina | reverse complement strand
TATTTATTTATTTATTTATTTATTTATTTATTTATTTATTTATTTATTTATTTATTTATTTATTTATTTATTTATTTATTTATTTATTTATTTATTTATTTATTTATTTATTTATTTATTTATTTATTTATTTATTTATCCAGACCCGTCGGCTTCCAAACACGGGACAGCACTTGATAGCTTCATTGGGGTGGCCGGTGTGGAAAAGTACAGCTGGGTGTCATCAGCGTACAGCTGGTACCTCACACGAAGCCACTGATGATCTCACCCAGCGGCTTCATATAGATGTTGAACAGAAGGCGAGAGAATCGGCCCTGCGGCACCCACAAGTGAGGCGCCGCGGGTGACCTCTGCCCCCGTCAACACCGTCTGCGACCGGTCGGAGAGATAGGAGGAGAACCACCGATAAGCGGTGCCTCCACTCCCAATCCCTCCAACCGGCGCAGCAGGATACCATGCTCGATGGTATCAAAACCCGCTGAGTGGTCTACTAGCTCCAGGGCAGAGGAATAACCCCTATCCCTGGCCCTCCAGAGATCATCCACCAACGCGACCAAAGCCGTCTCAGTGCTGTAACGGGTCGGAAGCGGACTGGAGCAGGTCCAGATAGACAGTTTCCTCCAGGTGCAGGGGAAACTGATATGCCACCATACTCTCTACAACCTTCGCGAGCGGGTTGGAGACGACGATAATTACCTAAAACAGCGGGTCAGGAAGGCTTCTTGAGGAGGGCCTCACCACCGCCTCTTTCAAGGCGGCGGAAGACTCCCTCCAACAAGGAAGCACTCGTAATCCCTGGAGCCAGCCTCGTGTCACCTCCTGAGTGGCCAGCACCAGCCAGGAGGGCACGGGTCCAATAACCACGTGGTGGCATTCAGTCTACCCAGCAACCTGTCCATGTCCTCGGGAGTCACAGGGTCAAACTCATCCCAAACAACATCACCAAGACCGCCCTCAGATACCCCGTCTGGATCGCCACAATTTTGGTCCAGGCCGTCCCTAAGCTGAACGATTTTATCGTATAGATAACCGTTAAACTCCTCAGCACGTCCCCGCAACGGGTCATCCCGCTCCCCCTGGTGAAGGAGGCGGGTCACCCGAACAGGGCAGCTGGGCGGTTATCTGCCGGCGCAATGAGGGAGGCGTGCGCCTCGCTTCCCTCAGTGCCACTAGGTAGGTCCTAGTATAGGATCTAACTAGTGTCCGATCAACCTCTGAGCGGCTGGACCTCCAGGAACTCTCTAGGCGTCTTCTCCGGCGTTTCATCCCCTCAGCTCCTCGGAGAACCAAGGGCGGTTGGGATCTGCGCGGGTCAGAGGCCGCAAAGGCACGACACGGTCTAAAGCCCCAGCCGCATCCCGTTCCCAGGCTGCAGCTAGTTTCTCTCCCGTGCCGTGAGCCAGACCCTCAGGAATTGGCCCAAGCTCCGTCCGAAACCTCTCTGGGTCCATCAGGCTCCTGGGGCGGTACCATCCTAATGGTTCCGTCTCCCTGTGGTGTTGGGTAGCGGTCAGAAAGTCCAGGCGAAGGAGAGTGATCTGACCATGACAAAGGTTCAATGACTATTTCCTTTAAGTCCAAATCTCTCACCCACTGACCAGACACAAACATCAGGCCCAGTGTGCCTCCCCCGATGTGAGTGGGCCCACCCACTACTTGAGTCAGGTCCAAGGCCGTCATGGAGGCCAAGAACTCCCGAGCTACCGTCGATGACGAGCCGGCAGATGGCAAGTTAAAGTCCCCCATGACTAACAGTCTGGGGGTCTCCACTGCCACCCCGGCAAGCACCCCGGCAAGCACCTCCAGGAGCTCGGGCAGGGCAGCTGTCACGCAGCAAGGAGCCAGGTACGCGACCAGCAAGCCCATCTGACATCTATGACCCCACCTCACAAAGAGGGATTCACACCCGGCGATCTGAGGTACAGTGGTCTCCCTCGGCTCTAGACTCTCTTTAATAGCAACCGCCACCCTCCACCCCTACCCTGGGCCTCGGCTGATGGAATGCACGGAAACCGGTGGGCACATCTCGACCAGGGCACACCTTCAGTGCCCAACCAGGTCTCCGTGCGCCTATAATATCCGCGGCACCCCTGAATCAGATCATGTATTAGGGGCCTTGTAACCACGGACCGTGCGTTGCATAACATCAGGCGAGGCCCAGGCTCTGAGGGTCTTGACCATCCGAGGCAGGAGAAGTCAGGGGATCGGGCACGCGATCGCCTGCAGACATCGAGCGTGACCCCTATGTCGATCGATCCCCTTCCGCCATATCTGCCCCTCCCACTTACCGTGCAAATAGACCCACCCTCACACAAAGGAGCACACTCCCCCCCCATAACCTCCGAACCCATTTGATAGTCGCCACGAGCATGCGCTGGAACTGGTTTCCCTCGACGGGCTACCCCTCACCCACCCTAACCTCCCACCCCACCCGACACTACCTCCCCTCCAACCCAGACCCGTCAGTTCCCACCCTCCCCTTAAAATTCCCATTAAAATTCCCTTTAAAAACCCTATTAAAATAATTAATTAAAAATCCCCTGAGTCTCCTATTTTTGGCATGCCATCTCTCGGGGTTCCAAAACCCGTCCTCAAGATGGGCCCTCGATAATGTGGGGGGCCAGACCCGCGAGAGAGGGGAATCTCGCAGGGCAAGAAGGTCAGCCGCTGTAAATGTCCGCATGATAAAAGTCCGGCAAACGGACCCATCCTGGACCTGTCAAGATGGAAATTGACGCACCAGTGGTTCCGAGTAGAAGACAGACGGGATATAGGTCTTGGGCGGTAGATGAACAGACCGCCATGATTCAGTCAGAGCTCCAACCCCTCATCTCCAGTCCCGAGGGGTGGTCTATGGGCACGAGGGGGGGGGAGAGGATATAGTCCTACAATAGACAAGCTAGGATTGTCCAGGACCATCCTCAATTCCCCCCAGCTGGGGACCAAAGGTCTTCAGACGATCCCCTTGCAGCCAGCCCATGGGCATCCTCAGAGATGGTAAAAAAGGTGCCTACATGGCCCGTGATCGTCCCTCAGAGATGGTAAAAAAGGTGCCTACATGGCCCGTGATCGTCCTCTTTTGAGTTACACACAGACTTTTATATGTATCTTATTTATATTGCAACATACATTTTAAAGGCTTTTCATGAACCATAACGGAAAATTCAAATACATAGTAGTCACAACTGGTTAGGCAACTTTCCTTACTTATGAAAAAATATTCAAAAAAAATTATAGTAGAAGCTTCTTAGGCAGCATAAGTCTCACAGACAACATCCTGTCTTCCAAGACTTTCTTGGGGTCTTGGAAAAGTGTTTCTCTCATACTTTTTGATCAACTTATGTTGGTGGCCACATGGCAGTAACAGAGGTAGGGCTTAAAAAGAATGTGGAAATGTCTTGGTAGGCAAGGCAGCCCCACAGACTTTGTTTCCAATGCCACGGGATCATTTTTTTAAAAAAAAACTTCCCAAATTCTATAAACCTTGCTCTTTGAACACTTACATTGTACCTTGATTGAAGAGTGTAATACCATAAAGAATATGTTTATCTTCTTGTTAGGAAACCATATTCAAGAATTGTTGGTATAGAAATATATTTATGCTTGTAGTTATAGTTCAATAAGTTTAAGGCTCACCTTGCTGGAAAATTGTGCTGGATTGACTTAGTGGGCATATGGCGCATTATGCAAAAGTTGCCAAGGAATATTAACTGCACCCTAGCATCAAATGTTATGTATGGCAACGTTGTTCAATCTGTTGCCTTACAGATATCATGGACAAAAATTCTGATCACTACCAAGGTGATTGAATATGTTGCTTTGGGATGATAGCTGCAATCTAATATGATGGTAACAGAAGAACAGCTCTGTGCTAAATAGTGTGTGAAACTAAAAAATAGTATGTGAAACTAGGAATTGTTGATTTGCTGAAGGAAATGAGAGACTCTAGGATATCAAGATACCAAGATGTATTCAAGGCCTACAGTACCATAATTGGATTTCTCCCCTATCCCCTTAACTTGGAATTGCTACATAATATATACAAAAATCAGAATGCTGAATTATACATGAAGTTTCTTTCTGGGTGTCTCAAAAGTGTTGAAACGCCATTGCATGTCTATGCATTTATGTGCAGACACACGCCTGTATTAAAAAGCTGTCTGGAAAAAAAAAAAGTGGGGGGAGGAACAGTATTTTTTCCTCTCAGTGGTTTTTAGGACACAATTTAAAACTATGTTCAGCTATAAGAACTATAAAAGAACTATATTAGTAGAATAAACAAACGAGAACTTTAACATGAAAATAAATGATATTGTCAGTTCTCTGATTTTCTTGAGTCAAAGAACATTTAATTTAATATTTGGTTAGCTGAATCTCTCCAACTCCCATACAAATGCGTAGCAAAGTGTGTATGTGAGCAGACAACCCTAGCACAGCGTGTGGGTGCAAATAAATAAATTTGTCCTTTGGACTTCAAGAAAAATATGAAAAAAGTAGGCTTGGATCTTATGAAATCCTAGAGCCACAATTTGGCCACTCTATATAATGGGAAATGAATTATTTTTTATCAGTTCTTTGCATACAAAAGGAGAAGGAACATTTAAAAATTATATTACATAATATATGTTTTCCTTTCAAGGAACCCAATGTAGTGTTTCCATTTTATCGTTCTTACCACTGTGTATGGTTAGGTCAATGAAGTGGTGAGTAGGGCTATACAAATTTTCTAAGGGGTTCTTTTTTTTATTGCAGAATTGCCTGCCTTTGAAGTAATGATCTGAAACACAGGAGCACTCTGCCTCTATTCAGTGACGCAGCCATAGAATGTGGCCCAAAACAAATTCTTCCGTAACAAATTCAGAGCTGAAAAAACAGCTCATCCATTTCGAAAATAGAATTGCCAGATCTAGGGCAGAATTATACTGAAACAAATTATGCAAGCCATAATAATTATGTTTAGAGTGGGGCATCCTACTATCCTTCAGTTTGAGGCCTTTAACTGAATGTTTTTCAAGACCAGACTGAAAAAAATAATTATTAAATTTCATCTTTGTCCATGTACATGCATGTACTAGAGCAGAGGTCTCCAACCTTGGCAACTTTCAGCTTTGCTGGCTGGGGGATCTGGAAGTTGAAGTCCACCAGGCTGAAAGTTGCCAAGGTTGGAGACCTCTGTACTAGAGTACTGCAGTTACTTTATGTTGTTAAAATTGGATGCTTTTATTATTGTGGATGGAATTCAGACATTGATTCCAATTTAAAACGAAAGGGAATGTAAATGTATTCATTTGCCACATTTGATAATTTGTACTGAGTTAATTACTGGGAGAAAATGCCTGATCTCATTGTCGTGTATGTTTGAATGTTTTCTAGATGATTGAGTGACTGAAGAAGTCTTTTGATGTTTATAACTTGTCTATTGAGTGTTTCAAATATATGCAAAGTTCTAGGCTTTTGTAAAGATCTGCTTTTAAATATTGTACAGTTATTAGGCACATTGCACTACAAGGTATAAGAGCATTGTTTCACTTTTTTTATATTTTTGAAGATACATTTGAATCAAATATGTTAGTGTAAAAAATGTCATTTAGCAGCCCCCCCCCCCCCAAATTATAGTAATTGGGAAAAGATCATTTCGGACAGCTTTGTATATTGCCATGTTTGAGGTGGGGTTATATTGTGTTATAAATATGTATATGTATTTATGTTTTTTTTTCTTTTTATGACCATATAAACCCTTTTATTGGGTCGTCTGTATCATTCCTTGTTGTTCCTGTTCAAAGTACACTGCCAAAGAATCAGCTTTGGTGGCAAAATCAGCTGTTTGTCAGCAGGAGAAAAAGATTGCCATCGGCTAAGCATGTCATTTTGGCGAACCCTTTGTGTTTCTAAGTCTGTTATTTGATAATATGAATTTGCATTGTGGTCAGATGCGCTAAGAAACTAGAATAAAAATGTTCTGTCTATGCAAAAGTGTAGTTTGTGACTATAAATATTCAAAATTCATAAATTACTAAAAATTATCCTAGCATAGAATTATCATTTATTCATCCAGCACACTTTTGTTCCAAAGATATTGGATATTGAATGTGGGCTACATTAGAGAATAAAATCCCAGTTTCATATGGCATGAAAATATCTGTTTTCAACGTGAGATTTTACTGGTGTGCTGATTCAGTGTTTTTCAGACATTTACATGTGTGCAAACACACAAACATATGCTAACTAGTCACTAGGACAAAACAATTCAAAATATTTATTATCGCAATCTTGGGCCAGTTGGAGGACTAGTATTTCTGTGATGGCTTTAGTAAATCATTCCTCTATTTCCAAAGACAAGTCACTATAACTGGACATAGTTTTATGAAATATATTTTTCAGCCTAAACAAAGCCATTTACAATTACACTGAAAAGTAAAAGCATTGCTCTTACAGATAAGGGAATGATACAAACATAAATAGCATTAATATAAGAACATCTGAGCAGGAAAAGGTATAATTTTTAATGTATTTTCTCTCTCAGATTGTAATTTCTGGAATACTTCACCTTTTACAATAAGTATATTAGAACTGGATTATGAATATGGTTTAGGAGTTGGCATTGGTTGTATCGGCTGCAATTTAAGATAATAATCCTTAAGAAAGAAACCTAATCTGAACAGAACTGACCTACAAAAATCCATTCATCTGGAAGGCAGCTTCTGTCATCATTGCCACTAAACAATACTGTATCAGTTTTAATGAGGTCAGATTGTTGTTGCAATCCAGAGGGCACTGCTGTTGTGCACACATGGTCTTGCTCAGAATTCAAAGAATTGAATACAGATAGGCAACCTTTCTGTGTAAAAGATTGTTCCACTATTTATTTACCATTTCACTCTGGGCCACAACAACACTATTATTGTGTCTCCCTAGGACCTGGAGCCAAATAAATGGGGATTTGTTAATAAGTGTAATAATAACAAACACTCCTCATTTTACCGACCTGGGAAGAATGGAAGGCTGAGTCATCTTTGAGCTAGTGAGATTCGAACTGCTGGCAGTTGGCAGAATTAATCTGCAACACTGAATTCTAACCACTGTGCCACCATGGTTTAGATGTTGGAATACTGTTATGTCACTCCTTGTCCTTCTTTTATTAAACTATCTATAGACAAATTCATGGAAAGCCCAACTGCTTGAGCTACTTAAATTAGCCAGAGATCATGATGTGCTGTTCTAAACTTTTTTTAAAAAAAATCATATGGGAGGTTAGTTCATACCTTCAGCCTTTGAGGTATTTCAAGGCAAAACAACACACATTTCAAGGCAAAACAACATACAGCCTTTGTCTTTAACTATTTATATTATTTTAGGAAAACAAAATCCAAACAGGGAGAGGGGGGTTGTGAACTCCTCATTGTGCCCCAAACTACTAACTCAATGTTAGTGGTTGTCAATTTCAGCAACTTTAAGATACTTTGGACTTCAACAGTCAGAATTCCTCAAGGAAAGTTGATGTTCACACATCTTAAAGTTGCTCAGATTGAGAAACTGTTCTATCTGTTAAAGTTTTATGCCTCTAGAAATTTGATTTTGGCAAAATAGACACTCTTGAAGTTTTTATTGTTTCCCAGAAGGTTTAACTCCATTAACATTATATGATCAACATCACTCTGGATAAGCCTTCTGGAAGGAATCCATGGGGCTTCTCACTATCTTCTGTCCTGTGGCATTTATGGTCAAAGAAGTCATGAAACAGCAAATATGGGACATGAATAAAATAGTATTAGCAATGGCCAAACTGTGCACTGGAAATTCTATCAAAAATCATTGCTCTGCCCTCTGATATTTTTGATGTCTTCATTCCAAGGCATTGCCATGTATTCCTGGTAGCCAGAGTAAATATTCTACCTGCTGCACTTATGCAAGATTTTCAGATGCCTTCTCTTCAGAAGGACTATGTCCTTGTCTCTCAAAGTCTGTCAAATCAGTGCCACAGGCTACTATATTGCTCTTTTTATAAGGATTGCTGATATTGACACCACTTTTTAGTAAATTCTCAGGTGTATCTGACTCATTTTATGCCATTTTCTTTTTATCAGATTCAAAGTCAGATTTATTTACAAAATGTGTAAATTTGTTTCTGTTTTTATGCTCACCAAGAAGATAATGGTGTGAAGTCATGCAGTACAAAGAATAATCAATAGATTTAAGCCCAATTCTGCTGCTATACTGTAAATTTTTCTATTTCTTTCATCTACTTTTCCTGGTTTGTTATATTTGTAATTTCACTTTATTGCTCTGGTCTGATTGTTTTTTTTTTTAACAAAAATGTTAATTTTCTACATTTATGAGCAAATGCAAGGAAACCTTTTGGAAGAAAATATTTTGGAGTGATGGATCATCAGTTCCACAGACAATGCTAATCTAATGGCGGTTTCCCTAGTACTAGTAGTGTTAACATTTCCCAGCCACTGCACCCAATGAAAAGGGGAGATAGGATCATCAACAGGCATACTTCCTTGCATCTGATGTCTCCCAATTCTTTGTCATGTAATGTTACAAATACAAATGGCAAACAATGTTCAGGTATTCCAATCTAGCATTCAAGTGTCTCAGCAGCCTGAACTTGACTACTATAATATCATGTGAACAGGAAACTACTACTAATAAAATACTTGACTACTATTAATCATGTCAACAGGAAACATTGAGAAGTCTTTTTTCTTGATTGAAATATCTGAGAAAATGTTTTCTCAATAACTACACACAGTCATTTCTTTCAGTCATTTGGAAATCAGATATCCAGTCAGATATTGCATGAGGGTTCTTTCTTATGTCTCTTGTAGTGGAGAACCAATTAATCTTTCATGAGTTCTTCTTGTGTTCTGTTATAATTTGTTATATAGAAGCCCTGAAAAATTGTTCTGCATAAAAATCATGTAGACATTTGAACAAGTATATCTTCATGTAAAAGAAAATTTAACATGAACTATACATGGCAGATCACTTAAGTGCACTAAGACTTTCTCTTTTCAATTAAAATTTAGATTTTTAATAAAGGCTTTGATTAAATAAATACATAGTCAGGAATAGAAACATAAATATCTATTTGGATTGCTATGGAAGTAATTAATGAATAATAGGTTCTGCAAAAATCTGATGGATTGTGACATCAGCAAGTATTGTAGGCCCAGTTGAACTTACATTGGTTAGATACAGGACTGTATTGGTTAGAATATATGCGGAAGAGGCCTTCATCCTGCAGCTGATAGACAATGGCTAAAACGATGAGCGGCTGTATGTACATATTAGCAGTACTGTGTGGACTGGATTTTGAAATATATATGTGGATATATTTGGGAGACACAGAGTTAGTTGATCTTTCATTTACTAGACAGTACAACCATTTTTATGTCATCCTTGTAAAGAAAACTTGACTTTTTAAAATTTACAGACACAAGTTTGCTTATATGGAAAAGGAATATCTGCAGGTTAAAATGTGTCAACATGGCAGCCATGATAGTGAGATAAAAAATTCACCTGTTCTTAAATGTGGCCATTTTTTCACCATTTCCTGCACATCCCTTGATATTCATTTTTATTCAATAGCTGTTTGGCCACAATTACGTTATATAAGTTAGAGCCTGTCTCTTTAATTCATACAACTTGAGGGGTAACCAAGGATTGTTTTATTTTACTCTAAATGTGCTTCATTAATCTATTTTAAAAAGTCTACCTGATTTAAAACAGAAGCTGCACTTTAATGTTTCCAGCAAGAATGAAGCAACTTGCTTATTCCAAGTACACAATGGTACATCAGGTCAAAAGCTTAATTAGCTTCTTTTTTATGTGGGTGAGTCAGCAGCAAAAACCTGTTCCCCTTTAAAGAACATAAGACTCTTTCTCAGTCAATCAGGGATGCACTTAACTTGCAAACATAACACACACAAATTCCCACTGAGCTGTAAACGTGCCCCTTTTATAATTTAAGCGGTTAAGCATAAGAAATGTGCTTTGCTTTTAGTTGATGTTGCTGCTTACAGCAGGAACTTACAGTCCCAGAATGATTAATTAGGCACAAATGGAGAATGCAAAAACACACATTCACATAATTTATTTTAGAGCAGGAGAAATATCATTATCGAAATTCCATTCAGCAGCAGCAAAGGAGACTGGGGACTGAGAGATGCATCTGAATAATGCCCCTTATTTAAGATTGAGTAGGCTTTGTCCTTATGGGCATGAGAAAAGTGCAGCCATATATTTTTTTCCCCCAGAAGGAAGGTAGAAAGTGTTCTCAGGAAAGGCTGACATTGTCTCATCCCTGTTGAAGCTGCCATTCAGCAATGCAAGCTGATATGCTGGTCCATTTTATTGAAAAGCAAGGATTTTTCAACCCTAAGTACCGCTTCTTATATACACCTGCATAGCTAGGATATCTTAATCTCCGATATCTTGACTCCAACATTTCTTCTTATATTTCTTTCTTTTTCTCCTTATAAGACATTAAAATGTTTATAGGTAGGATGTTCCTGAACGATTCGTAGTTCTTCTCCAGTTGCAAAGTGGTTAAAGTGTGTGTATGTGTGTTTTATCTTTTTTATGCAGTCATCTCTTCAGTAATATGAGGCTGCGGTGGATTATGCAATTCAGTGAAACTCCAAGAAGAGACATCATCAGAAACCCCATGGGACCTTTGCCGATTGTACCAGTAAACAACTAGGAGTCTGCATCATAATGAGAAAACTGCAATAAAAAAGTGAAAACAGTTATAGCTTTCAGAACTATAATAATGTAAGAATGAACACAACATGAACAGAAATTTAAAAGAAGCATGAGAATAGAATAGAAAAGAGGAGAATAACAAACCTTATATAAAAACTGAAGGATATATTTCACCATATAGTTATTAATTTTAGGAGATACAATTTCTCTTCTTCATATGAATATATGAACATACAGAACATACAGCTCACTGGATTAGGTCAAAAGATTATCTGCTCAAGCATTATGTTCCCAGAGTGATCAACCAGAGGCCTCCAGGAAATCCGGAAGAAAACTGAAGGCAAAACTATCTATCTGTCTGTCTGTCTGTCTGTCTGTCTGTCTGTCTGTCTGTCTGTCTATCTATCTATCTATCTATCTATCTATCTATCTATCTATCTATCTATCTATCTATCTATCTATCTATCTATCTATCATCTATCTATCTATCTATTTTTGCTTCCCAGAAATTGACATTAAGGCATATTCTGGCTATTATCAAAATAATATTTACTATTTCTTGTAGTAGAGCAGTTCAGTGTAGGCATGGAAACTTACTTTTCTTATCACCTAGTTCTGTTACTGGCTCCATACAATAATCCTATGTATCTTTCTCTTTATCCTATGTGATGCCACCTTTGTCTACAGCTATTATACATTTCAGTCCTTTAAAACATGAAAATTAGAAATATTTTGAAAGTGTGTGGAGGGGGCTAAAAAAACACTTCCATAAAAATGAACTAAGAATGATAAAGGGGAGACTGCTGGGAGGGCTATTTTAGAAATGTATATGCAAATTATTATAAACAGTTAAGGAGTAGAGTTGAAATGAATCCAATAAATGTTAGTGTTCAATAAAATATGACGGGCAAAAATAAATCATAAATGCTATGAGAATGATGAAAAATGGAAAGATTGCTGATATAATAGGGTAACTGGAGAAATGTTAACATTTGGATATAGCTTGCTTGCTTAATACTGTATGTGTAAGAAGGTTGCATCTGGTCTGACAGTTGTCACTTTTGTTCCCATAATGAAAAAGAAAAATACCAAAGTCTATGATAACTAAGTTTTTTTTAGTGTGTCTGATGTTTTGACAGAGTTCTCAATGAAAGCACAGGATCTTCTGATAGCTTCATAATACCAAAATAGATGCCCATTATTGAAAGAATACAAAAGGCAACAATGAACACAATTTGTAAAGTACAGGATGCTAAGTCAGGATGTGTACAGGTAGGTCTTGCTCTCCAGTAGGTACTTTCTTGTGTGTTTGTTGATATAATGAAATCACGTGATACAGTGGTTGGGTTGAAGGGTTGAACTGTGGAATGTTTTGTATGGAGCTGAAGGGTGGTTGCTGGACAGGGTAAGAATGGTATAAAACTGAAGGAAAACATGCATGGTGTCTGATCCAACACTGAATGGGAAAGAAGATAAGGATGAATGATATCTCCTTGGAGTTTTAATGTATTTATGAATAAATGTGTAAGGAATGCTGATATTTATTCTAGAGAGGTATGTTGACTGGGCATAAGATAAGGCTATGCTGTAGGCTGACCCAATTCAAACCCAGATGATTTGCAGTCATATGTTATATTCTCAAAGTTATAAATTAGAATGACCTTTCCTTTCCTTTCCTTTCCTTTCCTTTCCTTTCCTTTCCTTTCCTTTCCTTTCCTTTCCTTCCCTTCCCTTCCCTTCCCTTCCCTTCCCTTCCCTTCCCTTCCCATCCCATCCCATCCCATCCCTTCAGTTTCCTTGGTTTACTACTGCTTCCTTCCTATGGTATGCATGATATTGCTCAATTCAACATTGAATAATGTGATGAGTTTCTATGTATATATGTAAGTATTGCTGTGTAAAAAAAATATGAGAAAATATACATGTGGTGTGGGGAGGGAAAACCAAATAAAATATTTAAAAAGTAAAAATCTTTGATCTGATCCATTCTGACATCTCTTCTCTCAGAATCTTGCATCTACAGCAGGAGTGTCAAACTCACGGCCTGCGGGCTAGATGCATCAAGTGCTGGTCACGTCCACCCCCTGTTTAGTGAAGGGGGAAAAAGTCCTGATACGTCATGTGATGATGACATGACAAGGTGAGTTTGACACCCCTGATCTACAGTGGAAGACAAGAGTGGGGGGAGACAAAATATCTAATGACATCATGGGAATGTCAGCGCTTAAAATGTCACGTCATTTGTCTTTAATGATAGCATTTGTGTGATGAAGTAAACACATGCATGTTGTAAATTTGGTATTGTTATGATTTGCTGCAGAGCGATGGGTCTTGTTATTGCCCTATTTGGAAACATGCTGCCCCAACATTCTTGCAGATTCTTGCTGAACTTTGCAAATTGGTTTGATTGATTGTCTCTTTTACTATAATTTCATCCCATTTTTCTCTTGGAATTGAACTTGGTACTCCTGGGAACAGCCTTTGTTTTATCCTCCAAACAACAAGCCTGACTTGGTTCTGGCATATTGACTGGATAAACTTATGCAATCCCTTTTGGTCTCACTCCCATAACTTAACAATCACACCACACTGACTTTGTTCTCAATATATCATTTGAAATTACATGGATAATGGACTTATTCACCTGCTCTACCTTTTTTTTGTGGGGGGAACTAAAACAACAACTTGTATGCACAATGAGGAAGTATCAAAAATTTCAGGACGTCCCCCTCCCAGTTTTTGAAAAACAAACGCAACAAACCCAGTGAGAATAGAGAATATTCTTTGATTATAGTATTGTCTGTTAGAAGCAGCAGTAGCGAAGTTGTTGGCAATGGACTAGAATTTTCTGAAAAAAAATCTTGTTCTCTAAACTTCCATTTTTTGCATATATTCCTCAGATTCTCAATATGTAGTGCTTACAATAGTTAATTGTACAGGCAAATAAATTGGAAGTTAGCATTTTGAAGAAATTCACACATTGTAAACATATACATGGCACATCTCCAAAAAAAAAAATCTGAGATGGAATTTGTTTAAGATGTGCCTTAAGTTTAATGCCTAAACACATAACCTAATTTTTGAAATAATCAGAATAATGATTTGCAAACTGCAGCCCAACCTTAATCATGTATTTTCAGCCATCTGAAGCTCATCTTGAGGCTATTTTCTGTTACAAAGAAAGATGAACCATTAAGAGATTTATATCATTTAGGAAATTGAGATTTAAAATCCTGGCAGATGGTTGAATTAGGTTATCTGGACAGTTAATTGATAAAAGAAGAAATCAATGCATCTAGTTCAGCCTAGCAAGAAAACAAGGAAGAAAGCAAGAGAAAGTGAATGATTTTAAATATATTCATAATATGTTGTGGAAGAATTATCCTTTGGATGTACTCTCCCATTGCTCTGCTTTTTTTAAAAAAAATCTACTAATATTCAGGAACAAAAGTTGTTTTATTGAAACAATAAAACTTAAAAGTAGTTATGCTACTCAAAGAAAAAGAAAAAGACATATGCTACCAATCACTTTCCAATATTTCTGGCATTAAAGAGTTAATTGGGTAAAAGAATGAGGCAATAATCTCTGCCTTCTTGAGCTATGATTCCAGACAAAGAAGGAACTCAACTATCCCTACAAGCCTCTTTCAGCCTCTCTGAGTTTCTAGATTTGGCAAGACATTAGAAATAGAAGTTTTGTCTGTATCCTTCAGTTAGTGAAACTGCAAATGTTATTGACAACTTAATTAAATGGGTTAAGGAAGGATGTTAACAGTCACAGAAGCCTAGAATTAAAGAGCAGAAAGTAGCCATCAAACTCATGCTTAATGCAGGAATCAAGATTTTTTAAAAAAACAACCCCTGGCAGATGTCTGTCTGGATATAAAGGGGAGCCTATCATCTTTCTAGGCAATTGATTCCACAGCCTTTGTGTTCCAAATGCTATGTAGTTGCTTCTATTATTCATTTGGAATTTGTCTTTGTGTAAGTTTATTTTTATTTATTTATTTATTTATTGCATTTATATACCACTGATATCAGGTTCAACTTCCAGCAGTTTACAAGATGGCTGACAATATATAAAATCAAATCAAAAACAAAAACAGCAAGCCCATTATTCTGTACCTTGCACTCTGGAACATGGGTAACAGGTCTTGACCTTCATCTGTATAACATCTTTTCTGGTATTTGAAGAGTGCTGTCATATTCTCACAAAAAAGAGTGCTGCTCTAAATGCATTGAACAGGCTCCTTACAGATAATCAGCTTTTCGTAGTTTTGTTTTCCAGTCACTAAGCAACAGTGATAATAGAGTGAGATAAGCCTGATGCCATATGGGAAAACTAATTTAGTAAGGCATTGCACAATGACAACGCAATGATGTTTTGGTTAAATGGCAGATGCCTCATTAGTGATTATTTATTTAGTTCTTTCTGCTTTCGGATTCTGCTCTTTTCCCATTTTCTGAACTTGCCTCTCAAACTCTGGAATAAACAGTGCTAACCTGAATATCAGTCTGTAAACCTGCCCCCCCCAAACTTATATTCCAAAACATTAAAATGTTCAGAGGGTTTCAAGTTGACCTGAAACATCTCATCTAATGAAGACCTAATATGTCTAAAATGTTTTCCCCTTATTCTCCCTGCCCTGAATAACGACATCACTTTAACAGAATTATTTTCCCCAAATAGCCACCATCATTTTTGGAAAACAGATTCTAGACATTGTGCATAATGCAAACTGGATTTGGCCAAATAGCCAAGAATGTTTCTGAAAAAGAAAACCAATTGTGCTGTCACTGCCTTTAAGGGAGAGCCTTATTTCCAAGAATAAGCAGTCAGACAATTTCCCACCCTTGCAGAGGCCTGATGAAATTCCACCTCTTCGTTTTTAAACTCTTAAACTCAGAGACAATAATTCAAGTGGTTATTTGTATGCAGTCCTGGATTTTGCATTAAACCAGCCCAGATTTATTTATTTATTCATTCATTCATTCAAATTCAATCTCATCTTTGTGACCTTTTTCAATTTTGTATATCATGTGTATAGAATTAGTATGATTGTTATGCAAATGTACACCCACGTTAAAATGGAACAGCAATTTGATACCTACCAGCCTTCCTGAATGGGGATTTTTTATTTGTATAGATTATAAAGAATCTGGGTTTGAAATCTGAGCAGTTGCAAAGTACATCTGCTTGGCAGTAATTCTTGCTATTCAATGTCAGAATTTTCTGGCAATTTCTACTGGCCAGGACTCTTAAATTTTTAAGAATTCCAGAAAACATCAATATGCACAACGAGTCTCCTATTTACCATATAGTTGAATTGTATTTTAGGTTCCAAAATATTGAAACCCACTGGGGAGATTACAAAGCAATTATACTCAGAGAGATCTCTGTGCTTCTTTGAGTTGGAGTCTCTGATACAGTCTTCCCCCAACCCGATGCCCTCCAGATATGTGTTGGATCTCAGTTCCTATAAATTCCAATGGGTATGGCCAAGATCTCTGCTAGCTGGAGCATGGAGGTTGAAAGCCAGCACATCTGGAGGGCAGAACTGCTGTAAACATTGAACAGGTAGAGTGCTTTTCACATTGATCCAGTTATAAACATAACTGTGGAAAAATAATAAGATAGCAAAAACTGCCCATCATGGAAGTCACTTAATCTTTTCCTCTTAATTATTTTTTTTCCCCCGGAGGGAGTCATTCTTTTTTAACATGTTGCTCATAAAATTGGATTACCATTATCTTTCTAAGTAATGTTTAAACATCATGGTGTAAATATTGTTGTCTTACTGGTTAATTTGGTTATCTTTATGTGGAATCCATTCCCCAGCATCATTATCATAAGTATTTATTTTATTCACCTTGAACTGAACCACAGCTAACAGGCAATAATCAACTGCTTGTGTTTTCTATTCTAACACATCAGTGATTTTTCCTCTCTCCCCATAGAACAAATGTGCTGTTAGGTTATTGTTTCTTAATTTATACTGGAACATCTAAGTCAATGTTGGTTTCCACCTGACATTTTTGCTGCCAAGGTACAGATATAAATCTGTAGGAAAAACCAATGAAAGCCCTTGATAGATGCTCAGATGATAATTTTAGATAAGCGAGCAGCTTAGAGCATAGCATGTGACTTCCATCCCTCTTGTGATTCCCAAGCAACTTGATATTTTGCCACTGAACAATGTCCATTCAATTTCCAGCCAATTTTTGGTGGAAAACAAAAAACTGGAAATGAAACTTGATAAATAACAAATATGTTAGGCTTTACATACTTCGAACAGAGGGAATTGGCATTGGGGACTCACAAAACTATTAAGTCCCACCTTCCCTTAATCGGTTGGTGTCTTTACAATACTGTCCCATCTCCTGCTGCTCTCAGCTGCTAACAATTATTTTTAGTGCACTCTCTGACCTTGAAAAACGTGCAGTCCTAGAGGGCTTTCTGTTACAGGTTCCAAGTAAAGAGATGTATCTTAATAGAGGAGTCACATGTTTCATCGGTCAAGTTCTTTTGAAGTATGACAGAGTTCACGCTTATTTTCATGTCTGTAATAATCTAATCTTTGTTAGCAAGTCTTCCCTTTGGAAGCAATTCCAACAGAGGAATTGTCTAATAAGGTGTCACAACTGGAGTCACCACATAAAGTTTTATTTAAAAAAAACCACAAGCGATATAGGTGTTTGTCACAGCTTCTACAGATCTTAGCAGTGGGGATGTGATCCTACACAAAATAAAAGATTGCAGAATTTCTGTTAGGGCCTAAAATGAACTGGTGACTCATCCGTCTTCTCAGTGAGACTGGTGGAGCCTTACATCAAGTGAAAAGATTAAAGATTATGGTTCATATGGTGATGACTACACAATAAGAATAAAAATAAATACGAACCATTGTCAAGCACCCAAATTTTGATCACGTGACCACGGGGATGCTGCAATAGTCATAAGTGTGAAAAATGGTCGTAAGTCACTTTTCCAGTGCCATTGTAACTTTGAACAGTCACTAAACAAATGGTTGCAAGTCAAGGACTATCTGTATTATATTCACAGGTAGGTCCCATCTAGTCCCACATGAACACAGATCCAGCTACCATTACCGCTTCTCAGAAGGCAAATTAGTAAGGTTACCTTTGTCCTTTTTAGAGTGGGGATTGTCAAGCTTATTCAAACACAGTAAAGAGCACCTTTTAGTTATATTAAGGATATTAATGGGCCCAAATGAGTTCCAGAGGCACTTTTGGAAATAAAATTCTCCCCACCCACTTTTTTTTGTAGCATCTCAGCTATTCATTTAATTTTTTGAAATTAAAAAGCTAAGTGCAGGGACAACTATAAAAAGAAATTTATTATCTGGAAAATAAAAATAGTTTTGAAAATGCTTTGTAAATGGGGCAGGGGGTGGGGAGACCCCAAGAGGACAAAATTTGCATAGAATTCCAGATGAATTGATCACTTGTTATCCATGTGCTTTTCACTAATTTCAAAGATAGAAGCAGACATACTCACCATGTAGGGAAAATGCAGGAATAAAAAGAGCTAAACAGATTAAAAGCTCTTGAACTTTCTAACCATTACAGTTCAAGTCCTTCTTTTCATCATTAATGAGCCTTGGAAGTTGTTGTAACTTGTTGCTGTATCCTTACAATTTATATTGATTGTTTCCTAGTATGATTTCTTTGCTTATTTGTACCCTATGACTATCATTAAGTGTTGTACCTTATGATTCTTAAGGAATGTATCTTTTCTTTTTATGTACACTGAGAGCATATGCACCAAAGACAAATTCCTTGTGTGTCCAATCGCACTTGGCCAATAAAGAATTGTATTGTATTGTATTGTATTGAATGAGAAACCCTTCCATAATTCAACCTCTCACAATACTTAACAACACAGTATCAGCAGTAGAAACTTTCACATTTCTAGGTTCTATCATATCGCAAGATCTAAAATGGACAGTTAACATCAAAAACTTCATCAAAAAAGGACAACGAAGACTGTTCTTTCTGCGCCAACTCAGAAAGCTCAAACTGCCCAAGGAGCTACTGATCCAGTTCTACAGAGGAATTATTGAGTCTGTCATTTGCACCTCTATAACTGTCTGGTTCGGTTCTGCAATCCAATTAGAACTGCAGAAAAAATAATTGCTACCAACCTGCCTTCCATTGAGGACCTGTATACTACATGAATCAAGAAGAGGGCCATGAAAATATTTACAGACCCCTCACATCCTGGACATAAACTGTTTCAACTCCTACCATCAAAACGACGCTATAGAGCATTGCACATCAGAACAACAAGACACAAGAACAGTTTTTTCCCGAAGGCCATCACTCTGCTAAACAAATAATTCCCTCAACACTGTCAAACTATTTACTAAATCTACACTACTATTAATCTTCTCATCATTTTCATCACCAATCTCTTTCCACTTATGACTGTATGACTGTAACTTTTTGTTGCTATCATTAAGGGTTAAATTGCAACCTATGACCATCATTTGTGTTGTAAATGTTGTACCTTTGATGAAAATATTTTTTATTTTTATTTTTTTTATTTTTCTTTTATGTACACTGAGAGCATATGCACCAAAAAAAATTCCTTGTGTGTCCAATCACACTTGGCCAATAAATTCTATTCTATTCTATTCTATTCTATTCTATTCTATTCTATTCTATTCTATTCTATTCTATTCTATTCTATTCTATTCTATGGCTAAAGAAAACACATGCTTTTTTGTTGCAGAATGCTGGATACATGGTGACTTTATTTGGATCAGAGTCTTCAAACCCTGAGTCTTCAGGCAATTTGTAAATAATATTTTCATTTGGATGACTTGGAATCACTTATTTGCACTAGATGCTTATTTACTCCTGCTGACCACTTCGAACAAATTTAGGCAATCTCTTAATACTTTTGTCACAGTAGCTTAAATTCAAGAAATACACCTTTGATTTAGCAGTAATTTCCCCTTAAGAACTAAGAAGGTTCCAGATAAAATGTAAGCTGTTCTGCTTTGGAAATATCCCCCCTACTGCTGTTCTATCCGAAACAACCTATTTTGAGCTTTGACCATTTTTACTGGAAATCTCCTCCTAATTTTCTGAAGCTATTGACTACTGCATTTTTTAAGATAGAACTCCACTTTGAAGTAGAGTTCTGATATGCCCCAGAAACGTATACTCTTGCTCAGTTATTCACGTCTCAGTCCACCCTGCATTCATCCAGAACCTACCCACTCTCTTCATGTGCAGGTGGATACTTCTGACTTTACCTTGGGAGCTGTATGATACAACATGTTCCAGTTCTTGGGTACTGTGTGTTATTTTTATTTATTTTATTTATTTATTTTGTCACACAGTGTATATATAAGCATAAGCATGAAATAACTATACAATATATAAGCATATATATAAGTATGAGTATGTAATAACTATATTAATTGGATATAATGAAAAGAAACAATAGGACAGGAACGGTAAGCACTCTTGTGCTCTTATGCACGCCCCTTACAGACCTCTTAGGAACGGGGTGAGGTCAATAGTAGACAGTTTTTGGTTGAAGCTTTGGGGATTTTGGGAAGAAACTACGGAGTCAGGTAGTGTATTCCAAGCATTAACAACCCTGTTACTGAAGTCATATTTTCTGCAATCAAGATCGGAGCGGTTAACATTAAGTTTAAATCTATTGTGTGCTCGTGTATTGTTACAATTGAAGCTGAAGTAGTCTTCGACAGAAAGGAATTGTAATAGATGATTCTATGAGTTAAACTCAGGTCGTGTCGGCGGCGTAGTTCTAAATTTTCCAGGCAGCTCCTTCCAGCCAAAAGAACCATGAAAGTTTTAACAAATAGTGTTAGATCTCAAAAAACAAAAAAAACCCACTCGGCATTGACACTATCTCCTCAAAGGTGCTAAACAATTGTGTCTACATGGATCACAAGAATTTGTAATACAAACACTACAGATTCTTGCAGTACCACTTCAGGTGGTTCACGGTTTTTCCTATTTTAATGTTTGTATTTCTTACATTCCCAGCTTTCAGATGAAGCAGGCAGATATTTTACCACATAAACCATGTTTCCTACCTATGATTCTCCTCTAGTCTCTGCTTTACACTAATAAAACTTTGCCTTTGCCCTCCAATATCTGACTTGCTGGGTGGGGCTCTTGGGATCAGACGAGAGATTCATTTCCTATCTGATCAAATTGTTAATAAGCTACAGGAACCATATGTCAATTTAGCAATAAATAAATATGTACCAGCTTATAGATTTCCCCAATATTTTCCTTTTCTTTTCCTTGTAATGGAAAGCTGTATCAAATGAACAGGCAAATGTTCCTCCCACGTTGAGATAAGAAGTATTATAGCTTGCCTACACAATAGCCAGCTGGTTATTTTGGTATATTTAAAAGAACTTATCTTTTCAATGTTTCTGAGTGACCTTGTATCAAGACAGATGCCAATGCTTATGCTTCCTCTTGCTGTACTTATTGCTAACAAGCCAGATGAACTGTTGCAACTCCCTGTTTCTCCACAGGTGACACACTTTCATTGGGCTTTTTTGTTGATTTGCCATATTGCAATGAACTGGATGACGTTCTGGGAACTGATTCTAAGACAGCTTATTTCATTAACTGCCTCTGCTCCTAAGACCACTGGTCTGTTTATTCAATTTTCCAAAACCAAAGCCTGCTCTGTCATCAGTATGGACAGGATACTGGGGAGGCTGAATGCGACCACATGTTTATTGGACCCGTGTCCCTCCTGGTTGGTACTGGCCACACAGGAGGTTACACGAGGCTGGCTACAGGGAATTGTTAACGCTTCTTTGACGCAGGGTGTCTTCCTCTCCACCTTGAAAGAGGTGGTGGTGAGGCCCCTCCTCAAGAAGCCCTCCCTGGATCCAGCTATTTTATCGAACTATCGTCCTGTCTCCAACCTTCGTTTTGTGACAAAGGTTGTTGAGAGTGTGTTGGCGTGACAGCTTCCCCGGTACCTGGATGAAACTGTCTATCTAGACTCGTTCCAGTCCGGTTTCCGACCTGGGTACAGCACGGAGATGGCTTTGGTCACGTTGGCTTTACTCAGGCCCCGAGTGGCTTTATCCCTCAGAACCTGGACCTTCGGTTGATGTTATGTAATGCTAGGTCCGTCATGAATAAGGCCCCCCTCATTTTCGATCTTATTCAAGAGGGGGGAGCGGACCTAATGGGCATCACGGAGACCTGGTTGGGCACGGAGGGGGGGGTTCCCCTCACTGAGATGTGCCCACCGGGTTTCCGTGCGTTTCATCAGCCGAGGGCCCAGGGTAGGGGTGAGGGGGTAGCGGTTGTCATTAACGAGAGTCTCGATCCGAGGGAGGTTGCGGTCCCACAGATAGCCGGTTGTGAAACCCTCTTCGTGAGGTGGGGCCGGGGGGTGCAGGTGGGCTTGCTGATCACGTACTTGGCTCCTTGCTACGTGATGGCAGCCCTGCCCGAGCTGCTGGAGATGATAGCCGGGACGGCGGTTGAGACCCCCAGACTTATGGTCATGGGGGATTTCAACCTGCCGTCAGCGGGCGATTCGTCAATGGTGGCTCGGGAGTTCATGGCTTCCATGACGGCCTTGGACCTGACCCAGGTAGTTGCGGTCCCCACCCACGTCGGGGGTAACACACTGGACCTGATTTTCGTCTCGGGACAGTGGCTAAATGATCTGGAGTTAGGGGAATTAATATCTCAACCCTTGTCATGGTCAGATCATTTACTCCTTCAGCTTGACTTTCAGACCGCTACACCTCACCGCAGGGAGACGGAACCGGTTCGATGGTTCCGTCCCAGGCGCCTGATGGACCCTGAGAGGTTTCTGATGGAGCTTGGGCCATTTCCGAGGGAGTTAGCCCACGGCTCGGCTGAGGAACTGGCAGCCGCCTGGGATGAGGCGGCCGCTGGTGCCCTAGACCGCGTCGTGCCTTTGCGGCTTCTGGCCCGGCGACGAACTCGACCAGCTCCTTGGTACAACGAGGAGCTGAGAGAGATGAAGCGCCGGAAAAGAAGCCTAGAGAGCGCCTGGAGGTCCAGCCGCTCCGAACCTGACCGAACACTAGTAAGGTCATATATTCAGACCTACCTAGTGGCGATCAGGGTGGCGAAACATAACTATTTCTCCACACTCATCGCATCGGCAGATAATCGCCCAGCCACCCTGTTTAGGGTGACCCGCTCCCTGCTCACACAGGGGGCTCGGGAGGACCCCTTACAGGGGCGTGCTGAGGATTTTGTTCAATATCTGTCTGATAAAATCACTCAGATTCGGGACGGCTTGGACATTGATTGGATAGATTCAGGCGGGATGACGGGGACAGGTCTTGAGAATGTTATCTGGGCGGAGTTCGATCCTGTGACTCCTGAGGACATGGACAGGTTGCTGGGCAGGTTGAACTCCACCACATGTTTATTGGACCCGTGTCCCTCCTGGATGGTGCTGGCCACCCGGGAGGTTACACGAGGCTGGCTCCAGGAAGTTACCAACGCTTCTTTGTTGGAGGGTGTCTTCCCCGCTGCTTTGAAAGAGGCGGTGGTGAGGCCCCTCCTTAAGAAGCCCTCCCTGGACCCGGCTGTTTTAGCTAACTATCGTCCAGTCTCCAACCTTCGCTTTTTAGCGAAGGTTGTTGAAAGTGTGGTGGCAAATCAGCTTCCTCAGCACCTGGAGGAAACTGTCTATCTGGACCCGTTCCAGTCCGGCTTCAGACCCGGTTACAGCACTGAGACGGCTTTGGTCGCGTTGGTGGATGACCTCTGGAGAGCCCGGGACAGGGGTTGTTCCTCTGTCCTGGTTCTATTAGATCTCTCGGCGGCTTTTGATACCATCGACCATGGTATCCTGCTGCGACGGTTGGGGGGATTGGGAGTGGGAGGCACCGTGTACCGGTGGTTCTCCTCCTATCTCTCTGACCGTTCGCAGACGGTGTTGGCAGGGGGGCAGAGGTCGACCCCAAGGCGCCTCACTTGTGGGGTGCCTCAGGGGTCTGTCCTCTCGCCTCTCCTGTTCAACATCTATATGAAGCCGCTGGGTGAGGTTATCCGTGGTTTTCCGGGTGGATTACCACCTGTACGCTGATGACACCCAGCTGTACATTTCCACCCCGAACCACCCCAATGAAGCCGTTGAGGTGATGGGCCGGTGTCTTGAGGCCGTACTGGTCTGGATGGGGAGGAACAGGCTTCGACTCAACCCATCCAAGACAGAGTGGCTGTTGGTGCCAGCTTCCCGGTACAGTCAGCTTACACCATCGCTGACTGTGGGGGATGAAGTACTGACCCCCAGGGAGGGAGTGCGCAACTTAGGCGTTCTCCTGGACGACCGGCTGTCCTTAGAGGATCATTTGACAGCCGTCGCCAGGGGAGCTTTTTATCAGGTCCATCTGATTCGCCAGTTGCGCCCTTTCCTTGACCGGGACGCCTTACGCACGGTCACTCACGCCCTCGTCACTTCCCGCCTGGACTATTGCAATGCTCTCTACATGGGGCTCCCCTTGAAGAGCACCCGGAGGCTCCAGTTAGTCCAGAACGTGGCCGCGCGGGTGATAGAGGGAGCACCGTGTTGCTCCCATATAACACCTATCCTGCGCGGCCTGCACTGGCTACCGGTAGTCTTCCGGGTGCAATTCAAGGTTTTGGTTACCATCTTTAAAGCGCTCCATGGCTTAGGACCGGGATACCTTCGAGACCGCCTTCTGCCACCGATTGCCTCCCAACGACCTGTGCGCTCCCACAGAGTGGCCCTCCTCAGGGTGCCGTCGACCAAACAATGCAGGTTGGCGACCCCCAGGGGGAGGGCCTTCTCTGTGGCGGCACCAGCCCTGTGGAATGAGCTTCCTCCTGGATTACGACAACTCCCTGACCTCCGGACCTTCAGACGTGAACTGAAGACTCTATTATTTCAGCGCGCGGGACTAGCCTAAGAATAAAAATGTTTTAAACAAATTTTAATGGGGTTTTATTGGTTCTTATTGTTTTAGTGATCAGGCCTTGATAATATTTAGTTTTAATCTGGGTTTTAAAAGTCTATTTATTATATTGTTTTATATTGTTTTAATATGCCTGTGAACCGCCCTGAGTCCTATGGGAGATGGTGCGGTATATAAGTTTAATAAATAAATAAATAAATAAATAAATAAATCTCTGGAGGGCTCGGGATAGGGGTTGCTCCTCTGTCCTGGTCCTATTAGACCTGTCAGCGGCTTTCGATACCATCAACCATGGTATCCTGCTGCGGCGGCTGGAGAGATTGGGAGTGGGGGGCACCATTTTTTGGTGGTTCTCCTCCTATCTCTCTGACCAGTCACAGACGGTGTTGGCAGGGGGGCAGAGGTCGGCCGCAAGGCGCCTCACGTGTGGGGTGCCACAGGGGTCGGTTCTCTTACCTCTCCTGTTCAACATCTATATGAAGCCGCTGGGTGAGATCATCCGTGGTTTTGGGTGCAATGCCATCAGTACGCTGATGATATGCAGCTGTACATTTCCACCCCTGACCACCCCAACGAGGCCGTTGAAGTGATGTCCCGGTGTCTGGAGGCCATGCGAGTCTGGATGGGGAGGAACGGGCTTCGACTCAATCTCTCCAAGACTGAGTGGCTGTGGATGCCGGCATCCCGGTACAGCCAGCTGGTTCCATCGCTGACTGTTGGAGCCGAGTCATTGGCCCCTATGGAGAGGGTTTGCAACTTGGGCGTTCTCCTGGATGCTTGGCTGTCGTTAGATGAACATATGATGGCTGTCGCCAGGGAAGCTTTTTATCAGATCCACCTGATTCGCTAGTTGCGTCCCTTCATAGACCGGGATTCCCTATGCACGGTCACTCATGCCCTCGTCACTTCCTGCCTGGACTATTGTAATGCTCTCTACATGGGGCTCCCCTTGAAGGGCACCCGGAGACTCCAACTGGTCCAGAATGCGGCTGCGCGGGTAATAGAGGGAGCTACTTGAAACTCCCATATAACACCTCTCCTGTGCAAGCTGCACTGATTGCCAGTGGTTTTCCGGGTGCAAGTCCAGGTGTTGGTTACCACCTTTAAAGCGCTCCATGGCATAGGACCGGGCTACTTACGGGACCGCCTGCTGCCACCAATAGCCTCCCATCGACCTGTGCACTCCCACAGAGAGGGTCTCCTCAGGGTGCCGTCAGCCAAACAATGTCGGCTGGCGACCCCCAGGGGGAGAGCCTTCTCTGTGGGGCACCTACCCTCTAGAATGAACTGCCTCTGGGGTTACACTTACTCCCTGACCTCCGGACCTTCTGACGTGAGCTCAAGATCTTTTTGTTTTACCGCGCAGGTCTGGCCTAATGTAATATGATTTTTAATTGGGGTTTTATTATTGTTTTATTACTAATTTTAGTAATTTTTAGTTAGCCAAATTGAATCAGATTTTTAAAATTGTTTTTAATTTTATTGATAAAATTGTTTTTATGTTGGCTGTAAACCGCCCTGAGTCCTTCGGGAGAAGGGCGGTATAGAAATCAAATAAATCTAATCTAATCTAATCTTGCTGCATGCCAGTCCTGGGGTGTTCATTGGTTTACTGAAAGTCCCAATTAGATGAAGCAAAGAAGGTGAAGCGGAAGTAGAAGACATGGAAACTACAGGTAGTTCTCAACAACACCTTATTTAGTGATTGTTTGAAGTTACAATGACATTGAAAAAGTGACTTCTGACCATTTTTCATAAGTAGGAGCCGTGGTGGTGCAGTGGTTAGAATGCAATACTGCAGGCAATTACTTCTGCTGACTGGAAGATGCCTGCAATTTGGCAGATCAAATCTCATCAGGCTCAAAGTTGACTCAGCCTTCCATCCGAGGTCAGTAAAATGAGGTCCCAAATTGTTGGGGGCAATATGCTGACTCTGTAAAACTGCTTAGAGAGGAATGTAAAGCACTGTGAAGTGGTACATGTCTAAGTGCTATTGCTATTTTACATACTTATGACCATTGCAGCATTCCCATGGTCATGTGATCAAAATTCAGAAGCTTTGCATCTGACTCATGTTTATGATGGTTGCAGTGTCCTGGGGTTATACAATCACCTTTTGCACCCATTGGATAAGCAAAGTCAATGGGGAAATTTGGATTCACTTAACAACCATGTTACTAACTTAACAACTACAGTGGTTCACTTAACACCTGTAACAAGAAAGGTCGAGATAAAATGAGACAAAATTCACTTAACAAATGTCTCACATAGCAACAAAAATTTTGGGTTCAGTTGTGTGTATTGAAAAAAATAAATATGACAAAATCAGTTTTATTGATTGATTTTGATTTGGTTTATTTATTCATTCAGTTTGTATCCTTTCTATTCTATAGCAAAAGATTGCTATAAACAATTACATTATGAAATGGAAATAAATGGCAACTGGTATTAAAATGGCTAATAATTGACAATTAAATACATGTTGGAATATTTCACCTTAGAGTGATATATAATATTATCTATAATTCATAGCATATTATTCAATCAATGTTCCAAAAAGTTGTAAAATTAAAGGATGGTATTGATAAGGACACCACTATCAAATATCAAAATGTTTGTAAGGATAGAGAAGTTGTTTTTCTCCTGCATCTTAGGTCCCATAAGCTTCATTTAAGTTCAGAAAAAAATTACTTGTGGAGGAAAGCTGGAAAGAGGTGAAGTGAAACTAAGAGAATAAAATTTGATTCAATTTCTTTTTTAAATGGACTGCAAGGCTTTTCTTTGTGTAGATTGTAAATTCCAAGGTAGAAAATTGTTGAAATGTTGAAAAAAAGTTACCGAATATGTGTTTATAACAAAAATAAATGTAAATAAACATGAATTATTGCTATTACCCCCTCATTTATTTTATTTAATTTATTTTATCACATTTAAGAATGGCCCATCTCCCTCACAGAGGACTCTGGGCAGTGTATAATGAAATTAAGGGGTGTGCATAAAAGCACCAACATGCCTACCGTTCCTGTCCTAATGTTCCCTTTGGTTGTATTCAGTTTGTGTGGTTATTTCATGCTTATACTAATATATATTGTTGTGTTTGAAAAAATAAATAAATAAAATAAATAAATAATTTTTTAGCATTTAATATCCCTCTTCCATGCCAAGAAGAGATTGAAAGTTCTTCTCCAAAGCATCATCTCCATCTTGGAGGGTGTGTGTGTGTTTGATTTCATGGTAAGAATATAGATAATCTGTTCTGTCTATACAGTATTTGTCCAGTTATATCTGAGTTGCTCACATCCTTTCCAAAACAACAAGTAAAATGTCTGAGAGATCTCCTTTCTTAAGCAGTCGTTTGCTGTTGCTAATCCATGCATATTTCCACAGACCTATTCTTACAAAACTGGAACATTAATTCTCATGAGGATTCTCCACGCTACTTTGCATGATAACAGTAATTGGCTGTTTCCTTGTCATAATGGAGATGGTCTCCAATTGCTGTAAGTTGCATAAGAGAATGCAAGATACCACAACTAAAAAATATTTGAAGCAGCAATTCCTTCCATGCCTTCCTGCTCTGAGATAAAAACAGAAGAGTACATTCAGTTCTATAAATGTCCAGTCTGTAAAGCCAAAATAGAAGAGGGATCACAGAGTCAAGAGCTGACATCAAAATTGCATGTCTGAGTATGGGCACATAGACATAGCGTGCAATCCCACACACACGTATTTAGTCCCATTTAAGCAACATTCTTCTTTCTGGCAAATAAGTGCTGCAATCACTGATCTGCGAAGGCAAACAACATGCTGTTTGGGACTATATGTACTCCATTCACTTTTTTTAAAATAACATTTTGTATTTTTAAAAAAACAAACAAACATACAAACAACAAACAAACAGTACATTTTTTCTGAATAGAGTATTAACCGAGTCAAAATTTATACAGCTTATAACATAAATATTTCCCAAACATAATTTATATATTTCAATTTCTAATATTCTTTTTTCCTACTTTTTTATTATTCATCTCTACCTAATATTTAATATATAATCAATATTACCATCCGCCCTGACCTCCAATCTTAATCTTATTTCATTCCTTTATCTTTATCTCCATTTATCACATATATTTCTCAAGATCACTACATTTGTAAATTATCATCAATTTATTTTGTCTTATTTCCTTATTTCTCTTGTAACCCTTTAATTTCTATCCTTAGTTTCTATTTTTTTTTTAAATTCTAGCTTGATATTTCACATTTGTCGCTTAATGTCAATTATTTTCAAAGGTGGGCCAATTTATCATTTCTTATTTCCCTATTAATCATTTTATCATTTTACCAAAAACACTATATTTCTTTGTTTTTCACACCACTTTTCTCAAATACAAACATTATCTTAATCTCTTAATCGTCTTTTTCTTTATTTATCTTATTCAATTTCAATTTCATTTGAATTTCCATAGCTTAACCCCCTCTAAATACCTCATACAATTCATATCATATTCAATTTTTACAATACTGATATTAATACAATTCATTTAATTCTATAGGTATATAATATGTTTCCTTTCCTCCTTCCCTTGTTTTTCTCCATTCTACCATTCGTATTACACAATATATTTCATGTTACAATCACAAATACTAATACAATTCACTTATTACTATAGGTATATATCATATACCTTCCTCCTTTCCATTAATTTAACCATTTTCTCTTGGTCCATCCAGCAATCCACCTCTTAAAATTTTCCTCCCTTTATTATCATGTCTTTTCTTCTGTATCCTTCCTCTGACTTTTAAGTCCTTTACTCATCTAGTTTGCCCTAAGTTCCCATCTGATGTATTCCCGTTTTCTCCTCTCACTTTTCTTTTTTCCCCACTGTTGATCTCAGTGTGATCATTTAACCATTTTGTGCCTAATTCTTTCCCCCTTTTTTTCCTCTCTTGCTTCATCCTACCCTCTCTATTTTTGCCACTGTTAATCCCAGTGTAATTGTTAAAAATATTTTCCTCTAACTTTTCCCCCTTTCCTTTTCTTCCCTTAGTTTTATTCTTTTTATAAGTTGTTTCCTCCTATTCCTTCTCTTTTTTCATTGTTACTTCCAATGTAATCATTTAGTTTTTCATCATCAATGTCTTTATCTTCTGTGCTGTTTTCTTGCTTCTCATTCTTAACCTCTTTATCCAATTGAATGTGTTCTGACACAGTTTTTTGTTTTCTATCAAGATTAAATGATACATGCATCATTTTGACCATCTCAATTAGTTCCTACCACATTTTGATGTTCTGGTTTGTTTTTAACTCCAATTTACAGTTTTGTTATTTTCCACCTCCTTTAGTTGTTGATATCAAACAGCTTAAAAGAAAACAAATCCTCCTTCAAATTTCTCATGGTTCTTATAGTTCAAGATCACTGCAATTTTTTCCAGATTTCAAATTGTTCGTTGTAGTGCTTCTTTTTTGCCAGCAGATGTCTCTCTCCAATCCACAAGTTTCAAATCAACAAAGTCACAAAATATCCAATTTGTGTATTAAATCCACCTATCAAATGATTTACAAGTTTCTTCTTCCTCTATTAACATTCCCCAATGCCAATTAGCTGCTATTTCCTTGCCGGCACTTCTTTTAAAAATTTTTAAATACTTCTTTTTTACCTGTGAGTTGGCCAATTGCTCACCCGGTACAAATACTCCATCCAAATCACCTCTCCTGCACAAAACTTATTCTGGTTGCCCCAGCTTCATGATGGCCACCACTCTGCCGCTGGATCGAAGAGTTGCCTCCAACCTTCTGAGGAACTTGCCTGTTCCTCTTGGTTGTCTGAGATGCCTCTCCTTCTTCACTGTCCCTACAGGAGGGATCCGGTCTGAAAAACCCCCAACAGCAGTTTGCCTGCCAGGATTTTTGCAGGGGTCATCGGAGCCTACCATTTTCCAGCCAGTCTCACCATGATGTTTCTGGTATTTCTCCCAGTACTTTATTCACTTTTAAAGAGCTATAAAACTTTAAGACTGCAGGTGGCAGCAGAAGCAGACCTTGGCTGATCTTTAAAAAACCCCAAGTGTCCAACCATGATTCAAATTACTTTAAAGCTAAAACAAAATGAAAACCACCCAAACATTATAAAGTCTATATACATCATGGTGCAGTTACAATCATCATAAAATAACACTTATAAAACACTTATAAAAACCTGTATTTATAAATCTATGAACCCTGCCATTTGACTTTAGTAATAAGAATTACAATATTCTTGGGATTTACCAACTTCCATTCTTAGCATCTACTCAGAGTTTCTTCTACCACTGAAATTGGTAATGACTGAATAATAAAAAACAGGACATTCACACACATATCTTGTCCAGCTCGTAAATGCAACTACCACATTTTTTCCCTATTCTGTTACCGTATTGAATGAGAACAATAGGAAGAATCAAGATAAAGTTGGCATGGTACCATAAGAAATTAACCAATACCTTGGGTAGAGGGAGAAAGAAATATCACAGAACAATGATCCAATTTTGGCAATTTTAGTTTTCATTTTAATGCTTGCAGAGGAAAGCTGAATGGATTTAATTAATGTCTAAAATTATGTACTTCAGTAACTATAAACAAATGTAGTTGCATTTATTAATATAAAAAGCTATGCAAATGGCTGCACTTTTGATTGTAATGCCAGCAGAAAATTGAAGTAATGATACACCATGATTAATTGATTCATGTTGAGGTTTGTAGAACAATTCTTTACTTAATGGGTTTCATCAATTTAATTTCATTAAATTTCATTTGTTTTATATCCATGTAGAAAAATGATATATATAGTTTATTTACATATATATTAGCCAGTGGAGAAACTTGTTGTAATAATGCACCTTTCACTGAAGCATAAGTAAAATAAATTATTTGCTTAAGCAGATCCTTGAACAATTTCAGTGAAGTTTTATAAAATATCATAAAGAGATATTAAATGCATAAAATTGTAAATTAACAGTATATGTTCAATAACACATTAAGGTGGCATGGCATATTGTTCCTAATGTTGACATTGAGGAAATATTATATTAAATTATTATAAATTGAATAACATTTAAATTATATTTAAAACTATCAAGAAATATAACTACTGAAATAATTCATTTTATTATGAGTGAGAATAGGAACAGGAATTGGTAGTTTCAGATACAACTGGAATAGATCATGCATATATCAGACTTATTTTGAAAGTTATTTTTGAGAATGCCAATATTTTTAATCATGATTTTTTGAGTTGGAAAAAAGCTTTGCACTTCCCAATGTTGATCTGGCAATTCTGGTTAAACTAAACCCCATTCTGTTTTTTTATCATGTTTCTAATTTTGTAAATTTTAATCTAGTTAGGTAATTCTATACATCTGGATAATTTGCTAATCAGAATTCTAAATCTTCCTATAGATAGATAGACAGCTTTTGAGTAATAAAGCTAATGTACAATGGAAAAATACAAGAAGCAAATTCATACAGACAAGACAATATCTTAGAAAGTTGGTCTTTTTCTCTTTTTTTTTACAACACATAATATAAATAATGGTTGAAGTGATGAACTGTGATCAGAGGGACTCAGATTCAAATTTGCCCTCAGCCAAGTAAGTCATCTGTGTGCTTTTTTTTTTAGCCCAATTTATCTTAATGGTGAATTGCAATAGGAAGTACACTGTACACCATTCTGAGTAATTACTGAAAAGACAAAATAGCAAAGGCATTTAGACTTATATACTGCTTCATAGTGCTTTTACAGCCCTCTCTAAGTGGTTTACAGAGTCAGCATATTGCCCCCAACAATCTGGATAATCATTTTACTGACTTCGGAAAGATGGAAGGCTGAGTCAACCTTGAACTGGTGAGATTTGAACTGCCAAACTGCAGACAGCCAGTGATCAGCAGAAGTAGCCTGCAGTACTGCATTCTAACCACTGTGCCACCACATCTCTTGTGTTAATAAAATGTTAATTTAATGAATGAATTTGATAATTTATGATGGTATTTGTATTTCCAAATATCTAAAAGTGCTTAATGGAATAGTATAAACCAGGGGTATCCATCCTTAGCAACTTTAAGCCTAGAGGACTTCAACTCCTAGAATTCCCCAGCCAGCAAAGCTGACTGGGGCATTCTGGGAGTTGAAGTCCTCCAGGCTTAAAGTTGCCAAGGTTGGAGACCCCTGGTATAAACAAAAGCAGAGACTTTCCACAAAATAGGCTTAAGTAAAGTTTCTATTTCACAGAAGATTAAGAAACTTTCTTTATTATCATTTATTTACTCATCACCTTTGGTCTTCTCAGTTCATTGGTGGTAGCTCCTAATTTACACACAAAGAGGAAAGTCACCTTGAAATCCCCCTCCCAGACAGCAAAGGAAATTTTGTCTCCCTTTTTTATCCTGACTGAAAGTCATTCAGTTTGCATTGTTCCAGTGATCATATGCATCGTGGCTTCAAAATGATAGAGCAGAGGATTGATTTCTGCAAACACAGTTCAGCCCCATAGCAGATGGGACTCTGATCTTCCAAACAGATACTCACTCTTTTGTGTAAATGATCCTTCTCACATGTGAAAACACATTAGCTGGGTGAAGACAACAGGGAATTGACTTATGACATAATCCAGGGATATCATTTGGAAGCAGAGGAAGTTGCTGGGCTAATGGATTGATTGATGAAGGCAAAGAAACCACAAATGAATATAAGTCATGTTCAAATTAAAAGAAAATTCTGCTCACAGCCATGATCTCATCAAAACAGGCAAAAGTCAGGAAGTCCTTCAAGCAGTAAAATAGCCTGTTTTGACTTTGAAATGTCTAACTTCAGCTACCTTATGCCAGAAATGTTAATGTCACTAAAATAATTAGATTTGGATACTTTCTATTGTATTTTGGGCTATGACATTCCAGGTCATTTAGGAACTCAAGCGAAATTACAAAGAATGTGCATGCATATATGATGAAATCATATGGTTGAAGCAAATTTATAAAAGACTATCTGTCAGTGTTTTATTTTGCAAGTATGCATCTCCCTTGCCCATCCAAAAAGCATAAAGTCTTATTGTACATTATGATGTGCCAGCCAGATGTGATCAACAACTAATACATGTATGTCCCTATAGAACAATCAGTAACATAGACTACATTGAGAGGAATTAATTTTCCACCCCTCTCTCTCTTCCTCTGTCTCTCTGTCTCTCTCTCTCTCCCTCCCTCCCTCCCTCCCTCCCTCCCCCTTCTGTCTCTCTCACACACATACAATGTGTGGAAAAGGAGTGGCAATATAATTCTGACATCAGTTCTCTTTTTCTATGCAGTACATTTAAGCTTATAGGTTTTAAGTCATACCAAATTGTCATTGTTAACATTTCAAACATTAAGTTACAATTGTTCATTGACATCTAAATACTTGATTCTGGTAAATAAATGCCCTGTTCCAAACTTTTTAAATTCTTTAGCCTATGATACTAAACATTTCTTTGATTGCTAGTGAGACAATAAAAGAACTTCCGTCTATTCCTTCCAGAAATCACAGTCACACTGGAATTTGTACTATCAACTAGATATAATCAATTTAGGTAGGTTTGCTTACATATTATTTTAAAAGTTCACCAAATTAAAATAATTTACTAAGGTATACATTTTGGATAACTTCTGGTGAGAGGTGATAGATGGCATAGTTCCACTAGTATATGTCAGGAGAATTGTCAGGTTTGCTGTCCTACTTTTGTTTTTGAATATTTAAGTAAGGATAGAAAACCTCTTGCTAAAATTCTGATCCAGTCACTCTTAACTAAGTGACTGGATAAGTGGAAATCAGATTCAATACAGGGAGGTGTCCTGTATTTCTATCTGCTTACCATGTTAATGTTACTACATTAACATTTTATGTTCTACTATAACTATATACTGAGTGGTGGTTCAGAGGCTAAGATGCTGAGCTTGTTGATTGAAAGGTCGGCAGTTCAGCGGTTCGTTTCCCTAGTGCCTCATAACAGAGTGAGCTCCAGTTACTTGTCCCAGCTTCTGCCAACTTAGCAGTTCGAAAGCATGTAAAAAATGCAAGTAGAAAAATAGGAACCACTTTTGGTGGGAAGGTAACAGCATTCCATGAGCCTTTGGTGTTTAGTCATGCCGGCCACATGACCACGGAGACAACTTCGAACAGTGCTGGCTCTTCGTCTTTGAAATGGAGATGAGCACTGCCCCCTAGAGTCAGGAACGACTAGCACATATGTGCGAGGGGAACCTTTACCTTTACCTTTAACCAAGCAATAAACTGTTATAATAAAACTCAACAGCAGCTGAGAAGGCATCATAGATTCAACATTATCTGCATCTCCTTTTTCCAGTGTGTCAGTATTAGGTAAATGGAATAAAGGATTTAATGTTCCATAATATTCTGATACAGCACAATTGTAAGATATTGCATGATTATCCAGTGATGTTGCACTATTATTGCTGTCTCTGATCTCTGATCCATAACCAGAACCAAGAGATAATTTATTCAAACCTGAGGGATGAGAATTAATCAAGATTTCCTTTTTCTGTTTTGAAAAATGTCCACATTAGTTTCAGAAACTTGCAAATTTCTACAGTATCTACTGTAATACTGTCATGGTCCTAGTATCTTGCATGTTGTTTCCATGTCAAGTCTACAGTAAAAATATCTGAAGGTCTTATTGAACTGGCATGCACAAAGAGGACAGAAACAACTTGTAGATTGGTCTGCTCAGATAAGAGCAAGCAAGGCTGCAGGGAAAAAGACTGAATTAGATATTAATAAATCTAAAGCTTGACACCCAAGGACAAGAAATGAAAATTGTTGGTAAGAAGTAAATGAGAAGATGTAACCAAGCAACCAAAATTTCAGACAACTGACCTAGACCATTTATTTAGATCTCCTTTATCCCTTATCTCAGATATACCATGCATGTATATTTGTGTGTGTGTGTGTGTGTGTGTGTGTGTGTATGGGCATTTTTTGCTCTGGTTCACATAAGAAAATTAGCATTTGTGAAGGAAAAAACAAATGTTTAAATGGACATCACTTTTGTACTCATTCTAATCTCACATTCTGAAACTCCAATTATCCCAACTATTTTCTTCACTTTCACGGAACTCTTCTTAAAGGCCAACATAAAGAATTTGGCCAGCATTCTTTTTCTTAAAGCATGTTCCTTTTAAAAGCCATAAACAGTATCAACTCTCACAAATAGGAGAATAGAACCACTTCTCTTGCTATATATGTTGATATGTATATCATTTCATTCCATAACTTTCTAATTTGTCGTTATCATATGCAATTACAAATAACTATCCTCTAACAGCAGTATATTTATGATTGCAAAAAAAAAAAAAAGCAGCAAATTTGGACATTTACTTTCTGCAAGTTATTAAGATGGAGATTAACACACAGGTCTTTAAAATTCAGAGGTATACAATCTTCATTAAAACAGAAACTGTCAGAAACAACTCCTATTGCCACATTAGTTTATTTTTTAAAAAAACTGAACTGAACTTGTCTTTTAGTGTTGTTATGTTGTTCATATCCTTGCACAGAAGTAGGTCTTACTACTTCATAAATATTATACATTTCATCAAAATAAAATGACTAATATGAAATATCTTCATTCTTGCAGTAAACCTGCTCTAGACAGGTAACTTATTTATTACGTTTTGTGACAAATGAATGAAAAAGTACTCAAGCTAATAATTAAAACTGAAACATAAACAGTACTGGATTGATGAGACGTAATATTTTACAAAATTGAAAAAAAAACCAATAACTTTGCGGATTGATATAATTCCTTATAAGCAGCCTAGACTCATCATGATCTGGGGCAGCCATATACATTTTATTTATTAATAAATAAAATAAAATAAAAATTAAAAAATTAAATAGCTGCTCCTTTTCTTCTGGGATGATCCATAATTGCCCAGATCAGAAGTTGGCAGAGCAAATAAGATTAACATAGACACTTGGTATATTCAATAAGTGCAGCAGGAAATGTATGATTTTAATTTCAACTGGGGCATTACTAAATTTGAAAGAATAAGACAATTCATGTCTTAAAATTTCCTGTGGAGTTGCAGCTGTTACAACAACATATTATTTCCTGAGCTCTGTATGGTGCTGAAATTGATTCAGATTTTCTATTTCTATATTTCTTAGCTAATGCCATTTGGATGTTAAAATGTATCACAGTGATATTAAGATCAATAGTCACATCTCCTTTAAGATCACTTTTAAACAATGCCTACATTAAGGAACACTTATTTCCTTGCTTAATTCTTACCTGCCACAATTTATTCTGACCAAGAGGTCATTCCTGATACTCTTATTCAGAACTAAGCTTATTTAACAGTTGACTGCAAGTCATAATTTACTAACTAAAAGTTTTTATTTTACAAACCCTTATATACAGAGATTAATTATTCAAAAATGAAACTTCGTATAGGTCATTTGTGTATGTGTGGGGTGGATAGCTTTTTAAACTGTAAGCTTACCTCCTCCTTTTTGAAATAACATATATTTGGTTTTTCTCTTGATAGCATGTCCTTGGAGGCATGTAATCTAGGTTGACATAATATTTATTCTTGGCTTAGGTACTGCTCACCCCTGTATTGTCAGTTGAATTTTTTTACCCATCCTTCTGTAGATTTTCTTAAACTTTATCAAGAATTCCTCCCTGGTTTCATAAAAACATATATAATATTTGTTTAAATGTAGTGTTATGTCTTATGGCCCCAGTACTATAAACACCCATTATGAAATTAAAAGGAACTAATTAGTCATTACTTTTTGATGAAAATTTTGACAGAATTCTCGAAGCCTTTGTCCCACTGAAATAATTTGCCTTTCTTTCCCTAACATCCCAGCTTGATTTTCAGGTTTTATAAAATAAGTGAATAAGGTAAATAAAATAAGGTAAGTGAACACCTGTCTACCCTAGACGAGTTCAAATCACAAGGACCGGATGGATTACACCCCAAAGTTCTGAAGGAACTGGCAGACGAGATCTCAGAACCACTGAACTATATCTTTCAAAGATCTTGGAGCACAAGGGAACCGCCAGAGGACTGGAAAAGAGCTGATGTAGTTCCCATCTTCAAAAAAGGAAAAAAAAAACCAAAAAAACAGATCCAGGAAACTACAGACCTATCAGCCTGACCTCAATATCAGGGAAGATTCTGGAAAAGATAATCAAGGAACGAATCATTGAACACCTAGAAGCTAACAAAGTAATAACCAAAAGCCAACATGGGTTTGTCAAAAACAGATCATACCAGACTAATCTCATTGCATTCTTTGACAAAATGACAAAATTAATGGACCAGAGGAAAGCTGTTGACATAATTTACTTGGACTTCAGCAAAGCATTTGATAAAGTAGACCATAACCTACTACTAGATAAAGTAGAATGTGGGTTAGACAGCACCACCACCAGATGGATTTGCAACTGGCTGACCAACCACACTCAACGTGTAGTCCTCAACAGAACTACATCCACATGGAGGGAAGTATGCAGTGGAGTACCCCAAGGCTCTGTTTTAGGCCAAGTACTCTTCAACATCTTCATCAATGACTTGGACGAGGGGATAGATGGGGAACTCATCAAATTTGCAGATGACACCAAGCTGGCAGGAATAGCCAACACTCCAGAAGATACAGAAACACTCCAGAAGATACAGAAACACTCCAGAAAGATCTTGACAGACTTGAACATTGGGCGCTAACTAACAAAATGAAATTCAACAGTGAAAAAACTAAGGTACTACATTTAGGCAAAAAAACCCCAAAATGCACAGGTACTGTACATGTGGTACCTAGCTCAATAGTAGTAACTGTGAGAGGGATCTTGGAGTCCTAGTGGACAACCATTTAGATAAGAGCCAGCAGTGTGCTGCCAAAAAAGCCAACACAGTTCTGGGCTGCATAAACAGAGGGATAGAATCAAGATCATGTGAAGTGTTAGTACCACTTTATAATGCCTTGGTAAGGCCACAGCTGGAATATTGCATTCAGTTTTGGTCACCACAATGTAAAAAAGATGTTGAGACTCTAGAAAGAGTGCAGAGAAGAGCAACAAAGATGATTGGGGGGACTGGAGGCTAAAACATATGAAGAACGGTTGCAGGAACTCGGTATGTCTAGTTTAATGAAAAGAAGGACTAGGGGAGACATGATAGCAGTGTTCCAATATCTCAGGGGTTGCCACAAAGAAGAGGGAGTCAAACTATTCTCCAAAGCACCTGAGGATAGAACAAGAAGCAATGGGTGGAAACTAATCAAGGAGAGAAGCAACTTAGAACTAAGGAGAAATTTCCTGACACTTAGAACAATCAATAAGTGGAACAACTTGCCTGCAGAAGTTGTGAATGCTCCAACACTGGAAATTTTTAAGAAAATGTTGGATAGCCATTTGTCTGAAATGGTGTAGAGTTTCCTGCCTGGGCAGGGGGTTGGACTAGAAGACCTCCAAGGTCCCTTCTAACTCTATTATTATGTTATTATGTTATGTTAAAATATAGTTTGGAGAGAAAGGAAGGAAGGAAGGAAGGAAGGAAGGAAGGAAGGAAGGAAGGAAGGAAGGAAGGAAGGAAGGAAGGAAGGAAGGAAGGAAGGAAGGATTCAACATATTTCTGGTTGATAATATTGATTTCAGGCTTTCTTTTAGAATAAATGAATTTGGTCATTTGTTCCTGTAGCAGTGCTGTTCCCTGCTTTCCTGAAAGGCCTGTTGTAGCAGTTTCTTATATGAAATAGGCCTCAAATCACAGATCAAAACCAATTACAAGCAAAAAACAAAGAAACAAAAAAGACACTAATTTCTTTGTTCCCCATTTTAGCATCAGCTATGAAGTTTCACAAGGAGTGTAGGGTTCAAGATCAAATAGCTCCAAATCCCTCTATCATATTTCCCAAAGTTGACACCATTTGGAACCACTTGAGAGTGAATTTAAATTTTCTTCTCTATTATAAACAATGAGATTTACACCCGGAAATGGACACACCCTTTCCCTTCCCTTTCTTCTTCTCTCTATCTGCAAGCTGTTGGCAGGATATTTGCTATAAGAATAAACCAAGTAAAAACATAGGTATTCTCTGCTATGGTCCTAAACTATTCCCTGCAAGAAGAAAATGGCTAAGACCTCTTTAATATCAGAATAGCTAAAGTTGCAATTGTAGTGAACTGGAGAAGGCATGAAGGTAATATCGTGAGGATATATGCTTCAAAAGTAATTATCCTGTCTTCATCATATAGTTAATGCTAAGTGAAGATGTACATAAAAATCCAATAATTGTTGTAGATAGCCAAAATGAGGTCTAGCCACAATATCTGTCACTGCAATTACTGATGCTTGGTCTTTGTAATATAATAAATAGAAAGCTATGTGGATGATTTAATCCATAGCACTGATTTCTTCATTTTATTAGGGCATCTTTAGATATCTTGTAAGTAAATTTCATAAAATTTCATAGAAATCGGCATGATTGTATAGTACATAATGTGGATACTAACCAATCCTGAACCTTTAGTCTCCTACATTCTGTTTAAAACCCTTTAACTGAAAAACAATTAATAATGTATTTTATAAGTAATATTAGTAAGTAATAATAGGTAATATAAATAATAATTAGTGTTTCAGAATAAACATGCAAAAATGGCATTGAACATTAGCAGCATTAATCTGTCTTAAATATGAAAAAATAGACACTTCTGTCTGTCTGTCTGTCTCCATTATGAATATATAGATAGATGCTGTGCATGCAAGAAAAACTGAGGAGATGTCAGTGATGTCTGCATAAATCCATTTATCATCTGGACTGGATGTTGTAGTGGACATGTTATAAATAATACTGTCAATGATCTAATGCTATAGATTGTTGGTTGGGGCAGGGCAATGGTTTTAAATTCCATGTACAGACATTTGTGTCATGCAGTTAAACTCAGATTATTCCATTGCCCAGTAATCCTGCCTATTGAAAATAAACAGTATTTAAAGTAAACATTAAATGCAGAGTGAAGAGGACAGAAAGAAAAGGAAAAATAAACAACTTCCCTACATAAGAAGACCTCCCATACAGTATGTTGCAGCTGGTTCAGATGTCCAAACTCTGGTTGCACTAGCCAAAAATCCACAGTTAACAGCTCATCCATAGTCTATTTCCCAACACTGGTAGTTATATATACAATGTGAGATATCTATTTATTATTCAAATGCCTTTTTAAAAAAATATCATTGATTAGGTGTGATATGTCAATTGGGATAAAAGTAGGACCTCTAGGAAGACTCACCAAAGAATAAGTTGCTAGAGAAGAAGCCCAAAGGGTTGGAAGTGGTTTAGTTTCTGCCTGAAACAAAACTTGTTTTAATGAGGCAAATCCTTTATTCTGCTTTCTTTGGCAAATAAAACTATTTCTCCCCTCCCCTGCTTTCCACACATTGCTTTAAATCTATTCCACCTTCACTGCTTTCAACATCTTTCTTCTAAAGTTTTAAAGTTGTGTTAATAAGATGTCTTGCAGTCACTGAAGTGTGAGGAAACATTCTTGGAAAAGGAGGAATGTATAATCACCTTGAGACTTTAGTTGTGGTCTCAAAGCACCTGGAAAGCAAGAAATTACTGTATCAGTCATTAGAATAATTTTGAACTGACAGCCAGGCAGACAGTAAACATTAGATCAAATGAGTGATCTAATGATATCTTAAAAACATGTGTTATTTTGAAACCCCCAGAATTAAATAGATCTATTCATTGAAAAGCTGCTGTAAATTTAAGCAATGCTTTTCCTAGACTGTAAGATCAAGTCTGGAATTTTTCATTTGGTTGGGTTTATTATTATTATTTTTTTGTAAGAGTCAGCAGAATGCAAACATTTCTTCCTAAACAAGAAGGTGGGGGGTTTAGCAGACACAAGACTGACAGAAACATCCATGAAGAAGGGTGTTTTTAGTGCTTGTTCTAATTTTTGTGCTTTCAATCAGGCTTTCTGAAATACAATAAACCATTTGTATGAAAATCTTATCTTCTTCAACAGGCAGAAAGCAGGCAAACATATGTTTCCCCCCAGCTTGATGTAACTTCTCTGATGTGAAAAATTAGTTATAAAACCTGAAACCTAGTTCACATCAGTGCAGTGATGGCAAACCTATGGCACGCGTGCCGGAAGTGTCATAGAGCCATCTCTCTGGGCACACCAACCATTGCCTGTTGCTCTTCTGGCACATGCACGCCAGCCAGCTGGTCTTCGCACGCACGGGAGCACCGGAAACCGGAAGAGCAGTTCCCCAGTGCGCATGTGCATGCCACATGGTTAAGGTTATGGTTTCTGGCGTGTGCATGCATGCCGGCCAGCTTGTCTTCGTGCACACATGAGCGCCAGAAACCGTAAGACCAGGTGACCAGCTCGCATGCACACTCCAGAAACTGGAAGCTCAGCTTGCATGCCGGGGAACTGCTCTTCATGCTTTCAGCGCTCCGACATGTGTGCACAAGGGAATTGTTCTTATAGTTTTTGGTGCTCCCCTGCACGCATACGCATGGTCCCATTTCAGAACTCAGTGCCAAAAAGGTTCGCCAACACTGCCTTAGTGGGTGACTTTCGACATGTATTCCAGGCATACATTCTCTGTGCATGAGAGTAGTATCCACATTAAAGGGGTGGGGATTGGGGAGGTGGAAGAGATAAACCATATTCTTGGTCCATATGTATTAAATAATTTTATTGCATCAGGTCAGTGGCAAAAAGACTCATGAACATAAACTGCTAAACATTTTCCACTCTGTAAAATTAATAACTGAAATAATAGTCATAGTATTAATGGATTTTTTATTTACTAAAAAATAAGTATAACATAACATAACAACAGAGTTGGAAGGGACCTTGGAGGTCTTCTAGTCCAACCCCCTGCCCAGGCAGGAAACTCTACACCATTTCAGACAAATGGCTATCCAACATTTTCTTAAAAATTTCCAGTGTTGGAGCATTCACAACTTCTGCAGGCAAGTTGTTCCACTTATTGATTGTTCTAAGTGTCAGGAAATTTCTCCTTAGTTCTAAGTTGCTTCTCTCCTTGATTAGTTTCCACCCATTGCTTCTTGTTCTATCCTCAGGTGCTTTGGAGAATAGTTTGACTCCCTCTTCTTTGTGGCAACCCCTGAGATATTGGAACACTGCTATCATGTCTCCCCTAGTCCTTCTTTTCATTAAACTAGACATACCGAGTTCCTGCAACCGTTCTTCATATGTTTTAGCCTCCAGTCCCCCAATCATCTTTGTTGCTCTTCTCTGCACTCTTTCTAGAGTCTCAACATCTTTTTTACATTGTGGTGACCAAAACTGAATGCAATATTCCAGCTGTGGCCTTACCAAGGCATTATAAAGTGGTACTAACACTTCACATGATCTTGATTCTATCCCTCTGTTTATGCAGCCCAGAACTGTGTTGGCTTTTTTAGCAGCTGCTGCACACTGCTGGCTCATATCTAAATGGTTATCCACTAGGACTCCAAGATCCCTCTCACAGGTACTACTATTGAGCAAGGTACCACATATTAGTATTATGTAAACATAAAGTATTATGTTTGAATGTAAAGAGTGTTCCATATGGGAAATTTATCTTAAGGTGTTATAATTATTTCTTATATTACTCATCTTGGAATTAACAAATAGATCCAATCCATCTATTTTGTTTGAAAAGTGTTCACATTCTTCTGTCTTGCTCATTCTCTCTCTCTCTCTCTCTCTCCCTCTCCCTCCCTCCCTCCCTCCCTCTCCTTGTAAATAGAATATATTTTTGCCCTGGGTGTGAATGTTGTGTTTGCACTAAAATACAAAGTAATCCCTTTGTTAAAACAGGTGAGATTAATGGAGAGAAAAAAGCAGACCCTATTTAAAATTTTATTAATACACCTCTGAAGTACACAAATGTAAACCTGGCAATTTACAGATATCTTGGGTTCCAGACACATTTTTTTCCTCCCCATTAAATAAAGCTGTAGTTAGTGTGAGCAGATGTATCCTGCACATTGTTACATTTTTTGATGCTTTTTGACATGTTATTATGTTATTTTGTCATTTGTCTACATTTTTATGAAATTGTATTAAGAAATCAATTCAGTTTGGCATTCAATTGTAACTAGTCTGCCCTTGTAAATCACGTGATTTGTATATCAGATTGAAAAAAAAGAAGGGGAGAAAAAAACAAAGTTGGCTTTACCAGGCCCATACAACTCATAATTGTCATGGCAACGCAGCCAGAGTTAATGATACAATCTAGGCCTTGCTGCATTTTCCTTTTGAATGCATATTTATATGTGTGGTGTTATACATTGTATACTTGATACTGCCTACAAAGAGATATGGGAACATCTGCAAAATACATCACCCAGTGAATGACAAATGATGAATAAAAAGGCTGTTGCAAATTAAAGGACTTTAGTAATGACTCAAGTAAGGCAGTGTGATAAGGAGAACAGGAAACTTTGCAAACTTGTCTAATATATAGATGCTCTTTGTAGATCTAGGATGGAAAGCAGCAGCTCATAGGCCAGCCAAGCACAATCTTTTGCTAAATTTCAAAGATCCTAAACCTTTCTGAGAACTCTTCCCATTCTGCTTGATTGCCCTATGTCGATGATTGGCACTCCTACAGTACACTGTTCTTTTGTGTTGGATTGCCATAGGATTGGTTTAAGAAAAAGCAAATAGCAGAATGTGCTCATTGTCTTTTTTTATGTGTCAGCCATCAGTCTGCAAAGATGTGTTGGACTCCCATCTCAGAATCTGTAGGGAAGGAATGAGCTAAGGTTAAAACTCCAACCATCCATCAAATGCAGAAACAACCCTCCACCATTCTTATTGCAGCTGTGCACCACTGGTTCTACAACACAGAGAGTGTTATTGGCAAGAAAATTGTACCCTCATTGACTGCACCCATATCATTATTGGAATAAACACAGAGGGCAAGTGAACTAATGTAACTATCTCCTTATAATCTTCTCAGTGCGATATCTTTTAGAAACAGCTGCTAGTATGCTGGTGATAATCTCTTTCAGCTTGAAGACTGATAATATTAAAAACTGTAGGAATACTTCCTTCTTTTTAAATTTACAAGTATAAACTTCGGTTATTTCCAATCTATTTCCGGAATCAATAATGTGGCACTGTAAGCAACATAATTTATGTAAGCTCTGGAGGTTTAAAATTTTGTATTTTATTTCTATCTTTGAACTCTATCTTCACTTGTTAATTATCTATAGTTGGAAAGAGGCAGGCAGGAATAGAAATTGTCTTCTGCATAAATATAGTCATACCATGATATCAACATAGCTGAGTGTCACATTTGGCTTTGTATACATTGGCTTTAAATTCTGCTTTGTGTTTTTTTAAAAGTAATTTTACTAAGAATTATCAATGAAAAGAATGAAAGTCAATGCAACTTACAAAAAATACAAACAAAAAAAAAGTTCAGGTATGAAAAACAAAAAAAATAGAAAGAAAATGTCTGTGGAGATTTTCAGTCATCCAGGTCATGATTGTCCCAAAGGTGCTTTTCCAAAAGGCAATTAGACTTTCTTTTTCTTTTTTAAAAATTTTATTTGAAGACATTTCGCTTCTCATCCAAGAACTGTTTAGAACTGAAGAAGCTTCTTGGATGAGAAGTGAAACATCTCCAAAGGGATGTGGGGGAAACAAGTAAGTCCAACTGCTTTTTGAAAAAGCACCTTTAGAAAGACAAAAAGAAAAGAAGAAACTTCCCCCTTCACAATTTTGAAAAAAATAAATAATGGTGGGCAAAATACAGTGTTAATACTGGAAACTAGTAAGTGATTAAAGTATTTAAAAATATAGAGGTTAGAATCAGAAGAGTAAACAGACTGCCCTGTTCCTTGAAATACAAATTCAGATTGTTGTAACTTTAGGTATTCCCCAGAGTTTGTTGTTTTGTTACTAATGTTGATCAGTAAGCAAAGCAAATTGGTAGCAAACAATGATTTTGATATTTTATTGAGAATTGAAGAGAAATTGAAGAAATGAAAACTTTTTACGTCAAACATGAATGCTATATACCAGACAAAAGAAAATATTAAGGAAAAAAGAAAAAAGTGAATTATAACAGATATCGAAGAAGTGATTATACAAGCAATGTAAACCCATGCACAGAATTGCCAAATGGTTATACAAATGTAGGAGGCCAGTTAGAAAATGGTTAATAAGACTATCCCAAATGAGAAGAAAAGAATATAGCCAAATACGTCTAAATTTACATTAATACAAGAACCAAAATCAGAAAGAAAGCAATAATCAAGTTTAGCCCTGGTTTTTAATGTCTTTCTTTGGACAAGAAATTATATACTAGAATGAGGAAATAATTAATAATTAGACATCTAACAGCTATTTTAATATTACAGTTATTGATATTATACAAAGATATAGAAAAAGTGGAGACTCTACCTACTACAAACAACTCTAGGAGATCTCTGTTTGCTATTTCAATAGGAACCTTCTTGCTTCAAACGATCTACTATCATCCCAGTGCCGAAGAAGCCCACCATCAAGGAACTGAATAACTATAGACCAGTTGCTCTAACATTTGTAGTTATTAAAACCTTTGAAAGCCTAGTGCTGTACAACTTGAAAACCATCACGGATCCGCTATTAGACCCTCTGCAATTTGCATACCAAGCAAATAGATCAACAGATGATGCTGTTAATATGGCTCTGCACTACATCCTACAACATCTTGAATCTCCAAAGACCTACGCAAGGGTCCTCTTGGTAGACTTTAGTTCATTATTCAACACCATCATTCCAGACATTCTACTAACTAAGCTAAACCAGCTATCGGTACCTGAACACACTTGTAAGTGGATCATAAGCTTCCTAACAGACAGGAAGCAGCAAGTCAGGCTAAGCAGAATCACATCAGATACCTGTAATTAGCACAGAGGCCCCACAAGGCTGTGTGCGCTCTCTACTTCTCTTCTCACTATATACCAATGACTGAATCTCAAACGATCCATCTGTTAAACTACTGAAGTTTGCAGATAACACAACAGTGATCGCTCTCATTCGAGACAATGATGAATCTGCATACAGATGGGAGGTTGAACGACTAGCCTCGTGGTGGAACTGAACACACTAAAAATCATAGAAATGGTGGTGGATTTTAGAAGGAACCCTCTCATACTACCACCTCTTACAATACTAGACAACACAGTATCAACAGTAGAGACCTTCAAATTTCTAGGTTCTTCCATATCTCAAGACCTAAAATGGACACCTAACATCAAAAACGTCAACAAAAAAGCACAACAAAGAATATTCTGATACAGTTCTACAGTGTTCTGTATAACTGAATCAGAACATTCTTTGTTGTGCAGAGGAGTTATTGAGTCTTCATCTGCACCTCTATAACTGTCCTGTTTGGTTCTGCAACCCAACAAGACAGACACAGACTTCAGAGGATAATTAGAACTGCAGAAAAAACAGTTACTACCAACATGCCTTCCATTGAGAACCTGTATACTGCACAAGTCAAAAAGAGCGCTATGAAAATATTTACAGACCCCTCACATCCTGGATATAAACTGTTTCATCTCCTACCCACAAAACTATGCTATAGAGCACTGCACACCAGAAGAACTAGACACAAGAACAGTTTTTTCCCAAATGCCATCACTCTGCTAAACAAATAATTCCGTCAACACTGTCAAACTATTTACTAAGTCTGCACTATTATTAATCTTCTCATCATTCCTATCACACATCTCTTTCCACTTATGACTGTATGACTGTAACTTTGTTGCTTGTATCCTTACGATTTATATTGATATTGTTTCCTAATTGCTTATTTGTAGCCTATGTCTCTCATTAAGTGTTGTACCTTAGGATTCTTGACGAATGTATATTTTCTTTTATGTACACTGAGAGTGTATGCACTAAGACAAATTCCTTGTGTGTCCAATCACACTTGGCCAATAAAGAATTCTATTCTATTCTGTTCTGTTCTGTTCTGTTCTGCTCTGCTCTGCTCTGCTCTGCTCTGCTCTGCTCTGCTCTATTCTAACTTTAACCAACAAGATATGACAGGGCAGGAGTCAACTGAGGAGATATAACATTTATGTAGAGCTAATAAAATTGGAAGGAAGCACCTAAAATTATGGAAAATTGTTATGAAAAAAATGACATATAAAAGATGGGAGATGTTGGGATACACTAGAAAACTTTAATTTAATTTGGAAAAGAGTTATCCTTTTTGCAAAACATAATAGGCCTTTTTTTTTTTTTTTTTGCTTATCCCATATATCCAAAAATTGTTGCTGGGATCCTGATTCGTTGTTAGATCTTTTTAATACATTTGTTAATGCTGCTGTGATATTTTTACGTTTTAATTGCCTGTCTTTTATTCTTTGTATTTCTCACCCTGTATCTGTGGTTTGATTTGTTTTCTAAGCAAAATGAAGTTAATTATAAAAATGTGGCACCTCCAGAGTCCCAAGAAAGCTCATGCCTCCCTGCATTAAATAAATAAAATCTAAGCATTTGAAAGCTTGGCAGCTCCTGGGGAATGTTAATGAAATTTTGTGGGAGGTAACTATTCTTACCTGAGAATTCATGACACTTTCATTATCTCAGATGAGCTCTTGTACAAGGTTTGGTCTGATCTGTGTGGTTTTACAATCACACAAATTCACTGACTTTTTAAAAACTCTTAGTCAGTGATAAACAATTGTCTAAGCATATCAAGGAGATGGAAAAAGGCTGAGCCCTGGTCTATTTTGTTATGTGCCAAAAAAACATAATGTTGGTATAAAATCTGGCAAGCTGCTCATGGGAGGCTCTGAGATGTCCATCTGTCAGCCTTCCCAGGTAGCCCAGATGGGAAACATGACCAGATGAGCTATTTCTTTATTAAAAAATCATTACATTACAATACATTAATAGAATCTTGTAAGTCTGAAAGTATAAATCTCCTGCCGTCTCCTTTAAAGCCTGAGAACTTGGAGGAGAAGTGCCTTCTGAGCCTATTTTTCTGCCCATTTTATAGCTATAAGCTCTACCCTCTCTTATATCCAGATTTTCTGGATAAACATTTAAACTGAACAGTGGGGACAGTGAATTAACTGATACAGAAAATTTCTGTCCCCAGCAATCGAAAACTAAAAGGGTTATCAGTGCATGTAACATAGATGTCTGTATGGGTAAGACTATCAGTCCTGCTATCAAGCAAAACTAAGCATTTAACAGTGAGTGCCATACCATGTGCACTAAACCAACAAGTGGCAAGAAAGTAGGGGCAGTCAACACAGGTTATGTAGACAGTAAACACAAGGTCAATCCAAATGGACTCAAATGTCTATACACCAATGCACAGAGTATGAGGAATAAACAGGGTGAATTAGAAATTCAAGTAAATGAGGGCAGATATGATATTGTTGCCATTACGGAACTTGGTGGGATGAAACTGAAAAATGGAACATACAGCTAGAGGGATATAAATTATTTAAAAGAAATAGACCAAATAAAAGAGGAAGTGGAGTTGCACTATACATAAGAAATAACTACATCTCTACAGAAATAGAGCACAACAATGATGAAAATCATCTTGAATGTATTTGGGTCAATATAAAAGGGGTGAAAAACGATATTGCCATAGGTCTATACTATAGGCCACCCAACCAAACAGAGGAAGTAGATGAACTTTTTGCTAGTCAGCTAACTAAGGTACGTAGGAAGCACATCACAGTAGTAATGGGGGATTTTAACTACCCTGACATCAACTGGGAAACAAACTCTGCACCAAGTGGAAGATCCAACAGGTTCCTAACAAACCTAGCAGACAACTTTGTTTCCCAAAAAATAGAGAAGGCAACAAGGGGATCAGCCATACTGGACTTAATTCTCGCTAACAGAGATGAAATGATAGAAGGTGTTGAAGCTACAGGAACCTTGGGGGCAAGTGACCAGGCAATATTGGAATTTGACATTAAGCAAATACAAGTAGTAGAACAAAGTCAAACTAGAGTCTTGGACTTTAAGAGAGCTAATTTCAATAAACTTAGAGAGAGCTTGAGAAGGATTCAATGGATGAGAATCCTCAGGGGGAAAACAACTCAAGAAGCTTGGGAAATTTTGAAAAGTGAGATTATAAAAGCGCAGTCTAGCACAATACCAATGAAGAAGAAAAATAATAGAACTCAAAAGAAACCAGCATGGATGCATAAAGAACTATCTGACAAATTGAAAGACAAAAAGGACAAATATAAAAAGTGGAAAGAGGGGCAGATAACTAAGGCAGAATATCAGCAAATAGCCTGAGTCTGTAAAGATGAAGTCTCACCACATCTCTGACATCAATACAATTGAACGTGTCCAGAAATATTTTACAAGAAGAGTTCTCCATTCCTCTGAAAACAATAAAATACCCTATCCCACCAGACTTGAAATTCTAGGCTTAGAAAACTTGGAACTCCGTCGCCTTCGACAAGACCTAAGCTTAACTCACAGAATCATCTATTGTAATGTCCTTCCTGTTAAAGACTACTTCAGCTTTAATTGCAATAATACTAGAGCAACTAATAGATTTAAACTTAATGTCAACCGCTTTAATCTAGATTGCATAAAATATGACTTCTGTAACAGAATCATCAGTGCTTGGAATACTTTACCTGACTCTGTGGTCCCTTCCCATAATCCTAAAAGTTTTATCCAAAAACTTTCTACTATTGACCTCACCCCATTCCTAAGAGGACCATAAGGGGCGTGCATAAGCGCACAAATGTGCCTACCGTTCCTGTCCTATTGTTTTGTTTTTTTTTCTTTTCTTCTTTCTATATATATGCTTATACCTCCTTATATTTACTCATATATGTATTTATATACTATATAATCTTTTTGTATGATACCTACATATATTGTTGTGACAAAATAAAATAAATAAAATAAAAAATAAAATAAATGAAGTGAGGAAAGCTAAGGCTCACAATGAACAAACGCTAGCGACAAAAGTAAAAAATAACAAAAAAAGCTTCTTCCAACATGTTAAAAACAAGAAAAAAGTCAAGGAAACAATTGGCCCATTGCTGGGAGAAAGTGGCAAGAAGATGACAAGCAACAGGGAGAAAGCAGATCTACTTAACTCATTTTTTGCATCTGTCTTTACACAAAAGGAAAAAACAATCCAACCTATCAAAAACAGCACTACAAAAAACAGATTAGAAACACAAGTTAAAATAGGGAAGAAAATGGTAACTGAACACCTGTCTACTCTAGACGAGTTCAAATCACCAGGACCAATTACACCAGGATTACACCCCAAGGTTCTGAAGGAACTGGCAGACGTGATCTCAGAACCACTGAACTATATCTTTCAAATATCCTGGAGCACAGGGGAGCTGCCAGAGGACTGGAAAAGAGCTGATGTAGTTCCCATCTTCAAAAAAGGAAAAAAAACAGATCCAGGAAACTACAGACCTATCAGCCTGACCTCAATACCGGGGAAGATTCTGGAAAAGATAATCAAGCAACGAATCACCGAACACCTAGAAGCAAAGTAATAACTATACGGTGGTTCCGTCCCAGGCGCCTGATGGACCCCGAGAGGTTCCTGACGGAGCTTGGGCCATTCCCTGAGGAACTGGCCCACGGCACGACTGAGGAACTGGTCATGGCCTGGGAACAGGCCGCGGCTGGGGCCTTGGACCGTGTCGTGCCTTTGCGGCCTCTGACCCGGCGTAGATCTCGTCCGGCCCCTTGGTACTCCGAGGGGCTGAGGGAGATGAAATGCCGGAGAAGACGCCTGGAGAGCACCTGGAGGTCCAGTCGCTCCGAAGCTGATCGGACACTAGTTAGGTCCTATTCTAGGACCTACCTAGTGGCAATGAGGGAAGCGAGGCGTTCCTACGCCTCCACCCTCATTGCGTCGGCAGATAACCGCCCGGCCGCCCTGTTTCGGGTGACCCGCTCTCTCCTACATCAGGAGGTGCGGGATGACCCTTTGCAGGGACGAGCCGAGGAGTTTAGTGGTTATCTATACGATAAAATCGCTCAGCTGAGGGACGGTCTGGACCGAAATTGGGATGATCCAAGCGAGGGAGAGGAGGCACGTCTTGTTGAGTCCATTTGGGATGAGTTTGACCCTGTGGCTCCCGAGGACGTCGACAGGTTGTTGGGGAGGCTGCATGGCACGACATGTTTACTGGACCCGTGCCCTTCCTGGCTGGTACTGGCCACTCAGGCAGTGACACGAGGCTGGCTCCAGAGGATTATCAACGCTTCTTTATTGGAAGGGGTTTTCCCTGCTGCCTTGAAAGAGGCGGTGGTGAGACCCCTCCTTAAGAAGCCCTCCCTGGACCCAGCTATTTTGGGTAATTATCGTCCAGTCTCCAACCTCCGCTTTATTGCGAAGGTTGTAGAGAGTGCCGTGGCGCGACAGCTACCCAAATACCTGGATGAAGATGTCTATCTAGACCCATTCCAGTCCGGCTTCCGACACGGATACAGCACGGAGACAGCTTTGGTCGCATTGGTGGATGATCTCTGGAGGGCCAGGGACAGGGGTTATTCCTCTGCCCTGGTCCTATTAGACCTCTCGGCGGCGTTCGATACCATCGACCATGGTATCTTGCTGCGCCGGCTGGGGGGATTGGGAGTGGGAGGCACCGTATATCGGTGGTTCTCCTCCTATCTCTCCGACCGGACGCAGACGGTGTTGACGGGGGGGCAGAGGTCGACCGCGAGGGGCCTCACTTGTGGGGTCCCACAGGGGTCGATTCTCTCACCCCTGCTGTTCAACATCTACATGAAGCCGTTGGGTGAGATCATCAGTGGTTTCGGGGTGAGATACCAGCAGTACGCTGATGATACCCAGCTGTACTTTTCCACCCCAGGCCACCCCAATGAAGTTGTTGAAGTGCTGTCCCGGTGTTTGGAAGCAGTACGGGTCTGGATGGGGAGAAACAGGCTCAAGCTTAATCCCTCCAAGACGGAGTGGCTGTGGATGCCGGCATCCCGATTCAGTCAGCTGCAGCCGCAGCTGGCTGTCGGAGGCGAGTTATTGGCCCCAAAGGACAGGGTGCGCAACTTAGGCGTCCTCCTGGATGATCGGCTGTCGTTTGAAGATCATTTGACGGCCGTCTCCAGGAGGGCCTTCCACCAGGTTCGCCTGGTTCGGCAGTTGCGCCCCTTCCTTGACCGGGATGCCTTATGCACAGTCACTCATGCGCTCGTTACCTCTCGCTTGGATTACTGTAATGCTCTCTACATGGGGCTCCCCTTGAGGTGCACTCGGAGGCTTCAGTTAGTCCAGAATGCAGCTGCGCGGGTGATAGAGGGAGCTACGCGTAGCTCCCATGTAACACCGCTCCTGCGCAGACTGCACTGGCTGCCTGTGGCCTTTCGAGTGCACTTTAAGGTGTTGGTTACGACCTTTAAAGCGCTCCATGGCTTAGGACCTGGGTACTTACGGGACCGCCTGCTGTTACCACATGCCTCCCACTGACCCGTACGCTCCCATAGAGAGGGACTTCTCAGGGTGCCGTCCGCCAAACAATGTCGGCTGGCGGCCCCCAGGGGAAGGGCCTTCTCTGTGGGGGCTCCCACACTCTGGAACGAGCTTCCCCCGGGTTTACGTCAAATACCTGACCTTCGGACATTCCGTCGCGAACTGAAGACACATCTTTTTATTCGCGCGGGGCTGGCTTAAATTGGATTTTAAAAGTGAATTTTAGCAATTTTAAATGGGGTTTTAATTGACGGTAATTTTTAACTTCAGGCTAATTTTAAATAAGTTTTTTAAAGGTATTTTAACGTATATATTTGTATTGTTGGTTTTATCTTGCCTGTACACCGCCCTGAGTCCTTCGGGAGAAGGGCGGTATAAAAATCAAATAAAATAAATAATAAAATAAATAATAAATAAATAACCAAAAGCCAACATGGGTTTGTCAAAAACAGATCATGCCAGACTAATCTTATTGCATTCTTTGACAAAATGACAAAATTAGTAGACCAGAGGAATGCTGTTGATATAATTTACTTGGACTTCAGCAAAGCATTTGATAAAGTAGATCATAACCTACTACCAGATAAAGTAGAAAAATGTGGGTTAGACAGCACCACCACCAGATGGATTCGTAACTGGTTGACCAACCGCACTCAACGTGTAGTCCTCAACGGAACTACATCCACATGGAGGGAAGTATGCAAGGCTCTGTTTTAGGCCCAGTACTCTTCAACATCTTCATTAATCACTTGGACGACAGGATAGATGGGGAACTCATCAAATTTGCAGATGACACCAAGCTGGCAGGAATAGCCAACACTCCAGAAGATAGGCTCAAGTTACAGGAAGATCTTGACATACTTGAACATTGGGCGCTAACTAACAAAATGAAATTCAACAGTGAAAAAAGTAAGGTTCTATATTTAGGCAAAAAAACCAAAATGCACAGGTACCGTATATGTGGTACCTTGCTCAATAGTAGTACCTGTGAGAGGGATCTTGGAGTCCTAGTGGATAACCATTTAGATATGAGCCAGCAGTGTGCAGCAGCTGCTAAAAAAGCCAACACAGTTCTGGGCTGCATAAACAGAGGGATAGAATCAAGATCACGTGAAGTGTTAGTGCCAATTTATAATGCCTTGGTAAGGCCACACTTGGAATATTGCATCCAGTTTTGGTCTCCACGATGTAAAAAAGATGTTGAGACTCTAGAAAGAGTGCAGAGAAGAGCAACAAAGATGATTAGGGGACTGGAGGCTAAAACATATGAAGTATGGTTGCAGGAACTGGGTATGTCTAGTTTAATAAAAAGAAGGACTAGGGGAGACATGATAGCAGTGTTCCAATATCTCAGGGGTTGCCACAAAGAAGAGGGAGTCGGGCTGTTCTCCAAAGCACCTGAGGGTAGAACAAGAAGCAATGGGTGGAAACTGATCAAGGAAAGAAGCAACTTAGAACTAAGGAGAAATTTCCTGACAGAACAATTAATAAGTGGAACGACTTGCCTGCAGAAGTTGTGAATGCTCCAACACTGGAAATTTTTAAGAAAATATTGGATAACCATCTGATTGAGATGGTGTAGGGTTTCCTGCCTGGGCAGGGGGTTGGACTAGAAGGCCTCGAAGGTCCCTTCCAACTCTGTTGTTATATTATATTATATTATATTATATTGTATTGTATTGTATTGTATTGTATTGTATTGTATTGTATTGTATTGTATTGTATTGTATTGTATTGTATTATATTATATTATGTTATATTATGTTATATTATGTTATATTATGTTATATTATATTATATTTATTATATTATATTATATTATATTATTATATTATATATTATTATATTTTATTATATTATATTATATTATATTATATTATATTATATTATATTATATTATATTATATTATATTATATTATATTATATTATATTATATTATATTATATTATATGATCATACTCTAGGCAGCATCTCTGCTTCCCATCTCCCAAGGTCATCCACACATACCATTACCCCATCTGATAGACAATGTGTAACTAAATGACATGATGGCATGATATTTCATTGCTGTTGTAGCAATAATGGCAGGATATGAAATCCCGCTTGCAGATGCATGAAGCTATTGGCAAAATTATTATTAAAAAAATCAGTGGAAGTTTTTAACACGTTTAATATAAACTCTTTTTCTCCAGAGTTTTAAATCTGTTTGCTATTACTTCCAAATGTCACTGAAAAATGTTTCCCGCTTTTATAAAGGACACATAATCCCATGAAAATTGGCAAGAATGTATTTAACCAGGCACTAATAAAAATATTGCTCAAGAGGTCAAGAAATTCCATGACTTGAAAAGCAAGGAAGAGAAGTGTTTTTTTAATTCATAAATGTTCATTTGGAAAGATGCTATAAATGGGGGAAAAAAGACACACAGCACAATGTTACAGTACCTTCTAAGCCAAGGAAATTGAAAAACCAGTACTAGTTTAACATGCTCAATGATAGGTCAGAATAACAATGTATAATATGCACCTGGAAAGTTGGATTCTTGTGTTAACATCTTATTTAAAAATGACAACACCTTGTCATTTTCTGAAATTTAAACCTTGTAAGCAGGCAATAGCAATTCTTTTGACTCAATAAAAATCCATACAATTATACTATTTCTTTTGTTTTTATTTTCTGTCAGGCACGAATAATCAGACCCACACATGCAGAGTTCAAACTAACTACTTTATTATGTTCTTGCCTATAATACAGGAATCTCCCCAGTCTGTCAGTTGTCCCTTGGGAACAATTAGATAAGGGTCCATGGAATTCAGGAAGGGCTTATTCTGGCCCTTTTAAAGTTTTCAGTGACTAACTCTAGACCAGCTTTGCATGTGATTCCCCCTCCCTGCCCCAGTCTGGGTACTTCCCAATGTCTTCTTATTCAATTAAAAGCTTTGACCACCATTTGGTTTTAAATCTTTTAATAATATGTAGAAGATCTTTATTGCAAAAGTTGTTCTTTGACCGCTGGCTAATAATAGATAGGATTTGTATTATTTTAAAAAGAGGAGTTATTTCAATTATTTATCTTTCTTGACTACATATTATGACCATCTTTTTATGTGGACAGATGGCAAATGTAGTTACGTCTAATGTATACAATAAGTAAATAAATACCGTATATACTCGAGTATAAGCCGATCCGAATATAAGCCGAGGCACCTAATTTTACCACAAAAACTGGGAAAAACTATTGACTCGAGTATAAGCCGAGGGTGGGAAATGAGGCAGCTACTGGTCAATGTAAAAAATAAAGATAGAGCCAAGTAAAATAACATGAATATTTATTTGAACGAAAAACAATAAAAGTGCAAAAGGGGGAAGGAGGATTCCCAGCTTTAGAAAATTTAGAACTACGCCGCCTTTGGTATGACCTGAGCATAGCTCATAAAATTATCTGCTACAATGTACTTCCTATCAATGACTACTTCAGCTTCAACCACAACAATACACGAGAACACAATAGATTCAAACTTAAAAGTGAACCTCTCCAATCTAGATTGCAGAAAATGTGACTTCAGTAACAGAGTTGTTAATGCCTGGAATGTGCTACCTGACTCTGTGGTCTCTTCCCAAAATCCCCAAAGCCTTAACCAAAGACTATCTAGTATTGACCTCACCCCATTCCTAAGAGGTCTGTAAGGGGCGTGCATAAGAGCACCAGCGTGCCTACCGTCCCTGTCCTAATGTTCCCTTTAGTTGTATTCCTTTTATGTATTCAATTCATGCTTATATTTATATAATTATTTAATATGTATTTGACAAAATAAAATGAATGAATGAATGAATGAATAGAATAGAATAGAATAGAATTTTAATTGGCTAAGTGTGATTGGACACACAAGGAATGAATGAATGAATGAATGAGTGAGTGAGTTACTTCAACAACATTGTCTCACAGAAATTGACAATACAACTGCAAGCATGAAAATGAGTCCTCCTTTAGCTTCCAAGGGACCAGGGTGCCTCTGAAGGTCAGTGCTCTAAGCACTAAGAACCCAGCACAAATCTAAGCCTGTATGCACACCAATAGTGAAAATACCCTGCACAGTGTCTCTTGGCAGAGAAGGTTAATTTTCATAGACGTTGGGGTGGCTCTTTTTTTTTTTTTTTTTGGCAGGGCAATAAGGGTCTCTAATATCATTAAACCCAAGTGTGAGGAAAAAGACAGCAACTAAAATGTTAAGGCCAGTTGTGTGACCTTCTCCAATACAGTTGGCCTGGCTGTTTGCCAAAACTTAAAACACCCTCCCATCCCCCCTCCCTGCTAAAGCTTCTTTCTTAAAACAATTGTGGTCTTTGCCTTTCATTGTGCCAATCGACTTTAGAAGTCTGTGTGTGTGTGTGTGTGTGTGTGTGTGAGAGAGAGAGAGAGAGAGAGAGGGAGGGAGGGAGGGAGGGAGTGCAAAAGGGGGAAGGAGGATTCCCAGCTCTAAACAAAGGGAAATCCCGGAATGCCAGCGCGAAAGGCGAAAGGCGGTGCTCACGTTCCTCCTCCCTTGCTCAAAAGCCCCAACATGATATTGGAATTGGATGCCATTATATACCTGCTGAGGGGATAATTTGAATAACTTGAAAGATATAAAAGCTCTAAACATATTTGTTTAAAAATCTAAAATCTATACTTAAAATAAATGAATATAAAGTAATAAAGTTCTTTAAAGTTGTAATTCACTTTGCTGCTGAAAAAGAAAAGAAGCTTAACACCTTAAATGGTATTTATTAACTGAAATATCATCAAATCAAATATATAATGAGGTATATTATAATGACCTTTGTTTTCAGAAAGAAGCATGATGGAAGTTTTTCAATAAAGGGGGAAATATAGAAAAAACTTAGTGTCATGCTCATATATCATCTTTACAGATGTTGTTAACACTATACTATGGCAGCATATGATGGTACAATGTTTCAATCAATTTCAGGATGAAAAACTCATCAATGAGGAGGAGGAGTATAATTTATTAACCTTGTATGATATCAGTTTCTCAAGGACTCTAGAAGGACCCGAGGAAGAAATCTCTGCCCCCTCCCCACTTTCCCTTTCCAACCCAGCCTTCCAAGGGGACCTTTGAGGGAGAAATCTCTGCCCCCTCCCCACTTTCCCTTTCCAAGGCAGCCTTCCAAGAGGACCTCTCGAAAAGAGCGAAAGCTTTCTCCTGGCCGTTTTACCACCACCACACACTCCACGCCGGCCATTAGGCTGGGTTAGAAACAAGGAGGGGGAAGTTCAAGGACCACATCGATGGCACGAGCTCAGATTGCCGGCTGGGGATGATGGGCGCTGCAGTGCGATCTCGGGAGAGACTAGGGGGGAAGAAAGAATGACTGTTTCCCCACACCCTAGGATTGGGGAAAACATTGACCCCCTTAGTTGCGGAGAAGGGTTGCGCTTCAAAGCGGTCGCCCATCCATCAATCCATCCTTCCTTCCTTCCTTCCATCCATCCATCCATCCTTTTTTTCCCCAGCGAGCGGTGCGTGTGTGTGACATGCAAGCAAGACGTCTCACGGGGCGTGTGTGTGTGTGTTTGTGGTGGGGGTCTCGTCCCAGCCACCCACCCACTCGCTCCCTTTCCTCTTCGGGCGTGGGCTGTTCCCGTTCGCCTGGCCTCCGTCCTCCGATCTCCTGCGCTGGGAGGCGGCGGCGAGCCAGCGCCGGGCACCGCGGACTTTGGCAAGGAGGAAGGTGGGAGGAAGCGGAGCTGCCGGCTGTGGGGGTTGAGGGCGTGCAAGAGGAGTGGCGTGGAAAGGCCTTTTGTGTGTGTGCGTGTGTGCGCGCCTGTGTGCCTAGGGAGGAAGCGGAGCTGCCGGCTGTGTGGGGGTTGAGGCGTGCAGAGGCGCGCCTCCTCTTCCTCCACGCCGCTCCTCTTGCACGCCTCAACCCCACCATCCCCACCCTCTCCGCGTGAAGGTCACCTCCTCCCTCTTCCAGGCGGCGGCGGCGGCTCCGGCTCGAGCGGGCGCCACAGCCGGCAGCTCCGCTTCCTCCCACGGTCCCAGTCCAGCCGAACGGTGGCGACATGCCGGCGCCGCTCTGCTTTCACCGCTCGCTGATTGGGACCGGCTTGGCTTGATCCGCGCGGCGGGCGGGGAGCCGCCAGCCTTCTCGGCCGACGCCACCGCTCGGGAAATCCTCCTCCTCAGCCGAGAAGGCTGGCGGCTCCCGCCCGCCCGCGCGGACCTGTTAAGCGGTCCCAATCCAGCCGAACGGTGAAAGCGGAGCGGCGCCGGCATGTCGCCACCGCTCGCTGACTGGGACCAGTGAGGAAGCGGACCTGCCGGCTGTGGCGCCCCGCCCGGAGCCGGAGCTGCCGCCGCCGCCGCCTGGAAGAGGGAGGAGGTGACCTTCACGCGGAGAGGGTGGGGATGGTGGGGTTGAGGCGTGCAAGAGGAGCGGCGTGGAGGAAGAGGAGGAGGCGCGCTCTGCACGCCTCAACCCCCACACAGCCGGCAGCTCCGCTCCTCCCTAGGGCACACAGGCGCGCACACACACACACACACACAAAAGGCCTTTCCACGCTCACTCTCTTGCACGCCTCAACCCCCACAGCCGGCAGCTCCGCTCCTCCCACCTTCCTCCTTGCCAAAGTCCGCGGTGCCCGGTTGCTCGCTGGCTCGCCGCCGCCTCCCAGCGCAGGAGATCGGAGGATGGAGGCCAGGGCGAACGGGAACACTGCACCACCAGGGCTTCCCCGCGCCAATGCACAGCCCGCCAAGTTTGCGCCATCCGCCCACCAGACACGGGAATGGGGGCCGGGCTGGGGGCGACAAATCCCGCGAGACCTCGGCGGGCCCGCTCCCCGTCCCTCCCATGGGAGTCCGTTCGGTACCCCCTCCTGTGCGGGGTTCCCGAAGACTTAGACTCGAGTATAAGCCGAGGGGACGTTTTTCAGCACAAAAAACGTGCTGAAAAACTCGGCTTATACTCGAGTATATACGGTAAATATATAATCTTTCTCTTGCATCACATAGTCTTATGTAATGTTATATACCATAAGTACATCCAATGAAAAGGTGAAATATGGTACTAACTCTGGAGCTGAACAGGACAATAAGGCTCTGTAAATAAAACTGAGCACGGCTGAAGGTGAAGGATATGGAAAAATGTCACCATCTGATTAGGAAGGAACATGTGACCTGGTAGGTCTGGCCATGGTGGGAATGGCCAGGAGGTGTGACAAGCAGCACTCGGCTTCCTGCACCCCCTGGGAGCAAAAACAGGCTACGGGGAGGGGATGCGCCATCCCCCTGTACCCCATTTTGGGCCTAGGAAGCCTCCCTGAAGCCTCCTGGGAAGCAATAATGGGCCTAGGAAGCCTCCCTCTCTGAAGCCTCCCTCCCTGAAGCCTCCTGGGAGCGAAAACGGGCTGAGGGGGTGGGCACATTTTGGGCCTAGGAGCCGTCCTGCACTTACATGGGTTTTGTGCCTCCTCTCCTCAGCCGGGCCCCTCCCGTCTCCTCCCAGGCCTACTATCAGACTTGGAGTCTGATAATGAAGATGAACGGCCTGTCATGCCTCCAACCCCCGGACAGGATGTCAGGAATGAACAAACAAACCTCACTCATATGGCGTGTGTTCCTTTGGCTCAGCCATCAGAGGAAGTCAGCCACAGATTGGAATTACTCGGGCCTACTCCTTCTGACCCCTCCCTTTCTCAAACAGCAGAAGACAATTCAAAGTGGGAGGATCCTTGCTTCCGGAGATCTGAGAGGCGACGCCAGCAGAAGGAAGGGAGGGGCAGGCCTGGATAAATGCTGAGTCATGGAGCCACACCCCACAGCCTATATAAAGGACCTGCTTTTGGCATTCCAACCTTGAGTCAAGCAAAGTCTCATCTAGTTTGCTGAAGTCACAACTTGGACTCCTGCCTGCCCTGAGAAATCTGGAAGGAATTTGGCAGAGCTGCAGAGGCTTTGTTGCCATGCTTGATACGGACTTCCTAGACCCGGTTGTCGGAGGGGGAGGGGGACACGACACTGGGAGCCAAAATGGGGCACATGGCTACTCCTGGAAGGGGCAGGGTGAGACGGGGTAGGGCCAGCCAGCAATTTAACTACCAGTTCCCCCAACCAGCCCAAACTGGCTGAATCCCACCACTGGTTGTGTTGATATACATCAGGGGTGTCCAAACTTGGTCCCTTTAAGACTTTTGGACTTCAACTCCCAGAGTTCCTCAGCCAGCTGGCTGAGGAACTCTGGGAGTTGAAGTCCAAAAGTCTTAAAGGGACCAAGTTTGGACACCCCTGATATACATTATCAAATAAAAATTGTTTAAGCCTGTGTTTTCTCATGATTCAGATAATCCTCTAGAAAAGTATTCAATGCCTTGGTTCATTTGAAAAAATCCACATAAGAACAATAAAATATAGTAATAGTATTGATAAAAAATCATAACATGAAAGCTTTTGTAAGCATTAAAACCCTTATTTGAGGTATTTATTGTGCAAAAAAAAGAGGTAAAAACAAGCAAAATACTTGCTTCTTGACAAGCAAAAGTCAAGAAGAAAAGCAAGACATAAAGTAAGGCATCCTCATTGTTGACAATTGAATTTTCTGACAGGTGGAAGAAACAAATAGGGGAGAGAGATTGACAAAGTGAATGACCATTATATTAACAATATGTCAGTGAAGGTCACTGAATCTCTTTGGGTTGTCTGAATGACATCCAGTGTACAACAATCAATATTAAATTTTGGAATATACTTCTTAATTTTTTTTTAGAAAGAGATCAGGGAACTTTCCCCATTATTTCAGGCTTTCTAAAATGCTTTCAAGGAACTATTAGATTCATGCTCATTTAAATTGTGTGTCTTCATAGTAAGTATGGAAGGAAGGAAAATATAATAAACATCCATTCCGGTTATTTGTACAGATCATAAAGTGCTAAGAGCTTATGATTAATTGATTCATTTAAGCACACCTTTGTTTTGATATGTTTATTCAACAAGTGTAGTTCAGATGATCCAAGTCCAGGTTTTTGAAAAAAAAAATGGAAAGATGTCTGTTAGTATCACTTTTCTTTTTCTTTTTTGAATTTTTTTATTTTTTAAACAAACAAACATAAAAACATCTTCAATACAAATACAGTGTGTCGGTTGGTTGATTACAAATCTTTTGTGCAATTTCAGCAAATGTATAACATATGATTTATCTAGTTTTACATTTTATCTATCTGATATGTTCCAAATATATTGGTTTAATCATTGCTTAAATATAAGTATTTCTTCCCTCATTTCATGTAAAGTATTCTCATTTTTTTATTAATCATATACATTCATTTCATCTTCTTAAGTCAATATGTATTTCAACCATTTTTCCATTGTAAAAACCTCTCTCAGACTTCATTAACATGTTTTCCCTTCTAGCCAATGTTAAAATAAGTCCCATACCTTATAATATTGTTTATCTTCCAGCTCTCTAATTTCAAATGTCAATTTACTCATTTCTGCTCATTCCATTATTTTCTTGATAATTTCATTTTGCGTTGGTATTTTTTATTTTCCAATTTTTAGCAAACACAATCTTAGCTGCTGTTACAACATTCACAATCAAATATCTCAGTTCTCTATTATAGGTTTTGGGTATGATCCCCAATAAAAAAAATTCAGGTTTAAAATCTATGTGTTTTTTTTATCATTTTTTCCAACCATGTGTGGATTTTAGTCCAGTATCTTTTAGCTTCTATGCACATCCACCACATATAGTAATATGAACCACGTATCTGATGACATTTCCAGCATTTTTCGGATTTATTCTTGAACATTCTTGTCGGGGGTAGGTGCCACCTACAAAACATTTTATACAAATTTTCTTTATATGCAGTTGACATTGTCATTTTATAATTTTGTGATCACAGTTTTTGCCATACCTCTAAGTCAGTCCCATGTCCAAAGTTTTTTCCCCATGCAATCATTGTTTCTTTAATTTGTTCTTCTTCCAATTTAACCTCTAATAAATATCCATATAATTTCTTAATTAAATTTTCATCAGTACCTGTTAATATTTTATCTAAATTAGTCAAATTGTTATAAAAACTTTCTGTCTTGAAATCTTTATTATATCTGGAGTGTATTTGCAAATAAGAAAACCAATTCATTTTTATACCTTGTGTTTCTAATTCTAATTTCTAATTCTTGCATATTCACCTTTTCATTCAACAGTTCACTATATCTAAGTATCACTTTTCTTTTGACTGTCTAAATCTGTCAAAGCTACTTCTTATTTTAGAAGAATAAGACAAATTAAATTGAACCACAGTTTAGAATATTTGAGGTCATCCCCCTGAATCTATTTATTTTTAAAAAAAACCATAAAAATTGCTTTACACCTTGGAAATACTAAATGATTTTGTAAATGAATAAAGCTTCATGTTTCAGAATGATACAACATGTTAGTTGGTTAAATGTATCATTTTATGCATGTATCAGGTATATAACCTTTTTTTACACTTGATGGTATTGATAAATTCTTCACGGATTTTAATAAGTCTGATGGACTTTATTGCAATTTTGAATTTTATTTTATGCTGCTCTCATTTTGATTTCTTGGAATGCGGAATTCATTTTCTTGGATTTAAGTAAAATCATCTCTGCACATGAATTCCATATAAACTTCTATATACCTGATGCAGTCTTTACATTTTAAAATGCCGTTAGCATTATACTAGGTTTTGGTACCAATTTATGATTTGCTGGGATTTAACAAGTAGATTCCTGTGAAATTATAATTTAAGGTCCCTGTGTGAAAATATTATGGAGTGTAAGAACTTAAAGGCATTATGGAAACTTAGTGAACATTTCAGAAGCAGCCAGAAGAATGCAGAGATTGTGATCTCCAGATTTTATTAAAAAGTCCTTCATGCCCCCCCACCCTGTACATTGCAATGAGCATGTCATTGTTGAGTATGTACACTATTACGTTATTCATTTTTGTCCCAAATCAAAATCTGACATGCATTATATCCTCACTAAAGAATTATGCTTAACTATAAAACACACTGATACAGGGTGAAAAATGTTATGTCACTGATGGGGCTGTAATTGTTATAGTATATGCAGATTGGATCTCCTGCTTTTCTACCCTGCAGTCCTTCATTTGCTCATATTCACTTTATTACTTCCAGAAATGCAAATTGTGCACTAGAGTTTTTTGTTCTTGTATAAAACACTATCTTGGATTGGCAGAAAATTAACATTTCCATGATAGGTGACACATTTTTTTCCTCATTTCTAAAATTAGATTTACCTATTTGCTGTAAACTCCTGCCATAGATTGGACTATTGGGGAATAAATGAAATAGTGTTATATTATTCTGTTTAATTATCTGATTTTTTTTCCTCTGACTTTATATCTTGGATTCTCGTATATACTCTAACACTTAGGAATGCACTTTCTTCATCAGCAAATAACTATCATTAAAATAAACCAGAATTTATCCTGAGAATCAAATCTATGGTAACAAATGGCAGAAAAGCACATCATGATTGCAGGAAATGCGATAAGAATCTTTACATTAAAACCATTTCTTAAGATGTATGCCTTATGTTTTTCTTCTTGTTCTCACTGCAACAGACTTTGGACTGAAGTCCTGAATAGATGTATTAGGGACATGCTGAATATGCATCCTATGTGATCAGGGGTGGGCTTCAAAAATTTTAGCAAGGGGTTCTTTGTCCAGTTACTGGGTGGGAGTGGCCATGGTGGGAGTGGCCTAGTCGGTCTCCTGCACCAGGGGGGGGGGGGCGTTTTTGCCCTCCCTGGACTCCAGAGGTTTTCTTCAAGCTTCCGGAAGGGTGAAAACAGCCCCAGGCTCCGGAGGCCCTCTGGAGGCCAGAAATGGCTTTCCCAAATTTCCGGTAGGCCCATTTTTCACCCTCCGCAAGCCTCCATGAATGCCCTGCACTTACCTGTATCCAAAATGGGCCACATGGGTACTCCTGGGAGGGGAGGGGTGGGGTGGGGGCCAGCCAGGAATGGGATTTGGGGGTTCTCCGAATTGCACAGAATCTTAGCTAGAGGTTCTCCCAAGCCCCTGTGAACCCTCAGCAGCCCACCCCTACATGTGATACAATGAGACTTCTGCCCTAAGTACAACATGTATAGAATTATATAGTAAAAGCTGGAATCCTTATGTACTCTTAATCTAGAGATAGTCTAAAGCTGGTCTTTGTAGTTGGGTGTCCAAATATTTTTCTATTAGAACAAATTCCAAAGAAAAATTATTATTATTATTTAAAATATTCCCAAATACGAAGGTCCTATCAGTTGGCTGCTGCAAGCATTTCCCCAACGCATATCACACACTGACACATTTCCAGAGAACTTTGGTAACTACTCTAACGTATATTTATTTTTTGATTGATATTTCCCAATCCAGGATATAAATGGCACTTTAAAGCCTGGATTAGGCAAGTGAGAAAAGCTCTTGATGGATTATGCCCATGTGGCCTTTTTCTGGGTGCTGATCCTGGGGTGCACTTGGTTTTTCGTGTTGCTTCAGGAAATGAAGGGGCAGAAGTGATATATGAAGCACTGTTGGAATAAGACAAGGAGTGAACATGACAGAGAACAAATGGGAGCTATACTGAACCTAAATTGTGATGATAAGGATGGTGAAATTCTTACTTCTCTGCCCTTATTGTATAGGGATTCAAAAGCCTTGTTTAGAGTAACCCACTCCCTGTTACCAACCTGCCTTCCATTGAGGACCTGTATACTACACGAATCAAAAAGAGGGCTGTGAAAGTATTTACAGACCCCTCACATCCTAGACATCAACTGTTTCAGACCTCACCCTCAAAATGACACTACAGAGCACTGCACACCAGAACAACTAGACACAAGAACACCGTCATTCTGCTAAACAAATAATTCCCTCAACACTGCCCAACTATTACTAAATCTGCACTACTATGAATCTTCTCATCGTTGCCATCACCCATCTCCTTCCACTTATGACTGTATGTCTGTAACTTGGTTGCTTGTATCCTTACGATTTATATTGATATTGATTGTTTCCTGATTGCTTATTTGTACCCTATGACTATCATTAAGTGTTGTACCTCAGAATTCTTGATGAAGGTATCTTTTCTTTTATGTACACTGAGAGCATATGCACCAAGACAAATGCCTTGTGTGTCCAATCACACTTGGTCAATAAAAAATTATATTCTATTCTATTCTGTTATCTGGGATGCAAGGCAACATACAGGGCCACAGTGAAGAGTTTTCACACTGTTTGGTAACTGCTGCTTGGATTTACTCAGACTCTGACTATGCCAGTCCAAGTGAGTTATTTGGGGAACAATCCTGGAAGATTAATTGGACTGAGATCAGTTCTATAATTCTGGAGGTTATGAATATGGTCCTTAGGTCTATGAGTTCAGCCATTTGTCTGTTACATCCTAACCCACCTGAGTTGTTAAGGGGGCTGGGACCAAATGTGGATGAATGGGTCCATGCAGCATTTTCAGCCACTTCAAGGGAAGAAGTGGTATGCCTTCCTTAAGATGTCACCACTTTGTCCCTATATTCTGGACAAATATTTTTCAGTTTCCAATCTTATCTTATCTTATCTTATTTATTTATTTATTTTATTAGATTTCTAGACCGCCCTTCTCCCGAAGGACTCAGGGCGATGTACAGCCATGATAAAAATAAACAATGTACAATTAAAAATAAATTAAAAAACTTATTATACAGTTTGGCCGAGAAATTTAAAATATATAAAATCTAAAAAACCCCAATTTAAAACTTTAAAAATTTAAATTTAAAACCTAGACAATTTAAGAGAGCCCCGCGCGAACAAACAAATATGTTTTCAGTTCGCGGCGAACGGTCCGAAGGTCCGATATTTGGCGTAAACCAGGGGGAAGTTCATTCCAAAGAGTAGGAGCCCCCACAGAGAAGGATCTTCCCCTGGGGGCCACCAGCCGACATTGTTTGGCGGACGGCACCCTGAGAAGTCCCTCTCTGTGTGAGCGTACGGGCCGGTGGGAGGCATGAGGTAGCAGCAGGCGGTCCCGTAAGTACCCAGGCCCCAAGCCATGGAGCGCTTTAAAGGCTCTCCTGGAGACGGCCGCTAAATGATCTTCAAGCGACAGCCGTGCATCCAGGAGAACACCCAAGTTGCGCACTCCTCCTTTGGGGCCAATAACTGCTTCAACAGTCAGCTGCGGCTGCAGCTGACTGTATCGTGCCGGCATCCACAGCCACTCCGTCTTGGAGGATTGAGCTTGAGCCTGTTTCTCCCCATCCAGACCCGTACAACCTCCAAACACCGGGACAGCACTTGACAGCCGTTGGGGTGGCCGGGGTGAAAAATACAGCTGAGTATCATCAGCGTACAGCTGATATCTCATCCGAAGCCACTGATGATCTCGCCAACGGCTTCATATAGATGTTGAACAGGAGGGGTGTTACGTGGGAGCTATGTGGAGCTCCCTCTACCACCCGCGCAGCTGCATTCTGGACCAACTGAAGCCTCTGAGTGCATCTCAAGGGGAGCCCCATGTAGAGAGCATTGCAATAATCCAGGCGAGAGGTAACGAGAGCATGAGTGACTGTGCATAGGGCATCCCGATCAAGGAAGGGGCGCAACTGGCGAACCAGGCGAACCTGGTGAAAGGCTCTCCTGGAGACGGCCGCTAAATGATCTTCAAACGACAGCCGTGCATCCAGGAGAACACCCAAGTTGCGCACTCCCTCCTTTGGGGCCAATAACTCGCCCCCAACAGTCAGCTGCGGCTGCAGCTGACTGTATCGGGGTGCCGGCATCCACAGCCACTCCGTCTTGGAGGGATTGAGCTTGAGCCTGTTTCTCCCCATCCAGACCCGTACAACCTCCAAACACCGGGACAGCACTTCGACAGCTTCGTTGGGGTGGCCCGGGGTGGAAAAGTACAGCTGAGTATCATCAGCGTACAGCTGATATCTCATCCCGAAGCCACTGATGATCTCGCCCAACGGCTTCATATAGATGTTGAACAGGAGGGGTGAGAGAATCGACCCCTGTGGCACCCCACAAGTAAGGTGCCTCGCGGTCGACCTCTGCCCTCCTGTCAACACCGTCTGCGACCGGTCAGAGAGATAGGAGGAGAACCACCGATAAACGGTGCCTCCCACTCCCAACCCCCCCCCAACCGGCGCAGCAGGATACCATGGTCGATGGTATCAAAAGCCGCTGAGAGATCTAACAGGACCAGGGCAGAGGAATAACCCCTGTCTCTGGCCCTCCAGAGATCATCCACCAACGTGACCAAAGCTGTCTCCGTGCTGTATCCGGGTCGGAAGCCGGACTGCAACGGGTCTAGATAGACAGCTTCATCCAGGTACTGGGGTAGCTGCCGTGCCACGGCACTCTCTACAACCTTCGCGATAAAGCGAAGGTTGGAGACCGGACGATAATTGCCTAAAATAGCTGGATCCAGGGAAGGCTTCTTGAGGAGGGGTCTCACCACCGCCTCCTTCAAGGCGGCAGGGAAAACTCCCTCCAACAAAGAAGCGTTGATAATCCCCTGGAGCCAGCCTCGTGTCACTTCCCGGGAGGCCAGCACCAGCCAGGAAGGGCACGGGTCCAGTAAACATGTCGTGGTGTGCAGCCTCCCCAGCAGCCTGTCCACGTCCTCGGGAGCCACAGGGTCAAACTCATCCCAAACAATCTCCACAAGACACGACTCCGCCCTCTCACCTGGAGCATCCCAATTTCGGTCCAAGCCATCCCAGAGCTGAACGATTTTGTCGTATAGATAACCACTAAACTCTTCGGCATGTCCCTGCAATGGGTCATCCCGCACCTCCTGATGCAGGAGGGAGCGGGTCACCCGAAACAGGGCGGCCGGGCGGTTATCTGCCGACGCAATGAAGGTGGAAGCATAAGAACGCTTCGCCTCCCTCATTGCCACTAGGTAGGTCCTAGAATAAGACCTAACTAGTGTTCAGTCAGCTTCGGAACGGCTGGACCTCCAGACACTCTCTAAGCGTCTTCTCCGGCATTTCATCTCCCTCAGCCCCTAGGAGAACCAAGGGGCCAGCCGAGATCTACGCCAGGTCAGAGGTCGCAAGGGCACGACACGGTCCAAAGCTCCAGCTGCAGCCCATTCCCAGGCTGCAACTAGTTCTTCAACCGTGCCGTGGGCCAGGTCCTCAGGAAATGGCCCAAGCTCCATCAGGAACCTCTCCGGGTCCATCAGGTGCCTGGGACGGAACCAATGCATTGGTTCCATCTCTCTGCAGTGGTGGGTAGCGGTCCAAAAATCTAGGCGAAGGAGAAAATGATCTGACCATGACACCGGTACTGTTTCTAACTTATCTAATTCCAGATCATTTAACCACTGTCCAGAGATGTAAATTAAGTCCAGTGTGCCTCCCCCTGTGTGCGTAGGGCCATCAATTACTTGAATCAGGTCCAAGGCTGTCATGGAAGCCTGGAACTCCCGAGCCGCCGTCGATGACAAGCCTGTCGATGGCAGATTAAAGTCCCCCATGACTATAAGTCTGGCGAGCACCTCCAACAACTCGGGTAGGGCTGTAGTCACGCAGCAAGGAGCCAGGTACGTGATCAACAAGCCCAACTGATTCCGATGGCCCAACTTCACAAAGAGGGATTCACAACCGGCAATCTGAGGTACAGTGGCCTCCCTTGGCTCTAGACTTTCCCTTATAACAACCGCTACCCCCCCACCCCTACCTTGGGCTCTCGGATGATGAAATGCTCGGAAACCTGGCGGGCATAACTCCACGAGGGGAACCCCCCCCTCCGGCCCCAACCAGGTCTCCGTAATGCCCATAAGGTCTGCGGCTTCCCCCTGAATAAGATCGCAGATCAGGGGGGCCTTATTGACCACGGACCGAGCATTACATAACATCAACCGGAGACCAAGGCTCTGAGGACCATGACCGCCCGGGGAACGGGTAAAGACTGAGGGGCCGGAGCACGTGATCGCTTTGAGACAGCGAGCACGTGCTTCCAAAACTTGATATGGCCCCCCGCTTCCGCCATATCTGCCTCTCCCACTTACCGTACAGATTGAACAACTCTCTACTCTCAGAACGGACCCATCCCCCTCTGCCTTCGGACCAGATGGCGTGGTGCCGCGAACAAGCACAGGGGCTAAACCCCTCCCCGACAGGTTTTTTCCCCCACCCGTCATATCCCTCCCTCCCCTTAAAAGACCCCTCTTTAAAAACCTATTTAAAAACCCCCAGAAATTCTTCTTGGCCGCATGCCACCTCTCTGGGTCCCAAAACCCTTCGTTAAGGTAGGCTCTCGATAACCTAGAGTGCCATTCCTGCGAGGCGGGGGAACCTCACTGTCGTAATAGGTCGGTGGATGAATATCTCATGAAAGAATGTCAATTTAAGACAGCAAAAAGTGTACATCCCAAGCCGGCATAGATGTAAAATGAGTTCTGGGCCAATCGAATTGTCCGCTTCGCCCCTGCCTTCATCACAGACCGAGAAAGGGAGGCTAGAATGCCAAACCCACAATCCGTTTGAAATCCGGGGAACAAAACCGGCCCAAGTCCAGATGATCCAGGAAACAGCCAAGGGGTCCAGAGGTCCGGCCAAATCTAATGGCCTCCCTCCTAAAAGTTGGTACAATAATATCCTCCTCGGCTGCCGACCGCTAAGGTGGAATAATGTCCCTCGGAGTCCCGAGTTAACTCCATCCTGGGGAAGGGGCTCGTGCAGCTCGGTGGTCAGATGGAATACTGCACGCACCAGTACCACCAGTACCGCTAATGCCGTTCCTATGGCCACCATTAATAATGCTGGGTCCATGTTGAGTTCATGATCCAGCATGCCGCAGATGGAAATCCGGAAGAGACCGCCAATGTGCCGCTGATGAAAAATGCGGCACAAACTCAAGCCGCTGATGGACATTACGGCAAAGGCTAAGACTAGGCCTAGCCAAGAGTCAGCTGGGGAGGGGGGGGAGAGACGGCCGATCTTTGGGCCCTCAAAAGCTCTGGCCTGAGTGGCCCACCACACTGCCGCCAACATTGCACACGGCCGGGGAACGAACCAGGCCAGTCCGGGACGGCTACCCCACCCCAAAAATGGCCGCCGACCATCCGCTAGTCCGCTGACTCAATAGATTGGTAGAAAATGTGGCCCAAAATCCTGCCGCTGCTGAGAGTTGCGGCCAGAGGCTAAACCTGCCCGAAAGTCAGCTGGGGGGGGGGAGAAACGGCCGATCTTCAGGCCCTCCAAAGCTCCGGCCCGAACGGCTCACCACACTGCCGCCAGCATTTGCTCACGGCCGGGGATCACTAGAGCCAGTCCGGAACGGTCGCCCCGACCCCAAAATGACTGCCGCCATCCGCTGCTCACCCAGGACTTCGGCCCCGTTCTCAGCAACCGAGAGACCACCAAGGTCCAAAGACCTCGCTCTCGGCTGCTGACATGATGACCAACCTGGGGCCGAAGTCCACGCAGCCCGGCAAGCGCCCAAATGGCATCTCAGCTGGGAACACCAGCCGCTATCTTCATGAGCCTCAGATCGTCACCGCCATTACACGCATGCGCAGAAGAAGTTGTTTTTCTTGAGAAAATTGTGAAGAAGGTAGTAAGATGGCAACTGCAAAGGATCTTGGAGATTTTAAATTAATATAATAAAGGCAGGATTTTAAAATCTACAAAAAATGGATTATTGGGGCTCATTTTAGTTTGTAATTTAGAATGTAGACAATTTTTATCAAATTTGAGAATGTCCTTTGGTAGACATAAGATGGATGATGTATTCATCCTTGTGTTCCTTGATCTCTCAGCAGTTGTCATGATCTTGGAGTCATATGCTGAGTCTAAATTTCAATTTGAAAAAGCTTCTCCAGAAGAATCTGTGGAATGTTAACCACATGAGCCAAACCCCTTCTAAGAATCAAATGTGGCTGATCAAATACAAAGGTACCACTTGAACAGCTGGAGCAGTCAGATGATGATGATGACATCAGGCCTTCCAGTCCCAAATCTGGTGAGTAGATGTTGTGTCTTGCCCGCTCTCACAGCAGCCGGGGCCTTTTTATCTGCTCCCAAACACGGAGGAATGTATGCCTCCCTGCCCCAGTCCTGGCTCCATGCCCAGACAAGCTGAAGAGGAGGGGGCACCTCCCGGTCCCAGCCCTGGCTCCATGCCCAAGCAGGCTGCAGAGGAGGGAGCACCCCCCGGCCCCAGCCCTGGCTCCATGCCCAGGCAAACGGAACAGCTAGACCCCTCCCCCTCCTCCACAGCATGTGAGCCTGAGGAAGGTTTATTTCCAACAGCTGCTGATTGGAGTGACCCTCGCATCAGAAGACTGGATAGGCGGAGGCAACAGAAGGAAGGGAGGGGCAGGCCTTAATGAGTGCTGAGTCATGGAGCCACACCCCATGGCCTATATAAAGGATCTGCTTTCTGGCAGTCTCTGAGTCAGGCAAAGTCGAACTTATCTTGCTGAAGTCACTTTTTGGTCTCCTGCCTGCTCTGGGGACTTTGCTAGGACTTTGGGCAGAGCTGCAGAGGCAAGCCTGATTCGGATTTCCCTGACCCGGCCGTCAGCGAAGGAGTGGGACACGACAGTAGAGCAGAAATGTTCAGTGAGGCTTCTTATCAAGTAAAGGAGTAAATTCTTTTATTAAAGGCTGCTGGCTGCAGCTTGATCTAAAAAGCAACTCTAACACATGAACCCTCTTTGGAATCAATTGTCAGAACTCTGGCACTTGTGTGACATTTCTTCAGATTTTCTTTGTAGAATTCTGACCTCTGGCGTGGCTGATAATGCTGATCTGACTCTTGGAACTTTGGACTGGATTTTGACTGTTCTTCTGCATGTTCCTGCTAAAAGCAAAACATTTCAGCAAGTTGCTTGCCATGACTGTATTTTAGTTTGCATTCCTTGTTTGATATTATTGTTTTGTCTTTGAGTAAATTGCTAACTTCCATAGTAACTGTATGTATGTGATAATTGAAACTAGAACCAGGACAGCAGCTTTCAGTACCATTGACCATGGTGTCCTTTTGGACTGCAGAGGTTAGGAGTGGGGAGATAGTATGCTGAAGTGGTTTGCCTCAAGCATGACTTGGCAGCTGAACAACAATAACAAATCATAATTATGCTGATGGGATTGACTTCCGGGTGGCTCCACCTCTTCGCTGAGCCCTAATTAAAGGGGCTCCGCACTGAACATCGTAAAAGCCAGGAAAAGCCGGCTTTAATCTTTTTCTCTGGATGAAAGAGGAAAGATAAGAGCGCAGGAATGTTGGTAGACCTCCCCAGAGGCTTTGTTTTAATTAAGCAGAGCTTCGAAGGGTCGATGGGTCCCATAAATATTTCTGCCATCTCCGACTTCAGTGCGTGTCTGCAAAAGCAGGAAAAGAAGAAGGTGTCCATCTCTGCTAATTGTCTTATCTTTATGGATCTCTTTAAGCAGACGGAATGAGTGCAAGCGGACGATTATTGGATTGCAAGTATTTTTGATTTCCTGACTTCTACTTTCTAAAAAAGAGAATTTTTTTTTCCTTTGTTCTAATTGACTCTAAGATGGCGCCTGAACGGGAGTGAAAATGACGAATGGAATTTTAAACAGTCTGTGCAACTAAGAAGATAAGAAATGTTATGTGTGGATTTTAATGAAGTGAACTGAGCTCTCCTATATTTAAAGGGGAGAAGAGAAGTTTCTAGACTTATATTTTGTGAATTTTAAAACTGAAATGGCTACTAAACCACCTAAGACTGGGGGCAGAAGGGTTCTGAACCAGCTTTAGAAGATCTGATTAAAGAGCAAGGAAAGTGTCTGAAGAAAGGTTTAAGGAGATTATGGATAATAATGAGAAAATAAGAGAAGAAATAAAGAGAATAATAAAAAATAAGAGAAGATATCTTAATGGCTTTTCAAGGTTTGGCAAAAGACTGGAGGTGGTGGAGGAGGAGGTGCAAGAAATTGTTCAGTCAAATCAACAAATAGAAAATAGAATGGGGAATGCAAATCAAATTGGATAAAAATGAAGATCAAGTGGTGGTGATGCAGTATAGAATGATGGAAGGAGCTCTGAGAATTAGAGGTTTGAATGAAGACAAAGGGGAAGATTTAAAAAAAATTTTATCAGAAGCTCTGGCTGAATTTATTGAACTTGATCCACAAGAGGTTGCTTATCAAATTGACAAAATTTATAGAGTTAATTCTTGGATTGCTAGGCAAAAGAAACTTCCTAGAGTCATTGTGGTTTATTTTTGAAAAGAACAGTGAGGAATCAAATTTTGCAAGTTGCTTTTCAGAAAAACTTGAAAATAGGGAACAGGAGTTGAAGGTTTTGAAAGAGATCCCTCCCAAGATGTTAAGGGATAGAAAAGACTTTACATTTTTTACACAAGAACTTAAGAAATACCAGATTCAATTTAGATGGGAGGTTCCAGTTGGCTTGACAGTGTATTATCAGGGAAGAAGATATCGTATTGACACAGTGCTTAAGGCCAAAGATTTTCTTTCTACAGTGCTGAAATTTGAAATAGAAATAATAGAAAAAAGAATTCAAGAGACTCAAATGGGTGTGGAAGCTGAGGTGATTCCAGTGATGTTACCATCAGAGGAACAACCACAAGAACAAAGACTGACGAGGGGAGCCCTTAAGCGTAAAGAAAAGGAGCAACAAACTCAAAGTAAAGTTCAGGACTCTGCTACAGAAGCGGTGGGAGGAGCACGGCCGAAGATACGGGAGGACGATCTTCAGTTGATTGCCCAAAGGCTTCAGCAGCCCAGTAATGGCAAATAAAATCTTGACTTGGAATGTCAATGGTTTGAACTCAGCTCAGAAGAGAAGAAAAATATTTCATTATTTGAAACAATTTAAAAATGATGTTATTTGCTTACAAGAAACGCATATTAAATTATCAGATCAAAAGTACCTAATAAACTCAAAGTTAGGTAAACATTTTGTTGCTTCAGCTTTGGAGAAAAAACATGGCATAGTGGTTTATTTGAGAAAAGATATACCAGCCAAGTTAATAGAGGCAGATATTTATGGAAGATATATTGCTATTGAACTTACAATAGAAACAAAAAGGACTCTCTTGCTTGGTATATATGCACCCAACCAGCAACAAGAAAAATTTTATAGAATGTTATATGATAAGTTGATTCTATGGGATTATAAATCGTGTATTATATTGGGCGATTGGAATGGAGTAATAGATACACGAAAGGACAAGAGAACTTCTTCCAAGAAGATACCTGCACATGCAAAGCTGCCTAAATCCTTTTTTGATATGATAGAAGATTTTGAGTTAAGAGATGTATGGAGACTGCGGAATCTGGAGGAAAGAGACTATACTTTTTTCTCTGATAGGCATCAATCCTTCTCACGTATTGATTTTATTTTAATTTCTAATGATTTGCTTTTTAGGGTGAAGAAAACTAAGATATTTCCAAGATGTTTGTCTGATCATAGTCCTGTTTGGATGGAATTGCAATATGGAAAAGAGGGTAGAAGAACTTGGAGATTAAATGAAAATTTGTTTAGATATCAGGATAATGTAAATCAATGTAAAAAGCAGATGAAAGAATTTTTTGATTATAATTTGAATAATGAAACATCGATAGAAATGGTTTGGGACTGCAGTAAAGCTTTTATGAGAGGTGTATTAATATATCTTAATAATAGACAGAGAAATAAGCAACAAAGACAGCGTAGGTATTTAGAAGAGGAAATCTATAAGAAACAACAATTATTAATACATAACCCACATGATCAAAAACTTAAAGATGCAATAAAGTTACTACAGAATCAATTTAATATGATAATGGCTGATCAGGTGGCAACAAATATACAATATGCCAAACATAATACTTTTGTAACGCAAATAGACCTGGTAGGTGGTTAGCATACACTTTAAGGAAAAGACAAAACAACGTACTATAGAAAAATAGAATACAAAGGTAAAGAGAGATATCAACAGGATAAAATTAAAAAGCTTTTTAGAATATTATACAAATTTATATCTTAAAGATAATATATTGAATAGGGATATTGATAATTATTTGAAGGAATATAAGGTTAAAAATTTAACTTTAGAACAAACGGATGAATTGAATCGGCCTATAACTTCGGAAGAAATTATTTTGGTAATTAAACAATTAAAATGGGAAAACTCCTGGTACGGATGGGCTTACAGTTAGTTATTATAGGAATTTACAGGATGAGATGTTAGGTCCACTTAAGGAATTATTTAATCAGATACAACTAGGAGAATTCCCCTCATGGAGAACCTCTTTTATTTCATTGATACCAAAGAGGAACAGGATTGTTCTAAACCTGGGAATTATAGGCCAATCTCACTTTTAAATAATGATTATAAGATTTTTGTTAAAATAATAGCTAATAGATTAATGTTGATTCTGCAGCGAAGAATTCATAATGATCAATCTGGATTTATAAAAGGGAGACAGATGAGGAATAATGTTAGGCAGATTATTAATTTACTGGAGTACTTAGAAAAGAAAAATTTTATTCCAGCAGCATTTATTTTTCTCGATGCAGAGAAAGCTTTTGATCGATTGCATTGGGATTTTTTATTTAAATTAATAGAAAAGATGCAATTTGGAGATGGTTTTTTAAGAATAATTAGGGCAATTTATGGAGAGCAAACAGCACAGATTATAATCAATGGTAGCTTAACAGAACCTTTTAAGATTGCGAAAGGAACAAGACAGGGATGTCCTTTATCACCATTATTGTTTATTTTAACTCTAGAACCATTATTGGATAAAATACGAAGTAAAGGAGATAGAGGAATTAGAGTTAGACAGTATGAATATAAGTTAAGAGCTTTTGCAGATGATTTGGTGATTACTTTAACAAACCCTATAAATTCTAGTAAATCTTTGTTGGAAATAATTGATCAATATGGGAATGTCTCAGGGTTTAAGGTAAATCAGAAAAGACAAAAGTGATAATAAAAATATGGCCAGACAACAGAAAGAAAAACTAGAGGAAGTAACAGGATTTGAAATTGTAAAGAAGGTTAAGTATTTAGGGTTTATATTACGTCATCAAATGTGAAATTGTATAAGAATAACTATGAGGTTTTATGGCAAAAGTTCAGAAGGAGTTGATTGTTTGGAAAAATTGCAATTATCTTTGCTGGGAGAATTGCTGCTATTAAAATGAATGTTTTACCTAGATTTTTATTCCTCTTTCAGATGATACCAATAATTAAGAAAGATAAGAATCTTGAGGAATGGCAGAAGGAATTAACAAATTTATATGGGAAGGTAAAAAGCTAGGGTTAAAATGAAAATAATTCAAGATTCTCGGAAAGGGAGGTTTAAAATGCCTAATTTTAAATTATATTATGAAGCAGCTGCTCTCTCTGCAATAAGTGATTGGTTTAATTTAACAGAGGACAGAATTTTGAATATAGAAGGTTATGATTTGTTATATGGATGGCATGCATATTTAATTTATGACAAAAAGGTGGACAAGGCCTTTAAAAATCATGTGCTAAGAAATGCCCTTCATGTGTTTGGAAAAATACTCTTATAAACTAAATTATAAGGTTCCTATATGGGCATGTCCTAGACATACAGTAGAAAATATAAACATAGAACAGAAGCAGGAAATGATTACATATAAAGATCTTTTGTATACTGAAAGAGGTAATTTGCAGTTAAAATCTCTGCAAGTATTAAGAGAGGAAGGGAAAAATTATACTTGGTTTCAATATGAGCAATTACATGCTAGATGGAAGGGAGACCAAAAAGTTGGTATAGAGCAGAACGAGGGAAATTTGGTAAAGCAAATTAGAAATCAGTCTCAGGAGCATATAAAGAGATTGTATAATGTGTTACTTGAAATAGATTCTGAAAGGGACTTGGTAAAGGACTGTATGATAAAGTGGGCACAAAATTTTCAGGAGCCAATATTATTGGAAACGTGGGAAAGAATTTGGGTTAGAAATGTTAAATTCACGCAGGCACAGAATCTGAGGGAAAATTTTTATAAAATGTTTTATAGATGGCATCTAGATCCTAAAAAATTATCGTGTATGTATCCAGAAATGCAAGCAAAATGTTGGAGATGTAATTGTGATGACGCTACATATTTTCACATTTGGTGGACTTGTAAGGACATAAAGGCCTTTTGGATAAAAATTTGGTGGATTTTACAAAATGTTCTGAAAAGAAGATAAAGTTCCTGCCGCAATTTTTCTTGTTGGGAATTATTACGGATTGTACAGTAATTGAGACTAAATTGATTTTAAATCTAATAACTGCAGCAAGATTACTAATAGGACAATATTGGAAGAAAAAGAAGTACCAACAATACAAGAATGGATATTGAAAGTTGCCAATTTGGCTGAGATGGCGAAGATATCAGCCTTTTGAAAGACAATACGCAAGAAAGATACTTAAAGGAATGGAAAAATGGATTGACTATATTCAACGTAGATATCAGACTAAGAGTTATCAGACTGTTTTTGAATGATTATGATGTATTATTTTTGATTGCTTTTGGGGGAAGTTAGGAATTGATGATTGTAGGGGTATAATTAAGTTGGGACGAAAACTTTTTAGCATATGTTTGTTTTACTTTTAACTATACCTTGTGCTCGTTCCGGGAAGTCGGGGGGGGGAGGGGGGTTGCGAAGGGAGGGGGGAGGAGGGGGGGAAAGGGGAAAAAAAATTTTGTAAAACTTTTTGAATTAAAAAAAAATAAAAAAAATAATTATGCTGATGGACTCCATCTTTATTTCTTGACTCTGGGCTACACAGATTAAACTATTCATGCACTGAATCATTGTCTGGAGGTTGCATAGTTCTAAACAAAGAGGAATAGACTTGTGGGAATCCTGATAAGACAGTGCTTATGGCTGTTTTGCCTCTCTAAGTTAGGAAGTTTTCATCACTGGTTTAGGATGGAGATGTACTTCTCCATTCAGGACTGGTGCATAACTTGGACTTTTTTTGGACTCATAGTTCCTGCTTGAAGATGACAGTTGTGGTCAGGAAGACCTTTGAACAGATTCATTTTGCATCCCAATTGCAATTGTTCCTCAACTTGGAGACCTTGCAGATGGTCACTGTTGAGGCCAAAATCCTGCTCACCTAGAGAGCAACCAAATCACTATGAAAGTGCAAAATAACATTATGAGCATGTATACAGTATATACTAGGCTCCCATCAAAATTTTGGCGCTTTGCTGAGCAGCCCCAATCAAAAAAAGAACCAAACTTGGTCTGCTACATTGAAAAGACAAGACAAAGGGAAAAGGCAGATATAGTATAAATTACAGCATGAATGGAATGTTTTACATTGGAATGTTTTAGATAAACCCATCAGTGTGACCTTACTATTATTTATCCCCTCCTATCAGTTCAGAATAATAATAATAATAATAATAATAATAATAATAATAATAATAATAATAATAATAATAATAATAATAATAATAATAATAATAATAATAATAATAATAATAATAATAATAAAAATAATAATAATAATAATAATAATAATAATAATAATAATAATAATAATAATAATAATAATAATAATAATAATAATAATAATAATAATAATAATAATAATAATAATAATAATAATAATAATAATAATAATAATAATAATAATAATAATAATAATAATAATAATAATAATAATAATAATAATAATAATAATAATAATAATAATAATAATAATAATAATAATAATAATAATAATAATAATAATAATAATAATAATAATAATAATAATAATAATAATAATAATAATAATAATAATAATAATAATAATAATAATAATAATAATAATAATAATAATAATAATAATAATAATAATAATAATAATAATAATAATAATAATAATAATAATAATAATAATAATAATAATAATAATAATAATAATAATAATAATAATAATAATAATAATAATAATAATAATAATAATAATAATAATAATAATAATAATAATAATAATAATAATAATAATAATAATAATAATAATAATAATAATAATAATAATAATAATAATAATAATAATAATAATAATAATAATAATAATAATAATAATAATAATAATAATAATAATAATAATAATAATAATAATAATAATAATAATAATAATAATAATAATAATAATAATAATAATAATAATAATAATAATAATAATAATAATAATAATAATAATAATAATAATAATAATAATAATAATAATAATAATAATAATAATAATAATAATAATAATAATAATAATAATAATAATAATAATAATAATAATAATAATAATAATAATAATAATAATAATAATAATAATAATAATAATAATAATAATAATAATAATAATAATAATAATAATAATAATAATAATAATAATAATAATAATAATAATAATAATAATAATAATAATAATAATAATAATAATAATAATAATAATAATAATAATAATAATAATAATAATAATAATAATAATAATAATAATAATAATAATAATAATAATAATAATAATAATAATAATAATAATAATAATAATAATAATAATAATAATAATAATAATAATAATAATAATAATAATAATAATAATAATAATAATAATAATAATAATAATAATAATAATAATAATAATAATAATAATAATAATAATAATAATAATAATAATAATAATAATAATAATAATAATAATAATAATAATAATAATAATAATAATAATAATAATAATAATAATAATAATAATAATAATAATAATAATAATAATAATAATAATAATAATAATAATAATAATAATAATAATAATAATAATAATAATAATAATAATAATAATAATAATAATAATAATAATAATAATAATAATAATAATAATAATAATAATAATAATAATAATAATAATAATAATAATAATAATAATAATAATAATAATAATAATAATAATAATAATAATAATAATAATAATAATAATAATAATAATAATAATAATAATAATAATAATAATAATAATAATAATAATAATAATAATAATAATAATAATAATAATAATAATAATAATAATAATAATAATAATAATAATAATAATAATAATAATAATAATAATAATAATAATAATAATAATAATAATAATAATAACAACAATAACAATAATAATAATAATAATAACAACAATAATAATAATAATAATAATAATAATAATAATAATAATAATAATAATAATAATAATAATAATAATAATAATAATAATAATAATAATAATAATAATAATTTCATAAGGCATCCCGGTCTAGAAAGGGGCGCAACTGGCGGACCAGGCGAACCTGGTAAAAAGCTCTCCTGGAGACGGTCGCCAAATGATCTTCAAAGGACAACCGTCCATCCAGGAGAACCCCCAAATTGCGCACCCTCTCCATTGGGGCCAATGATTCGCCTCCAACAGTCAGCCGCGGTTGCAGCTGACTGTACCGGGATGCCGGCATCCACAGCCACTCAGTCTTGGAGGGGTTGAGCCTGAGCCTGTTTCTCCCCATCCAGACCCGTACGGCCTCCACACACCGAGACAACACTTCAACAGCTTCATTGGGGTGGTCAGGGGTGGAAATGTACAGCTGGGTGTCATCCGCGTACAGTTGATAACTCACCCCAAAACCACTGATGACCTCGCCCAGCGGCTTCATATAGATGTTGAACAGGAGAGGCGAGAGAACCGACCCCTGTGGCACCCCACAAAGGAGGCGCCTCGAGGTCGACCTCTGCCCCCCTGCCAACACCGTCTGCGATCGGTCGGAGAGATAGGATGAGAACCACCGAAGTACGGTGCCTCCCACACCCAATCCCCCCAACCATCGCAGCAGGATACCATGGTCGATGGTATCAAAAGCCGCTGAGAGATCAAGGAGAACCAGGGCAGAGGAATAACCTCTATCCCGGGCCCTCCAGAGGTCATCCACCAATGCAACCAAAGCTGTCTCAGTGCTGTACCCAGGTCGGAAACCGGACTGGAACGGGTCTAGATAGACAGATTCATCCAGGTACTGGGGTAACTGGTGTGCCACCACACTCTCAACAACCTTCGCCACAAAGCGAAGGTTGGAGACTGGACGATAGTTACTCAAAACAGCTGGGTCCAGGGAAGGCTTCTTGAGGAGGGGTCTCACCACCGCCTCTTTCAAGGCGGTGGGAACAACACCCTCCCTCAGAGAAGTGTTAACAATCCCCTGGAGCCAGCCTCGTGTAACCTCCCGGGTGGCCAGCACCAACCAGGAGGGACACGGGTCCAATAAACATGTGGTGGCATTCAGCCGCCCCAGCAACCTGTCCATGTCCTCGGGAGCCACAGGGTCAAACTCCTCCCAGATGGTCTCAACAAGACTAGCCTCCGTCACCTCGCCCGAAACTACCCAGTTTTGGTCCAGACCGTCCCGAAGCTGAGCGATTTTGTCAAACAGATACCTGCTGAAATCCTCAGCACAACCCTGTAAGGGGTCATCGCAACCCTCCTGGTTAAGGAGGGAGCGAGTCACCCTAAACAGGGCGGCTGGGCGGTTCTCTGCTGACGCAATGAGGGTAGAAACATAGGCCCGCTTGGCCTCCCTCAATGCCACTAGATAGGTCTGAGTAAAAGACCTAACTAGTATTCGGTCAGCTTCGGAACGGCCGGACCTCCACGTGCTCTCTAGGCGTCTTCTCCGGCGTTTCATCTCCCTCAGCTCCTCGGAGAACCAAGGAGCTGGTTGAGAACTACGCCGGGTCAGACGCCGCAAAGGCACGACACGGTCCAAGGCACCCACCGCGGCCTGATCCCAGGCCGCAACAAGCTCCTCGGCCGAGCCATGGGCCAGATCGCCAGGGAGCGGCCCAAGCTCCATCAGGAACCTCTCTGGGTCCATCAGTCGCCTGGGACGGAACCAGCGTATTGGTCCCGTCTCCCTGCGGTGAGGAGCAGCGGTCCGAAAGTCCAGACGAAGGAGGGAGTGGTCTGACCATGACAGAGGTTCAATGGCTAATTCTCGTACTTCCAGACCACTCAACCACTGTCCAGAGACAAAAATCAGATCCAGTGTGCTTCCCCCGACGTGGGTGGGGGCATCAATTAATTGTGTCAGGTCCATGGCCGTCATGGAGGCCATGAACTCCCGAGCCGCCGTTGACGACACACCGGCTGTGTGGCGGTGGCTCAGGGGCTAGGATGTTGAGCTTGTCGATCGAAAGGTCGGCAGCCCGGCGGTTTGAATCCCTAGTGCTGCCGTGTAACGGGGTGAGCTCTCGTTACTTGTCCCAGCTTCTGCCAACCTAACAGTTTCGAAAGCACATAAAAATGCAAGTAGAAAAAATAGGGACCACCTTTGGTGGGAAGGTAACAGCGTTCCGTGCGCCTTTGGCATTGAATCATGCCGGCCACATGACCACAGAGACATCTTCAGACAGCACTGGCTCTTTGGCTTTGAAACGGAGATGAGCACCGCCCCCTAGAGTCGGCAACGACTAGCATGTATGTGCGAGGGGAACCTTTACCTTTACCTATCAGGTCAGCAGGCTGCCATACTATCTTTGTGATATAAGGGAATAGAAATAATTCTTCTCCCTGTCACTACTTAGGGTCAATTCAACTGGCTGTGAATGTTTTCTTACAAGGACATGTGAAGCAGTTTGCATACAGGCAGGGGATCTTTCCTCAGGAAGGAAAATGGCCACACTGGATGAGGCAGTCATACAAAATGGCTAAACCCAACTTTGTTTGCTTGTTTGGTTTTCTAAAAAGTGGCTGGGTGGGAGGGAATTATGGAAAGTATTCAGTTTTAAAAAAATGCTTACTCTGTTTTACAAAATACCATATAATTTTCATCTGTTTTTTTACTTCAAAAGGGTCTTGCAGAGAAGGTTCCTAGAAACCACAGGAAGCCTTGTCTCGATCTGTACTTACCATTGCCTCTGTCTGAATTATGGCATTTGAAGATAGGTTGAAGGAGACTGGGTGAGCTTATAAGCAAAAGTTGCTGTTGGAATTTCTGGGAATAATAGGGAACTGGGGAATGGATTTGAAATGGGGCAATTTTTTCCCAACAATTCAGAGAATTTTAAGAATAACCCAAATAATTTTCAAAATACTGCTATGACAAAGTAAGCGAGGATGCTTTGTTCTTTGCTAAATATATATATATATATTCCAAAACAGACATTGTTTTCTTTTCTGAGATTTTTTTGTTTTACCTGCCCATCCCCAGCAGTCTCAATAATCTGCAAACTATCCAAATGGAAAACACACAGTTTATGATTGACAATGTAATTTGAGAGTTGTATAGGAATCTTAAATTATCTGTTGGAATTCACTACATAATTAAGGGAGCAGCAAGGAGCCAAGCAGCTCTGTATTACACCAATAAACAATGTCAAGTGTCTTCCCTGACATGCATACAAATGGAACTTGTCCATTTGCTAACATTTACTGATGTTATTTCTCTTCTCCGGCAAGCTGTTTAAAATGCCTTGGAGATAAAGTGAATTGTGAGTGAAGTTGCCAGCATTCTCCTCCCTTTCCCTACCCCTAAATATAACTAGGTCATTCTTGCTGACATATAAAACCTAGACATGAGTGAAAGTTTGATGGCTTGAGCAGAAGAAATGGAAATAACCTGTCTAAGATTGGAGGATCAAATATACACACTATAGTGAAAATGGAGGATAATTATGATGGAAGACGCTTTCTGCCAAGGGCTTTGGCAGATGAAAGATCCAGTTTGATATCTTTGTCTCTGAGGAAAATAAGAGTACCAGTAAACATAGCCCATATTTGCTCTAGGCACAAACTGCTTCAATGTGCATTACACATTGAAAGAGCTGAGAACATTAACATATGATCACTTCAGCTCAATGCTTCATAAGGTGATGAGTGAAAACGATGCAACTCAGCAAATGTTCCATTTAAAGTTTAGGCTACTAAGTTTATATGTGTTTTGAGATGAGATGCCACTAAAAGATCAGAATTAATAATACTATAGTTATCTATAGTTACTAGCCATAGCCTCTATAGTTAGGATACCAGCCATAGTATGTATTGTAGCTCTCTTCCTTACAGTATCTAAAGCCTTGCAACTAGCTTTATTCCCAGACTGGATTAGAAGTTGGTCCAATAAATTTTAATGAGATACATTTTTTTTTGCTCTGGATGATGTTACTTGGGAATGTACAGTTTTATTTAATTGTCAGATATATGCATTTTGCCTTTTTGCAAACAAGTGATGCTCAGAATAGATAACAGTAAAAATTAAAATACCCAGAAAACATAGCTAAGTAAGACTCTGAGGCAGGCATTTCCTCCAAGTTCCATTTTATTAGAGATGTCATATTGGCACATCTGGAAAAACGTGAATCTGAAGCCTCCAGGGTTTTCCCCACCCCAAAGGAAATTCAAGTCCCTTCCCCTGCATCCAAATGTTCATCACATGGTCCAATCAGGCCACCATCCTAAGCGGAGTAGCTTCTCAGTCATGCCTCTCCAGGTGCAGGTTGAACATCCTTAACCCCCAGTGAAAGAATGTTGCTGTTCTTATGGCTATACATCTCACCCCGTCACCATCCAACCCCCCTCCCAGTTCCCACAGCATGCCCATCCGCTAAGTGTGGCAGCCCTGAAGATCCAAAGAAAAAGATGGCTTCCATGGCTGACATCCTATTTTGAATCTAAACACTTTGCTGAATAAATAACTTTTTACCAGCTAGAAAGGAAGTCCATGTTCTTGTAACAAAAATGTTTTAGTGTTATCATAATGCTATTTAAGCATTTTTTATCTCAATAAAATTGCACACCATATTTGAATAAACACACTCAACCTAAACATCTGACAGAATTGATGTAGCATTTTACAAAATACAAAATAGACTCAGTAATATATTTTAAGCAAATGTGACAATGTCAGAAATTAATGTAGCAGATACCAGAGGAAAGAATCAAGAGGCATAAGTATACCAAGCAAAAGACGCCTGGACTCGCTTAGCAAATACAATAGTTTCAATTGGGTAAACCAGTGATTCTGCTTAGCTTTGGTGCATTTTGAAGATGATAATTGCTGTAAAATATTGGCTTTATTAACTTTCTTTTTTTATTTATTAAGAAAACCTGCAGTACATGGCCACCAAACTTACTCATGGTAACTTTGGCAGTTTACAGAACTAAAATCTCAATACAAAAGCCAATAAACCCCTGCCCCCCTGATGACAACAGTCAAAGCAACCACTTGATGGACTCTATAATACTGTGGGGCCTTCAGGGCCTTTCAAGAGTGTCAAAGTGGAGGCCAATCTCATTTCTTCAGGGATGATGTTCCGCACAGAGAGAACCACCATAGAGAAGGCCTTTCTTCTTGCTACTAGATGGACCTTCTTAGGTGGGGTGGCTGTAACATCCCCTGTCTCCCTGCTCTGGTGGGTTGGGTAGATATAACTGAGAAAATATGGTCCTTCAAATAACCTGGTCCCAGGCCATGTAGGCCTTTAAAGATGAGAGACAGGACCTGGAATGGGACCCAAAAGTAATGCAGCCACAGCAGCTCCCTCAAAAGAGACAACATATGTGCAAATCTAGTCTTGTACATAACCATGGGGGCATCCACATTTTGAACCGATTCAAACTTTTGGATACTTTTCAAGAGTAGCCCCTTGCAAAGTGGATTGCAGTAGTCAAGGTGACTAGGGCATGGGTGGCTGTGAGCTTGGTTGTTAGTTCAGAAAAGGGAAAGGGCATAACTGATGCATGACTCATAATCCTTCTGATGGCTGCCATCTGCTCCTTAAATAGGAGTTGTGAATCCAGGAGAACCCCTAGACAATGCATGGCGACTGTCTGGGACAATCCCATTCTAGGCCAAATCCTTTACCTTGGAATAAATGCTCCAAATTATATTTGCAGATGCATGGCAGTTTCAAAATGCTTTCTAAAAAATTACATTACAAATCAATATAGAAAATCCACTGCTAATATATGGCCTAATTTAATACAGCACATTCTGTCCCTGACCATTTTCTTTGTAGTATTTATTGTTGTGAATACTTTTTGTTTTGTTTTTCACTTCCTAGTTTGTCTGTGGAGATTCTCAATCATCCAGGTCATGGTTGTCTCAAAGATAATTTTTCAGGAGGCAACTGGGCTTTCTTTGCTTTTCCTTGAAGACGTTTCTTGGTTTGTATGTAAAATCTGCCTTGGAATGAACAATTATGTATGCTTTCCATGTCATTTTTTCCTTTCTTTGTTCTGCAAAATATAAAGGCATGATGATGAAACTAGCTCCACTTTTGTTCAGCACTGGTTTGCAAGTTGCTGCCTGGTGCAGTATAGCTTTACTCTTCCCTGGCTTCATTATTAATTTCTGAAGTTAATAAATATCAAAGTTTGTGTGGATGTAACCATAGATATGATTTTCCAGTATTGATTTCTCTTTTCTCTTTCTAACATCCCAAAGGTATCTGTATGAATTATGACTTCAAAAATAAGTGAACCTTTTTCATTACCAGAGATAACATTAGAACCACTCAAAATCCAATATAGTATTATTGATTAGAAGCAAACTAACTGTTGCTGTTCTTTCAATTGTATATTCAGCTACAATAAGAGATATTTCTTTATTCAAGTAGCTTTAGTAACTAGACTAACTTGTGCTCAACAGGAGTGATGTTGGGAAGGAAGCAATTGCCCAAGCATGAAACAAAGAACGAATTTCTTTCAAAGTATGCTTCAGCATTTGAAACTACATATGGGTCAGTGGTGGGATTCAAAAATTTTTACTACCTGTTTGATAGGCGTGGCTTGGTGGGCATGCCATGGCGTGGCATGGCTTGATGGGTGTGGCAGGGGAAAGATACTGCAAAATCCCCATTTCCTCCTCACTCCAGGGAAAGGTTACTGCAAAATTCCCATTTCCTCCTAATCAGCTGGGACTTGGGAGGCAGAGAATAGATGGGGGCTGGTTTTCCGAACTCAAATTTTCTGCTACCAGTTCTCCAGAACTGGTCACAACTGGCTGAATACCACCTCTGATATGGACAATGACTGAGTGCAGATTTCCTTTCCCTTTTTAAATCCTATTTGAATCTCAAAAAAGAATAAAAACATTCAGGAGAGATGTGTGCATAATGGTTGTGAAGCACAGAAATACTAGCACTTAGATGGGTGAAAACTTTCACCAGCTAGCCTAAAGAGTTGTTTCTCCTGGAATTAACAACTTCAATAGTCCTCATTTTATTTCTTTTTACTTCCATAGAACGGGCAGTTTTGTTTGCTGTGTTTTTTTCTCATTAGTATTTTTGTTTAGTTACTTTTTTCTTTTTTTGGGGGGAGGGTATTATGAATTTCTGTATCCTGTTGTAATAATTTCCCCCACTCCACTCCCCAAATCATATTTTGTGGTCTATAGCAGGGGTCTCCAACCTCCAACCCTGGCTGAGGGACTCTGGGAGTTGAAGTCCACAAGTCTTAAAGGGACCAAGGTTGGAGTCCCCTGGTCTATAGAAAGGTTTGTTTGAATGTTTGTTTTCATGTACTTCAGTATTCCACCACTTGGGGACTTTTTATGTGTGGACTTCAGCATTCTTAATAAGGGTCATTGCAGGTTTCTTTATTTAAAACATTTATTCTGCTGCCCATCTTTATATAAAATTCTGGGCATCTCCTAGACAACAATTAAAAATGAATGAAAAGCAACATAATACATATATTAATTAAAACCATAAACATGAAAAATCTGGCAGTTAAGCTTCCAGCCTAGAGTCCCTCATTAAATTTTCTCTCATCCACCTCACCTAATCTTGGCATCTGGGGGAAAAGCCAGATCTTAACTGCTTTTTGGAAGGCTAGGAAGGTAGAGGGATGCTGACGTTCAAGAGGAAAGTTGTTCCACAGGGCAGGAGCTGCCATGGAAAAGGAAAGCTTCCTAGAATGACATAAGATGCCAGTGTTTAAGGAAGAGTCTAGGAACGTGTCCACCTCTCTGGTCTGGAAAGATGGGTAGATGTCCTTAGAGCGAAGTAAGCACACAGGTACTACATTCATATCCATAGGTGTTTATGGTAATGACACATACCTTGAATTGCTTGCTCAATAGTGATGTTGTAGAGGCAAATTTGGGGGCATCCATCACTGTGTGCACCATGGTATTCTGGACTAGAGATTTGAAGTCCATATATATTTAAAGAAAGCCCAACATACAGCTTTTACTCCCATATTTTGTTGTTGCCATTCATCAGCTGTCGCTTGAGGGAAGTTTCAATGATATTGAAACTTAGAACTAAGGAGAAATTTTCTGACAGTTAAAATAATTATTAAGTGGAACGACTTGGCTGCAGAAGTTGTGAATGCTCCAACACTGGAAATTTTTAAGAAAATGTTGGATAACCGTCTATCTGAGATGGTGTAGGGTTTCCTGCCTGGGCAGGGAGTTGGACTAGAAGGCCTCCAAGGTCCTTTCCAACTCTGTTGTTATTATTATCATTATATTGTTTCTGCATGATAGGTCCATCCTACCAGATAAACACAAATACACACACACATCAAACTCAAAGACTTGGAATTTTCTCTTGGACATCACCATGGCAGCCAGGAGATAATATCGAGGACAACTTGCTTATAGACTTCCCATAGATATATTATATGAACTGCAAACTGACCAGGTAACTTACTGCATGGATTGCAAAATAGGCAATCTTCTGCTGTTATTTTAGAAGGCTCTTTTTATGTACTTAATGTGTGGTATTCTTTCAGGAAAATCAATGATTTTCATTTGATGATAACTTTTCATGCCTGGGTGAAACATTATTTAATATCAAACCTTGAACTCACTGTCATTCTTACAAGCTGCAACCAAGAAATATCAATATTTACTTTAAATGTTCTTAGTAACATAGACAAGGACCCATGAACCTAACTCCTTTACAATGACCCATATGCCAAAGCAATGATGTTATCAACATTTTTAGTTATGTTCCTTATCTACTTCCTTTCAAAGTTTGTGACAGGCAAGCTGGATAATGTGATTAAGAGGCTGAACTCACTAAAAGTTTTTAGAACTGGGTCATTGCTGATATTGAGCGCTGGATTAAAAGGATTTAGGAAAGTGGTAGGATCTGATTTGCATATTCCTCTATAGATCTTTGTCTTATGTAAAGCTTCCTCTTAAAGATTAGTACATCTAAGTAGTACATCAAGCAATTTAGCTGTTGAAAATTATTCTAGTCTTTTTTTTACCTTGTCTAAATTATAGCATTTAAAATACATTCATTTGTAGCATATATTAGTGCCCTACAGAACAGTTTCTGTGAATGGAGAATATGAACAAATATGAATATGAACAAAAAACTTACAGTGTGAAATAATTAATAGTATTGAGTTATTTACAGGACTCCTTAAGAACCATCTTATTCACCATCTGCACAGCAAAATGGTTTGGGGCAGCACTACTATTTGCCCCAAAGATGTTTTCTGTAGTGAACAACGCTCATGGGAATCCCAAAACGCAAGAATGGGGAGGGGAGGAAAAAGCCATATCAACATTCTGGAATAGGGCACCATCTGGCTCTTTCTCCTTTACTGTGAAAGTAGTCAATTGAGATATGCTTTCAAATGGCATATTTAACATGACATAAAGTATGTCTTAGCTAACTGCAGCAAACGAAGTCTATGGTGAGATGGGAAAAGGGATTAAATCATTTAGGAGAACCTCAATAATGGAGTCAAAACCACAGCTCTGTGTTCCATCTGTTGGTACCTGGGTACCATGCCTTCTCTGTCACAGTATCTGCTCTTTGGAAATAGATTTCCCTCAAGATTTGCAAGGCTTCCACCCTACTGGGATTTTTAAAGGTCCTGAAGACCTGGCTTTTCATTCTAGACCTTAGATGTGCTTGGTAAGTAACTATATAAATATCATAACTTTTAGCATTTTGTTTGTTTCATAATTTCATTAAAATAATAATAATTTACCTGTCCCAGATCTTGGGGAAGTACTCACAGATTTTTTGAAGTTAGATAGGCATGATCTGATCTGTTCAGTATTGAGAGGAATCAGTGCAATGACACACAGTAGTGGTGATAGTGAGTCTCCTTTAAAGATTCCTGTCTTGATATTAACCTCTTCTAGTCTGTCATTATTGATCAGCTGGTGTGTCTTCCATTATGCCTTTGATCTTTACACAGAGCTTCTGATATTTCTATTGGCTCCTGTTATTTCTAGGCACATGATTTTCCAATCATGTTGCAGGGGGTGCAGTGACTGCTTGTAATGAATCCAAGCTATGTTGTTCGGGCAGTTTTCTTTTAAATTATGCATGAGTAATCTACAGTTAGATTCTCAGACTGAGACTGGTGGAAATTTAATAATTCAAGTCCTAACTAGGGGCCTAAGAATTATTAAGGTAGAATTAACATAAGGATGTTACAAAATACGAGACTTCGAGGAGGATTTGGACTAGCTAATTGGGAACTATACTATCTGGCAGCAGCATTGACGTGGATGAGAGAATGTATTGAATTAAGAAATACAAGACTATTAACTTTGGAAGGACATGATTTACAATTGTGATGGCATGCTTTTTTATGGTATGGCAAAATAAGATGCACAGTTATTTTCAAAGACCCTGTGTAAGAAATGCATTATTATTAGTATGGGAGAATGTTAGAGATAAATATTACTTGAAAATACCAATATGGTTGTCTACAATGGAAGCGTTAATATATCCAAATATTATTAATATGGGTACTATTCTTAGATATAAAGATATACTAACAGATAAGGGGGAATTGAAAAAGAAACAAGAAATAGAAGAACAAGGGATTGAAATGGATTGGTATACACAATTACAAATACAAACAAGATATGAAAAAGATGCTAAACTGTTATGTTTTTTATTTGGAAATGACAGAACTGGATGAGATACTTACAGGAAGAGATGAAAAAATGATTTAAAAACTATACAATTATTTATTGAGTATTAAGCTAGAAGAAGAATAGGTAAAAGAAACAATGATTGCATGGGCTAAAAATTTTGGATATACAGTATAATTGAGTTAGACAAATGGCAGCAAATATGAGAAAGAAATTATAAATTAACCATGTCCACAGCATATAAAGAAAACCAATACAAAATGTTCTGTAGATGGCACAGGGCACCTGAAAAATTGGCAAAAATGTTTAAAGATAAATCAGCTAAATGCTGAAAATGCCATCAGGATTGTATTATCGTACGTTAATCATATCATATGATCCTGATACCAGGATTGTATATGTGGTGGACGTGTCCAGAAGCAAGGAACTACTGGATTAAAATTAGAACATGGCTAGAGGAAATGATACAACAACGTATTGATTTAAAACTGAACTGTTCCTATTGGACATCTTACCAGAAAAATATAGTAAAGAGAATATGTATTTGATTATACATATTGTAACTGCAGTGAGAATTGTATTTGCGCAAAATTGGAAAGCAGAGAAAATCCCTTTAGAGGGGGAAGTAATTAAGAAAATATTGAAATGTGCAGAAATGAATAGATTAACATTCATAATTAAAGAAAAGGAAGAATCGGAGTATTTTAAAGTATGGGGCAATTATATCAATGGTTAGAGAAGATAGATAGATAGATAGATAGATAGATAGATAGATAGATAGATAGATAGATAGATAGATAGATAGATAGATAGATAGATAATTGAATTAATAAACTTAAAAAATTTGGGAAGAATGAGGTAACAATCTAAATGAAAATATAAAGGTATGATAGAAATGCAATATGAAAATGATGGAGGAGGGTGTAGAAGACACAAAATATGTACTCAAATGAAACACTGAATGATTAAGGATGTATTGTTTGTCTGTATGCTTGTTTGTTTAAAAAAAAAGAAAAAAAGAATTATTAAGGTAGCATCTAAAAATGTAGATGGTTCCAAGCAAGGTGTTTGTCAAGTTAGGGTGTTTGGGTCTGATAATTCCAATGTTTCTAAATATTCAGGGGGTCCTTTAGGTATGAGGCTGCAATCACAACAAGTTTCTTTTTCCATAAGTATTCAACTTCAATGTGCAAGTCCCAGTATTTTGTATTTTTTTTTCCAAATGCTTTTCCTTAATCCTTAATCCTAGCATTATTCGATGAACCAGTTTTTCTTCTTTTCAATAACTGTTACTGTATATTAATCATGTTATGAACTAGATGTCTGTCTGTTTCAAAGTCCCTTAAGATCTTAACCTGCTCATTTTCCCAAACCTTCTTCACTTGATGGTCTCAGTAGTTTTTACTACATTCATATCCAAACCTTCTAATGAATAATTCTGGCAACTTGGTCATACCAGATCACTACAAATACCTGGGCATCCTTCCAGCTGATAACATCAAGCACACTGAAATCAAGAAGAAGGCTAGAAATGAAGACATCATGAGATTGAAAAAGATCTTAAAGTCCAAACTTGGTGGAAGAAATACCATCAAGGCACATAACACTCAAGCAATTCCAGTCATTAGATACATAGCTGGAAAAATGAGGTGGACTCAAGCAGAATTAACGGCCATGGAGGAGAAGACCAGAAAATAATTATAATTCACTTCAGCAAAGATAGTAGCAGCTTGAAAATTCTAAGCATTGGAATTTGTACTTCTGAAGGACAGCCTGGTGGATGAAGGATGGCCTGGCTAGTCCAGTGCTCTGTGTCCAACTGAATTATCTACAGAATTCCACAAGCTGGATATCAATGTAAGAGCAGCCTCATGTGGTAGTAGCAGCTCATGTTCCCTAGCAGTTGATATTATGATATCTATTGTCTCTAGTATAGAAGACAATGAATAGTAGTTAGACAAGACAATAAACTAGTAGTTGTTGATAAATTTATTATTTCATAAATTGCTCTATTTTCTCATTTAGAGCCCTCCAATTTTGCAGCTATCACTATAATTGTGGGAGTAGATTTACAGACGAGCTATACAGGGAAGTCTACCTACCATAAACTGTAATCGGATAGCTTTAGTAACAAGAAAGAGGTGTGTGGGGGAAGAGAAATTGGGGGAAGGGAGTTCCTTGTCTACTTCTCACATACAATGAATACTTTTATAAATATTTATCAGGATTTAGAGCACAAATAAAATGATAGAAAATTATATCCCTTTGATGAATTTACTCTAAAACTTTAAAATCATGAAAAGTCAAAAAATCAAGTTGATGATAAATATACCAGATTTGTCTGCTGTAAGATAGCATTTATATAAGATGTAGCAGTCAGCAAACTGGGAGAACTGATATGTATAAGCAAGATCTAGTTGAATGACAATGAAATATTGGCTTGTAGAAAATCTTCTGACCCATGTTTTTGGTCCATCAGCAACCTTGATGCTGGGGCAGGGTGGGGTTCATTAAAGACACAATACCTATGATCAAGAGTTCTGCTCTGGAGATTTCTGAGTATGAATGGCTATATCTAAAATTGGTCTAAGGATTCTGTTGGTATACCAGTAATCCTGCTAGTCTGTTAAATCACTTTACCTTTAGATTGGGAAGAACTTCACTAGAAATAACCTGGAATCTGGAAGATGCCAAGAAACATGGTCTCCATGGTAATCATGGGCTTTTTCAATTTTGGGCCCAAGCTACATAGATCTCTTTTTTCAGAGCAGTTGAGAATTGATCTAGATAAGAAAGATATTGTCATTGCTCCTTTATCATGGACAAAACATTAGATGGATGATCCTATAGGACAGTGTCAGCAAACCTATGGCACGCGTACCAGAAGCGACACATGAAACCATCCCGTGAAGAATGTGCAGCACTGCTGGCTCCTTTTTTGCCTTCCTGTGATCACACACTGGCCATTGCATGCACGGGAGCAGCAGAACCTGGAAGAGCAGTGTTCCGTCACACATGCACAGGCTGGCACCCGACCTTCTGGGTTGATGTTGCGTGCATAGGCAATGGCCAGCTGTTCGTTGGGCGTGCTTCCATCCGGATGTTCGGGTGCCGACCCTGGAAGGTGGAGCCTTGGTGTTGGCTGACCAGGGCGTCTGTTGCATCGATGAGTTCAGTAAGATGCTGGAGTCTGACCGCACAGCTATCCACGAAGTGATGGAGCAGCAAACCTTTTCCATCACTAAGGTAGTGCTGAATGCCTGCTGTGCCATCTTGGCAGCTGCTAACCCTGCTGTTCTGTCTCCGTCCTCACTCTGGAATAATGAGCTGGCCTTCAGCCAGTGGATACACGGCTCTTATCAGTCCTGGCCGGGAAAACGCAGCTGCCTGCCAAAATGTTCAAACAGATTAAGACTTCAGCTCACTTCAATATGGTTCAGCTAATTTGCTTCCTGTAGAACTGAAAGCAGTCCCAAAACTTTATATAGCCTGTGGGGTGGGGCTCCTGCCCCACCCTTTCCTTTGATGATGCCGCCTCTCTAATCTTCTGAAGCGCGGATCGGTCCAGGCTTGATTGGTATGGTTATCAGCTGCATCTGTAGGTGTAGCCTGAGGCAGGGAGGAATCAGAGGATGTTGGCCTCATTACGTCCTCCGACTGGCCTGGTTCTGGCTCCTGGAGCCGGGCCAAAGGAATCGGTGCTCCTGAGATAAGCCTTACCGGCCCTTCCCCCTCACTCTCAGAGTCACTTTCGGGCATGGGGCCATGTTCGGAGGCTGGAGCCACAACCCCTGCCTACGGGCAGTATAACCCCAAATGCAGCTTGGAGCAGAATATCCAGCTGCCTGCAGCACTGCTCTCTCACTCTGACTTACTTTGGCTGATCCAGGATAGGCCTGACCAGGACAATGGCCTACATTTGGCCTAGCACATCACTTACGTACACCAGCACAGCCGACAGCCACCTTGCCAATTCCAGCCGCTTGACATGGGCCTGATGAGGCGATACATCACCACCTGCAAGCGAAAGCAGCCTGTGGTGTCCGAAGCCCTGGCCGATTATATCATGGCAGCCTATGTGGAGATGTGGAAGGAGGCCCGTACCAACAAGGATACCACGTACACCTCAGTCCGCACATTACTGGGGACCCTGAGGCATGTGGACATGGTTGAGAAGGAAGGTGTCAATGAAGTAATATGCCTGATGGAGATGTCTAAATTTTCCCTGTTGGTAGACAGAAGACAACCCAATCAGATTCAATGTCCCTCCAAATTGATTTTTGCAGCCATCCAAGAACTGGTTCCTCCTGGAGGGGCTCACTCTGTCCAGCTGACGGAGCTGAACAGCACTGCGTGTCCAAGGGCTTCACCCCCATCCAGTTCCAGGCTGCTCTCAGCAAATATGAGGAACTCAACATCTGGCAGGTGAACCAGAAAAAACCCGCCTCACTTTTATTTGATCAGTGGCGGCGACAGCTGTGGTTTTTATATTGAAGCTATTCTCAATAAACACTTTAATGAATAAAAAAAAAGACTTCCTTCCTGACAATTTTCATGAAGACACTAAAGAGGGACGTATTTTGCAGATACGTTTCTCCCTTGTGCATGGCTGCCATCAACCTTTTTTGTTATTGGCCTTATTGTGGCATCAATCTCTTTAAAATATTTTATTTTTCAATTTACTGAGGAAGTATAGTATTGTATTTGTTTGAATCCTAGTACTTGAATGTTTTATTGTTCCTTATTGTGCATTTGTTTTTGCTGTAAATCATCATGAATCCGTAAGTTGACAAAGCTAATATACAAATAAAAAAATCAAGTAGATGTCATTACAATTTTGCAAAGCTGTAAGTAGCAAAATCTAAAAGGCTTGCATACTTTTAATCATTATTCAAGTGAGTCCATATGTTAAAATAAGGTTAACTAAAAAGCTACAGTACGTGTATTCTAAATATATTGCAGTCTGGACTTTTAAGAATAATCTCCTCTTGAGGTATGAACATTGGACATATTCATTCATTCACATTCATTCATTTTACTATCAGAAAAGGTGAGCAAAAATCCAGTGTTCATTATTGAGCAGAATACCTACTTCCAGACAGTTTGGGGACAATTTCTGGTCACCTATAAAAATGACAGCTGTGACACTACTTTTTATACTTCCAAATCATGCTCCTAATCACATTGACCAATCATTTAGACTGCAGTTGGAGACTATTTCCTGCAATCCCTGTGAACCTGATTAAGATTTGTATCATTCTGGTACATTCCCTCTACTGCTTTAAAATATCAGGCTCAGTTGGCTGACCGTTTTTATGCTGCTGTTTTATATTACATTCCTACTTTGTAATAAGAAGTTATATGAAGTCATTTCAAATTACACTCTTGTCACCCTCGGGTTCAGGAACCCATACCAGGCTGCTGTATTGCAATTTCTTCTGACATATAATCTTGGAAACTGAAATCAGAAGGGTGGTTCATGAAAGTCAATGAAAGCATACATAAACATTTATTTCAGTGGGAAGGGAATGGTCCAATCCATGGTTCAGTGATGTGGGAAACCAGACAATTGAACCAGGAAATATTCTATGAAGTTACAAGGTGCTGAAATACAAGATTTCCAAAATCAAGATTCCTGAAACAAGGTTACAGTCCGGGGGTAAAATTGGGATGGCTAAACTGGTTCAGCCTGGTTCAGTAATGGCATAAAAATGGAAGGAAAGTTGCACTAATAGAAAATAGGAGCACTAATAAGAAAATAAGACAAAACACTGGCTTGGGAAATAATACCAAGGACCTATGCCAGATATGGAAGGAAACAGAATATCCGTTGCATAAAGAATTTTTTTTGCACACTTCTTGCCTTTGGCTCTGTGTTTAAGGTGACCAGACATCCCGCTTTTGGTGGGACAGTCCCGCTTTTTAATAATTTGTCCTGCGTCCCGCAACATTTCAAAAAAGTCCCGATTTTTTTTAAAAAATTTTTTTTAAAAAAATCCCACTTTCAGACGCAGACTCCATTCACTCCCATTTTCAAAATGGGAGGTGGCAACGCAAGAGGAGAAGGAGGAGGCGGAGCAGGGGAGTGAGTGTTACAGACGTCAAGCAGCGTCTCTCCTCCGCCCGCCTCCTCCTCCTCCTCTTGCGTTGCCACCTCCCATTTTCAGAATGGGAGTGAATGGAGTCTGCTTCTGAAGGTGGGAGGAGAGACGTCGCTTGACTTCGCCTGCCGGAGGCTGCCTGGAAGAGCCGAGAAGGTGCCTGGAAGAGCCGAGAACCGAGAGGAGAGCCGAGCCTGCCTGGAAGAGCCGAGAAGGTGCCTGGAAGAGCCGAGAACCAAGAGGAGAGCCGAGCCTCCCTGGAAGAGCCGAGAAGCAGTGCAGCAGCCGCTCCTCCTCCTTCAGCCAGGTGCATGCGCCCCCCCCGTCAATGGTGTCCCGCTTTGCCATCGCTGAAATCTGGTCACTTTATCTGTATTCCACTGAGATCCAAAACCATGGGTGTCAAACTCACAGCAATAGGTGGCCATCATGTGACATTTTGTGACATTTTCCCCATTCGCGGAATTGGGGTGGGCATGGCCTGCATGTGAGGGATCTGGCCTGTAGGCTGCCAGTTTGCCACCCCTGTCCTAAACCATGAGCTAATATTTGCCCTGATCACCATTTCTTCTTCTGTCTCTTCATCAGTATTTAAATTGGGTATTTTCTGTTAAAGTCCTGGGGTCACTTGCTAGGCGTGATCATTCTGTCTCAGAAGTATCCAAGAAATTGTAATAAGGAACAAAAGGGCCAGCTAGCTTGTTGCTGAGCATCCTTTGCAAGGAAAGCATTTAGGATGATTGTTTTAGCTATCTAATGGAATGTTAGTTCTAGATACAGAATAAAGAATTATTTCTTTTCTATGGTGAAATACAGCTGATGCAGAAAACAAGCATGCTGATGATAATTCATGGAGGGGGGGGGAATCCTTTTTCTTTGTTCAGTCATTTGAAGCTTTAAAAAAAACAAAAAAACAAAAGCAAGCAGGAATTTGGAAGAGAAAGCCAAATGGTTAGGCTTAAAATGCACAGTTACTAATTTTTATTTATGGATGGAAGGAATTTAAGATCTATATAAATGAATTAAAACAGCCTTACAGCAAGTAATTTCAACAGGGATCAAATTTTTGAAGCCTTCTGTATATTTTGGGTAAAGCTTGGTAAAGGGCAAAACCATTACTTAATCATGCAGAGGCTTAAGACATCAATCGTACCCTTTAGATTTCTGAAAACTGCAAGAAAAAGAAAGAAAAGAAAGAAAGAAAGAAAAAAGAAAGAACATTTTAAAAGTGTTTTGAAGCTTGAAAAGGACAAGGGTTAATACACCTCCTTCAAATCCTTGCAATCTCACCCAAGTGCTAAAAATATTCACTTCTGCCCATTCTTAAGACTTAAACTCGTCTTAATGTCTCTAAATGTTTGTTATCTTCTGTGGGGTCGTCCAATTAAAAAATATTGGTCCACTTCTACTTTCTCTGCAGTTTCCATCCCAGATATGTATGTAAGATTAGTGTACTCCATACACTGGTTTTTGGGCATTTACACAACATGATAATCCAATCACTAACAGTCAGTAGTTTGGTTCTCTTTCTTTTCTTTTCTCAGCAGGATTTTTTTCTTGCTTTTTGATGATGCTTTTCCATGTTACTAGTAAGAGTTCACTTTTTAAATCAATCTCCAAATATAACATCATTCCTACAAAAACAGCGTTCCAATGAAAAGGACAATTCATTTCTATACATTTCTGTAATTTTAAAAGAAAAAAAATATTCAGACTCATTTTAAACAATTTTTGTATTACTACAATTAGAATACATTTGCTTTGTAACCACTTGGAACAAGAACAGTCTAAAATTCAGAGTTACAGGCTCAGTTGAGAAATTGGGGGGTGGGAGAAACCAAAGAAAGTAATGTCATGAAAACTGCATTGATATGATTATTTACAACTAGTTAAGCTCAACTCAAAGGTGACTTCGAGTTCCAGCCATGATGCAATGTTATTTAAATCAGCTTAATGTTAAAATTGTTTAAAAATGCTTTTCAATAGGTCTTCCAGTAAAAAAAAGAAAAAGGGTGACCTACATTTTACATCTAAAGCTCTGTGCTTTAAACATAATTTTATGCACTAGTTATTAAAGAATTAGCAAAAGCCTAAGGGTGTCAGTATGGTAAGTAAGTTGCTTTCCCTGGATTATTTCCAATGTATATTCAAATTCACCCAAAGTCCCTTGACATATCAGAAAATGAACAGGAAGTAAAAAAGATAGAAATGAGCTCACAGCCTTCCAGTATCCCAAAGTACGCATGGAGGGAAGGGAGCAATGCAAAAGCTATGAATTTTGTGAGAATTGGAAGATTCTTTTCATTGGAAATAGTCCTTTTTCTATTCTAATCTGTTTCTTGGTTTCCTTACTTTGGGGGATCCTGAAGGCAAAACAGAAGGTTTGTTCATCTCTGTCTTCAACAGTAATTTCAGCCCAACCGTAAGAAAATATTAGAACCATGGTTTCTCCATGTATATTCCAGACTACATGCATGTATCTTTTTTTCTACATGTCTTATTTTCTGATCAGTAATCATAATAATTAACTTTGACACAAAGGGGAGGCGGCTCATCCAGATGTCTCCAGGACACAATGGTACAAAAAGTATTACATAAGAAACATTATCGAAATGGCCTTAAATTAAAATTATAAACAAATTGGGACAATATGCTACCGTATAATATACTATGCTGATTTTAAAAATCTAGATCAGTTGAATGAAATTTTTATACAGATGGAACATTAACACTTAAATTAATCAAGAAACCCAAAGAATACGGTTGTCATCAAAACAATACTAGTCTTAAACATTTTTTTTTTCAGTAGAATTAATAATTCTGATTGGTAAATATTTTTAAACAATATGTTTTATTTTCTTTGAGTTAAATCTTTGTCAGGATAGCATAATAAAGGTGAAGCTCTCCTTTAGTTGAGTTCAGTTTTGTTGAGTTAAAGCTGAACTGCTTGCTAACTGAGTTCAACTGGTTGCTAACTGATTGTCATGTACATATCCATGTAGTTCTCTGAAAACAATATACAGTCATTCTTTTCTTTCAGGAAATATATTTCTCACTTCCTAGTCTAATTTATAGTCTTAGGGTTTCCTGATGATATACTATGTGAATGTTAATCAGAAATGATCCTGCTTAGCTTTTCAAGGTCTGTCTATATATTATTGCCTGAACATTACATTTCCCCATCTGTTCTATTATTCACTATTTTCTATAGAACGATTGTTCACTCTCACTGGGAAAAATTAGCTTTGATATAAGGAATATGGAAAAAATAGGAATAAGTCCAAGAATCCAAAACTTCTGTGCTATCTTTGAGAGAAATAAAATGAGAGCAGGAGGGAGGGAAGAGTGAAAAGGAGAGAGAATAAATGGGATTTGGTGATAATGAGAACTATGAAGTCCCACTTCAGTCCCTATTCCTTTTTGGTATCTCTAACAGCACTTGTGTTTTCTTCACTAGGCTTTTTTTTCTTAATACATTTCAAGCCATGTGATTTAGGTATAGTACAACTAGAGCTACAAAATATTCCTGCATGAATTTTATGCATAGAAGAGTAGATTTGGGTGGTTGATATCTAAACTGAAACACTGTGTTTCATCATTAGAATATTGAACATGTACATGTGAATTCAGCAATAATTTATAATAAGCATGTTCTGGCCACAAAGGTTCTAAGCTGTGGAAAAATCCAAACTTGATGGTGGCAGATGGTAATTGCAAAAGAAAGATAAGAAGAAACAAGCTAGGATAATTGGGGGAGAGATGAGTATTATAGAAAGAGGCAACATAGTCCAGCCTTGCACTACTAACTTCCAGAGAATTTGCCTCCACCAAAACTGATAGCAACCAGTTGGACCATGTCTCATCCAGTATTGGTCTACTAAATTACAGTGTATTAGTCCCATGCATGAAATAAAAGGCCTTTCCTTCTGGCATACACTTTATAAACACAATCTATTCCTGTAAGCCAACTTAACAAGGCTTTAGCTCACTTGATGGTTACATACATTGAAAGATCCATGGAGATGTGCAGCAACTCTGAGCAGGCACCTAGGAGATTCACATGGAATGTTTCCACAATATTCAGGACAACAGGTCTTGTTTCTAGGCATAACCTTAGTTACGGTAAGTCAAAAGGAACTTCACCATTCAATTAAAATGAAGGGCAAACTCTTATGTGTAATTTCATAATTTTTCACAGTTTGCTTCTTCATCACTTATCTGCCATGCAAACATGACTTGGCATGTGGCATTTTGTTTTTGTCTAATTGTTATGCCTTAACTCATTATTCTTTTTATCTGCATTTTGACCGTGAAGTCTTAGTGAACACAGAGGTAATTTATAAAAGTGCTTCTACTTGCACACCCACATGCAGACACACACATAGATATTTTCTCTTGTTACTCATAGTCATTGTAAAATGAAATATCATTTTGAGGTTTTTTTCCTTTTATTTCAGCTGTTTTTAATTAATAGGCAAAGTAGGACCACTGCTTTTACATACATATGAACAAAAAACACATATCACATGCACACAAACACACATACATCTTGTGTAGTAAAAGATTTTGCTGCTGTTCCTTACCTGCCAGCAAATGGTATGTAAACCCATGCTCTAATGGTTTCTGTTACAATTTGTGTATAGCTGAATATTTTTCATACTGCTGTGCCAATTTTTTACAGAATGACAGATAGATGTAATCAGTCACACTGAGCAGCAGAAATTGTGTTAATGTTATCATTATCTCTTAAGCAAATTGGACTTTGATAAGCTCAGATACTGCTTGAAACCAAATTCATCCATCAACAGGACATATTGCTCTACTTTTGCTTTCTATAATAACACAACTAGAGAACAGACTTTTGGACAAATTCCAAACTAGATTGGCTCTTGATTCATGGGTAGTGCATTGGATGAAATGTAACCCTATGATTTTACAGAAGTAAAATGTTTTAAGCTATGTTTTTTAGATAAAATATTTTCAGATCCCTCACATCCAGGACATAAACTGTTTCAACTCCTACCCTCAAAACGACGCTATAGAGCACTGCACACCAGAACAACTAGACACAAGAACAGTTTTTTCCCAAAGGCCATCACTCTGCTAAACAAATAATTCCCTCAACACTGTCAAACTATTTACTAAATCTGCACTACTATTAATCTTCTCATCGTTCCCATCACCAATCTCTTTCCACTTATGACTGTATGACTGTAACTTTGTTGCTGGCAATCCTTATGATTTATATTGATATATTGACCATCATTTGTGTTGTACCTTGATGAACGTATCTTTTCTTTTATGTACACTGAGAGCATATGCACCAAGACAAATTCCTTGTGTGTCCAATCACACTTGGCCAATAAAAAATTCTATTCTATTCTAAATAATGATTGCCACTAATAGAAATATATACTTTTCAACTGAATAACCAATAACCAAAATAACCAATAGATTGGCAGTGGTTATAGGGCAATATTGGTTACTAGTTAGAGTGGGACCAATGGGATGAATGTGATGTTAATTTAATTTATTCTTTAAAATCTAATTTTGCTTCTTTTATTAAAATGGCCCCAATATATAATTTAAACCTCTGTTTAACCATAGTAAGAAGGAGTTTTATGGCATGGATTGCACTCATCAGATGTAATGTATCGATGGTGGTTTATATATCAATAATGGATCATTGGAGAACTAAACTGCCTAATAATGTGACTCACAGGACTTGGATTCAACCAAAGTTTCACTAGGTAATTCTGGAAATGGTATTCTTTCTGGGTTTTAGCATTATATTCTAGAATGGGAGTAAATAAATAAATTTCTAGACAACCTGTGTGCCATTGGGTCATTGTTTGAGAGATATTTCCTTACTAAACAAAGAAACAGAATGGCCCCAGCTGGGCAAGAAAAACCCCAGTGGGAGTGGGAACAACTGAATTCCTGTTGGCTTCCCCATTGAGTTTCTTTGTAGGAAACTGATAGGAAGTATCAGAAATCTACCTACGGAGCAGGCAGGTAAGTGGCTGCTGCTGGGTGGGGGAAGGAGAGAGGCATTACATAACATTGAAAATGAAGATCACGTGACCACAGCAGGAGTCCAGCAATGCTGAAGTAGCCAATAGCCACAACATTTCTAAATTTAATTCTCTCAGCAGTCATGGAACCTGAATTTTGGACTCATTCTGCAAATTAGCCAATTTGAGGTATCTTGGTTCAAAAACTGTTGCCCTATGATGCACTGTTTTGTCCAATTAAAGATCATGACTATGAGAGTTTAAGTAGTATATATATAGTAAGAAACAAAGAGTGTAAAGCACATCATTGCTCTGAAGACCAGATATTTGCTATTAGTATTAGACCCAGACAAGGTGAGCAAAGTTATGGGCCAAGATTTCATAGATCTAAACTTGTTTTCTATCAGCTAAGCTTGTTTTGTGTGTGTGTGTGTGTGTGTTGCCTTTACATCAGTATTGAAAAAAACACTGTAGTTTTCTTTGCAAGATTGCTTCTTTCCTAAGACTGTGAGAGAATGATTCACCCAAAGTCACTCAGCTGGCTTTGTGGCTAGTCCAGTAAGAAGGGACTAGAACTCAGTCTTCTGGTTTCTAGCCTGATGCCTCAACCACTACACTAGACTGTCTCTATTCTATGGGGCAGGGCAAAGCTACTTACCTTTACTACTGGTTCATAACAGGACCTCGCGCATGCACGCATGCTCCTGTGCATGCGCAGATCATCAATTATGACATCCGGGCGGGTGGGCAGAGGCTCCCACCGCTTTTACTATTGGTTCTAAAGAACTGGACAGAACCGGGAGCAACCCACCACTGGGGCAGGGTAACAGGAAGCAATTTGTCTTCTGTTATAAAAGGGCATCTACTGTTCCAGTATCAGTGAAACAGAGGAGATTAAAATGGTCACGGTTGTATGCTGTATTTAGATGTGAGATACATTAATCAGGTATTTGCTTATACTTGTACAGTTTCTAAATAAATATTTGATCATAGGCTGCATAGACCCACTTTGTCTTCTTTAGTTTTTATTTATTTATTACTGAGCACGTATACAAAAAACAATATCAAGAATAAACATCTGTATATTGGACCGAGAATTTCAGCTTTCCAGTTCTGATTTCTATGTACGTGTCCTGAATACCCTTCACCAAACACATGTGATTGTTAGGTTGCATAAAAATAGGCCATTCTGAATATTGGTTTAACCATGATGTATATTTGTGATCCAAGTACTTCAAAAATCAAAGAGAATGACTTTTCTTTGCACCATTCCTTATCTCTGTCACAATATGAATGAATTAACATTCTGCTATCTTTTGCTTTCTGTTTCATCAGAGGCAACAGAGTAGGAATGAATTCATTTTATTCCGTTGTCATTTCTCATTTCTGTCTTTGTCAAGAGAATGAATTATAGCAGCACTGTAATGCCAATTCCTTTTGTTACAGAGTTTCATTTTGTGAGACAAGCATAGTAATCAGAATGGAGAATTGTGTATAAAAAATGGAGACCATTCTTATGACACTGTAAAGGTGTGTGTTTCACTGAAATATCTAGGGCAAGACAAGAGAGAAAGATTAATGCACATATTATGCTAACAATTAAACCTATCCTACATTCATTGTAGTAACTTGTATGCATGCAAATAAATAGTTTATGTTTTTTTGCTTAGAAATGTGACAAGACATTGTCAAAAAGAATTGTTATTCTGTAATGTGTCCTGGTCAGTGATGCTACTTATAAATACAGTAAACCCTAGATTGCAGTTGCTGTTTTACCACTGATGGACGCCTGTTTGCCCCAGCAAAGTTTGATCCATCAATAGAATGGATAGACAGATTACTTCTGCCAGTGTGCTGTCTTTTAACCAAAATGGCTTAAAATATCTGGGGATCATGCAGCTATTATTATTATTAACAACAACAACAACAACTTTTTAATATAGATGGATCATCATTTGGAATACAACACGCCAGATATCACAGTTGTCAAAAACTGAAACATACAATTTATTGACATCACGGTACCAGGAGATGCCGGAATTGAAGAAAAAGAACTGGAAAAAATCATGAAATATCATGACCTTGCCATCAAAACTACACAGCTATGGATGAAACATGTAATAATGATACCCATTGTCATAAGGGCACTTGGTACCATTTCCAAGAATTTTACATCAACAAATTGCAGCTTCCTGCAATAACACCAATGGAAATGCAAAAAACTGCGCTACTTGGAACATTGCACATCTTAAGAAGGTACTTGGTTGCATACCTAGAATGTTGGCAGCAACCCGTATCAACCATTAGCACCAATCAATGGTATTTGTGACGCATTTTTGAATGTTCAGTTGACTGAGTTTCATGTTTAATGAATAAAGTTAACAACAACAACAACAATAATAGTAATACTTTTAAAAATCAACAACAACCAAAGGCCAATATTGCTGATAACAGGACATATATCTGTGGGGTTTTTTGGTTTCCAGAATTCTAGGCCTTCAATACATTCTTCTCTACTAAATGGAAAATAGTTCACAGCATGGGTGTCAAACTTGATCGTGTCACGTGACATCACATGTTGTATTGTGACTTTTTTTGCCTTTTCAGAGCCAGGTTGGGAGTGGCCTGCACAAGATGCATCCAATCCAGGGCCCACCAATTTGACACCCTGGTCTATCTACAGTATTTGATTTGAAAAGAGAGAAATACCTGAAGGCCTGAGTCCTCACCAAAGTCTTTGCAAATGTTGCATCTGGGGACCTGTGAGGACATGACTTTGGAACAGAGAAATTAAGTCGGGATTATAGAAGTTGTATTTTTTTTTAAACACACACACACACACACACACACACACACACACAGAAAGCATCATATTTACCTATATACATTCTAGACAACCTGGCACTGTCTTTTCTGGTTTCAAGAGCATTTTTCTGATTTACCTGAAGGGACCAGTAGCTGAACCAGCAACCCTTTGTATTTAAAACATCACTGAATAATGTTTCCTCCTTAATTTCTCTATTCTAAAGACACTTTAGCTACTGCCTTCCTGAATATAAAGATAAAAGACAAAAGTTCTGAGCACAAAAATTCAAGTGAAATTTTAATTAACATTATGGCCAGGTGAAACTAAATTGCCACATATATTAAAACAGAGCAAAAATACAAATCATCTAAAAGACTGTTTTACAAGATTGCTAAACAATTACTTTACTTCAATAGCAATTGTAAGAAATTTGGCAACCCTTCTAGAGTTATTTACTGAGCTGCTGGATAAAAGAACGGAAGAGATTTCCTTGTCTTATCTGACACGATTCTAAGTCAGAACAGGCATTTCAATGTTCCATGTCCTGTAAAAATAACATAGGAAGAGGAAATATGAAAGTGGTGCAATAGGACTGGGTGTTTTTTTAGTATGATTTATTGGGTTGGGGTTTTCTGTCTTCACTGTGAGTTGTATTGTGTTGAGGGGATGCACTGAGGGAGCTCAACCAATCTCATTGTACATATGTTGTGTACTGACAATAAAGATTTGAATTTGAATTTTACTATGATCATGGACAAGGTCATCATTGGACATGGAACATTTTGAGATTTTTCTTGTAAAAGGAACAAGGAGTAAAGATTGTCTTATGGGGAACATTTTGCATGAGAGAAGAGTCTTCCAGACAGAAGCATAAAACATCAGGTGGCACTTGTGTAACGCTCTGTTAAATATTTGTATCAAGGGACTATTTAAAAAAAAAATCTATCCAAGTAACTTCCGAGATCAAGAAAACTCGGTTGTAGATTAAGCACAATTTTTCAAAACTATCACATGCATAAGTATATGATAGTTACAAATCAACCAAATAGTGCTTGTTGTCAGTGCATGCAACCATGATGTGCAATATTCTTGGCATCATGGCATGCAACCATGATGTGCAATGTTCTGAGTAACGATGAGTAATGGTGAACTAACTTTGGTCATGTTTATCTGATTGTTGAAAGGGTGAAGGAAGAAAATAACAATGATAAACTATCCGATACCACTTGGTAATACTGCTTTCCTCTTGCTGCTTTTCCAAAAAATGTGTACACTTTTTAATCTGCTCTACTGTACTCCATTGAATGTAGATTATCTCCTAGAAATGTTTTGTATAACAATCTATAAATATTTTGATAACACACAAATACACTTTGCACATGATGATGGCAGTTGGTGGATGGCTTTTTAAACAAGTACCTTCACTAATTAGGTGATTATTTTTTTGTATTTTGGGATGAAGTTTAGCTTTTTTGTAATGTATTTTATTTATTAATTAAATTTGTTTACTGCATATCTTGTTGCAAGGTGACTCTCCCCCCCTTCTCTCCCCGCTTCATCTCTCTCTCCCTCCCCTTTCTCTCTCTCTCTCTCTCTCTCACACACACACACAAAGAGTATATACAGTATCTAGTAGCAATAAAGGTATGGATTATAATTAAAATTATGATAAAACAATGGCAAAAAGATGGGCAGGGGGATAAACAGGATGTGCAGATGGATGAGGTGGGATCTGATACTGCTTCATCAACCACCTCCAGTGTGTTTGTCCCCTGTTGAGGCCCTAAGTCAACTGGCACAGAAAGTCAGGATGTGGGGGCAGATCTTACCTGGGGCGGGTGGTTTCAAGATGTTTCAAAGGGCATGAGCCATAGCAGAGAAGGCTCTTCCACAGGATGTTGCCAGCCAAAATTCCTTGACTGACAGGATCCACAGCGTGCCCCTCTGTCAGCACAGGTGAAGTGGAACCATTGGGATCATTGGAATGAGGCAGTTGGTACAGAAAGACTAAGGACTCTAAAAAAATTTCAGTAATCGATTCTGTGTATTAGGACTTTGAAAATATTTTTAAAGAATAAATATATTTTGTTGGAAAGAAAAACTGTCTTTTGAAAAACTGTCTATTGAAAAGATAATAAGACAAAGAACTTATAAGTGTGTTCAGAGATATCTTTAAGGAATTGTACTGGGAATTGCATTAGGATTTTGAATCAATTATGTCAGCTATGTTGTATTCCCAGAGGAAGATGTTACAGAAAAAGTTATTCAACAAAATCTACTTGATGAGATCAACATGAATGAGATTTTGAATAATAATTTGTTGTCAGATGTAAAGAAAAAATTGAATGAGGCTTTAAAAATTAAAAAGGAAACAAAAATGTGTATACTGTGTAAATAAAAAAGAAAAAGAATTTGATGACTTCCCAAAGGGATTCATCTCTCTTCCTGTACTGGAAATTACAAGGCAATTGCAAACATTACTTGTTTAAAAAATGGACTGTGTATTGAAAATAAATGGTAGAGCAGGAAGTATCCCCAGACTCTGTATTGCAGAAGTTACTAAATTATAAACAAAAGAAAGGAGGAAAAAAAATAAAGATAAAGAGATGTTTATACAGAAGCATTTGCTACAGGACTGAAGGCAAATTCTAGACTTCTCCTTTAGCAGATTCCATGAAATGAAACAAGATCAGGCCTGTCCATCAGCATATTTTAGAGGTAAGATAAATGGCCTCTGCATTAAATGGATTGTCAAATATATGGTTCTGATTTTGGAAGTTAATGCACAATTTGGCTAGAAAATTCATGAAATATTAAAGTTATATTCATCTTGCAAGACTATGAGCTTTGGTAAACATTTTTGTTCATTAAAGTTAGATGAAGAGATTATGAAATTGTTTATATTTGCCATGATAAGGATGGGAATTTCCTATCAAAGGAGGGGGTTTCTTTTTTTTTACTTTTTTGCACTCTTTTTATATGATTCATTTTTAGTTTGTATTATCTTGTATTATTGTATCTAAAAGTCTCAATATAATTATTAGAAAAAAATCAATCTCTTTAAGCAATATCATAAAGTAAATCTTTTTCACCTTAGCTTTTGTTATTAGAGCTTTCAGATCATTTGCATTTTCAGCTATGGGGTAGTGTTATCAGTGTAGTTCAGGTTACTGGTTTTTCTCCCTTCAGTTTCAAAACCACATTCATCTTCTTTCAATCCAGCCTTCCTCAACATAACGTATTGTTCTGTGTATACAATGATACTTTTTCTCAAAAATACAGAGGGGCATCTTTTACACAAGGGTCCGAGAGGAGAATCTGCCCTGGGTCAGATTGGCTGTCATGGGAGGCATGGTCCATGGTCTATCCCCGTCTTCCTGCTCCACCACACAAGCGTGATGAGCTTCCTGTGATGGCTAACTTGACCCTGGGCAAACTGGTTGTTAAATTTCCTCCCTCGCTGTCAAAGTGAATCCTTGGTGCTGTGCTGCAATGGAGGAATGGGAAATGGGTGGCCAGCATGAGGGAAGGAGGAGGAAGAGGGAGAAGAAAGAGGGAAAGCACCCTACTCCTTAAGAACTGGGCAATGAGAACCTGAGAAGTGGTTAAAATAACTCTTTATTTTGAACAATACTTGGAAGCAATTCAGCACGCATGAGAATAGAACTCTCTCAACATTAACTGCCTGACAGCTGCTTAAATAGAGAGCTGTCAGGCTGGAACAACCAATGAGGCAATCGCTTGGTTCCCGCTCCTTTCACTAGCTGCATCTTGACGAATCAGCGAAAGGTAGCAACAGGCAGCTCAGCGTCGGTCGTAAACGCGAGGACTTTACACCTTCCCTCACACTGGCCGCTCTGTTTCCTGTTTCTCCATTGCAGTGCAGCGCCGCACTGCGGAGCTTGCCCCACCCACCACTGCCCAGATGCCCTTGCATCCTCCAAGCATTTCTTTGCCTACCCAATTTCCAACTCTGTCACTTTTCTCCATTGTGTTTCTTGCCATCGTGTGCAGGGAAACAAGTTGTGGGACTAAAAAAAAAAGTTCAATCAATCAATTCCAACTTCTTGCAAAAAAATAAGATCTTGCAAAGTTGGAATTGATTGATAGAACTTGGGTTTTTTTAGCCCCACAAACTTTTGTTTCTCTGCATACGACAGCAAGAAATGCAATGGAAAAACACAATGGAGCTGGAAATCAGGTAGGCAAAGAAATGCTTGGAGGAAGCAAGGGCATCTGGGTGCCAGCCACTGAAATGGACCCATCTGTCTCCAGCAGTTGCCCAGGCCCACTGGAGGGAAGGATGGCATCTACTGGCACTTCAACATGCCAGCATTCAAGCTCTGGCCAGAAAGTGCAGACAGCATGGGTGCTGCAGGTTGGATGCCCGCTTACTTCCGTTCCCTCCCCAACTTCCTGGCATTCCGCCGGTGCTTTGGCCCTGGGCTGCCGCCTTATCGCAGGCCCCGACCCCTGAGATAGTTTTAGCCTGATTTCTGAATTTTGGGTAAGAAAAGTGGGGGGATGTCCTATATATGGGGGCGTTTTATAGACAGAAAAATATGATATATTCAGGATATATTCAAAGCAACTGCAAAATAAATTGAAATATGTAGGTATGCAGTTCAGGCAAGAATGCATTAGATTTGGTGCAGGTCTCTTCACTGTACCTGTTTACTTGGGCTTGCATATTGGTTCAGGAAAACACTAATTTGAGTTAAGCAGGTGGAGAGAGAGAAAAACCAGAAATGGTTACATGGTGTTGTGCCTCGCTCGCCCCCCCCCCCGCCATAGCCGGGCCCCTCTCATCTCCTGCTATCTCAGCCAGAGACTGATAGTGTAGAAGAATGTCCTGGCATGCCTCCAGACCCCAGCCCTGGCACCATGCCCGGACAAACCGAGAAAACAAACCTCCCTCCGATAGCAGGTGCGCCTGAAGCCAGCCATGAGCTGGGATTACCGGCATCTGGGGATGAAACGATGCAATGGATAGATCCATGCTTCCGGAGAATGGAGAGGTGACGTTAGCAAAAGGAAGGGAGGGGCAGGCCTGGATAAATGCTGAGTCATGGAGCCATACCCCATGGCCTATATAAAGGATCTGCTTTCTGGCATTCTTTGAGTCAGGCAAAGTCTAACTTGGATTGCTGAAGTCACATCCTGGTCTCCTGCCTGCCCTGAGAACTCTGACAGAACTTTGGCAAAGCTGCAAAGCCTTTGCAGCCACGCTTGATACGGACTTCCCCGACCCGGCCGTCAGAGGAGGAGTGGGACACGACACATGGTGTCATTGGCTTTTAATGCAGGGATGTCCAACCTTGGCAACTTTAGGATTTGTAGGGCAAGGACAGTACAATGCAAGCTTCCATCCAGAATTACATTATATTTAGGATATGCTAGAACAAATGAGATAATTGTGCTTAAATTTAATGAGGTTCAGCATATCAAAGGGGCCTGAAAACCTCATAATGAACATACTACTGAAATAGAAAATGAAAATTAACCTTTATCGTCTAAATCTGTTTTTGGACCACGAAAAAATTGCCACTCTAGGTAGTGTGATATACTATAGCAAACTTCTCGAGAACGTAAGCACATTGTCACATGGTCTCCTAGGCATACAAATGATACCTGAGGCTTTTTTCCCACGCATACAACTTCTAATAGGGAAGAGAAGTTGATATAGGTTGAGAAGCTGGTAGTTGGATTTAAAATTGCCAAAAACCAAAGATGGAATTAGGTAGTCTTTGACTGCTAAGGAGATAAAGGTTCCATGATGATTCAAAATCACCACAGAGGATTAAGCCATTGAGAAGAAGCATGATGTGACATGATAACTTTCTCTCCCAGATACTCAATGGTAGAAGAAAATAGAAATACAAAATAGAGAGTTTTTTTCCTGCAGATGCAAGTGAGGAATTTAATTATTAAACATTAATTTAATTATCATTGATAAAACTTTAAGATGTAGTATTTAGATAATAATTTAATCATTGATAAACTATTTAAGTTATCATTAAATTATTCATTTATTTTTTATTTGAGAAACAATTATATAGTTTTAACTTAAGTACTGTTTTAACTTAAATACTGCCTTTTTTGCCCCTTGTCTCTAAATATTTGATCTTCATGAGAGAACTATTTTGAAGAAAAGCACTAATGTAAGATCTAATAAAAGCATTATATCTAATATAATGTTATTCTTAAATGTGATTTATAATAAAATTGTAAGAAAAGTTGGATTATATGGTCTTAAACCATATTATAAAATAATATTTGGCAAAAAACTCCCAAATGAAGCAAAAATTTTGAAACTGTAAATATATTCTTGAAATTTGAATATGTCTGGATTGGATTGGATATAACAAAAACTAGTTATAATTATTATCTGTTGCACCAGGGTTTCTGTTTTATGGATATGCTGGATATTTTTTTTATGGAACACTGAAAGAGGAAGAGTATACCCTGTTTTTCCCAAAATAAGACATCCCCTGATAATAAGCCCAATCAGGCTTTTGAGTGCATGGCAATAAAGCCAGGCACTTATTTCAGGGTTGAAAAAATATATATAAGACAGGGTCTTATTTTGGGGGAAACACGGATATATTTATTTTAGGTTAATGTGCCAAACCCCCTCCCCCCCATCACAATTTCTCAAAAGCTAACAGGAACTTTGGATCAAAGCTCCTGTTAGGCATAGCCTCCTGTTAGGCATAGCTCCTGTTAGGCATAGCATTTGTGATAGGCTGAAAATGGGAGGAGGACAGCGTTGTCCAATCCTGCACACAGGAAGTGGTGAGAGGTGTGTACTGTTGATGGTCCAAGCAGGAATGCAAATATGCCATTGTAAATGCTAGAATGCAATTTCTGCAGTCATGAAAATTTCACTTGTAAATATTTTTCACTATTTTGAATGAGAACTATTGGGGGAAAATGCAAGATTTTGAAAATACAACACTAAACAGTGAAGACAGACAAATGTCATTCAGCACCATCTTATAAAGAGATATTAATATTAGTGTCTGCTTCCTATCAGCTTTCTCATCTATAGTAAACTATAAAGAGAGACAAAGTCACATCTTTTCTGTATTTTTTTCCATTTGTATATACACAAATCTATTCCATCTTGTCTACTAAACACAATGACTTTAGTCACTGGTTTTAGGCAAGCAATACTATTAAATACATACATACATACATACATACATACATTAATTTTAAGAGCTATACTGGCAGTGGCATCATATAACCCATTCAGAATTCACTGTAAATTATTCAGATTTTCAGCCAGAAAAATTTACATAGAAGGACTTTCACATTTATGTCCCCAATCAACCTTTCAAATTACCACAACAATTCCTCATACATTAATCATAGATATATTAATCAGTCAAGACAGCAAGTATCTTTATCCTACTTCTCAATTTTGAATCACTCACTAAGCTTGCATTTATTCTCCTGCATGCTTTTCTTCTATCACATGTCACTTTTATCACATTCAGCATCCAATCTCCATATTCATGCAAAACATTCAATAATTCAAGCTTATTCATTTTATTTTATTATTTCTTCAAATCAACATCCAATGAGAAATTTCTCAATGGCCTATAAAAGTAAAATTTAGTTTGCAGTTCTCCTCCTCTCCTATACTTCTTTGAAATGGATTTCACAAATAATTCTTTTCCCTTTGTTCTGAACAGCTTTCTCAGCATCTTTTCCTATATTCTCTGTGCTTATATGTTTACCATTTATTCTGTTAGAAGAATAATTCTTTCTAATATTTTTCCATACATGGTCCCTATGTCTCTTCTGCAGTCTTTCGATTTTCATTCTATTTACCCACATTCATTATATCATTTCTTTTAACTTTACTTAACACTAAATGCATGAATTTTTCTCTCTTAGATGTGTATAAGAAGCTGAATGTAATAAACTTCAGTTTTCATTTCTTTTATTTATAGCAACTTTTCTCAAGTATTTCAGGTTTAAATGCTATTTATGCTCAGGTTAAAGCTATATGCTATTTTTAAAATTATTTTTGTATTAATTACATTTCTTAGTAATACACATCGTGTTATCTGGGTATTTAATTTGCTGAACACTACATATTATGTTCTTAATCTCCACCTCTTTTTTCCAACCACTGGTAAAATAAATTCCATGTTTGGTAATATTTTGTATCTCCTTTCTGTTTCATTTTTAATGTCAGTCTGTCCATTTCTGCACACTCTACTATCTTCTTAATTATTTCTTAATCTTGTGGCATTTCTTCATTTTTTCCAGCACTACACAAATACAATCCTCGCTGCTGTCAAAATGTGCAATATTAAATGCATATAGAAATATAGTTCAGGTTTAAAATCTACATGCTTTCCAATAATCTTTTCTAGCTATTTATATTTTTTTACCTTTTTTTATTTTGCTTTACCACAAGTACACCATATATGATAGTATGTGCCTGTTTATTTTATTACATTTCCAACATTTGCTAGGCATATTTTTAAACATTTTAGCTAACCTAGCCGGTGGTAAGTACTATTTTTTTATCTTCTTTATCTCTTTCCTTCTCATGCACTAATACAACCTTGAACCTTATGGCACCTCTCATTTAAAACCTGCAAGCTGTGTGGGTGAAAGAAAAGCAGCTGGCAAAATCAAGTTGGCTCATGTAATAGAAGCTCTTGGTGTGTGCAGACAAGAGTGAGGTCAGATTTAATCATTTAGAAATATCAATAGTTGGACTATAGCCAGCCATCATCTTCATCAAAGAAACATGCCTTCTTATTGTGTGGAAATGATACCCTTCTTTAGAGGAGATAAGGGTAGTGATCAATAATGAGTTTCAAATTATCTTTTGGAAGGGTTTTAATTATTACATGTTTTTTTTAACATATAATAATGATGACAGTTTAATCAGGACTAAGGAAAAAACCCTGTACTATTAAAATGGAAATGAAGAATACCAGTGGTGTTAATTTTATGTTATTTTGCTTTCTGTGGTTAATAACCCTATATTTGTTCCCTATATAATCTTTTAAAATGCTAACTGGTCATTGCCCATTCCAGAATATCCCAATAAACATACCAGGATTTTCTTGTACATGATCTGTATTTTAGGTCTGTGATTCTTATATTCTAAAGGGCCTTTAATTGTCTTTACACTGCAACTTTTCTGCATAGTAAAAGTAATGTGTCAGCTGAGAGAGCATTATTTTCCTCATGCTTTTGGTTGTTTACAGTAGGGGCTGTTTTTAATGGAGCCTTTTACTCTAGCCTTCCGCTGAGACCATTGCTATCACTAAAACAATATTTTAATACAGAAAATAAAACATAAAAAACAAGTTATTGCGACAAACAAAACAAGAATTATTTGATAACAGGCAGAGTTAAAAGGCAGCTGCAATTGGGTCTACCAGTGTAGTACACCAGTGAGTGAAGAGACTGATGGAAGAAATTAAAGGCTGTGCAACCATATTTATGGTAAAACAGGATAAAAAGTAAAAAAAAATTGACAAAAAGCTTGGTCATGGTCCTAAGTCTAAATAAAAGGCTTTTGAAATCTTAAAAATCAACAAGGATTCCTTGAAGCAGGCAGAATTTAATGGACAATCAGGTTGGATCATGAAGAACAAGTACACTACAGTTTTGTTTTTATGTTAAAAAAGCAAACCTATTTTATTTTTACAAAGAGAAAATGGAATCTATGCACAAATAACTAATGTTTATATTAAATTCTTACAGATGTTATAATTAACCTTTTAAAAAAAAGACTAACAATAAATTGAAAACAATTTGACAAGTTACTAAAATCAATAATAAATGGAAGATTAAGGCTTTAAAAAAAGTTGCATCCAGAAAATATAGAGAAGATAATCAACATCCTCCAATTTCATAATTAATTTATTTGGGCTGATTTATTTATTTTATTTATTTCGATTTTTATACCGCCCTTCTCCCGGAGGACTCAGGGCGGTGTACAGCCAAGTAAAAATTCAATATATAAACATTAAAAGAAGTTAAAAGAAATATTATAATGTGGCCGAAATTTTAAAACCATTTAAAATCTTAAAACATAAATACCCCAATAAAATTTCAATCCAGTCCCGCTTGAATAAATAGGTGCGTTTTCAGCTCACGCCGAAAGGTCCGAAGATCAGGCAATTGACGTAAACCGGGGGGAAGTTCATTCCAGAGCGTAGGAGCTCCAACAGAGAAGGCCCTTCCCCTGGGGGCCGCCAGCCGACATTGCTTGGCGGACGGCACCCTGAGAAGGCCCTCTCTGTGTGAGCGTACGGGTCGGTGGGAGGCACAAGGTAACAGCAGGCGGTCCCGTAAGTACCCGGGTCCTAAGCCATGGAGCGCTTTAAAGGTGGTAACCAAAATCTTGAAGTGCACCCGAAAGACCACAGGAAGCCAGTGCAAGCTGCGCAGGATTGGTGTTACATGGGAGCAACGAGTTGCCCCCACTATTACCCACGCAGCTGCATTCTGGACTAGCTGCAGCCTCCGGGTGCACTTCAAGGGCAGCCCCATGTAGAGAGCATTGCAATAGTCCAAGCGGGAAGTGACAAGGGCATGAGTGACCGTGCATAAGGCATCCCGGTCAAGAAAGGGGCGCAACTGGCGCACCAAGCGTACTTGGTGGAAGGCCCTCTTGGAGACGGCCGCCAAATGATTGTCAAACGACAGTCGCCCATCCAAGAGGACACCCAAGTTGTGCGCCCTCTCCGTTGGGGCCAATAACTCGCCCTCCACAGCCAGCTGTGGCTGCAGCTGACTGTACCGGGGTGCCGGCATCCACAGCCACTCCGTCTTGGAGGGATTGAGCTTGAGTCTGTTTCTCCCCATCCAGACCTGTACAGCTTCCAGACACCAGGACAGCACTTCAACAGCTTCGTTGGGGTGGTTCGGGGTGGAAAAGTACAGCTGAGTATCATCAGCGTCCAGATGATAACTCACCCCGAAACCACTGATGACCTCACCCAGCGGCTTCATGTTATAAATCTTTTGTACATCTACTAAGGATATTGGTAAAAACACTATTACAAAATTAAAAGTACAAGTAAAGGATAACCACTGGTGCCGAAGAGGATGAAATTGACCGGTTCTATGAAGCCCTACAGCACCTTATAGAATTAACACCAAAAAATGATGTCCTTATTCATCATGGGGGATTGGAATGCTAAAATAGGAAGCCAAAAGATAACCAGAATAACAGGCAAGTTTGGTCTTGGAGTATAAAATGAAGCAGGGTACAGACTGACAGAATTCTGTCAAGATAATACGATGGTCATAGTAAACACTCTTTTCCAACAACCCAAGAGACGACTCTACACATGGACATCACCAAACGGTCAACACAGAAATCAGATTGACTATGTGCTCTGCAGACAAAGATGGAGAAGCTCTATACAGTCAGTAAAAACAACACCAAGAGCTGACTGTGGCTCAGATCATGAGCTTCTCCTTGCAAAATTTAGGCTTAAATTGAAGAAAGTAAGGAAAGGCCACTCAGGTATGAACTAAATCATATCCCTGATGAATATACAGTAGAGGTGACAAATAGATTTAAGGAATTAGATCTGATAGACAGAGTGCCTGAAGAACTATGAATGGAGGTTCACAACATTGTACAAGAGGTAGCAATTAAAACCATCCCGAAGAAAAAGAAAGGCAAGAAAGCAAAATGGCTGTCTGAAGAAGCTTTCCAAATAGCTGAGGAAAGAAGGGACGCAAAAGGCAAGGGAGAAAGAGAAAGATACACCCAGTTGAATGCAGAATTCCAGAGAATAGCTAGAAGATATAAAAATGCCTTCTTAAAGGAACAGTGCAAAGAAATAGAAGAAACTAATAGAATAGGGAGGACCAGAGATCTCTTCAAGAAAATTGGAGATATCAAGGGAATGTTTCATGCAAAGATGGACATGATAAAGGACCAAAATGGCAGGGACCTAATAGAGGCAGAAGAGATTAAGAAGAGGTGGCAAAATTACACAGAAGAACTATACAAGAATGAGCTTAACATCCCTGATAACCTCGATGGGGTGGTCACTGACCTTGAGCCAGACATCCTAGAATGTGAAGTCAAATGGACCTTAGGAAATTTGAGCAACAACAAAGCTAGTGGAGGAGATAGTATTCCAGCTGAGCTATTCAAAACCTTAAAAGATGATGCAGTAAAAGTGCTACACTCAATTTGTCAGAAAATTTGGAAAACTCAGCAGTGGCCATAGGATTGGAAAAAGTCAGTTTACATTCCAATTCCAAAGAAAGGCAATGCGAAAGAATGTTCAAACTATCGCATCATTGCACTCATTTCACATGCTAGTAGTTATGCTTAAATCCTACAAGCTAGGCTCCAGCAATATGTGAATCGAGAACTACCAGAAGTACAGGCAGGATTTCGAAGAGGCAGAGGAACTAGAGATCAAATTGCCAACATACACTGGATCATGGAGAAAGCTAGGGACTTCCAGAAAAACATCTACTTCTGCTTCATTGACTATGCTAAAGCCTTTGATTGCGTGGATCACAACAAATTGTGCCAAGTTCTTAAAGAGATGGGTGTACCAGACCATCTTATTTGTCTCTTGAGAAACCTGTATGCGGGTCAAGAAGCAACAGTGAGAACTGGACACGGAACCACTGATTGTTCAAAATTGGGAAAGGAGTCCGGCAAGGCTGTATACTATCACCCGTCTATTTAACTTATATGCAGAGCACATCATGAGAAAGGCGAGGCTGGATGAATCAAAAGTTGGAATTAAGATTGATGGGAGAAATATCAACAACCTCAGATATGCAGATGATACCACTCTAATGGCAAAAAGCCTCTTTATGCAGGTAAAGGAGAAGTGTGCAAAAGTTGGTTTGAAACTCAACATTAAGAAAACTAAAATCATGGCATTTGGCCCTCTCAATTCCTCAGATAGATGGGGAAGAAATGGAGGTAGTGACAGATTTTATTTTTCTGGGCTTCAAGATCACCGCAGATGGGGACTGCAGCCAAAAAATTAAAAGACGCTTGCTCCTGGGGAGGAAAGCTGTGGCAAATCTAGACAGTGTACTAAAAAGCAGAGACATCATCCTGCCAACAAAAGTGCATATAGTCAAGGCTATGGTTTTCCCAGTTGCAATGTATGGCTGTGAAAGTTGGACCATAAGAAAGGCTGAGTGCCAAGGAATTGAGGCCTTTGAACTCTGGTGTTGGAGAAAACTCCTGCGAGTCCCTTGGACTGCAAGGCAAACAAACAAGTCAGTCCTAGAGTAGCTCAATCCTGACTGCTCTTTAGAAGCCCAGATTCTGAAGATGAAATTGAAATACTCTGGCCACCTAATGAGAATGAAGGACTAACTGGAGAAGAGCCTAATGCTGGGAAAGATTGAGGGCAAAAGAAGAATGGGACGACAGAGAATGAGGTGGCTGGATGAAGTCACTGAAGCAGTAGGTGTGAGCTTAAATGGACTCCAGAGGATGGTAGAGGATAGGAAGGCCTGGAGGAACATTGTCCATGGGGTCGCGATGGTTCGGACACGACTTCGCAACTAACAACAACAAAAGGATAATCTTTGCATTTTAATTTGTATAGTAGCTTAAGATATATGTATTAGACAGATTGCATAAAAATGTAAACACCCCCAATTTCTTTATCTACCCATAGAAACTCTATGCGGTACAGGGCTATTGAACCAGCACTGTTCAAATTTCCGTGGTCATGTGGCCAGCATATCATGGAGCACTGTTACCTTCCCACCTAGCAGCAAACTGCTAACCTAGCAGTTTGAAAATGTGCAAATGCGAGTAGATAAATAGGTACCATTGTTCACAAAGGCTTCACTCAATAGCTCAGAACAAATATTGGTTATCTGCTTTTTCTTAAAGGGGAATGAATAGGGTGTATGTATCATGCCAAATCATCTGTCTGCTGAAATGCCTACATGTCTGTGAGAAGACATGATAAAAATATTTATTTATTATTAAATTTGTTTCCTGGCCATCTCACCACAAAGTAGTGTCAATATAAAATAAGGTCATTATATTTAATCCTGAAGTATCAATCTGCTTATAGACATTACCATAGTAGGTCCTACCAGGTTTCCTTTCTCATCTGACTTTTAACATTTTTTTAAAAGCATCAGTTTCCATCTCTATCTTTATTTCTGAAAGTGCCCCTATGTCTCCAATGAATTGATAAGATTTATGATAATAGAAAACACATGTGGGGCTCAAGTTTGGGGGAAGTATCCTTATCTGCTCAGAAAAAGGAGAAAATAAATTAAAATATTAAGGAGTCACCAAAAATGAGCATCTGTTGAAAGTGGAAACGACTATGATGTCCTTGATTGGTACTTTAAGAATGGATTACGTTCATTATTTCCACCATTTTGTAAGGGTGCCTATAACATGTTCACAAAATTCCAAATGTGTCTATAAGCACAATCAAAGTGGTCTTTTGATTGTCTGTCAAAGCAATGTACTTAATTTCTTGTTGCTGTTCTATTATTGAATAGACAAGATAATTCTTCCTGAGATAAATACTGTATGTAGATCATTGCTTTGTTTTTCTTTAAGAGGGGTATGAAGCACCATTGTTCTTTCTGAGTTAAATGAATGATAATGCTACTGTTGAATTTTGCTGATATTGGTTTTTTAAAAAAACACTTTAATGTAATGTGCATTTTTAATCTGTTGTTTAATCTGTATTATTTTTATTTTGAAAACTACCTTGAGAAAACCAGGGTTTTTCACATTTATTAAGGTTTTATTTTATTATATAAAATACAAAGAGAAGAAAGTAGGAAATTAAGGGAAGGAAGGGGAGTGGGGGAAAAGGAGGTTGAGTTACAAGGGGAGAGACAAAAGAAAAAGAAAACTCTTTCTTCTTAGCACAGTACAAGATAAACAGTACAAGATAAACCTCAACTTTTTTGCTTTAACACATTAATATAATTGCTAGCCATTCCTATAACAGCAAAACTTTCTGATCAACAAAACCAAAATCAAAGTTTCATTTTTTTCTTCATAAGCACAACATCCAGAAGTGATATCCAAATAAAAACATGGAGGAAACCAGGGTTTTGAAAGCTAACCAGTGTTGAATGAAATAATTGAATTAATCTTGAATGAACACAGCTTCTAGCATACCAACTACAATGTTCCCCACAATTTATATAAGTTTCTCATGTTTATGTATTCATGATGTTAAGTCTAAAAGCCTCTTCATAAGAGGAAAAAGATTAGTAGCAGGGAATGAAGTTTCTTAAGTGAAGTGTACATAAATAACTCCTGGTAAAATTGCTGGATTCTCTGTTTTAATTGATTAAACATAAATCAGAAAGTTGCAAGCTGGACATACACATGCACAGATACATATATTGCATTTGCTATATAAAAAACTGTGATAGATATTAGCTTAAGGAAAAGACTGCAAGCAGAACAAGCAGAACAGATTATTTCTTCCTATTTTTGTCTTATTTTCAGGAAGCAGATTTTCCCCCAAAGTCTTTTCCTCTTTCTAGTACATTAATTTTAATACTTCTATTTCCTCGTATTCATCAGTGGAGAGTTTTTTCCCCAAAGCCTCTGTTATAATTGCCACTCTATGGATTCAAATGAAAAACAGTTGATTAGACAATTGTTTTAGAGACAGCTAGCTAATTAAGGCTTTAAGCAAAACAAGATTATAGCAAAAAAAAAAAGATAAAAGTGAAAATTGCAAGGTGGAAAGATTAAATAAATATTTGAAATGCTGTGGATAGGAGCAAAACATATTGTGAACACATATGTGAACATAGAAGGATATTTTTGAAAAACAACAAAAAACTACATCTGTAGGCTCACAGACACAATCAGAGCAGAAAATATTCAAATAAGTGCATTTGTGCAAACAACTTAATGACTTCAGATCAGAAATAACAAGAATGTATAGTTACAATGGCAGGAAGTTATATGAGTTACTGAAATAAATTTGTATGTTAGAAATTGTATGTACATTGGGAATATAAATCTATTATTTCCTAGAAATCTCATTCCTAGAAAGTCTTCACATTTTCAAAATTTAATGATCAAATTGCCTTAATTATTTGTTTAAGTTCTTTAGTTATAAAATAATGTTTCATGAGAGGATCTGTGCCCTCCATTCAGTAAAGAATATTTCTATTTAAATATTTTTACTCAAAAACAAAAAAAAAGCCTGAATGATTTGTCTGTTCAACAATTGCATCCATATGTTAGTCTTGTTTTACTCATGAGCTCAGTTATATAATATCAAAAATATATCAATTTATATGAAACCATAACGCAAGAAGAAAAGATTGATATTTTTAATGGACCAGAGTTAAAATGTTTAATCTAGAATGCTTGATAATCATACCTAAAATATTCTCATGCTATTGCATAGAATGTGAGAAAAAATTACTTTGCCTTTTCTGTTTTTCTATTTTTGAGAAAAATTAATTACTGTTACACTGGAAAAATATTTCAGAGAGAGTCACACCGAGTCACTAAATTTTATAGACCACATTTGTGTCCTACTAATTTTATATATTAAGATGAATTAATAGAATAGGTATATGCTAAATTGTATTATCTATACAATTTATAAAATACTTCAAATGATAACAACCAAGGAGTTGTTGAACTTGGAAATAGATTTCCTTTAAGAAGGAATGGTTTGTATTATAAAAGAGAAACAGTTCTAATAGTTCCTAAGATAACAGAATCCGGAGAAAGCCAGACTTGTTTATAGCAGATAGTTATCTTGTACTTGTAATAAAACCATTTTAAAAGTAAAAATTGCAGCCAGCTCTATCTCAACTGAGCATATCATAACATTGATGTGGTGTGCACAGACTGTTGATATTTGAAGTACACAAAAGAAGAAAGTTAAAAGCAAGTTAGAAACCAAGTCAGAAAATTCATAAATTATCCTGGTCATAGGTCAAATTTGGCATGGTCTTCAACAAAATGAAAGCCATGCACCCATCTTTTAAATCATGTCCCTGCAGGTAATACAGAACCATTTTTTAAAAAATGGCTTTTCTTGAACTGTTAGTTCACCATATTGTAATTTAGAGAATTTGTACTTTTGATTCTGATAAAAAAATCCCCAAATTTATAAGAATAACAATGAGAAATTATATCACTAGAATATAGAATAAATTTTGGATAGCAATTTTTGAGCATGTAGAAGCCCCACTTGGGTTTGAGAATTTTCATCTTAAACTTTTTATCAGCTAACCTCTGATTGACTCATAGCAAAGCTTGCCTGGCCAATGGGAACAATTAAGAATAGGGGCTGGAAATGCAATGCATATGGTTGGGTATAGATTTCATGTTTCAGGGATTGGGCCACAGCAGTCAGTCAACATGGAGTTTGTTTCCTTTGTCTCATTGGGCTGAACTGCAAGCTCTCTGTTGATTAGCTGCCATGGCCCAATCCCTGAAGATGCTCATTCAAACCAGCCAGCCAGCAGCAAGCAGGAAGCTTCTGGTGTCACCCAGGCTGGGCCCAAACAAAGCCTGCTGGGGCCTCATGGCAGAAAAGCCGAAGTCTTTTATTCAGATGCTGGCTAAGCTGTTTTCCTTAGATCTCACGTTTTTACACCTTCACCAGCATCTGAGTAAAAGACTTTGGTTTTTCTGCCATGTGGGTCAGCCTCTTCTGGAACTCTGGATATCTTTAAAAAATAACTAGGCAATAGGATATGGGGTGGGGAGGAGCAACTGGAATCCAGGAGGCTAGCAAACAGGCCTAGTGCCTGTGGAGATCCTGTAGAGATCTGGCAGGCAGGATAGAGGGAGAAGCAACTATGGGGATCCCAAGGGATTGTAAGCTAGCATGAGGTATCTCAGTGGGTTGGGGGAAGCCTTGGGTGGCACTAGGCCCCCATATGGTTGGTCCCCACCCTGAGATATTTCATGTGCACTTAACAACCTATGCATTCAATTAGCGAATGCATTGGGTAAAGCAGGGTAAAGCATCACATTCATTTAACATGATCCAATTAAATAAGTCCTTGGGTTATTGGCAGGCTCCATTACATTCAGAACTTGAGGATTACCTGTATTTTGTCAATGGTAGAGTGTCATAGATCTTCAGTGTCCTTGGGGCCGGCTAAGTGAAACAGGACAAAACATATCCATTATTTAAAAAAAGAATCACTTCTTCGTACCCCACTTAGCCAGCTCTGGGAAACCAGCAAGTGTAGATTATCCAGCAGAATGATAAGTTGTAGGGCTGAGTTCACCTGATAAAACTGTGGCACTCCCTCACTGCTAAGATTGGTTTGCATGTATAACAAAAGGCATCTCCAAAGTCATTTATCCTCTTTGTTATATCCCAGTAGTTATATCTGGGTTTGGCAGCAATTCAGTTGGAATTTCACAAGCATAAGAAGGACTACACCTTAGTTCTTTCCCCTAATATATTCAAGAACACACACAAAGTATTGGCCAAGAGTCAAGTCTCTAGAATTTCTCTTTTCCTGCTGCAGAATAAAACGAATTGTCCCATGTAATAGTGGCCTCTAGTGGAGACATAGGGGTAATGTAGCTGGCAGTTAGCTCTTACTTTTCCTTACAAAGTCCACATCTGTTAATGAAATGATTATTTTGCATTATTATTGTTGTTCCTGGACATATTATATAGCATGTCAGTTTTATGCAAGAGAAAATGGAGTGAATGATATGATCTAAGAAATAATTAGAAACATTTCTGAAAAGTGCCAGTAAGTTTTACGAAGACCTTGCCAATTTATGTTTTGTAAAATCAAAAACTGTTTCCTTCTCTTTCCTGCACGCTGAAGGGTTGGGCCATTCACAGGCAAACACCCATGTGGTTTTGTGGATTCGTTTGATGATTCTGTATTTTGGTTTTATATTTAGGCAGCTTGATGTACATAAAGTGCTCCACACATATGCAGGCTGAATTGCTTTTGTTCTCAGTTACTCCCATAGGCTGGGCAGATTTTGCCTTTAACCAATCAGAAGCTAGTTGTTAGGCTGTGCATTCTATTTTTAGCAAAACACACGTTTCCTTTCACAATGAAAGAAAGGAAAATAGACGTCAGCAGAATAAAAGCAAACAGTTCCTTGTGTGTTGTAAGAGCATCTTAGCCTTAGCCCTCAAGTATTAGTCAGCCCTTTGAAGCCAACTTTTAGAAAAAGAAAAAAGAGAGATTATATTGTTGGCCCCCATCTTTACTAAAAATAACAAAAAACAAATAAGAAATAATGTGAACTTAGTATCAATGTTAAAAAATGAAAATATTATTTAAATATTTGCACACTTAGCAATATTACTCCTAAACCATATGTTTTGTATACATATACAGACAAACTTGGAACTTTTCAGTGTCAAAATAAGTCACTTCTGAAATGCAACCTAAACTACCTAATATAAAATGGAAATGATAAACATGTAAAAAACCATCACAGAAGTCATTAGACTAATTTATTTTTACTGTTTGAAATAATTTTGTATGCAATACTGATCCATTGTTAAAATGCAAAGGCATATTTTCCTTGCTATTTTATAGTCACAAACACAATAGGTGCATTAACGTCCTACTCCATCAAGTATCTGATGCTAGATACCTTAGATAGGGTTTGATCACACTTTAACTGGATAGGTGAAAGTAAATCTCTTCCTGCTTCAGATTAAATCCTGTGTTTATATGTACATACACATTATAGGGAGAGATAGTTAAGGAGTTAATCTACCAAAGGAACCAGATATGTAAAAGTGTATCACAGGAGAAATGAAAAATCTGGATCTGTGGTCGAATGATAAGGACCATACATTATATTCTCTGGGCAAAGATTAATCTGAAATAATGGATACCTATTCTTTTGTCTGGTCCTCTTAATGTCTGGAACAGGGGATCCTTTAAAATAGGAGTTTATGGACTGAGCATCACTAGAAATGTTAATATCCCAAGAGAAATACTTTTGATGTTATAAAATATATTTTGTATGAAAATACTTACACCTTTGCCTTAAGTATTTTGTACAAATAATTACAACTGTATTTGTTTAACTGAAAATGGCTTTCATTTTGTGAAACACCTGCAGATTTTTAAAAAATTTAACCTGTAAATAAAATAAACTTTTCTAGTCATGTGGAAAGCATGTACATATTTATGAATGACAGATTTTTCAGTTATTTGAGTTACAAGCTTAAGTATTCAAAATAATTTAAATCCATAGGATCACTGACATTTAAAAACTTCATTTGCAGGATCTATTTTACATGTGTGTTGCAGACTAATTGATGGTGTGAGATAGGCTACAATGGCTTGCTCTTTTCATGTATCTCTTCATTCAGCTTGGTTCTTCTCTCTTCATCCTAAAAGAATTGCAAGAAAAATGGCACTATTTTATTCAGTTACTACCTTTTCCCATAAGAGGACATTTATAAATCTCAAGAGAGTTGGCTGTATCATACTCAATTTTCTATAGTTGATTGTTCCCCCCCAAATTCCCTTTAGGACAGATGAAAGAGACTGATCTGCTTCAAATTGCATTTAGGGTGAATCAAGAATAGATCCCACTGCTGCGATCAAAGTGCTTATGAGTAGGAGACTCTGCTTCTCCATTATGCCCCTATATTTTCAAACAAGCTTGTTCTAAGCTTGTGGCTTTCTGGAAGTCATTAATAATTCTTAGAACATACATTTTTTTCACCAATATAATCAAGATGTGAAATAATTCAATGTATATTTAAATTGAACGTCAGCAAATACCTAATAGTCTACTTTCAGTTTTATAGAGAATGAGCAATAAGCATGGGTATGGACAGGCAGGTGTGCTGAATTTTCTTTTTCACACATGAGATGCTTTGAAACTCAAATTCTTGTCAGTTTGCTTATGAAAAAAAAATCTCCCCTATCTAGACCAACAAATTATGTTGATTCTATTCTTAGCAATTAGAAAAATTCCTGCTATAATTTTGTTTCTTAGCTGAACTATTTATTTTGAAGAAACATGAATGTTAGTTCAGTCTTCAAATATAGGCTGAATACACAGGGAGTGAGACTCAGGTTTTAAAAAATTCTCAAAAGCCTCTGTCTGGATGGCAAACTAACTGGTTTTAGTCCTGTCCCTCCCTTGCTTATTACTTAAAATCTCATGAGTTTTCTAAATAATAATATCACATCCCCAAAGAAAAATATTGCCACTTCTGGGCATATTCCTAATTTTGGTTCATGTTATTTTAGAATAATGGCATAAATAAGCATATTTTAATTCCTAATAAATGTATGTTAATTTTAAAATATTATTTTATTCATCAATTTAATCATACAAACATTTTAGTTGTACATTTATGATCTTTAGATATGATGCTGATTCTATTGTCAATCTGTTTCTCTAGCAGATTAAAACTTTTGATTTGTTTAGGATTAAACAATAGACAAATTAAAATAGCTCACTTAGTATTAAAATTCATTTTATTTGCTGACTATTTTGTGCCATAAGAAAGTAAATCTTGTGCTGAGATTAATTTAGCCACTGTTGAAATTAGATTTCCCTCTTTTTTCTTTACTTCTGTCCTGTGTAATCGTGTTGAGCAAAGCATAGTGCTTAAAACATTATACAAAGCCACAATCAACACCATATGAGCAGAGATTAATACCAAGATTAAACTAGACCAGCAATCAAGTGGACAATACTCCAATCAAGTTTAAGTATTGATGCAGACAAACAAGTTCTCACTGACAGAGCAAGCCACTAGTATATAAAAATAAGACAAGATGAGATGATAATAAACCCACTCTCTTCTAACAGATGATGTTACCTGGTAATAAAATGTTTGCAAGAGAATCACCAAGCTCAGAGAGCATCAAGGATCCCACAAATCCACATGTTCAAACAGGAAGACAAGGAGAAATCAATTCTGAGTTGTTTGGAGGATTTCAATTATGATCTAAAATATCTATTCTCTGCCAATCTTACAGATGTGACTAGATCAAAATGTATCTATTTGGTAACTGCAGATCGAGAAGTAGCAAATGTACTTATCATAGAAGGCAATGATGATTTGGTACTTACAATATTCAGCATCACTAAGGAGGGGGAATTAAAAGAATATTTGCCCCAAACCTCTGGGGACCATATCTGTAGATTATTATACTATACAATTGTATTTCCTTTCCTCTATTAATCTAATAAACTGCAGTCTAAACAGATGACCTATTACTGTACATAGTAAACTATGAATCATGATTTACATACAAAGATGGCTTGGTTTATATCATACTAACCTGTAATGAAATTTGTTTAAGATTAGAACAAGAGTAAGCATTTTATAAATCCTTGTTGGGAAATAAAAGATTTAGACATACTTAGAGGCATAATCTCTATCCATAATCTCCCCCACTTTCCTTGGTCTCTGCATAAATAATTTCTTTTTATCTAAGAATTGCTAAAATCTTCCTACTCCCCCTAAGATCAGTCAGTCAGGGAATCTCCTACTGTTTCCTAAGTATTCAGTCCAGGAGATTAGACAAACCCTGTTGTTGTGACTTTATGTTTGGAAGGCATGATTTATCTTGGGAGTCATAGGTTATTGTTTTTTACTTTTGAGTTTCAATCTTGGTACACTATCCAGAGTAATTGTTGAGCAATGTGAATTATTTAAATAAATAAATAAAAATAAATAAATACTGAGTCTAGTCTTTATTTATTATTATTATTATTATTATTATTATTATTATTATTATTATTATTATTATTATTATTATTATTATTATTATTATTATTATTAATTCGATTTTTATACCGCCCTTCTCCCGAAGGACTCAGGGCAGTGTACAGCCAAAGTAAAAACAGACAATACAATATACAATTTAAAATACAAATTAAAAAACTTATTTTATAATTGGCCTAAAAAACTTTAAAATATATAAAAAACTAAAAACCCTTAAAATTACTAATAGAAAATTTAAAAATCAATAAAATTTAAGCCAGCCCCGCGCGAATAAAAAGATGTGTCTTCAGTTCGCGGCGGAAGGTCCGAAGGTCAGGTATTTGGCGTAAACCCGGGGGAAGTTCGTTCCAGAGTGTGGGAGCCCCCACAGAGAAGGACCTTCCCCTGGGGGCCGCCAGCCGGCATTGCTTGGCGGACGGCACCCTGAGAAGTCCCTCTCTGTGAGAGCGTACTGGTCGGTGGGAGGCATGCGGTAACAGCAGGCGGTCCCGTAAGTACCCCTAAGCCATGGAGCGCTTTAAAGGTGGTTAACCAAAACCTTAAAGTGCACCCGAAAGGCCACAGGTAGCCAGTGCAGTCTGCGCAGGAGCGGTGTTACGCGGGAGCTACGCGAAGCTCCCTCTATCACCCGCGCAGCTGCATTCTGGACTAACTGAAGCCTCCGAGTGCACCTCAAGGGGAGCCCCATGTAGAGAGCATTACAATAATCCAAGCGAGAGGTAACGAGCGCATGAGTGACTGTGCACAAGGCATCCCGATCAAGGAAGGGGCGCAACTGCCGAACCAGGTGAACCTGGTGGAAGGCCCTCCTGGAGACGGCCGTCAAATGATCTTCAAACGACAGCCGTTCATCCAGGAGGACACCTAAGTTGCGCACCCTATCCTTTGGGGCCAATAACTCGCCTCCAACAGTCAGCCGCGGCTGCAGCTGACTGAATCGGGGCGCCGGCATCCACAGCCACTCCGTCTTGGAGGGATTAAGCTTGAGCCTGTTTCTCCCCATCCAGACCCTTACGGCTTCCAAACACCGGGACAGCACTTCAACAACTTCATTGGGGTGGCCCGGGGTGGAAAAGTACAGCTGAGTGTCAGAAGCGTACTGCTGGTATCTCACCCCAAAGCCACTGATGATCTCACCCAATGGCTTCATATAGATGTTGAACAGAAGGGGCAAGAGGATCGACCCCTGCAGCACCCCACAAGTGAGGCACCTCGCGGTCGACCTCTGCCCCCCTGTCAACACCGTCTGCGACCGGTCAGAGAGATAGGAGGAGAACCACCGATACACGGTGCCTCCCACTCCCAATCCCCCCAACCGGCACAGCAAGATACCATGGTCGATGGTATCAAAAGCCGCTGAGAGGTCTAATAGGACCAGGGCAGAGGAATAACCCCTGTCCCTGGCCCTCCAGAGATCATCCACCAATACGACCAAAGCTGTCTCCATGCTGTATCCGGGTCGGAAGCCGGACTGGAACGGGTCTAGATAGATGGCTTCATCCAGGTATTGGGGTAGCTGTCGTGCCACAGCACTCTCTAGAACCTTCGCAACAAAGCGAAGGTTGGAGACCGGACGATAATTACCCCAAATAGCCGGGTCCAGGGAGGGCTTCTTGAGGAGGGGTCTCACCACCGCCTCTTTCAAGGTGGCAGGGAAAACCCCTTCCAACAAAGAAGCGTTGATAATCCCCTGGAGCCAGCCTCGTGTCACTTCCTGAGTGGCCAGTACTAGCCAGGAAGGACACGGGTCCAGTAAACATGTGGTGGTGTGAAGCCTCCCCAACAACCTGTCCACATCCTCGGGAGCCACAGGGTCAAACTCATCCCAAACAGACTCGACAAGACGTGCCTCCTCTCCCTCGCTTTGATCATCCCAATTTCGGTCCAGACCATCCCGGAGCTGAGCGATTTTATCATATAGATAACCATTAAACTCCTCGGCACGTCCCTGCAAAGGGTCATCTCGCACCTCCTGATGAAGGAGGGAGCGGGTCACCCGAAACAGGGCGGCCAGGCGGTTATCTGCTGACGCAATGAGTGTGGAGGCGTAAGAACGCCTCGCCTCCCTCATTGCCACTAGGTAGGTCCTAGAATAGGACCTAACTAGTGTCTGATCAGCTTCGTAACGACTGGACCTCCAGGTGCTCTCTAGGCATCTTCTCCGGCGTTTCATCTCCCTCAGCCCCTCGGAGAACCAAGGGGCCGGATGAGACCTGCGCCGGGTCAGAGGCCGCAAAGGCGCGACCCGGTCCAAGGCCCCAGCCGCAGCCTGTTCCCAGACCGCAACTAGTTCCTCAGTCGAGCCGTGGGCCAGATCCTCAGGAATTGGCCCAAGCTCCGTCAGGAACCTCTCAGGGTCCATCAGGCGCCTGGAACGGAACCAACGTATAGGTTCCGTCTCCCTGAGATGGTGGGTGGCGGTTCGGAGGTCTAGGCGAAGGAGAAAATGATCTGTCCATGACAATGATTCTGTTACTAAGTCATCTAATTCCAGATCATTTAACCACTGTCTAGAGATATAAATTAAATCCAGCGTGCCTCCTCCCATGTGTGTAGGGCCATTGTTTACTCGAATCAGGTCCAAGGCCATCATGGAAGCCTGGAACTCCCGAGCTGAAGTCGATGACAAGCCAGCTGATGGCAGGTTGAAATCCCCCATAACCATAAGTCTGGGGGTCTCAACCGCCACACCGGCAAGTACCTCCAACAGCTCGGGCAGGGCTGTGTTCACGCAGCAAGGAGCCAGGTACGCGATCAACAAGCCCAACTGATTCCTATGGCCCCACCTCACATAGAGGGATTCACAGCCGGCAATCTGAGGAACAGTGGCCTCCCTCGGCTCTAGATCCTCCTTAATGACAACCGCCACCCCCCCACCCCTACCTTGGGTCCTCGATTGATGAAATGCTCGGAAACCCGGAGGGCACAGCTCGACAAGGGGAAACCCCCCCCTGGGCCCAGCCAGGTCTCCATAATGCCCATAAGGTCCGCGGACTCCCCCTGAATAAGGTCACATATCAGGGGAGCTTTATTAACCACGGACCGGGCATTACATAACATCAACCGAAGATCCAAGCTCTGAGGGTCATGGCCACCCGAGGAACGGGTAGGGACTGAGGGGCCGGAGCATGTGATCACTTTCAAACAGCTAGCACGTGCTCCCAACACTCGATACAGCCCCCCCTCCGCCATATCTGCCTCTCCCACTTACCGTACAGATGGAACAACCCTCTAATCCTGGAACAAACCCCTCCCCCCGCCTTCAGACCAGATGCCCTGATGCCGCGAACCAGCACAGGGGCTGGATCCCTCCCTGATGGGTTCTTTCCCCCACCCGTCATTTCCCTCCCCCCCTTTAAAAAACCCTTATTTACAAATCTATTTAAAAAACCCCACAAATTCTTCTTGCCACCTCTCTGGGTCCCAAGACCCTTCGTTAAGGTAAGCCCTCGATAACTTGGAGGGCCATTCCTGCGAGGCGGGGGAACCTCGCAGTCGTAATAGTTCGGCAGATGAGTATCTCATGGAGGAGTAGTCAATAAAACGGCGAAAGAGTGTCCATCCCTAATCGGCAAAGATGTTCCAGTCGTTCCGATAGTTCACCAAGACCCAGTATTAAACGGTCAACCGTATGGGCCATAGTCCGTAGAAATCCAAAGGGTCCAGGACAACCAACGGATCCGGGGTCCAGTCCAAATCCAATGACCTCCCTCTCGGAAGCTGGTATAACAGTATTCCCTCGGTTGATCCCTCAGCTGCTAAGGTGGAAAATCGGCAGTCGGATAAAAAGGTCTCTCACTTGGATTCCCGGCAAAGCACCATCATGGGACAGAACCCGTGCGGTACGGTGATTGGAACGACATTTGCCGCTGCCGTCAATGCCGTCAATACCGCCACCATTAAACCGCAGTTTATGCCGCTGGGCCCAATATGGGACCAGCGTGCCGTTGTTAAAAATGTCCAGGCCGGGCCGCCTATCAGTTACTGATGGAGAGAGCGACCAAGAAAACATGCCGCTGAATGGTAATAGCGGCACGGCAGGCCACAGCCAAAAGACAAACTGCGGGAAGGGAAGGGGGCGATACTCCAGCGATGTTCAGGCCCATGAGGGGGGGGGGCGATGTCCAGGCCCATGAGGATACCTCCCGACGGCCCAACATACCGCCGCTGATGTTACCTGCGGCCCAGCTCATTCTCCAGACACGTTGGTATTCTCCACGGCCAAAACGACCAAAAACAGCTGAAACAGGCTGGGGCATCTCCTCACACCACCCCAGCATGGCCGCTGCCATCCGCTGCTCAATCATCCTCCAGCTCCATACTCAGCGGCCGAGAGCCCAATGAGGTCAAAAGACCTCGCCCTCGACCACCGAGAAGATCAAAAGTCAGGGGCCGGAGGCCAAGCAGCCCGGCGGTTGTCAAGACGGCCGACATTCCAACGAACAGCTGAGTCAGTCTGAGCTAATCCGGGCGTTCTCCACTCCACTCCCCCCAACATGGCCGCCGCCGTCCGCTGCTCCTCTGGCTCCAAACTCAGCAGCCGAGAGCCCAATGAGGTCCAAAAACCTCGCTCTCAGCAGCCGAGAAGCTCACCAACCAGGAGCCGGAACCCAAACAGCCCGGCGGCCGGCAGAACGGCATCGCGGCAAGATCACCCAGCCGCCGCCGCCGCGAGGATCAAAACGCCACCGTCATAATGCGCATGCGCAGAAGAACCTTTAATCTTTCTCCCCAGGATTTAAGGAAAACTTCCATCATCTTGTTTACTTTTATATTTGCTTCAAGGCTGTCTTCCTGGCTCTATATACCATGTTAGCACTTCATATGCATAACAGCCACTTATGTAGTAATGGGGTCATGAAAACAGTCTGTCACACATCTAATCATAGAAATTAAAGTTTCTTACAAAATGCTTTATGGCACTGCAGTGACATGCCATATCACATTTGAGCACATTAATCACATTAGATGACACGCAGTTCAATCAGTTATGTGAGTGATACCATATGCAATAGTTTTTTTGAGATGCTTTAGGGTCAAAATCCTTATAGCTGTAGTCACAAAGGATTGTCATCATTTGACAATGGCAGGCCAGAGACAGACTATGGACAATGCTTCTACAAGCTGCAAACCACAAAATACTAGGACCCTGAATATTTAACAAATCATTGTACAAATTATTTCTGGGGCTTGTACTTTCCCTACTCAAAAAGTTCAATTACCCGTAACAATTATTAAGGAAATATTCATAGCAAATGTCAAAAATGATATAAAAATTACGAACTACATTGACATTTGACTGGCTTTTGGGTGCTCATATAGTTAAAATGGACTATATTAGAATAAAAGACCTACGTCAATGTTCTCCCCTCTAAGAATCAAGGACTGATTAGAATATTATTAAGTCCCCACATACCATATTTTTCCATATATAAGAGGATACTTTTTCTTTAAAATATTTACCTAAAAATGGAGGGGCATCTTATACACGGGGGGGCCAAGAGGACAACTGTGGTTGCAAAACTGCTGATACCTTATCTTTGCAAACTAGCCTCATGAGCGAAACTTCCGATTGCAGAGACAAGCTAACAGGTTTCCTCCAATCATGAGCCTTATGTAACTTACGTCAGCTGATGCTAAGGAGAGCATGTAGCCAGTGCCCAGATGTGACAGGGAGCGGTAATGTCAGAGCGTTCTGAGCCCATAAAAATGTCAGAAAACAAACAAAATAAATACCGATACCAGTAAGTGAATGTCTTACTCTGCAGTATAAATATCTTCTATTTAATGTTTAAAATATTGATTTTTGAATTTTGAGTGAGAAAAGTGGAGAAGAGGGAGCCTCCTATACATAGGGAGTCTTATATATGGAAAAATATGGTAAATCTTCCAAAATTATTTATCTGGACAGAAAAGCAACTTGTTTCAGCATTCTTCATGATAGATCATGGTTGGGCAGGATTTTGAAACTGGGTCATCTAACATGCTAGCCATGACCACTGTATGAGGGGTGAAATCTAAAAATTTTCCCTACCAGTTCTGTGGGTTTGGCTTAATTGGTGGGTGTGGCTTGATGGTCAGGTGACTGGGTGAGTGTGATCAATAACAATAAATAATAAAAATAATAAACAAAGTCCACAAAACAATAAGAGGTACCAAAAACCAACTTTCACACTTTACACACACATAACACACAGAACACAACTGACTCACGCACAATGTAAAAGCAGCTGCACTTCACCCAGTCACAAAAAGCTCAAAACCCAACTTTCACACTTTACACACACACACCACGACACAACTGACTCACTCACACACACACAAAATGCCTCATACAACTTTGTGAGATTTTATGTGTTTGTGTAGTTAGAGTGAAACAATACAGAAACACACCAAATCTCAGAAAGCTGCACAAATATTTTATTTTATTATTTTATTTATATTTTTAGATAAAAGCAGCTAAATTTAAAACTTTCTTAACTTTAAATTGCTATGTCTAAAAAAATTAAAACTCCTAAAAAACCTCAATTAACTATTTTTTAATGCTCCCTTCCCCCCAAAAAACCCCAGTTACTTACCCAATTCAAGGGACAAGGCAGGCAGATTGAGTGGTTCACTGATGAGATGGATTGCAGGCAGGTAGATTGAGTTGCTAGCTGATGCAATTGATTGCAGCAGCCAAAGCAAGACAGGAGTGAGCCCGAAAGAAGCAGCAAGCTGCCAAGTAGGCAAGTGAGGACCGGGCGATTGGGTGGACATGGGCGGGGGCCCCCAGGGATTTTTGCTACTGGTTCTCCGAACTACCTGCCCCCATCGCTACCGGATCACTCGGTCCGAACCAGGAGCATTTCACAGCTGCATTGTATGTAGCTTCTAGCCTATGAGCTTCATATGGTCCCCACAGTACCTTCAGATTCTGCTATTAAAATTCAGCATGCTACAAACTTGCCTTGCTTCAGTTTTTTGCTGCCATTATCATCTTCCCCATCTTTTAAGTGCTAGTGTTACCATGGCATGCCTTCTTCCTTTCTGCTGCCTAATAGTCCATAAAATGACACTAAGCAGAAAAATTCCTATTTTTAAGCATTGTTTACTTCCTGCTGTCTCTTGCTCATCTAATGGCGATTGCTAAAAAAAAAAAAGGTGGCTAGAGGTAGAATTTATTTGGTTTAACTTTTGTAAGCTGCCAAGGGTCACCATGGATGAGTTTGCCATATATTTTTTCTTAATACATTAATAATATAAATAAATAAAAACAAAAGTATTATGGCATTTTTGGTTTTCAGAGCAATACAGGTATAAAAATCACACTGGGCAAATAATTACAAAAACAAGATAATCTTCCCCAAGAGCATTGAGAGTTAGAATGCAACAAGTTGAGCTTTTTCAAATAAAACGATCCTTCTTTTGCCAGATCTTTGTCTGTTACATATTTGTTGGAAATAGCAAGATTTTAGAACGATGGGACAGATTACAGCTCTGTTTAAATACCCCAAGGTTTTGACACCTTTATTTATAAAAACCTTGCTCTTTATTCCTGGTATAAAGATAGAAGAAATGGTGAAGGAAGGGAATAAGAACCTGGCCTTCAGTTTTAGGGGTAGGAAAAGTTCAAGGATTTTCAGATCAGATCATGACAATTCTTCCTGTTTTTCCATTTGCTCCGCTGTGGAAAATGGCCAGAGGCTCATTCTTAAATTCTTCATAAAACACATAAAGACATTCTGTTCAAGGTATCAGATCAGAAAAGAAAGAAGGAATGGAAGAAACACTTTAGCTCTAATTTCATGTATTTGACTATGAAAAGTACTTTCTTGTTTAAGCCCCTTTTGTACTATAAGCCTCCTCTCAAAGATAATCTTGCAGCAAAGGGCAACCTTGGAGTCCATCCCTCTCTTAAGATCTGAAAGAGCCAATACCTGAACAACCATGAGTTTTATTTGGCCAAACAATCCGGTTAGAGATAATAAATTGAAGTAGATAACAAAAACTTTTTGTGAATTTTCACATGAGAAAGATCCATCTCTTACGGTGGTTTTACCAGGAAAAAGAATCTTTCAATTTGACTTATAATAATGGTTTTTATTTTGTATGACTTATTCTATATGTTTGACTATTGTTTTCCATATCTGATCTGTAGTTCAAGTATTTTAAATATAACCTTACAATGCAGCTACAGCTGTCTTTTTCTGCTCATTATTTGCCATCTTGGAGTGGATTCCTCCCTTGTTTAGGTATTCAACTTCTATGAATGAATTTAATTCCTTTTTCTTAAGGAATTAAGAAACTTTATTAGCTTTTATAGTATTTTGGGTTCGAATAAGGAAGCACACTCCTTTAATTTGAGTGCAGGATTTTTTTTTCTGAAGGTACAGTAGCTGTAATTAAGGCAGTCACAGAGTCTCCATTTACAGTTTTGATTAATGGCTGGATCTATCTTCTATGTTCCTTTTGATACCTTTTGCAAGCAAGTGTTCTCCTGCTTCAAAAGGAATACTTTTGAAGCACTAGAACATTCATAATAACAGTATTAGGCATTTCTCTGTCCTAATGAGACCAAATGCAAGCATATATTCCTGTCTTCTAATGAAATGATTTGCTAAATATGGCTAATGCAACTGTCATAAGACTTTCCAATATATTGCAAAGCAGAAGGTTGTTTCCACAGAATGTGGATCTATTCTGATGTTATCCAAGAAAGAAAATCATAGTTAAGTGAAATACTCAGTGTTTCACAGTCAATAGTATCTAAATCTACTCTGCTATTTACATATTGAATTCATACTCTGTATATTAGGGTCAGGCATTGTTTTGATGAACAAGGACTCCATTTCACATTTCACATGATAAAATGCTGTACAATCAGACCAGAAATGTACTAACAAGGGAGATAAGAGCAGCAAAAAGAAGTGACTCTGAAAAGCTAAAGAATCAGTTTTCAGCAAATGAATCAGCAAACATGTGGAAAACTCTTAAAAATATCACCGGTTATGGCAAACCTCCTTCCCAGGCTGAAGGAAATCAACAACTGGCAGATGACCTGAACATGTTTTACTGCAGGTTTGAAAGGAAACTACAGCCACCTATCTCCATAACCTCCATCTCAGACACACCAACAACAGCCAAGTCTCCTACAACTGACCCCATCCCATTGGGTTCACAACCCCTAGTGATCACAGAAAAGGAAGTGCAGGACCTATTTCACAGACAAAGAATAGAATAGAATAGAATAGAATTTTATTGGCCAAGTGTGATTGGACACACAAGGAATTTGTCTTGGTGCATATGCTCTCAGTGTACATAAAAGAAAAGATACGTTCATCAAGGTACAACATTTACAACACAATTGATGGTCAATATATCAATATAAATCATAAGGATTGCCAGCAACAAGTTATAGTCATACAGTCATAAGTGGAAAGAGATTGGTGATGGGAACTATGAAACGATTAATAGTAGTGCAGATTCAGTAAATAGTCTGACAGTGTTGAGGGAATTATTTGTTTAGCAGAGTGATGGCCTTTGGAAAAAAACTGTTCTTGTGTCTAGTTGTTCTGGTGTGCAGTGCTCTATAGCGTCGTTTTGAGGGTAGGAGTTGAAACAGTTTATGTCCAGGATGCGAGGGATCTGCAAATATTTTCACGGCCCTCTTCTTGATTCGTGCAGTATACAGGTCCTCAATGGAAGGCAGGTTGGTAGCAATTATTTTTTCTGCAGTTCTAATTGTCCTCTGAAGTCTGTGTTTTTCTTGTTGGGTTGCAGAACCGAACCAGACAGTTATAGAGTGCAAATGACAGACTCAATAATTCCTCTGTAGAATTGGATCAGCAGCTCCTTGGGCAGTTTGAGCTTACTGAGTTGGCGCAGAAAGAACATTCTTTGTTGTCCTTTTTTAATGATGTTTTTGATGTTAGCTGTCCATTTGAGATCTTGCAATATGATAGAACCCAGAAATTTGAAGGTTTCTACTGTTGATACTGTGTTGTCAAGTATTGTGAGAGGTGGAAGTATGGAAGGGTTTCTCCTAAAGTCTACCACCATTTCTACGGTTTTGAGTGTGTTCAGTTCCAGATTGTTTTGGTTGCACCACAAGGCTAGTCGTTCGACCTCTTGTCTATATGCGGATTTGTCATTGTCTCAAATGAGACCAATCACTGTTGTGTCATCTGCGAACTTCAGTAGCTTAACAGATGGATCATTGAAGATGCAGTCATTGGTATACAGAGAGAAGAGAAGTGGGGAGAGCACACAGCCTTGGGGGCCCCCTGTGCTAATTGTACAGGTATTTGATGTGATCTTCTTAGCTTCACCTGCTGCTTCCTGTTTGTTAGGAAAGCCAGGAAAAGCTCCAGGCCCAGACAAGATAACTTCTTCTTGCTTAAAAGTCTGTGCTGACCAATTGGCCCCCATCTTCACGCATATCTTCAATAAATCACTAGAGATGTGCTATGTTCCTTCTTGCTTCAAATGCTCTACCATCATCTCAGTGCCGAAGAAGCCCATTATCAAAGAACTGAATGACTACAGACCAGTTGCTTTAACATCTGTAGTCATGAAAGCCTTTGAAAGGCTAGTGCTTTCCTACTTGAAAACCACCACAGATCTGCTGTTAGACCCCTTGCAATTTGCATACTGAGCAAATAGATCAACAGATGATGCTGTTAATATGGTTCTGCACTACATCCTACAACATCTTGAATCTCCAAAGACCTATGTAAGGGTCCTCTTTGTAAACTTTAGTTCAGCATTCAATACCATCATTCCAGACATTCTTCTAACTAAGCTAAACCAACTACAAGTACCTGAACAGACTTGTAAGTGGATCACAAGCTTCCTAACAAACAGGAAACAGCAGGTAAAGCTAAGTGGGATCACTTCAGATACCTGTACAATTAGCACAGGGCCCCCCCCAAGGCTGTGTGCTCTCCCCACTTCTCTTCTCTCTGTATACCAATGACTGCATCTCCAACGATCCATCTGTTAAACTACTGAAGTTTGCAGATGACACAACAGTGATTGGTCTCATTCGAGACAATGACGAATCCTCATATAGACGTGAGGTCGAACGACTAGCCTTGTGGTGCAACCGTAACAATCTGGAACTGAACACACTCAAAACTGTTGAAATGGTGGTAGACTTTAGGAGAAACCCTTCCATACTTCCACCTCTCACAATACTTGACAACACAGTATCAACAGTATCAACAGTAGAAACCTTCAAATTTCTGGGTTCTATCATATCGCAAGATCTCAAATGGACAGCTAACATCAAAAACATCATTAAAAAAGGACAACAAAGAATGTTCTTTCTGCGCCAACTCAGTAAGCTCAAACTGCCCAAGGAGCTGCTGATCCAATTCTACAGAGGAATTATTGAGTCTGTCATTTGCACCTCTATAACTGTCTGGTTCGGTTCTGCAACCCAACAAGAAAGACACAGATTTCAGAGGATAATTAGAACTGCAGAAAAAATAATTGCTACCAACCTGCCTTCCATTGAGGACCTGTATACTGCACGAATCAAGAAGAGGGCTGTGAAAATATTTACAGGTGCCTCACATCTTGGACATAAAATGTTTCAACTCCTACCTTCAAAACGATGCTACAGAGCATTGCACACCAGAACAACTAGACACAAGAACAGTTTTTTCCCCGAAGGCCATCACTCTGCTAAACAAATAATTCCCTCAATACTGTCAAACTATTTACTAAATCTACAATACTATTAATCTTCTCATCATTTTCATCACCACTTATGACTGTATGACTGTAACTTTTTGTTGCTATCATTAAGGATTAAAATATTGTACCTTTGATGTATTTTTTTTTCTTTCCTTTTTTTTAATGTACACTGAGAGCATATGCACCAAAACAAATTCCTTGTGTGTCCAATCACACTTGGCCAATAAAATTCTATTCTATTCTATTCTATTCTATTCAGATGGGATGCTCCCTCCCATATTTGGGTAGACCAGGTTGCTTTGATAGAAAAAACCCACTTAATCTTTCCCCTGGTACAGCTGACGAAGCAATGAGAACTCTGTGGCTTAGAGGTTAATACATCTGCCTAATATGCAAGCAGGCCCAGGTTTGAATCCTGGACGGGTATGGCTAGCTAATGAAAGTTAAATAGCTTGAAATAGATTTATTCTAGTCTCCCTTTATTTCTTTGTCAGTAAATTTAACACAAAATAGTTCGTTGTGTAAGTAACTGCCTGTGAGGGCTCCTGGATTGGGGCTGAAAGGTAAAAGGGAAGCAGTGTGCTCCCTTCCATAATTGGGTAGACCAGATTGCTTCGATAGAAAAAACCCACTATATCTATCTATACATATACATACATATACATACATAGTGTGTGTGTGTGTGTGTGTGTGTGTGTGTGTGTGTGTGTGTGTCTATTCAGAGTCTAGACAGAGTCTATTCCCAAAAATAGTTTTAGGAAAGAAATAGTTGGGTTTTATTCATTAGATAATGTCATTGGTCGCTTGGTGTCACTGTTGCTCCCTTCAGTTTTGAATTATTCAGTAAAAAGAAGGTGGAGGAAAACAGTCGGTCAAAAGATTTATACAAAGTTATCCAATTCACACTTCCAAAGTTAAACCAAACTGTCTTTGCTGACTTTTAGGAATTTTATAACTTAAAATATCCACCTCAACATTTATATCATAAACTACTTTTTAATAATATGTTTTATATATAATGTACTTTATTACTTTTCATAGTAATGTAAAATGCTTACAAAAGTATTTAAAAACATATTAGAGAACATTAGGAATCCTCTTTACTAAATAATAATTGGGTACAATAAGTATATACCATAAGTACAATAAGATGTACGATTGTTCAGTTTTTACATAGATTGGAGAGGGGTTTTTCACAAACTGAAACTAAAATTTGCTGAAATAAACTTTCAGAAGGAAAAATAAGAAACAGATTTCTTCATCCTTCAGTATGCTGCACAGGTGTGGAATGTTGCTGTTACAGTGGCTTAGCCCACTATGAAATGGTATATCCCAAATAACCAAAATATCCTGCAATGAACATACTGAAATAATAGTTAGCAACTGCATATAAAAATCAAGATCTGTCCTATATCTATTTTAATAGACATGTATGCATCCTTAAAGTGTTTCATTATTTTAAGTATTCATTTATTTCATTCACATTCTATCTGTTAGACATTGTCTTTTTTAACAGTGTTCATATGCAATCTGTGTTGTATTTATAATCTTGCATTCATATGGTTCCAGATTAAATTCCAAAAAACTTTATTCAACAGTCATTGGTAATACAAACAGAGGGGTAAAACCTCTTTCTGTTTTTAATCTGGCAATGTTTTATTGATTAAGGGCATGATTGCTCAGCAAAGAGTTATGTGTTTCCCAAGTGGATTTAATAACTGCATCTCTCTTTCTCAACACTATGTGGCATTAGTAGCTTTATACCAAATTTCTGTTTCTCTGCTGAAACTCTTGAATCGACTGCTCCATTTTGCTTCATAGCTAAGAGATGGAAGATTTCTGCATTCACTTAGCAAATGAATTTAGCTTATAAGTCATTTTACTAGATAATCAGTCTAAAGTGCGTAGAGATGTATTTCACTTTAGTCTTGTAGAGATCAATAGAATGTTTAACAAAATGGAAGAACTTCATCTAGATTGCTTGTTGGTGGGCCTGCATAATTTACAACATTCAATAAACATACATGAAAATACAAAATGTGATTGCCTGAGTATAGCTTGTAGGATATGGCCATGACCTATTGACATATTAGCCCTTGCTCAGCACATAGAATATCCTAGATCTGGGACTCTGGCATTGGGACAGGGGAAAATACATAGCAAGTCATTGACAGTGAATCTGTTTTCCTGATGGACTTAATTGGGTCAGGAGGGAAGACTTAATGCCTAATGGGGAAACCAAAAGAATTAAGTGACCCAATCAGCCAAGTCACACAAGTTAGTTTTAGCTCAATTCACAGTTAGCTTCAAGGAACATACCATAAACCTCATATAGTTAGCTATTATTGGAAAACTAAAACCCAATCTCATTTTTCCCACTTCTTCCTTCATGAAAAAGAGAAAAATGCTTGGAAAAACAGAACTTTCCATTACAGAACTCATTACTAAGATTGACAGCTTGGAGGAGACCTCCCAAAACTGAGTCAAGCCACTCTTCTTCCCAAGCTAACAGAATAAGAACTATTAGTATCTTAGTGGACATGAGAGCATATTCCTGATATGTGATTTCAGACCTAAGTTAGTGTGATTATGTGCTGCCAGGAACAGGAGTGCTGCCAGAAGTGGGTTAATGACTGATTGGGAATATGGCCAGCATGAATAAACTTGAAGTAGTTGGATTAGATTTAAGACAACTTTATCTATTTTATTATTGAAAAGGGAGTATGGGATCTCCACTACTGAACCATCAAATATAACAGTAATAAAGTAATAAAATAATATTATTGCCAGTGAAAAATCAAAAGAATAAATGGGGAGCAGTAAAGAATTATCTGGTTTTAATGTTTTTGATTTAAAGACCACCCCAGCTCAAAATGTTCATAGCAAACAAGTCAAAACAAATATAGTATTTTAAAAAGTATGTTAAATGACCAGAAAATAAACTTCATATTACAGAGGAATAGGCATATCACAATCTAAACAAACAATGTATATCAAATAGGCACATCACTGACCCAACCCAGAGCTTGGGAAAAACTAAGTTTGTAAGATTGCCTGAAGGCTTGCAAACTCAGAGTAGTGAGTAGTGAGATGCCATCAAATGGCATGATTTGCAAATCATGCCATTTGATGTAGAGAACATGGCTTCTCTGCCACAGTTCCTTTTTCTTGATATACCCATCTCTCACTACTCACTACTCTTGAGTTTGCAAGCCTTCAGGCAATCTTACAAACTTAGTTTTTGGCAAACAGGCCATTTCTGGCATCCAGAGAACCTCCGGGGGGGGGGGGGGAGGAAGGCCGAATCTCCCCAGATTCTAGAGATATCCTGGAGGCTGGGGAAAGCAAAAAACTGGGAGTTGGCAAATGAGCCATTTTCATCCTCTGGAGGACCTCTGCAGGCGTTAGGAAAGCCATTTTTGCCCCCCCCCTGACTACTAGAAAGGCTCTGGAGCCAGGTGAAAGAGAAAAACAATCCTACCAGGCCATTGCGTGCCAGGAGCGGGGTGAGTGGGGGGAAGTCGCTGGGTAGAGCGCAAAGAATTATGGGTGTGGGCCCCCCTCTCCTGGCATACGATGGCAAAAAGGTTACCCATCACTGTTATAGGCTTTCATGTCTCAGGAAGGGATTGGACTAGAAGACCTCCAAGGTCCCTTCCAACTCTGTTATTCTGTTATTCTGCTGTTATTCTGCCTTACAGTTGGCAGAAACTATGGGACAGAGATGATTCTTAAGAGATCCAGGTCCTATTTAACATGTATTTTTTCATCTTTAATATGTAGCTTTTGAGAAGCAGATGCAATTTTTCCCACCAAAGCATAATCCTTATTTTATAGTTTAGGTAAATCCTGTAATTCTATTCCTTGTGACAAAATTGTTCATCTTTTATTTCCTCTACTCCCATGTGCACCATATACTGTATCTCCCAGTTGTATGCAATATCTTGTATATGGAAAGGTAAATATCCATCATCATGCTGTTATCTTTTGGGATAAACAATGTAGTGCATAAAATAAGGAGAAGTTGTAGGAAAATAAATAAAAGGAAGAAGTTAACCAATAAGAAAAATAAATCTGAATTTAGTTTATTCCAACTCTTTCCATTTTTTTCATACAAAGCATTCTTGCTTCTATCATATCCATGCAGTGGTTTGTATGCTGCCTTTTCTTTTTTAAACACATTATTTCAATTCCACCTAACCACAACTTTGTTGATTTTCCCCTTCCTCTTTGATCCATTTACTCTTCTTTCATATATTTATTTTCTTATTCAAGCTTTTTGTAAGTGAATGAATAAACAGGCATTGTTCTGTTTATATTTGTAGACTGTGTAATGTTTTCCTTGTTTCCTCCATTTCAGCCTTCAAGTTATTTGTTAAGGAAAACCAATAATATATGCAATTGTATGATCCTATTTCAATAAGTGATTAACAAAGCAAAAGTTTCGTTAATAAATTCTTTTTCCTTTCAGTGGCTATATCAGAGTATAGAATAGTCTCACAGAGTAGTTCAGACTTCAGCAAGATCTAGTTCATCATGTTTCATGACACATTACACATGCCAGTAATTATTCGATAAAACAAAATATTAGATTTTCAGTTATATATGTTTGTGGTTTTTGTATATGAAATATGGTCTTTTCAAAAAATTGTTAGTCAAAGTGCAGTAGAAAATATTATTTGAGATAAAATCTCTCACACCATATTTTTCAGCTGATTTAATGATTCCCTCCTTTAACTTGTGTTTCAGGGCAATCTAATCTTGGCTGCAAATATTCAGACATTTACTAGACGGCAGCAAAAAGAATTATGGTGGTGGAGACTGATGCGGCCCTGATTAGGTCCACTTCTTTGATACAAAATATGCAGAATAATAAACTGCTAAAAACAATAATTTGTAACATATGCATATTAAATAGTGCACATGACTGTGAAATGAAAAAATATACATGGATGCATCTGGAATATGAGATTGTCATAATGGTGGCTAAGATTCCAGTTTGGAAAAATATATTGGACTGATAGAAAATCAATATTCAGATGAAAAAACAGAAATATTTTTTTAAAATGATAAAATGTAAGTTGCATCCAGTTTTGGTTGCCACAAAATAAAAAAATTATTGAGACTCTAGAAAGACTGCAGATAAGAGCAACAGAGACGATCAGGAGACAGAAGAGTAAAACATATGGAAAAAGGTTGCCAGTATTGAGTACATGTAGTTGCCAGTATTGAGTACATGAAAAGGACTGGGGTGACATGATATCAGTGTTCCAATATCTAAGGACTGCTATAATGACAAGAGGATCAACCTATTCTCCAAAGCACCTGAAGGCAGAAGAAATGGATGGAAACTAATCAAGGAGATAACCAACCTAGAGCTAAGGAGAAATTTCCTGACAGAACAATTAATCAGTGGAATGACTTGCCTCCAGAAGTTGTGGATACTCCAGCACTGATAGCAGTGTTCCAATATCTCAGGGGTTGCCACAAAGAAGAGGGAGTCAAACTATTTTCCAAAGCACCTGAAGGTAGAACAAGAAGCAATGGGTGGAAACTAATCAAGGAGAAAAGCAACTAAGGAGAAATTTCCTGACAGTTAGAACAATTAACCACTGGAAAAACTTGCCTGCAGAAGTTGTGAATGCTCCAACACTGGAAATTTTTAAGAAAATGTTGGATAACCATTTGTCTGAAATGGTGTAGGGTTTCCTGCCTCTGCAGGGGGTTGGACTAGAAGACCTCCAAGGTCCCTTCCAACTCTGTTGCTGTTGTTGTTGTTACGACGGTATACATAACAAACTAGATAACTATGCTGGATTTTGTATCACAGATCACTAGTCGAACAGTTCCCAAGCGGTTAGGACTGCGTGATGTATCGGCAAATTATGTGAGCAGATCCCAGTAAGGTGGCCTTCTGCAGCTGACCAATGGTCATCTTGTCAGCGCCAATTGCTTTTAAGTGCTTGCCTTTAGGCACAGCTCCCAGTGTGCCGGGTGCCACTGGAACCACCTGCACTGGTTTATGCCAGAGTCTCTGCAATTCAATTCTCAAATCTTGATATCTGGTGACTTTTTCAAGTTGTTTCTCATCGATTCTGCTGTAACCAGATATAGCAATGTCGACTATCCACACTTTTTTCTTTTCCACAATCGTGATATCCGGGGTATTGTGTTCCAAAACTTTATCAGTCTGTATTCGGAAATCCCACAGTAGTTTTGCATGCTCATTTTCAATCACTTTTTCAGGCTTATGATCCCACCAGTTCTTTGCTACAGGCAGATGGTAGTTGTGACACAAATTCCAGTGGACCATCTGAGCGACTGTGTTGTGATGTTGTTTGTAGTTGGTCTGAGCTATTGTCTTACAACAGCTCAATATGTGATCAATGGTTTCGTCTGCTTCTTTGCAGAGTCTGCATTTGGGATCATCAGCAGATTTTTCTATTCTGGCTTTGATTACATTTGTTCTAATGGCTTGTTCTTGGACCACAAGAATTAGGCCTTCTGTTTCTTTCTTCAATGTTCCGTTGGTCAGCCATAGCCAAGTCTTTTCCTTATCTACTTTTCCTTGGATCTTTTCAAGGAACTGTCCATGCAGTGCTTTGTTATACCAGCTGTCAGCTCGAGCTTGCATCACTGTTTTTCTATATTGATACTTGGTTTGCCGTACTTTTAGCAACTTCCTCTTATTGACCTCCATCAAAGCTGGTTCAACACTGTCTTTCACATAATCTCCCAAAGCATTTTTCTCTTCTTCAACTGTCTGCTTCACTTGCAAAAGTCCTCTGCCGCCTACCTTTCTGGGCAAACATAGCCTGTCAACATCACTACGTGGGTGCAGCACATAGTGTATGGTCATCAGTTTTCTTGTTTTCCTATCCAGGCTGTCCAGCTCTGCCTGTGTCCAGTTTACAATTCCAGCAGTGTATCTGATAATGGGTATGGCCCAGCTGTTTATAGCCTTGATGGTGTTACCGCCATTCAGTTTACTTTTAGAAGTTTCCTGACCCTTTGCGTGTATTCTTTGCTACATGCAAATTCTTTGCTACACACAAATCCTTTACTATACGCAAATAATAATAATAATAATAATAATAATAATAATAATAATAATAATAATAATAATAATAATAATAATAATAATAATAATAATAATAGTACAAAATGACAGTATACACAACAAATGAGTGTATACTGGTGTTCTGACATAGGATTCCTGAGACAGTAAAAAGCACACAATTAGTCCCCCAAACCCTCTTTTTATTTCAACAAGTATGAATTCTGTTCATTCACATAATGAGTCACAAATAGTTTGTAAAGAGTCTGACAGAAGTCTGCAACAGTTCTTCGGGATAAGGCTGATAAGCACGCTGCCAAAGACCTAATTGGCAATTAGCTTTGCAAGGCCACATGGAGCACAGAGTCAAAATGGAGCTTCAGAATTTAAACTGACCAGAATGAACAAAGTTGCTTCCTGCAAAGGCTCATGTGCCTTTGCTCCTCCTTTATGTCTTATGGGAGGGGCCAATCATCTCCAAGTCCTACTCCTGAGTTGTCCCTTTTGTCTTAACTGTTCTTGCCTTTTGCCAGCTCTGCGCGTAAGTGCACTGGGAACAGGCTTCCCCTGTTTCTCTGCCTCATTAATGTCTGACTCTGGAGGCTCCAGAGGCCGAACATAACTCCCAGATGGCCCTGGCCCCCTCTCTGCCTCTGACGCAGACCCTCATCTGAGCCTTCCCCAGACTCCAGGACTGGCCCATGTTCTTCCCCAACCACATCACTGTCCGACTCTGCTGCCAGCTCCACAGGCTGCCAGTAGACCACAATTGGAGGTTTTTAACAAGAGACTGGACAACAATTTGTCAGAAATGGTATAGGGTTTCCTCTTGAGCAGGGATTGGACTAGAAGACTTCCAAGGTCCCCTTCAACTCTGTTATTCTATTATAAAGAGGTATATGTTAAATGACTTAATATATGTTAAGAAGAAAAGCCTAGAAACCTTATAAATCTGTACCAATTACACGGGAGTTAATTAATGAGGGGCGGAGCACCACTATGTAAAACAAACAAAAATAGTTATAATGTGCATATAATTTTATATAGACATGGGCGTACACCATATTTATAATCCTTTGTGGCATACCTAATGTCTAAACACTCATATACATGATGCAATTAATAACATGCATTTTTCTTATAATGAAGAGCAAGTGTTACAGTCTGCCTGGTACCACTTTCTGTCTTAGTTGACAGGTGGAGGAGAGAGACTTCTAAATTGTAAGATGTTTGGCATATCTTAAAGTTTTACCTTTTCTGCCAAAGTGGCCAAATTTAAATACATATACCACAAATACACAATCTAATTATATTTCATGAGAGAAACAATCTAGGCAATATAATGAGAATATCTATTTGACAAACTTCACAAGGGATAGATGCTATGAATCTGGCATAGTAAACATCCCTGGAGCTTTCACGGAAACAAAAACCATAAATTCACAAGCCACAACACTACGCAACTTACTCTGCATGATGGCATGTTGTCTCAAGTTTACATTCACTAAAATAATTTCTCCCAATTATGTGTTTGGCATAAGTGTGAGGACTACAACTTCCAGTATATCTTGATATTTTATTTTATTTTATTTTTATTTTTATTTTTATTTTTATTTTTATTTTTATTTTTATTTTATTTTTATTTTATTTTATTTTATTTTATTTTATTTTATTTTACTCTCCTTTACTTTTTTATTTTATTTTATTTTATTTTTGCTTTGTTTCTGTGCTTATTTGTACTTGTTGCATTATTATATTATCATTTTGTTCTGAAAATTCTAAGTATCCTATATTTGAAAGGGCTTTGGGAGTTGTTTTTCGAAACCAGAGCGATGCTCTGCTTTAAAGAAAGGGGAAAATGTGGCTTTCCCATTGACTTTGCTTGTCAGAAGATTGCAAAACGTGATCTCATGACCCTGGGACATTGTAACCGTCATAAATATGAGTCAGTTGCTAAGTGTCTGAATTTTGATCACATGACCATGGGGATTGATTCCTGATCGTGTCACTATTTTCATTGCTGTGACAACTTTCAACAGTCACTAAATGAGCTGTTATAAATTGAGGATTTATACTAGTATTTTCCTGACTTAGTATAATTCTACCTTTTTAATACTTAGCAAGCTGCACTTTAGTATTTAGCAAGCTTTGTTAAAAAAAAAAAAGGTAAGCAGAATCAGATCTCATTCACTACTTGGATGGAAAACCACCAGGAATTATTAGGCCTATAAGCAAAATTGAAAAGTCAAACAAATAACCTAAAAAAAGACAATGAAAAATTGTAGTCATAATGTTGCCAGGAAAATTACATGAATGTGTGCATGGAATCACCATGGATTGAGATGGAAGAATGTGAAAAAAACAAGGAATATACCATAGCTCGAATTAAATCTATTTGTTAATAAAGTAAAAGTTGTTCTGAAAAATGTCTTAAAGCTTATGTTTACGTTTGTGAGAAGAAAATTTCTTCAACTTCAGAAAAAAATGTGCAAAATCTACTTCTGGGAATACAAATATAAAGTTAAGAACAGTATCTGTTACTAAAACTTTTTTTAATAAAGGGAAAGGCATGTCCTTTTTGCAAAATTTGATATTTTCATAGTTTTAGAGGCCCCTTATAAATGGCAATGCAATATCATCTTCTTGGCAAACAGACTGGAAATTCTGAACTTAATCTGGAATAGAAAACTTTTGCTCACAGTTAGATTACTACATTGAGATTAAACCATAGAACAGAGGTGAAAAATATGTCAATCTTCAGATGTTGTTGATGGCATCTCTCACTGATATAAAATGGTACATTGCTATGTACTCTGGCACTGTCCAGAAACTCTTCTCTGAGAGAGATGGGTGATTAAGTAGTGTAAATTTAAATTATATATATATATAATTTAGATATAATTATGCTAATAAACTCTTCGGAATTAATTTCTTTCTATCCACCGTACGAGTGGATATTTAATTTCAAAAAAATATCCTTTCTGAAATATCGAATACAGTCAGGAAATACAAGAAAGTTCTACTGCATATGAACATTTTGTTGTGTGGCAGTGCTTCAAAAATAGCACTGAAGGCTGTATTGCCAGAATGGAGAAAAAGCTTCATTTAACATTACTTCATTGATCATTTATGGCTGACTAGAAACACCTTAGAGATTTTTTTTGCATGAAATAGAAAAGAGTGCACTTACTGTATGATTTTTGGTTTCGATGATTAGAAAAAAAATTAGATAATAGAAAAAAGTGGGCTTTTTTGTTACCATAAAAAAAAGTTAACTTCGTAATTTTATCTATATCTGCTTCTGGAAACTTCTTTTTCTTTTTTTCTTTTTGCACTTTTTTCTTTTTCTTTTTTTCTTTTCTTCATTTTGTGTTATTTTGTGTTACTTTTTGTGTTCTTAAAACTTTTAATAAAAAAGTTATCTGAAAAAACTGTTACTGCATTGATTTGCAATATTTAAGATGAAACAGTACAATTATAGACATGGTGCCAATTAGTTTATGGATATAAAAGTTTTGATGAAATATATTTATATTGTAAACTACATTTTGTTTATATAAGTAAACAACTTTAAATAACTTTCTATCTTATTGCTTTGGTTTAGAGAAGCTCTGTGTCAAAATGAAATGCATTTTAACTCTCCATGCCTCTCACTTCAAACCAGGGGTAGGTTCTAATTTTTTTTACTATCTTCTGTGGGTGTGGCTTATTTTGTGGGTGTGGCTTGATGGTCAAGTGACAGTTGGTGTGGCTTGATGGTCATATGATTGGCTAGGCCAGCTCAATATCACTCACGTCAAGGGGTGCTTCGCCTGGCCCCTCGCCTCCTAGCCATTCCTTGTCACACCTAGCCTCAACGTATCTATAGTTCTGCAAAAATGTTGTTCACCTTTTTTCAACTTTATTATCTACATACTATAGATCAGGGGTTTCCAACCTTGGTAACTTTAAGACTTGAGGACTTCGACTCCCAGAATTCCTCATTCTGGGAGTTGAAGTCCACAAGTCTTAAAGTGGCTGAGGTTGGAGACCCCTGCTATAGATGTACTTTCATGGATCACTGAAAGGAGGAAATGGATCACATGCTTTGCCCAAGAGTGTGATAGGCAACAGGCTTTTAAGGGGCTGCCAGAAAGAAAGGGGGGGAATGTATTTTCCAAAGCACCAGAAGGCAAAACAAGAAGCAATGGGTGGAAACTGAACAAAGACAGAAGCAACCTAAAACTAAGGAAAAAACTAAGGTGAACCAATATAGGTTTCAGTCATAATTTCACATATAAAATAGCCATTCATGTAATACAACCTGCATATTTTTCAAAACAGTCATTAGTATTATGCTGATATTTGACAGCAAGCCTAAAATCCTCATTCCCTCCCCACTCCAGGGGAAGGTTATTTCAAAATCCCCGTTCCCTCCCCACTCCACTAATCTCCTCTGGGAAGGAATCAAACTGCCTCCTCTTCATTTCCCAAATAAAATATTACTCATGAGAAAATGCTCCCACATAAGCAAGGAAAAATCAAGCTGCTAGCAAGGAACCTGTCTGGAATTCCACATTCCTGCCAGCTGCATAAAGGAAACTTTTTAAGAAGAAAACAGCTACCGATGCTTAGAGACCATAGAAAGTGGAAGCTGGAAGTTCGGCTCCATTTACAAGCAGTAAGAAAGCTCATTCAAGACATGATATTTCACAATGGAAATCACCTAAACCTTTTTAGAAACACAAAGCCCATGTTGCACAAACCCCAAAACTTCAAAAACATAGAACCATATAAGAATTCCTCCTCTTATCCAATTTGTTGTTCAGCTGACCCAGAAAGGAGCTGCTTCTGCAAGTAGCCTTCTTCTTCCAGCAGCTGTGTCAATTTAAAGCATGGCATCTTTTTTCCCCCCATTCTTCTTTGCCAAGCGATCTCCTGGCTGAGAAGCAAGTCCTGATTTTTTCATTCTAGCTGATCAGTTGGGAGGCTTCTTGGCTTCTCAATGTAAAGCAACGGTGTCTTGGGGTTTTTTCCTCTTCTTTGTCAAATGAGTCCTGATTTTTTCCTTCTAGCTGATCAGCTGGGAGTTGGGAGGCAGCAATAGATTATGGGCGGGGCCAGGCAGAATTTTTACTACCGGTTCTCCAAACTGCTCAAAATGTTTACTACTGGTTCGCAAGAACCGGGGAAAACCGGTAGCAACCCACCACTGCTTCAAACCCTTAAATGTCTAACCCTTCTCAACTTCATAATAAGATTTTGAATTAATTGTAAACAGCCTAGAATTGCCCTGGCAAGATGGATGACATAGAAGCTTAGTAATCAATTATTAAAAAAATTATAGGACAAGACTTTGAATTGTTCAGTTTATTTATTTTATTTTATTTATTTACTTATTTTGTCACAACAGTATATATAAGTATAAGCATGAAATAATTATATGTGTTGGATACGATCAAAGGGAACATTAGGACAGGAATGGTAGGCATGCTGGTGCTCTTATGCATGCCCCTTACAGACCTCTTAGGAATGGGGTGAGGTCAATAGTAGATAGTCTTTGGTTAAAGCTTTGGGGATTTTGGGAAGAGACCACAGAGTCAGGTAGTGCATTCCAGGCATTAACAACTCTGTTACTGAAGTCATATTTTCTACAATCAAGATTGGAGCAGTTCACATTAAGCTTAAATCTATTGTATGCTCGTGTATTGTTTCGATTGAAGCTGAAGTAGTCTTCAATAGGAAGGACATTGTAACAGATTATTCTATGAGTTAAACTCAGGTCATGCTGAAGGCGACAGAGTTGTAAATTTTCGAAGCCCAGGATTTCAAGTCTGGTGGCATGAGGTATTTTGTTGTATTCAGAGGAGTGGAGAACTCTTCTTGTAAAATATTTCTGGACACTCTCAATTGTATTAATGTCAGAAATGAGGTGTGGGTTCCAGACAGGCGAGCTGTATTTGAGAATTGGTCTTGTAAATGTTTTGTATGCTCTGGTTAGTAGTGTAATATTTCTGGAGAAGAAGCTGTGCAAGATTAAGTTTACAACTCTTAAAGCCTTTTTTGCGATGTAGTTGCAGTGGGCTTTGGCACTTAAATCATTTGATATGAAAACTCCAAGGTCTTTAACGGGGTGAGGGTCATCTTCAAGGTAATGTCCATCAAGCTTGTATTTAGTGTTCTGATTCTTTTTTCCAATGTGTAAGACAGAGCATTTGCTGGTTGAGATTTGGAGTTGCCAAATTTTTGACCATTCCGACACAAAGTCAAGGTCTTTTTGAAGGGTGGCCGTATTGTTGGTAGTGTTAAATAGTTTAACATCATCGGTGAAGAGAACACAATTACTTATAATATGGTCACAGAGGTCGTTAATGTAAAATATGAAAAGTGTTGGTCCTAGAACGCTGCATTGGGGGACACCACTATTGACAGGAGCAGGATTTGATAGGGCACTGCCTATTTTGACCACTTGTTGTCTGTTTGACAGGAACACTGTTATCCAATTGTGGAGGGGTCCTGAGATGCCGTAGGATTTTAGTTTTAGGAGAAGTTTATCATGTACTACTGAGTCAAAAGCTTTGCAGAAGTCTATGTATATTGCATCTATTGCTTTGCCTTGATCAAGATTTGTAGTCCATATGTTTTTGCAGTGAAGAAGTTGTAAATTACATGATAATTTTTTTTCTGAAACCAAATTGTTTATTAGAGAGTAGGTTTTTGTTTCTAGGTGGAGGATAATGGATTGGTTAATGATAGATTCCATTACTTTGCAGGTGATGCAGCATAAAAAAATTGGTCTGTAATTTTCAACTAGGCTGGGGTCTCCTTTTTTGAAGACAGGGATGACCGTGGCTAGTGACCATAGTTTAGGAAGGGAGCTGGTTTTGAAAGATTTTTCAAAGATTATGCTTAGGGGTTCTGCTACATTAGTGGAAAGTTTTGTTAAGAAGTATGCACATAGATCATCAGGTCCAATAGATAGAGATGGTTTCAGTTTGCGAAGAGCATTTTCAATATTATCTTCTGTGAAATCTATTTGTAAAATATTTCTGGACACTCTCAATTGTATTAATGTCAGAAATGAGGTGTGGGTTCCAGACAGGCGAGCTGTATTTGAGAATTGGTCTTGTAAATGTTTTGTATGCTCTGGTTAATAGTGTAATATTTCTGGAGAAAAAACTGTGCAAGATTAAGTTTACAACTCTTAAAGCCTTTTTTGCGATGTAGTTGCAGTGGGCTTTGGCACTTAAATCATTTGATATGAAAACTCCAAGGTCTTTAACGGGTGAGGTCATCTTCAAGGTAATGTCCATCAAGCTTGTATTTAGTGTTCTGATTCTTTTTCCAATGTAAGACAGAGCATTTGCTGGTTGAGATTTGGGTTGCCAAATTTTTGACCATTCGACACAAAGTCAAGGTCTTTTTGAATCTATTGTTGGTAGTGTTAAATAGTTTAACATCATCGGTGAAGAGAACACAATTACTTATAATATGGTCACAGAGGTCGTTAATGTAAAATATGAAAAGTGTTGGTCCTAGAACGCTGCATTGGGGGACACCACTATTGACAGGAGCAGGATTTGATAGGGCACTGCCTATTTTGACCACTTGTTGTCTGTTTGACAGGAACACTTTTATCCAATTGTGGAGGGGTCCTGAGATGCAGATTTTAGTTTTAGGAGAAGTTTATCATGTACTACTGAGTCAAAAGCTTTGCAGAAGTCTATGTATATTGCATCTATTGCTTTGCCTTGATCAAGATTTGTAGTCCATATGTTTTTGCAGTGAAGAAGTTGTAAATTACATGATAATTTTTTTTCTGAAACCAAATTGTTTATTAGAGAGTAGGTTTTTGTTTCTAGGTGGAGGATAATGGATTGGTTAATGATAGATTCCATTACTTTGCAGGTGATGCAGCATAAAGAAATTGGTCTGTAATTTTCAACTAGGCTGGGGTCTCCTTTTTTGAAGACAAGGATGACCGTGGCTAGTGACCATAGTTTAGGAAGGGAGCTGGTTTTGAAAGATTTTTCAAAGATTATGCTTAGGGGTTCTGCTACATTAGTGGAAAGTTTTGTTAAGAAGTATGCACATAGATCATCAGGTCCAATAGATAGAGATGGTTTCAGTTTGCGAAGAGCATTTTCAATATTATCTTCTGTGAAATCTATTTGTGTTAGGTCATTGTAATCATTGTTGGTATGACTGGGGAATGTTGGGTATGAGCCATTACTGTTAACAAAGACTGAGCCAAAGAATGTGTTAAAGAGGTTTGCTTTAGCTGTTTCATCATTACATTCTTTACCGTTAAATTCTTTTAGGGGTGGGATGGATCTCGAGTCTCTAAGTTTGTTGTTCACAAAATTATAGAAAGTTCGATTGGATTTTGTGCGCAGAAGGTCTTCTTCTTGTTTGATGTGGTAATTGGTGCATTCAATCTTTATTTGGCTGCATATATATATATATATATATATATATATATATATATATATATATATATATATATATATATATATATATATATAGTCTTTGTGTTGCTTCAAAATGTGTGATCACAGCTGTTTCTTCCTTTTAACTGCTAGTGGGGTTTGAACTGATTGGGTGGGAGCTTGGCTGTGCTCTGATTGGATGGGGTTTTCTGTGCTCTGATTGGCTGGGGGTGTGTCCTGTGTTGGTGGGGGCTTGGTTGTGCTCAGTCTAGTCTGTGCTGCAGGGGGATTTGAGCTGGTGAGCTGCATAGCTGTTGTTTGGCTTTGTGGTCGTGCTACATCTTCATAGTGGGTGTCAGTCTGCTGCATGAATGGATTGGAGGGTTTGAAATGGCTAATGTTGCAGCTGCGGTCTGGCTTCTGGTCCTTGGTCGTGCTTCATGATCAGTGTGGGTTTGGGTCTGCTTTCTGGGTGGATGTGTGGTGGTGACATCCTGTGTGGACCTTGTGAGTGTGGGTCTGGTGTCATTCCTCGTGTTAGGGACTCGTTTGTCAATAAGGGCGGGTTTCCAAATGGCTGGTAGGCGGAAGGTGTCATCTCGTTTGTTCATGCTGTGTGGGCGTTTTTCTATCTCAATGGCTTCTCTGATTATTCTGTTGTTAAAGTGTTGAGTTTTGGCGATAGTTCTGGTCTTTTTAAAGTCAATATCATGTCCCAGACTTTAAAGTGTTGGACCAGGAAGAAGTTGGTTCCTCTTTTTGAATGAGTTCTTGTGTTCTTCAATCGTGCACTTATTCTTCTATTGGTTTGTCCAATGTATGTGGTGGGGCAGGCGGTGCATGGGATTTCATATACTCCTTGATTTTCTAACTCAATTTTGTGTTTGGGGTTTCTTAGGATGGTGGATATTTTTCTGTTTGTGCAGAATGCTGTCTTGATGTTGTGTTTGTGGAGGATCTTGCTGATTCTGTCTGTGGTGCCTTTTATATATGGGAGGAGGGCTGTGCCGTTTTCTTGTTCTCTGTCTTTGGTTTTAGTGGGGGTTCTTTTGGATTAGCTTGGTAATCTTATTTCTTTGGAATCCATTGGATGTTAGTACGTTAGTGAGAGTGTCTAGTTCGGGTTTTAGGTGTTGTTCATCAGCTAAGCATTTTGTTCTGGAGATGAGTGTCTTGGCTACGGAGTTGATCTGTGCTGGGTGGTGGTGTGAGAGTGCGTGCAGATAGCGGTTTGTGTGTGTTTTCTTCTGGTAGATGGTGTCCTAGGGAGCCATTGGGTTTCTGTAGACTAAGACATCCAGGAAGGAAGTTGGTTATTAACTTCTGTTTCCATGGTGAACTGTATTTTGGGGTGTAGGCTATTGAGGTGTGTGAGGAAGTTGTTCTTTTGGATTAGCTTGGTAATCTTATTTCTTTGGAATCCATTGGATGTTAGTACGTTAGTGAGTGTCTAGTTCGGTTTTAGGTGTTGTTCATCAGCTAAGCATTTTGTTCTGGAGATGAGTGTCTTGGCTACGGAGTTGATCTGTGCTGGGTGGTGGTGTGAGAGTGCGTGCAGATAGCGGTTTGTGTGTGTTTTCTTCTGGTAGATGGTGTGTCCTAGGGAGCCATTGGGTTTCTGTAGACTAAGACATCCAGGAAGGAAGTTGGTTATTAACTTCTGTTTCCATGGTGAACTGTATTTTGGGGTGTAGGCTATTGAGGTGTGAGGAAGTTGTCAAGTTTTCTTTCCCGTGTGGCCAGATTATGAAGGTATCGTCTACATATCTGAGCCAGAGTTTGGGTTTGTGATCAGATTTTCTAGAGCTTGGGTTTCAAAGTGTTCCATGTAGAGATTGGCAATGACAGGTGAGAGGGGTGATCCCATGGGTGCTCCTTCTACTTGTTTGTATTTTTGTCCATTATAGATGAAGTATGTGTTGGATAGGCAGTGGTTGGTCAGATCTGGGATGTGCTTGGGGGGGTTATATTTGTTTTGGATAGCTGTCAAGGCTTCTTTGATTGGCACTTGGGTGAAGAGGGATATGACATCAAAGCTCACGAGTAGGTCGCTGGGCTGTAAGTTTTGTTTCTTTATGATCTCTATGAACTGGAATGAGTTTTTTACGTGTGAGGTGATTGATTCTGCATAGGGCTGTAGTTGTTTGGCGAGAAATTTGGCTAGGTTTTGTAGAGGTGAGCCTATGGAGCTGACTATGGGTCTGAGTGGGGTTCCTTCTTTGTGTATCTTGGGGAGGCCATAGAGCTTAGGGCATCTGGATGATTTCTCTCTGGGAATGATTCTTTGGTATAAATAATTTTTATTTCCATTTTCAAACATCATATTTATGTACAAATTATTATCCATCATTAATCATTAATTTTTATTTATTACTGATTCAGGCCTGCCCGATTGCCACTTCCTTTCTTCACAACCTCCCTCTCTACCCTCTACTACTTTCCCATCCATCCTCATCTCCTTCACTTTACTACTTCCTCTCCTCCTTCTCCACTCCTCCCTTCTTCCACCCTATCTAACCTTCTTATTCCCCTCCTCCTTCTCTACTCATTCCTACCTACTTTCTTCCCTCCTTCTACTCCTCTCCTTTTCTTCTGAAATGGCAGTCGAGCATCCCCAATATCATTTAAAAAATTTTAATTTCATATCTTCAAAAATTACTGTACATTAATAATCAATCCATGTATCATTCCCCCTCCTCCCCTTCCCCCCAGACTTCCCAGAGCAAATACCGGGTATTATGACCAACAATCACAATCTAACGTATACAAAATATACATAACCTCCCACCTTTAAAAATTTTAAACTTTAGATCCCCTCACAATAAAAATAAAAAGATAGGAAAGAATAATAAAAAGAAAAAGAAAAGAAGAGAAGCAATTCCAACTTCACATATTACTTCTTACAGTCCAATCTTAAAATTAATCCATCTTCTCAAATTCAATTTTTTCCCCCCACTTGTATATTCCTTCAAATTTCATAAGTCCATTTTTCAAATTACTGTCCATCTTCTCGAACTCAAATTTTTATCACTTATATATTTCTTCAATTGCCATAACATTTAATGTCCGTTCTTCTTACAGTCCATTTTAAAAATTAGTCCATCTTCTAAAGTTCAATTTTTTATTTTTTTTCCAGCCACTTGTATATTCCTTCAAATTTCATAAGTCCATTTCTTAATTTACAATCCAGCTTCTCAAATTCAAATTTTCATCACTTATATATTTCTTCAATTGTCATAAGATTTAATATCCAATCTTCCAATACTACTCCATCAATCAAATATCATTTCAAATAAAATCTCTCAAATATATTATTCATCCACAATATAACAGTAAGCAGTTAAAATATTACATCCACATTATCTAAATTCATAAATTTCACTTTCCATCCTTCACAATTGAATAATATCATCCTATAGATTTATACCATACGAATAGCAAATAACAAAAATCCTATAATTTATATCCTAAACAAATCAATTCCAAAAATTAACCATAATCATCATATTCACATTTTAAACATTCCTCCCCTCTCCCATTCTATTTTCCATCATTTCCAAACCAATTAACTTAGCATCTAACATCCCACTCTTTAAAACATTAATATAAAAATGTCTCGCTTTCATAACTGAATTAAGAAAATACTTTCTGCCTCTAAAATTCACTGACAAACCCACTGGGACTTCCCATCTAAAATATATCTGATGTTTCTTATACTCATCCACTAAAAAAGCAAATTCTCTTCTCTTTCTTAACATTTTAGGAGGAATTTCCTTCATCATTTTTATATCTTGTCCCAATATTTGGAATTTATTTTTATAAAAGGCTTGCAAAATTTCGTACCTAACCTTTTTAGTTGTAAAATAAATAACCACATCCCTCGGTACTCTATTTTGTCTTGCCCACCAAGAATTAACACGATAAATTCTTTCAATATTAGTCTCAAAATCTTCCGGGTCCACACCCTCTATCTGAGCAAAGGCTTGCGTAAAAATCTCCTTTAAATTTTCCTTCCTATTTTGTTTCAACCCCCTCACCCTTATAGCATATTCCATTAATCTATATTGTAATATTACTCTTTCTTCATCTGCCCTATCTACCTTTGCCTGTATATCTTCCATCTTATTATCTAAGTTCCAATTGTTTTGATCTTTTTGAGTTTCTTCTATTTTCCTTTGCAACTCTAAATTAGCTTTATTAATTTCTGCAAAACCATCCTCCATCTGAATACAAGAACTCAATACTTGCGCAATTGCATCCTTTACCATTTTCATTTCCCTCTTCTGCTCTTCCACCACTTCCTTAAAATCCAACATCTCTTTCTCTATTTCATCAAATTTTTGTTTAAAAAAAGTTTTATTTTAACATTCTTATCCAATAACATATCCCATAACATATTTAATGTACCTTCATATACAATTAATCGGATCTGCCCGGTCACCACCCCCTTCCTTTGACTCTCCTTCTCTACCTTCTTCTACTTTCCACAACCATCCTCCCCCTCTCTTATCTACGTCCTCTCCTCCTTCCTCCCTACTCCTTTCTTCTCCCTCTTCTATCCCTCTTCCTTCCTTTCCTCTTCCTCCTCTTCTCTTCCTACCTCCTTCTCTTCTACTCCTTCTTTCCCATCATTCTGAAGTGGTAGCCGGGCAGCTCCGATCTTACATTAATTATACATCTTCAATCATCTTTGTACATTAACTATCAATCCATTTTCTACCCCTCCCCTTTCTTCCTTCCTCCCCCACCCCCAGGACTTCGAGAACCGAATACAGGGTATAAAACTAACAACAAAAATTAAAATATAGCACAAATCATAATCCATAATCATTCCTTAAAACCTCCACTCCCTTCCAGAGACAAAGAAGATACTTTTCTTCCAATCCATTATATATCAGACCATTCCACTCCTAGAGTTCTCAGAAATTTCTTGAATTAGTGTTTGTTCTTGAATAAAGTACATAGTTTTAATATCCAACCTTCATCAATCAATATCAAAACAACGTTCCATCTTCCAATATTCACCAAGGTTCTTCTAAAATGTCTTTCTTCCTTAGCAGTCTCTCAAGAATAGTTCATATTTCCAACTTAATTTCTTTAATTTTCTGTCCAACCTTCAAGGGTAAACAATAGTCCATCTTTTCACATCTTTAACATTTATATACAACAAATAATATTACAAATATCCAATATATCAATTGTAATAATTAAAATCTTCACTTTACCTTACTTATATCAAATAACATTATTAAAATTACACCTATAACTTATCCAAAATATATCTATTATAACAATTACATTCTAATTAGCCATATAACAACATTACATCCATCTCTTAAATATAATATTTAATCCAAATTCCTAAATTTTACTATCTATCCTCCAAAGTTAAACAATATTCCATCTTCCTATTCCTTTATACCTTAATATATCAAATAGTACCCCTAAAATTACACATTTATATCCACAATAAATCATTTACAAAAATTAACCATAATCATATATAATAAAGTTAAACATTCTCCCTCCCCTTCTTCTGTCTTACATTTTCCACCATCTATTCACCATTCAACTTAACATCTATTAATAAAGAATTCCCAATCTTTAATACATTAGTATAAAAATCTCGTGCTTTACAAATTGTATTGAAAATACTTTCTTCCTTTATAATTCACTGTTAAACCAGCTGGAACCTCCCATCTAAAATATATCTGATGTTTCTTAAACTCATCCACCAGAAAAGCAAATTCTTTTCTTCTTAACATTTTAGGAGGAATTTCCTTCATCATTATTATATCTTGTCCTAATATTTGAAATTTATTTTATAAAATGCTTGCAAAATTCCATACCTAATCTTCTTATTTGTAAAATAAATAACCACATCTCTCGGTAAACACTTCTGTCTTGCCCACCAAGAATTAACACGATAAATTTTTCAATATTAACTTCAAAATCTTCTGGTTCCATCCTTCTATCTGAGCAAAGGCCTGAATAAAATCTCTTTCAAATTTTCTTCCTTACACTCTCTTAATCCTCTCACCCTTATAGCATATTCCATTAATTTATATTGTAATATAACCCTTTCTTCATCTGCCTTATCAACCTTAACCTAAATATCATCTATTTTATTTTCTAAATTCAGATTAATTTGAACTTCATCTATTTTCCTTTGCAAATCTAAATTAATTTGGTTAAATTCATCCAGTCTTTCTTCTGTCTGTGTGCTAGATAACAATAATGGGGTAATAGATTCCTTTAATTTTTCCATCTCCCTCCTCTGCTCTTCCACCAGATCTTTAAATTCCAGTATTTCTTTCTCCATTTCATTAAATTTTTGATCTATTTCTGAAAGATGAGCCTCCATGAGCTCCTGTAAAAAGTTCCTTAGACTTTCTTTAATATCCTCTCTCAATTTCCGTACCTGAAGTGAAGAAATTTCCAATATTTTAGAAGTGGTTAAATCTCTTTGCTTAAAGGCCATTTTTAAACTAAGTAATATCAAGAAGAAGAAGAAAAAAAGGAATAAAAAGAAGAAAAAATCAATAAACTTTTCTTCTTAAACACTATAAGAAAAAGATAATAAAAAAAAGAGATTTTAAAAAAGAAAGAATTCCATTTTAAAAAAAATCAAAAAAAATCTTGTTATATTCTTCTTAAAGGTTCCACGCCAGCAATTGTAATCAGCATTTCCTTAGCTTTCACTTATCTTAGCTTTCACTTTCAAGAACGCCATCTTCCATCATCTCCACTCTTAAATACAAATACCTTCTCTGTCAGGGAGTTACAATCAAATGCCAGCTCTCCTATTTTCGGCTCTTTCCGTGTTGACAATCTATCAATAATCCTTTTCAGTCACGGAGATGAACGCTGCGTTTTGTTCTGCTTTTGCAGAAGCGTTCTGGATTCAGGAGCTTTTTTCGAGCTATAGAAGGAGCGTTCCCAGCAAACCACCAGAAATCATTCTGGGGCCTTTCTTGGGGGCTCTACTTCAGCTCAAATGCTCATCTCTCCCTTTTTGCCCGAGGGCAGAGATTTACGAGCTGTTGACAGCAGATTAACGCTGTCTAAACAGCTCTACAGAATCACACAGAACTGGTGGACTGAGATCGCCCGCCATTAACGAAGCGGAGCCACCCGGAAGCTCTATTTCATCAAATTTTTGATCTATTTCTAAAAAATGACTCTCCAAAAACTCCTGTAAAAAATTTCTTAATTCCTTTTTAATTTCTTCTTTTAATTTTTGAATCTGAGCTGAAGAAATTTCAAAGTTTTTAATGACTTTGTTTTTGTTGCTTAAAAGCCATTTAAAATATATATATATATATATATATATATATATATATATATAGCTTGATAATGGACCAAGAAGAAGAAAAAAAAATTAAAAAAGAAAAATTCAAAAAACTTTTCTTCTAAATCACTATAATCCCAAAGAAGAAGAAAAAATATAAATCATAAGATTCTCGTTTCTTCCATTTAATCATTCCTATATATCTTCTATTTCGACACTAGCTGTTAGTAAGCATTTCTTTAACTAATATACAATATTCCACAAAACCGCCATTTGCTTTCTTCTCTCCTATCTTCGCAGCAAATATATCCTCAGGGGCTTGCAGTCTTCTTACAGACAAATATTAAAACTCCAGTTTCTGCTCCATCCACGTTACAGTCCATCATAAATCAACTCCAGCCGTGGAAATTGGACGCCTGCTTGTCCGCCATAAAGGCAGAAGTCTCAGCAGAGCTTATCAGGCTATGGAAGGAGATCTCCTGTAAGCCTTTGAAGCTTATTAGGTGTCTCAACTTCAAACCTGAATGCTCATCTTTCCTTCTTGAAGGAGAAAAGCTGTCGGACCCAGATTTACGATGTCCTGACAGCTCTTACTGACTAGGGAGTTAGCAGCTAAATCATAGCTGCTCTCCACGAAGCGGAGCCATACCGGAAGTCCTTGGCTGCATATATTTTTGTAGTGGTTTCTGAAGTTGGCTACATAGCCAATTTTGTTTTTTTTGCCAGAGGGATTATTTTTTTTGGATTGGAGCTTGTTTATTGATATGGATAATTTGTTTTTTCTGATTTTGGTGGTGGTTTGTGGTACGTATAGTTTAATGACTCTATTGACTTCAAGTAGAAAAACTCTATAGTGGTCTTCAGCAGTGATACAGGTTGAAAATAGATTTTGCCAGTCAAGAGATGAGGGTCAGTGTTTATAAGATCATAGTTGGCTTTTTTGAAATTGTTGTTTGGTATACCATTATTATGGAGATTATTGTAAGGGCGTATATTGAGACAAAAGTCTATCATGCTTGTGGTCACTGTTGGAAAAGGGTTCTTTTATTTGTAGTCCATTAATTAAGTTTGAGTTGTTGCAGAAGATGAGGTCAAGGCAGTTGTTGAGTCTCGTATTGTTAGTTATTAGTTGATCAAGACCTAGATTTGTAATAGCATTGTACAGGGTAGTATGGATGGGTTCAGTTTTCCTAGTTTGCGACCAAAGCTATTTTTTACCTTCCGGTCCCAGCCGGCAAGAACATCAGGAGCGGGGCAGAGCTAGTGGCCTGGGGGCGATGGGCTGGCGTTCTCAGGCTCCTGCTGGGCGGTTGCGGCTGCGGCGGCTGGGGCTGGGCCCCCGACCTTCGGGGTTCTGGGCGGCGGCGGCGGCGGCGGCGGCTTCCTCAGGGGACTGGGAGCTTTTCTGTCATCGCTCTCTGTTACTGGAGAGCCTTTGAGCTGGCGCTGGAGCCTTTGTCCACCAGCGCCATCTGTGCTGGTGAGGCCGATGAGTGGCAGGTATCAGCGTTCTCTTTGGGCCCTTGTGCTGGGCGCTGGCCGCTGGTCGCTAGCTTCGGGCTGCAGCGGCGGCGGCGGCAGCGACCTCCTCATGGGACAGATTTCCATCAACGCTGGAGGCAGAGGGTCGGACTTATGAGGCAGAGGGCCGAAGAGTCATCTGGAGGCCCAATCCCTTGAAAGGAGTTGGAGCTGGAGGTGAGGTTGGCCTCATTGGACCCTCAGCAGTTTGGACTAGGATGGCCCATGGTGGCGGCGTCGGCGTCAGCTGGGATCCTGGCTGTCGGCGACACGATGGCCTTATCATCTGATGGGCTTGCCCTGGATCGTGTCCCTCACTAAGACTAAGACTAAGATCAAGATTAAGACTGTGATTAAGACCATATATCGTCTTTTAAACATCATTGGTTGATTAGACTGGCTCAGAGGAGAGTGACTGATTCGACTGGGTGTCATCTGGACCTAGGACGAGTGGTGGCCGCTGGGTTTGGAGATGGAGTAGCGGCCCCATGGAGCCCTAGATGTCCGCGGTCCGTCCTGCCAGCCTGAGAGCCCGTTCTGCGGTGGTTGACATCTTGACCGGCTTCGATGGGCTGCTTACCGTACTTTTTGATATGCGAAGATTTTCAACTGCGGACCTTCTTGCCCTGATTCCCTCTCTCACAGGTTTGGCCTCCACACTACCGAGGCCCACCTTGAGGCAGGTTTTGGAACCCCGAGTTGGCATGCAAAATCTGGGAGATTTGGGGGTTTTTTATCTAATTGTTTTAATAGTTTTTTTAGGGGGAGTTTTAATGGGGATTTTAGGGGGGAGGGTTTTTAAAGGGGTGGGAGGGGTAGGGTGGGTGTTGGGGGAAACCCGCCGGGTGGGAGTTTTAATGGAAATTTTAAGGGGAGGAAACCCGGCGGGTTTGGGTTGGGGTGGGTGGGAGGGTTAGGGTGGGTGATGGGGTAGCCCGTCGGGAGGAAACCAGTTCAGCGCATGCTCGTGGCGACTATCAAATGGGTTCGGAGGTTATGGGGGAGTGTGTTCCTTTGTGTGAGGGTGAGTCCATCTGCAGTAAGTGGGAGGGGCAGATATGGCGGAAGGGGGATCGCATCGGTTTAGGGGTCACGCGTTCGATGTATACAGGCGATCGCGTGCCCGATCCCCTGACTTCTCCCGTTCCCGGATGGTCAAGACCCTCAGAGCCTGGGCCTTCGTCTGATGTTATGCAACGCACGGTCCGTGGCCAATAAGGCCCCTAATACATGATCTGATTCAGGGGTGCCGCGGATATTATAGGCGTTACGGAGACCTGGTTGGGCACTGAAGGCGTGCCCTGGTTGAGATGTGCCCACCGGTTTCCGTGCATTCCATCAGCCGAGGGCCCAGGGTAGGGGTGGGGGTGGCGGTTGTTATTAAAGAGAGTCTAGAGCCGAGGAGACCACTGTACCTCAGATTGCGGTGTGAATCCCTCTTTGTGAGGTGGGGTCATAGATGTCAGATGGGCTTGCTGGTCGCGTACCTGGCTCCTTGCTGCGTGACAGCTGCCCTGCCCGAGCTCCTGGAGGTGCTTGCGGGGTGGCAGTGGAGACCCCAGACTTTTAGTCATGGGGACTTTAACTGCCATCTGCTGGCTCGTCATCGACAGTAGCTCGGGAGTTCATGGCTCCATGACGGCCCTGGACCTGACTCAAGTAGTGGATGGCCCTACTCACATTGGGGGAGGCACACTGGACCTGATTTTTATCTCTGGTCAGTGGTTGAAGGATCTGGACTTGGGAGATATAGTCACAGAGCCTTTGTCATGGTCAGATCACTCTCTCCTTCGCCTGGACTTTCTGACCGCTACCCAACACCGCAGGGAGACGGAACCATTACGTTGGTACCGTCCCAGGCGCCTGGTGGACCCAGAGAGGTTCCGGACGGAGCTTGGGCCATTTCCTGAGGGTCTGGCTCACGGCACGGCAGAGGAACTAGCCGCAGCCTGGGAATGGGCTGCGGCTGGGGCTTTAGACCGTGTCGTGCCTCTGCGGCCTCTGACCCGGCGCAGATCCCAACCGGCTCCTTGGTTCTCCGAGGAGCTGAGGGGGATGAAACGCCGGAGAAGACGCCTAGAGAGTTCTTGGAGGTCCAGCCGTTCAGAGGCTGATCGGACACTAGTTAGATCCTATACTAGGACCTACCTAGTGGCACTGAGGGAAGCGAGGCGTTGCTACGCCTCCTCCCTCATTGCGTCGGCAGATAACCGCCCAGCTGCCCTGTTTCGGGTGGCCCGCTCCCTCCTTCACCAGGGGGAGCGGGATGACCCGTTGCAGGGACGTGCTGAGGAGTTTAACGGTTATCTATACGATAAAATCGTTCAGCTTCGGGACGGCCTGGACCAAAATTGTGACGATTCAGATGAGGCGTCTGAGGGTGGTCTTGGTGACATTTTCTGGGATGAGTTTGACCCTGTGGCTCCCGAGGACATGGACAGGTTGTTGGGTAGGCTGAATGCCACCACGTGTTTACTGGACCCGTGCCCCTCCTGGCTGGTGCTGGCCACTCAGGAGGTGACACGAGGCTGGCTCAGGGGATTCAGGCGCTTCCTTGTTGGAGGAGTCTTCCGCCGCCTTGAAAGAGGCGGTGGTGAGGCCCTCCTCAAGAAGCCTTCCTGGACCCGGCTGTTTTAGGTAATTATCGTCCGGTCTCAACCTTGCCCGGCGAAGGTTGTAGAGAGTATGGTGGCATATCAGTTTTCCCTGCACCTGGAGGAAACTGTCTATCTAGACCCGTTCCAGTCCGGCTTCCGGCCCGGTTACAGCACTGAGACGGCTTTGGTCGCGTTGGTGGATGATCTCTGGAGGGCCAGGGATAGGGGTTGTTCCTCTGCCCTGGTCCTATTAGACCTCTCAGCGGCTTTCGATACCATCGACCATGGTATCCTGCTGCGCCGGTTGGAGGATTGGGAGTGAGAGGCACCGTTTATCGGTGGTTCTCCTCCTATCTCTCCGACCGTCGCAGACGGTGTTGGCGGGGGCAGAGGTCACCCCGCGGCGCCTCACTTGTGGGGTGCCGCGGGGTCGATTCTCTCGCCCTTCTGTTCAACATCTACATGAAGCCGCTGGGTGAGATCATCAGTGGCTTCGTGTGAGGTACCAGCTGTCGCTGATGACACCCAGCTGTACTTTTCCACACGGGCCACCCCAATGAAGCTATCAAGTGCTGTCCCGGTGTCTGGAAGCCGACGGGTCTGGATGGGGAGAAACAGGCTCAAGCTCAATCCTCCAAGACGGAGTGGCTGTGGATGCCGGCATCCCGCACAGTCAGCTGAGTCCACGGCTGATTGTTGGGAGCGAGTCATTGGCCCCGATGGAGAGGGTGCGCAACTTGGCCGTTCTCCTGGATGAACGGCTGTCTTTTGAAGACCACCTGACGGCCGTCTCCAGGAGAGCTTTCCACCAGGTTCGCCTGGTGCGCCAGTTGCGCCCCTTTCTAGACCGGGATGCCTTATGCACAGTCACCACGCCTTGTGACGCCTCGCCTGGATTACTGCAATGCTCTCACATGGGGCTCCCTTGAGGGGCATCCGGAGGCTTCAGTTAGTCCAGAATGCAGCTGCGCGGGTGATAGAGGGAGCCCTCGTGGCCCCACGTGACACCTATCCTGCGAGGCTGCACTGGCTACCTGTGGCCTTCCGGTGCGCTTCAAGGTGTTGGTGAACGCCTTTAAAGCGCCCATGGCATAGGGCCGGGCTATCTACGGGACCGCCTGCTGCTACCGAATACCTCTCACCGACCCGTGCGCTCTCACAGAGAGGGACTCTCAGGGTGCCGTCGGTAGCGACAGTGTCGTCTGGCGACGCCCAGGGGAAGGGCCTTCTCTGTGGGGGCTCCCGCCCTCTGGAACGAACTCCCCCCAGGACTCCGTCAACTTCCGGACCTCCGAACCTTTCGTCGCGAGCTTAAAACTCATCTATTCATCTGCGCTGGACTGGGTTAGTTTTTAAACTTATGGGTTTTTAAATGGGTTTTATTCTAAATTTTTAACCGTGGCCAATTCAATAAGTTTTTTAATTATATTTTAATCATATGTATATTGTATTATCTTGTATTTTTACCAGGCTGTGAACCGCCCTGAGTCCTTTGGGAGAAGGGCGGTATAAAAATTTAAATAAATAAATAAATAATAAATAAATAAAGCCATATATAATGAAATGAACATGTAAACATGGATTAAATTAGGGCACAACTTTAATTATTTAAAATAAATGAGATCAATAACTGAAAGTTGTAAAGAATATTTTCACTGTAACAATAGCAATAGCACTTAGACTTGTATTCCTCTCCTCAGTGCTTTACAGCCCTCTCTAAGCAGTTTACAGAATCAGCATATTGTCCCCAACAATCTTGATCCTTATTTTACCAACCTCAGAAGGATGGAAGGCTGAGTCAACCTTGAGCCAATCAGGATCAAAATCCTGGGCAGTTAACCTGCAATATTGCATTCTAACCACTGTGCCATCACAGCTTCTATGTAGCATTGTAGAATAGTCAGCCTGATGCTGAACATCTGAAATTCTATTACTCTGAATGTGTGTATTCAGCTTAAACCTACATTCCTGACCTATTTAATAGGCCTGGCCTATTCAGGCCATTGAGATACCTGTTTTGATCCTAGGGATTAGATGCATCACTCTACCCCGCCTGTGGAGAATCTATTTTATTGACCAAGAATAATGATATATTTTCCAAAGATTTACAGTAGTTCCAGCAGGATATCTGTTGCTTGGGTGTGTCCTGCCTGGGCAGTGGGTTGGACTAGAAGGTCTCCAAGGTCCTTCCAATTCTGTTATTATTATTATTATAATCAGTGTGTGTTTGTGTTGGGAAGCTGATGTTCAACACCTAGGGATCCTTGGAAATGTTTTTCATTATATATTGCTTGTCAACATTTCTCTGGTTTGACTGTAATTGTCCTTTGTCCCCTGTCAAGCACAAGTATGTAGTTTTCAGTTGTAATAAATACTGACGTTCACATAGCCACTGAAGTAAAAAAGCTCTGAAGAGTTGTTCACATAATTTTTTGGAGAGGCTTTCTATTAAACACAGGTTTAGCACCAAGAATATGATCAACTCTTTACAAATTTGAAGGGCAACACAAAGTTCACTTCTATAGACTTAACAAATAGCTATATCTTTTCAATATATCATTGGTTTTACAGAACCATTTCTATTCTCGTAGTTCTTTTTTTTTGTCATTGAGAACTTCCTCTTTATCCTACTACCAACTCATTTTGGTGGTTGATAAGGGAAAATATTTATAGGTCTGTTAGATTTGAACATATAGATAGAGAGTTGTCAGGATAACTTTTCTAGTTATTATTGAATTCTAATGGACATGTAGATGACCTAAACAAAGTCCACAAGGAATACTATGTCAAAGATTAGTGCTACTGCTCAGCTACAGAACAGCTGAGCCAGAAATAGATCAGTTTAGCTCTCAAACATTGCTTGATATCACAGGACAAGCCTGTAGAGCTTGTGTTGAGCTGGTGCAGAACCATTGTATGGAAGTGTCCTCAATCCTACATACTTTTTTCTACTCAACAATTTCTGTTTTAGGTTATGCTGCTCCATGTACAACATTCCCCAATCATATGTGATTATTCTTTGCAAATCTTTTCAACATGTTGCCTGCCCCATCATTTTAGCTAAGTTGATTTTATAGTATTGTATTTATAAACAATGCAGTTTTATCTTTTAATAATAATGTGAAGTACCCAGAGTTTACCGTGTGGCGAGAAGGGTGGCTAGTAAATTTTTCAAATAAATAAATACATTAATCCATGGCTTGGCATGATGCAAACACTCAACCTTTTCCCTGAATGAATACAGTCAAATTAAAATTGAATTCAATCAGAGTTCACACACCCCCCCCCCCGTACATACACACACAAACACACAGATCTGCCAAGCATTCAACTTGAGGCAAAAAATTTTTTTTCCTGCCCACTTAGTTTGTCTTTGATAGGCAGACTCTCTGTTTCACTGCTCTTTCAGAGGCGGCTGGAACAAAGGGCTGCTGATTCGATAAATGCACACAACCCACACACCTCATAAGACAATAGGCATAATTGGAACCTGCATCCCTGCCTGCCACCTTGCTCACCCTGCACGGTGCCTAACCTTCCGGAGACCCTATACAATTTTTAAGACTGCTTATTTTATTTATTTATTTATTTTATTAGATTTTTATACCGCCCTTCTCCCGAAGGACTCAGGGCGGTGTACAGCCAAATATTAAAAAAAAAACCCACAATATACACATTAAAACAAAACTAAAACAAGCATATTAGAAATGGCCGAAATTTAAAACAATTTAAGATCATAAAATTCATAAATAGCCCCAAATTAAAAATTTAATAAAACTTTTAAGACTTTTAAGCCAGTCCCGCTTGAATAAATAGGTGCGTTTTCAGCTCACGGCGAAAAGTCCGAAGATCAGGCACTTGACGTAAACCAGGGGGAAGTTTGTTCCAAAGCGTAGGAGCTCCAACAGAGAAGGCCCTACCCCTGGGGGCCGCCAGCCGACATTGTTTGGCGGATGGCACCCTGAGAAGGCCCTCTCTGTGTGAGCGTACGGGTCGGTGGGAGACATAAGGTAACATGAATGCTTCCTTTGGGGGTGGGGGTGTAATTAGGAGTTTAATCAATGCCGTCCCTCCCTCTACCCACAAAAGGTCAGCAAATCTGCTGGACACTTGTAGGTTCCTAGAATTAGTTGGAGACTTTTGAGGTTATCCAGAGAACAATGGATGGAAATGGATCAAGGAGCGATTCAACCTGGAAATAAGGAGAAATTTTCTGACAGAAAATTCCATTAACCAGTGGAACTGCTTGCCAACAGGAGTTGTGGGTGCTCCATCACTGGAGGGTTTTAAGAAGAGATTGGACAGCCACTTATCTGAAATAAGTCTGCTGAAGCTGGTCTAGCTAGTCTAGTGAAGAGACGGACCAGGGGAGACATGATAACATCTTCCAATATTTAAGGGGATGCCACAGACAGGAGAGGCTGAAGCTATTTTCCAAAGCACCAGACAAGGAATAATGGATAGAAACTGATCAAGGAGAGATTCAACCTAGAAATAAGGAGAAATGTTCGGACAGTGAGAACAATTAACTAGTGGAACAGAAGTTGCCTTCAGAAGTTGTGGGAGCTTCATCCCTGGAAGCTTTCAAGAAGAGACTGGACTGCCATCTGTCAGAAATGGTGTAGGGTCTCCTCCTTGGGCAGGGGGTTGGACTAGATGATCTACAAGGTCCTTTCCAACTCTGTTAATCTGTTAACATTTTATTTGTTCAGTGCTATAAACCCTTCTATAAATTTCTTTGTTAAAAGAAAGAGTTAAGGAGGAAAAAAAGTTGAATTTTTTATTTATCTGAGTGTGCTTTGTTAAGGCATTCCTCTTTGTACTACTTGAATAGATTAATGTTGTATTAAATAATTTGATTCAGTATTCACTATATTTTCTAAATGGATATTTCTGGTATATAAAAATGAACAAGAACAATAATGATGGAAAAAAAATGCCTACAGAAGGGTAAAAACTGCTAAATCTGTTGAGGCATGTACCTGCATGGGTAAACTTCATCCATCAGAAGAGACACGATTATAAAAATGATGTATGGGGAAATAATAAAAGCTATGCTCCCTAGAGGGGAACTGCCTGCATGTTTTAAGCAATCAAATACTGAAAACCAGAGGGGAGAAAATTAAGGGAAATTGTTTCCCTTAATCAAAGCACTTTAAGCATAGATATAATTAACTTCTCCTTGTTTCAGTCTGGGCAGTTAAAGTCATTCTCATATATATAATTATATATAATTTTTTTTTAATATCTAATAACTAAGATATTAATTTTACATATATATATATATATTGCTCCCAGAAGCACGAAGCTGAAGCCTGAAGATGACGAATGAGACTTCGTTGAAACGTCGCCAAGACACTTCCAATTTTACACGGGAGAAAACCCGAACAACCAAAGACCTATATACAAACACCCGTGAAAACCTCAGAAAACATATATATATATATATATATATATTTATATATATATATATATATATATATATATATATATATATATATATATATATAATTAATATCTTAGTTATTATACAATATTATTATGTATTAGTGGTATTTTAAAATAATTATAATTGTATTATGATTATAGAATTAATGCTAAATAAATAATTAATTATTTCATATCTACAATTCAGCTACTTGGAGAAAAGGCTGGCTTATTTGGTGCCTGATTTGAATCAGGTCATTCATGGTTCCATTTGGCTTGGAGGTAACAGATTAGGGTAGGAAGCCTATCTCAGAATGTAGTTCATCCCAAGCTAAAATATTTCTTTTAGGTAGATGAGATCAGACACTTCCATAATTAACCATAAGTGTAGGAAACTTGGATAGAAAACATTTTTGACTGTAATTAATATACATCATGAAATAATGGATCAGACATTCCAAGAAATAATTTCATTATGCTTTTGGTGATACAATACCTTTTCATTTAGGACAATGATATTGGACAATGGGAATAAACTACTAACATATCTAAATGTAAGTGCAATGGGAAAAACCTGTAGTTGTGTGTATATATTAGTTAGACAATGGTGTCTAAATGTCCTTCCACTAGATGTTATTAAAAATTATAATTCAACAGCTGTGGAGTAGTTTCCTCCATTGTTAAAAATACTACACCGACATAGAACTTGATGTGAATATAATGCTTTCAGGCTTTCAAGTTTGAACATACTGTATATAATGAATTTTTTAGAGGCAGGAAATGGAACATAAAGAAGAATGTTAATTGTAAATTTACTTTTGATCCCTGAAATACACACACACACACACACACACACACACACACACACACACACACACACACAGTGGGATTCAAATAATTTAACAATCAGTTCTCTGCCCTAATGATTTCTTCCAACAACCAGCTCACCAAACTGCTCAGAAAGTTAACAACCAGTTCTCCAGAAGTGTGCGAACTGGCTGAATCCCACCACTGTATGTATGTGTGTACACACAAATACACACACACACACACACACACACACACACACACAGTATAGATATGTGGCTTAAATAAAAAGTGCATTTTGTCCCCTTTTAAAATCTATGAATATCTCTCTTCCACAATATTTCATTGTATTTCAATTTATAGAAAGTTTTAAATATTTTGTATAACATATATACTTCAACTCATATACCTAGTTATATATATTTACACACATACACATAAAAATACATTTATATCTTTCATATACTTGCTGTGGCTTGAGTCTGAAAGTGTTAAATATTACTAGAAATACTCAAGATTTTTTCAGATCCCCAGGCCACATCACAATTGCTTGAATGTGTCTTCACTTGAAAGAAAAACTCATTCTGGCAGGTGGAGGATTTATTTTCAAGAATATATTATTCAAGAATATGATATTTATTTATTTATGTATGATTTAGGAATACAATTTAACATTTTCTAGGCCAACTTGGGGGTACCCCATATGGCTTTGTATAGCTCCAGCCAAACTTTATTAGTTGTTTATTTTTAACTGCTACAGGGATAACACATTTATGTTTGAGCCATTTATTGTATCAGATTTTTTATTTTCTGTTTTCTAGCATATGTAGAGTTATTTTGCCATCTGATTGCACTCAACTTTCTGCCTTAGGGTCCTGTTTGACAAGTGCCAGTTCTCTTCAGATGGGCATAAATTGTCATTTTGCCTTTTAGAGACTCTCATAAATACTACATTATTTTGTACTGTTTAGAAACCAGTTGCTTCTCCCACTTATGGTTTTAAGATACAAAAGCAACAGATTCTGAGCTCTGCAGCTTCTTTACCTAAGCTTACAACTAAATCCTGAAATTATCAGGTGCTTCTCTAATCTCTTCAAGAAACAACTGAAAAATCAGCTATGAATTTTCCCCTCAGCATTTTTTTCACATAGGTCAACTCTGTTATGAGCTGATTAAACAGCCATGCGGCATCTTATCCATAGTGACAGGAAGAACAACACAGCATTGACGGTCTTCTTCCAGAGCATTTTGTTGAACAGAGGTAAATTGGGCAACTGTATGTTTTCAGCCATCCATTTTCATCCAGTTTTATAAGGGATACAACCTTTGGAAAGATTGTCCGTTCTTCAGTCACCTTATGCCTTCTTCGGGCAAGTTTGTTAATTATATATGTGACTCCAAAAAGACTATGATAAAGAAGACAATTGTTGCATACCAACGGTCATCTATGGAACCACTCTTCTTATTGCACTTGATCTCAGATTAACTTTTGGTTCTTTTGTATTTGCTGCATCACTCTGCTTCCTGTCATATGGTATAAGGCTTCTGCTGTACATTAGAAAGTCCCAAATAGCTTTGAATAGGCGCATCACTCATATGTGTGAATTCGCAAAGGACCTCCAGTTAATAGAGAAGTAACCAGATTTTTCTTGGAAATGAATAGTAGTTCAATGTAAACAAGTCAGAACACTCCAGGGAATGTAATATTTCTAAACCACCACCTGCACTTAATAGAAGTGGTCTTAATTATAAAGTACATATTCAGCACATTGCAATGCTCTTGGACAAAGCATTGTTCATGCTTTGGCACTTCTGACCTTGACTGCTTGTTTTGGAATTTGATTGTATCACTAGCTGCATGAATATTACCCAAAAGAGAGGCTCTTGCTTATTTCGAGCGACATCTAATTATACTAATAATTATACGTCAAAAAAGTTTGGAAACTGTATGTAAAACAAAATATTAGACAAATACTGTTGCCCACCTGGTATCTTGTATACAGTATTTTTTGGAGTATAAGATGCACCTTCCCCCCCCCAAAAAAGATGAAAATTTGGGTGTGTCTTATTCTCCGAATGTAGCCCTGCTACATGTAGCTTCTCAAATGGAGGTTTCAGAGACTGAAAAAAGCATCAGAAACAAAGCCTCAAATGTAGCTTCTCAAATGGAGGTTTCAGAGACTGAAAAAAGCATTAGAAACAAAGCCTCAGAAAAAAAGCCTCCAAACCCAAACAAAGCTTCAGAAAAGAAGCCCCCAAACAGAGCTTCAGAGGCTTTTTTTCTGAAGCTCTGTTTCAGAGGCTTTCAGAGGCAGAAAAACGTTTTTTTCTGAAACAGAGTTTCAGGAGTTTCAGAGGCAGAAAAAAAAGCAAAAAAAAAAAAAAAGCAAGACACAGAACTCACAACCAAGGAACCTGTTGCTAAAATTCCCCTTTGGGAATAGCTGATTGGGGGTATTCCAGAAGGCCGATCCACCTGCCAATCAGCTTTTTTCTTATTTTCCTCCCCAAAAACTAAGGTGCATCTTATACTCCAAAAATGCGGTAGTTAAAATGTCTTTTAAGATTTGCGTTGCATAGCAGTTTATTTTTAACTTGAAGTTGATTTTGAATTAGGAAGCTATTTGTATACTAGCCTCTTAAAGATCATTCTCTTTTCTATTCATTGTATTGTAAGATGATTCTATTTCCCCCCCAAAAAAGTCCCAGAAGAAATCACTTCTATAGTACAGTCAAGAAAATGACATATATACAGTCACCAGGAGTCAACTTGAGGGCATTTTATCTTTTTATGCTCTAAGACATAATGATTTCCCAGGAAGCCTTTGCTCCAGTTATTACCCTTAAGGGAAAAAAAAATTCAGGAGCAGATTTTTTTGTATATGTTTGCTTTGATTAAGGTTTTGTTAGCTTTCTGTACTATCATGAAGACATTAAAGATTTTGATTATTCCTTTAGGTACTTATTTTTTTAAAATGACTTAGCCATCATAATTGGAAAGTGATAAAGATATATTGAAAAGATTTATTTATACTGATGGATAAATTAGTGTAATAACAATACATATATCCAGATTAACAGAATAATAGACTAACACAGTTGGAAGGGACCTTGGAGGTCTTATAGTCCAACCCCCTGCCTAGGGAAGAAGCCCTTCACCACTTCAGACAAATCATTATCCAACATCTTCTTAAAAATTTCCAGTGTTGGAGCATTCACAACTTCTGGAGGCAAATTGTTCCACTGATTAATTGTTCTAACTGTCAGGAAATTTCTCCTTAGTTCTAGGTTGCTTCTCTCCTTGATTAGTTCCATCCATTGCTTCTTGTCCTGCCCTCAAGTGCTTTGCGGAATATCTTGATTCCCTCTTCTTTGTGGCAGCCCTTGAGATATTGGAACACTGCTATCATGTCCCCCTGGTCCTTCTTTTCATTAAACTAGACATACCCAGTTCCTGCAACTGTTCTTCATATGTTTTAGCCTCCAGTTCCCTAATCATCTTTGTTGCTTTTCTCTACACTCTTTCTATAGTCTCATCATCCTTTTTACATCGTGGTGACCAAAACTGGATGCAATATTCCAAATGTGGCCTTACCAAGGCATTATAAAATGGTATTAACACTTCATGTGATCTTGATTCTATCCCTCTGTTTATGCAGCCTAAAACTGTGTTGGCTTTTTTGGCAATTACTGCACACTGCTGGCTCATATTTAAATGATTGTCTACTAGGACTCCAAGATCCCCCCACAATTACTACTATTGAGTGAGGTACCACATATACCACATGTACCTATGCATTTTGTTTTCCTTGCCAAAATGTAGAATCTTACTTTTTTCACCATTGAATTTAATTTTGTTAGATAGTGCCCAATTTTCAAGTCTTTCAAGATCCTTCTGTATCTTAAGGCTATCTTCTGGAGTATTGGCTATTTCTACTAACTTGGTGTCATCTGTAAATTTGATGAGTTCCCCATCTATCCCTTGTCCAAATCATTGATGAAGATGTTGAAGAGTACTGGTCCTAAAACAGAGCTTTGGTGTACTCCACTGCATATATCCCTCTATGTAGATGCAGTTCCATTGAGGACTACATGTTGAATGCGGTTGGTCAGCCAGTTATGAATCCATCTGGTGTGATGCTGTCTAACCACATTTTTCTATTTTATCTAGTAGTAGGTTATGGTCTACTTTATCAAATGCCTTACTGAAGTCCAAGTAAATTATATTGACAGCATTCCTCCGGTGCACTAATTTTGTCACTTTGTCAAAGAATGCAATAAGATTAGTCTGGCATGATCTGTCATTGACAAACCCACATTGGCTCTTGGTTATTACTTTGTTTGTTTCTAGGTGTTCGCTGATTGGTTGCTTGATTATCTTTTCCAGAATTTTCCCTGGTATTGAGGTCAGGCTGATAGGTCTGTAGTTTCCTGGATCTATTTTTTTCCATTTTTTGAAGATGGGAACTACATCAGCTCTTTTCCAGGCCTCTGGCAGTTCCCCGGTGCTCCAGGATCTTTGAAAGATATAGTTCAGTGGTTCTCGTCTGCCAGTTCCTTCAGAACCTTGGGGTGTAGTCCATCTGGTCCTGGTGATTTGAACTTATCTAGGGTAGACAGGTGTTCACTTACCATTTTCTTCCCTATTTTAACTTGTGTTCCTAATCTGTTTTTTGTAGTGCTGTTTTGGATAGGTTGGACTGTTTTTTCCCTTTGTGTAAAGACAGATGCAAAAAATGAGTTAAGTAGTTCTGCTTTCTCCCTGTTGCTTGTCATCTTCTTGCCACTTTGTCCCAGCAATGGACCAATTGTTTCCTGGAGCAATTGTTTCCTTGACTTTTTTCTTGTTTTTAACATGTTGAAAAAAGTTTTTTTTTGTTATTTTTTACTTTTGTCACAAGCCTTTGTTCATTGTGAGCCTTAGCTTTCCTCACTTCACCTTTGCAGGATCGGGCTATTTGCTGATATTCTGCCTTAGTTATGTGCCCCTCTTTCCAATTTTTATACTTGTCCTTTTTGTCTTTCAATTTGTCAAGACAGTTCTTTATTTTTTTTTTCTTCATTTGGTATTGTGCTAGACTGGGCTTTTATAATCTCTTTTCAAAATTTCCCAAGCTTCTTGAGATGTTTTCTCCTTGAGGATTCTTGTTGTGGAGCTGGCAATGGAGTTGGATAGTGATGAGGCTGAAGTTAGGCCAGGGCCATCGGGAAGTGAGGTGTGGACTTCAGAGCCTCCAGAGACTGATAGTAGTAAGGCAGAGGAACAGGAGGAGCCTGTTCCTAATACATGCATGAGAAGAACTGCCAGAAGGCAAAAGCAGCTCAAGCAAAGAGGACAACTCGGGAGTAGGGCCAAGAGAGGATTGTTCCCTCCCATAAGGCTTAAAACAGACCAGCAATGGCATTTGAGCTTTGCCAGAAAACAACATTGGTAGCTTTGTCTTCTTCTTTGTCTACGTCTTGCATTTATTTTTATAACTGTGACTTCTGAACGTTTGCCAAGAAAGTTCTTTGGCAGTTTGCCTAACTGGACCAAGGTTTGTGATAGGACTGAGGAATTTGTGTTGGGAGGAATTTGCTTTAATTTAATTGAACTATACTGGGAATGAAGTAATTCTCAGCTATTCGAATAAAGTTTGTTTGTTTTTTCACTGACTGAGTTTCCTACTACCTACTTGGGTCACAATGATTCTCATCCATGGAATCCTTCCCAAGCTCTCTCTATGTTTATTTAAATTAGCTCTCTTAAAGACCAAGACTCTAATTTGACTTTGTTCTATTGCTTGTGCTTGCATAATGTTGAATTCCAATATTGGATGGTCACTCACCCCAAGGTTCCTGTAGCTTCTATCATTTCATCTCTATTAGTGAGAATTAAGTCCAATATGGCTGATCTCCTTGTTCCCTTCTCTACTTTTTGGGAAACAAAATTGTCTGTTAGGTTTGTTAAGAACCTGTTGGATCTTTCACTTGGTGCAGAGTTTGTCTCCCAGTTGATGTCAGGGTAGTTAAAATCCCACATTACTATAGTGATGTGCTTCCTACATACCTTAGCTAGCTGACTAGCAAAAAGTTAATCTATTTCCTCTGTTTGGTTGGGTGGCCTATAGTATACACCTATGGCAATGTCATTGCCCCCCCCTTTTAATATTGACCCAAATGCATTCAAGATAATTTTTGTCATTATTATGCTCTATTTCTATAGAGATGTAGTTATTTCTTATATATAGTGCAACTCCACCCCCTCTTTTATTTGTCTATTTTTAAAAAATAATTTAAATCCCTCTAGCTGTATTAGTGGGTTTCATTCCACCAAGTTTCTGGATGGAACAATAATGGAACAATATCATATCTACCATCATTTACTTGAATTTACAATTCACCCTTTTTATTTCTCATACTCTGTGCATTGGTGTATAGACATTTGAATCCATTTTGATTGACCCTGTGTTTACTGTCTACATAACCTGTGTTGTGCCTGACCGCCCCTACTTTCTTGCCACCTGTTTGATTAGTGCACATGGTATGGCACTCACTATTAAATGCTTGGTTTTAATTGACATCAAGGTTGATAGTCTTACCTGCACAAACATCTATGTTACATTCACTGATAACCGTATTAATTATATCTAATACTGTTATATAACCGTAATATCATTAGATTATATCTAATACCATTTATAAATTGCTTATCTTGTTTCATTTCACATTTTTATATAAGGCGGTGCTTTACTTATTGATGTTGTAGAAAGATCTTAGAAGCTACATAGCATTCTAGGCATGAACCTTAATTTTCATTTAATGTGTTAATTTCCTATATTAGCAATTTTTCTGTGACTCAGCTTTGACCCTGCCTGCACTCCCATTTCCAACATATCCTTGTTTTTATCTCTATTTGTTTTTGTTTTTATAAAAACAACCCTCTATTTTCTACCTTTTAATTTTACTGAAAAATAATTTACCATATCACTTTAAGAGAATGAATAAACAATAATAATCTTCATTTCAATGAGGAAGGGTAGCAATGTAGTAGTCCTCCAGTGCACTAATTTTGTTGTATTTGATTCAAAATAGTTCAAATAGTTAAATGATTCCAAAACTGACCCCTGACACCACCGTGTCAGTATGTGCTTTCCAATGTGCCAACATCACTCCTTCTTAGAGATCTGTCCTAACACTTTAAATATAGCTGAAGTGATTATAATTTCTGGGGAATGTCCTGCTGGGTTTAATATATAATCTAAGGAAAGACAGTAGCTATTCTTGCAGTAGATATAACTGTAAACAGATGTCATTATGCCTATGGAGGAAATTCATATCTTAAGGTAGAAGCATAGTTGAAACACAACCACTTACAGCGCAGTTTTTCAAAGGTTTCCACAAGCATTGGTATGGTTTCACAAGCCCAGGGAGTAGGGGAACATTCTTTGCAAGGAGCTAATAACCAAAAAAACCTCCCCATAAAGGTCTAAGCCATAAATGCGACAGCTCAAAGCATTTTCATTAGCCTTGGCATCTGTATCAAATGTGTCCTTCCTGAAGAAGAGAAGCTTGTCATCTATATCCTGCCTTTATCATCTCCATATTAGTCTATGGTCACCTCTCTTGTTTTGCAGGCTTTCCCAGTGTGGTACTAAAAAACACTTTCATTTAATCTCTTCCATTACAGTTAGATGAGCATAGGAAATGAAAAATGCCTCACTATGATGCAAAATTTTAAAAGAATAAAGAACAGCAGCAACAAAATGGAGAAGACAAAATGAGTGCACTTAGGAACTAATGTTTCTATGTCATAGACCAGGGTTGTCAAACTTGCACGGGCCAGATGCGTCAGGTGCTGGCCATCCCCACCCCCAGTTTAGCAAGCAGAAAAAAGTCATGATAAGTCACGTGACAAAAACATGACGCCACAAGTTTGACACCCCTGCCATAGACTGACTCTCATTCAGAATCGTTTCAAATAATTTCATAATTTTCAAATAATTTCATAATTTTCCACAACTGTAATATTCCTTTATAATTGATATTCTATTTTATTATGGTTCCAAATGAAATGTATCCCTTACTCTGTTTTTACAGTCAAATTATAGCATAGCTAAACTTCCTTAAATATTTACAGAGTCCAAATCTGCTTCTGCTGGACTGTATGAAGAGTTCAGGGAAATAATTTAAGGCAGAAGTTACACAGGAAAGAAAAGATGCATATTAAAAGGGGAAAGTCATTGTTGTTAGTTAAATTAGAAGGAAGCCACCATACATATTATGATGTGGAGATATTTGAGACTAGAGGGATATAGTGAATTAAATTGTTGTTTACAGATGGTGGATATGTATGCTTTGCCCTTTGCAGCTTTGTAAAACTATGCAATGTTTTACAAGAGTGCAAAGTGAACATTTGTGAGATACTAGACATCTTTTCTGGGAACCAAATTAACTCTGCCTGCTCAGTGGTCCCCTGCTGCACCAATATAGCCTTATGGTCCTCAAGGACCCTTTCTGTCACAAGCAAAATATATTACCAAAACATTGAACATTTTTCCTTAAAAGACATAACAGAGGATTAAGAGCTTTGAGGACTGGAGTGTGTGTGTCTGTGTCTATGTGTTCATCTGTGGAATTTATCTCTTCTAATTTTGAAGAGTTACTGAATAAGTGGTCATAATCCAAGGATTGCATGTAAGTGTGAAAAATGCAATCCATTATATTGCATAGTAAGTCTACTGTATTCAGGGTCTTTCAATGAGTTTTCTAGCATTGTGACTATCAACCTATTATTGTTTCAAGTGATTCTGTCTTCAATCTAATATCCTGTTGCTATATTATTTCCATTTGGTTTGTTTGTTTCCTTTTAGTTTGTTTGAATTATATATTGTATTATATTATATTGTGTTGTATTTGCTATACTAAAGGGGTGAAATTCATTTACCTTCCCTATCAGTTCACAAATATGCACGTGTCGTGCACACGCAAGATTTGCTCACACGTGCCGTTGTCTGCGCATGCACAAAGCCTTCTGCACATGAGCAGAGACTTAAAATAGTCACGAAAAACCAATGTCATGATGCTGGCTCAGGTGAGCGGAGCCTCCTGCAGCCGCTGCTACCAGTTTGTCACAGCCAGATAGAACTGGCTGAAATTCACCCCTGCTATACTATACTATTATACTATGCTATGCTATGCTATGCTATGCTATGCTATGCTATGCTATGCTATGCTATGCTATGCTATGCTATGCTATGCTATGCTATACTATACTGCCGCCTATTAGCACATGGCACTTCAAGGTGGCTTACAGGAATATAAAACCTCATATATAAAACAATAAAACTAATAAAAGAGAATAATCATGCAATAAAATAATATAATAATCCCCCAGCCCCAGCCCCAGCAACAACATATGAGCCATTTAATGAGCTCCATCCCTCTCTGTGTTCCCCAGGTCTTCAGCACCTTAAGGAAGAGTGTTAGAATGGTGGCCATTCTAATCTCTGGGGAATGATGTTCCAGAGAGAGGGAGCCACTATGGAGAAAGCCCTTCTTCCGGGTCCCACCATCCCAGGGGATGGGACCCACAGCATTCCTTGCCTCCCCACTCTGGTGGGTGAGGTAGATGAAACCAGCAAGAGACGGTCAATCAGAAAACCTGGTCCTAAGCCATGAAGGGCTTTAAAACTGACAACCAGCACCTTGAATTGCACCCAGAAGCAAATCGGCAACCAATGCAGCTTCCACAGGAGAGATGATGCATGCGCACACTGAGGTCTGCACATATAGATATATTAGATATACTACTTATAGAGATAGATCTTAATCTTATAATTCCAGGCAGTTCACATTACTACAAGAGTGTAAATAAAATACTGTGAAAATATCATAAAACAGCATTCTAGTGAAACCAAAGACTAAAAACTATATCCAATCTCAGCCAGTGCCTGAGGGAAAAGCCAGAACTTCAAGGTCTACTGGAAGACTAATAGAGTTGGGGGCATCTGGGTCTTAGGGAGGATATTGTTCCATAAAATAGGTACGATGACAGAGAGATTTTTGATGCTGTTGTGCTTTTTTATGACAATTCCTATGGCTATTAAGGACTATTAAGTTACATTATGAGTATAATGGCATATCTTGGTATTGCAGGGCAGGGTGATGTCTGCTTCAAAATTTCAATGTCGCAATTGTTTCGTAGCAAACTGCATGGTTGTATAGACAGCAAAGAATAGGAATGTGTAACGGGAGCTTGTCTAGGTGTCAGGGAATTGACACCTAGACAATTTTTTGCATTGTTTTCATACAAAATAAATGCTTGACATCCCACATTTCTTGTGTTTTTCTCAGTTTAATGAAGAAAAGAATATATCATAGCACAGGTTCATCCTGCTGAGTTATTCAACAAGCTGCCCATGTCCACAGGAAGTATTGTATCAAAATGTCATATAGACAGTAAGATAGAACCAGGATTCTGATCTCTGTTTTTTGCAAGGGATTGGTAGTAAGAAGGATTTGAGATGTATGTGTGTATACACACAAACACAAATGCAAAAGAACAAATGAATATTCAGCCCTGGGCACATTCACAAATAGAAAATGAGACTATTAAAACAGACATGCTCACAGGGTAGCAATTGGGGCCTGCAGCTGCATACTATTGCTTGCCAAAAACATGTCCCAGAGAGAGAAATGGATTCGTTGAATTCAGAAAGTGTCTTCCTTAATTTGATGCATGACTTTCAACTTGGTATTCCAATTTTTGAATCAGGATCATGTGACTCACTATTAGCTTCCATCTCTGAAATCCAAACCCTTGTTTGGCAACCTGAAATTAGTGTATAATTGTGTAATCATAGTTTCTGGTTCTTACCATTACCTTCTTTACCTCCCCTCCCCTCCCCTCCGGCAGTTCATTCATTCAGTATTACCTCTGCCCAATCTCCCTCAACATTTCTCCATAGGGTTCTCAGACACAGTTGGACTATAATGTGATTCTGTCTGGGTGAACAGTGGTTTCTGGAGAGTTTAGCGCCTCTGCTAATCTCAATCCTTAGAAAATTCCAGTGACTAAAATGGTAGGGCTTTCCCAGGAATGCCCTTCTATTAAATATTAAGCACCATTTCTCCAGCATTTCCCATCAAAGATTTGGAAAAAAGAATCTCCCTGTTAAAAACAAAACATAAATCAGGTAAACGTTTTAGCGTAGCAGTGGACTTTATTAATATTTTCCATTTTCCCAATAGCAATTTTTGTGGTTTTGAAGTCAATACACACACAAAACTTAAAGTAAATAAACCAACAGCTGCAGTTTATAGAAGGGGACATTGTCATGCATACATTTAGAGGCCTGCATGGACCTAAGCAACCTTCTCCAACTAAATATTGTCGCAACGCCATGTCATAATAAAATTGCAAACAAATTCCTACCATTATCCTTGGCATACTAATTATTTCAAACTATGAAACCAATCTCTTGAGCCAGAAATAAATGTTACAGTGAGTGTCCCTAACTTACTTCTTTCTGAATAAATTGATCTCATACTTATCAAGTCAGCTGCCATAGCCAAAGTGCTGGTGGGAGATTCTGTAACCTGAAGTTCAACCTATCTGAAGAAGACAAAAATGGGACAATTACATCACAACAACTATAGCAGCAGCTCTGTATCTTTTTTTTTTTGCTCCTTTCTTTCAATCATGTCTACTATTGCAAACATTTCTAGAAATGACTCACCACACTGTGAACCTCCAAACCCTCTAGATATGGCAGCAAATGAATGGATAGGCAGATCAAACATCAGTGCTAAATTATGTATGATATTGAAAAGGAAAGGAAGAACCATCTGAATTTAACTGGCTAATTGAAAGGTTTTCTTCATTTAGTGTTATTGTACCTCACTTCCGTTTTTTCCTAAAATAAACCATTCACAAACTCTCCAATACCAACAGAGTAAGAACGAATATTTGCAAAAATAAATAAAAATAAAAGACTCTGAAATAGTGACTAATACACAAGCTGAATCCAGAAACTAAGAAACCACATTGTTTGTAGATTTCAGTAAAAATACAGTGCTTGGTTTTAATGCAGTAATGCATGAAATATATTTTAAAATTCATTTCCTCTGGTGTCATTATCACTTGGAAAGTTAGATGGCGCTTGTGTAGCCTGCCTCTGTCTGTCTGGGAGCCAGGGGAGCCAGGCGGACCCACAGCTGTGAGTTTCAGCCAGAGCATTGCTGAGTTTGACATTGCTGAAAATGTTTTTTCTAACTTTGAAAATGATGTTACTTTGGGGCTGAAAAGAAAAGGAGACATTTTTTGTAATGAGATATTACATTCCTAATTCATTCTGTGCATGTGTTCTTTTAATTTGTTTGATAGAACTGAGTAAGCCTGTTTTCTGTCCCATTTTTTTAAAAGCTTCCCAGTTCATAAAGATCCGTTGGGAATAACATTTTGCTTGGTTTATCAGACAGCTGGTGTCTATCAAATCCTAGTGCTAAGATAGAGCAGGCCTTGAAGGCTCTCTTTCTGAATGCTACCACTGCTGAGTTGCAAGCCCCTTCCCCATCAGCTATAATTGGAAATCAGAAGAAAAATGCATTTTGTTCATTTGTCAGAAGGACTAATTTTTCTGCTCTTATATAATGAGAGTTGGATTATTCTAAAGGGAATAAAGGGGCTTTTAAATAAAGCTTATCTGCTTTTACATAAGAGGAAGTAAAAAAGGAAAATTTCATGGAATCTAATTGGGCTGGGCACAGATGTCCATATAAAGTTAGATGGATGATTTATCTGATTTTGTCAAGAGAAATGTCTTCACATGTTTTCAAGCCAAATGAGATAAGTTCCTAATCACTCAGGGTCACTGGGAGTTGGGAGTCATACAAATTTAATAAAATGTACTAGCACACCACGGCCTCCTGCTCCATTGCGGCCACGAGCAAGCAGAAGAAGTGAGCTGGCGGCCATGTGGGCTCCTGCTGAACATGGCTGCCATGTGGGCTCCTGCTGCACATGGCTGCCAGTGTTGCCGCATCGAGACAAATGTTGGGGTATGGATGGCCTGGCTGCGGAGGTCCTGAGGTAACCCAGTGTGGGGTGCATGGGGCAGCAACCAAATGGAATGGATGGGTGGTCAGATGTTCAGGCTCTTATGTAGGGCTTATTTTGGGGGTAGGGCTTAAATTAGGCACATGAGAAAAACATGCTAGGGCTTATTTTTGGGATAAGTCTTATTTTCAGGGAAACGGTATATAATAATTAAAATGCTGGACTGGTAATAGGATAATCCACATTTTATTCCATGGAGGATCGTCTCTTGGAGCCAGTTATTTTATCTTGGTCCAAGCTATCTCCAAAGTCTGTATCTGTAGGGAAAAATGGTTGATAGGAATGCTTTGAGTTCCTGAAGAAAAAACAGGATATAAATGGAGCAACTCTATTTTAAAAAAACTACGTGATAACTAGTATTCCTTTGCATTACAACATGAAGCAGACTTTTATTAAATAAATAGTCTCTCTGGTGATACTCTTTCTGAAATGCACATACTGTAATCCAACACATCTCTAGAAATGTAAGGATGAAAGCAAAAATGTAATCTAAACTAAGTTTTCTGCCTCCTGTCTGGAGCCTTTGTACACATTGATAGGACAGTTTGGTGTGACCTACAAAGAATCCGTTTAGTTTTGCTTTTCAACTTAACTGCGTCATAATGTGGCTTTGACTCTTAATAATATCTAATGTACTTTTAAAAGGATCGGAAATCTTTCAGTGCTGGCTGCTTTTAATGATAAGCTTTGGATCCCTGCAACCAAAGTACAAAACAAAGACTCAAGAAGTAGGGCAAGAAAAACCACAAAGATCAGTACGTGGAGCTGTTCTTGAAACCATATGAAGTAAAATGGTTTGGAACAACAATATTGTGCATATCCAAGGACAACCACTTCAGCTACATAGCTCAGGACAATCATAAAGACTGTAGGTTAGGGCCAAACATAACTATTTCAAAAGTAGGTGGAAGGAGATTCCACCTACTTATTGTTCACTGGCCTTTAATATATAGCTTTAGTTTTCCATTTATTATTCCCAAGAAAAGAGAACCTATCCTTTAAAAAGTCAATAAAAATTAAATCCAGCAATTCACAATCTTGAGAAATTAAGAACTCTGATTAAAGATTCCCTTTCTTTTGACCTAGCAATGACAAAGTGGGGTTTCTGTTATAACTCTTTTAAAAACACAGGCAAAACCAAATGGATTTGAGTGCACAGAGCTATAAGATTTGAGACTTTAACCAACCTAGTTCTGGGTAAGGTGGTTCTACCCTAGACAGACCCAGTTTGCAACTTAGGGGTTCTCTTGACTTGCAATTCCTGCTTGAAGAGCAGGTAGCATCATGGCTAGGAGAGCCTCTGCATAACCTTCGTTGGTGTGCCAGTTGCAGCCTTTCCTGGATCAGGAGTCCCTCTGCCTAATCATTCAAGCCCTGGCCATCTCATGTTTGGACTACTGCAATATGTTCTACATGGGGCTACCCTTGAAGAACATTTGCAAGCTTCAACTGGTGCAGAATGTGGTAGCCTGAGCAATTCTCGGGTCCCTAGGATGACTCCACTGCTCTGGTCTGCATTGGATGTCAGTCTGCTTCTAGGTACAATTCAAGGTGTTGGTTATTACCTTTAAAGCCCTGCATGACATGGGTCCAGTCTACTTGATGAACCATCTCACCCTGATGGGACTGGCCTGCCCCACCCACACTGGCAGAGGAGGCATGGTATGAGTCCAGTTGGTCAAAGAATTCTGACAGGGTCGAGGAGGGCCTTTTCTACCATAGCTCCTGCCCTTTACCCCCTGAGGTGAGATTGGCAGAGCCTACCGAGCAGTGGTGGGATTCAGCCAGTTCCAACCACTTCGGGAGAACTGGTTGTTAACTTTCTGAGCAGTTTGGTAAACTGGTTGTTGGAAGAAATCATTAAGGCAGAGAACCAGTTGTTAAATTATTTGAATCCCAACACTGCCTCTGAGGGTCAGCTGGCAAAACCAGGTCTTCAGACCTTCCTGCAGAAGGCCAGAAGATTAGGAGCCAATCTCCCACCCTCCTTCTGCAGGAGCCTGAAGACCTGGTTCTGTCAGATGGCTCTAATAGGGGAGCATTACACTGCAGGTAGTTGATGACTTAAGAGGCAATGCCACCCACCCACCCCCACATCACATCCTGTTCCCTCTGTTCCTATCTTTTAAATTTATTATTTATTTATTTATTTATTTATTTATTTATTTATTTATTTATTTATTTATTAGTATTTGTATACCGCCCTATCTCCCGGAGGACTCAGGGTGGTTCACAGGCAAATAAAAACATATATGTACAAATTAAGATAACCATTAAAAAACTTATTCTAAAAGCCAAATTATTAAAAATAGTATAAATATTAAAACCAATTAAAACCCCTATAAATTTAAAATCTAGTCCAGTCCTGCGCAGATGAATAAATGCGTTTTAAGCTCGCGATGGAAGGTTCGGAGGTCCAGAAGTTGACGAAGTCCTGGGGGGAGTTCATTCCAGAGGGCGGGAGCCCCCACAGAGAAGGCCCTTCCCCTGGGTGTCGCCAAAGTAAATATACTTTGTCTTGATTGGGATTTCTATTTTTATTCTTTTAAAGATTTTTATTTGTTAGAATTTTAATGTTTTAATGCTGGAAGGTGCCAAAAGTAATTTCATTAGACATGGACAGCAAATAAATTCTATAATCCATCTGTCTGTCTGTCTGTCTGTCTGTCTGTCTGTCTGTCTGCCTATCTATCTATCTATCTATCTATCTATCTATCTATCTATCTATCTATCTATCTATCTATCTATCTATCATCATCTATCTAGTTGAAAAACAACCAGTACAGTCTAAACCTGAATGCAAAAAAGTCCTGGTATTTCGATCAAAAAATTATATGTAGGCAATATACTCAAGATCTAATTTTGGCTTGCAGTTTGGGCATAACTATGCAAAATTTCATAAAATGCACTTTAAATGAATTCTCCATGAGCTGTTTTATATAAATATAAATATATAAGACTACAAGTTTATGTTAGTGTCTCCTATTTCATCTGGACAGCTACTGCACAATTCAATGACATAAGGCAGGGGTGCCAAACTTGCAGCCCATGGGCCGGAAGCATCACATGCTGGCTATACCCATGCCTGGTTTAGCAAAGTGGAAAAAAGTCATGATATGTCACATGACACCGCTGTGATGATGTGAGTTTGACACCCCTGACATAAGGACTACCTGTATACAGCTTTTCAGGAACACCTAAATCTTCCCTATAACTGTAGTCAGACCATATAAGAACTTGTGTCCAAATGGCCTTAATAACATATCTGGATATTATACAGATTAAATTTAGTCAAATGTTTTGAATAAACAAGAAACTATATCAAGAAACTAAATGGTATTCTTGTAACTAAAAGTAGAATACTCCTACAATGTAATGTATTCAATTACCTAGAAGAAATAATGATTGCTTCTACAATCTGTAACAAAATGTTATGTTTAGATCAGAATCACATTAATTGAATTTAAACTAGAGTCATCCTTTCATCAGAGTTGGAAACAGGAAATGTCCTGGAATATACATCAGCACAGAAAGGTAACCCAAAAAGCAATTTGTCAAGCAGAGGTCCGACTTCCTTACACAGGCATCACTTCTTTATATGGCAATACATCATTCCCTACATTCTTATATACTGTGTTTTTGTGGCTTTTTCATCAGGCTGTTTTTCTTGCTGTGGTTAAAGCGAACTGTTAAAATGAATGTACTGTATAAAGGGATTAATTTAGCAAATTGCAACATAGACGGTTTTCAGCATAGAATGGAAACTTGGGGTGAGAAAGAAATTAGGTTATATTTTTACTTGTTTATTATTTTCAAACTTAAAGAATAGTAGAATTTTAACTTTAGAAAAACTTTAGTCCTTACTGGCTTCTCTGTGGAGTCAGGAAGTTGATGCTGTTTATTTGTGACAGGCTATTATCAACTATCTTTTCTTTCTCAACATTTTTGCCACATACTTTCCCCCATGTTCATTGAGATCAACCAGCAGGTATTATGTTGCGGGAGAGATTATTGAGTTTCATGCTTCTCTGCTGACATTTTCCCCGAGCTCTGTAATATCTCAAGGATGCAATGCTCCAGGAACAACTTCAATTTTTCCCAGCTTTTTCTTGTCCATTCTTGTACAAACAATTTTAAGGCGTGTATGTTATTGATGAAATGCTTTTGGAATATAATGTACTTAATCAGAAAGAAAGTGAGATTCTTCCAAGTTGAAACTAGGATGAAGTACAGCAATAGATGAATTTGGATCAAGAATGGGACTTGAGTCCCTCCAGCTTTAGCTTCCTCTGTCTCATCATTGGTTAAATTAGGAATTTAGCAGTTTAGTACATTTGGTTCTAATTTAATTATCTCAGATTCAAGTAATTCAGATTTTGTGGAATTGGTGATTGCAGTTTAAATTGCACCTTACCATTTTTTATTTTTTAAATCCTTAAGATTTTAATAGCTATAGATAGATAATACTTAGACAGAAAGATCTTGCCATTCCCTAAGAATTCAATGCAATAGCCATAGTATTATTTCTTCCAATTTATTTAGAAAAGAATAAATCTGGATAGAAGTTTGACCTAAAGTCACGATTAAAGATGGACTTCAATCCCAGCTCAGTAGAAGTATTCTATTACTGCAAATTCTAGAAATGGTATTTTTGATTAAAAATAAACTTTCCTCCCAATTTCTTGCTGAGGGTGTAAAAGTTCTGATGGTTATTGTGGTTAATGTACCATCATTTGCAGCAGTGGCACTTGTGCAAACTGTGAGACACAAGAGGTCCATTAAAGTGGTCTGAGAATTGCTGAAACTAAAAAGAAAGCCAGCTTTTCTCTCCTCCCTGTTGCAAAGCTGTTCTTCCAGAAGTTTCATATAAACAAATTGTACCATTTGTCAGTTTGCTTTCCTACTTCAGTACTGTTAATTGCTCCTCTTTTGTGTTAGTTCTGCCTGTTGTAATAAACAGAACAATCCTTCTATTTAGGTGGTCCCACATTTTTTTCCTTATTGGTTGCCAATACACCCTTGCTAGTTTTGTTTTGTTTTTTATGTCTTGGACATTGTCCAACTCTGAAATGTCTTTTGTTATTGTTTTTGGGAAAAGAATAAAAAACGGTAATCAAATTAAGTTTAGAAGAATTACTTTTTTTTAATTTCTTTTTGTCACAACAGTATACATAAACAATTGTAATAGATAAAACAACATATCTTGAAGAATATATATATATATATATATATATATATATAAGTAAAAAATATGCATCAACTATATTAATTTGATATAATGAAGAGAACAATAGGACAGGAACGGTAGGCACTTTTGTGCTCTTATGCACGCCCCTTATAGTCCTCTTAGGAATGGGGTGAGGTAGAGACTATGGAGTCAGGTAATGAGTTCCAAGCATTAACAACTCTGTTACAGAAGTCATATTTTCTGCAATCAAGTTTGAAGCGGTTGACATTTAGCTTGAATCTATTTTTTGCTCTTGTAATATTGCGATTGAAGCTGAAGTAGTCTTGTTTGTGGATGGATTTGTTTTTACTCTTCTGATTTGCCAGCACTTTTTTTGTCAGCAAATGTTAAATAAGTGTGTGTGTGATTTTTCCCCATCCAGCTATAGGTTTTCAAAATGGAAGAGCAATTAGGATTCCATATCTGAATACCATCATATGTGATTAAGGGAAAGCATTCAACCTTCCTTGAGTAATTTAACTATGCAATAGTGACAATTTTCCTGTACATATTTATATCACTGTAAATTGTTTCAACTACTTGTAGTTGGGGAACTAAATACATTGTCACAGCAATAATTATACAATGATAGAACTATGTTTTTTTATATATGTCAGAGACGCCCTCATAAAATCTGGATCATATAAGTTGAGGTCACTTTCAAGTACTTTTTTATGAAAAATCTTTGGTAAATATAATGGAAGTAGGGTTTGTGTTGACTGTAGGTGCTAGTTTCCATTTGAACACCTCATTTAGTGGCCACTAGGTTTCCTACCAGATTTGGTCGTAGATGATTGTCTTTAATCATCATCTTCTGGGCACCACATAATCCACAAAGCATTCTAAAACTACTGGTGGATGGCTAAAGGCAGGGCTCAAAGTTCAGGAAGAGAATAACAACAATCCTCAGACATAAAGTTGGCCATCATTTTGGAAGAAACATCATCATTCTATATTTTGATAAGAGAGTGTGATAGGAGTGGACACACCTGCCACAGCAGTAATTTTATAAGAATAGTCACCATAGGATCTCCAAATCCCATAAAACAGAAATATAGTATCAGTAAGCTGAATCCTTAAGTAACTGCTATGCCTTTCCCCTTTCCTGCCCAACAGTGCCCCACAGTTTCAGACACAAGCTCAGATTTCTCTTTTAAACAAAAGCAAAACATACACTTGTAAATCAAGGAAAGAAATGAAAGACCAATATTATATTCTGACAAAATGCTGTTTCATGATTAAAGGTAATCAAAATTGTGCAACTTTTTTACTGTCTAGCTGTTAATACAATCTCTCCCCTCCCTCAAAAAAAGGAAAAAAAAGAAAGAAGCATAAGGGAATGGGTGTGAAACATATTTTCAAAAGTGCAGCCCCTTTTTCTTCTTTTTTATCTTAAGATATCTCATACCAATTCTGGATTAATCTTCAAGGTGGAAGAATGGAGCTAGCAGGCTTTATTTCCAAAACTAAAAAAAAGTTCTGTTTAGAAGTTTATGTGACTTATCAACCTAGGCTCATTTTTACTCACGTGGTTTAAAGATAGAAATCCAGTTCAATACAGTCTTTTCACAGCATACTTAATATGCCACATAAATTCAGGCAATATTCATAATGTGAAGCACGATATGAGTGTAAACTGTACTCAGAATTATTCTGTCAGTCTAATTACTATAAAACAGGCAGTGGTCGGAATTATTTTATACAGGTAGTCCTTGACTTACACCAACAACTGAGCCCAAAATTTCTGTTGATAAGTGAGACATTTATTAAATGAGTTTTGCCTCATTTTATGACTTTTCTTATCACAGAGAATCTGTTAAGTGAATCACTGCAGTTGTTAGTAACATGATTGTTAAGTGAATCTGGCTTCCCCATTAATTTTGCTTGTCAGAAGGTTGCAAAAAGGTGACCGTATGATGCTAGGACAGGAGTCTGCACACTTGGTTCTTTTAAGACTTGTGGACTTCAACTCCCAGAGTTCCTCAGCTAGCAAAGCTGGCTGAGGAACTCTGGGAGTTGAAGTCCACAAGTCTTAAAAGAGCCAAGTGTGCAGACCCCTGCCCTAGGAATCTGTAATCATCATAAATAGGAGTCAGTTGCCAAGTGTCTGAATTTTGATCACATGACCGTGAGGATGCTGCAACGGTTGCATGTCTGAAAACTGTCATAAATCCTTTTTTTTCGGTGCTGTTGTGAAACATTCTGTTAAATTCGGGCAATAACGAGGCAGGAGACCAGGATAGTGACAACAGCTCTTTACTATATGGTGAACCCAGCAACCAGTGCCCGGGAAAACCTCTCCTTATATACAGTTTAGCCGGTGGCTTCAACCAATCAGCAACGTGCTTTTTTCCCGCCAAAACTTTTAAAGATACATTACACTCCTTCCCTCCCAGAAAACACTTTACCAATATTTACATAAAATTTACATCTTATTTTTCGACGTAATCACGCAAGTAGACTGGGCGTCTCCTGACTCTTTCAGACCTGCGCAATTCATTCTCTGGGAGTGAGTCGAGCTGACCGGAGGGACTGTTTGTTCCTCTCAGCTCCTCCTCTAGGCCATCCGGCCCTGGATTATTTGCAGAGTCTTCCCTGCTGTCTTCAGGATGAACCAGTTGGCGTCGCTGGACCTCCCGGCACTCAGATAAGTCCCGCGTTAGCCCCGGTTTGAGTCAGCTGTGGATTCCAACATTGAATAGTCAGGGCATGTTTCGTCTGATTCTGTATTACCTGTTATGCGTTTTCTTATCTGGTCTATGTGGCGCTTCCATACCCGGCCATCCCCCAACTCTATTAGATATGACTTTGGTCCTGTTATTTCTAGGATTGTTCCTGCTAACCAGGTCGGGCCCTCGCTGTAGTTGTGTGCCCACACTAGGTCGCCTGTTGCCATCTCTCTTGTTTTACCGTGTGCCCCTTTGTAACCGTCTGGTGTGTAGTTTGGGTTTAAACGGTCTAGTGGGCACCTAAGCTTCCGACCCATTAATAGTTCGGCCGGGCTGCGGCCAGTTGTGACACAGGGGGTTCTGTGTTGGACTGCTAGGAATGTATCGATTTTTGTTTGCCAATCGCCTGGCTTGATTCTGGACAATGCTTCCTTTGCGCTCCGAACGAAACGTTCTGCAAGGCCGTTCGTCGCAGGGTGGAAAGGCGCCGAGAGGACATGCCGGATGCCCTCCTCTGCCAAGTACCCCTCAAACTGGGTTGCCGTGAATTGCGGGCCGTTATCGGAGACTAAAGTGTCGGGCAACCCATGGGTTACAAATAGGTGCCGTAGGACTGAGATCACGGCCTCGGCTGTCATGGATCTCATGAGAATGATTTCCAGCCATTTGGAGTAGGCATCGACTACTACCAGAAAGGTTTGGCCGTGGAAGGGGCCGGCAAAATCGATATGGATCCTAGACCAGGGGCCCTGGGGTCTCTCCCATTCCCGAACCGGGGCCGTTGGGGTAGCGGTCTGGACTCCTGGCAGGCCTGGCATTTCCCTACCCTTTCAGCAATCTCTGAGTCCATTAGGGGCCACCACACATAGCTTCTCGCTAGACTCTTCATTCTCACGATCCCTGGGTGACCTTCGTGGAGGGGATCCAATACCTTTTCCTCAATTTCTCCGGGATCACCACTGATCCCCCATAGCAGGCACCCCTTGAGCCGAGAGTTCCCACGTTTTTACAAACTCTTTAAAACGCTCGCCCGGCGCAGCGGGCCAACCTCTTTGTACGCAACCAATTACAGTTCTTATTGTAATGTCCTTATACGAAGCGCGAGCCACCTCTTTGGATGTGACTGGGCCAGAGTCCAAAGAGTCAATTAGCAGAACTGGTATCCCGGAGTGGGGTCTTCGATAGTCTCTGGTAACGGGCATCTGCTCAGGCGTCTGCATGCCTAATTCCTTTCCTGGCCGGTGTAGTAATTTGTAAGAATACGCTGCCAGGAAGATAGTCCATCGGGTCAGTCTTGGCGAAAGTGCCACGGGCGTTGGGCGGTCGCCTGCCAGCAGACCTAGCAAGGTCTATGGTCCGTGATGATTTCAAAATCACGACCAAATACATATTCATGGAATTTCTTTACTCCTGAAACTATAGCCAAGGCTTCCTTATCAAGCTGGCTATAATTCCTTTCAGTTGATGACATGGTTCGGGAGTAGTATGCAATAGGGGCTTCTGGGCCATTTGGTAACCTGAGGCTGAGCACAGCCCCACCCCATAGGAGATGCATCGCAGCTTAACACTAATGGCAGCGTGCCATTGTATTGGATAAGGAGGCTATCACTCGTTAGGAGATTCTTTACCCCTTGAATGCCCTAGCTTCCGCCTTTCCCCAAGACCATGCAGCCGTCTTTGCTAGTAATTTATGCAGCGGCTCGGCTACTGTTGCCTTATTCCTTAAGAATACTGCGTAGAAGTTGACCAGACCTAAGAATGCCTGTAACTCCGTTTTGGTCTTTGGAACCGGGGCCTTCCTGATGGCCCGAACCTTGCTCTCAGTAGGGTGAATCCCTTCCCTGTCTATCCGGTAACCCAGGAATTCCACAGACTCAACCCCGATCTGGCATTTGTTCAGTTTAACCGTGAGACCGGCAGATCGGAAAATGCCCAAAACTTTTCACCGCCTTACCCCTAATTCCTCTAGATTTTCAGCGGATACCAGTACATCGTCAAAGTATGGTACCACCCCTGGTAGGCCCTGCAATAGCCGCTCCATTAGGTTCTGAAATAACCCTGGAGCCACACTAACCCCAAACTGTAACCGAGTACACTTAAAAGCCCCTCTGTGCGTCACAATTGTCTGCGCTTCGGCTGTGCTGCTATCTACGGGCAGCTGTTGATAGGCTTGGGCCAAGTCTAGCTTGGCAAAACTTGCCCTTGCCCCATTGAGTGCAGTAAGTGCTGTACCACCGGACGGGTAAGCACTCTTTGCAACGCTTTGTTAAGCGTTGCCTTGTAGTCAGCGCAAATCCGGACCGACCCGTCCGGTTTGACTGGGGTGACTATAGGGTCTCCCACTTAGCATGGTCAACTGGCACTAGAATTCCCTGGTTTACTAGCTTGTCCAGTTCGGTCAATCCTGGGCTTTAGGGCTAACGGGACCCTCCTAGCCTTTAGGCGGATAGGGGCAACTTGGGGTCTAAGTTAAAGAGATAGGGGTCCCTGTACTTGCCCAGGCAGTCTCTGAAAACGTCCCCAAATTCTTTCACGAGTGCGTCCTTGAGGTCGACTTCGTTTCTGAAGATTCCAGTCACTCCCATGCCCAATGCTCGGAACCAGTCCAGTCCCAACAAGCTTGGCAGGGTCCCATCGACGATGGTGATGGGCAAAGTTTTCTTGTATTGTCCATACTCGGCGTGGGCGGACGTTACCCCTCGGACAGGGATGCGATTCCCTTGGTAGTCTTGTACCTTTAATTTCTCTGGTTACAGCTTCCCCTTTGCGATGGCAGGTAAGGCTCTCACCGGGGTGTCCCAGGACATGATCGTGATCGATGAGCCGGTGTCCACCTCCAATCGGCACGGCACCCCCTCAATCTTTGCCTTTGTAAAGATTTTTTTCTCTAGGCGTGTTGATGCGTGACCCACTCTCACGACAGTCTGATTCAACTTCGCGCCTTTTTTAAACTGACCACTCGCGGGCCGCTTCGCCGTTCCCGCGCTCTGATTGGCCGGTTTGAATTTTTGGTGGGAAGGTTGGGGAGCTCGACAGACCTGTGCTAGGTGCCCCTTCCTTTCGCATCACCGACAAGTTGCATCCTTAAATCTGCATTGTTGTCGTTGGTGTTGCCCTCCGCAACTCGCGCAGTCACCCCGGTCTTCATTCTCTGGCCTTCCGGTGTGGAAGACTCCTTCCTCTTCCTCACCGTCCGATTCGGCCTGGACCTTTTCATTGTGGATCGGGGTTGATTTCGCACCGGCCGTTGGTGTGACTTGCTTTTGTAGGGTTTCCGCCGCTTGGGTAGACATCTCGTGAGCCCTGGCTTCGTCCAAGGCGTTTGCCAGCGTTAGGTTGCTTTTAGATAGCAGCCGCCTCCGCAAACGGATGTCCCTGACCCCACGGATGAGTTGCTCCAGCAATGCCTCATCCAAGTCTCGGTACTCGCAATGTTTTGAGGCTTTCCTCAGGGCGGCCATGTATGCGCTGATGGACTCGCCTTCTTGCTGTCTGCGCTCCCCGAATTCGAACCGTTGCACATACTTGGATGGCATTGGTGCAAAATGGGCTTTTAGTAAAGTCTGCAGAGTTTGCCACGGTACCGACTGTACCGGCGTTGGCTCAGCCAGGGATTCTGCGGTGTCGAAAACTTCTGGACCGCAGTGGCTCAGGAAATAGGCTCGTTTCCTGTTGTCTGAAACTCCTTGAAGTTCGTTCGCCTCGAGGAAACACTCGAAACGAGCCATGTATGACCCCCATTTTTCCTTAGCTGGGTCGAATGGCGCTGGCGGTGTGTAGCCGGACATCGCTGCTTTCCGCCCTTGTTTGCTGGGTTCGCGTATTCCTGGTGAGTTCAGCTCTTTTCCTGGCGCTCTTAGCCTCGAGATCCCACCTTCGTCGCCAGTGTTAAATTCGGGCAATAACGAGGCAGGAGACCAGGATAGTGACAACAGCTCTTTACTATATGGTGAACCCAGCAACCAGTGCCCGGGAAAACCTCTCCTTATATACAGTTTAGCCGGTGGCTTCAACCAATCAGCAACGTGCTTTTTTCCCGCCAAAACTTTTAAAGATACATTACACATTCACTGAGTGAAACATTGTAAATTGAGGACTATCTGTACCATTATCTGGCCATTTGTCTCTCATTCTGAGCTTTAAAGTAGTATGAGCAATCTGTGTATGAAGGCATCTTCCTTAGCAAGATATTTTCTGCTTTCCCCATTGCCTGTTCAGACCACTCATCACTTCTTAAGTGTAGGAACAGAATATATTGCCATCCATTTACTACCAACCCATTGGAAATGTACCCCTTACTTCAGGGGTGGGTTCTACTTACCTTTACTACCGGTTCGCATCGTGCCCGTGCGCATGCGCAGAAGCTTCTGTGCATGAACAGAAGAGTTTTGATGACGTTTGGGTCAGTGGGCCTCCCGGTTTTACTACCAATTCTATAGACCCGGTCTGAACCGGGGGCAACCCACCACTGCCTTACTTACATTTGAAGACTGTTTCAAAATTGTTGCTTTCTGTCTTATGTTGTCTTCCAGATTAGTAGCAGTATCCCAGATGCAGTTCCAATTGGCAACAGCCTCTTGCACACCATTTCCTGTCCAGTAGTCAGTCAATAGAAAATGCTAGGCTCCTATATTATTTGGTGCTTGGTCAATTCTTTGAGATTGATTCAATGATGGACTATTAACAGAATATCAGGATAATAGAGTTGGAACAGATCTTGGAGATCTTCTAGTCAACCCCCCTCCCCATTCAGGCAGGAAACCCTATAACATTTCAGATAATCTCTTCTTAAAAGCCTCCAGGATTGGTGCAACCACCAGGTCTGGAGGCAAGTCATGATTAATTGTCCTGTCAGGAAATTTATCCTTAGTTCTAAATTGCTTTTCTCCTTGATTACTGTATTTTTTGGAGTATAAGACTCATCAGAGTATAAGACGCAACTTAGTTTTGGGGAGGAAAATAAGAAAAAAGCTGATTGGCAGGTGGATTGGCCTCCCGGAATACCGCTAATCAGCTGTTCCAGAGGTGAATTTTAGCAACAGGTCCCTTAGTTGTGAAGCTCTGTGCCTTGCTTTTTTTTTTTTAGCTTTTTTCCCTGCCTCTGAAACTTCTGAAACTCTGTTTCAGAAAAAACTTTTTTTATGTCTCTGAAAGCCTCTGAAACAGCTTTAAAAAAAAAAAGCCTCTGCAGCTCTGTTTGGAGGCTTGTTTTCTGAAGCTCTCTTTGGGGGCTTCTTTTCTGAAGCTTCTTTTCTGATGCTTTTTTCAGCCTCTCAAACCTCCGTTTGAGAAACTGGATGGGTCTATATTTGGAGTATAAGACACACCCAGATTTTCACCTTCTTTTTTGGGGGAAAAATGTGCGTCTTATACTCCCCAAAATACAGTAGTTTCCATCCATTGCTTCTTGTCCTGTCTTCAGGTGCTTTGAAGAATAGGTTTACCCTCTCTTCTTTGTGACAGCTCCTTAGATATTGGAACATCGCTATCATGTCACTCCTAGTCCTTCTTTTCATTAATCAATTCCTGTAACCATTCTTCATATATTTTACCCTCCATCTTTATTGCTCTTCTCTGCACTCCTTCTAGAGACTTTTAAAACAATATGAAAAACATCTTTTGGTGACCAAAACTTGATGCCACAGTCCAAGTGTGGTCTTACCAAGGCATTATGAAATGGTACTAATGTTTCACGTGATCTTGATTCTATCATTTATATCACTACAAAGCTTACCTTTCTTTTTTTTACTTTTCTTTTCTTTAAAAAAAGGTTTAGGTTGCAAGATAGGAATGTTGCTAACTTTGTTTCTATGTAGCTGACTTACCAGTTCTTCTTTGTACTAATTTTTCAAGATGTTAACAGATTTCATAGTTATAAAAAGAGGACAATTGACAATATTTTGTTTGTAATCTTGGTTTCCTCCCAGAGATTTTCATAGTTAAAAAAAGCAATCTCCATGATCCCTGATTTTGTTTAGCAGAATTCTATTGATAGAATTTTATTTTCTGCTTTTTCTTGTATTTCTGATCCCACAGAATGTTTTTTAAATAGTGTAGGGTTAAATAAAAAGTAAATCATCAACCTGGATGTACAAATGTGTGTTTACATTCATCTGGATAACAATACGAATAAAGATGCACATGTGTGTGGACAGAAAATGAAATTATTATTAATGGCTGCTTGAAAAAAGGGTAGTGGTCTGTAACCATAGCATTTGAGTCATTGTGAAATCTCAGGCCTCTCATCTTTAAATATCTTTTAAAAAGAAACCTTCTTCAGATTCAACTTCCTTCACACTAATCTTTCTTTCCACACTACCACAGCACAGAGCTGTATATATTTCCACATGTGGAGGAATTTCTTAATCATTAAAACAGGCCTTGAATTGGCAAAAATCACGTATGATTAAATAAAATGGGCAAAATGTCACTCTTTGGATCCTGCAGAAATGGATAAAGATTGCAGGAAGGATCAATGTACACAGGCTGAAGAAAGGACAAACATCTGCTAATCTAGAAATCATGCCAGTTTAGAAGTTGTATTAAATCATTATTAAAAGTTCAGTTCAATCATCTCCTGTGCTTTTCTGGAAAAGTGATTAATGCTTAGATCTTTAATTGTATTCCCCGACCTGTCTCCTTCTGGATATGTTTGGATTCTACAATTCTCAAAAGACTTGCTAACTGGAAATTACAAGAATTATACACCCAATGCATCTGGAGGGTGCCAGATTGGGAAAAGTCTGTGGCAAAATATATAAGACCTGTGAACATCATGAATCTCTCCCCTATGCTGCTATTATTATAATACAAAAACTGTGGTGGTGCAGTGGTTAGAGTGCAGCATTGCAGGCTAATTCTACTAATTGTCAGCAGTTTGATCATGACCAACTCAAGGTTGACTTTTGAGGTTGGTAAGATGAGGACCCAGATTGTTGGGGGCAATGTGCTGACTTTCTAAACCATTTAGAGAATGCTGAAAAGCACTCTGAAGCAGTGTACAAGTCTAAGTGCTATTATTATTATTACAATATTTAGCACTATTGGTAGTAATGGTTGTAGTAGTAATAGCATTAATATTGGAAGAATGTTCAATGGATACCATCAATTAAAGAATTTTGACTAATAGTGATCTAGGAAGAGAGTTTTCTCTGATGTTACCCTGCCCTTTGGAACATCTTACTTCCACAGGACCTCCAAAATAGTGTTAAGAGTATGAATTGGCAAAATCACGTATGATTAAATAAAATGGGCAAATGTCACTCTTTGGATCCTGCAGAAATGGATAAAGATTGCAGGAAGGATCAATGTACACAGGCTGAAGAAAGGACAAACATCTGCTAATCTAGAAATCATGCCAGTTTAGAAGTTGTATTAAATCATTATTAAAAGTTCAGTTCAATCATCTCCTGTGCTTTTCTGGAAAAGTGATTAATGCTTAGATCTTTAATTGTATTCCCCGACCTGTCTCCTTCTGGATATGTTTGGATTCTACAATTCTCAAAAGACTTGCTAACTAGAAATTACAAGAATTATACACCCAATGCATCTGGAGGGTGTCAGATTGGGAAAAGTCTGTTGCAAAATATATAAGACCTGTGATCATCACAAATCTCTCCCCTATGCTATTATTATTATTACAATATTTAGCACTATTGGTAGTAATGGTTGTAGTAGTAATAGCATTAATATTGGAAGAATGTTCAATGGATACCATCAATTAAAGAATTTTGACCACTAGTGATCTAGGAAGAGAGTTTTCTCTGATTTTACCCTGCCCTTTGGAACATCTTACTTCCACAGGACCTCCAAAATAGTGTTAAGAGTATGAATTGGCAAGGGGTTGCAGAATGATATGTGACCCAGGGAGATGGTTGGTGACATAAGGGCGCTCCTTAAAATGTGTAATATTTTAATTTTAATATAGTTCTTAATTTTGTTTTATCTTTGTTTTTCTTTATGCTTCTAGAGCACTTTTTATATTTGTACTGTAAATTGCTCAGAATCACTTAGGTGTTATGAGCAGTATAGAAATGTGATAAATAAATACATAAACTAATAAATTTGATATTCAATGTCTAAAAACTAAAATGAACCCTGTTCACATCTATTTTAAAAATAATGATATTCAAATTATAATTTTTATTTTCCATTTTGTTTAGTCTATACATTGTTCTATATAATCTCATATTGAATTGGAATATTGTGAAAAATAATGATTTAGTTTGCAAAAGTTATATGTAAAAAGAAGTCGATTAGAAACCATGTACTCATATCTTTTTCTCTGTAAGTCATCAGAGTCTTGATATTTCACAGTTTCTAGCACTTTGTTAACAGGAAATTTAAAGCATGTTTCTGTCAGATAGCTGTCTTGATAGATCACTCTACCTTTTTCTGCCAATAACCCTCTTAATGATTTAAAAATGCATGGTTATTTAACTGTCAGAGCTCAACTGTGCTTGAGCCTCAGTCAAATATTTTGTTGGCTTAGGACACAGAAATGATTTCTGTTATTATTTTATAATATTTTTTGGTTCTCTATTCCATTATAACAGACTTATAACAGACTTTCTCTCACATTATATTCAATTATCACAATATTTAATTGATATTAATATCAAAAATTGACATAGGTTTGCAGCTTTTGTTTCACAGTGAATTGTAAACATTTACAGTGAATTGTAAACGTTGTTATACAGTGAAGGTTATAGCCTTGCACTATAAGATATCAAACTCTGTGATCAGCTAAAAGACATATACTGCTCACATATTGTCAAATCAAAGTTCCTATTAAACTAAAAGGCATAACATTCTGCCAAATGTTCATATAATTCATATAATTTAAGCTTCAAAACTGAAAATTATCTATCTTCTCAGGATTATCTATATCGTACTAGTTGTCTTACAGCTCAAAGGGAATAAATCGGAATTGCATACATTAATGTAGAGCAAGTACTATTGAAGCTATATGGACCCAAGTTTGTACATGGCAAATTCCACTGGTAAATACAAGATCCACGACTTGAGTCCACTTGAATCACATTTGCTGCAGTTGCAGGAGAAGAACATCTGAAGCTGCAAAGACAGAATTACAGTTGGCACATGGAAGATAGTTAGTCCCAAAAGTGCTTTTTCCAAAAGCCAACTGAACTTTCTTGGTTTAGGAATAAAGTGGAAAATACTGGACAGAGGAGAATATCTGGAATCTCATCTATCTCACGGTCCCCAATCTTTCTGGCTCTGTGGACTGGCAACGGTAGCAGTGGTGGAGACAGCAGGAAGAGATGGTTTCGCACATGCAACCTGATACCCACATGAGCAAATGGGGCTTCTCATGCTTACTTGCTGCTTGTGTGGTCTGTTTCCTAATGGACCATATACCAGTACCCGTCCATGGACTGTGGTTGGGAAACCCTGATATATGTTGTCAAGAGTATAGGCAGTCTGACCATTCTTAGAATGGCTGCAATCCTAAGATTGCACAAAATATTTTAGCTATATACATGTGCCAAAAATCTAAACACAATTAATTGGAAATATAAAGATAATCAAAACAATAGTCAATTACAGAAGAAAACACAGAAAATTATGGAAGTAGCATAAAACATTGCGGCAGATATAACAGATCAGTAAATTTATTGTTAAAATCTCTGGGTAAGCAGAAAAGTCTTATTTTGTACATAAAACTTAATAAAAAAATTATCATGTGAGGTCCTAGAACAGGGCATTTCATAAACACAGATGAAAATTGTATCCTAAGGATAGTCATTTTCAAACCCTTGAATTAAACTGACATATTGTCTTCAGTATCTAATTTTTGCATTTTTTTCTGCAAATGCATGACACAGAGGCTTTATAATAAAGTTTTTAAATGTAACTTGATGAAACACGTCTCAAAAATTTGTTTCACTGAATGCAATAGAATGTTTTCCCACTTAACTATCTATAGGGCTGTATCTTAAATTTGTGATTGATACTCTAATACAGGGGTCTCCAACTTTGGCAACTTTCAGACTTGTGGACTTCAACTCCCAGAATTCCTCAGCCAGCAAAGTCTGAAAGTTGCCAAGGTTGGAGACCCCTGCTCTAATATATTCCTAATATATAGGTTTAAAAAGGAAGGAAGAATGCTAATAAGTATTGTTTTAAAAAAAGAAACATAACTAATTAAGTATTAAAGCCTTTCGGAAGGTACTTATTTATTATTTTAAAAAGCTTCTTTCAGTGAATATGAAGTTTTTTTCCTAGTTAGAGCAATCCTGCTAACTGGCATATTTCCCTTTTAACCAATTACTAGGAAAACCAACTCTGAGTCGTGGTTAATTTTGCTGATTCTTCTCCTGTCTTTCTTTTAGATAAACATTCTTGATAACATTCTTTTAAGATAAACTGATAGTTTGAGATTCATTCATTTCTTGCTGAATCAGAATCTGTTTGTAAAATAGGAGAAAACATAAATTTGGCTTCATAGCTTTATGGAAAAAGAACATAATTAAGAGCAGTCCATACAGCTGGCTCTTGCCTCCTTGCCAAATGGATATTGGCTATGGCCCTTAACTAAACAAAAGCTGAGGTTATGTTTTGTAAGCATGGGAAACAGCCAAGGGAAGAAAAACCAGCCTCAAAGGCTTTTAAGAATGAAATTGTATTATGATGCTAAAGTACATATGTTATATTAAATGCAGTGCACACAATATTTGAGTTCATTTTGTAAAATGCAGTTGGAAATAATTAATTCTGGAGCTTTAAAATTTCTACGAACATCTTTTTGTTTGCAAACAAGTTTGTATATCAGTCCATCTAAGGACTAATTTGTCACTGAATGCATGATGAAAACGAAGTATTGTCAACCTGGTCCATATAGGTAGTTTGCATGGGAGATCTCTGGTACAGGCATTAGTAGTCAAAATACTACAAAGTCACTCAAATTCATATTTTCTGCCATTTTCTCAACATTTTGAGTAAGAATACCAAAATATCACAAAATTTTAAACTCTCATACAACTTTAATTACTCATTAAATAATAGGTTTTTTTTGGTATTCTACAGACTTTATCCAAAAAATGATGTATCCACATTGTCAACCTCTGGATCTCAAAATTTTCAGTAGTGCTATATTAATCTGCACAGTCACTGAACTAAGCATCTGTTGCTCAGATTTATTTATTATAGCCTTCCTTATGGGTCCAAGACTAAAAAACAAAAACAAAAAAACAAAAAAAGCTTACAGCCAATCATAATTATAAGAAGCTCCAAAAGATCTATCCTGTTTTTTAAAAAAACTCAAATCACATTTTCTACCGTTAATAGGGCAGCAAAACTGCCAGATGATAATTTGACCAGCTCTGGAGATGCCCAGATAATATTAGACACACCTAGTGAAATGACTGTTTGAAGGGAAATGACTTCATCAGACCTGTCAGTTTGCTGCAGTAATCTTCTATTCCACAGTACTGTTGATAAATTGTTTTAAAAAAGTCTCTTGCAGAACAGCAAATCTCTTAACTACAGACCCTTCTTTGCCTCTTCTTTTTCTCTCTTCCTCAAAGTTGCCTTTGAGTATTGGAAAACATCTGGTTGAGATCCTATTACAAATTCAGCTATACAAAAGAATGGGGCTGTTCTTAAATGCTTGTATTGCACATTCTTGCATTTTGCTTGTAATTTTTCAATCTACTGCAAATGAAAATAAGCTCTACAGATTGTTATGAAATAGGTTATATAAAGTTCATTGATGTAGAAAACAGCTGCTGCTGTTACTAATCTAAGACCATTTTATTCATATTGCCATAAACAAATATACATAGAAGATGTATATACTCATGAGGAACTCTTGCGCCTGCGAGGTGCCCCCGCCTCGCAGGAATGGCCCTCCTCACTACCGAGGGCCGGCCTCCATGACGGGTCTTGGGACCCACAGAGGTGGCATGCGAAAAAGAAGAGCTTGTGGGGTTTCTTAGAGAGGGAACTTTTAAGGGGTGGGAGGGTAAGGGCGGGCAATGGGGTAACCCGTCGGGTGAGGCCAGTCTCTGCACATGCTCGCGGTCTTTCTTTATCAGGTTCGGAGGTTATGGGGTGGAGGTGTTCCTATTGATGAGGGTGGTTCTATTGACACGGTAAGTGGGAGAGGCAGATATGGCGGGCGAGGGTCATACCAAGTTTCGGGAGCGCGTGCTCGATGTCTGAAAGCGATCACGCGCTCCGACCCCTTGGACTTCTCCCGTTCCCCGGATGGTCAGGATCCTCAGAGCCCGGGCCTTCGGTTGATGTTGTGCAATGCTCGGTCCGTGGTGAACAAAGCCCCCCTTGTTTGTGATCTTATTCAGGGGGGTTCCGCGGACCTTATAGGCATTACGGAGACCTGGTTGGGCACGGAAGGGGGTGTGCCCCTCGTGGAGATGTGCCCGCTGGGTTTCTGTGCATTCCATCAACCGAGGGCCCAGGGTAGGGGTGGTGGGGTGGCGGTTGTGATTAGAGAGAGTCTAGAGCCGAGGGAGACCACTGTGCCTCAGATTGCCGGGTGCGAATCCCTCTTTGTGAGATGGGGTCATAGGTGTCAGATGGGTCTGCTGATCGCGTACCTGGCTCCTTGCTACGTGACAGCTGCCCTGCCCGAGCTCCTGGAGGTGCTGGCCGGGGTGGCAGTTGAGGCCCCCAGACTTTTAGTCATGGGGGACTTTAACTTGCCATCTTCCGGCCCGTCATCAACAGCGGCTCGGGAGTTCATGGCTTCCATGACGGCCTTGGACCTGACCCAGGTAATTGATGGCCCTACTCACATTGGGGGTGGCACTCTGGACCTGATTTTTCTCTCTGGTCAGTGGTTGAGAGATCTGGACTTAAAGGAAATAGTCACTGAACCGTTGTCATGGTCAGATCACTCTCTTCTTCGCCTGGACTTTCTGACCGCCATTCACCACCGCAGGGAGACGGAGCCGATACGTTGGTTCCGTCCCAGGCGCCTGATGGACCCGGATGGGTTCCGGACGGAGCTTGGGCCATTTCCTGAGGGTCTGGCTCACGGCTCGGCCGAGGAACTTGTTGCGGCCTGGGAACGGGCCGCGGCGGGGGCCTTAGACCGAGTCGTGCCTTTGCGGCCTCTGACCCGGCGCAGGGCCCAACCGGCTCCTTGGTTCTCCGAGGAGCTGAGGGGGATGAAGCGCCGGAGAAGACGCCTAGAGAGTTCCTGGAGGTCTAGCCGTTCGGAAGCTGATCGGACACTAGTGAAGTCCTATACTAGGACTTACCTAGTGGCATTGAGGAAGCGAGGCGTAGCTCGCCTCCTCCTCATTGCATCGGCAGATAACCGCCCGGCCGCCCTGTTTCGGGTGACTCGCTCCCTCCTTCATCAGGGGGAGCGGGATGACCCGTTGCAGGGACGGGCTGAGGAGTTTAACGGTTATCTATACGATAAAATCGTTCAGCTTCGGGATGGTCTGGACCAAGATTGCGGTGATGCGGGTGAGACGCTCGAGGGTGGTCTTGGCGACATTATTTGGGATGAGTTTGACCCTGTGGCTCCCGAGGACATGGACAGGTTGCTGGGTAGGTTGAATGCCACCACGTGTTTACTGGACCCGTGCCCCTCCTGGCTGGTGCTGGCCACTCGGGAGGTGACACGAGGCTGGCTCCAGGCGATTACGATCGCTTCTTTGGTGGAGGGTGTCTTCCCGGCCGCCTTGAAAGAGGCGGTGGTGAGGCCCCTCCTTAAGAAGCCTTCCCTGGACCCGGCTGTTTTAGGTAATTATCGTCCGGTCTCCAACCTTCGCTTCGCGGCGAAGGTTGTAGAGAGTATGGTGGCATATCAGCTTCCCTTGCACCTGGATGAAACTGTCTATCTAGACCCGTTCCAGTCCGGTTTCCGACCCGGTTACAGCACGGAGACGGCTTTGGTCGCGTTGGTAGATGATCTCTGGAGGGCCAGGGATAGGGGTTGTTCCTCTGCCCTGGTCCTATTAGACCTCTCAGCGGCTTTCGATACCATCGACCATGGTATCCTGCTGCGCCGGTTGGGGGGATTGGGAGTGGGAGGCACCGTTTATCGGTGGTTCTCCTCCTATCTCTCCGACCGGTCGCAGTCGGTGTTGACAGGGGGGCAGAGGTCGTCCCCGAGGCGCCTCACTTGTGGGTGCCGCGGGGTCGATTCTCTCGCCTTCTGTTTAACATCTACATGAAACCGCTGGGTGAGATCATCAGTGGTTTCGTGTGAAGTATCAGCTGTATGCGGATGATACTCAGCTGTACTTTTCTACACCGAACCACCCCAACGGTTATCAAGTGCTGTCCCGGTGTCTGGAGGCCGTCGGGTCTGGATGGGGAGAAACAGGCTCAAGCTCAATCCCGCCAAGACAGAGTGGCTGTGGATGCGGCATCCCGGTACAGTCAGCTAAATCCGCGGCTGAACATCGGTGGCGAGTCATTGGCCCCGATGGAGAGGGTCCGCAACTTAGGCGCCCTCCTGGATGAGCGGCTGTCTCTAGAAGAGCATTTGACGGCCGCTCCAGGAGAGCGTTCTACCAGGTTCGCCTGGTACGCCAGTTGCGCCTTTCTGGACCGGGATGCCCTATCCACGGTTACTCACGCACTCGTGACGTCTCGCCTGGATTACTGCAATGCTCTCTACATGGGGCTCCCTTGAGGGGCATCCGGAGGCTACAGTTAGTCAGAATGCAGCTGCGGGTGATAGATGGAGCCCTCGTGGCTCCCATATGACACCTATCCTGCGCAGACTGCACTGGCTTCCTGTGGCCTTCCGGGTGCGCTTCAAGGTTTTGGTGACCACCTTTAAAGCGCTCCATGGCATTGGGCCGGGTTATTTACGGGACCGCCTACTGCGACCGAATACCTCCCACCGTCCCGTGCGCTCTCACAGAGAGGGTCTCCTCAGGGTGCCGTCAGCGAGGCAATGTCGTCTGGCGGCGCCCCGGGGAAGGGCCTTCTCTGTGGGGGCTCCCACCCTCTGGAACGATCTACCCCCCGGACTTCGTCAGCTTTCGGACCTTCGGACCTTCCGCCGCGGGCTTAAAACATACTTATTTAATTGTGCAGGACTGAGCTAGATTTTAAATTTTGGGTTTTAAATTGGGTTTTATTTCTATTTTTAATTGGACGGGCTTTAGAATAAGTTTTTTAAATGTTTTATATTGTATTTATATTCTATTTATCTGTTTTTAGTGCCTGTAAACCGCCCTGAGTCCCTTGGGAGATAGGGCGGTATATAAATATGATTAATAAATAAAATGATTAATAAATAAGATAAAGACACCATAGAATGTAAAACAGAGATGTATTGGTCAATTCTAGAGGAAGCCACTATCTGAAAAATATCTATCTAATTTAAATATATCTTGGAATTATCCCTTGGTAAGGTGTCCAATACAATATAGAATAGAATAGAATTTTTTTATTGGCCAAGTGTGATTGGACACACAAGGAATTTGTCTTGGTGCATATGCTCTCAGTGTACATAAAATAAAAGATACCTTCATCAAAGTACAACACTTACAACATTTAATGATAGTCATAGGGTACAAATAAGCAATCAGGAAACAATAAATATCAATATAAATCATAAGGATACAAGCAACAAAGTTACAATCATACAGTCATAAGTGGAAGGAGATGGGTGATGGGAACGATGAGAAGATTAATAGTAGTGCAGATTTAGTAAATATTTGTTTAGCAGAGTGATGGCATTCGGAGAAAAAACTGTCCTTGTGTCTAGTTGTTCTGGTGTGCAGTGCTCTATAGCATTGCTTTGGGGGTAGCAGTTGAAACAGTTTATATCCAGGATGTGAGGGGTATGTAAATATTTTCACAGCCCTCTTTTTGACTCGTGCAGTATACAGGTCCTCAATGGAAGGCAGGTTGGTAGCAATTGTTTTTTCTGCAGTTCTAATTATCCTTTGAAGTCTGTGTCTGTCTTGTTGGGTTGAAGAACCAAACCAGACAGTTAAAGAGGTACAGATGACAGACTCAATAATTCCTCTGTAGAACTGGATCAGCAGCTCCTTGGGCAGTTTGAGCTTACTGAGTTGGCGCAGAAAGAACATTCTTTGTTGTACTTTTTTTGATGATGTTTCTGATGTTAGCTGTCCACTTTTAGATCTTGCAATATGGTAGAAACTAGAAATTTGAAGGTTTTAAAGGTTTTATCACTTTAAAAGTATGCTTCACAATGTTTGTTTTGAGCAAGGGTATTCATGGCATTCTTTATGCACCCATAAATAACCCAGGCAAGTGGAAGATGGTAGCAAGGTTGACCTATGAAGAAAGCAGTAAAGGGCTAGGGATCTCTTCTAAGTATCAGTGTCAGGAGTTAAATTTTCTAAAGCATCACTCATTCATGGAGATTTGAGGGAAGCTAATGTGAGAGTCAACAATAAACTATACAGGCTTAGTCTTTCTTTTGCTTGGTTCTGCCACCTAATCACCAAATTACTTTTTTTTTACTTTTCTGAAAAGTAAGGGTTGTCTTTATGAGTATATTAAATAGTGATATTCTTCTTACAGATCTGAGTTGCAGGCTAATGGTTGCAGTGGTCTAGCTTTTAAAAGGTAAAGGTTCCCCTGCACATGCATGCTAGTCGTTTCTGGCTCTAGGGGCTGGTGCTCATCTTCGTTTCTAAGCCAAAGAGCCAGCACTGTTTGAAGACGTCTCTGTGGTCATGTGGACGACATGACTAAATTCCGAAGGCACACAAAGCACTGTTACCTTCCGACCAAAGTGGTCCCAATTTTTCTACTTGCATTTTTTACTGCTTTTGAACTGCTAGGTTGGCAGAAGTTGGGATATGTAACAGGAGCCCACTCTGTTATGCAGCGCTAAGGATTCGAACCACTGAACTGCCAACCTTCGGATTGATAAGCTCAGTGTCTTAGCTATTGAGTCCCTAGACCTTGTGTAAGGCCTAGCCTTACACAACTAATTAAGAAAGATATGGAACAGAAACTAAATTCTATGGCAGATCAAATTTTGTTCCTTTCTCACTAGTGCATGACTATAGCATGACCCACAACAAAGGCTTATGCACTTGCTCTTATTCTCTATTGTCATTAGACAGTATTCTTCTAATGCAGGAATAGAACAGGTTATGCACACACAAAAAGTGGATATAACATCATTTTAGAATTCAATTTTGGCATAGGACATTTTTCATATATATGTATGTATGTATGTATGTATGTATGTATGTATGAACTACATATATATGCAAACAATTCTACAGTGAAAGGCTACTCTTAACAACATAATTATTACTGCCTGTAGTTCCACAAAAGAGAATATTATAATACATACGCTGGAATTTTGGGCACCACAAAGGTGTTTGTTTTTCTCTGTATGCTGTTTTTATTGTGTCTCAAAAATGTAAGAGCCAGCAAGATGGCAGCTTTAATTAACACAACCAATTTCTCACTGGATCATTGCTTCAGAAATATTTTCTTACCAGATTTCTCAATGCCTTTGACAATGGTAGAGCTTCTAATAATTCTTTAAAATTCAGGTAAATATTCAGATATGTGTCTACTTTGAAAATAGCCCATGTTGAACTGTGTAGCACATCACCACAGGAAATGTTTTATGAGATTTTGTATTTATGTCATAAAATGCTTTATGATAACACACAATTCTGGTTGCCCCTAGGTTTTACCCATATTAGAAACCTGTTGTACAAATTGCATTGGCTCACAGTTTTCTAATGTTGCAATTCAAGATGCTAGTTATTACCTTTAAAGTCCTACATAGCACAGGCTGAGGTTATTTGCAGGACACTCTCTCTTTGAGGGTATCTGCCTATCCCACTGGAGAGGATAGGATAGGCACGCTCCAGATTTCTTTTTTCAAATATGGCTATCTTATGGGTCTTTGTAAATATGCCTTTTCCATTGCAGCCCTTGCACAATGGAACACCCTCAACTCTGAGATCCAATAGGCCTCTATCCTTTTATCCACTTAAAAAGAATTTAAAACTTGGCTCTTTCCTTAGGCACTGGAAGAAGGAACTGAAAATGTGGGTTGCAGCAGAGAAGTATGGTTGTGGCACTGGGTTTTTCTGGCATTTTATTTAGTTGGTTGCTTGTATATAATGGTTTGTTAGTTTTAAATCTACCAGTTTGTTTCTAAAAGTTGGTTTTAAAACATTTGTTTTCAATAAATAAGTAAATAAATAAATACATGTTATGCTGCGTTATGTTCCACAGATGTTTAATTCAGTGGTTTGTCAGCAAGGCACAAATCTATATTTATTCTACAAATGTCTCAATATGGAAATAAGACAATGATTTTTGCAAGACAGAGAGAGCAAATCACATTGAGAACTGGTTGGTCTACATTGTCAGACATGCAATGCTGAATTAAGCCATTCATAAAAGGTTGCTCCTCCTATAGACTAGGGTTACAGCTCTAGACTAATGGACTGTCACATTCTGGACATTATCAGTGGAACGTTATGGTTTAGATTTCTTTGTAAATCTATACTACCCTTGTGTATCTTGCATTGTACGCTACAAAATACTGACCTTGCAAAGTAATGGTTTCTAATAATACTCAAAACAGTAGTTGAATTGCAGAAAGTACTAGCTAGGAGTGCCAAAAGTTTAACAAACGCTGCAATTGTCAGCAAAATGGATTGCTTCTTTAGTAACCATCAATCATTCTGTCTTGCATGCAATCAAAATAAACTCAGCAAAATTCATCTAATACATTTTCTGTAATTCTCTCCATGCAGAGCCTCTGATGCACATTTATGATATTCTGAAAACATTTTTGTGTCTTGCCAACCACCTAAGTCAGTATTTGTCTCGGGTTTATAATTTTTTTTCCCAAACAGTGTCTCTGCAATGAAAACCATACTTCTTGCATTCACTCATACATTTTTTCTTTCCCTGAAGACTACCTACAATATACTTTGTTCCGTTATATTATTGGAGCAGTCTTGACTTGTATGTTTTATCCATTACTCTGACTTTCTCAGAGATGAAATCCTCTCATGAATCAGTACTTGACTTAAGGCATTAGAATGAAAAATAAAACTCAAAACAAATAAGTACTGTAAATAAAAAACTACATAGTAAGTCAATACTGCAAAATCTCCATTCCCACCCCACTCTGGGGTCAGCCACGGGTGATATTTGCCAGTTCTCCAAACTACTCAAAATTTCCGCTACCAGTTTTCCAGAACCTGTCAGAACCTGCTGGATTTCACCCCTGAAATGATTAAAAAAGCAGCTGAAAACAATGCTGTCTGAATACTGTTGTACAAACACTATACAAGTCCATGGTGAAACTATACTTAAAACATTGTGTACAATTCTGGTCATCAGAAATTATTAAAAAAAATTCTGCAGAGCTGAAAAAGATCTATTATTTATTTTTTGAATACAACAATCGGTGGACTGTTCATTTCCAATTTAATAAAAGATAGCAGTTAATGCCAACCAACAATTTATTAATGATTTCAAAGTAATTAGTTATACCAGTACTATTCCAGACAAAACAAAACGTGTGTAAGATTTTCCTAAAACCCAGAACTATGGGTGTTTCTTCCCGAGGAAAATTAGTTGCTTTAAAAGAGAAGAACAATAACTGAGAGGGTGCACAGCCCACATCTCCTATAGAGTTAGAACCCTTTACATTCTTTCCCTTGAAGGTAGTCTGAGGTGGGCCAAATCTCTGCTGGGGAGACATTTCCTGGACATCAAAATAACCAATACTATGATCCCAGCGGTGGGTTTCACATATTCTTACCATCTTTTCGCTCATGTGCACATCCCTTCCACACACACACACACGCCCGGCCTTCCGCATGCTCGCTGTGTGCATGCATGCCTTCCATGCATGTGTCCGGCCTTCCACACATGTGCTTTGCTTGCACGTGTGCCTTCCATGCATGCGCCTGACTTCGAAAACATGGCTAAATAGCATTATGTCAGGGCAGATTGCCAGGCCCACCTGCAGCTGCCACTACCAGTTTGTCTGAATAGCTCCGAACCACCTCTGAATACCATCTCTGTACGACCCACAAGTGAATCAGGAGCCAGAAAAGGACAAACATGATCAAGGCAGTAATGAGGAAACAAAATACTCAGACCTTCAAAACTTAGAGGAAAAAAGTAAATAAATAGAGACAGGATCAAGTGGAAATAGTAAATAAGTAAAAAGGTCAATTTCTTTCTTATACTCAATTAAATTAAATTTTAGTTAATTAAAATTTAGATTTCTATTTTATTAAACCTTGAGAGAAAACTGATGAATCATGATGATTCTTAGTCCACTGAATTACATAATATATGTACATGTGGAAATTCACAGGTGTGGGAGGGGGAAATAGTGTGTGTGTGTGTGTGTGCGTGTGTGTGTGTGTGTGTGTGTGTGTGTGTGTGTGTTGGATCAATATATTTTGTTTGTCCAGATACTGAAACAAAAGATATATCTAGGTTATTATCAGATTATTCTTAAAATATACAAGAAGCAGCAATTTTTGTTTTGTCTTTGTTCAACTCTTCTGAAACTAAAATTAACAGCAAAGGGGACAAAGGATACTCTTGTCTTGCCCCTTCTTAGTTAAATCATAATTAAGCTTAATTAAATCATATTAACTATAATGTGTGACTTTGGAGATGTGTATATCAGTTTAAACGAATGTATAAAATTTATCCTAAAGTCCATATCCTCCAAGACTTTAAACATAAAAGACCAATTCAAATGATGAAAAGTGTTCTCTGTATCAAAAAAAAATAAAAATAAAAATCAATGCTGCTTCATTCTTGTTATGTTGTTGTAAATGCTCTATCACAGGGGTCTCCAACCTTGGTCATTTTAAGACTTGAAGTCTACAAGTCTTAAAGTGACCAAGGTTGGAGATCCCTACTCTATCACACCCAATATAATTTTCACATGGTCTCTCAATTGTCTTTTGGGTAAAAACCCACAGTGATCCTCACAAATAAAATCCTGTAAGTTTTTCTTTAGTCTATCCACCAATATTGTTGCAAATATTTTATAACTAGATGAGCTGGGCTTTTGAGAGCCGGTTTGGTGTAGTGGTTAAGACATCAGGTTAGAAACAGGGAGACTGTGAGTTTTAGTGTCATCTTTGGCATGAAGCCAGCTAGGTTTCCTTGAACCAGTCACTTTCTTTCAGCTCTAGGAAAACACTTGACAAAACACTTCTGAAAAAAACTGCCAATAAAATTGTGGAGACTTGTCCAGGCAGTTTCTAAGAAATGGACATAATTGAATGGAAGGGAAAAAATAGCTAAAGTAAGTTTTAAATGAACCATATCTGACTATGGCGTTACATGGAATTAAAGGGAAACAAGCCATATTTTTTAATCTGTGCTTGATTTTATGTCCATAATTACATACTGAGCAAGGCGCTGCATTCACAAGGTTCCATATGATCTGAAACTTTTAGTTTTTCACCATTCGTATCCAACTTGAAATTATTCACTCCATTTCTCTGGTAAATAAGCTTATTTTGCTCTTGGATACATTGATTTTGAAATATATACTCCTCTCTTTATCATAGGTAAAGGTAAAGGTTCCCCTAGTCGTTGCTAGTCGTGCTAGTCGTTGCTGACTCTAGGAGGCGGTGCTCATCTCCGTTTCAAAGCTGAAGAACCAGCGCTGTCCGAACACATCTCCGTGGTCATGTGGCCAGCATGACTCAACGCCAAAGGCGCATGGAACGCTGTTACCTTCCCACCAAAGGTGGTCCCTATTTTTTCTACTTGCATTTTTACATGCTTTCGAAACTGCTAGGTTGGCAGAAGTTGGGGCAAATAACGGGAGCTCACCCTGTTATTTGGCAGCACTAGGGATTCGAACCGCTGAGCTGCCAACCTTTCAATCGACAAGCTCAACGTCCTAGCCCCTGAGCCACCTCATCTCTTTATCATACAATATAACATATTGTATGATAAAGAGACAAATTTATAACAATTACAATTGTTATAATATTAAATTATATATAATAATATAATCATATTATAATATATTATATAATTTATATATATACATTATATTATATGATTATAACAATATAATCATCAGGTTTTCAGACAATAACACAGCATTGTTCTACATGTACAATCATGTCCACAACAGGTGTTGGAGGCTGTTTACCTAATTTCAAAAAATATCATTTCATCAAAATTGTTTTATATTTTCTTTGCTTTTTTAATTATAATCCTTCTTTGTTCCCTTTTTGCACATTGTTTGCTACTTTTTTTCTTCTGTACACATTAGATTGTAAAATATAATTTTGTGCTTTGCTTTTTATAGCAATCATTATTCTGTAGTCTTTGCTATACTCTTTCGGGGAGAAATCAATGGGGTAAAATACCTGTAGGTATTTGCCGATTTCTTGATAAGTAGAATTTCTTATATCTGCTTTGGTTGCACTCCACATGGACACAATTTACTGGAGTGAACAAAGTAAGATATTGCATAGTTAACTGATATTTTTGAGCTTATTTAGCATCTAAAACTGAATAGAGGCCCCAATGGAGTAACTCTGCACCTATTGGATGGATTCTTGCTGTTCTTGGTTGAAATGTTCTGTGAATGTGAACCTTCCTGAGAATAGAAATCAGACCTGACTTGAATTAGTGATGTGACCTTTATTACTGTAACAGAAGGAAAATTTGTTTGCAGGAAATGCACTTTAGGAATAGGCAAAGTTGGTTACCAGCTAGCCTAATCTTGCCAGGAAAAGACTCAAAAAGCATATGCTCCATGTGCGAGTTACCTGGGAAGAAAATAAGAAGGAAGTGACCTCAAATTATTAACATCCTAGAAAAAGAACAGACATCAGTCTTGAGATGAAAATGGAACAGGTTGTTCCTTTTCAGTGATCTTTGTTGCAGCCTGAATAAGGATTGTGTCCCTCTTGTCTTATAAGACTTCTCACAGTATTCTGTACCATTGGCCATGGTGACTTACTGGACCAGAAGGGTTAGAAGTCAGGGACATTCTATTGTTCTTGTCCTATCTGAGTGGTTAGTTTCAGTTTATAATCATAGGGAAAAGTGTTCATAGCCCCAATTGCTTCCAACCCCTTTTACTTCATCATTCCACTAAGCATCCTTTTCCCTACCTTCTGTTTCTCAATCTCTTCACTTTCACTCATGTTGTTCTATTTTCCTTTACTTCCAGGTCCGTTTTTCTTAACAGCACCCTTTGTAATAATGAAATAAGAAATTCTTATTGTCCTTGTGTTTCATCATAAACAATCAAACCAATCATTCTTTTTCCATATAAATATTCACAAATTGACTGATTCTTAAGTTTCCTATAGAAAAAAAACCAGTCATTTTTCTAAGTAAATACTCACCAGCTATTCTCGGTCATATTTGGGTACAAAGAATGTAATTACTTTTTCTGTTGGTTCTCATTTCAGTTCCACCCATCTGTCACCTAAGGAACTAATTATTTCCACATGTCACATTCCTGTTTAATGTTCCATAGTTTTCCCCAAGAGATATTCCTAGTTCTTCCATCATCATCTTTCACAGATTACAATTGCTGTTATTATTATTATTGGTATAACAATAGTGATGATCAAGTGCTTAAGAAAATATCTTCTGCTGCCACCATCAATTTAGCACCGTGATTCCTATGAGCAGGATGTGATATTTAATTCTTACAATTAATGGTCAGTATATTTCTTCTCTTGATTTGTCAGATCCACTTTAAAGTTTTGATTGTCAGCAGTAATTATCCTGAGGATTGTATCTCAAGAGGACAAAATTTTGCTGGATAACTTTGTTTTTCCTTTGAGAATGCAAGGCTGTTTCTGCTGCTCCTACTCAATTCACAAAAGAAGTAGCAAAGATGTACCTCATTAATTCACTCAGTTACATGATACATCTAGCTTGGCTCTGAGTTATTGCTGTTTTTTCCTTAACACATCAATGATGCTTTAGATTTTCTTCAAAGAGGTAATACTCCAGCTCTTTGCACATTTCAGTTGCAAAGAGTTAGATTGTTTGCATTTCTTCAAATTGCATGCATATTTGGTGCTTCCTGAATTCTTGGTTTAATATTTTCATGAAGGACCTGGTGCATAAATTGTTCTGAGATTCCTGCTCCTCTTTTGGAGCAATCCCTATTGAGAACATCACCAGCTGAACTGTACTGCACGTGGACTGTACTTTTGTCTTTCCCACATAATCTTTGTATTCCAAGAGAGAGATGAGCAAGCCTTGGAGGAAGGAATGCTCAGAATATCCCATTAAACTACTGGAGGAAAGGTAGGAAATAACTCTAATCAAGAAATACAATAAATAAAAACTTTGGGACAAAAATTTGGGCAAAGCTATGATAGAAAAAAATTGCAAATAGGTATTTCTAATATAACAGTTGTATAATCTGGTAAAGTACAGAAAGTTTACACATTAAAATTTAGTATTGCTTGTATTCTGGCTGGATGAAATTAGATTCCCAATCATGCTGTAATCAAGAGAAATAATAGTAATAAAAATACTAACACAATCTCAGAAATGCTCTAATGCACTGAAAATAAATATCTGCTCATGATTATATACTAGTAGTGCTTATTAACCAAAATTATCTTGTTTAATTTCTGCAATGCATTCTCTATTCCTATATTGTATATACATACGAATAATTTCAGATGGAAAATAAATAAAGAATAACACCCCAGTTTTCACATTTGTCAAAGCAGCCCAAGGAACAAGACTATCAGCAGCCATAATACCAGCCTTGTCTTAGCAAATAAAATTCTATAAGAACGCGAGGCATAAAAGTTGAAACAATGAAGATGTTTCCTTTACCAGAAGGAAGCCTTGATAAGCTCCAGTAAATTTAATCATTTACTTTTCATAATATATGTCTAATTTACTTAATGACTGTGACTGAGATGGTTGCCAGTCAAAACTTCTGCCTTTCTTCATCTAACTAAACTTTCCCTTTACCAGTATACGGGAAAGAATGAACATGGCAACACTTTAAAGAATGGTATAAAGTTAGAAGGATTACATTGAATTTTGGTGTCTGTTTTATAAAAAAAACACTTGTGCAGCTGGATAAGAACTAAAATATTTTGTTGTTTTGCTATAATTTGAATAGTTTGAAGATATATGCTTTTGATAACAGTCTAGTTACCAATTAACTTTAAAATTAAGATGGCATATGTTATGTGATAATAGTTCAAGCACTGGATAATTTTCAGAGACAAGTCAGAGTATGCATTTTATGAACTTTGAATCGCTGAACAGCCCAGGCCCTCTATACAAAATAAACAGTTTGAGAGTAATAATTTGCATGGCAATGAGCACCATACCATATTTCTGTTTTTTTTCTCCAATCCATGAAAAATCCCTACCAATGCATTTCATGGGAATTCCACTGTTTCATTAAAAATGAAAATGCTAACATTCAGGTTGATGCCTATTTGACTAGTTTACTAAATGAGCTAGAATGTAGGCTTTTTTCATTAGATTTTTATTATCCTTGGTAGTGAAACATCCATATTAATAGAATTCTATAACTAATGATACAGTAAGCTTGCTACAACATAAGATACAACATGAGATTATGATATAATTGCAATAAGCAAGTTCAACAGGAAATCAATAAAGGTACAAGCAAAGCAAAAGAACAGCCAACCATAACTTCATTAATAATTTGTTTTGGATTTAGTCAGAAAAAAAACAAATGGATTAATGAAATGAAATGAAAAAAGCAAAAATGAATTATAAATAAATTATACAATTCTCTCATCCAATTTGTGCAATTTATTTATTTTCTATAGTAAATTATTAAGAACAAAATGTTTGACTGTGTTTTGATTAATAAGCTTTGATATTAGTTAGTGTAAATATCACTTTGGTTTACACTCCAGAATTTTCTGCTGGGGCATTTATTCATTTACACTATTGTAAAGAATTATGAGGGAGGGAGCATTAAAAAGTAAAATTATTTAGATACAATAAATAATGCTGTGGAATGATTTCCATGTTATCAACCAAACATATAGACTACCAAAATAGTCAGATTTGATGATGAACAAAGATTTATTTTTGGTATAGTTGCTGGTCATCCAAATCAAGTATCTTTAGAGATCAGTCATGAACATGTACAGTAGATTAAAAAATAATTAACTGGAAGACATCCATTTATTAATTATTACATTATTTGGGAATTTCAAGTTGATTTTGCTGCTTTTGTTTTGTTTATTGATTTAGTACTCTGGCCATTATAATAGACAAAACACATCTACTCAACGTAAGGAATGAGAGATCAAGATACAGTATTCCAGTGTTTCTCAACTTCAGAAGCTTGAAGATGGATGGACCTCAACTCCCAGAAGTCTCCTGCCAGCTAGCAGAATAACAAATATCTACTCAATGTAAGGAATAAGAGATCAAGATACAGTATTCCAGTTTTTCTCAACCCCGGGAGCCTGAAGATGGGTGGACTTCAACTCCCAGAATTCTCTCGCAGCTAACTAGGCTGGCGGGGGAATTCTGGGAGTTGAAGTCCACCCATGTTCAAGATACCAAGGTTGAAAAACACAAAAGTATTCCAAATGTGGAAGAATTCAACTCAAAAATTATCCTGCTATGAAATTCTGTGAATATTTGTTTTGTTTTGGTTAGTTATTGAGTTCACTGCCAGCACTCTTATCTTCAATACAGAATATGATCGAAGATCTATGAAGGAGTATCAGTAAAATAAATGAGTTTCTCCTATACTGTATATGTACAGATCAAATGTAATTTAAAACTTACATAATTTTGATGCTGGGATTACAGAGAAATATTCTAGAGAAATATTCCAGGTTAGAAATAATTTCTGTAAAACTTTTATAGGTACAGAATAACAGAGTTGGAAAGGCCCTTCTAGTCCAATCCCCTGCTCAGGCAGGAAGCTCTATCCCATTTCAGTCAAATGGTTGTCCAATCTCTTTTTAAAAACTTCCAGTGTTAGAGCATTCACAATCTCTGGAAGCAAGTTGTTTAACTGATTGATTGCTCTGTCAGGAAACTTCTCCTTAGTTCTAGGCTGCTTCTTTCCCTGATTAGTTTCCATCCATTGCTTCTTGTTCTTCCTTCAGGACAAGTGTTGGAAGGCTACATCCATTCTGTTACTTCAAATATCAGTATAATTACAGCTTGAAAACATGAGGCAAAATTTCACATTTGTTATGATATAGTGAGGCTTTCAGCTAGTTAGTGGGAAAATTGTCAGGATTTTGATGGTCAGAACTCAATATTGCTCTTACTTGTTATCATGTTGGGTAAGTTCAAGACAGTTAATGTCTATGTAGCTTTTTCTGCCTATGATCATTTCTCTCCTAGTTCCTTCAAACTATGCATGATGTGTAATAAAATAAAATATTATTTTGGTTCTTTTTTTAAAACTATCAATGATCCATAGAAAAGAAATTGGAAGAATTGTTCAGAAAATGTTGTTTGTGCTTTTCCCATCACTTTATAAAATTATTTCCAGATCATCTCACATGGTTGTAGCATATTCAAATGTGTAGCAGTGATTATTCCTAGCTACTCTGAAGGAAATTTTTGAGAGTTATGGTTCTAATATATCTGAAATATGACAGGTCAAAGAGTGGCATTTATTCTTAAATGCTAAACAGTCAATATATCCTGCAGTCCTTGTCCTGGAAAATTAAAGCCACTTCATTAGATATAGTGAATAAAAACAATGAACTTGGGCCTGAAGTACATATATAAGCTCACTATAAACCGGGATCATACATTCTTTCTCACATACATTACATTATCATATGCATAGACTCTTATGAGTTATAACTGTTAAATTATATTTCATACATTTTAAAGTTATGCATTTCATATCAAATGGTAAATGCATTTATTTTACATTTTAAACATAATATCTATTTTGAACATGAATTTTGCAACTTTTTTTTGTCAAATGGATCTCGTTATACAGGTAGTCCTTGATCTACAAACATTCATTTAGTGACCATTTAAAGTTACAACAGTACTGAAAAAAGTGACTTATGACCATTTTTCACAGTTACAACCTTTGTGGCATTCCCATGATCATGTGATCAAATTTCAGATGCTTGGCAACTGTTTCATACTTAGGACCGTTACTGTGTCAAAGTCATGTGACCACCATTTGTGACCTTCTGAGAAGCAAAGTCAATGAGGAAGCCAGATTCTTTTGACAGCCTGTTTATTAACTTATCAACTGCAGTGATTCATTTAACAATTGTGGCACAAAAAATGGGGGGAAATGCCCCCATTCTCACTCACTCCCCCATTCTCACTTAACTGTCTCACTTAACAATAGAAATTTTGGGCTCAGTTGTGGTCATAAGTCAAGGATTACCTCTATTTATGCATTCATTTACAGAATTTTTGGATATGTAAATTCTGCCATCAGCATGAAATGCCATTCTTATTGAGAATAATAATTCTGATTATTATACTATATGCATTTCCTACCATATCATAAGCCAGTCTTAAAATGATATATCACAGTCTTGCAAGCAAATCTTTAAAAAATTGATCAAACAGTATGTGAGGAAAGATTTTAAAATTAAGCAGATACTTAATGATTTTTAGTAAATACTTAATGTCTCATTGTAATGGTGCTTATTCTGTGTAGCTCACACTTAACTTTTTTCTGCAATAATGATGCTGATTATTATTATTATTATTATTATTATTATTATTATTATTATTATTATTATTATTATTATTATTATTTATTTATTTATTTATTTATTTATTTATTTATTTATTTATTTATTTATTAAATTTCTAGACCGCCCTTCTCCCGAAGGACTCAGGGCGGTGTACAGCCAGGCTAAAAACATACACAATATTAAAAAACTAAATTAAAACACTTATTACACAATTGGCCGAAAAATTAAAATAATTAAAATCTAAAAAACCCCAATTTAAAATATAAATAGAATTTAAAATTTAAAAGCTAAACAGTTTAAAAACGTTTAAGCTAGCCCCGCGCGAATAAACAAATATGTTTTCAATTCGCGACGAAAGGTCCGAAGGTCAGGTATTTGACGTAATCCAGGGGGAAGTTCATTCCAAAGAGTAGGAGCCCCCACAGAGAAGGATCTTCCCCTGGGGGCTGCCAGCCGACAGAAGTCCCTCTCTGTGAAAGCGTACGGGACGGTGGGAGGCATGAGGTAACAGCAGGCGGTCCCGTAAGTACCCAGGTCCCAAGCCATGGAGCGCTTTAAAGGTGGTAACTAAAACCACCTTTGGTTTTCTAAGGACGATGCCATAGAAAGTTTCAGTCACTTATATAGTAGATATTTAAGAAAACAAACCAGATATTGTAAGTCAGAGAGAGAGATAAATAAAATTAACCAATTAACCATAATAACACCATATTAACACATAACATAAAAAAATAATTCATAGAATCAAAATCTATAATTTATCTTTAAAAACAAACAAACTATAATGTTGATTAACAAAAGCATCCTCATGAGCTTTCAGAAGGTCAGTTACCAAGAAGACCAGTAAAGAAGGAGATTATTCCAAATAATGATAGAAAACAATGCTTTCTAGCTTCAGCCTCCCACACCTCATGAAAATACAACACTCCAGCACTTTCTCCCAGTAGGACTTCCTTAGTCAACAAAGGTTGGAGTCAGTAATACTGCAAGCATCTTGAGGCCCAGAAATATATATAATTATAAACCAAAATTATACTTCAAACTGCACTCATAAACCTATTAATAACCAGTGCAAGGTGACACAATATGTGTAATGTGAACATAGCAATCAATAATTAATCAGACTTTTGCACCAAATATATAGTCTTCAAAGGCAGTCCCATGGAAAGTAGGTAAAGGAGTTCCTGTGGATTTTATTCTGCTAGTCATAGCCAACTTTAGGGAGTCATGCTCATCTGTTTCTTTAAGCCACTCAGCCAGCGCTGTCCAAAGATTTTTCTGCAATCATGTGGCCAACGTGACATCATGCCGCAGCACAAAGCATATGGTGAAATATGGAATGCTGTTACCTTCCCACCAAAGTGGTACCTGTTTATCTACTTTCCTTTACATGCTTTCAAACTGCTAGATTGGCAGGAACTGAGGCATGTGACAGGAGCTCATTATATCACATGGTGGTAGGATTCAAACTGTTGGAGTATAGACTTCTCTGGTGTCTTTTAAGCCATTGAGTCACCGTGCCTATACCATGAAAATACATTGCAGAAAACCAACCATATGAGTTACAGTAGCCAAATATCTTCACTCTAGGAATGGCTATAATGAATGCCTAAAGATAAAGGTTCCCCTCGCACATATGTGCTAGTCATTGCCGACTCTAGGGGACGGTGCTCATCTCCGTTTCAAAGCCGAAGAGCCAGCGCTGTCCAAAGACATCTCCATGGTCATGTGGCCGGCATGACTCAATGCCAAAGGTGCACGGAACGCTGTTACCTTCCCACCAAAGGTGGTCCCTATTTTTTTTACTTGCATTTTTACATGCTTTTGAAACTGCTAGGTTGGCAGAAGCTGGGACAAGTAATGGGAGCTCACCCCGTTACATGGCAGCATTAGGGATTCGAACCGCTGACCTGCCAACCTTTCGATCGACAAGCTCAACGTCCCTTGATAGTCAGGTAAAGGCATTGACTAATGAATGACTAGTCAATGCCTTTACCTGACTATCAAGCAGAATTTGTGAGTCCAGAACACTTCTAAGTCACAAACTGCTTCCTCAAAGACAGTGTCACACTTTCAGGGTGTAACATTTCATGTGATATAGAATTGTGATGATCAAACAATAATTTCATTTTGCCTGAGTTCAACATTATTAATCTAAAACTCAGATAATTTTACTCTATATGATGCAGTTCTTTTCATATGTCAGGCCTTAACATAGGAAAAATCCTTTGTTCATTAGTAGGACTTAGAAAAAAAGAAGTTAGATTTTTCTTTTCATTTGTAAAGGCAAAATACATAAAAGTATCTTGTAAAATGTAAGGCCAGTGAAGATTATGCCCTGGAGTTATACTAGTCAATGCTGTGCAAAGCTTTATTGTAGAACTGTATTCTGTCTGTATTTCTCCTTGATAAAGACTAAGACATTACTGAAATAAAACATAGACCTGAATTGCAAGTAGGTTCAATTTAGCTATCCTCTCTACTTAATTATAAACACAAGTCCACATTTTGTTTTCATTTTTGAGTAAGAATTCTTCAGATATGATTTCACAGAAGAAGGAATAAAATGTTTCCAGACAGACTGAACCTTCCATTTGAGGTCCAAGAAATATTTTAGTCAATATAAAGCCAATCTGCTGTCTCCAGTATATTTAGTGGAAACATTTTGTACATAGTTTACTGTGACATTACTGATTACTTGCAAAGCATATTTGAAATGGTTTTGAAAAGACTAATGGAGGAAAATATTTTACTTCTTTTATTTAGAATCCATTTTTTCCTAGTAAAGACAGCAGAATTGGGGAATGACAGGTGGGAGAAAATTAGCCTTAAAATAAATGTGTCACAATTTTATTTATTATTTCATTTTTATGCAGTCTTGGGGACTGGGTGGTTGAATTTTGGGATATCTTGGTGTCCAGCTTTTGCTGGTAAATGAAGTTGTATATAGAATAGTGCCACATCTATATAAAAGAAGTGATGGATTAATATGCCAACCTGGTCTGTATATCTGAAAACTGGCAACAGAGCAATAAGGGAGCCCTGTTGGAAATTTGCCCACCCAAGTTTTAGGTCTTTTGGCCATTATAACCCCAAGGCTGGAAGTGAGCTGCAGCCATAATCATGACAGATTTAAAAAGCTGTACTTAATTGTATCTGCTGAGTAGAGAAACATCACAAACCCCTGGAAGATACTTTGGATATGCTGTTGAAGTTTCCAGTTTTCTTCATTTGGGTGACTTCAACACCTACCCCTGGGAGAAGGTTCCAGTGCAGTTTATGAATTAGTGGGAGCCACAGTGATGATGAGCTTGGTCCCAGCACACGAGTGGGCACACACTTAACCCCACCTTTAATACTAAGCAGATCAGATAATTGGACATAGGTGTCTTCCTTTTCCAAGGTCAGATCATGGATATATCTCTATCTCCACATGGGCCAAATTCTTTATAAAGTAGAACCTCTGGACACGACCATAATTCGTTCCATAACTTTGGTCACAAACCGATTTGGTTGTGACCCGAACCTAATTTTCCCATTGGATTGTATGTAAATACGATCAATCCATTCCAGACTCCTACGAAATATATATTAATATTGTTTTTTTAAGCACAAAAATAGTTAATTATGTTAAAATAGTTAAAAAATGCTTTGGAAGGATGAGGGAATGGAAACAGAGCCACGTAAAAATATAAAAAGCAGATTTTTCTGACAGGAACATTATAAGTAAAATTTGAATGAATCTCTTAACCTAATGGCTTTTAAGTTTCTGGTTTCCTTTTAACCATGTCAGATAAATGAACTAGCTACAGTATTACTTCCAAACCTCCAGGTTTAATAATGTATCTCTCCCTTTCCCCCTCTCTTAAGCTGATAGCATTCACACCTGGATACAGCCTGAGGGGATGGAAGGGAACTGTGCAAGTCTAAACAGAGCCACAAATCCACTCATTTTATACAAGGAAGGCAAAAATCCAGAGAAGTCCCATGTACTTATTTGATAGTTGGCTCTCAGTATTGTTCCTATGTGCTATGAAGCAAACAACACTGGACTCTTTTTTTTTCTCCCTAAAGCAGGAATTAAAGGCCAATTATTATAGTTGTCCTTACTGGGACATGCAAAGTACAGGTTCTGCAGTTCAGAGACTCATATTACAATATAGGCATTAAGGGTGTGCTCTATATCATTTCAAATTAAAATAAAGAGATGAACGTGTGATTTTATATTGCTGCGCCTATGTTAGAATTTGGTTCATGCAAATATCTATTGTGCACTTATTATATAATACGTAATATTTATATATTATTTTATAATATATAAAATTGTCACTATGACACATTTGTAGATCTTACCTTAAGTAAGGGATATAAGATTGCAGTTCAAACAGTTTATAAACACCAATTGGATTACTTTATTGCAATTGTAGATATAAATATACTTCAAAAAAATCTATTATTTAGCATTTACTCTCCAGCATAATTCTACATCATGTCAAATTTTTGTCTTCCACTTCTTTCAGTATCATTTAAAAAAAAAACATTTCTGAATAAGTTTTTTCCTCTGATATATAATTCAAAGCTGGGGAAAAAAAATTCCAAAGCTAGAAAATCCTCAAATTAAGTTCATAGTTGGGCATGCTAAAGGGGGAAAAAATGACATCCATTATTCTTGCTAATCTGTAAAAGTATTTAGGAAGTTGAACACATGAAAAAGAAATAAAGGAAAAGGGGAAAAAATGGGGGCTGATAAAGTTTCTGGCTACAATACAGGAGACATATCATTACCATATGATGTACTGTGGGTGTCAGCAGCCTGCAGTCTTTTCATTGAGGAAAACTTTGCTTTTTAACTGTGCTATGGAGTAGAAGAAGCAGGAGGGGTTCTTACCAAGTGACAGTCTCGCCTCACTCAACTACCCCTCCTCCTTTCCACACCTGCAGGATCTTCTGCCTGGTTCTTTTCGGTTAATTGCATCTCAGCTCCAAGAGTGCCTGTTGCAAATCCCTGGTTGAAAAGGTATGGCTTTCATTAATAATTGTTCTGAATGTATTTTCAGTTTTAAAAAGCAAACTTTCTGAGAGTGTAAGAAAAGTTCTTAGCTGTGGGGGGAAATGTTGTGAGGGGAAATGTATCTGTAATATTTGAGAACGTTTTTGAGAACATTTGATATTTCCTTTTTACATTTTACATTTTAAGGAGATTTTTGCTGTTGTTATTTTTGGAATGCTTCTTAAGGCATTTTGCAGCTATGGATTTTCTTGCATTGTGGAGTTTGGAGTGGGTGATATTGTAAGACGAAAGAACTGTGAGATTTCATGTTTGCACTTGAAAAACTGGAATGTTTTTCTTCCCAATGATTATTTTAAATTAAAGAGGAAATCCATTCCTCATAGGATCAAAGATCCTTCTAAACATTCTAAAGTTGTATATTTCGTATGTATGTGGTGATTAGATATTTTAGACAGGGAAATTCTCAGCTGAAAAGTACTAAAGACAAACAAACGGAGCTGTACAGTGGTAAAAGCAAAGAACAGTAAAAGCAGTTACCCACCCTGTCTGAAAATTGATATTCATGTGTTTCAGTAAGACTCTGACTGCATCCTGCAGAATACCATATTTAACTCACCAATTAGTAATACCTAATAAGTTTTGGGTATCTGCAATCCAGTTATAGCTTTATCAAAGGATGATTCTGAAAGGATAATTCTGAAGTAAAATAGAACTGTAGTTTTGGTCTTGTCTAAAAGCAAGATAAAGTATTGTCTTCCACCAGTCAGTTAAGTTAAATATTTATTCCAAGGATTGTGGCTCCAGCTGATTCATCTTGCAGGAAGAGATCTAAAATCCTGGACAGAAATACCACAACAAAATCCAGTATGCACCACCACTTCTGTGCTCAGTGTGATGTAATGTATTGTTTCAAAATATGTTTCCCATAGCTAGTTTGTAGTTTTTGTTGCCTGAGGAATTCAGAGGTTTTGTATGTTTCTTCATAACCATGCGAGTTTATTCTGAATTTCCTATTCAAATTTATGCAGAAGAATATCCCTTAGGCTCATGGGACTCACTCCCATTGTACAGTCATGGATAACTTGATGAAAGAGCCTACAGTTACTAAAGAATACAGCAGGATAAGGCCCATTGTTAAGGGCAGAATGACCTTGTTTAATTATAGATTATTAAAATGCTTTTAAAGGCAGCATTTTAATAATTCATAAACATTGGTTAGTTGTGATTTAAATGTAATAATCATATATCATTTATACCTCCAAATCAATAGTCAAAATTAGTTAATCTTTAATTGAAAACAATTCTTTAAAGAATACACCATCTAATCCAAAGCATTCCTTTGTTTTATAGTTTCATGATATTTCATTATTATTACAGAATTAAAAATAATCATCGTATGAATTAGTCTATATGCCATGACTAATTTGATGACCAAAATAGCAATTTTAGTATATATTTTAGTGTTAATGCCCTAGAACATGTGTTCCCCTGATATTCTTTTGAAATAGAAAATATATTTATTCACTATACATAATGAATCAGTTAATGCAAAATAAGGCAATTGGCTAGAATTTCTGGGCACTCTAGTCTAAACTATCTACATAGCTTTGGGTTGAGGTAGTTACCTCTAGAGTGTTAGGAGTCAGGACTGAATAGGAGATCTGGGTGCAAGTTTATATCCCATAATGCAACTTAAGAGGTAACTTTGGGGCATTTTCCTCTCCTGCTTTTCTCCCATAAGATGATTATGGTACAAAAGGTAGTGCATGCATATGTGAAGGAATCATGAAAATAATCCAATGTTTCACAAAGGAGGATCCACTTGTAGAATGGTATTTTTTTTCTTCTTTTCTCCATTCTATGCTGCATTCTCTGCAGCCTTTTATGGAAGACTGCAGAGAGAAGCAAAAATGCCTCCTCTTTATCCTAAATCCTGAATAATTTCCACCTCTGGAAAACCTGAATGAATTTCATTCCCTACTTTGTACAAGGATTTCTCTGAAAATATAATTCTATAATTTTGTTACTTCCACTCTAATTTTCATGCAATTAAATAGATCACCTAGTAAATTACTATTTCAATAAAATGGCATGATGGTTTTCAGGTTATAAGATATAGTTTCATATCATTTTGGTAAATAGCAAGGTCTCATGCCACAAATATATATATAAAGAGCAAACAAGTGAAGAACATTTTTCCTTTTCACAATGTCAGTGTTCGTGTGGGAAATAATTGTCAACCATTTGCCTCATGAAGCTTATGTTGATAAATACTTATTGACCCTAATTAGGATCAATAAGAGGGCAAAATTCATGCCACAGTGATACCATCTAAATTACCGGTAGATCCAAAGAAACAACAAAAGACAACATATTTGTCTGAATAAATATACTATTTATTCATATACTATTTTTATTCTAAAATGTATTAAGAACAGTAAGCATTTGTGTTCATTTCATTTGGTCATTGAACAATGAAATGTGGCTTCATTTTTTAATACTCTAGCAATAATATCAATCTTTTCTCTGATTTGGTTTTTTTTGCTTTTGCTCTTGAACAATTAAATTATACAAAAGGAGATTTATATAAATTTCTATTTATAGAAATCCTTTCAGCTCCTCCCATTTCTCCTTGCATCATTCACCCTGGAAGACCTGAAGTTTCAATTAAAAGTTGCCTAATTAGTAATTTTAAGTTCCCTACCATTTTATCAGCTTAAAGTTCATTTGCACTATTATGACAACTGAAGGTTTTTTTCTCCTTTTGATGTATAAAATTCATTTTAAACAATTAAAACTTCCTTTCACAGGATGCTACTACTTGATAACTTTGTTGATTGTCAAAATCAGTCAACCAATCTCACTCACTCAAACCCCACTCATAAGTTTCAGAACTTCAGAATAACCATCCAAGTATAAAATGTAGGAAAAAAAAGATTTCAGTCCAGTTTCTAAGTTGACTAAGAATTAGAGATGGAAAGTTTGTATGACTTTTATCTATCATTATTGTTCTTGTAAAGGCATCTGTTATTAATAAAATGTAAATTAAATCAGTGATATATACAATTGTCTCTATGTTGCCTTTTGTAACTCTGGGTTACAATGGTTCTCTATTTCTTGTATAAATTGTGAAAATACAACCTCTCATTGTATTGACATGTGGATAGATAGACAAACATGCCCACATTTTATTTTCATTCTATTCATTTAAAAGGGGAAAAACCCACAATCCTAAAAATGTTTTAAAGTAATGTAATAAAGGACTTCTAAAAACATTTTTAAAATCCAAACTCTACCTGAAAACTATATAATATAATATATAATAACAATATCATGCAAGAACAGAAGGACCAGAGATGCCATAACTGGAGGTGTTTGCATAGGGTCAGAAGGTGTCAAATAACACAAGATACATCATGCTGCTGTAATACAAGCCCTGCCCACTTAGTATATGCATTATGGCATCACACACATGTATGAAATAGGTACAGTTTGGGTTGCAACAACACAATGATCTGTTGTCAGTGCTGACAAAAGCACTGGATCCTTGGGATACGTTTGACCAGACATCTGGACAATGGCACCAGAATACTGTGACACCAGGAGCTTCTTAAATGATAAATGTGCAAAAGATACCCAAATTATGTTTCCATCTTGTACACCTTTGCTTTGACTTCTAGATTCATTCCTGCTCTGCTGGATAGATGAACTAAATCATGAAACTGGCTATCCTTTTTCTTCTATTCCTGCCACTTTGCCTGGCCAAACCATTTTATCAAAGAGGCTTGTTTGATTTTATGCTTGAAGATGAAGCAGGATCTGGAACACCTGAACCTACAGGATATCCTCCTATGCCAGTATGCCCATTTCGTTGTCAATGCCACCTCCGGGTTGTTCAGTGTTCTGATTTAGGTAAGTTGAATGAAATGTTACCTCATAAAATGTTTGTTTTGATTGATTTAAATGAGTTTGAATTATTCTGTGGCAATAACACTGTGTTCAATTTCTGTGTTGAATTTCCTTTAAATAAATTGAAATATGTGATGTTATATTCAATAATCTTATCAACATGTAGAAAAGTAAGGCCTTGGTTTCCAGTTCCTTTCCATTCATTATATCCTGTCTTTTATTCCTAATTGTATGAAGAGCAAAAGGGATATAATAAAATAAGGAGAAATGATCATGGGAACTTCATATAATTCATCGATTTAACTGCAATTTATTCATTTAGCATTAATAATCTATTTTACCCTCTTTCTACCCGTGTTGGAGATGTGTTTTTTAAGGCTGGCTGAGGAAGAAGGAAAACAATTCAGTACAATGTATCAATAATAAATAATCAGAACACGAATGAAAAATATTGACTATAAAGGCTATAATACCATTATGCTTTAAAGTTTTCCTAATTTCATTCAACTATAGTAAGTTGCAAGTATAATGGAAATAGCTTTTTATCTCCTGAATTGTTTTCTGTCTTCAGTTCTTCTCATCATTTTCAGTTCTTTGTTCGCGTTACAAACTGTTTCTAATATGTAATGCACATTAATTATGTTTTATTATTAAATAGTACATAGAAAAATAAAATATGAGTGTTAACCGAAGACTCTTGGCGCTATATCTTAAAAGAAATTTCAAGTTTTCTTAAATTTCCTACTGTAATCATAAGAATTATATAAAAGTTTAAACAGTAACATATACTGATTTCTTGAGCACATTATGCATTTCTGGATATAATTTTTGGATTTACTGATAGTATAAGCATATACAATGTTTTCGTAATACCATTCATCCAAAATCTTTTAAACAATTGTTTAAATTGCTTAAATTTAAATTTAAATTGTTTAAAATGCTTGAAAAAATGGTTTATATTAATTGTTATCCATATTCATAAATTATTTCCTGAATTATATATTCTTCAGTTTTGAAAGTACCTGAGTAGAGGCAGTTAAGATACTTCTTTTGCTTATCAAAAAGATTAGCATGCAAAAAATAAGAGAAACAGATTCAAATTTAAAATCCTGTGATACTTTTATGAACTTCTAAAGGTGTATCTATCTTGTATTCATGGTTGTCTTTTTCTTAAAATGTTTTTTTTTTTATGAAATGGTTGAAATAACTATAAATGATGCTATGGAATTTTGAATATAGTTTTATTTCAATAAAGTGTTCCATTTACATATATTTATAGAATTCCAAAGATAAATACTGCCCTTACTGTAAAAGAGGAAATTGTTAGGTTGCCTGCTAGGTAGTTGTGTTGCCACAAGTAAGTTCCAAAGCATATTATAGAGCTCCACAGACTGTCTGTTCAAATGTCCTGTCAAAGATTCTGATTATATCCCAATTCATCAACATATTTTATAACTCTAACAAATGATATGCATTGCTCACATACCTAAATATATGTTGCTTTATTCCAAATTACTGGGCTAAAAAAATAGGAAATCTGCCTTCCATTCTCCCCACATCAGCAAACTATTGCTTTGCAATCAGCAGTAGAAGCTCCCCAGACTTCTAGTGAATTAATGATACTATGCTATAGCAAGTTTAATTGCTGCTCTGCAGATTTCCCCATTTCTAATGGACAAGAGTAGAAAATGATATTATTGCCAAATATCAAAATACTACTATTCTTGTACAAGCATAAATTGTGCTTGAACTAACCAATTAGTTAGTAAAATATTCTTTAATTACATTTTAATTGCATAGAAATGTTCTTTAATTGCATGTGTGGCCAAATTTGGTAGTCATTGATAGTACTGATTTAACTGTATAACAATTTCGAGATTGTGCAATAGGGCGAGTTCCTGTTACATAACTCAGCTCCTGCCCACCTAGCAGTTCAAAAGCATGCAAATGCAAGTAGACAAATAGCTATCACTTTGGTGGGAAGGTAACAGTGTTCTGTGCACCTCAATGTATAGTAATGCTGGCCCCATGATCACGGAAGTATCTTCAGTTAATGCTGGCTCCGTCTACTAAGAAACAGAAATGAGCACCTGCTCTAGAGTCAGACACAACTGGACAGGGGAAAGCTTTACCTTTTCCTTTCTATTCCTAAATTCTGAGTATTTTCAAGAACGTGACCTAATTAGTACTTGTAAGAGTTAATTGGTTATTTGAATTTAGGTGACCCCAGAAGAATAGCCATTTTACAATTCACCACTCATTTTGGTTTATTAAAAGGCGTTCCTCCCAGTAAAAGATTCTTAAGGAATCTAACCATTTGTATGCTTCCTTTGGCAATAATGTATACTTTATTTTTATTCTCTGTTTTTGATCATGTTGGCTTCCCAATCTTCTCTCATGTAGGCCCTCTTAGCAACATGATACATATATTTATTAGAAGATAAACAATTTCATAGCTGAATTCTTTGAGAACCATCAGATGGATACCATCTGGAGTGAATTTAGTGCTCTGTTTGTTTTCAGTATTTTAGGGGGGGGAAGCTAAATATTCATATTTAAAACCTCTCTGGAAAACTTACTTCTTTCATCTTTCCATCTGATTTTCTCCAGCTGATGTATTTAAATGTTTAAAATTATTTAAACTTAAGATTTTAATTTTAATATCTTCTCAATATCCTGCTTTGTATCCATTGCTATTTTCTTCTAGTTTTGTATTTTTTGTTGATTTTTGTTACCATTTGCAAACAAATCCCTTCTTTTAATACATCCTTTACCACACTGCCTTCTGACCATATTGGGAGTCCTTTAGACTTGATATTAATTTCTTGAACTTCTAAGTTTCTGTTATGATTATTAGAAGTTGGAAGAATAATCATGAATATCAAATATCTCCAGAACTGAAGGGTTATTTAAAAAATCATTTAAAATCACAATAACAGAAACTTAGAAGATCAGGAAATTAATAGCAAGTCTAAAGACTCCCAACATGGTCAGTAGGCATTGAATAATAAATGGAGGAATGTTACAGAAAATCAATCATTGCCACATGTTTTCTTAAGGTTGGATCTGTTTCATGTATTATAAACTGATTAAAATCCAAAAAGGATAAATTATAAAAATGTATTTAACCTTGTTTGTAAGAAATCTGACAGATAAGAGATGACATAGGTGTCTTATCTTAATCCTTAAAAACCAAATGCTCATTAGGTACTGAAACCAAGACTCAATGAAGGAATCAGGAATGGTTGAAATAACAACTTGTGTTTATTCATGAATCACAAGCTAACAGGCAGATAACTATCTAACAACGAACATCTGACAGGACTGACTAACTTTCTCCGAAAACCGCCCACTTAAAAACCCCTTCGATCTGTCAGAAGGGAAGCCAATCGTAATGCTCCTGGCTTCCTGCTTCTTTTGTTGCTTGCGTCTCAGCCAATCCGACCGAGCGGCACTCAGATTGGCTGAGACACAGGACACAACAAAGTCCACAGGTGACTTTTACAGCCTCACAATTTATAGAATTTAGACTTTGAAATAGGTGCTAGGAATCTGTGGTTTAAACAACAGGAAACCAACAGTGAATTACTTTCTCCGAAAAAGTATTCAATAAAATGGACAAGTAAGTTTAGATATAAGAATCTGGGAGTGTTATAGTTTTGATTTAATTTTATTTAATTTTAATAATTTTTGCAAAAATTATATATTTCATATAATTAAGCAAAATAAACCATGGTAGACACTTTAAGTATAAAGTATCATATTTTCTTAATACGGCAGCAATCATTACATTTTTAATTCATTTATCTCCAAATCTTTTGAAGAGAGATAGCCTATACCAGTAATACATGGTTCTACATCTAGTGATGTAGGTTCAAAACTTTGTTACTTACTGTTTGCTGTTTGCTTTCCTATCCCTACTTTGCAAATTGCTTTTAGTCTTCTTGTCTTATAAATGCTCCAGTAGTTCCCTTTTACAGTAGTTTTGGCTACCTGTAGTGGAAAGATTACCTATTTCTCAGTTATAGACATCAAAAATACAGGAGATTTCAACTGCAACAATGATTGGCACTACCAGAATTTTTTAAAATGCCATTAAGGATTAGCGTATCACATATTATAAGCACTTTTCCCCTTCATCAGTGCAATTTATACCTCAATAGAATATACCACATCATATAAGGCATCCAGAACAAAATGCCCGCTGAAAGATAATGTAGTAGATCACAGCAGGTTTCAGCTTGATTACATGATTGATCACAAGTCAGCTGTACATAAATGTTTTGTGCATTCTGAAACCTGGAAAAAAGGAAAGATGGAATACTGCAAAAGAAATTACTATGTAGATGATGTACTTGATATAGTTAACTTCTGACATAAATTGCTTTAACTGTGCTTAGTGCCTTTAAGGGAGACATCTGGAAACTCATTCATGCCGTTACTGGCTCCTTAATGGGGAAAAAAAGAGATATATATCCGCTAAAATAAAGTTAATTGATGAACAACAAGTCACTTCAACTATCTTTTTCAATTTGTTATTCTATTACAAAACAATTCTGACCCCCCCACTTTTTTAATTCCATAGTTGTGTGGTCCTTTTTTTTTTTTTTTTTGCTATGCAATAATAACCCAGAACCCAGAAACACATGCTACAAGAATATACAATAGGTCATTTAGACTCTGGGTAAAGTGAGATTGTATGGAACAATTTTAATTCCATGTAAACTGTATTTGAAAATGGCTGCACATTTTAAACAATCTGACTGATAGTATTAAAGCATAGACATCTAAGTAGAAATACATTCTTCACACAACACATAAACATGTATGCACGTATGCACATATATATTTACACAAACACATGAAACCTGAATATAGTCTCAGTTTCAAAAAGAAATAATAAAATTCATATAGTTTAATCAAGATATATGTTTAGCTTTTATTAATTCAATAAAGGGAGCATTTACATTGTGATCAGTCATATGAGTGTATTAGTCCTTTTTTAAAATGTATTTTGGAATTGTGACCATTACAGAAATAATTTCACAGTTTATTTTAGTAGGAGGATACATATCCAATTAAACAACTGCTTGATCTGCCCATACTGATTGTATACAATTTACTCTCTTCAGATCTTTGACAACTAACTGAACCCAAACAAGGCCTTTCTTCAAACATTTGTCTAGTGAAACCTGCAGAATATACTATTGAGAAAGTTTCCAAGTCTGGCTTCAGATTGTTGTACAGAATTATAGTCTAGTTCTAACTGACCATAATTAGGACATGGAATTTTCAAAATGATTGAATGGTTGTAACAATTTTTCATCCCCGCTCCTTATAGGTTTGAAGGAAGTTCCGAAAGATCTTCCCCCAGATACTACTCTACTTGATTTACAGAACAATAAAATAACTGAAATAAAGGATGGAGATTTCAAAAATCTGAAGGATCTTCATGTAAGTTATAGTGAAACACACTATGTTATTGGTGTTAAAGGGATAATGTACAAAGGGATAATGTACAAATACCTTCACCCCAATTTTCCATCTAAATATGGCATAACTTTTTTTCAAGGTAATGAAAGCCTAGTGCATTGGGTTAGCAGAAAAGAACAAAAAGTAGTGATCATCTGGGAAATGAAAAAAGAGAAACAGGAAAGGAAATACTCCAGGTCAATCTCCTGGACCATCTTGGGGACCATTTCAGACCATTATAGTATGTGTATGAGAGAGAGGAGAGAGAGGGCGGGGGAAAAGGAGGGAGAGAGATGGGGAGGAACGGAAGGAGGCACAGACGGAAGGAGACAGAGAAAGAGAGAGAAAGAGATTTACAATTGCCAATGGAAACACTAAAATTTGATGTTTGATAATAAGATAATTCTTAAATGTAAGGAATTTCTTGGAATATGCATCTAGGAATTAAGGGCTGCTAAAGTTTCCAGAAGATGGCCGTTCTCCAAAAAAGTATACTTTGGCTCTTGCAAAGCTCTTTTAAGGTCTAAACTATTTAACATTTACATAAAGCCATCAATTGAGGTTTATCTTGAGCTTTAGAGTGCCACACCATCAATACACTGATGACAGGATTTTGATTTCTCATGAAATCCCTGAGGAGAAGGGGAAGTGTTTAATCGGTGTTTGCCAGTAATAATGGCCAATGCACCTTAGTCTATGCACACATCACAGAAGTACAGTTAATAGTGATTTTATATCACTTTATTGGTCAGCTTTGCATAGGTATTTACTCTAAGAAATCATGCTTTCAAGACAAATGTAGCATCAAATGTACATACACATTATAAATACTCAAGAGGCAAACACTTCTATTTATGTCCTCTATGTCTTTAAGAAACCCTGAAAAAGGATAGGGAGATCTTCCCTTCCCTTCCCTTTCCTTCCAAAACTAAGACCAGACTTCTTCCAGTAAATCTTATTGAAAAGAAATGGAAAGGAAAACTCTTATTCACAATTAATCTATGGAATTCATTACCAGTAAGATTTTAATAGCCATTAGTAAGCAGACATGGTTTTAAGAGAAAAATTAGATTCATTTAGATTGCAAGCTATTAGTCTTGAAGGCTTAATATTACCATACCTCCAAATATTAGTTACAAAGATACCATAGTGGATAAGGGGTATGTCTTCATCTCCATTTTCCAGGGCCACTTGGTTAGCTACTGTGAAAAAACAGAATGTTGGACTCAGCCTGTTCTGACAGGTTTGTTCTTACATTATTTGTTCTTATGTTACATTGGAGCTGATTTATGGCTTTCCCTTCTGTTGGATATTAATCTATTGGTTCAAATTATGTTACTTAATATTATATCATTTAGGCAACTAGTTCAAGAAAATAACTTTAGAGAGTCCTGATTTAAAGTTTTTCAAGTTTCACAATTCTTTGGATTGCCTCTAATGATGATTAACACAGAATGTCCTATACAGCTGATTCAGATGGACAAAAGGTCATTCTTTTCAGAAGGTCCAAAATTCTAATCCTAGATCCTAGAAACAGAATGTATTAAAGAAGCAATGTGGTGGGGCATCACAACAGTTCAACAGTGTCTGATGATATACATCAAGCCTAGTACAAACCTAATTTAATAACTTTTCATTCACATCACATATGGATGGAACTAAGCTATTGATATGTCAGCCATGTATAATTTCTCTGAAACCTGGTCCAGATTGATTCTGCCTTGCTTGTAATTGATACTGTTGGTTTTTTTATTTGAATTTATATCCCGCCCTTCTCCGAAGACTCAGGGCGGCTTACAATGTGTTAAGCAATAGTCTTCATCCATTTGTATATTATATACAAAGTCAACTTAATTGCCCCCAACAATCTGGGTCCTCATTTTACCTACCTTATAAAGGATGGAAGGCTGAGTCAACCTTGGGCCTGGTGGGACTTGAACTTGCAGTAATTGCAAGCAGCTGTGTTAATAACAGACAGACTTAGTCCGTTGAGCCACCAGAGGCCCCATGTAATGGTTATTACATGATCAAGGATCTTAAATAATGTTTAAGCATATCCATTTCAACTTGGAAGGTGGAACTTGCTACAAGCAAATGCAGTTCAATTCACTTTTAATTGAGAGTGATGTAATTGAAAGAGTAGGATTACTTGTCTAATTAACATGTTGCTAACGGTGTCTATGGAAGAGCTTTCCTTCTTTTCTCCCCCCTCCCTCCGTCCCCCCTCCTCCCTCCCTCCCTCCCTCCCTCCTTTCTTTCTTTCTTTCTTTCTTTCTTCCTTCCCTCCTTCCCTCCCTCCCTCCCTCCCTCCCTTCTTCCTTCCTTCCTTCCTTCCTTCCTTCCTTCCTTCCTTCCTTCCTTCCTTCCTTCCTTCCTTCCTTTTATTCTTAAAAAATAAATTGCTTAGCAGCCTTTATTTGTATTGTAGAAAAAAAGACAATCCAAGCTCAGTAATGTTCAAAGACTGGTATTAAAACAGATTAGATTTTACTCTGCCAGTGATGTTCCTGCAATTCTTATCTTGGATTGAAAAGTATTCCTATACCTTCACAGGAATGGTAAATGGTTTTAGGAGGGGATGATAGGGTGGGGGAGACTCCTTCTTGTGCTGTTAAACTGTGCATGACCTTTTCTTCTCCCAAATGTGGCCATTGCTGCTTAGAACCTAGAATTAAAACCATATGCATATCTAGATATGCACAACAGACCCATCTGTAAAACATACCTCCTGTTTTTACTGATGATGAACAGTAAATGATATACATCAGGGACAGAATGTGCTACAATACAAACTGTTCAAAATGGCAGTTTCTTTACTTTTTTGCGGACACTTTCCCTCCTCACTTTTTCCCCCAGAGCTGTTTAGAACATTTTGAGTTTCATTAATGTTCCTTTCTTTAACATGTGCTACTTTTACAGATATCTTGTGTATAGCTAATGATGAAAGAATTTCAAATGGCTAAAAATCAAAGCATAAAGAGATGAGCCATCTGTTTTTCCCAGTCTTGCAAATAAGATGATGCATTTAGTGAATAAAAATGTTTTGCAGCTGGACTACAATGGTTAAAATAATATATAAGGGAACTTGTCCATGAAAAAGTATTGTTCCCCAAGTATTTCAAAGCTGTTCTCTTAATACTCAAGTGTATAATGAGGAAATAGGTAAGCAGAAATAATAGCATGAGACTTATGTAACAGTTTCTAAATTTATAATTTACTAAAAAGAGAAAGCAAATAGGTTATTCTATATAAGTCTTGCAATGTGTAGATCTGATTCTCTTTGTGGTTATTGTTATACTCTCATCATCAATTGCTTCTGCGAAGTTCTGCTGCAGGAATTTCTGTAATAAGGCATAAGTTCTCTTAATCATGTAGGGATGATATTGTATAACTTTTTTGTTAATTTTAAAAATTATATTTGTATCTTATATGTTTTATGTTTATCAGTTTCTGGTACATTATTTAATTTTTCTTCTTCAATTTTTTAAATCTTAGCATTTAGGTTTCATATAACTCATACACAGCTTTTGCTGTAGATGGTCATTATTTTTGTATTTTTTAATCTTGCTGTCATTGACCATAATGGAATTTTGGATTGAATGATTTGTTGTTCTTATTTTTCAGTTGTTTCCATCTGTTTTCTACCTAGAGGGAAACAAAGTCATAATAACTACTGGTTTGTAAAAAACAGATCATGCGAGACAAATCGTATTGCATTCTTTGGCAAAGTGACAAAATTAGTGGACCAGAGAAATGCTGTAAGGAATTTGATAAAGTAGACTACAACCAGTGGTGGGATTCAGCCAGTTCGCACCACTTCGGGAAAACCAGTTGTTAACTTTCTGAGCAGTTTGGTTGTTAACTTCCAATGGTTGTTGGAAGAAATCATTAGGGCAGAGAACCGGTTGTTAAATTATTTGAATCCCACCACTGACTACAACCTATTATTTGATAAGATATAAAAATGAGGGTTAGACAGCATCACCACCAAATGGATTTCTAACTGCCTGATCAACCATACTCAACATGTAGTCCTTAATGGGACTTCATTAACATGGTAAGCAGTGGTATACCTCAGGATTCTGATTTAGGCTTAGTATTCTGATGAGAGGAACTCATCAAATTTGCAGGTGGCACCAAGATGGCAGGAATAGCCAACACTCCAGAAGATAAGTGCAAGGATCTTGACAGACTTGAACACTGGCTTTGTTTTTAACAAAATAAAATTCAATGTTGAGAAAAGTCAGATTTTACATTTAGGCAAGAGAAACTAAATGCATAGGTATAGAATAGATGGCGTCTGGCTCAATAGGAGTAACTGTGATACAGATCTTAGAGTCCTAATGGACAATCACTTAAATATGAGCCAGCAGTTGCGCTGCAACTGTCATAAAAACTAATGCACTCCTAGGCTGCATTAACAGAGGGATAGAATAGAATATCATGTGCAGTGTTTATACCACTTTATTCTGGTAGGACCATAGTTGGAATATTTCATCCAGTTTTGATTGCCGTAATATAAAAAAAGATCTCAGGATGCAAGAAAGAGTGCAGAGAAGAGAAACAAAGATAATTAGAGGATTGTAGGCTAAAACATACAAAGAACAGCAGAAGGAATTGGATATGTCTACTTCGATGAAAAGAAAGACTGGGAGTGACATGATAGCAGTGTTCCAGTATCTAAGCAGCTGCCACAAAGAAGACGTAGCCAACCTATTCTCCAAAGCACCTGAAAGCAAGACAAGAAGCAAATCAAAGAGAGGATCAATCTAGCTCTAAGGACAAACTCTGTAATTCTGTTTGTGAATGTTTTACAATGATTGTCATAATTCTTAGCTCATGCTTGAACTATTAGTAATAACATTTAGCTATTTTGTCTTTTTTAACAAAAATGTCTAAAGGGTCTTCTCCAAACTGGTTTTTCATTTATGCATTTAAAATATGTAAGTGTTAGTTTCATTTTCCAGGCTTCCGGTGAACAGTCTGACTTTATTTTATCTTGAATGGAATTATTTGTTTTTCTTCTTGTCTAAGGTATTCTCAGTTATTTTCTTTAACAGCACAATTCAAAGGCATATTTTTTCTTCCTTCAGTTTTTGGAATGGTCCAGTTTCACAGCCATATATTACAACTCAAAAATCATAGTCTTAACAATATGTACATTTATTGTCAGTATGACATTTTTGCACTTTAGCATTTTATCTTGATCTGGTATAGTCTTTCTTCCAAATGCCATCTCTCTATTTTATGGATATAGTTAACAAAATCATTCTAAACCTAAGAAGAAAAAGACTTGTTATTTTTCTCTATGTATTTGCAATGCAGGGGTTATTTCCTGTTAACCTAATATTTGCTGTTGTTGCATATCAATGTTTGCACACACTCTTTTCACCTTCAGAAAGATACGTATTAAAGTTTGGTTAAGTTCCACCTATCAGAAAGATACCAAGGTAACTGGAGTTGTTACTGTTTCTTACCTTTTCACTAAACATTGCTCATTAGTAATGTCGGACTGTCTCTTCTGATTTCAAATTATACATCGGTAGTTCTCATTCCACATATTTGCAAATCTGGAATGGAACATTTGAGCATTATCGTAATAGCATGTGAGATAAGTGCAATTGTTAGTGATTTGAGCAATTTAGCACTGTTTTTTTTTAATTTGAACTAAAAAAGTTCAAGTTGAATAGCTGGAAAACAGTTATTTTCCGCTGCCTTGACCATCATTGCATTTTCTATATCAGGAATCTAGTAAAATTTTAAACTCTTATACTAGCATTTCAATAATTCCTATGTTTTGATTTGGAGATTTGGGAAGGAAGCTTCTGACTTATATACTAGATGGCAGCCCTGGCTATGGGGCCTTTTGCACAAATCCATTTTGTGCATCAATGTTAGTCACTCATGCCTTTGTCATTTTCCAATTAGAGTTTTACAATGTGGTCTATGTGGGTTGCTGTTGAAGAACATTCAGAAGCTTCAGCTGATCCTGAGTATAGTGGTATACATTGTTTTAGAAGCACAATTTAACTAATTTCTGCTGGAACTGCACTGGATTCCAGTGTACTTCCAAGGTGCAATTCAAGGTTCTTATTTTCACTGTTAAAGCACTAGCCAGCACAGGGCAAGATTCTTTCTGAAATGCCTGTTCCCTAGCTTTTCTGTCAAGACCACCAGATCTGACACATGGGTGCAGTCCAGGTCCCTTCTATCAAACATTATCATGTGGTGGGACCTAGAAGATGTCCCTTCTCTGTTGTAGCACATGCGCTGTGATGTAACCTTTCCTCACCCTGAGATCCAGATGGCCTGGACCCTCTTGGACATTAGGAAAGCTGTGAGACATCTTCCCGCAGGCCCTAGGCCAAGATGCTTGTTGAGCTCAATGTGCATAGTTTATTGGAAGTTTGCTATATTGCCTTGTTAATTGGTTGTTTTTTTTAAAAGGTTAAGGGTTCATTTCAAGTATATATTTCAAGTACTTTAAAGTATTTATTTATATCAGCCAAAGTCTGTAGAAGTTATTTTTGGAAGAGTGATAGGATAAAATGACTTCTTTATGAACAAAACTTTCCTGGATTCAGTTCTATTGTAAGAATAATATATAAACCAGTAGTTTCTCAGGCCTAGGAGATAAACATGTCTAGCTGCTTCCCAAGGCTTCCAAGCCACTTGACAAGCATACATTCATTTAAGAGAGTTTGAAGTATAAATATGTAAGTATCTGTCTTCTTTGGACCATACTGGGAAATCAACTGATGGACTTGATGTTACATACTTGTTTGGAGCATAGATTCTAAAGTAATCAAGTGAGGACTGTGAATCTTCTCCAAATTTATCTGAAACCTGAAATAGCATTACATGTTTGGAGACCTGTCTTTCAGCCTTAGTTATGAAGGGCAGATTTCCCCAGGACTGAAACAAGAATGAAGGTTAAAGGAAGATAATTATGCAACAAATTCACAAATTATGTAGGTGAATTTACAAGGAAATTTGAAATAAAGTATGAGTAGGACAGTTATTTAACTGCATAGATATTGCAGGAAGGGATTGTTATAAAAGGAAGATACTAGGGTTTAGAATAATTTTGACTCCTACTGGATTATTCTGTAAAATTATATATTAAATGTCAGAAAGAATATTATACCATAATTGTACTTAATATGAATGCAACTTGCATGAGAAATAAATAAGATGAACAAATGATTTTATAGCTATAGCAAAATCTTGAGGGATGAAGCCTTTCTGAAAGAAAGGAACAGTAATAATACTGTTATTATTACACCTATATATCTATATCTACAAAACCTACATCTATACTTATCTACATTTGTCAGCTCAGAAAACCAAGTGAATGGATTTGGGAAGAAATTATTTAATTTTAAAAGGAACAAATAAAAGCAATACAGTTGTTAGAATCAACTATCATCTATCCATCCAAAGAGAAGATATGTTTAATGCAATTTTCATCTGAGTCAAGTAGGCTGTTACTTGCCCCTTCATACTCATAGAGATTCTCACTGCAATCTACATTGTTCAAGTTAATGGGAAACATCTGGTTAAAACAAATATTGTTATCCTTTCAATATTACATTAGCTGAGGCGTTTCAAAATAAAAAAGTAGAAAAGGTGCTTTCATAATGTAACATTGTTGTGGAGATGGTGGATTTTTGTTTGTTTTTGTTTTTTTACAAACTATATAGTTTATACCTCAAAAAAGGAAGCTTGTGCAGTCACAATTTATGTAATCTTATTGTATATTTTTGTTTTGAGAGAACAAGCTGATTTGTGTTGCTCCAGTAATCATCCAGAGTCTTTGAGACCCAATTTTAAATATTTCTAGAGGGAATTTTTCTAGAGGGAAAAAACAATTCAGACATGGTGTGTTCTAGCTCTTCTCGATATTTCCAAACTAGCAGAAATGAAGTTGATCAAATTTCAACTTCAAGCATTTTTTAAGCAATTGAGGGGTGGAAATAATAAAAAGCTGTGCCCAAGGAAACACCCTAATTATATAAGAAAATTGTTTCTTTTCTCACTAGAGAAAAGAAGAAGTCCACAACTATATTCATTTCTGCTATTAGGACTTGAATCCTGAATTTCTTTCAACTCAATACTTGTGTAATATATTTGTATTTTTACTACAAAAACACTTTCATTCTAGCCTTAATGGAGTCTAGAGAAACATTTTGTTACATCATTCAAAAATTGTAATTAGTCTGAAATATTTTATATACATTTCGTTCTCGATCTGAAACCTAATTCAGTCATGTTAGCATTCATTGTGCAGAGAGAGAGACTGACTTAGATATCCCTTATTTGGTTTGATATTAGTAACTAAGGTTCAGATTGTCATCAGGGACTTGACTTTGTGAGCTGTTATGATCTACTTCAATTGTTAGTTAAATTGATGGATAAATGCTCTTTAAAAGTAGCAGATGATGAAGGAGGTAGATGCCCAAAGTTCCATTATTACCTGGCATACCAGCATTCACAAAATGGCTAGAGATTAGATATTACACAGGGGGAGCATTCTACTTTCAGCAGTTTTTCTTCCCCCACAGTACAAGGGGAGAGAAATGAAATAAACCACCACTCTCTACATAGAAGTATGTCTCTTCCCCTTTGGCTCAGACATCCCTGTGCAAGTCACTCTTTGCTGTTTCCCACAGGCCCAACCAACCAAATATCTGAAATGTATCTGAAAATATAATGATGCACACTTTCACAGCCTCAAGCTTCCACAGTCAGCATCAATCCAATAGCAATAAACTTCTAGTCTAATAGATATCACCACTGGATATCTGGGAAAAAAAAGTCCAAAGAACCTGGTTCAATTTTATGTGTGTTTTAAAATGGAATGAGGGCGCCATGGTTCAGGGGTTAAGGACACAGAGCTTGTCAGCTGGAAAGGTTCAAGACCAAGTGCCGCATGACAGCATCCTTTCCTGTTACTTGCCCCAGCTTCTGTTCACCTAGCAGTTTGAAAGCTTGCAAATGCAAATAGATAAATATGACCACTTTGGTGGGAAGGTAGCAGCATTCTGTGTCCTTCATTGTATAGTCATGCTGGCTACATGACCATGGAAATATCATCATACAACACTGGCTCACTCTGCTAAGAAATGGAGATGAACATCACCCCTTAGAGTCGAACACGACTGGACAGGGAAAAATCTTTACCTTTTTAAAAATGGATATAGAAGGATTCAAAAGACTCGTTATCTGGATGTGCCCTTAGTTTTCAGGGTTCTTACTGAATGAGCTATAATTGAAGTTGAGCTTTCATCCCATTTAAAATGCTAAATAAGACTTCTCAGCTGATTTTTGTACCCTTCTTTCATTGAAATTTTGAAAATTGAAGAGAGCGTGATAGAGGCAGTGTCAAGGCAGAGTTAAAGTTCCTTCCCTTCTGCCACAATCTTAATCCAAGTATTTCTCCCACTCTATCTGGCAGTCATTTTAAAATTTCAGCCAAACCACATTTCATTTTGCACTCATATAAATACTGACTGCATAAAAGTAGCACTGCCAACATGTACTTCAAAAATAAAATTCAAAACAGGCCATTGGGAGATTAGCATACAAGCATTCTGGTGAATGTTTATAATCTTGCTTCTGATAATATGTTTCCTGTCTGGCATTAACAACTGTCCTACTTTACTATTCAGGCATTGATCCTTGTTAACAACAAAATCAGCAAAATCAGTCCTGGAGCTTTTTCTCCACTCAAGAAACTGGAGAGACTTTATCTTTCCAAAAACAACTTGAAGGAACTTCCAGAAAACATGCCAAAAAGTTTGCAGGAACTGCGTGCACATGAAAATGATATTGTCAAATTAAAGAAATCTGCCTTCAGTGGACTGAATAATATGATTGTCATAGGTATGCAAAACTACTTATAAATAAAAGTTTATAAGATGAAGTTATTAGTAGGTAAAATGTAAAATAATGTTGAAATTTGATGAAATCCAAATTTCATTAGATCTTCTTCATTGGAATATTAAGGTAAATTTCCAAAGATAATTAAGTAATGATATCACAATTAATAGTTCAGTATGAAAAAAATGAGAAGCCTTTTTCTCATATATGAGATGTGTAGTATGGTTCATGCTGAGGTCATTATCTTGATGGTTATTTGCATCATACATTGAAATCTATTACCAAGAGACATTTTTATTTATTTATTTAATTAAACTTAAATTAAATTTTGGGGGGCATTGGGATATAAATGTCAAGAATAATCCACTAAACATTTTTAAAGGATGTTCATGTGTACAACTTTTATCCAATCTCAATCTATCTCAGAAGAATCTTACTTTTGTCTAGCTTTTCTGGGTTTGAAGCAACACTTTTCCTGTGCTTTTGAAACATATACCATACATATGCTCCTTGATGAAGCTTACTATCCTGCACTCAGGGGCAGAGTTCTCCTCAGCTTCCAGTGATCACATTTGGATGCTACAGGAATACCCTTCTCTCCCAATCACTGGCTCCTACTCTTCATGGCCAGGTTGGCTTGAGCTGGACAGGAAGTTGGCACCTTCTGCAGAGACACATGTTCACATAATGCCTAAGCAGTACTCTGCAAACTATCATTTAGGCATTACACAAGTTCTGTATATATAAACACATATATATTAAGCTTTAAAAGCATTAAAGTTTTTTTTCAAATACATGACTGTAATGTTTTGAAAGAGCAACACACCTGTGTTTAAATAAATAGGAAAAAAATCTTTCCTATACAAAAGATTGATATGGGTTTGCTTTATGTTGCAAATAGATTTATCCCAAACAAAACCATTACATATTTTAAGATGTTTCTGCAAATTTTATTTCTTTGAGCCCTAGTGACAGATCACAGTGTTAGCAAAAGCACTTCCCCACAGTGACTCAACTTCTCTATACCATGTGTTAAGGAAAGCAATTTGGGACAGTTTTTCTCACTGGCTAATGATGTTTGGAAAAGAAATGAAGGAAGAGGAATCGACCAATGACAGCATTAGGTTATCTGCCAATTGAAGAAACTGAGGAATGTACCTTAATACAACAGCAAGGAAATGATATTTTATTTTGCTAGCAACATTTAATTTTTTAAGGTGATAGATAAGAAAGGTAAAGGAAGTGTTGCAGAAAATAATATTATTTATTTCCTTGTTTAATGTTTTTGTTTACCACTTTCTATTATTACAAAGATTAAAATATTTAAATGTAGAAAAATAACATATTCAATTTAAAAAGCGAAGTGAATAAAAGTCACAAAAATGATTGGAACAATGTTCATAGAAGGAAGGCCTGGATGAAGGACTGCATTTAGCAGAGGCCTAATAATAAAAAACCAAACAAACATTAGTGCTTTAGATATATTCTAAGCATTTGAAGTGACCGCAAAATGCAATTTGCAATTTTAGCAATCTACCTGGCTGGTAGCAGGAGGACCTATCTGTCAGTTCTCCTGGTTCCAAATTACTTAGGGCCCTAAATATTAAAATCAGCAGCCTGATCTGGCTTGGTAGCTAATTGATAGATACTCCATATATTAGATCAAATAAGACTATTTCACTTTTTAGGCTTGCCAATAAGCTTCTGTTTATTTTTAATTAATAACATTTCACATATCTAAAAATCAGAGAATACTGTCAGGTAAAGAAAATTCCGATAGTTGGCTACAGACTGAATCCTATTGCCTTTTATCCATTTCCTTCAAAATCAAGAATAATTTTATAGAGATGCAACAATTAACTGCATTGGTTTTCTTTATATATAGTAAAATTAATTAGATAAGTTATAATTAATTTATTATATAACTTGGTGATGTGATTCTGTAACTAGTTTATTATTATTTTTTATTTTTTGCTAATGTATTTTAGAATTGGGCACCAATCCATTAAAAAGCTCAGGGATTGAAAATGGAGCCTTTCTAGGGATGAAGAAGCTCTCCTACCTCCGTATTTCAGACACAAATATAACTTCTATTCCTAAAGGTAAAATCCCTGTTTTTAGAGGTTATGTGAAACATCAGCGTTTAAGTACCCTGTTGTTTATATTTCATTTTCAAATATATATAAAATAAGTGATGTCTAAATATAAGGAATACATCATGTAAGAAAATCTTAATGTTCTGAAATTAGGATAAAATGCATTTTAACCTTAGTAATACCTTAAATTGGTATTTGGATATTTTTAATTCTCAATTTAAGGGAAATGGCTACTAATGTAAAGGACATGTATGTTCAACTTTTTATTTTGCTAATGTTTTGAGTTTATTATTTTTATACAACTTTTTTCTGTCTCCCTATCAAGAAATGGTTGCCATTTACCACTAGGGCATCAGAGGAAGGAATACATAGATGCAAAGAATGCCTATTAAATAGAGTACCTCAGCTGACAGACTGGAATTCCATAGGAGGGATGTATGCAATAAGAACATAGCTTCTTTACAACTTCTCAGAATCTTTTCAGTATACACAGTTCTAGTCTATGTGTATTTGTTATGAATACATAAGTTGCAGGTCCAATTCCAAATGGAACAAAGGAAAAGAAAGTGGGTAAATTAGTTTTGAAGTCTTTCTTACAGAATTATTTATTAAATGGATTTGTTACTGTAAGAGTCAAAATGTATAGCCTGTCTTTCAGCTTATTGGGAGAGGAATGATATTCCAATTTCAGTCTCTCTACTTCAGCATTCTTGCTAACAAATCTCAAGAAGCAGGACTGTACCAGTTCAGTATACTGTATCAGTATATTATATAACCTACATAAACATTCAGATCAGTAGTGGGTTTCAATTTCAATTGCTACTGGTTCGCTTGTGGGCGTGCAGGCGCTCACACATACACGTGATGCTTCTGCACATGCAAAGAAGGTTCTGCAGATGCGCAGAGCCACTGCCATTGCTACCAACCCACCACTGATTCAGATGTAGGGAACTATTCTGAATGTTTGTGGTAGAGTTGGAACAATACAAATAATTATGAGCTAGACAGAAGCAAAGTACGCCTTCAGCACATCAATCTCATAGTCTATATTGATAGTATTCAGTGTTTATCAAGGTGATTTGTACTTCTGTAGCTCCATATGTTGATTCCTCACTTGGTATATAAGACCTGACACAGCAAACTAATTAAGCATTCTAGCAAGTTAAACATTTTAAGATTGATGCAATAATTTCCAAAATTCACTCTTCTTAAACAAAAGAAACATGGAAGTATCCTTTCACATCTGAACAAGAGTCTATATTAATTGCAGTAAAGACATGGTGAAGAGTTAATCAAAAAAATCACTCATACTTCTGACTATAATTTTTCAAGATGTTTTAAATGGAAAAGGTCCCTGAATTTTAGTAGGTCTTTCTTGTTGCGTTACTGTATTATCATAAGAACTGGCAAATGAGCTTAAGAATAATTTGTAAGAGATCCAGAATAACTCAGTGCCAAAGTAAAAAAAAAATGCTGTTAATTAAACTGCAAAAATGTTTTTCATCAGTGTCACATAATACATAAATTCAAAAAAATAATATTTCTAGGAATTGTGCAGTTGTATGAAACTTATATACATAAACATTTTTTAAAAATTTTTAGGTCTTCCTGTATCTCTGACAGAACTTCATCTTGATGGCAACAAAATCAGCAAAATTGATGCAGATAGTTTAAATGACCTTCCCAATTTGGCTAAGTATGATTTATATATATATATATTAATATATTAATGCAGATCTCACTTTGTAACAATGTGATCTTTTAGTTTTTATCATGCCTAACGTGTTTGCAAAGAAAATTAGAAACATAGAATATCAATATTAAAGCTACTATAGAAAACATTTTAAAATACTAGTTTTAACTAGTTATATTAACTAGTTTTTCACATTAACTAATTTTTCCAATCTTGAACAGTTATCCTTCATTATTTTAATATCTTTATCAAGGTAGGTTAAAGTTCAATAATCGAATACTTGAAAAACTGGTGTGACTTGTAAAAGATTTAAGGAGTAAAATTTCAGATGATTAGAACAACTATAAGTTAGAATATGTAAAAACAGAATGGGACCAAAATATGGGGTCTTAAGTGATGCTATGGAGGTTTCTGTGAGGTTTAAAAGGCTTGCTTTCTAGATTAAAATTTCCATTCAACGACAGTCAAAATATTATATCTATGCCTATTCTGGGGTCAAACATAGCTGAGGATCTGAAGGGATCTCATGCAGCCCACATATATTCTACCCTGCTGTAAAACATTAGTTTTTAAAAATATCTTCCTTTTGCTGGGGCCTTCATAAATCTTTAAACTCTATACAGGGCATCTGGCTTTTGAGGAAGTGCATCTGCCAGCTTGCAGAATAGTTAAAAATGCATAGAATACAAATGAAATCATAAGAAATCAAGGTGTTAAATTATGTTTAATGAACATACAGAAGCAATCTTTTACTTCAGCATAGTTGGCACAATGTTTTTCTCCTTATAGGCTTGGCCTCAGTTACAATCGCATTGCTAGTGTGGAAAATGGATCTTTAACCAATGTGCCACATTTGAGAGAACTCCATTTAGACAACAATGATTTGGCCAAAGTACCTGCTGGACTAGGAGAACACAAATACATACAGGTAAAGTATATACTAAGGAGAATAATTAGAAATATTGTTAAACTCACAGATAAAATGCACTATATCGGAGAGGTATCTTGACCTGAAAAAGACACGTGCAGAAAATGCTGCATTTTGGCTTCAGAATGATAGCCTGAGTAATTGCCGTTTTAATAACATGATCATGCATAAGTTGATAGAAAACAATGGTCTGAAGATGGTAAATACAACAGGAAACCCGAAAGTTTTTGAGAGTTTACACAGGTACCTTAACCTCAGAGTTTATAATAAACATGCAATTAACATAATGTATTTATAAAGTTAATGTAAAATATTATCTTTTGAATACAAACCATGATGGTTAGCACTTTGCAACCTCTCTGACTATAAATATTTCCTAATTTAGTAACTTCTTTGAATTTAATTATGCAGGGAAACCTTGAAAATTTTACATTGCTACAGATATAATTTTATAATGCAACATAAATTATATTTGTTTTTTGCTCTCTTGTAATTGGAGGGGGTACAGAAAAATATACATCATACCCATGAGAATGTCATCATCTTTCTGCCATATAATGGTTAAAGAATATAGAATCATAGATTTGGAAGTGATTACTTAGGACATGAAGTCCGATCTCCAGTAGAATAAATATTTATTGCAGCATTTAATGTTGATGATATTTTATTTTATTTTATAAAAATAGCACAGTTAGTTCAATCTTGTAATGGTCAGGAGAATCACAAAAAACATTATGAAAGAATACTTTATTACTCTCAATATTAACAAATGAAGATCCCTGAGCTCTGCAGAAGGGTATCAAATATCTGTGGTTCGAACTCCTGCTTTAACATCTTGTAGCTGCTAAAGTCTAGCATCAGAAATTTATGTACCTGAAAGATTCAGTTAGTTTGTGGAATGTAAGTATTGGGAACATACAAATATATGGAAATGACAGAAAACAGCAAGCTAAGGCACTGAAATTTCCTTGTTATCCCATAGAAATAAACTGATTACATGTGTTTATGGGTCCTTTGTTTCTGATGAGAATGGATAAGGTTGAAAAGTATTTTGGCTCAAACATGTAGATATATTAATTTTGCCTTTTTACAACTGACTACAAGAAAACAGTTTTATTTCTATGTTTTTTTTAATTTTCAGGTTGTCTACCTTCACAACAACAAAATTGCTGCCGTTGGCCCTAATGATTTTTGTCCTCTTGGATACAATAGCAAAAAAGCTGCTTATTCAGGAGTAAGCCTGTTTAGTAACCCTGTGCAATTCTGGGAAATTCAGCCATCTGCTTTCCGATGCATCTATGAACGATCTGTAATACAACTTGGAAACTACAAATAAATGCACAAGTGTTTCCACTTAAATACCTGTCGCTTTCTAAAATTGCTATTAAAGCCTGTTATTGGAGACTTAACTGCAGAGTGGAGATTATTATATTTGTAAAAGACCCATGAGATAATTTCCAGAGAAAAATAAGTGAATTTATTTTGGTTTTTTTTTAAATTTTTGCTTCATCAACAACACATGATATAGTTAGCGGTATCTCTCCCTTAGATGAGCACAACAGATTTTTTTCAACATTCCACTGAGCATGAGATTTGGGGGTAAATATCAGTCAAGGATTTCATAATTAGAAATAGTATAAATCACATTTTTACTCTACAGCCACACACAAAAAATTATTTGGAGGACAAAGTGATGAGGCATACTTTAAAAATTATCAGTCAAGTCTTAATAAACTCCCATTTGTTTAAAATTTAAATCTTAAGTGCAGGTATCAAAATATCAGATATTCAGATAAGCAATATAGAAATGTGTCTTTTGTTAATATTTTTGATTAAAATGCTATTTTAATATATACCTATTTTCTTTTCTATGATTTTATGTTAAAATCTTCCCAGATAATTTATGTACAATTAGGAAAATATTCTACATGCTCAAAATACATTCATGGCCCTGACTTTTTCTTGAATATGTCAGCAATGGCTACTGATACTTTTATGTCCCCATGGAATGGAGATGGTGGTACCTCATCCATCTTGTGATGAAAGTCACCCAGAACTTTTGCTATGTAATTGAATTTACAATAAACATTAGGTAATCTTGCCTTTATCATTTAGCATCAGGGAAAGGACTTGGGGCCATGTCCACAAGTTCCTACTTCATTCTCCAATTCTCCATTGTCATCCATATCTTCTAGGTGACAAAGCTAATGTTTTCCTAGTGCAATCTATTTCTCCTTTTTCACACAATGACTGCTCCTGTTCATAATCTGAGAAAAATATTAAAATAGAATTCTCATTAATTTGGAAGTCTTTGAGGAATTACTATGTGGATTGTGACCAGTAAGTCTGCAAGCATATATAAATTAAGGAATATTGGCCTTCTACATTAATAAATTTCTCTTAAATGTAATAGCGGACATTAATCCACTTTAACTAATTTGAATTTTAACACTATTTTCAAATGTAATGTAAAGATTATTTGCTCAATACCTAGATTTACAGGGGATTATAAAGTGGCCAGAAGTAGAAGAACATTATCTAAAATATTATTTTAAAACACATCTGAAAGCAAAGTTTATTTTTACATCACTATAACTGATTTTAGTTATGTAGTAGCAAGAATATAAGAAATGGCTGCATTTCTGGGAAACCTATCTCCAAATTTAACTGTATTTCTTTCAACATGTCACATTAAAGAAAAGTTTGGATACCTCTTAATTGTTCAAAATACAGTATTTTCAATGTATGTATGTTTTATATTAAACAGTACTGGCAAACTCCAAGATCCTGGTGTGTGTTATATAGGCTCTGCCATGTAAAGCAGCGGAAATGAACCTATTGCAAAGGCACAGATTAACAATCATTTTCTAGTACTATTCAAAGTAGTTGAATCTAGTTAGTTATCATATAGCCTAGATGTAGATTTTCATAAAATGAAATAGCTAAAATTAAAACCTGGATTATCACATACACTAATATATGAAAAATATAGATTTTTTTTTCTTTTAACAACCATGTAATCCCTTACATTAGAGTAGAGTCAGGAAGACTGAATGGAGCTGAGTGTTTACTGGCTGGATGCCCTTCCCAACATTATGTGGAGGTCACAGCAGATATTTTCTCTTTGCGCCCAGAGAGAAAAATATCTGACACTAGGATCGAACTCACAGCTTCTTGATTGTGAGGCAAGAGTGCCACTTCTAGGCCACCACAGTGCTTTTATATAGACTATGCAACATTAAAAAACTCTCCCTTTTTATGACTCTGTAATCCCTTAATTTGGGGTAGATTTGGCTGGATGCCCTTCTTGATGCCATGGAGTTCGCAGCAGATAATTTTTTCTTTGTTCCATAGAAGAGAAATAACTGCCACTACCCAAGTCTGAATTCTCAAATTTATGAGGTGAACATCTTCACCATTAGGCCACCATGCTACTCACATAGTATATACCCATGATGGAAAACCTATGGCATGCATACCAGAGGTGGCACGCAGAGCCCTCTCTGTGAGCACATGCACTATTGCCAGCTGCTCTTCTGGTTTCTGGCGTATTGGCCAGCTGGTCTTTGCGGGTGCTGGAGCACCAGAAAATGGTCTGAAAACGGCCAAAAAACCAGGCCATTTTTCAGGCTGTTTTCTGGGCTGTCTTTCAGGCCATTTTTGGCTCTAAAAGAGCCTGAAAATGGCCCCCCAAAAAACAGGCATGTGTGCGCCGGCCAGCTGGTCTTCGGGCTTCTGGTGCTCCGGCACATGCACACACACACATATGCACGCACATGCATATGTGTTCTGGTTTGGGCACTCGTACCGACATGGTTTGCCATCAATATACAATATAATTGTTCACAAATTAATAAATATATTTATTAAAAGACAAAATTCACTACTATGAGGGAAATGTAAAAATAACAGCTCTTACTTTTACTTGTACAAAGTGTTAGATTTTAATTTAACATTAAATTATATAGAGAAACCTCTTTATGCGACCCAATTGACGGGTATTAAAATATAACGATTTCTCTGAAACAGCAAAAATAATGGAAAATCTTATAGTACCCTAAAGATTTACTGTGTCATGAATGTTCACTGTAGCTTCTTAATCAAATGCATGAAGAATTATTTTTGAGAGGGTAGTATACATGCATCTGTTGTTATGAAAGACAGATAGTAAGAAGAAGGGATAAGGAGAAATGTAATGAAGAAATTACAGTTGAATTCCTGTTTTATGAATGCTGTTCACAAAACAGTTACTTGTACAATACAGATAGTATGAAAAGAAATATTCTTTGACTTTAACCAAATATCTATTGACATTTCAATCCTAATAAAAGATAAAAGTTTTCCTGTCCAGTTGTGTCTGACTTTAGAGCACGGTGCACATCCCCGTTTCTTGGACGAGGGAGCCAGCGTTGTCCAAAGATAGAATACTAATACTAATACTAATACTAATACTAATACTAATACTAATACTAATACTAATACTAATACTAATACTAATACTAATACTAATACTAATACTATATTGGTCAGCTGCAGAAGGCCACCTTACTAGGATCTGCTCGCATAATTCGCCAATACATCACACAGTCCTAAACGCTTGGGAAGTGTTCGACTAGTGATCTGTGATACAAAATCCAGCATAGTTCTCTCGTTTGCTGTGTATATTGTCATTTTGTGTATATTAGTATTATTACACCTTCCATGCATTAACTCAGTTAAAATTTTCATCCTTCCTGATTAAAATCTTCTGGAAAACATAAAAAAATCACAAAATATAAAACTGCAGTCACGCATTATCTTATAAATAGGTCAACAGACTGAAGGCATTGGGGCAGCTAGTAAAAACTGAAAATATGTAAAACCACAAGGATTTGTATTGGATTCTGAAGGAAGAACATTGTGAATGGAATAAAATATTGGTATTTTCACAATTTTCCTTATTACTTTTTCCCAAATAAAATTACTGCTTTATGTACTGGTAATTAGAAAAATGCATGCATGGACATTCCATCACCATTAGTGTCATGGGGGTTGTTTATGAAAAGTTCAAAATAATTTGGTAATGCAATCATCCAATTTATCTCTGAGCTATTTAAAACAGCTATGTGATATTGGGGGAGTCTATGATTCTATTACCAAAACAACTTTGGAGGAAAGAAGTCTTCAAGATAATGTTTAAGTTAGGGAGATATTAAAACAGATAATGGGAATACTTCGTGTTTTTATGGTCTGCATACAAACATACATGCAGATGAACACGCATACAGAGAGAAAGAGAGACAGACAGAGCTACAAACAAGTTTATTCTTAAAATTAATAACACAATAGTAATGCCTCTAGGAAAGATGCATCAAATTTCTCTCTTCTAATTCATATTTCTGACTCTGGAACTGAGATATTTACAAATAAGGCAAATATGAGTGTCCCAGGATAATTGCAAGATCCCAGAAGATTGTAGGATCCAATTGGGTCAGTCACCTGGACCAGAGGTTTAGTCTTCTGAGCTCTCAGACTTGTGCTGGAGCCCATCTTCAGGGAGCTTCTCTTTAATAATCCAATATTCAGTGCAATTTATGGTTGTTAATTCTCCAACTTCTTTTTAAATAGGATAGAAATGTAAAAAAAAAAAAAGAATTAATATTTCATCCAAGTAAAATAGCCAGAACTCATACAAAAACTTGGCAGAATTAGAAAAATCAAGCTTTAGATAAAGAAGCCAAAATATCCAATTGTTAAAAGAATGCAGCTAATTTTGCAGGATAGTGGAGAATAAAATTATCAACTGAAGTTTTAAAAAACATGAAGCATATAAAGATTTTGTGAGTAAATTGAAGATTCTTACAAAATTAAGTTGATCAAACTGGGATTAGGATTTTGAGAACTCAAGAGTTAAAAAACGTGATACTTTAGGATGGATGAATTTCTCTTTAGTCCTCATGGCCCTTAATTCCTTGCCCAAGTACCTTCAGGAAAGCCAAGTAGTTAACCAATAAGTGTGACAGTGGCCTCTAGTGATCAGACATTTCCCTTACATGCTTTATGAACTAAAAGAAAAATGTGATTTCATACATTTATTATAACTACACAGCATGTGAATAATTTCCCATTAACAGATATTCTGTTCTTCAGAGAATTTTTAATTCAATATGTTGTAGTTGATTGTTATCTATTAGCCTTTAAAAATGAATTGCTTCTCAGAAATAATTATCGCTCTGTTAATATGGCAGGATTATAATTTTTTCATTAGATGAGACTTGTATAAATTTCTATAGAGGTTTACTACAACTCCTGAAGCTGTTGATAAACCTGAATACATCACCAATATTTTTATAGAATTTCACAACATAATTTCTTTATATAGAATAGAATTCTTTATTGGCCAAGTGTTATTGGATACACAAGGAATTTGTCTTTGGGTTATGTGCTCTCAGTGTACATAAAGAAAAGTAAAATACATTCATCAAGAACCCCCAGGGGGAGAGCCTTCTCTGTGAGCGCACCTACCCTCTGGAACGAGCTTCCCCCAGGACTTCGACAACTTCCTGACCTCCGGACCTTTCGCCGCGAGCTGAAGACATATCTATTCTTTCGAGCAGGACTGGCTTAAATAGGGTTTTTAAATATGGATTTTATTGGGCTTTATTTTTTATATTTTGTATGGTATTTTAAATTTAGGCTATTTTGAATAAGTTTTTTAAAATGTGTTTTATTGTAATATATTGTACTATTTTATTTGCCTGTTCACCGCCCTGAGTCCTTCGGGAGAAGGGCGGTATAAAAATTAAATTATTATTATTATTATTATTATTATTATTATTATTATTATTATTATTATTATTATTATTATTATTATTATTATTATTATTATAAGATACAACACTTAGTGGTAGTCATAGGTTATTAATAAGCAATCAAATTGTACTAGGAAACAAAACAATATAAATTGTAAAGATACAAGCAACATAGTTATAATCATAAGTGGGAAGAAATAGGTACTAGGAAGGATGAGAAAAATAGTAGTAATACAGTCTTAGTAAATAATTTGACAGTGTTGTGGAAATTAGTTGTTTAGCAGAGTGATGGCATTTGGGAAAAAACTGTCCTTGTGTCAAGTTGTTCTGGTGTGCAGTGCCCTTTAGTGTCGTTTTGAGGGTAGAAGTTGAAACAATTTATGTCCAGGATATGAGAGGTCTGTAGATATTTTCACAGCCCTCTTTTTGATTCGTGCAGTATACAGGTCCTCAATGGAAGGCAGGTTGGTAGCAATTGTTTTTTCTGCAGTTCTAATTATCTGTTGAAGTCTGTGTCTGTCTTGTTTTGTTGCAGAGCCAAACCAGACAGTTATAGAGGTGCAGATGAAAGACTCAAGAATTCCTCTGTAGAACTATATCAGCAGCTCCTTGGGCAATTTGAGCTTTCTGAGTTGGCGCAGAAAGGACATTCTTTGTTGTGCTTTTTATATATATACACACACACACACACACACACACACACACACACACACATATCTCCACATGAAATCCTGCATGGTTTCAGGGTCTGCTTATTCATGTACTGTGCTGAACAAAGCTATTACTGCATGATTAAACAATGCTTTGGTTTCACAACTGTTTCTTTTGCAGATTATGGTTGAGAGGGAATACTACTACAAGGTAGACCAGATAGTTATGGGAGGGCTAGAACTTGGATCTCCTTCCTTATAGTACAGGGATTTCAATCACTATACCATATGGGCTTGCTCATTAAATGATCATAAATCACATATGGGCTGGGTGAACAATTAAAGTTAATACCTTGTATAATTCTTGTCTCAAAAAAAGCTACCAAAATCTTGGCATTATCCTATAGCAAAGGATTGAATGATATCTTAGACAACTCAAGGGATTCCTACCTGCTTTTAAAATTATTATCATTAAGGCTTCATAATTTGAAAATAATGTTGCCCCTTTTACCAAGGGTTCCTAAAAGCTGTCCCCAAAAATAGGATTTAAAACATTTCACTCAGCTGAAACTGTTGATTTGACAAAAGTGATTTCTAGAAGATATATTCCATTTTTTTTTAAAAAAAAATTTCACCGTATCTAATTGGATATTTCTATATTTTCAGAAAATAAATTTTTTACAAAATTCCAAAAAATTGGAAAATAATTTATGTTTGATCACTAAGAATTAGGGACGTGATGATCCAGTGATTAAGATGTTGAGCATCTTGGCTGAAAAGATGATAGCCCAGGTTTGAGACTTGAGCCCCATGCAATGGGGGGAACTCCTGTTATTTGCCCCAGTTCCTGCCTACCTAGCAGTTTAAAAGCAGGAAAATGCGAGAAGATAAATATGTACTCTTTGGTGGGAAAGTAACATCATTCCACATACCTCAGTGAATAATCATGCTGGCCACATGACCAAGGAAGTATCTTCAGAGAAGAAGCTTAGCCCTCAGCTAAGAAACAAAGATGATCACTGACCCCTAGAGGTTACCTTTACTAAGAATTAGCTGCCATTTATCTTGTAGTTATTACAGGTAGTCTTCAATTTACAACTAACTGTTTAGCATATCCCCCCAAAGGTACTTATGATTCGGTTCAAAAGTTCTATGGCAGCCCCCCCCACCCTCCATTCACAAGACTGTATTTTAGGTACTTCACAACTAGACCACATTTATGACCGTTTGCAGTGTCCCATGGTCATGTGACTCTGTTTTACAATATGTTTGCTGAAAACCAGTGTACACCCTACACCTCCAAATAACTTTAGAGCTTGCCTAGGTCTACTGTCCTACTATTTCAAAGCTTAAGGGATGACCAAGTATTTCCAGTTTCAGAAGAACAGGAGGCTAGTAACCTACTACTGGATCTCTAGGGGTGGGTGGGATCTTCCAAAGGAAGGAGGCACCTATCAAGAAAGCATGTTGTATTGGTCCTACGCAGTGGCAACATTTAAGAGAAAGGACTTGGAACTTATCCATACTGTCAGACTTAACGAAATGGGCAGGTACCAGATTATCCATAAAGTAATCACTAATTCCTTGAATCACATCCAAAAAGATGTGTAACACGAGGAAAACCTAGGTGGCAAAAACTGCAGGTCTGTTGAACTACGGATAAATGGTTATCTAGGAGCAAGACGTAAAGATTAGATATAGATATATTAGATATAGAATTCCTAACATAGGTATTCAAAACTTCTGTTTCTGCTATTTTTATTTCTCTCTATTATTTCAAACATAAACTAAACTTTACATTGTTACTAGGTAATGAGTAGAAACTATAATTGAACCAATACTAAATTTACCTTTTAAGTCAGCAATTAATCAATATATTAAAATACGTTGCTGTCCAAGATAGATATTCAAATTTATTGTTGATGTTTAAATGCTTCTGTTGCCACAATTGATTAAATTGTACTAATTCTTTACAGTTTCATGCTTCATGGAAACAGAAAATATCAGCCATCATTTCTATATATTTTCTTTTCAACCAGAGAGAAGGCTAAAGAAGGAAAGTGGCTGCTTAGCCTTCTCTTTAGTTGAAATGCTTTAGAGATCTGTATTTGTATATAACGCTTTAGCGATCTGAAGAGTGGCTGCTTAGCCTCCCTATTTCCTTCTATCTTCAGAAGAATTTCATTCTATGATTCCTCAGGTTTTGGGCACTGTATTCTTATGTAGGAAATGCAGTAAAATGAAGCAAGAAAAGGAAAAAAACCCTTCTTCATTTCATCAAATACTGTACATTGTTATCTTTCTAGCTGCTAGTCCTTGGAAAGTAAATAAATGGAAAAGCAGTGTGAGTTTGGAGTTGAGGAACTGGCACAAAAGTTGGATCCACTGTTTAAACCCTTAAATTGGCTTGAGAAGAATGACCAGAGTTTCAATTAATCCAATGATGAATCTCTGAATAACACTTGGTTTCCCCTCCCCATCTGCTTGATGACTCATTCCATGCATGAGAAATGAGCTTCAGTATTGTCTTCTAAAAGGACAATATTTTACTGCAAACTTTGTCAGCCTCAGCAAACTAAATTATTGCATAATTTAAACCATCTTCATAATTCACATATGGTAATAAAATGAAAAATTATGTATGTGATCATGACCATACACCCAAGCCATTACATAATCAAAGAGAAAAAAATAAAATCCAAATTGATGCTTTTCTCATTCTTCTTTAATTATTGATTCAATAACTTTAATACATCTGGCAACACTGAAGCCTCCAAGATGGACTCAGTCAGGCCAGCTTCACATCACAGAATTGTCTCCAAAACTAATAAAATTGTGTTGTTTTATTTCATCAATATATTTACAACTTGTGTATATTTTTTTCAAATAATTTATAACTCATACTAGCATACTTTTCTTGTTCTTTCATTCTGTATACTATTTTAGCCTCTAATTTAGACTTTCTTATTTTTCTTTAATCTCTTTCATTGCTAGCAAAGTAATTTATTTCACATTGGATGTCACATGGGCTGCTGTCTTCTAGCCCAGCAGAAGTTTTTAAATAGTATTTAAAGGGAGCTTTATGTGGAGATGTGGAATGCATTGCACTAGTCTAATCAGACGGTAATGGTTAGAATGGGTATAGGAAGGAAACTGGCGAAAGGTTCCTCTAACTATAGTTTCCACCTGATGCTTGAGTATGATCCATTTACGCAGAAGGATCCCAAATTGCAAAGGTGCTCCCTCACGGATAATTGAAATCTGTCCAAAGAAAACATTGGTGTCAACAGAAAATCTGGATGAACAAACCACAATTCCAATGTACCTGATTTAATTCCATTTTTTTCTCTCCCATCTACAACCAGTCTTCAAGTTCCTTGGAGTAAGAGATAGATATAATTTCTCTATAGCATGGGGTATCAATGTAAAGTGAGTACAGTGAATGCACTCATGATATCATATATTTTACAGGGTTGGATATAAGACTGAACCTTGTAGCATCAATCAGTTAGGGGCTTCAGGACCAATGTCTCACCCTTTGTTGATATTAATTGAAGTGCTGAAAAAAGGGAAGACCCACTGCACAACTGTGCCCCTACTCTCCAGTCATTGCAGACAGTTTTGATAATGGTATCAAAAGCCATCAGCTGGTTAAAACAGACCAGCAAAAGACCACTATGCATATCCAGGTCCTTTTTAACTAACTGATAGATTATCAACAACAGCAACCAATGCAATCTCATCCCATCCCTGGATCTGAACCTTAACTGAAAAGGATCCTGATTATTCACATCTTCCAGACTGAACATTTTAGTAACTAATAAAAACACAACTTTCCCAAGCTACACAATGTGCTGAGTTCTCCTCATGATGTGTCCTCTTCTGTAAGAAATACAAAAAACACAAATTACATTGTATACAGGCTAACTGATGCAGGGTTAGCATCAGGATATCCTTCAAAAAAAAGACCAGAAAGAGCCCAAAATTTCACACAAAGCAGGTTAGATAAAACTTCTGATTTAAATAGGTTTTAAATATTGGCTTCCACGCCAGCCTTTGGAACAGTAAGCCAAAATACATAATTATTTAAAAGAATTTATAGTTCTCATTTACCGTGACACATGTAATAATACATTTCTCTCACAAAATCATATAGCACTAATTTTCTCCTCCACCACCTCCTCCTCCTCCTCTTTTGTTGAGGAAGATACAAAGTTCTGTATTAATAAAACTCTATAAAGCCTTAGTAAGATCACACCTAGAGTACCACATCCAGTTCTGGTCACCACACTATAAAAAAGATGTTGAGACTCTAGAAAGAATGTAGAGAAGAGCAACAAAGTTGATTAGGGGACTGGAGACTAAAACATATGTAGAATGGTACAGGAACTGTACATGGCTAGTCTAGTGAAGAAAAGGACCAGGGGAGATATGATAGCAGTGTTCCAATATTTCAGGGGCTGCCACAGACAGGAAGGGATCAAGCTACAGTATTTTCCAAAGCACCTGTAGGCCAGACAAGGAATAATGGATGGAAACTGAACAGGGAGAGATTTAACTTGGAAATAAGGAGAAATTTTCTGACAGTGAGAACAATCAACCAGTGAAACAGCTTGCCTGTGGAAGTTGTGGGAGCTTCATCACTTGAGACTTTCAAGAAGAGGCTGCCATTTGGCAAAAATGGTGTAGGTCCTCCTGCTTGAGTGGGGGTTGGACTAGATGACCTATAAGGTCCCTTCCACCTCTATTAATCTGTAATCTAATCACATGAAAATAATATAAACAAGTAAGTCCATATTTTACAGATGTATTTGCAACACAATCCTTTTCTTTAAATATGAAGGAAAAAAGATAGTTGTCCTTTCCAAATCTCATTTTTTATAATTACAAGATTAATTGTAATGTATAAAAAAACAGACCTACCATATCTGAGTCCCAACATTTCAGATATCCACAAGATGGCAGAAAAAATAGTTTTATATATCTCTTATCTTCCATCTAGTGGTTATCTGGATTTTTACAGATTAGATATAGAAGCCTTAGTAAACAGTGAGTAGTGATTTATTCATTTGTTTTATATTAGTTGAAATCCTAATGTAATTTTGTCACTGAAGAAAGTTGAGATTAGTAAAAAATACAGTATAACTACTGATATCAAATACAAAACTTATCACCCAGATATGTCACCTGGATATTAATTTTGACAGTCTCTTGTTTATATCCCTTGAGTCATCCCTCAATTGTTGCAGTGTCATCTATGCCTCTCCCCAGCCTTTTGGGACCTTTATGGCCGTTGTTGGTCCTTTTTGGACTATTTGGGAGTAGATGGGAGACTCGCTTGGGGACAGAGGAGGACACTGTTCGCGACTGAAGCACCCCCACCCCCTGTTCCATGATGTTTGGACTGGGCTTTGGACAGATTACCATCTAGACTGTCCCTTTTTGTTTCCATCCTATGCCCGTCCTTATTCTGGATAACCATCGTATTTTAATATTCTTGCCAATCCAGAGATGGAGCCTTTTTTATTGCCGACTTCTATCTTCAGGCATTATGCGTTACTCTTCTTGTGAACTCTTGCACCTGCGAGGTGTCCCCGCCTCGCAGGAATGGCCCTCCACATTATCGTGGGCCGGCCTCAATGACGGGTTTTGGGACCCACAGAGGTGGCATGCGGCTAAAAAGAACTTGTGGGGTTTTTTAGATAGGGAATTTTTAAGGGGAGGGAGGGCAAGTTCGGGTAGCGGGGGTAACCCGTCGGGTGGGGGGCCAGTTCCTACGTGTGCTCGTGGCAATTCTTTATTAGGTTCGAAGGTAATGGGGGATGATTGTGTTCCTATTTGTGAGGGTGGTCCTATTGATACGGTAAGTGGGAGGGGCAGATATGGCAGAAGTGAGGGGTTGTATCGATTTTTGGGGGCACGTGCTCGCTGTTTGAAAGCGATCACGCGCCCCGACCCCTCAGACTTCTCCTGTTCCCCGGATGGTCAGGATCCTCAGAATTTGGGCCTTTGGGTGATGTTGTGCAATGCACGGTCCATGGTTAACAAAGCCCCCCTAATTCGTGATCTTATACAGGGGGGCTCCACGGACCTTATGGGCATTACAGAAACCTGGTTGGACATGGAAGGGGGGGTGCCCCTTGTTGAAATGTGCCCACCGGGTTTCCGAGCATTCCATCAACTCAGGGCCCAAGATAGGGGTGGGGGGTGTGGTGGTTGTTATAAAAGAGAGTCTAGAACCGAGGGAGACCACTGTTCCTCAGATTGCCAGTTGTGAATCCCTCTTTGTGAAGTGGGGCCATAGAGGTCAGTTGGGTTTGTTGGTCACGTACCTGGCTCCTTGCTGCGTGACAACAGCCCTGCCCGAGTTGTTGGAGGTGCTTGCTGGGGTGGCGGTTGAGACCCCTAGACTTATGGTCATGGGGGACTTTAACCTGCCATCTACCAGCATGTCATCGACGTCGGCTCGGGAGTTCATGGCCTCCATGACGGCCTTGGACCTGACACAAGTAGTTGATGGCCCTACCCACATTGGGGGAGGCACACTGGATTTGATTTTTATCTTTGGACAGTGGATAAGTGATCTGGTTTTGGGAGATTTAGTTACTGAGCCGTTGTCATGGTCAGATCATTCTCTTCTTCGTCTGGACTTTCGGACTGCCACTCAACACTGCAGGGAGACGGGACCAATGCGTTAGTTCCGTCCCAGGCGCCTGATGGACTCCAGGAGAGCTTTTTATCAGGTTCGCCTGATCCGCCAGTTGCGCCCCTTCCTTGACCGGGATGCCCTATGCATGGTCACTCATGCACTTGTGACCTCTTGCTTGGATTGCTGCAATGATCTCTACATGGGGCTCCCCTTGAAGAGCATCCAGAGGCTCCAGTTAGTTCAGAATGCAGCTGCGCGGGTGATAGAGGGAGCCGCTCGTGCTCCCATGTGACACCACTCCTGCGCAGGCTGCACTGGCTACCTGTGGTCTTTTGGGTGCTTCAAGGTTTTGGTTACTATCTTTAAAGCGCTCCATGGCATAGGGCTGGGTTACTTATGGGACCGTCTACTGCCACCGATTGCCTCCCACTGACCCGTACGCTCCCACAGGGAGGGACTCCTTAGGGTGCCATCTGTCAGGCAGTGCCGACTGGCGACACCCAGGGGAAGGGCCTTCTCTGTGGGGGCTCCCACCCTCTGGAATGAACTTCCCACAGGACTCCGCCAGCTTCCTGACCTTCGAACCTTTCGCCGCGAGCTTAAGACACATCTATTTATTTGCGCAGGACTGGCCTAGAATTTTAGTTTTTAAATGGGTTTTTTTTACTATTTTAATTATAATTTTAAATTTGGCCTAATTCAATAAGTTTTTTAAATGTTGTTTTTATCTTGTATTTATTCTTGTGCTATTTTATCAGGCTGTAAACCGCCCTGAGTCCTTCGGGAGATAGGGCGGTATAAAAATTTGATTAAATAAATAAATTAAATAAATAAATAAATAAATAAATAAATAAATAAATAAATAAATAAATAAATAAATAAATAAATAAATAAATAAATAAATAAATAAATAAATATGTGCACTTTTATTTCCTTAGATTAGAAAGAATCTAAAAGTATCTGATACTTCAAAGCATTCTGATTTTTTCCCCAAACTCCTTCTTTGTGCATTATGAAATAAGACAGTAAGAAACAACATGGGTTAATGGTAGTCAGTTTCATATGTTTTGAAGAAGTGAAAGGAGGCAATACATAATTCTTAATTCCCATAAAAATGATATAGTGTTTCAGTAAAGAATCCTGTGGTCTGCTAATAGGTTGTACAGAAATACTACTTTGTAACTCCTCAAATCTCTCATTTCCATTTTAGGAATAAAATACAAGTATAAAATGACCACAAATTCCCAAACACTTATTGCAGTATGTGCCCTAATACTTTCCATTTGAAAAGTGAGTACTGCGTGCATGTTAGGCAAAGTGAATTATAGATTTGGGGCCTCCCTATTTAAAATAATGAATGCTTTTACTTGTTGAAGTTCAGTGTCATACCCTTCTGTATAAATCAAAGTCTAGTTGTAGTTCTAAAAATAAAAGAATTCCAAGAAAATTAGATTGTTGCTAAAATGTAGGGCCAATATTATTTACTTCTTCAGATGGAAGCAGTAATGCATACATTTATTCATTTCCTAAAAAGTACACTTGTAATTTTTCTTGTTATGTGTGCAATATTTTTAATGGCAAGTTTTACGTGTTTGTTTGTCATATTTAGATATCACCCATCTCACTCACAGAGTTTGCAAAAAAGCTTACATATTTTGATGGTCAAAGCATCTTTATCTAGCAAACAACAGTATATAATTGATCCAGTATATAGTTTTGATCTTGAAGACATGGTTGTGTCAACTACCCTGGATCCCTATTGAGGACGTGTCACTTTGGGGTTGGCTAATGAAGTAGATGACACCCCACCTAGTTCTTTGATGCACTTTGTTTCCCTTTGTCTTTATCTTGGTTAATTTTAATTTAATTTTAAACGTTATGATCATATGATCCTTATTTATTGTTTTAATGTTTTCTGGTTCATTTTAATTGAATGTCTGTCGTCTATGGCAAGATGGACAGCATACAAGTTTATTAGATAGATGTACGTAGATGATGATAGATAGATAGATAGATAGATAGATAGATAGATAGATAGATAGATAGATCGATCGATCAGTGGTCACCAACCAGTGGTCAGTGGTCAGTGGTCCACTAGTGGTCCGCGAGAAAATTTTGGTGGTCCACAGAAAAATTATTGGTATTTTTATATTGCACTAAATACTATTTATCTTTTTTTTTAAATCATCTTTATCTTTTTTTAAAAAATCATATTAGTGGTCCACAGGATTTAAAATTATGAATTTAGTGCTCCCTGAGGTCTGAAAGATTGGTGACTCCTGTGATAGATGATGGATGATGGATAAATGATATAGGAGATAGAAGATAGATAGATAGATAGATAGATAGATAGATAGATAGATAGATAGATAGATAGATAGATAGATAGATAGATGATGGATGGATGGATGGATAGATAGTTTACTCACTACAGGCATCGTGCTTGGACTACTGCAATGCTCTCTACATGGGGCTCCCCTTGAAGAGCACTTGGAGACTTCAACTAGTCCAGAATGCGGCTGCGCGGGTTATTGAGGGAGCAGTTCAGAGCTCCCACGTAACACCTATCCTGCGCAGACTGCACTGGCTACCTGTTGTTTTCCGGGTGCACTTCAAGGTATTGGTTACCATCTTTAAAGCGCTTAGGACCGGGTTACTTACGGGACCGTCTACTGCGTCCTCTATCTCCCAGCGTCCGGTGCGTTCCCACAGAGAGGGACTCCTCAGGGTGCCGTCAGCCAAACAGTGTCGACTAGCGGCCCCCAGGGGGAGGGCCTTCTCTGTGGGGGCTCCTACCCTGTGGAACGAGCTTCCCCTTGGGCTTCGACAATTACCTGACCTTAGGACCTTTCACCGCGAACTTAAAACCTATTTATTTCCTATGGCTGGACTGGCCTGATTTTTAAATTTTAATTGAATTTAATGGGTTTTAAATTTATGTAATTTTATAGGGTGTATTGTTATTTTAAATTTCCTGGCTAATTTAATAAGTTTCTTAAGGGTTGTTTTAATATTGTGTATGTTTCTGTTTGTATTTTATTTGCCTGTTCACCGCCCTGAGTCCTTCGGGAGAAGGGCGGTATACAAATTAAAATATTATTATTATTATTATTATTATTATTATTATTATTATTATTATTATTATTATTATTATTATTATTATTGGCATTTACTTAAGACAATATATAAATCAGAGTATGGACATGTTGAAAGGACTATATGTATCAACAGAAAGGAACAGTGAAAGGTGTTGATTCCTTTACACCTACCCTATTCCCTTGTATCTTTAATTTAATTTGGTTAGGTTTTTTTTTTTTACTTTTCTAGAAATTTTATGGAATAAATTTTGTGAAAGGCTGTTTATATATACCTAAGATACAATATATTTATAATGTAGGACAGATAGAGTACTACCCAGCTACTCTTAGTCAATATTGACAAATCACGTAAAGTCAGACCTGATTGGTACTCAGACATGAGACCTCCTAGATATGCCAAGGCTAGAGACTAGACAGGGAAGAGAACAATAGCAATTATTTTTTAATGGCTGCCAAGAAAATATGTCAATGAAATCTTCAGGAGTTAAATTGGTCCAATGATTTTTTAAAAAAAAAATGCAGATAAAAATGCTCTGAACTCACAATTGAAGAATGGACACTTAAAGTATCAAATCTGGCAGAAATGGCAAAAATCTCTGCTTATTTGAAAGACTATACACAAGAAATATATATTTTAGAATGGAAAATGTGGATTGATTATATTCAAAATAAGTATCAGATAAAAAAATATCGAATAGCATATGAGTAAATTTAGGAAATATTTTGTATTAGATATATTTCTGAAGGAGAGGGGAATTGAGAGTGTGATTAAGTGTGGAGAGACTAGAGATTATAATTTAGGAATTATTTTAGATTATGATTGTTAGTTTTGATACCCTGCATTTTGTTCTGGGAAGTCGGGGTGGGGGCGGGGGTATGGGGAGGGAATTGGGGGTTGAGGCTAGAGATGGAGTGATGGTGAATGTACAGGGATTAATGAAGAAATATAATTAATGTAGGGTCGGGTCTGCCCAGTTACCATTTTAGAACGGTGGGGAGGGAGAAAAAAGAGAGTAGGAGGTAGGAAAGAGGAGAAGAGGAAGGAAGGGGGGTAGAAGAGGGAGAAGGAGTGTAGGGTGGAGGGAGGAGAGGATGTAGATAAGAGAAGGAGAGGAAGGTTTGGAAAGAAGGTAGAAGAAGGTAGAAGAGGGAAGAGGGTTAAAAAGGGGGGTGGTGACTGGGCAAGCCCGACTAATTGTATATAATTGTACATTGGATGAATTATTTGTTATGATTGTAAAAATAAAACTTTTTTATATATATAAAAAAAAATGCTCTGAACTTTTACCAAGGATCCTGAATTCTAACTCGAAGGATCAAAGGATTTCCCATCATATTTCTTAAGCTGAGAAATACAATGGGAAGATGCTGGTCAAAGACACTATGATAAAAAAAACAATCTAATGTTATTTTTGTATTTTAGGTATAAATAAAACTAGTAGTTCTAATGCATAAGTTAGTTTAAATCAAAGTGTTGGAAATGCAGAAACCCCCAATTGAAAACAAAACCCCTAGTGCTGAAGCAAACTGTTTTCCATGATGTTTCATACCATGTTTCCAATGTACTAGTAATGCATTTCTATATACATTTCTTGTTTAGAGAAGTTGACGTGAATTTTGAAAAACCATATTTTATTTCATTTTACTATGGTAAGCAGATATTCAGTAATGTGTTGCGCAGAATTTCTGAATTGACAGAACTAAAGTTCTTTGGAGCATGCAATGGCATGAATGGAGCACTGGTCAGCAACTCCTTAAAAGCAGTTTTTCTTTTCTTTCCTCTTTTTAAATTAAAAGATAAATGGGATACTAATTTTTATGCACATAAAGTATTGATTTGAACCTTGTAAAACATTACTTTTATATGAAACCAAGGTAAAGAATGGTGTAAGTTGTATATTAGAAGTTGGCAGAGACAGAAAAGGCAAAACCTTTCTAAATATTTCTTGACTCCCAGTGTGTTTTTCATGTGCCTGGGTCATTCTGGTGCCTGATGGATGCACAAATTCTTTGCTTTCATTTATTTATCTTTATTTATTAAAACATGTATCTATTTCCTGGGTGTAATCCTTACTGAATTCAGTAAAATTAAGAACTAAATGTTTTAGTTAAATATAATTGAGAGCAAACTCAGATATGACAACCAATCTGGTGCAGTGGTTTAAGGAATCAGACTAGAAACCAAGAAACTAGCTGGATGACCTTGGACTAATCACTCTTTCTTAACTTTGGGAAGAAGGCAATGGCAAACCACTTCTTAAACCTTGCCAAGAAAACTGCAGAGAAAACTGCAGAGGCAATCAATACTAGCTCAAATTCATGCAGACACACAACCCAAACCCAGATATGATTGCATTTTAAATGATTTGTGTTCTTCTTCAATATTTTCAGTACATTTTGAAGCTAGAGCCATACCCATGCAAAATAACATTGCAAAGGACCCTGGAAGATATTTAATACAACCTGTGTCATCAAATTTATTTATTTATTTTTATTTATTTATTTGTCAAACACAACAGTATATATAAGCATGAAATAACCATACGAATTGGATACAATCAAAATTTGTTGTCACTGTTGGAACTCTGCAAGCCTTTGAAATAGCTGCTTTGGAAGGCATAGAAGAAATTATGGATTACTTCTTTTCCAATAATTAAAATAGCTCTGTCTTTTTCCAGGGTCATTGCAGACTCTCCCAGCTCTATCTACATCCTTCTGCATCCATAGCCATGTTGCTTCACATCACTCAGAACAAAGTAAAATGATCAGGACCAATTTCTAAAACAGCCATGATAATCCTAAAAATATGCGACTTTAGTAATTTAGAAAATGGTACTTTGTATGCACTCCTATATTTTCAGAATTGTTTTAAAGGACGTCCTTAACTCTATAATTTTGCACAAATAATGGACTCATAATGAGGAATAACCCTAACCCTGCAAAATCTGCATATAGGAATGTAAGAATGCCACTGCTTAAAAGCAAATTAGAAAAAAAAAATCCATACAATGATATTGGGGTGACATTTTGCAAAATGGGGATATGCAAGTTGACTTGCTTAAACATGGCTGCCAGAATAAATTATTTATGTCAAAATTACATAATGTATTGTTTAGCTTTGAATATTTTTGGACCCAAAAAGATTAAAAGAATAAAAAATACTCTCTCTTTCTCTGTCTCATTCATTTCCCCACCTTTTGGTCTGCTACTGTTTCAGAGCTCTGCTTTTGTTTCTTCTCTCCCCCAATACCACAATGAATATGTGAGTCCATTGCACCACATAGCTATTTAGATGAAACTATATTCCTTAAATTGAATCATGTGACCAGGGCAAGAAGTTCCTTCTTCCTATACTGATGTATCACCAGACCAATATTTATTGCCTTGTAAATAGCAAGCCAGATCACTGCAGCCAGATCACAGTACAACATAGTGCATTTTGGCATTTAGCCAGTGAAGCAAACCTCTGAAGATGTACAAATTTAGTTATCCATTATTAACTCTCTTACAAATATTACATACCATAAATATACAGTTGATAACTTTTTTCTTTGGTATTCTTTCTAGGTGATTTTGAAAAGTTCCTACTTCTTTTTGTCACTTATTGTTAGGCCCTTAAAGGAAGCATCTATCCCAGACAAACAAGGCCTCTTGTGGGAGTTTCTTGGTGATATTAAACCCAGAATAAATACTTTAGACTTTTGCCAATCATTTTTTTATTATTTTATTCCATTTTTGGCAATGTCTGTTTCAACAACATTTACATCCAAGCTTTAGGATGCATTCTTGAACAGCATCCATAAATAAGAAAGTTGATTGGTTCCAGATCCTAATAGTCCTAAAAGTGACAAATGTTTGTGTACTTTTTGGAAGCTGCTAACTATTTATCTCTATTACAGACAATTCATTGCTGTTATGTAAATATTTAGATGAAGACATATACCATGAACAACATATAGAATCTTAATCTGTGCTAATGAACTTTTTTGTTCAGAAAAATGTACATGGTTTCTTCATTATTTTGTACTGCAAAGGCTTAGTAAGTAAGTTTAGTAAGACATTTAGGCTGTACATAACTTAGTAGGAAGAAAATAATGAAAAAATGAATGAGTCACTTGGTTGAAGACTTGTGGTTGAACTGACGCTTGAGGGTTATTTGTTAGATCTTGCTAAAGGTTATAAAATGAGTTGGGGAAATGAAACGTCTGTTTGCAATCTGGACATTGTTTAGAATAATGTCTCCCTTTAGAAGTCTGTTTGTGCTATAGCAGAGCTTGAACTTTTCTTAGGTTGCTTAAAGGGGTTATCTCTCATTCTGTGGAGAGAACAGATGGGTTGTCTTTTACCCTTTTCAGCCTCCACCTGCATTTGATTAGAGACAGCAACAGTTTTACATACCCCATGCCAGAATACCATGATGACATAGCAGCTTCAGACAACAGCGCGACTAGGATTTTTTTCCCCCTAAACCCTTGAATCACAGAGGGTCTGGCAGCCAGTTACCATCTGACACTGTTTATAGCATATATTGTTCGATCCACTCCCTTACTGAATCTGCTGTGGGAATTAAAGCAAGCAGTTTCAAGTCAGAAAGGTAAGTTCTCTTGCATGTTTTAAACACTTAGAATCAAGCAACTGAACAAAGCAGCACTGAAAATACAACTCACCTTTGTCAGTTTGCAGATTGAACACAACTACTGTTGTGAATTTGTTTTCTCAGTTTATGGTAAAATGCTCTTCATGTTTTGTGGGTTACTGTTGCATTTCTTTGCAAAATTTAATCACTTCCAGAAGAGCTATTCCATATCATAGGGAGGAACATAATATCTATCTAATAAATATTTCCATTTATTAGCAAGAACTCTTATATCAAATAGGTGGCTTGTTCTGAAAATTGCATTGATAAAACAATAGTCCAGGTTATTGAAGAACATCAAAACTATTAAAAGTTATTTGTCTAGCAATGTACATGTTAATTGAACTTTTATAGAACTGCAATGATGGCTTTAATGGGAAACTGAAAAAGAAAAGTGTACAGAATAAGATTCCCTCTTTGTAACTGCTAGTGAAAAAGATTTTTCCATCTAAGGGAAAGTGCCAAATGACAATTGTAGCCCTTGCATGCAAATTTTTAGCAGATGTTCACATGAATATTTGTACTAGAGAAATATACATTTGTATTGACATTTGTACTAGAGAAATATCTATATACTCTACTAACTTCTGGTTCCTGCTGATCTTTTAGGAAATAATATACTCATTTAAACAAGTTTATGAAATATACCCAGAACAAAGAAGGGTCTCGCAAATTTCAGAAAGTATAATCTTGCATGAAAAAGATTATCCTTGATTTTTTTTATGTTCATAGATTATTCACATGATTAACAAATGCAATGCTGCACTTCTAGTTGGTTAAATATTTTAGCATCTTGAAATAAATCTTCTTTAAGTCTACAAATTTATAAAACTACTCTATAATATTTTGACATGTTTAACTAAATATTAATATACTTTATTAATATTTTCTACAGAGTGGTTTACCAGTCTGTAATGCTGTAAGTCAGAGGGATACAAAAAATATAAAGAAGTACAAATAGGTCAGAAATATCTAAGAAATATTTCCAATACCAAAGTGTGTGATTCTAAACGAGGCCTTATTTTATTCTATTTCTATAGTTTTCTTTTAAATAGAAGCAGGAAATGTTGCTACACTGTTAAAGGGAAAATTGTAAAGTATCTCTGATCAACCAGCTCGGATCAGTGTACTGTAACTACAACTAAGGCTACTCATTTACAGTTAATACTATGTTCTTACAGAAAGACATTTACAATTGAAAACTATACAATGAGACCTACACTGTAACCAATAAGGATCTTTCCAGTATCTCCAACAGCAATTCAATTACATAAAACAATATTAATTTCACACTATATATATTTGATATATAAATTTGTAAGCCACAGAATTGCCTGATATGTACAAACATATATTAGACAAATTCCAATATTCCATAAATATATGCCAAAATGCATAATAATTCACTGCTCAGAACTAAAATTTCAGTCATTAAATATTCAGCTATAATGTTACTTCAACTCTCTCTCCCCCCCCCATTTTTTTTACAACTGACATTGTTGCTAGCTATGATATTTTGCAATTCTTTTCCAATGGAAAAATAGTGTCTTAGACAAAATGGGTTTTTTTAGTTCATTAATTTTTACCCTCCCTTTTCATTCAAAAAGAGAATTGGGGAAAATAGTTTTTGGGACATTAATTTAGGAACTTGTTTCTTATAAATCCAAATATTTAACCAACTAGATATAATTGGCAAAGAAATCAAGTGATACCAGATTATATTATAATATACCTATCCATTCAAATCCAGCTGTGATAGCTTTACTTCAAAGATGCAAATTCCATTATAAATTAGCTGTCTATTTTTCTCATACTAAATCTCATACCAGAAACAACTTCAATGGAATAATTTCATGGGGTTGGTGGTTCGTATGGACACTGAAGCCAACACATCTTTTATTATTTAATTGAGTGGCTAATTATTTTTAAGCTGAGGATGAAAGAACTATATGGCTTTTATACTGGCAACTGAGTGAACTGCATCTACCCCTCCCACTCTGTGTAGTGGCCAAACCTACTCCAAATTTTTGGAAGATGCTGGAATAAAACATATTCAGAGAATATAACAGAGAAGTTAAGAGCAAGAGGATATCCATTTCATGAGAAAAAGTCTATTTGCATACTATTGAATATGGCCCTTGTCCTAATCTATATCAAAATTGTAAATATCCAATCATGTCTCTTTCATATAATTATCTACAGAAGTGTCTGCTTTTTCATTAAAGTATTTAATTTATTATTCCATATATAGTCTTCATTGATCAATAAGCATTAAATCATCCATAATAACAATTAGGAAGTGCAAATTGCCTAATTTTACATGAAAATGCAGAAGGGCAAAAACTTCCTTGCAATTATTTATTTATTTACATTTGTTATAACTACACACTTCTAATTGACTCTGGGTGGAATACCCAACAAAAAAATCTATAACCCCATAAAATCAAATTCTTTGAATGTAATTATTTTTTAAAAAAAATTAAAATGTGGGAGTTCCCAAACCATCCAATATAAGAAAATGCAATTTCTTTATGATACTGACAATAGCCCAGTATTACCTATATGCATATATCTTAGGAACTTCACTGTGAAACAGAGACATATGAAAACCATTATTAGACTTGTTTATACCAATAATATTTTTACTGATGCTATTTGCCCATTTATTTGTCCTTAGGTTTTGGCTCTTTCTACTTACATGGTTTCTGTGGTCCATGATCTGCAGCACATCCTTATATTTTCATCATATTTTTTTGTTTCCAACAGCTCTTCTGAAGTTGAGCTAATTAGCTTCAGGTCCAGATAGCTTCTGCATAAACATTAAATATTGTGCAACATTAAGGTTGAAGCTGAATGACACAATTTACCACTTAGGAGAATTTATATACAATCCATCCTCCTTATCTCTTTCCTCACCCTTCTGTAGTTAAGATGCCACAGCATTTTACCAATTAATTCATTATATTTCTTAAATTGAAAAAGAGGTATTCTCTCTTCCTCTCTCTCTCTCTCTCTCTCTCTCTCTCCCTCCCTCCCTCCCTCCCATTCCACCTCTCTCACTGCAAAAAATAATTACTGAGAATCCCATATAAGATTGGGGGAATAAAACGGTAGTTGATTCCAATTATGCATACTGTCCCATCAGAGATTGATGATATTATGATGATACATAGATAGATGATATAGATGATAGATGATACATAAACGATAGATAGATAGATAGATAGATAGATAGATAGATAGGTAGATAGATAGATAGATAGAAGATAGATAGGAAGAAAGCGATGTTTTACCAATCACACAGAATAGTAATGTACCATAAATAAAATGAAAATGTGAAAATAGCCCCATAAAAAGCCATGCTTGTAATAAAATGGATTTCATATTAAAACAACAGTAAATCACTGTGAAAGTATTACCAATATTAAACGGAGAACCCTTGCAATTCAGCAAAAAATGGCAATCCTTTTGCATATAGACAGATTTGCTAGCAAGAAGAAAATATTTCACCAACAAATATACAGGCAATTTGGTATAAAATTTATTACAAAATCTCCCTTCTAGAATCATAAATGGAAAAACATTAAGTCTAGTAATAAGCATTTGACTATGTGAGATGGAAAAGTCATTGGTGAAATAATTAAGTAAAGTGAAAAAAATGTCACTCCAAATCTCTGTTATCCGGAAAACTTGTTGATTTATTTCTGAACTGGCTTTCTCAAGCCTCAGTATCATAAAGATTTTGGGTGAAAACCCACTGGTTACTTTGCCTTTTTTTCCCCAAGAAGAAGCAAAGTTATCAACAAATACTATTTAACTACATGAAGCCACTGGAGAGATCATCTGACAGTGCAAAGTTAGGGTTCATCAGTATGTGAATGATTTTGATATATCAACTTCAGGACAAATTGGAAATGCAGGTGGGGCTCTTTCTTAAGGCTCTTAGAGTCTAAAAGCAGACTTAGAATTTACCATCAAGAGAAGAGTAATTGTGTCTGATAAGCCATCCAATGCCAGTGTTATTCCATCTTTGGTTGTGATTGTGATCATCTTTCTCTGTATCCATCCATTTTGAGCTGGTTTTGAAATTATTTCTATTTATTGGCAGATCACTGCTATGGCCAGAAAGGCCCTCACATGGTTTTATCTTTCGTGTAAGTTATGACATTACTAGAATGAGAAACTCTTCTAACCATTACTAGATTGAGAAACTCATAGTCATTCATATTCAGTAACTTCTTGATTGGACCATTACATTACAATATGTTTCACATGGAGCTGGTCATGAGGTCCACTTAGAATATATTGCTGATTCACAGTTGCAGCAGTTTGAGTAGTTATGGTTATAATTAGGTTGCCATGTAACCCCATATTTTGAAAGTAGCATAGTTAATAGTTGACTTTCGGGTGCAATTCTAGGTGCTGGTTGCCACCTTTAAGGGTCTATATGGATCAGTACCTGGATTTTAATAAGATTGCCTGTTTGAAAGTAGTTGAATCCAAGTATATGAAGTAGCTTTTAGGGTGGAATAGTGGAAGGCCAATTTTTCTTTGCCTTCATTGCCTAGGGCCAAGCATTCTTAACCTTCCTTTGAATCCTTTTGAGAGCTTTCTGAAAAAACTGGGGTTAGGGTTAGCGTTAGATGGGCCATATGATATGATTATGGCACTGCTTATGTTGTTACGTTCATAGTCATTCAATACATTTCACATATAGATGCCCAGGCTAGTTTCCTTCCTTTGGAAGTGGAATATGAATCTGGTGATCCCGAATGAATTTATTTACAAATTAATGTATTCAGTTAGTTATATATTCAAAAAAAATTGAAGAATATAAGAATAAATTTCTTGGATCAAGTTCAGCATTTTGTTTCTTACAGGCCAAAGATAGAGACAAATTGCTTTCTCACCATTGTTCTCTTCAACTCATATCTGGGAAGTCTCCAAGTCACAGATAACATCAAGTTTCAAGAATAGTAGTCCTTCATAGACTTGATCATGAATGTATTAAATTCTATTTCTTTATTTAATTTAAATACCACCCAAATTGTATAGATTCCTGACACTTTCAAATTGAAAAGTAAATCTATCTAGGTTATGTGGCCATCACTACATCTCATGGTAAAATACCTGAAGTATTCACTATGTTCTTTTTCCTATTCTAAGTATCCTTCTAAACATCTATGCCGGATAATGTCTTGTCCTAGCATTTTGAGAAGCAGAGAGATAGAATTCTACTTTTCTATTTTTCTTGCAATATGCATGATTTCATTCAACAAAACAATGTTACCTTTAGAAGCTCTTTTTTGAAGCTAAAGAATCCCCAACAGTTTTTTCTTGTAAAACAGCTATGGGATCCTGTTATAATCTTATCTCCAGCATTATATCCTTTGCCAGATATGATGAACCTATACCCATTTTTCCAGATGCAAACATGCATCATATTCATATGAAGGTATTAAAACATGTCATTAATAAGTAATTCCCATCATAATAAATGCATTGAACACTATCCAAGGTTTCTCTTTTTGCCAGTTTTCTAGCACAAATGGTTACATACAGTTGGAGTAAAGTGTACACACAGACACAGAGTTTATGAGTCAGGGGTGAAATCTAATTTTTTTGCTACGAGTTCTGTGGGCGTGGCTTGGTGGGGGTGGCTTGGTGGAGGAGGTTCATGTGACTGGGTGGGCGTGGCTATGTAAGCATGTGACTGGGGGATCAAAAGACAGAAATTCACTAACAATGTCCTCCTGCCTCAGGTTGGACTAGATTAGGGGTCTCCAATCTTGGCCACTTTAAGACTTGTGGACTTCAACTCTCAATTCTGGGAGTTGAAGTCCACAAGTCTTAAAGTGCCCAAGGTTGGAGACCCCTGGACTAGATGACCTCCAGGTCCCTTTCAGCCCTGGATTATCCTCTGAAGCTGCATCTAGTGCCAGGTTTGTACTCCTTCCTTCTTCCTTCCTTCCTTCCTTCCTTCCTTCCTTCCTCCCTCCCTCCCTCCCTCCCTCCCTCCCTCCCTCCTTTCTTTCTCTCTCTCTCTCTCTCAAAAACGAACCCCCACACCCCATTTTTCCTCCCAGCCTACCTAAAGCCTGCTAGACAAGCCAAAAAATGCGGAGGGGGGAGTCCGTTTTTCCTCCCTGCAGGCTTCAGGCTTCAGGGGAGCCTGCTAGCCAAACCAAAAATCGGGGGGGGGAGTTCATTTTTCCTCTAAGCAGGCTTCCCTGCTGGGAGGAAAAATGGACTCTCCCCTCCCCAGCCCCATTTTTTGGCTAGCACCCAGCTGAGCCATGCAATCATCAGAGGGTTGTGGTTTTTTTTACTTTTAAAAACATTTTTTTGGCTGAAGAAAAAATGCTTTTAAAAGTTAAAAAAAAAAAGGTCTGATGATCATGCAGCTCAGCTGGGCATTGCGGGGGGGGGGCAGGAATTTTTGCTGCCGGTTCGCCGAACCACCCACCACCATCGCTACCAGATTTGGTGATCCAGTCCGAACCGGGAGCATTTTACCCCTGCTATGAGTATATTTTTCTCTTTGTGTATGTATATATTTGTTTATGGATTTCCTCTCTTTTTTTTTTTTACTGAAATTAGTCATTATGCTGGATTTATTGAATATGCTCACCATAAAATAAAGGATGAATCAGCATTTTGCAACCATTATGTTTTGATGGATGAGCCACTAGGTAGACTGCCAAGTAAACTACTTAGCAACATGTGTATACCTTCCATTTGCCTCCCTCCATGAATAAAGCTATTTTTATCCACATAGACAGATATTTGAAAAATAATTGGCCCAAGTGACCCATTTTCTTAACCTCTAGGAGTTTTCAGTCAACATTTTAGTAGTTAGAATTATTAATAATATTTTAACAATAATTTCTCTATACTTTCATATAAAATTCGTATCATCCATATGTAATAACATTATAGAAAATTTATTTTCTATATACATATTTAATAACCATTGCCAAGTAATATCAGAAGTTTGTAGTTATTGCTACTTATATTATTTAGTCATTGATGAAAGCTATAAATACTTAATATAACGTTATAAGAATAACCTATAGGTATAAGCATAATAAATACTACAGTTTTCAAAAAGTTATACTGTTTCCCCAGAAATAAGACCTATCCTGAAAATAAGCCCAGGCATGTTTTTACGCATGCACCTAATATAAGCTGTACCCCAAAATAAGCCCTACTTAAGAGCCTGCGCAGCTGCCTGGTTGCTCACAGTGCCATGGCCACAAGGTGAGGCGGGGTGGTGATGGAGCTGCCCCATGTGCCCTGAACTGGCTTACTTCAGGGTCCCTGCAGCCAGGACATCCATTCCCCGACACCTGTCTTGTGGTGGCAGCACCAGCAGCCATGTGCAGCAGGAGCCCACGTGAACGCTGGCCCACTTCTTCTGCTTGCTCAAATATATAGATATAGATACACAGAAGTTATATTTTGTTTTGTTTTGTTCTTCCTTCCTGTTATATGCTTCCTTATAACAACATTGAGGTAACTCTATGTTTTTTATGTCCTTTAACAGAAACAATCCTGACTGCAAAGATGTATCTGACTTCTCTTCCTTTCTTCCTTTTTTTGATCAGCGGCATCTTCTGTCAATATGATTATGACTTTGAGCCAGATTTTGGTTATCATTTTTCAATGTTAGAGCTATCATCTGCAGTCTGTGCACCAGAATGTAATTGCCCTATAACTTACCCCTCAGCTATGTATTGTGATGATCTTAAACTGAAGAGTTTCCCCATTATTCCTAAAGGAATCAAATACCTGTATCTCCGCAATAATCTGCTTGAAGGCATAGAAGATAATGCTTTTGAAAATGTGACAGATCTGGAGTGGCTAATCCTAGACAATAACCAACTGAAAAATTCCAATATTAAAGGCAAAGTCTTTGCCAAATTAAAGAATTTAAAAAAGCTGCACATCAATAACAACAATTTAACTGAAGTTGTTGGGCCACTTCCCAATACTCTAGATGACCTGCAACTCACTCATAACCAGATTTCCAAAATCACCCCCAATACACTCGAGGGACTAGTGAATCTGACTGTCATTCACCTACAGCACAATGAACTGACTGAAGGTACACTCTCTGGAGTTTTTAAAGGCTTAAATTCACTCTTGTATCTGGACTTGAGCAATAATAAACTGAGTAAACTGCCTACAGGACTGCCTAATAATTTATTGATGCTGTATTTTGATCATAATCACATTAGTGGCATTCCTGATCAGTATTTCCAGGGTTTTAAAGTACTGCAGTATTTACGTCTTTCTCACAATAAGCTGACAGATTCTGGAATACCAGGCAATGTTTTCAATATCTCTTCACTTGTGGAGCTGGATCTCTCCTATAATGAGCTTAAGAGCATTCCGACAGTCAACGAGCACCTTGAAAACTACTACCTCCAAGTCAACAAAATTACCAGTGAGTAATATTTCCATTAAAAGAAAAGAAGAGAGACGGGGTTGGTAATAGTTAAATGAGATGATCTTATTTAATTCTCAATTCTCATATAACCATTTTATCCCAGTCTTTATGTTCATTCCATCTCTTTTTTAAAAATAATAGCTTCACGATAAAAACCTGCAAAGGTTTTTGCAGGTTTCAAAGAATAATTGGTAATAATACATATTCTAGCTAGCAACAGCAGAAGTCCATAGATCCTGCTTTCACTTCATGATGTGAAAGTCTTCTCTTCTAGAAGTAATAGTTTCAAGCCATTTCTCAATTTTGACTCATAATAAATTATGTTGATCAAGACAGTCATAATTATGATGGTTCATCAAAAGAGTTTGGTCAGGGTTTTTTTTAAACCCATCATTTACTTTTACTGCCAAAAAATTCCTATATTTTCCATAACCTGTGTGTAATGCATTTTATTCATCAAGCATCATAACTTTATTGGTTTCCATGCCATTTATTATACCAAAATTTCAATTGAAAAAAAATCAACTTCACTATACTTCTCACAATAATAGTAATAATAATAAATAATAATAACTTGGTAATAACTATCCCCAAAGCTATAATTACTATGCATCTTGATGAGACCAGGATATGAGGATTCCTAGAATAATAATAAAAATAAAGCTTTATTTGAAAATACTTGAAAACAGATTAGGGAACTAGTATAGATATTAACCATACTACATTCTGTTACTCTCAAGAAGAGATTAACTAAGCACATTGAAACCTCATTAATATAACTCATTCAGTATTATTCCAATGACGAAAAAATATGAAGCAGAAACTGGAAGTCACATATTTAATGATTGGCTATTTCCACATTCAAACAAGTGTGGCATAAAAAGAAAGTGAGAAAAAAACAACAGTTGAAGAACCAGTGAAAAGGACATCAGTGCTTCTTCTGCATACTTCTCTGAGAATAAATCACAATAACATTCCAAAAACAAAAACCGGGCAAGTCAATAGATATTGCTGCATATTTTTACTATTTTATTCTGTAATACTGAAATAAATACATACATTCTAGATTTTTTTTCCTGTTTCACATAGAATTTTTGTTGTTGGCACATCTTATAACACATATTTGTGGCCATAATATTATAGCTTATTTGAAGAATGAGAACACTGTCTGGAGACATCCAAAAGGAAGGGTTATTTATTTAGTTTATGGCATACAACGTCAAGGAAATCTACAAATGGTAGACACAATACAGTCCTGAGAGCCTAGATTGCTAGTTCATTCTGTTTGGTGCTTGCGTGTCTATCCTTGGTGCATTGCAAACTAGCTTTACACCAATTAACTAGCAGCACTCTAGTTGCTGGCTCTTCCAGGCTTTTCTGTTGGTCTTGCCTCACCTCGCCTCATGTTGCGATGCCTGAAGTGTGGCCAGGTCCACACTTGCTCTCTTGCACATACAAGCACAGCTTGATTCCCCCTCACTCAAAAAAGTGGTATCCATTTATCTACTCACAATATTGCATTTATTCAATATGCTGGATGGGCAGGAGCTAGGGACTGAACAATGGGAGCTCACTCTGTCTCATGGAGCTGGGCTCAAACCGCTGGAATGCAGACCATTCTTGGCTAGCAGTTTCAGCATCATTAAGCCTCTACACTACCGTATCCCATATAAGGGTGTAAAAATCACATGACCAATACAGATCAAACATAGAGTAAATGTATCCTAGCTACAAAAGGCAAATTTCACTCTATTATAATACAGTAAAGACAAATAAAGCTTGTAATTAATACCATCATGCTGAATTGGTATAGTAGCATCTGTTCATCTCATTGCTAAAAATTAAAAGCTCTTACTTAAATGTATTTTTGTGTTTTAACTTTTTATGTCAAGACTTTAAGCATAATGTGTGATATCTGGGTATAATATAACATGTAGATAACTTACAGGAAATAGAATTTAACTAGCTGAGGAACATAAAATCTGCTAGAACTCCTGGCATTAGTTAAATCTGGAAATATCCTAGGCTGATTGTGAAAGTTATATTCTAATATTATGTTATTTACATTACAGAATTTTCAGTGAACAGCTTTTGTAAGGTTGTCGGGATACTAGCCTATTCCAGGGTATCACATCTGCGTCTGGATGGAAATAATATCACAAGAGCTGATCTTCCACAAGAAACATACAACTGTCTCCGAGTGGCCACTGAAATTTCTTTGAAATGAGTTGTACAACACTTTCACTCATGATACTTTATGCCATAGTAATGCTTTAGTACTAAAATGTCACCTGGTATAAGATCTTTTGTTTTGTTAATAAACAGCATTATTGTGTGGCTGTTTTCTTAATGTGTATATTCTAGAATGCCTGTGATGCAGATTTTTTTTTTTTTTGTAAAGCTAGAAAGTCCCATAGATTGTGGACAAAAATGTTGTCATGTTTATTTCTTAGACTATTTTATTAACACAGCTATATACAGCCTGAGTTTGAAAAGGGTTTTTTTTTAAAGCACTGGTGTATACTCACAATAAACACATACCACTCTCCTTGTGGGTGTGAACTTCTACTCAGGTTTGCAGAAGTCAGGCATTTTCTCATCAAGATAGTATATTTAGTATTTAGGGCTGGACCAGATGTGTACAGTAGTTCACACTTTGAAATAAAATCTCTCCTGTTTTATACTTTTTATTACATTACATAAAACAATAATTCAATATAGCTATATAAATTCTTTATATATAAAGGAAAGTAAAATTAAATATTACAATCAGCATATTCATGTGAAGAATTGAGAAAATAGCAACATTTTAAAATTTTTATTTTATTAATGCATTTTATTTTGTTCTATTGAGGTCAGTTTAAAACTGTAAAGGAATGGTTATTTTACAGTAAAAAATACTATTATTGTTATACTCTTATTTGTGCATGCTATATTAAATGACTTTAGAAAATAAAAACGGCAAATGAAAAATATTGAGTGTATATTTTTGTGAAAAAAGATTTACATTTTTAAAAAAATGTAGATTGATGCAAACTAAAGTTTTTTTTAATAAAATACCAAATACATTTGGTGAATGTAATGCTACATTCGCATTAAATAAATTGTTTTCTTCTTTCTAGTTTTTAAAGATTCTTCAACCAAAACTTTTTAATGATTGTTATATCAGGCTTTGAATTCTACTATGTACTGCAGATTGACTATACTCATGGCCATTCTCCAGTACATAAAGAATGTAATTTACAAATTACCATCATAAGAATCCCTAAAATCAATAAAATGCAGATTAGGCAACAGGGAGAATATTTATGGTACAATGTGCATTACCAAATTGTAAAGTTGAACAGAACAACAGCACTGAAAAAGTTATTTATGACCATTTTACAATTTATGACCATTTTTCACTCATATGACCCTTTGGTCATGTGATCAAAATTCAGATCCTTGGCATCTGAATCATATTTATGATGGTTGCACTGCCCCAACTTTTGCAACCACTAAAGCAAAGTCAATGGGGAAGCCAGATTCACTTAACAATTATGCTGCTAACTTAACAACTGCACAATAATTGAAGAAGTTGGCTGGATTTGACATCTTCAGCTAAGATTTTAAAATATTCATAAAAATTTGCCTTCAGAAACTGTGGGTGCCCCAACACTGGAATCTTTTAAGAAGAGACTGAAGCCATCTATCAGAAATAGTATAGGCCTCCTGCAAGACTAGATGACCTTCAAGGTCACTTCCAACTCTATTACTGTTAATTGCAGTGATTCATTGAACCACTGTGGCAAGAAAGGTCATATAATGGGACACACATAACTGTTTAGCAACCGAAATTTTGGGCTCAATTGTTGTCATAAGTTGAGGTCTACCTATAGTGGAGATGGTGTACATTATAAAAACAGTAAGAACACAGTAATTAAAAAAGTTGACTGCAGTTGACATTGCCAGTTAAAGTTGAAAAACATTAATTACAAATAACAGCTAGATGGACACATGGTATAGGCCTTCTTTTATGAAAACTTTAATTTCAGCCTGCCACAGGATTTTTCACATATGTCACGCAATTCTGAAAATGCTTCTTTCCTGGGGTTTTCTCATTGCTCATAAACAGCAACCGAAAAAAGTTATGAGTTAGCAGTCCTCTGTCCAGGAGATACTTGCAGCTGCTTCTGTTTGTCCTAACTTCTGAATGTAAGTCCTACTTGTGAATGCAGCCGAAAGGTGGAAGATGAAATATTCAGTGTTTTCCTATCACATCCCTTGAGGCATGAGCAGTAAAGCACAACTATGGGAATTTGCTTCTTAAAGCAGACTCAATAAAGCTTTCCAAAATGAGATGTATGTATGTATGTATGTATGTATGTATGTATGTATGTATGTATGTATGTACCTGTATGTATATATGAATGTATGTAGCTGAAGTTCTTATGCCAAGTTCTTAAGCTGAATTTGGCAACTTCAAGATGTGTTGCTAAGGTTGAAAACTACTGATACGCTAAATATTGCACTATGGATTCTGTCACAAATTCTTTTTCATTGCATTTTATTCTGACTTTACATTTGTATCTAAATGTATGAATGTGTCCCATTAGTCTGAGATTTCCAAAGGGATCCGACTCTGTTATTAACTCTCAAATTCCATTTTGGTGTAAATTTTTTATGGGTTATGTTTTATAGACAGAATCTTTATCTAAAAGCTCTTTGTATAAGAGTGCACATGTTTATAGCCAATAAACAATCTGAAATCATTCCAAAAAAATCAGAGGACAGAGGAGAGAAATATATATATATGAACAGACTACTTTTGGAAGAAACTAAATTTATCTGGAACTTGTTTCATTTTACTTCAATAGGAGCCAAGCCACATCATCACAAAATGTTGCCTTTTGACATTTAAACTTCTAAGAATGTTGGTAATCCACTGCCCAAAATATCAGACAGACAGCATCTAGTGATTGGTGCATAATCTGGTACTTCTCCTGGAGTCCTGTTTGTGTAGCAGGTGGCAGCCATAGACAGGACCATAGCCTTTGCACAATTACATCTTGTACACCAGTTATAGCTTTTTTCTCATTCGGGAGGCATTGATCAGGATCACTTGAGGCAGCTTAGTTACCTCCTGATTGGACTATTCCAATGTATTCAACTAAGTATTGGGGATTCCCTTGAGGAGCATTACGAAATTTTAGTTGGTCCAAAACACAGCAGGACATTCATTATTTAGCACAACACAGTATGTCCATGTAATACCACTGCTGGGTGAGCTGCAAGGGGCTACCAATAAACTTCTGAGTTCAATTCAATGTACTGATTGTCATCTTAGAAGGCCCATGTGGCATGAGGATATCTTACTTGGAGAAACACGTCTTTCCAATTGTTTCTCTACCCTAGATTAGCTATAATGGGCAATCCTGGCTCCCACTGGTGAAGCAGTGTCATTTTATGGAGTCCAAGAAGTGTGCCTTATATATCATGGTGTCTCTATTGTCAAATAGCTTTCCTCCTAAATTGTGGAATTATTGATGATTTTTGGAAGATCTGGATCAGAGGAACGTAACCCTCTGAATCCTCTTTAAGCACTGAGCACTTAGACTTCTTTAATCATAATAACTCAATTAACTTAGATTTCCCCAACCTGCTATTTTCCAAATTCCCATCAGACCAACCATTAAGAAACATGGATTACATGAATAGCAATACTACTTAGACTTATAGACCGCTTCATAGTGGTTTACAGTACTCTCTAAGAGGTTTACAGATTTAGCGTATTGTCCCCAACAATCTGGTTCCTCATTTTACTGACCTCGGAAGGATGGACGTCTGAGTCAACTTTGAGCCTGTCAGAATTGAACTCCTGGCAGTGAGCAGAGGTAGCCTGCAACATTGCATTCTAACCATTGTATCTCCTCCAGTTAATCTCCAGTTTTTGATACCATTAACCATGATATAGTTCTAGACCACTTCCATGGATTGCCATGGGATGTACTCTCAAATGTGCTTTTTTCAAAACACAGCTAGATTGTTGTCTTTTGCAAAAGCATATCTGAGACAACTATGACCTGGATGATTGAGAATCTCCAGACATGGGATGCATTGTTTTGCAATGGCTTTCCTCCTTCTTGAAGAACTGCTTTTAGTTGGGGAGGGCTGAGCTACCCGGGGATGTCAATTTTTTGAAGTAGTACAGGTTGTCTACTACTTCTTTTTAATGCTTACAAAAATTCACTATGGGAGGTTATTCATTAGAACAGAGTTCGCTATTATAAGATGACACAGTAGAAGTGCTGACCCAGTGCCTGAAGGAATAAACAGACTCAGATTGTATCTTTCAAGAAAGGATGGCATTTGAAGTCAAATTATTCCAGGAAATACTAAATATGTTTCTGTATGGAGTTGAACTCACCAATTTAAAGGTAATTCACAATTTGAGAATGTTCCTGAACTAGCAGATCCTTCTCAATCAGCTGTAGGAGCAAGGGTTTTGTCTCATGAATCAATTGCACCCACTCCTGGATTGGGAGGCTCTTCTCACAGTCTCTCATATCTTAGTTATATGTGCTTGGATTACTGAAAAATATTTAAAACTATAGCTGGTGTAAAATTGATTATCTGGGCAGGGACAGCTATCCTGATACATTCAAGTGATCCACTACTTTGGAAGCTGCATTGTTGCCAGTTGGTTTTGGCTTGAATCATATTTGGATATGGTTCAAGGTCAGTTTATTTAAGGGCCTGCCTTGTCCTATATTCATCCACCTGACTGATTAGATCCAGTCAGGTCAGTTCTCTCAGTTTTTCTCTACAAGATCATCATTTGATGATATGATTGGAAAGCAAAGGCAAAATAAACGAATTAAGGTATAGCTGATTCCATCTCTTCCCAAAAAGCCTGGATAATTGTCCAGTCTTGTAAATGAGAGGGCTAGAATTAGGGACCATGCCATGTTACATTAAAGCCAAGATAGTGGAAAGAGTGCTACTATGGTTGATTTGGGATAATGAAAATATGAAACTAATAGTGATGTGGTAGAACTCAGTTTCTTAACCCTTTTTGAATAAAAAACCTTTTCCTTTTCCACTAGTTAGATGTTTTGAATCTGATGACAATCGGAACAATGGTTAATGTTTGTTTGTAACTTGCTGATGTATAAATATTGGTTCTGGCCATGGAAATTTCATTACACAATTAGGAATAATTAAGATAGCTTCTGTGAATGGAATTCATTAAAGGAACAGAGATGAAAAAGCTATGGGACGACTCAGCAGGTTCACTGAAATCATACGTTTCTCAGTAGAAAATCCAGCTGATAGAGAGCATAAGGATAACTACATACAGTTTTCTAATCTTAATTATTGAATGTTATGCTTCTTAAAGGATTTTGAACATTAGTTTGCTTCTGGATTGGGCTAAATAATTTTGTCTATCTGCAGGATATAACTACTGAATAAAATAAGCAAAAATGGAAAGAATGAAAATTAGGTGCCATATTATATTAAGAATTACAATGAAATTATTTTTCAGAGAAAACTCATCAAAATGAGAGAAATAAAACTGATAAAATAATAACTAAAATTTGCACATAACTATTTGTTTCCCTCTTAATGTTATTCTTCTAATTGACAGTAGAGATTTTATACTTGTTTTACAGAATTTATGTTGTACACAGATTTATCCAAACAAGTAAAATGAAAAAAAAAACCAACCCAGGATGGCTAATAAAGTTAGTTTGTCAGACCATAATTTTACTGAAGATGAAAAAGGTTATTATTTAAATTATAGCTTTTAAGTATTCTCCCACATAAAACAGCATAGTGATGGCAGCAGAAGCACTGAAAGATTGTATTTTCATGGCATTTTAATTAACTTAGTGCATTTCAAAATATTTATCTTTAAAACTGAACATTGAAAAACATTGAAAAAAGAGCTTTAAGTTCCCTGAAATTTACTATATAGCATACTCATAACTACATTTATTTGAAATTTGGTGTTAAAACTTTAAATAAAGAATTTAGATGTACCTGAAATACTACTTTTTCTCCAAAATAATTAATTTTAAATCAAAATGTCGTCACTATATCATTATGAGTACAAAAAGGACACATTCAAGAATTTTGGTGTGTTTGTGTTTGTGTGAGAGGTCTACCTCAACTTATTTTTCTCATCCCACACAACCCCCAAGCAAGCATAGAAAGAACTAGTTCTTTTAAGGAACTACTTACAGGTTCAAAGAGAGTGTCAACTTTTACCTGCTTGAAACGGAATCCTGTGATTTTCTATCTGATTCAGGACTGTCCAGCTGGTTCTTTGATATTCTTACTACAGTAACTGTAATTAAATCCATGATCAAAAGTACCTATCTTCTTTATCTTACTCTAGCTCAATTGTGCAATTCCATATTAACGTCTTCTTTTTTCTTTCTTTCTTAGCTATATGCATTTGCATATTCAAAAATCGTTACTATTTTCAACTCCAATTTGATTCCAGCTGGCATTACGTTCAATCCTACCTTTTCTTTATATGTTTGCTGTATAAATTGAAGAATATCAGGACAATATGCATCCTCTTCATTCTCTGCCTTATTTTGAACTTCTTCATTTTAAAAATTTCTCAGAATAATCAGGTGTTCTGCTAGTCTTAATATTTTCCGTATTATCTCATGAGCTATATTGTTAAAGAATTTGCAATAGTCAATGAAACAAAAATAAACTTCCTTTTTATATTCTCTTATTTTTCACTGTCTATTCTACACTATCCATTTCATTTGACATTTTTCTTTCCATGTATGATTTTATTCTTTGAACAGCATAAGCAAAACTCTTTTTTCATGGGAAATCAGCACAGTGGTTGAATAATTGCTCTTTCTCTTACTTCTCCCCTTTTCTAATAGAAGCATACTCATACATCTTTTCCACTTTCTAGGCCACTCAGTTTAATCCATATTTTCCATATTGTTGACACAGAGATGTTACCATTCTGTTTTCCTGCAACTTTAATGACCAGCAAGATTTATGGAAATTTTTATGTGAAAGTGGTACAGACTGAATATGGATTGGATTATCTATCTGTATCATAATGCAAAGGTTTTTCAGAAGTCTTCAAAATGCTCATATGATATTTTTGTGCCACAATAATCGAACAGATATCATGTTTTCATAATATGGGTCTCTTGAGGAAAGGAGATAATAGGAGGAATTAAATTCATTGAGGCATTGGCTATTGATTATTCAATGAGAGGCATTGGCTATTGATTATTGGATCATGGTAGCACTGGTTCCATAAGAATGGAGGGAAGTATGCAGTGGAGTACTCCAAGGCTCTGTTTCATCAATGACTTGGACGAGGGCATAGATGGGGAACTCATCAAATTTGCAGATGACACCAAGCTGGCAGGAATAGCCAACACTCCAGAAGATAGGCTCAAGTTACAGAAGGATCTTGACAGACTTGAACATTGGGCGCTATTTAACAAAATGAAATTTAACAGTGAAAAAAGTAAGGTTCTACATTTAGGCAAAAAACCCAAAATGCACAGGCACTGTATATGTGGTACCTTGCTCAATAGTAGTACCTGTGAGAGGGATCTTGGAGTCCTAGTAGACAACAATTTAGCTATGAGCCAGCAGTGTGCAGCAGTTGCTAAAAAAGCCAACACAGTTCTGGGCTGCATAAACAGAGGGATAGAATCAAGATCACGTGAAGTGTTAGTGCCACTTTATAATGCCTTGGTAAGGCCACACTTGGAATACTGCATTAAGTTTTGGTCGCCGTGATGTAAAAAAGATGCTGAGACTTTAGAAAGAGTGCAGAGAAGAGCAACAAAGATGATTAGGGGACTGGACGCTAGAATATATGAAGAACGGTTGCAGGAACTGGCTATGTCTAGTTTAATAAAAAGAAGGACTAGGGGAGACATGATAGCAGTGTTCCAATATCTCGGGGGTTGCCACAAAGAAAAGGGAGTCGGGCTGTTTTCCAAAGCACCTGAGGGTAGAACAAGAAGCAATGGGTGGAAACTGATCAAGAAAAGAAGCAACTTAGAACTAAGGAGAAATTTCCTGATGGTTAGAACAATTAATCAGTGGAACGACTTGCCTGCAGAAGTTGTAAATGCTCCAACACTGGAAATTTTTAAGAAAATGTTGAATAACCATCTTGTTGTGACCCAGGTTCCTGGACTTGGACTCCTGGACTCGGATGATTCAGAAAGTGAGGGAGAAGACCTGGCAAGGCCTGCTTATCCTGGGCCCTCTCCCTCCCTGGCACCCACCCAAAGGGAGGAGGAGGGGCCGGCAAGGCCTGATTCTCCCGGGCCTTCTTCTGATTTGGCAATGCCCCAAGAACAGTTTTGGCTTGATGCAAGACTGCGCAGACGTGACCAGTGCGCGCAGCAGAGGAGGCGTTGGGACAAAGCCAAAGAATGATGAGTCATGCAGTGACATCTACAGACGCTATGAAAGCTGTAGGCGGAACTTCCTGGCTTTTTGTCTTGGACAAAGCAGTGAATTTGCACGGGCAAACTGTATCAATGGAGGGAAGAATATATTCGTGAGTAATTCTGGCCTTATCTATAATTTCCTAGTTATCTCCGGAGACTTGGCAGGCCCATGGGTAGACGTGGCCAGAACATTTATCTATGTAAATAAATTAGAAAAGAAGGCCTTTGACTGACTCTTTGTTGGTAGTATTGGGGGAGGGAAACAGAACACATCTGTCTGAGATGGTGTAAGGTTTCCTGCCTGGGCAGGGGGTTGGACTAGAAGGCCTCCAAGGTCCCTTCCAACTCGTTGTTGTTAAAATCCAGTAGCCAATAAGGCATTTTCAAAAGTTAATTAAAGTGATGTTGAAGCAGACTCTACAAAACTCTGTTCCTTCTTCTCAACAACTACTGATAAAACATGTAGGCCATTCTGCTTGTTTGCTCTTCAGCAGTGGCAAACATTAAGATAAATATTTACTGCAATGAAAGCTGCTACAAGTCTATGTTGATTGTACTAGATGAGATGAATCCATGCTTCACTCAATGAGACTTGCCAGCTTATATAGGTATCTCTTACCCTACATAATAATAATGATAACAATAGAGTTGGAAGGGACCTTGGAGGCCTTCTAGTCCAGCCCAGGCAGGAAACCCTACACCATCTCAGACAGATGGTTATCGAACATTTTCTTAAAAATTTCCAGTGTTGGAGCATTCACAACTTCTGCAGGCAAGTCATCCCACTTATTAATTGTTCTAACTGTCAGGAAATTTCTCCTTAGTTCTAAGTTGCTTCTTTCTTTGATCAGTTTCCACCCATTGCTTCTTGTTCTACCCTCAGGAGAACAGCCCGACTCCCTTTTCTTTGCGGCAACCCCTGAGATATTGGAACACTGCCATCATGTCTCCCCTAATCCTTCTTTTCATCACAAATCTCTTTCCACTTATGACTGTATGACTGTAACTTTTTGTTGCTATCATTAAGAGTTAAATTGCAACCTATGACCATCATTTGTGTTGTAAATGTTGTACCTTTGATATATATTTTTTTCTTTTCTTTTCTTTTTTCTTTTTCTTTTTTTTTTTATGTACACTGAGAGCATATGCACCAAAACAAATTCCTCGTGTGTCCAATCACACTTGGCCAATAAATTCTATTCTATTCTATTCTATTCTATTCTATTCTATTCTATTCTATTCTATTCTATTCTATTCTATTCTATTCTATTCTACTCTGTTCTATTCTATTCTATTTTATTAAGCTAGACATACCCAATTCCCAGTTCTTCATATGTTTTAACCTCCAGTCCCCTAATCATCTTTGTTGCTCTTCTCTGCACTCTTTCTAGAGTCTCAGCATCTTTTTTACATCGTGGCAACCAAAACTGAATGCAGTATTCCAAGTGTGGCCTTCCAAGGCATTATAAAGTGGCACTAACACTTCACGTGATCTTGATTCTATCCCTCTGTTTATGCAGCCCAGAACTGTGTTGGCTTTTTTAGCAGCTGCTGCACACTGCTGGCTCATATCTAAATGGTTGTTCATCAAAGGTGGACATCAAAGGTGTCAAACTCAAGGCTGGAGTGTTTAAATGTGGCCCACAGGACCAGCCTGGAACTAGCAAAGGATCAGCTTGTGGTGCCTCTGCAGCCAAAATGGGGTGTGGGGGGCCTCATGCGGTCCCCCCGTGCCCCGTTTTGCCCAGCAGGGTATTACAGAAGGCATCCGTCTCATCTCCCCCCACCCATGGCCAGCCTGCGGAGAACTACAGTGCTGATCCAGCCCTGAAAGAAATCCAGTTTGACACCTCTGTCCTACATCATCAGCTGAATCAGTCAATGAAAAAGACAGATTTTCTGGAATATTGACTTGGTTACCCTAATAGTAATGATTTTTGGTCCTATCTCTTCTTCCTCCCATGTGTCTTATCCTTAGTTGGGAAGCCAGATGTAAAGAAATTATTAAAATGAATTAAGATAAAGAATATAAATAGAGAGTGATTTTAAAAGCAAAATTTACAATATGTGACAAATTTTTAATCCTAGACAATGTCCTTATTTTGGAGACAAGAAAGTTTTCTTGTTCATGGAAAGAACAAGAATTATATCAAAATCTTCCAATAGTAGCAAACATATTTCATCAAGACTTCTGAACTGTCTTCTCTAGTCTTCCTAATCAAGAATAATATCTGTAAAAGCATTCCTGCATCTGTTTTTGATCAAAATCAAATAAAAGGTTTCCACAGGAACAGATGGCACTAGTTTGAATTCTTTGTTCTCTAATTAGAGTAGCTTGAAAATGAATGCAAATATCTGAATGTATCTGCATTAATATTACTGATTTCTACCACAATCAATCCATTATTTTAAACTTGAGCTTAGTATTTACCGGGAATGACTCCAAAGGCATCTTGATGGGAAATACAGAATTTCCTGTATTCTGTTGTGTAGGTGCTGAGGTAAGTAGCTATTTTAGGGGTTAAATTTGTAGTCACTGATGCACACACACACACATATATATGAGGTTGTATTCATAAAACACTGCCTGTTGCCTGATCAACTCATATACTGTAGTCTAGCAACAGTTATCATAGAAAGAAGAGAATCCAAGCTGAGGTAAGTTAGAATCTGAAACAGTATTAAATTAGAAAAAATAGTCAGGTATTTAGAGTGATGTATTTGTATAATTTAGACTTGAATGCTATAAATTTCTGAGAAATGAAACTACAACTAGTTTTGAAAGGAAAGTTATTTGTTTTTAATGATTTTTCAGGTGCCTCCTGTACCAAACCTGTACAGGAAAATGTTGGGAATGTTTATGTACCAGAAAGTAATTTTTATGTACCAGAAAGAGATGCCAAATTAATGTATAAATTACAGTATTCCCTCAAAATTATTTAGTCTTCCTCTGTATCTCTCCCTGAGTTTATATACTGAGAAATTTTGAAGGTTGTTATCCATCAATTTCAAAGCCTATCAAAACATTGTCATGTTGGATTTCATGTTGTAGAGAAACAGTATACAAACACAGCCAGCCCCCACCCCTGCCCAACCATACAGAATACAAAATATTGTTTTCCTGTTTCTTTAATACTCCCTTTAATTTTCAACATTAATATTGTTTGTTATTAATTAATGCACTTAGAGCACTTCAGTATATGTTTTTTTCAGCTGGTCTCTCCTTTTTTAAAGGCTTATTTGTATCAGTCAAGATCCTTACAAATTCAGATGTACTATTTGAGAATTGTACAAATGCTACCATATAATACAAAATTGGCTTGTGTATTCATTTTACACAAGCAATGAAAAAAGTTATCTTCAGTGTGATTTTTTTTAAAGAATGGATCTTGGCAAAGAAATCTCTATATCAAGCAACAGAAGTGAATATCTGGATAGAATCTGTTTTCAAAGTAATTACATTTTTTTTTAAGAAGAAGCCAATAATTTGTAGCATTGGGAATAAGTGGAATTTTTCAAACAAAGTTCTCCAGACATAGAGAAGACTTGCCCAAAGGGCAGCTCCAATATTCTTTGATGTTCTTCTTGTGGGTATAAAAGGATATGGACCTAGAAAATCTGATGCAAATACTTTATTATCACATAATACAAAAATTATTTAAAGAATCACTGGATTAAGGCTGTAAAGCTGTCAATAAAGGCAGTGGTGTCAATCATTTTATGTATGGCAGACTGTTATTTGATTATTATTTTTTTGTAGTTAAATATGTTACCAGGTTAAGGGTAAGTCAGAATAAACTTACCTGCTACCAGTTAGCGAATCAAACTTCTTTTAAAGTTTCTTTTACACGAATGTGGATGCATTTTAGTTGAGTAGCAACTTATAAGGACTCTAGACGGATGCACAAATTAGCTGCAAAGTGCTCTACTAAGCAATAATTTTTAAAATAAATGTTGGGGTAGGGGAACAGATAGAAATGATATAAAATTTTTGACTCTTATGAGAATATAAACCTTCACATTTTATTACAAAATTAATGTTATTTGTTGCTGGAAACAAAAGATGCACATTTGGTCTGTAACTTCATTTTGCCCTCTTTTTAAGGTAAACTATGAATATAATATTTTGTTCCAGCCTTTTGGTATCCTTCTTAGCCAATATTGTGTGGACTCGCACTATCAGAACAATGGAGGATGAATCTGATCCATACAACTGGTTGTTTTATACCTTTGAGTGTCCACAGGACTGTTTCTGTCCTCCAAACTTTCCAAATGCTTTATACTGTGATAGCAAAGCAATGAAAGAAATACCTGCCATCCCACCAGGAATCTGGTACCTCTATCTCCAAAACAATCTTATTGAAACAATTACAGAGAAGTCTTTTGTGAATGCCACCCAACTAAAATGGATAAATCTGAACAATAACAAAATCACTACCAATGGAATTGAAAAAGGTGCATTTAACAATTTAAAAGGTTTACTCTACTTGTACCTGGAAGACAACTATTTAGAAGAAGTGCCAGATCCCCTACCAAGAAGCCTTGAACAATTGCGTTTAGCAAGAAACAAAATCAGGACAATCCCTCAAGGTGTTTTCAACAATTTGGAAAACCTAACTATGTTAGACTTACATCAAAACAAACTGTTGGACAACGCTCTGTCAGGCAATACCTTCCAAGGACTGAGCAGTCTCATGCAACTCAATGTTGCTCAAAATTCCCTTACAAAAATGCCACCAATCCTTCCTGCTAATGTGAACCAGCTATTTTTGGACAGTAATTCTATTGAAGCAATACCAGAAAATTATTTTGATGCAACACTCAGATTAGTTTCCCTACGGCTGAACCACAATAAATTAACGGATGGAGGTGTACCAAGCAAAGTCTTTAATATTTCATCCCTTCTTGATCTTCAGCTATCGTACAATGAACTCACCATAATCCCAGCTATTGGCATCCACCTTGAGCATCTTCATCTTGATAACAACAGAATCAATAGTAAGTATAAACAGCCCAAGTTTTTGCAGTAACTCTGTTTTCCTACTATTTACAGAAATTTGCCATCTGTTATTAGATGTAAGTACATTTGTACTTTAGAAATCTCCCTTCTGAATAATATGCATTGGATGATGTTTCATACAGCAGAATAAATGTTTCATACAGCAGACTCAGCAGTCTGAGCCTCAGTGGCTCAGACTGCTAAGACAGTCTGTTATTAACACAGCTGCTTGCAATTACTGCAGGTTCTAGTCCCACCAGGCCCAAGGTTGACTCAGTCTTCCATCCTTTATAAGGTAGGTAAAATGAGGACCCAGATTGTTGGGGGCAATAAGTTGACTTTGTATATAAATATACAAATAGGATGAAGACTATTGCTAACATAGTGTAAGCCGCCCTGAGTCTTCGGAGAAGGGCGGGATATAAATGCAAATTTAAAAAAAAGGCAGCATTTTGAAATTGTTCACATGTATAATGATACCTTATTATTATTTATATATTTATTCATTAGTTTTCAAGTTAGCTCAAATCCAAAAACATTCCATGTGGCTCGTATTCTTTCTAAAGAATGCATAAAATAAAATGTATCAGTGCTCATACAAAGCCATACAAATAACAAATAAATAATTGTTGAAAGCTCCATGAATACCCTAATGCCAGGCATCAGGAAAAGCAAGTCTTCTGAAACATTCAGAATATTTGAAGGGGTGGGACAGGTACATATCTTGGATGGGATGCTGTTGTCGGCATTAGGGTCATGTCAGAGAAGGCATGCATCCTTACAAAATAACAGCATTTAACTGGAGGCACCCAAACACACCCACTTTGTGCAATTATACTAAATAAATAGAAACTATTAGAGACATACATTCCCTCAAAGAACTAAACCCTATACAATGAAGTGCTTTATAAATGACAACTAGTATATTGAATTGCACTGTGAAGACAAGTCATAACCAATGCTATGACGCCAAGTCTAAGTAGTTATGAGAATGGGTATAGGTATAACAAGAAGTTTCTGCTATTGCCTATGCCACTGCCTATTGAATCAGCCGTAATTTTGCATGGTTTTCAAAGGCAATCCCATATACATTGCAATAGTCACATCAGGAATTGAATAGGACATAACTGACTGTCTGAAGGGCTTCCAAATTGAAGAAAGGTTGCACAATTGCTGTATATGGCAGACCTATACAAAGAACCTTCTGGACTTCTTTGAGCAAGAGCTCAAAGCAGGAGAACTCCCTAATTGTGTACTATGTCATGAATGCTGAACTGCAACTTCTCCAAGAACAGTATTTCTTGTACTGCTATAGTGATAGCCATGAAGTACTAATCTAGGGAGCCCAAACAGCCACAACCACTCAGTCGTGAAGGATTGAGCATGAGTCTGTTCCTCTAAGCTGCTTCCTGAACAGCTTCCAGACACTGGATAAATACACTGATAGCTTCTCCTGTTCAGCCATGTAGTCTGTATTAATTGGTATATACCATGGGTGTCAAACTTGCCACGTCGCATTGCTGTCATGTGATGTTTTCCCCTTTGCAGAGCTAGGGTGCGTGTGGCCTGCATGTGACATATCCGGCCTGAGGGCCACCAGTTTGACACCCCTGGTATATATAATTAATATAATATGATGATACTAGATTCTGAACATGGATAACATTACCAAGCAGTTTTATGCAAATGTTAAATGGGGAGGGGGGTAAGAACATTGATCCCATTAGTGAGGGACTATGGGCACAATCTCTCCCCTATTCAATGCCAATTAAACCTGACTATTGAAGAAGGAAGCAAATCACTGCAGTACAAATTCACCAATTCTAACTCTCAAGCTAGTCAGAAGGATACCATAGCCAATGATATCAAAACATACAATAAACAATAAAAATATATTTTTTAAATAAACACACACTGAGAGAACAATATTAATATGAGAATGAATACACTGCTTCTTTCTCAGCACTGCAAAAGGTAATTGAACATATAATAATAGCCATAAAAGGAAGATTGAAAACTGGACAGTAACTGTCCCCAGTGGCAAAGTCCATGAGGGCCCCTTGAAAAGGGGGATACCATCACTTCCTTCAAGGCCAAAGGGATCATTTCTGTCCTCAAAGAGGCTGACACTATTGCATGGATCCAACCATTGCATGGTCTCATCCCAGGTCATCTCCTCAACCCAAGAGAGGTCTGGATGTAATACACAGGTAGATGAAGTCACAGTTCAGAGGATCTTATTCACCTCATTGTAATCAATTGTAATTGCAATTGATCAGTTGTAATCCAAATCAAATTCAGTCCAATTAACATCATAAGACTGCCCCAGCAGCTCACTTAGATCTGCCCAGTCAGAATCCACTCCAAGTGAAATAATTAGAATGGATAACTCAAAAAAAGTGCCTATTTAATCAGAACTAGCCAGAAATCAGACAAACAAATTATGTAGGATTATTTGATATATTTTATCTATTGAAATGTCTATCACTACAATACAAGAATTAATTAAGATAATCATGATGAATGCTGCTCAGCATTCACCCAAACTAGGAAGAGACATCAGAATGAATAACAGTAATAATGGGAGAATTTAATAGATGGATAAAAATGCCAAATCCAATCTAAACATCTGTCTATGCAACCAAACAAAATAATAATATCATCAAACAACATCTGGTTATCCCAGGTCTCTGGTAAGGACTTGATAGGAGGATAAATACACTAAATGCAGTCTAAGCATCTGGCTGCTTGTGCAGCCAACCATAATAATATATTAAATTGATATGCCATCCCAGTAACTCTGAGAATATTCTATCCTTTTAAATGTGAATATAAAGTAGTAGGATGAGCACCAAATGGTTGAATACTGTGACAAGCAGAGATATGAACTCTACAGTTTAGTAGTAGATAAGTAGATGGGATGGGGGTTGGAAACATAAACTGGAGATAATATCTTAAATTAGTGAAACCAGCACACATTTTGTGCTATGTCTTCTTATAATGTATACATAGATATTCATTAATGGAAAAAATCACTATTGTATAGTTGGAAATGCTAAGAGTTTATTGCAAAAAAACAACAACCCCAACCCCCTCCCCCCAAAAAAACAACAACAACCAATCACAGCAGAAAACAGAAATCTCTAATTAACCAGAAATTTATTCTAAGCCTCAAATTACAAAAAGGCCAAACACCTCCATTACAGGCAAATGAATTACATGAATAAATTCATGGAAAAGTAAACCATCTGCACCTGCTTCCTGTTTAGAAACATATTGAAATGCTCTGTGAAATTCACAATATTCTATGTGCATTTTTGATGGCTTTGTTCTTAACATTTTGAATTCTATTTTTTTATGAAAATACACTGTTATTCAACACAATGCTTGTTGATTTTTAGAACTCTCTTATTTCAAGAAAATTTCCCATTCATAAAGTTCTGACCTTTTAAAGCAAAACAAAAACAAAAAAACCCCACACAACCTGGCAAAAATAAAGGTGAATGTTTTTCCTCTCCAGCAAGGGTTCTTTATCTTTAAAAAAGACAGAGAATTCAAATAAGGGCACCCTCAAATTGTATAATTATTGTCTGATATTTGGCCTTTGTAGCCCTTTTTAAAAGATGTAAAGAAAGGAAGAAATTAATTATTAAATTAAATGTGGCTCTGCATTAAACTCCCCTTTAAATTAACAGTGACTTCACTTTGATTGCAATTCTTAGATTTGTTTATTAAATTTACATACCATCCTGATTCCCAAGAACTCTAGATAGATAGATAGATAGATAGATAGATAGATAGATAGATAGATAGATAGATAGACAGACAGACAGACAGACAGACAGACAGACAGACAGACAGACAGACAGAACTATTTAGGGGGGTTGAGAGACTCCTGCAATTTATTGCAAGTGCAATTAAAAAAATAAAGTCATCTGGTTGAGCTTGACTCCTTGGCAACCATTCAGAAGTGATTTTAAAACTTTCTTCATATTTCAACTTCCACCTGTAGTCTTCATCTAAAGATTAGAAGGCATTTTCTGTAAATTTCCCATCCAAGTTCTAATCAGATTTGATCCTGTTTAGCTTTTGAGCCTAGACAAGGCCAGCCAAATGCTGTTGTCTGCTGAGGCAAAAAACAAACATACACCTCAAACATCTTTATAATTTCAGAAATGACATTGAAGGTACCCTTGCCACTTAATTGATGGCTGAGCAGCAAAACAACTCTATTTTGTTATCTTTCTCACCTTGCATAAGAGAAAGAAGAACGCGATGTTGACTGGTGATCTTGCTGTCTCCTGAACAATGCAATTTATGATAATAATAATAATATTCAAAAGTATAAATAGCTTTTATCTAGTAATCTAATACATTTATTACTAGTAACTTTTCTCATATTTATTTGGTGTGTTTTTTTTTAGGTCTTAATGGAACTCAAGTATGTCCAATTCCTATCCCGGGAGATTATGTTTATGAGAGCAAATTACCACAACTCCGTTATCTCCGTTTGGATGGCAATGGAATCAAACCCCCAATTCCATTGGACCTCATGCTGTGCTTCCGACTCCTTCGGGCTCTTGTTATTTAAAGACTATTTTGTGATACAATGATTTAATGAACATCTTTGCTGGCATTTGACTTGTTAGGCTTTCCATATATTTTGTAACTTTTTTTAAAAAAAATTCCTGCATTGAAGTATTTTTTCCTAGTAACTCCTTTACTTTAAATTTTAGAGATGGATTCTAAAAGCCAGAAAAATTAGCTTAAAAACAGCTTTTGCTGTGATATATCATATGCATCTTGGCCTAGATATTCAGGAATTGTGTTTTTACCTATGTTAAGCAATAATAGTATAATCTTTATAGGTATAGTATTACAGTACTGTAAATGTAAATGTCAGATTGCTGTGTTCAATTATGGAACTAACGTCAGCAATCTTCCCCTTTACTCACCATGTACGCTGCTCCATTATTTTACAATTAAAAAGTAAGAACATACCTTAATCTGTTGGATAGAAAATTAAGATAGATTTGTCTTTGAACTACATATACCTAGAAAATGTCATTCTATCTTTTTTTAATAAAATGGTCTTCATTTCTATATAACAGCAAAATTTGTTTGAAGATTTACTCAAAGAGTGATGATGAGCTTTGTAAGACATTCATGTGTTTGTAAACCCTGTTTTGTTGAAAACTTATTTTCTCCATATTACCGTATTTTTTGGAGTATAAGTCGCACCGGAGTATAAGACGCACCTTCGTTTTTGGGGAGGAAAATAAGAAAAAACCTGATTGGCAGGTGGATCAGCTTTCCTGAATATCCCCAATTAGCTGTTCCTAGAGGTGAATATTAGCAACAGGTTCCTTGGTTGTGAGCTCTGTGCCTTGCTTTTTTTTTTTTGCTTTTTTTTTCTGCCTCTGAAACTTCTGAAACTCCTTTTCAGAAAAAACTTTTTTTTCTGCCTCTGAAAGCCTCCAAAACAGCTTCAGGAAAAAAGCCTCTGAAGCTCTGTTTGGGGGCTTTTTTTCTGAAGCTTCGTTTCTGATGCTTCTTTCAGCCTCTGAAACCTCTGTTTGAGAAGCTGGGCAGGGCTACATTTGGAGTATAAGATGCACCCAGATTTTCACCCTCTTTTTGGGGGGAAAAAGCTGCATCTTATACTCCAAAAAATACGGTAGATCTAGATACCTTAATCTATATAAAATATTGTATGCATATCAGATATATACAGAAACACATACACATTAAATCTCTAAATAACAGTAAGCATAAAATATAATAATAATATGGAATGGAAAATCATCCAAATAAATCAAGGAACCTGGGAGGATACATCAGAGACTTGGTCAGACAAAATAATGTGACAAGCTTTGTACTCTTTGCCTTCTGGGTAGCAGAAGCAGCATTCCTAGTTGTCCAGGAAAGAAGACATAAATACTCAGGGCATCCTATTATATAGTTCATACTATTTAAATTTAAATCAGAAATAAGAAATTACTGAGAATGTTCCATAAAGTGTGATCTTGTAATGTCTTTTTATGAATAAACTGCAGTCTTGAACAAACTCATTCTTTACCAACTGAACAACGATAAGTTGGTGGCATCAAGATAATGATACCCAATTAAATAGCAACACTTAGCCATATTTGGCTAATTAAAAATAATTAAATAGGATTGACCTATTAATACTTGACTGAAGGAAACACCCCAGTCACAGGTTTTACTATAAAGCAGGGGTCTCCAACCTTGGCAACTTTAAGACTTTGCTGGCAAAGCTTTAAGTTTTGCTGGTTGAAGAACTCTGGGAGTTGAAGTCCACAAGTCTTAAAGTTGTCAAGGTTGGAGACCCCTGATATAAAGTATATGTGCATACACACAGACACAGACAGACAGACAGACATATATATGAAGAAAGGAACAGTACATCTATATTGTGGTCAAGAATATATGTTCATATATCTTTAAAAAAAAGTCACACAAGTCATTTTTAACCAGAAGAGACCTTAACATTTTAAGACAAGCATTTCCAGCAGTAATAATTTATGCTTAGTTTAAATTCTGATTTCCAGTTCTTCTCGATGAATATAAACTGTCATATTGCCTACTGAATACAGAATATCGTATGTTTATTAATATTGTTGCTAGATTCAAATCTCAAAATGAGCCTTGTACTGTCACTACAAATAAAATCATATGAATGACACTTAATTCAATAACTAACCTACCTTGAGGCTATGCAGATCTCAATGGGAGTTTTCTAGACTGAGGTTAGGATTGGTGAGCAATGTGAATTCAAGGAACAGGTGGCATCTGCAAACTGAAAAGTCTTTAATTAATCTAGCCTTGCTTGTATCTGGACCAGCACATCCGCATTCACTCATGGTTTAGTTATTTCATGGTTTGACTGTTGCAACATACTTTACATGGGACTACCCTTGAAAACTACTGAGAAGCTACAGGTGTTCCAGAACATAATGGCACAGGCAATTATACTGTAGTATCTCTGGTTCATGAACGTCACTTCTTATCAGTAGTTTTCTGGATACAACTCAAGGTGCTGGTTATCATCTATAAAACCCTCATGGCTTATGATCTGGTTACCTGTCTTTTGCAGTTTCTATCCATCCTGGCAATTGGGCACAGTCAACCTGTGACTCGCTGATTATAAACTAACACAGAAAATATTTCATATTTTATATTGCATCACTCAAATGTTTTTCCATTCCAGACTATCAAAATGTATGTACAGTATGTAGGTGTAGAGCCTTCTTGGAACTGTTGAAAGGACTGTGTTGTATATTGGGGATAGATGATGTTGTATCCCTCCTCCTCTGTTGAGACAGGGCTGTTCAGTTTTGACATAGATGGCCTCTTTGACCCCTCTTTCAAACCAGCGGGCTTCTCTGTCCAAAATATGGACTTAGTTGTCTTGCGTGTGGGTTTTTCAAAATAGAATAGAATAGAATAGAATTTTTTATTGGCCAAATGTGATTGGATACACAAGGAATTTGTCTTGGTGCATATGCTCTCAGTGTACATAAAAGAAAAGATACCTTCATCAAGGTACAACATTTACAACACAAATGATGGTCAATATATCAATATAAATCATAAGGATTGCCAGCAACAAAGTTATAGTCATACAGTCATAAATGGAAAGAGATTGGTGATGGGAACGATGAGAAGATTAATAGTAGTGCAGATTTAGTAAATAGTTTGACAGTGTTGAGGGAATTATTTGTTTAGCAGAGTGATGGCCTTCGGGGAAAAACTGTTCTTGTGTCTAGTTGTTCTGGTGTGCAGTGCTCTATAGCATCATTTTGAGGGTAGGAGTTGAAACAGTTTATGTCCTGGATGTGAGGGATCTGTAAATATTTTCACAGCCCTCTTCTTGATTCGTGCAGTATACAAGTCCTCAATGGAAGGCAGGTTGGTAGCAATTATTTTTTCTGCAGTTCTAATTATCCTCTGAAGTCTGTGTTTTTCTTGTTGGGTTGCAGAACCGAACCAGACAGTTATAGAGGTGCAAATGACAGACTCAATAATTCCTCTGTAGAATTGGATCAGCAGCTCCTTGGGCAGTTTGAGCTTACTGAGTTGGCGCAGAAAGAACATTCTTTGTTGTCCTTTTTTAATGATGTTTTTGATGTTAGCTGTCCATTTGAGATCTTGCGATATGATAGAACCCAGAAATTTGAAGGTTTCTACTGTTGATACTGTGTTGTCAAGTATTGTGAGAGGTGGAAGTATGGAAGGGGTTTTCCTAAAGTCTACCACCATTTCTACGGTTTTGAGTGTGTTCAGTTCCAGATTGTTTTGGTTGCACCACAAGGCTAGTCGTTCAACCTCTCGTCTATATGCGGATTCGTCATTGTCTCGAATGAGACCAATCACTGTTGTGTCATCTGCGAACTTCAGTAGCTTAACAAATGGATCATTGGAGATGCAGTCATTGGTATACAGAGAGAAGAGAAGTGGGGAGAGCACACAGCCTTGGGGGCCCCTGTGCTAATTGTACAGGTATTTGATGTGATCTTGCTTAGCTTCACCTGCTGCTTCCTGTTTGTTAGGAAGCTTGTGATCCACTTACAAGTCTGTTCCGGTACCTGTAGCTGGTTTAGCTTAGTTAGAAGAATGTCTGGAATGATGGTATTGAATGCTGAACTAAAGTCTACAAAAAGGACCCTTGCATAGGTCTTTGGAGACTCAAGATGTTGTAGGATGTAGTGCAGAGCCATATTAACAGCATCATCTGTTGATCTATTTGCTCGGTATGCAAATTGCAAGGGGTCTAAGAGCAGATTCGTGATGGTTTTCAGGTAGGAAAGCACTAGCCTTTCAAAGGTTTTCATGACTACAGATGTTAGAGCAACTGGTCTGTAGTCATTCAGTTCCTTGATGGTGGGCTTCTTCGGCACTGGGATGATGGTAGAGCGTTTGAAGCAAGAAGGAACATAGCACATCTCTAGTGATTTATTGAAAATATGGGTGAAGATGGGGGCCAATTGGTCAGCACAGACTTTTAAGCAAGAAGGAGTTATCTTGTCTGGGCCTGGAGCTTTTCCTGGCTTTTGTCTGTGAAATAGGTCCTGCACTTCCTTTTCTGTGATCACTAGGGGTTGTGAACCCAATGAAATGGGGTCAGTTGTAGGAGGCTTGGCTGTTGTTGGTGTGTCTGAGATGGGGGTTGTGGAGATAGGTGGCTGATATGATAGCAAAGTAGCCCTAGACTACTAACTGTAAAACTTGGTTCACATTTTGGAATGTATGTAGATAGAGAGACAAAGCGACCTCAGCATCTCATTTAATATTTGTACTAAGATATTTGTTATCTTTGTCCAGTCACTGAAAAGTAATACTTCTTTTAGTAGCATGATACATCAAAAGAATATTCTAAATAAAGCATTGTTGAAAAGTTCAGTACAGTTATCCTTTGAATAAAAAATGAGAGTACAGAGATTTAGCTGCCTGTAGGTTCTGCCTATTAGCTATTTCAAAAAAACCTGAAATATACAAGAGAAAAATGAAGGCCTTCTGCTGTTTACTATTCCCATTGGAATCTCATATCTTCATGAAGAAATCTACTTCACAAAGGCCTTCTTTCAAGAATTTAATATCAGAATGTTTGAGTCAAGGCAACCTCAACAGTAAAAGTGTTTCATGAATTTCTAATATTATAAACACAGTTTATAAATGATTTGTTTTTTAAAAAAAATAAAAGGCATGATTGAAGTAGTCTGATTTTGGACATCAGATTTATGCATACTTTTCCTCTCATATCAGTACTTCTTTTGTTCAGTATACATGAAGAATGAAAATGAAATTTTGTTTGGGAATGTTTATATTTTCTTAAGAACTGTTATGATCAGTGGTATGTGAGATGCAAATTACAAATAGAGTTAACAAAAATTGCACTGTATAACCAGTTGTTACATTAAAAAAATAAAGTTAGCCAACTAAATCTCATACCTTCATGACATTTCATGACAAACTAAATGTCAAGGAAAGAATATAAAAGTTATTGCTATGAATCATTCAAAAGAACCTACCTTTATTGACTGAATATACATTATTACCAAATATCTTCATTCACCCCATTGTAGCAGGCTGCCCATTTAATCATAGTTGTTATGATTATGCCTGGGTAATTCTGCTGAAATATAATCTTTCAGAGTTTTTCTGCAGTATAATGTTTGGGGATCATACATGGAATTTAATTGCCTCAATCCAAATCCACTTCCAGAGATATTCAATCTCACACCTGTCTAATCTTCCCACTGGACGTGCTCTCCAAGTTTGCTAATTACTGGTCTTGGCTCTATCTGGATATATCTTATACTCTTGCATACTATATATAAAAGTGAAATTGAACACACACACACACACACACACATACGAAGAGCATTGGCTTGTTTGAACAGTGTTTTTTTTTCTTTGCAAAGTATCCAATAAATTGTTGGGTTAGTACACAACAAACTAAAGTACAGGTAGACCTCAACTTACAACAGTTCATTTAGTGATTATTCAATGTTACAACAGTACTGAAAAAGTGACTTATGACCACTGATGGGATTCAAATAATTTAACCACCAGTTCTCTGCCCTAATGGCCAGCTGGGTAGGTGTGGCTCGGTGGTCATGTGACAGTGTGGGTGTGGCCAACTCAACATCATTCACATTGATGGTAGCTTCACCTTAGCTGTTACATTGTATTAAGGGTTAACCAGAGAGGCAGTTTCTGTAAGCAGCACAATAAACATTAGGCTAGAAACACCACCAGAATGTTTCCTTCCTGCCTTCCTTACAGGATTAGCCCTATAAAGTGAAAAACAAAAAACAAAATAAGATTTCTTCCAACAACCGGTTCCCCGAACTGCTTAGAAAGTTAACAACCAGTTCTCCCGAATAGGTGCGAACTGGCTGAATCCCACCACTGCTTATGACCATTTTTCACACTTATGACCATTGCAGCATCCCCATGGTCATGTGATTAAAATTCAAATGCTTGGCAACTGACTCATTATGATGACGGTTGCAATGTCCTGGGCTTACGTGATCACCTTTTTGCGATTTTCTGACAAGCAAAGTCAATGGCAAAGCCAGATTCACACAACAACCATGTTACTAACTTAACAATTGCAGTGATTCACTTAACAAATGTGGCAAGAAAGGTCATAAAATGGGGCAAAGTTCACTTTACAAATGTTTCACTTAGCAAGAGAAATTTTCAGCTCAGTTGTGGTCATAAGTTGAGGACAGTGGTGAAATCCAATTTTTTTTACTACCGGTTCTGTGGGCAGGGCTTGGTGGGCATGGCAGGGGAAGGATATTGCAAAATCTCCATTCCCACCCCATTCTTGGGCCAGTGAGAGGTGGCATTTGCCAGTTCTCCGAACTACTCAAAATTTTCACTACTGGTTTTCCGAACTGCTGAAAATTTCTGCTACTGGTTTTCCAGAACCTGTCAGAACCTGCTGGATTTCACCCCTTGTTGAGGACAACCTATATGCTGTCCAAAATGGATAGGAACATTAGAGACAATATAACATGGGAAAACATACTTTGAAAATCTATGGAGATTCTTGGTCATCCAGGTCATGGTTGTCTCAAAGATGCTTTTTCAAAAGGCAACTGGACTTCCTTTGTTTTTCCTTGAAGAGCTTTCGCTTCTCATCCAAAAAGCTTTATCACTTCTGCTATCCAGAAGCAAAACAACCTTAAGGAAAAACAAAAAATGGTATATTTTTTAAGGATAGATGTGTGTGTGTGTGTGTGTGTGTATGTGTGTGTTTTCTGAGGTTTTCGCGGGTGTTTGTATGTAGGTCTTTGGTTATTCGGGTTTTCTCCCGCGTAAAATTGGAAGTGTCTTGGCGACGTTTCGACGAAGTCTCATTTGTCATCTTCAGGCTTCAGCTTCGTGCTTCTGGGAGCAATGTGTGGGGGTTTGAACTGATTGGGTGGGAGCTTGGCTGTGCTCTAATTGGATGGGGTTTTTTTGTGCTCTGATTGGATGGGGGTGTGTCCTGTTTGGATGTGGGTTTGGTTGTGCTCAGATTAGTCCTAGTTGCAGGGGGATTTGAGCTGGTGAGCTGCATTGCTGTTGTTTGGCTTCGTGTTCGTGGTCATGCTACATCTTCATAATGGGTGTCAGTCCGCTACATGTATGGATTGGAGGGGTTTGAAATGGCTAATGTTGCAGCTGCAGTCTGGCTTCTGCAGCTGCGGTCTGGTGTCATTCCTCGTGTTAGGGACTCATTTGTCAATAATGGCGGGTTTCCAAATGGCTGGTAGGCGGGAGGTATCATCTCGTTTGTTCATGAGGAATGACACCAGACACGAGGAATGACACCAGACCCACACTCACGAGGTCCACACAGGAGGTCACCACCACACATCCACCCAGAAAGCAGACCCAAACCCACACTGATCATGAAGCACGACCAAGGACCAGAAGCCAGACTGCAGCTGCAACATTAACCATTTCAAACCCCTCCAATCCATACATGCAGCAGACTGACACCCACTATGAAGATGTAGCACCACCACGAACACGAAGCCAAACAACAGCAATGCAGCTCACCAGCTCAAATCCCCCTGCAACTCAGACTAATCTGAGCACAACCAAGCCCCCACCCAAACAGGACACCCCATCCAATCAGAGCACAAAAAGCCCCCCATCCAATCAGAGCACAGCCAAGCTCCCACCCAATCAGTTCAAACCCCCACTAGCAGTTAAAAAGGAAGAAACAGCTGCAATCACACATTGCTCCCAGAAGCACAAAGCTGAAGCCTGAAGATGACGAATGAGACTTCGTTGAAACGTCGCCAAGACACTTCCAATTTTACATGGGAGAAAACCCTAGCTTTTGAAGACCTGGATAACTTACATGATCATGATGAAGAACTTTACATTGATCAACCACAGGTAACTTAAATTATGCATGTTGTTTTGTTTATTATATAACACATATTGCTGAAGGGTGATGAAAGATTTTTAATGTGGACAGACTCTTCTTTGTTAAGAATAGATTTTAGGGAGAGGTAATTATGGAAGAAAAGAAAAGAGGTGAAAGAAACTAGAATGAAGTAAAATGACTCCAGGAATAAGGCACAAAAGTCCAATATGGAAATAGATTAAATTTAGATTAATCTCCTACAATAAAAAGAATGTGGAAGTTGATTATAGAGTATATAGAGTAAAACAGAATTATGTTACAATGTGTCAGAGAAATGTGTGAAATTAAACAAATGGGAACTATGAAAAAGAATATTTGGTGGACTCAGGAAGTGAAAGAGGCTCTAGAATCATTAAACTAGCAGCCCACGGGCCAGATGTGTTATACACAGGCCATGCCCACTGCAGATCCGCAAAGGCAAAACACATTGTGATACATCACAATATATCATGTGACATGATAGAGTTTGACACCCATGCTCTAGATGAACAAAAATGGAGGGAAGAGAATGATTGATAATTATGAAACCAAAAGACAGAAATTGTATAATAGGAATATAGAGAAATAAATATACATCTAGGACACAGTCAAACCTGGCAAGAAACAGTTTACTTTTTAAAAAAAATTTTGGAAATGGGTTGAGAAGGGCTAAACTATGGGCTTCCAGCAGAGTGACTGAAATTAGAAATGGCAGATTGAAGACTGATGACCATGGTGAAGAATGCAGCACTGGCCAGTAGATCACATTTACAAATCTTTGTGAATAAAGGAGGGGACCAGGCATCACTCATAAATGTTCCAGATAGTTGTGCCTTATGAGGAAATAACATGACCACAGTCTCCACCCAGTTTTAAGCACTGGAAGATGAGTGTTGTAGTCTGCCAGCAGCCTGTGGACATGGAAGCGGAGTCAGAGAGTGAGGAGGCTGGGGAGGACAATGGGCCAGTCCTGGAGTCAGGGGAAGCCCCAGATGAGGGCTCTGCATCAGAGGCAGAGATGGGGCCAGGGCCTCATCTGGGAGCGATGCATGGACTCCGGAGCCTCAGAGGTGGACAGCAGAGAGGCAGGGGAACAGTAGGAGCCTGTTCCTAGTACACACATGCGAAGAGCTGCCAGAAGGCAAGAGCTGCCAGAAGCAAAAAGGATGACTCGGGAGTAACGCCAGAAGTAACGCCAGAAGATGATTGGCTACTCCCATAAGGCTTAAAAGAGCAGCAACAAGCTGTTGGATTCTTTGTAGAAAGGCAATGTTGATTCCATTGCTTCTTGTCAGCGTCTCTTGAACTTTGTGGAGGTTTTGCCAAGAAAAGCCTTTGGCAGGTTGCCAAAGACAACAAAGGTTGGTGATAAAGCCAAAGGACTGTTTATGAAGAATTTGTTTTGGACTAAGCTGAGAATGAATTAATTCTCAGCTGTTCTAATAAGATAAGTTTGTTTAGGACTGAATTGTGTTTGGTAATCACTACTTGGGCCTCCGTCACAATGAGGGAATAATCACTTTATTCAAACCATGGTTGGTTTCCTTTTCTAGTCACATTCAGAAATTGCTTGTTAACTACTTTTCAGCTATTAGAAATCTTTGGATTGAGAAGTCTGAAAACAATGAGTGAGTCTGCTTTCAGTCTCATCATTGATCATGCCTATCTAGGAGCAGAACCTATCTTGTGAAGAAAAAAAAAAAACTAGACCTTAACAGAGAAACATGACTTTCAGCAACTTTTAAGTATTCTATATTATGGTTTCTTATTCCTTGAGACTTGAAGTTGTTCTCAAGTTGTTTAGGAAAGTTCCTTTTCTATGCAGATTGCAACTTTAGGAAGATGATCTCAGTTTCCATTCCATTCCTCATTGTTCTCACTGGGTTGGTGAAAATCTTCAGAATGGGTAGTTAGTAGTTTGAAATAGAAGACTGGATTTATTTGAATAATCTTCTTGTGATAGTTAACAATAGTGGAAAGTGTTGAAAATTTACTGTTCCTCAAAACTCTGCAGATGAGATGATATATTGGCTTCAATTTCTCATTTGGTTTCCAAGTCCTAGGAACTTGGAACTTTTTGAAAGATTTCCTGCTAAGGGAGTTATTGTTCAGAAGAGAAGACTTAAGGGAAAAATATTATTCAAGTAAATAATTTATGTGGGTGTTTCCAAGCAGAGACAACAGGAAAAAGGAAATGTTATAAGGAGGCAAACACGAGAACAAGGAAGATATGGTTAGGTCCAGCAGGAGAAAGGGATTAGGAAGGAGTGCATTTAGAAGGGTAGTTTTTACTCATTTTTACTCTAAAGGTGACCTTCAAAATGTTCCTTGTGGAAATGTTCCAAAAATGTAATCACATGTTTTCATCAATATTTTTTTTATGAGATTTATCCGAGTTATCCCAGGAGTGCCTGAGTATAAGCTTATTATTGGTAGAATATCCCACTTTTTATAAATTATTAGAATGAACTCAGGTTTAATGCATCTTACTATGGTAGACGCCTAAGAGTGTTATGACAGCTACTTGACAGCTATGCTGAGGATTATCCTGAAATAAAAATAAGCAAAACAACACAACATAAAATGTGAATCAGTTTGAAAAAGCTAGACTTGCAAACTTTGACAGCAACGTAAATCTAAAAGCAAACTAAATCACAAATGGTTTTGAAAACACACACTTTTACTTTTAGCCTATGCTTCACATGTATAAAATTAAAATGTGCATATGGCTTCTCAGTCATAGAAGAAGAATAATTGATGCATTCTTTTCATGATCTAATCACAGTCTCTCCTTATGATGTCCATAAAAAGGCTTTGTCAGTCTTCAAATATTTTTTTCCCTTCAGTGAAAGCTCAAGGGAAGCTTTACTTTGCAAATCATCAGGGCCACTTTTCATTTTAAAGTGAACTCAACCAGCTGTCTTGGCTGTGTTCTGCTTCACAATTCTTTGTAGCTTCTCTGACTGTGCTTGCTAAACTTCAGCAACTGTTTCTGTAGAAGGTGCTTTTCAGAAAAAAACACTTATCTGGAATGTTTCACTCCAAACGTTTGCAAACTGTGCTGGAGACCATACCTCTTTGCTTTCCCAGCATGCCTTTGTCAGAACTGAAAAGGCTTCTGCCAAACACAATATTTGGATAAAAGCAGAGGTGGGTTTCAGCAGGTTCTGACCAGTTCTGGAGAACTGGTAACAGAAATTTTGAATGGTTCGAAGAACCGGTAAATACCACCTCTGACTGGCTCCACCCCCATCTATTCTCTGCCTCCCGAGTCCCAGCTGATTGATAGGAGAGGGGATTTTGCAGTAGCTTTCCCTTGGATTGGGATGGGAATGGAGATTTTACAGTATCCTTCCCCTGCCATGCTTACCAAGCCACGCCCACCAAGCCATGCCATGCCCACCAAGCCACACCCACAGAACTGGTAGTAAAATAATTTGAAACCGACCACTGGATAGAAGACTCTCCTGGCCTTTAGTAAATGACAGGAAACAGGTATAGAAGAGTTTTGAGCCAACAGAAAAGGGACTATTGAAGCAAATTGTCTCCTTATAAATCCAGATCACTTTGCCCAGGGTTGTATATAAAACAAATTAGACAGCATAGCAGATAAATTAGCTTTTAATATTTCTGAAAACTAAAAGGTGTGAAATTTCTTCCATTGGATACTTGAATACACAAAAAGAAAAGGTATAGTTGCTTTTGAGGCGCAGCTTTGCCCTGCTCAAATTGGTTTAAGGTAGAGTGGGATTACAGCACAGCACTCCCTGAACATCCTCATTTTTTAAAATCCCTTTAGACCAGTGGTGAAATTCAAATTTTTTTACTACTGGTTTGGTGGGCATGGCTTGGTGGGCGTGGGGTGGCTTGGTGGGTGTGGCTTGGTGGGAATGGCAGAGGAAGGATACTGCAAAATCTCCATTCCCATCCCACTCCAGGGGAAGGATACTCCTGGGGGAAGGATATTGCAAAATCTTCATTCCCACCCCACCCTGGGGCCAGCCAGAGGTGGTATTTGCAGGTGCTCTGAACTACTCAAAATTTCCACTACTGGTTGTCCACAATCTGCTGAATTTCACCCCTATTTTAGACTATTAATTATGACCAATAGGAGTCTGCTAAAAGTGACAAATAATCAGAATCCCATCCCTTTCCTTGTTCATTCTTTAGCACATGTTATGGGGAGGAAAAAAGGTTCAGATAAGGTAGCAATAGCAATAGCATTTATATACCACTTCACAGTGATTTACAGTCCTCTTTAAGCAGTTTATTGAGTCATCATATTGCCACTAACTATCAGGGGCCTCATTTTATCAACCTCAGAAGGATGGAAGGCTGAGTCAACCTTGAGCCTGGTGAGATTCAAACTGCCAGGAGTCAGCAGAAGTAGCCTGCAGTACTGAATTCTAACTACTGCGCCACTGAAGCCATATAATATAGTGCAGTTATATGGCAAAGCCTTTGAATTCTGCCAGAGACAGTTATTGAGAATATCTTGGATTACACACACAGCAAATAAGAGATAAAACCAATTGCTAAATGGAAGCATTAAAAATAAAGTTAAACCTTAGATATTCTGGAGAAGTATGAATGCAAAAGTCATTGGGAAAGACTCCTATAATTGGAAAAGTGAAGGCAATAAAAAGGCAAAAAATGATAAAGTTGATCAATATGCCACAAACTAGAGTGCACAATAACTTAAACCATTATTTATGCTTGGTTTAGATCTGAAGTGAAATGTATGTGAAACAAAACCTGAAGAGCAAGCAGGCCATTGGACATATTATTCATTACAAAAGCATGATACACAGTTAAGATTGCTTTGTGTGGACATTCTGTTGCCTGACTTGCCCATTATATTGAAAAGGTTAAAAAAAAGACCAATTTCCAAAAAGACATTCCTAAGGTTATACAATCATGTATTAACATCAAGCAGAGTTAAACCATTCCTCATATTTCACCTTTTCTTAATTAATCCTCTTGTCTAGTTAATGATCAGTAGTGACTATGACAAAAATATTCACAGAATGAATATGTGTACTGAAAAATAATTTTCACAATGAACAATGGGATTCAAATAATCAAAATACTTAAATACTAGACTTTGTTTTTGGAAAACGCAGCTCCTAATAATTCTAAAGGACTGCTGTTGCCGAAATTAAAGGTAAAATTCTGATTGCCTAAAGAACAAGAAATATCTTTCATGACCACCAATCAGGATTAATTTCTATATTTAACTTATAACTGTAATAACAATCCTTTCTCCCCTGAATGAAAGTGTGTCCAACAGGTACTACATGTTGTCCTCGATTTATGCTCACATTTGAGCTCAAAATTTATGTTGCTAAGTGAGACATTTGCTCAGTGAGTTTTGCCCCATTTTACAACTTTTGTTGCCACATTTGTTAAGTGAATCATTGCAGCTCTTGAGTTGGTAACCCAATTGTTAAGTGAATCTGGCTTCCCCATTGACTTTGCTTGTCAGAAGGTTGCAAAACAGTGACCCCAGGACACTGTAATGGTTATAAATATGAACCAGCTGCCAAGCACCTGATCACGTGACCATGTGGATGCTGCAATGGTCATAAGTGTGAAAAATAGTCATAAGTCACTTTTTTCATTGCCATAGTAACTTTGTAACGGTCACTAAACAAACTGCTCTAAATTGAGGTCTACCTGTTCTAAGATGAGGTCTACATCATTTAGACCAGGGTCCCCAAATTGGCAGCTTTAAGACTTGTGGACTTCAACTCCCAGAATTCTCCTGCCAGCATAGCTGGCTGGAGAATTCTGGGAGTTGAAGTCCACAAGTCTTAAAGCTGCCAAGTTTGAAGACCTCTGATTTAGACTGTCTGGAGTCTTAAGTAGGGCAAGCCAATAAGTAAGCAATTGAAACCACTCCAGAATCCATTTTAAAATATAGCTGCTTCCATCTGAGGGAATGGTCTCATTTGAAAGAAATTGAAACTATCTGCTTAGTTAAGGGGGAAAAGGTTGAAGGAAAAATTCATGAATAAAGCAGCAGAATCCAATTATGGAGATTAATAGTTTTATTTAATATTTTATTTTCTCAGCAATGCTAGTCACGATATGTAACTGGACCCTGAGTGAATGTTAATAGAAAACCCAGGACAGAAGGGCACTCTTCATATCTTGTTAATATGCAGTCTTTATTAGAATCAGCTTATCAAGAAATTGTTTCAATCAATTTCATATTTCTCAACTGAACTTGAGAGTACTCAATTTAATTTTATATCTAAAATAAACACAGGAAATGCCTTATTTATATATTCAGAGGCGCATACAAGGTATGCACATTTCAGCTTGCGCACCAGTTACTGCCTTTCCTAGATCAGGAGTCCCTGCAGTCAGTCACTCAAGCCCTAGTCATCTGATGTTTGGACTACAGCAATGTGGTCTCTGTGGGGCTACCCTTGAAGAGTATTTGGAAGCTCCAGAAGGCTCACAGTGCGGTGGTATTGGCCAGTGGTGTGTTTCAACTTTTTTACTACCGGTTCTGTGGGCGTGGCTTGGTGGGTGTGGCATGGCTTGGTGGGCTTGGTTTGGTGGGCATGGCAGCAGAAGGATACTGTAAAATCTCCATTCCTTCTCCAATCCTGGGGAAGGTTACTGCAAAATCCGCATTTCCTCCCGATCAGCTGGGACTTGGAAGGCAGAGAATAGATGGGAGCAGAGCCAGTCAGAATTTTTACTACCAGTTCTCCAAACTACTCAAAATTTCCACTACCGGTTCTCCAGAACTGGTCAGAACCTGCTGAAACCCATCTCTGGTATAGGTGGTTCTTAGCAGAAACTGATGATGTTATCTAGTTTGATAATGAAACATCTACAAGAAAACAACTAAGTTCAGAGAGCACTAAAGAGCCCACAATTTAACCCTGAGTTACAAATATTCTCTTCTAAAGATATACCCTACCCTCAACATAATGGCAGTTATAGAAAGGATCATACTTTCTTCTTTGAGTATTTATACAGCTATGACATGCCCAATTTCATACATCTGTTAATCTCAGTACATTTTTTCCCTAAAATATGGTATAATTATTACTTAACATTTCTTTTAGAAAAAGAGATATTGTTTAGTATTCCACTGAGAAAAAATAAATGCTTGCCCTTCTCGTGAGTACAGTACGTTGCATATTTATAATACAAGCAACATAGTGCTGTGCCAAGATATCTGAAATGCATTTCTCCCTCTAGGCTTCTTCCAGAAAACATCTGCCTTGATTTCCTGTTTCTTGGTCTTTTTTTTTTTTAAATTTGTCCCCAAGTCCATTTCTTTATAAACTGTCTTCCTTTCAAAATGACAGATGGCAACAATATGTTTTAGAGACACACACATATACTCTAAGGATCTTCATTCTTATATATTTTCACCCTAGTGAAATAAGGACTACCATATTATCAAGTTCTTTATATGCAGCTTCTTGCAATAGCTTTAAAAAGGTATAAGGAAGCAGATTCCAGGTTAATCTATCTACGATCTAACTTTTTTTTCTAATATCCATTGCTTTTCTAGGAAAATACCCACAAACATATATACATGATATTGCTAAAGTTCCTTATATTATGTATGAAATAAAATATTCACATATTATTAGGAGTAAACTATATTCAGTGCAATGGAACTTATATCCAACTAAAGATTCACAGGAATTAATTCACTGTGTGAAGTTCAACTATTTGGAGGAAAAACCATGTATATTATGATAGTTCATGCACAATAATCTCACTTTAATCTCACTTTACCATGTTGGTAAAAGGATATTTCTTTCCATAAATTGACAGAATGTGAGATAAAATTATTTTATGTGGGAAGTTGAAATATTAACAATGCAATTAACTAAAAGTGTGCTTCAAAGCTTTTAAGTGGGTCAATTGTTTTATCATATTTCCATTCATGTGACTTTTAAAATCTCTCTGCATAGAAACTCACAGACATGTGGAATTGAAAGGGGCCTTCTTTGACATTCAGCCAACTTCCTATTTATTGCAAGGATTTAATCAAAACATCTCCAACAGATGGTTGTTTAACCTCTGACTGAACAGTCTATCAACTGTCTATGAAATGAGTTTTGTTAATGAACTGCTTTTACTAATAGGAAATTAGGAATCTGCCTTAAATCCATTAATCTATGTTTTGCACTCTGGACTTGATGTAAAATAGATCTTGGCCTTCTATGTGGCATCTCCTCAGTTATATTATATATGTCACTTCTTCATTCTTTTTTCACAGATATTTCTGATCATCTTCAAGCCATTTCTCTAAACATTTTCACTTACTTTGAATCCTTAAAGCATGTGCTTGACAGAATACTTTCATATTGGGTTTGACCAATATAGAATAACATGAGATTCTTACTTCTAATTATTTTATGTTAGTAAAGCCTAAATTGGCATTTGCCTCTGACTGATAAATTACACTGCTGACTTACTCTGTTTTAATCAAGTACTACATCCAGACCTTTATTACATTACTACTGTCAACCAACCTTTAGTTCTGAATTTGATTCCCTCCCCCAATAGGTAAAAGTACACTTGCCTTGGTTAAATTTCATTCTAATATTTTCAGTCAATTTCTATGTCTTATCAAACTGTCCTTTATTTTTTCTGTCTTCTGCTATATTAACTATCTTAAATGGTTTTCTGTTTCTTTATTTTTTCTGTCTTCTGCTATATTAACTATCTTAAATGGTTTTCTGTTTCTTTATTTTTTCTGTCTTCTGCTATATTAACTATCTTAAATGGGTTGGTAACATTCACAAATTTGTTAAATTTTCCCAGCTTCTTCATAAAACCCATTCATAAAAATGTTGAAAAAATTAATATACAGGACTGAATCTTGTAGAACAATTTCATGAGATTTCCAAGCCATCTGTATATTAATTTAATATCTATTCAACTAATAATTTATTGGCTTACTAATATGAGTATCATTTATTATTTTGCCAAATGCATTGAAATGAAAATGAAATTAAATGAAAATAAGATACAGTATCAAGCAACAATTTACTAATGAGTTTACCTTATTAAATTGAGTGTAAAAAGTTTACTCTGCTACGACTTGTTCTAGCAAATCCGTGTCATTCTTTTTGAGGGCTTTCCAATTGATCCCATTATAATTTGCTCTAGAATTTTTCCAGATATTGTTATTAAATAGTATGCATTTCATTAACCTCCCTACCCCCTTTTTCTTTTTCTGGGCTATGTATCATCCTCAATTCATTTTGTACTTAAACCATTAATCCATGCAGATTTTCTCAAGATAATTCATAAAGTTTCAACCAACCATCAGCAAGTTCATTCAGGATACTAGGATGAAATTTATTATTTCTGCTTTCAAAATGAATGAGAATACCCTAGCCATTTTTGTATGCATTTCAATTTCTGTTTCTCCCTTCACAGTTGTCTGATGAAACATATTTCTATTGATGTGTTTGTTTAAATTATTATACGGTGTCCACAGTCAAGATGCTACAATATTGTCAGGTTACAATAAATACTAGCATAGAAATAGTAACCATGCTAATAAACCATAATTATAACATAATTAAAATATTGCCCTTGGTATTTTAGGTAGTTGCCAGATGTCCATTAAAAAAAGGTTTTGATGTCTTCCTAAATGCCAGAAATGTAAGGCTTAGGTGTATCTCTGAGTACAGCATATTTCTTAAAGTGAGCAACCACGGTCCTTTTAGAGCTAGAACCCTAAACCCCTGGTCCATGGACCAGCACCTATCTGCAGGATGTCAGAAACTGGGCCATGCAAACAAGTGAAGCCCCATCCGTGGGATGCAGGTAGCACACAAAACCGCAATCCCTCTTGTCCATGGAAAAACCTCTCTCCATGTAATCAGTCCCTGGTGCCCAAAAGATTGGGCGCAGCTGTCCTAAACAACCCTTCTATAGATGACTTCATGCATTATATTTTAAGTAGAGAGAGCTAAAACATGAGTTGACCATATTGTTGCAGCTGTTAATATGTTCATTATACATTTCTGAATCATTTGAAGCCATGCGTCTTTAATGGCTTGAACGTAGCTCAGACAGTGTGAACGTGAAATGGGCAGAAGATAGTTGGGGTCTTTCACAAAGTTTAAATTGCATTGCAGTCCCAAGGATGCTGCCTGGCTTTTGAGGAGTCAAACACAGCCTCTCCAATAGATTTCCTTCTTGAACTGAGAAGCATAGATTTCCTGAATAATCTGAAATGACATAACCCAAAATTGTGTCAAGCACTTTAGACAAGGATCCTCTTTTCACCTTTGAAGCTGGAGGCTTCATCAGTCCTCAAGGATTGTGCAGTCACTGCAGTGAAAAAATATACTTGTCTGTCTCCCCTCTCCTCCCTTCTGAGCTATATAGTACGTACATAAAAGCCTACAAGCTACTTTCTTAGCCCCCTTTTCCTGTCCTTTTTCTTACCCTTCTCTATTTATTTATTTTATGCTCCTCTGAATGTCCTGACATCACATACCCCTTTTATTGTAAATTCTCACTAGATGTTACATTCCATTATGAATGACTTGATCTTCTTTTCTTCTATTTATTTATTTATTTTGTCACACAGTATATATAAGCATAAGCATGAAATAATTATACAATATATAAGCATATATATGAGTATGAGTATGTAATAACTATATGAATTGGATATAACGAAAGGAAACAATAGGACAGGAATGGTAGGTAGGAATGGGGTGAGGTCAATGGTAGATAGTTTTTGGTTGAAGATTTTGGGAAGAGACCACAGAGTCAGGTAGTGTATTCCAAGCATTAACAACTCTGTTACTGAAGTCATATTTTCTGCAATCAAGATTGGAGTGGTTAACATTAAGTTTAAATCTATTGTGTGCTTGTGTATTGTTGCAATTGAAGCTGAAGTAGTCATTGACAGGAAGGACATTGTAATAGATGATTCTATGAGTTAAGGCTGTCTTCCAGTCCTCTTTCCTTTTTCCCACTTTACTTTTATTTGCCTAAAATGCATATACAAATGCATATTCCTTCCCTATCTCAACATTTTGTAAGGCAAAAGGATTTATAAGGAGTAGCTATAGTATGTGTTGTGCCATTGCCTACTTCCAGGGTGTTCTCTCAGTGCGACCTCTTTTAAAATGTCATTTCCCCAATGAGTGCTATTTTCCCTTTTATTGTAAATTCTCACTAGATGTTACATTCCATTATGAATGACTTGATCTTCTTTTCATCTCCCGCATGTGTCCTTTTAAATTTTAGAACTTTAATAAACTTTCTGTGCCCCCACATTGGCTTCTTGTGATGGTCTTGTTCTGACTGACTTTCTTTTCCTGGTCTCATGTTTATTTCTTCTGACATGGCTTCTAATTAGTAGTAATATTAAAATCTGTTTCTTCCTTTTAAAAAAAACCTAGGTTTTTTTTTAGTTTTAGTTTTCCTTGAAATTAAGAATTCCAGCATTACTTCATGCATCTGTATTATTCTTTTGATTTTATTTTGAAAAATGAGACTTCTCTATTGATTAAATTGATAAAAAAACTGATTATCATGATTTATCTTTCTTCACTATTTATAAAGAAAAGTTGGAAATTACACAGATTAGGAATCTCAATTTATTTTATGCTCCTCTGAATGTCCTGACATCACATACCCCTTTTATGTTATTTATTCTGGAGTATTAAAAGAATTGCATTTAGTAGACTTTGTATTGTACAATTAGATGTTGAAAACAGATTACTGTATACATGTCAAAGTCCTGTACTTTATAAATGTGTAAAGTATAAATGAAATAAGTTTTCCACAAAACTGATTTGAATTTAGAATTGTTGGGAAAATTCATTATTTTAAAAAAATGAAATAAATTTTAAGTCATATTGAATTTTCTGTAAAACACAATGTATAAAAGCTGAATTTCTTTATACTATTTTAATAGCAATAGCACTTAGACTTATATACTGCTTCATCGTGCTTTAAGTCAGGGTGTCAAACTCAAGACCCACGGACCGGATCCAGCTCATGGAGTGCTTGGATCTGGCCTGTGGGACCATCTTGGAAACAGTGAAGGACCAGCCCGTGGTGCCTCTCTCAGCATAAACAGAGCTCAGAGGGCCATGTGTGGCCTTCCCAAGCTCCATTTTCACCAGAAGAGAGTTGCAGAAGGCCATCACAGTCAAAAAATGGAGCTCAGGAGCCTGCTTTCACTGGCAGAGAGCTCGGGCCACCACAGGTGCCCTCAACATGAGTGACATCGAGCTGACTATGCCCACCCTGGCCACACCCACCCTAGCCCTCGGAGGTCAAACACAACCCTGATGTGGCGCTCAATGAAATTGAGTTTGACACCCCTGCTCTAAGTGGATTACAAAGTCAGCATATTGCCCCCAACAATGTGGGTCCTCATTTTACAAACCTTGGAAGGATGGATGGATGAGTCAACCTCAAACCAGTTAGGATCGAAACTTCTGACAGTTGATAGAGTCAGCCTGCAATACTGCATCTAACCATTGTGCCACCACAGCTCACAATTTTAAAAACAATTTTTGCAACAATTAGGCAAACTGTTTTTAGTTTAGCATATGCTAGTATATTTTAACTTGTTTTAATGAAATATGTTGCTTGCCTTATTTTGAAATTCAAGGGAAAGCCATTTTGCAAAGACACGTTATGCTACTTGCAAGCTTTTCATCCTTTTTTTCCCTATTACTGAAGTCACAAATATGAGCTTAGAAAAAGGAGAGATGCTTATAAAAGAGTGGAAACTAGCCAGAAAGTCATCCCTGGTACACCTCTGCAGATGAAAAAGAAAATGACAATTGGGTTGGATGCTTAGGCATAAATGGGTTAAGGCAGCATTTCTCAACCATAGCCGCTGGACTTCAGCTCCCCAAATTACCTAGCCAGCAGAGCTATCTGGAGAATTCTGGGAGTTGAAGTCCATATCTCTTAAAGATACCAAAGTTGAGAAACATTGGGTTAGGGCAAGGAACTATCCTTCCAGAAAGATTCTCTAAAGAAAGAGGCAATGAAGAAAAATAAAAAGCATCTGAGAAGTTAACTCATTTGGATTCTTTCAAAGGGCCCTTAGTGCCAACTGCTATGTGCAAAGAGTCATAGATGTTTGTGGTATGCTTGCTTTAAATTCTGTAGTATTTTTTGTGCTTTTATATACAATTGTCTATATACCTTGTAAGTAGCTTTGGAAAATTGTCAGCCTAAAAATTGGAATCAGTATTATCGCCATTATCATAACTATCATCATCTCCTTTTCCTCCATCTCTTCTCTTAGCCATCATAGATAATTATCAGAGTTAATATTAAAATACTTGTAAAAGAATTTTTAAATCTATATAGCCTAGCAGCATCTCTTGCAAGAGTGAATTATGTAATAATTATAAATTCAGATTTTATTCTTATACATATTAAATGATCCATTTTGCATTTTCAATTTATACTAATTTATTACTTGCTGAATATTGCTTTAGACGTGTGAATAAGAGTCCTTGTAGCACATACAATAATAAAGTCAATGCAAGGTAGCAATTTGCAATGCAATTTGCTGTGATAAGGCATTTTATGTCATGGAGGCATCAAGATGCTTTTCATCCATTTTTTCAAAACTTCTTGGCAGTCCTTTAAGCAGAAACCTCTTTCAGTTTCAATTACATTGCTGGGCAAAAGGCTCCAGAAGAGAGATTCCAAGCCAAGAGATTTCTGCCCCTTTGAAGATCTGCAGTTACAGTACTTAAGATAAAGGTAAAAGTTCCCCTCACACATACGTGCTAGTCATTGCTGACTCTAGGGGGCGGTGCTCATCTCCGTTTCAAAGCCAAAGAGCCAGCGCTGTCCGAAGATGTCTCCATGGTCATGTGGCCTGCATGACTCAATGCCAAAAGTGCACGGAACGCTGTTACCTTCCCACCAAGGTGGTCCCTATTTTTTCTACTTGCATTTTTATGTGCTTTTGAAACTGCTAGGTTGCAGAAGCAGGGACAAGTAACGGGAGCTCATCCCATTACATGGCAGCAATGGGGATTCGAATCACTGAGCTGCCGATCTTTCAGTCGACAAGCTCAACGTCCTAGCCCCTGAGCCACCGCGTCCCCTTACAGTACTTACACCACCCGTATGAATGCCTTAGTTCAGGAGTGTCAAACTAGATTTCATTGGGGGCTGCATCAGAATTGTGTTTGACCTCGGGTGTGTGTGTGGACATGGCCAGGGTGGACGTGGCCAGCTTGATGTCACTTGTGTCAGGGGCACCTGTGGTGGCCTGAGGACTCTGCCAGAGAAAATGGAGCTCCATTTTCACTGGCAGAGAGTTGCAGGAAGCCATTGCAGCTGAAAATAGAGCTCAGTAGGGCCAAATATGTCCTCTTGTGCTCCATTTCACTGGCAGAGACACCGTGGACTGCTTCTTCGCTGTTTCCAGGGCAACCCATATGGGCCAGATTTAAGCACCCATAGGCTGGATCCATGGGCCTTGAGTGTGACAGCCCTGCCTCAGTGTAATGTCATTGCATTGCAGTGTTTCTCAATCTTGCCAAGTTTTAGAGATGTGGACATGCATCCACCTAAGACTAGCTTCGGAGAAGTGGAGAATTCTCTGCCCAAAGGATCCCAGGCTTGAAATCTTGATGAGATCTATGGTGATTATAACAGCAAATTCTTAAGGAATCTAAATTTGCAAGTTATTTTTTAGCAGCATTTTAAATAATTGTTGAAGTATTTATTGATTTAAACACTGATACAGCCACCCATATATTGAACTCCGAGCAGCTCCTCACCAACAATTAAAACATAATCAAAATTAAATTAACCTAATATGTACATAAATCTATTAAAAACTGCAGACATTAAAAACCTACTATTATTACCATTAATAATACTACTATTAATGCTTTCCCTACAAAATAAGCAGGAAAAAAAATCATTTAATTGTTTTTTTCAACAAATGGCAGACTAATATTTCTCACATAGTTTATTCTTGCCTATTATAATTATAGAATGTTCTATGTTCTATTAATATAGAATATTTATAAGATGCCACTATACTTTGAATTAATTAATATAGTGTATATGAGAAAGTTTTATTAATAAAGCGATAATGGATGCGGAACTGAACTGAATGCATCATTATTGATGAGAATTGAATTCTGGATGAAAAGAAATAAAATCAAATGAAAAAATATTGTGATAGAGTTATAGAAGATCTGCTATCTTTGTTTCAAAGCATATATGCCATCTAGTGGAAGTACAAAATTATAAAATTATATGCTGCATTTTATTCAGGAATCTAAAATCACTTAAAAAATAGATATAATAACAACATGCTTATCTTTAATAGATCATTAAACAATACAAAATTACAAAAGAGTCTATGGAAATTCTCAGTCAACCAGGTCATGGTTGTCCCAAAGCTGCTTTTTAAAGAGGTAACTGGACTTTCTATTTTTTTCTTTGAAAGTGTTTCACTTTTCATTCAAGAAGCTTCAAAGAGAAACCAGAAAGTCCAGTTGCCTCTTGAAAAAAGCACCTTTGGGACAAAATTACAAAGAGTTTCTGAAAGTTCCCTCTATTAAAAAGGAAAAGTTTGTGATTCAAGACGATACAATTGAAAACATTTTGGGTATGTTGAGCTAATTGAAAAATTCCTTAATTCCTGAATTGTTAGATTCCAGCAATTTTTTTTAAAAAATAATATATACATATGCACTAGAAAAAGACCTTGAAATAAAAACATTATTTACATTTGCAGAAATTGCTTAAGGGAAGATTTCATTTTTAGTCTTATAAATTCAAGTTTCTTTTTTAAAAAAGCAGACTCATGCTCAGTTTAGGTTTTTAAAGAACATGGATTAATTTAAATATGTCTCTAACCTTGATGACAAATCTTTAGGGTTAGATGATGAGTGATACAATCTATTGTAGGAAATTCAAATATATACTTCTGGGTATTTAGGACACAAACTAAAACTATTCCATCTTTCCTCTGAACTAGTAGAAAAACATATTTTCTTTATAGAGACAATCTAACAAATAAGTTTTCATTATGACAATCTTGATCCATCTCATTACATAAGCATGTAAAACATTTAATATAGAAGATTGGAACAGAGTACATTGGAATGATACATTGGGCTTGTTCTGTACAATTTTCTTACTCTAGGCAGAGATTGGAGCAATCTTACCTTCCATAATACAAGCAATTTATTTATCTTTTCCACTGCCAGAAAAACATGAAGTGGAAGCATCCACATTCAAACTTATTAATGGTTCTTCACCTCATGAACCAGAAATTTCCAAATCACATTATGGTGAACCTCCACTTAAAATAAACTTAGAACTTTGTCCACACTGGACTCCCAAATTTTTATCTTATTTTTTGTTAAGTATGCTGTTTAGCAATTGTGTTCATTTGGATAAATCATGTTGACTATTTTTATTATCAATCCCTGAAAAGTAAATTTTAAGTTTAAATTTTATTCATATTAGACATCACTTGTTTTGTTGATTGGATCATACTAGAGAAAGTAGTTCTAGCTATTTATTGCCTTTTCTATGGCATGGAAGTATGTCAAGAATCACTTCCTAGACAGGCCCTTTGTAGCATTATATTATCCCAGATGTCTCAGGTTGTCTTATCTTATCCTCAGGTCTACACTGCTACTGTCTTCTCCAAACAGAAACTGGAGAAAGGGAGATAGCTGCTTAAAAGAAATTACAGTATATGGGTACCTTTAACTTGGAAGATTATAAATAGAAATAAAGTGAATAGTATAAATAGAGAGGTGTTAGTTTGAAGATCACCAGAAAGAAAGCAAGAAAGTATGTCTATAAATACCAATGGAATTTTTTTTCCACTTAGCCCAAACATACTAATAAAGACTATCTTGCATGTTTACCAAGGGATATTTGCAGGGGTGAAATGCTCCCATTTCAGACCGGATGGCCCAATCCAATAACGATGGCGGCAGGTGGTTCGGAGAACTGGTAGCAAAAATCCCTGCCCCCCACCACAGCTGATCTGCGCGATCATCAGAGGGGTTTTTTTTTACTTTTAAAAGCATTTTTTCTTCAGCCGAAAAAATGCTTTTAAAAGTTAAAAAAAAAGCCTCTGATGATCGCACAGCTCAACTGGAATCCTCAGAACCCTTTAAAAGCATTTTTTTCCTCTGGCGATCCCAGCTGAGTTGCCTGATCACAGGCAAAAAAAGCTTTTAAAAGGCTCGTCTGGGGATCCCAGCTGAGTTGCCTGATCGACAGAATCTTTTAAAAGCATTTTTTCTACAACCTCTTCGGCCAAAAAGGTGGTATAAAAAATGTTTTTAAAAGTTTCTGGCAATCAGGCAACTCAGCTGGGATCATCAGAAACCTTTAAAAGCTTTTTTTCCTCTGGCAATCCCAGCTGAGTTGCCTGATCATCACAGGCTTTTAAAAGCATTTTTTTACAACCTCTTCAGCCACACCCACCCAGTCATATTACCCGCCCCCACCAAGCCAAGCCCACAGAACCGGTAGTAACAAATTTTACATTTCATCCCTGGATATATGCATATATTGGTAACATTCCAGTCCCAAAAGACTCACATATAATAATTTCATTATAATAGTTGTCAATATTCCTGTGGTTCAAGCTACAACAAAGATGTACTGAAAAGAACACAGTGAAGCACCACTGGTGCTGTGGTTTTGCCTTTCAGACATTTTTTAAGAATACATATAAAGCTTTGGATCGACATCTATATTGTGGGGGAGGGAGCGACATTACTTTAATTTCTTTTATCTCTACACATATGGTGTGATATCATGTTGGCCACATGACTGTGGAAATGTCTTCAGACAGCACTGATTCAATGGCCTTGAAATGGAGATGAGTCCTGCACTAGTAGGATTCAAATCCCATTGCTACCGGTTTGCTTGGGGGCATGTGCGTGCTTGTGTGTGTGCCACTTCTGTGCATGCGCAGAGACGTCCAGGCAAGTGGGTGGAGCATCCCACCACCACCGCTACCAATTTGCCTGATCCGGGGCAAACCGGTAGCAACCCACCACTGGGGTCCTGCCACTAAATTTGGCTATGACTAATGGAATAAAAGCTGCAGAGGCTCCTTTACCTTTACCTAGACATACTTAAATGTTAATTTTCCTCATCATGTTATGATAAAATAAACCAGAGATTTCAAAGCAGTGCAAACTAATTATGATTTTTTTTAAAAAAAATATCTACGCATAACAGAAATAGATATGCTAGGCATACCAATAGCAAAAGACATAGATACCATTCCATATTTCTAATTTTAAATAACCCTTGAAAAAATTTTGTACCTCAAAGTCATTTGTTTCTTGTTTTACATTTTAGCTGTTCCAACTTGTTTTTTCTGTACCTGTCTGGGTACCTCAATATACTGTGATGATTATGAACTAGAAATTATTCTACTCTTGCTCAAGCAAACCACCCATTTCTATGCTCGCTACAATAGAATAAAGAAGATAAGCAGAAATGTTTTTGCTCACCTAGGTATGCTGATAACTTTCCTAAATTTTATTTTTAACATGTACTGTAATACAAAGAATTTGATGAGACTGAATTATTAATATATATGATGTGGCATCTTTTAGATAGTAGGTAACAGATGTTTATTTGAGCCATGGTGTGCACTGGTTAGAATGCATACTGCAGGCTACTTCTGCTGACTGCCAGCTGCCAGAAGTTCGATTCTCACCGGCTCATGGTTGACTCAGCCTTCCATCCTTCCGAGGTTGGTAAACAAGGACCCAGATTGTTGGGAGCAATATGCTAACTCTGTAAACTACTTAGAGTGGACTGTAAAGGTCTGTGAAATGGTATATAAGTCTAGTGCTATTGCTATTTAAGAGTTAGAACTAATGTTTTAGAACCATTTCTAGTACAAAATATTGTTAGCTTCCCCCTCCCTACCCAAGCATTGGATATCAAATCAGTCAGAAATTCTAAAAGTACTTTAAATATTTCTTTGTTTTATTTTCTTGGCTAGACAACCTGAAAAAGATTGAATTGACTTCTAATTTGATCTCAGAAATGGATGAAGATGCCTTCAGAAATTTACTACAACTTCAGGAGCTGATACTTAGAGATAATAAAATAAGGCAACTTACAGAATTACCAGCAACACTTACATTCATTGATATCAATAATAACAGGCTTGATCGCAAAGAGATAAAGTCAGAAGCATTTAAAGTGAGTCCCTTTGCTTGATTTTAAAAATTCTCCCAATTGGGAAAATGATGTATACAAACCAACAGATGATCAAAAGGTGGAATTTATAGGATGAAGGTCTTCCTGGATTTGGGCTGCTATTGCAGCAAGGAAAAAAAAGGTAGACAATTCTGATTTATGCAGAACTCAGACAGTTCTAAATCATGTAGTATAATCTGTTATAATGTCCTCTAGGGATTTTGAACAGATTATGCTAAATTCATCTAGGGTTAGGATTAGGGTTACAGTTGTGCAAAAAACTCTTTCAGTGGGGTTGCAGCTCCTATCTATGTATGCAAATACATACTCACAAAGACATTATTTGACCTTACAGTTGTGAATATTGGCAAGATTAGACCTAAACACGGAGTTGATCATTTTTCAATGTAAGTACTTTACAAATGCAACCAGTCTATATCATGTATATATACAAATTTTACATGAGTTTTCCTCATACCAGATTAAAGGTGGAAGGAATAGAACTAGAATCAAGTCAAGGATCACAACTTAATTTAATTAACCAAGGCATATTTTACAGGGTATTAATTCCTCATCCTAAGATCATAAGTCTTTTTTCTAGGTGCCTCTAACTCCATTTCCTTTGATGCTCCGTTTCTTTCCATGCAAATCTGTTAAAATTTCTATATCTGAAGTAAATAAGAGTTTATTGTCTCCTTTAGCTTCTTCTTACTGTTGGCATATTTAAAGAAACTCTTCTTGCTAGAATATCATGCTTCATTTTGACTGAGATGAAAGGAAATCTCTTCTATATTGATGTAGTTTTCCCCTTTTCTGTAGGATATGATAGGTCTTTGGTTGTTCGGGTTTTCTCCCGTGTAAAATTGGAAATGTCTTGGCAACGTTTCGACGAAGTCTCATTCGTCATCTTCAGGCTTCAGCTTCGTGCTTCTGGGAGCAATGTGTGATCCCAGCTGTTTCTTCCTTTTAACTGCTAGTGGGGGTTTGAACTGATTGGGTGGGAGCTTGGCTGTGCTCTGATTGGATGGAGGTTTTTTTGTGCTCTGATTGGCTGGGGTGTGTCCTGTTTGGGTGAGGGCTTGGTTGTGCTCAATTTAGTCTGTGTTGCAGGGGGATTTGAGCTGGTGAGCTGCATAGCTGTTGTTTGGCTTTGTGGTGGTGCTACATCTTCATAGTGGGTGTCAGTCTGCTGCATGTATGGATTGGAGGGGTTTGAAATGAGTATATGAAGGAGTATATCAAGGAGTATATGAAATCCCATGCACCGCCTGCCCCACCACATACATCGGACAAACCAACAGAAGAATAAGTGCACGCACTGAAGAACACAAGAACTCAGTCAAAAAAGAGGAACCAACTTCTTCCCTGGTCCAACACTTTAAAGTCACAGGATATGATATTGACTTTAAAAAGACCAGAACTATCGCCAAAACTGAACACTTTAACAACAGAATAATCAGAGAAGCCATTGAGATAGAAAAACGCCCACACAGCATGAACAAACGAGATGATACCTCCCGCCTACCAGCCATTTGGAAACCCGCCCTTATTGACAAACGAGTCCCTAACACGAGGAATGACACCAGACCCACACTCACGAGGTCCACACAGGATGTCACCACCGTACATCCACCCAGAAAGCAGACCCAAACCCACACTGATCAAGAAACATGACCAAGGACCAGAAGCCAGACCACAGCTGCAACATTAGCCATTTCAAACCCCTCCAATCCATACATGCAGCAGACTGACACCCACTATGAAGATGTAGCACCACCACAAAGCCAAACAACAGCTATGCAGCTCACCAGCTCAAATCCCCCTGCAACACAGACTAAATTGAGCACAACCAAGCCCCCACCCAAACAGGACACACCCCCAGCCAATCAGAGCACAAAAAAACCTCCATCCAATCAGAGCACAGCCAAGCCCCCACCCAATCAGTTCAAACCCCCACTAGCAGTTAAAAGGAAGAAACAGCTGCGATCACACATTGCTCCCAGAAGCACGAAGCTGAAGCCTGAAGATGACGAATGAGACTTCGTCGAAACGTTATCAAGACATTTCCAATTTTACGGAGAACACCCGAACAACCAAAGACCTACATATATATATATATATATATATATATATATATATATATATATATATATATATATATATATATATTTTCTGAGGTTTTCGGTGTTTGTATGTAGGTCTTTGGTTATTCGGGTTTTCTCCCGTGTAAAATTGGAAGTGTCTTGGCGACGCTTCGACGAAACTCATTTGTCATCTTCAGGCTTCAGCTTCGTGCTGAAGCCTGAAGATGCCAAAAAATACGGTAGCTGTTCATGTCTTCTGATGTATCCACCACTACTGGGTCTGTCCATTTTCCTGTAAACCATCCTCTTTTCTTCTATCTTTTCATCATTGTAGCTATCTCAATACAGCTAAGTCTTCTCATATTATGTTAAAAATTTAATCATCTTACATTAATTAAAATCGTAATAGTAAAACAATAAAAATCCAATGTGAGTAGTTAATGAATTGTATTATTTTGATTTTTATTATATTTTATAATCCCAACATAGGAATTTATTTTTTTTTACTAAGAAGACCATAAGGGCCATGCTGGAGGAAATCAAAGTTTCATAAAGTTTGCAATCCTTTGTTTAAACTGATGCCAATTAGATATAAGATAAAATTATTTTGCATTAGTTTGTTTAATATTTAAAATTAAAAAGGTTTGTGTTCTTTTGTAGAACTGTGAATTTTTTATTGCAGTAAAAGAGCAGTATATAGTACCAGCACATAATAAAATTTAAAAATGTGAAACAAGCTGCCTATATAGAAATAATAAAATCATCCGGATGTATCAGTCAATGCATTTTACATGTAACATACTACAATTTACCTACACTTAGCATGCTGGAGTCATATATAAATAATACATAAAATTGGTCAGAATGAATGGTAAATTTGCTTAAATATGGATTTATCACAACTCAGCATGTGCCACAATAAAATGGGAAGACCATAAAATGTGAAAAATGTGGATAAGCAATATGTACCACTCATATGTGTGCAGTTTTTTTCTTTTTTCTTTAATAATAATAACTCAATTAACTTAGATTTTTCCAACCCATAACTCTCCAAACTCTCATCAGACCAACCATTACGAAATGTGGACTACATAAAAATGAATAAATAAATACTCCTAATGGCTTCACAGTAAAACTGAGCAAATATATTAAATACTTATAGAAATGTGCATAACCAGGCACATAGCATAAGCCCGTGATGGCGAACCTATAGCACGCGTGCCAGAAGTGGCATGCAGAGCTATTTTTCCAGGCACACAAGCTGTTGCCTAACTCACCTGCAGCTGTGCATGTGCGTGTGCCCCAGCTGGTGTATGGGCCTCCAAGTGCGCATGGGCACAATTCAGGGGACCGAGCTTATCTTTGGAGCTCTCCTGCGCATGCCAGTGTACAGCATGCGCATGCGCAGATGGTATTCACCTGTGTGCATTGTGTGTGCAAAAACCACCTGCATGAACAGATGGTGCGATTGCATGTCCAGTGCACGGTGGAGCAGCACAAAAGCTGCATGCATGCCCAAATGGTGCAATTGCGTGCACAGCACAACAGTGAGGCACGCATGCGAAAGCTGTGCGCAGGCTCAGATGGTATGGTTCCGCATGCAGTGCACAGTGGGGGCAGCCACAAAAGCTGTGCGCATGTGAAGAGTGTGGTTGCGTGTGCAGTGCATGCGGGAGGAGCCGTGTATTAGTGCGGATGGCACACGTGCGCACAAAGCACGCAAAGCATGGACCTGTTCGGCACTCGGTGAGTAATAGGTTCACCACCACTGGCATAACCTATCCAAATGCTGTTGTTCATATATTTAATATTTAATAAGTGAGACATTTTCAAGTACAAAAGTTGGTTTCTTAAAAGCTTAAATTCTTAGAAGGCCAAGATCTTTTTATAAGAGATCGGGATATCCTTGAAGTCTTAGTTCTTACATCTCTCATGATTTTAACAATAGTTTGTAATAGTGTTAAGAATGCATGTCATATATTCTTACATGTGGTGGAATAGAGATTAGAATGCACGTTGTTGTGAGGAAAATAGGGAGAGGAGAAAGCAGTATTAGATACGTTTACCATTTGAGTTATTTATCAAAATGTGAGGGAAGGAAGGAAGGAACTTAGGAAATCAGTCTCTCTCTCTCTCTCTCTCTCTCTCTCTCTCTCTCTCTCACACACACACACACACACACACACACAAACACACACACACACACACACACACACACACACACGTGCTGCAAGTGTTCTGAATGTGCTTCATTTACCCATATTTATGTCATGATTATTTTGCAATCTAGTACTGCCCTCATGTGTTAAGACAGCATAAAATATCTAGTTACCAACACAAATTATGAAAGTTGTAGTCCAACACATCTGGAGGGTGGGTAAAATGCTGCACTATAGAACTGTGTCAATATTAACGAGCTCTTTGGTGATCAAAGTGTCTAAAGCAATGTTCTCAGCCTTGGCAACTCCCAGAATCCCCCAGATTTGAAGTCTACACATCTTCAAGGCATTAGATTTGAGAAGCACTAGTCTAGAAATGGTCTAGAGAATAAAATTTGGCAATGTAGATGAAGTTAGATAGAGAGAGGGTGAGAGAGATTTCCTGTATATTTTTGTAAAGTTTCTTTTTAGGGGAAAGAAATGGCATTTGTTTTTTTAAATGATTACATTCAGTTCTAGTGAAAACTGTTAAGCAGCACATGCTAGAATAGAATCTTTGCATCTCTTAACTGCCAAATTATCAGAAGTTAATGCTCAAACGTCTCTTGGAATGTTCAGAATTATACATGTCCAAAATATGCAACTAAATACAGACAGATGATAAAGGAGATACAGAATGAATAGCAGACTTTTAGTCTTGTTTGGGGAAAAAATGAATCCTATAATTTTCAAAATGACTTGCCTAAAATTTTTTGTGGCTCAAGCACAAAGGATGACATAGCAATTCCATTTCAACTGGCAGTGCATTTTATTTCAACAATCTCGTACATCAAGCTTAAAAACTAGGCAGGTCATATGAATGGCAGCTTGGTTTGGTCCTAATCACTCAATATTTGTTGCCTGAAATTAGTGTCTTACTTTGTCTAACTACACAGCTGGCTCTGGTTCAATGAATAAATTTACCATCTATTCTAGGGAATGAAAAGGGTTTAGCCCTTTATTCTACTTTACATGGAAGCATAATTACTTTATCTTGCATTTACTGGAATTATTGAGGTATTTGATCATTGTTTAAGCCCATATTTTAATGGCTTGGATCTTATGTTCCATGTGAAAAGTTTTATTTAAGGTTTGTCTTCCTGCTTCTCACTGAAGTCTCTACAATTCCTATATCTAAGGGTTGAAGAACATCTTGAATGAGATGCAAGGATTTTCGAAGAAGATGTCAGTAAAAACAAGGGAGAAACATATTACACTAAGTTAGGGTTCCAAAAATTATTTTGGGTTAAATTATATTTGGCTAGAACATGCTTATTACTGCAGTTATATAAGGGCAGATGCTATAGAGTCTCAGGCAAATAAATTAATTTTGCTTTCACAGGGTTTCAAGCAAAAGAATACTACTAGCATGGCTCTATTTCAGTTTGCTGGCCATCGGAATGCCCAGTTTCAGCCACGCCCATTGCTTTATGATTGGTTCCCTGTTGTCTAGGGTGATGAAGATGCTTTGTTCAATCTCCACAGCAGTCTCAAGAGGAAAGAGGTCACCAACGTCAGTGGTGTGACAACAAAAACCTACTGAGTCTGGGTTGAAGCAATACCTCAGATCAGCGTTTCATTGTGTTATAAGCACGCTACAAGGCTAGGAGGAGAGTCACAAATGAAAAGGAAGACAAAGTAGTAAATCAGGAGTTAGGCTGTTGGACAACTGATAGTGGATATCCATCTCATTAAAAGCAGAAGAAGCAAACTGCCTTATACATAGCAAACAACACAACAATAACACAAGGACATCTTGGTAAGGAGATCTCTGGCAAGAGAGCAAATATAAAAGGCGGAGAAGATCCTATTTGGAACAGAGTTTCCACCATTCTCCAGATAAGATGTGGAGACAAGGACGACTGTGTTATCTGCAGTTGTCTTTGCAACAAGGATATCACAATCAATGGCCTGTGATGGCAGGGAGAGCAGCAAATGCAGGAAAATACAATCCCAGAGGGTCTCACTGCAATCATTATAATACTAAAATTCAGCGGTACAAAGGTAATTTATCCTCAAAATGGAAGAATTGCAGATTTTCTAGAAATGGTAGACTGCGGAAGAAGAAAAGAAACTATTGGAGGTGGAAGAGATCACAGAAGAAGCAGCAAATAAAGTGTCGCCATATTGCAACTCACCAGCGAAAGCCCAGATTCTGTAAGATCTGTCAAAAACAGCATTATAAAATTAATCGAAAGCGTTTCATCAGAAAACAGCGTTTGTTGGCATATATGCGAACCGCAATAAAGGGACGACTCCGTCCAATGAACCTATGTGAGTGGAGAGCTCCTGGAATGCGAGCCCCTCGAAATACAACACAATTTATCATGCATCAAGTGTATCAAGACATGCATCGGGAGAAAAAAGAAGCAGCAGCCGCAGCAGCGGCTGCAGCAGCAGCTGCAAGCAAAAGAGAAAAAGAAAAATCAGATTTACACCTCTCCCTCGAAGATAATTATTGTAACATTGGATCAACAAGTGCCAGTTGCATGGCTACCATATTGGCTATAAACCCAGAAAAGAACATTCTCTCAGGATATGAGGACATTGGAGAAAATGAAACCAACCAGAACAGCTACAATTGTGAGAATAGCGCTCTGGAATCTCACCTTACTTAGCATTTCATGGGAGCCATAAATCACACAGTATAGAACAAAAATGCATTTGATGTTGGATTCATCAGAAGTTCATGTGTTGCTGTTGATGTGCAGAGTTTTAAATAAATTTAAACTGTACTATCTCTATTCCACTCCATTGCTGACTGTGTCTGTCATATATTTATACATATCCAGAAACATAAGAAGGTAGTCAAAACTATATTTTTAGTTTAAAAATTGATTCAAAACATATATAACAATGCCAACTCTTAGCTTATAATTTGATTATCATTTATGTTTTAAGTTTTAAGTACCACAGCAGTTATAGAGTGCTTCAGGCTTTGTGCTAGCTAGTTGTTCTTAAAAATAGTATGTGAGGAGAAATTGTGTCTTAAGATCATAATTAGAATTCTTTCAGGCTTTAATAGACACTGAGAGAAAACTTTACACAAACTGTGCCCTTCTGCACAGAACGGAATACAGATCTATGTATAACATAGTTTTATTGGTAATTATAGCAATAGCAATAGCACTTAGACTTATATACCACTTCACTGTGCTTTACAGCCCTCTCATACAGAGTCAGAAAATTGCCTCAACAATTTGGGTCCTCATTTTGGAAGGATGGAAGGCTGAGTCAACCCTGAGTCAGCCTGGTGAGATTCGAACTGCCAAATTATAGGCAGCCGGCAGGCAGCAAAAGAAGCTTGCAGTAATGCATTCTAATCACTGCACCACATCGGCTCTTATTATGAGTTAAAAGAATAATCTTTGTATCAAAATCATTGGATATAAATAAAAATCCCACCTTTTGAAAAGGAGTGTAAAATCACGAAAAAGAAAGTGATAAAAAGTACAGAGAAGAACAAGATTAGACCAAAGATACCCACAACCATATAATAAAAGTCAAACAAGGATGTAAGGCAAATCTACATATGAAAGATCTCTGATATTTAGTGTTAGACAAAATGAATAAAATTTTTCCTGATACTTTTGCTGCAGTATGCATTCAGGAAGGTTTTTATTCAGGTTTATTTAATGAAAATGCTTTTGAAGTCAGATACCTTTCGGATTACAGTATATGTTTGATTCTACCCCTCTGTGGTTCACAGTGTCTGCATAAGGGATTAAATCCTTGCTTCGGTTATTAAACAAATAGCAAGGCCCAAGGGTATATTGGGGAGTCAGAGAAAGAAAGAGATGGTAATAAATGTGCACCATAAATAAAAAAAACAGGGTTAATAAATGTTTCAGGAAGAAAAAAACATGCCTGTTCAGGTGTGGTTTAAATCACTTAAACCCTACATGGCATGGGAGCTATTTATTTGAGGAACCATTTGTCTTCTATGGTTTCTGTCTGTCCAGAGCAGACAAAATGGGAATGTTCTTAGTCCTTTTGATCAAACAGTGTCCTATTTAGGAATCTAGGATCACTGCTACAGAGATCTGGTTAGAGATCTGGTACAGAGGTTAGAGGGCTCAGGCCAGTGGCTGTAGAAATGTCATCAGAATGCCTTTTGTGTCTTGCTCTACTGTTCCTCTTGGACTGCTGTCTTGCATGGGCCAACAAATGAATACCTGTACTCTTTGAGTACTATACTTCTACGCAGTGATGGGATTCAGCCAGTTTGCATCAGTTGTTAACTTTCTGAGCAGTTTGGCAAACTGGTTGTTGGAAGAAATAATTAGGGCAGAGAACCGGTTGTTAAATTACTTGAATCCCACCACTGCTTCTATGCTATTAGCATTATTCAATATTTCTAAATCACTGTCTCTTCTAAGAGGGTATTGTTTTGATGGAATTACTCTGTGTAGAAGTTAAGAAAGTTAGATTATTATCATGATAATAAAAGACCTGATAGACATTTCTGCTTCAACTATGGTAGAAGTTCACCAATCTCTCTAATTTTCCCTTGGTATAATTCTACCCACTGTCAGATTCTTCACTAAATTTTCATCTCACAGTTGGTTTATAAAATTTAACTATTATCCTATGAAAAAAATATATTGTAAAGGAGAATAGGTTTATGTAGAAGAGTGATTCCTTTTTATTCAGTAAGATTTCCACAAATAGAAAATCAATTCCTATTTCCTGTTTTTCATTATAAAGAATAGATTATTGCAACCTTCAGGGCACTTATTCTAAAGCAGTCTTCTTGACTGTTTATAAAGGTTTTTGTTTATGTGTCTAAAGTTTCAACAGAATGATATTTAAAAATGAACTTTAGATAAAAGATAACTCACCTAAGTTAGCATTAGGTTGAAACAATTTAAGGAAAGGGATATTTTTCAGGGGATGAATATGTTGGTAAAACAAATCAATATATCTGGGGTGAAATGCTACCGTTTGGACCAGTTCAAGCGAACCGGTAGTAATAAAAGCTACCAGTTCGGGCAAAACCGGTAATTAAAAAATGCTATCTCCAATGATCAGCTGTGCCACACGATTTATATTCACCAGAAAGCAGGAAATTCTGCTTTAAACTGAACACTTTAACAACAGAATAATCAGAGAAGCCATTGAGATAAACGCCCACACAGCATGAACAAACGAGATGATACCTCCCGCCTACCAGCCATTTGGAAACCCGCCCTTATTGACAAACGAGTCCTTAACACGAGGAATGACACCAGACCCACACTCACGAGGTCCACACAGGATGTCACCACCACACATCCACCCAGAAAGCAGACCCAACCCCACACTGATCAGGAAACATGACCGAGGACCAGAAGCCAGACCGCAGCTGCAACATTAGCCATTTCAAACCCCTCCAATCCATACATGCAGCAGACTGACACCCACTATGAAGATATAGCACGACCACAAAGCCAAACAACAGCTATGCAGCTCACCAGCTCAAATCCCCCTGCAACACAGATTAGACTGAGCACCGCCCAGCTCCCACCCAAACAGGACACACACCCAGCCAATCAGAGCACAAAAAAAACCCCATCCAATCAGAGCACAGCCAAGCTCCCACCCAATCAGTTCAAACCCCCACTAGCAGTTAAAAGGAAGAAACAGCTGCGATCACACATTGCTCCCAGAAGCACGAAGCTGAAGACTGAAGATGACGAATGAGACTTGTCGAAGCGTTAAGACATTTCCAATTTTACGGAGAAAACCCGAACAACCAAAGACCTACATATATATATATATATATATATATATATATATATATTTATATATATATATATATATATATATGTTTTCTGAGGTTTTCGCGGGTGTTTGTATGTAGGTCTTTGGTTATTCGGGTTTTCTCCCACGTAAAATTGGAAGTGTCTTGGCGACGTTTCGACGAAGTCTCATTTGTCATCTTCAGGCTTCAGCTTCGTGCTGAAGCCTGAAGATGCCAAAAAATACGGTAGCTGTTCATGTCTTCTAATGTATCCATCATTACTGGGTCTGTCCATTTTCCTGTAAACCATCTTCTTTTCTTCTATCTTTTCATCATTGTAGCTACCTCAATACAGCTAAGTCTTCTCATATTATGTTAAAAATTTAATCATCTTACATTAATTAAAATCGTAATAGTAAAACAATAAAAATCCAATGTGAGTAGTTAATGAATGGTATTATTTTGATTTTTATTATTATATTTTATAATCCCAACATAGGAAATTTTTTTTTACTAAGAAGACCATAAGGACCATGCTGGAGGAAATCAAGGTTTCATAAAGTTTGCAATCCTTTGTTTAAACTGATGCCAATTAGATATAAGATAAAATTATTTTGCATTAGTTTGTTTAATATTTAAAATTAAAAAGGTTTGTGTTCTTTTGTAGAACTGTGAATTTTTTATTGCAGTAAAAGAGCAATATATAGTACCAGCACATAATAAAATTAAAAAATGTGAAACAAGCTGCCTATATAGAAATAATAAAATCATCCGGATGTATCAGTCAATGCATTTTACATGTAACATACTACAATTTACCTACACTTAGCATGCTGGAGTCATATATAAATAATACATAAAATTGGTCAGAATGAATGGTAAATTTGCTTAAATATGGATTTATCACAACTCAGCATGTGCCACAATAAAATGGGAAGACCATAAAATGTGAAAAATGTGGATAAGCAATATGTACCACTCATATGTGTGCAGTTTTTTTCTTTTTTCTTTAATAATAATAACTCAATTAACTTAGATTTTTCCAACCCATAACTCTCCAAACTCTCATCAGACCAACCATTACGAAATGTGGACTACATAAAAATGAATAAATAAATACTCCTAATGGCTTCACAGTAAAACTGAGCAAATATATTAAATACTTATAGAAATGTGCATAACCAGGCACATAGCATAAGCCCGTGATGGCGAACCTATAGCACGCGTGCCAGAGGTGGCATGCAGAGCTATTTTTCCGGGCACACAAGCTGTTGCCTAACTCACCTGCAGCTGTGCATGTGCGTGTGCCCCAGCTGGTGTATGGGCCTCCAGTGCGCATGGGCACAATTCAGGGGACCGAGCTTATCTTTGGAGCTCTCCTGCGCATGCCAGTTTACAGCATGCGCATGCGCAGATGGTATTCACCTGTGTGCATTGTGTGTGCAAAAACCACCTGCATGAACAGATGGTGCGATTGCATGTCCAGTGCACGGTGGAGCAGCACAAAAGCTGCATGCATGCCCAAATGGTGCAATTGCGTGCACAGCACAACAGTGAGGCACGATGCAAAGCTGCGCAGGCTCAGATGGTATGGTTCCGCATGCAGTGCACAGTGGGGGCAGCCACAAAAGCTGTGCGCATGTGAAGAGTGTGGTTGCGTGTGCAGTGCATGCGGGAGGAGCCGTGCATTAGTGCGGATGGCACACGTGCGCACAAAGCACGCAAAGTATGGACCTGTTCAGCACTCGGTGAGTAATAGGTTCACCACCACTGGCATAACCTATCCAAATGCTGTTGTTCATATATTTAATATTTAATAAGTGAGACATTTTCAAGTACAAAAGTTGGTTTCTTAAAAGCTTAAATTCTTAGAAGGCCAAGATCTTTTTATAAGAGATCGGGATATCCTTGAAGTCTTAGTTCTTACATCTCTCATGATTTTAACAATAGTTTGTAATAGTGTTAAGAATGCATGTCATATATTCTTACATGTGGTGGAATAGAGATTAGAATGCACGTTGTTGTGAGGAAAATAGGGAGAGGAGAAAGCAGTATTAGATACGTTTACCATTTGAGTTATTTATCAAAATGTGAGAGAAGGAAGAAAGGAAGGAAGGAAGGAACTTAGGAAATCAGTCTCTCTCTCTCTCTCTCTCTCTCTCACACACACACACACACACACACACACACACACACACACACGTGCTGCAAGTGTTCTGAATGTGCTTCATTTACCCATATTTATGTCATGATTATTTTGCAATCTAGTACTGCCCTCATGTGTTAAGACAGCATAAAATATCTAGTTACCAATACAAATTATGAAAGTTGTAGTCCAACACATCTGGAGGGTGGGTAAAATGCTGCACTATAGAACTGTGTCAATATTAACGAGCTCTTTGGTGATCAAAGTGTCTAAAGCAATGTTCTCAGCCTTGGCAACTCCCAGAATCCCCCAGATTTGAAGTCTACACATCTTCAAGGCATTAGATTTGAGAAACACTAGTCTAGAAATGGTCTAGAGAATAAAATTTGGCAATGTAGATGAAGTTAGATAGAGAGAGGGTGAGAGAGATTTCCTGTATATTTTTGTAAAGTTTCTTTTTAGGGGAAAGAAACGGCATTTGTTTTTTTAAATGATTACATTCAGTTCTAGTGAAAACTGTTAAGCAGCACATGCTAGAATAGAATCTTTGCATCTCTTAACTGCCAAATTATCAGAAGTTAATGCTCAAACGTCTCTTGGAATGTTCAGAATTATACATGTCCAAAATATGCAACTAAATACAGACAGATGATAAAGGAGATACAGAATGAATAGCAGACTTTTAGTCTTGTTTGGGGGAAAAATGAATCCTATAATTTTCAAAATGACTTGCCTAAAAAATTTTGTGGCTCAAGCACAAAGGATGACATAATAACTCCATTTCAACTGGCAGTGCATTTTATTTCAACAATCTCGTACATCAAGCTTAAAAACTAGGCAGGTCATATGAATGGCAGCTTGGTTTGGTCCTAATCACTCAATATTTGTTGCCTGAAATTAGTGTCTTACTTTGTCTAACTACACAGCTGGCTCTGGTTCAATGAATAAATTTACTATCTATTCTAGGGAATGAAAATGGTTTAGCCCTTTATTCTACTTTACATGGAAGCCTAATTATTTTATCTTGCATTTACTGGAATTATTGAGGTATTTGATCATTGTTTAAGCTCATATTCTAATGGCTTGGATCTTATGTTCCATGCGAAAAGTTTTATTTAAGGTTTGTCTTCCTGCTTCTCACTGAAGTCTTTACAATTCCTATATCTAAGGGTTGAAGAACATCTTGAATGAGATGCAAGGATTTTCAAAGAAGATGTCAGCAAAAACAAGGGAGAAACATATTACACTAAGTTAGGGTTCCAAAAATTATTTTGGGTTAAATTATATTTAGCTAGAACATGCTTATTACTGCAGTTATATAAGGGCAGATATATAGAGTCTCAGGCAAATAAATTAGTTTTGCTTTCACAGGGTTTCAAGCAAAAGAATACTACTAGCATGGCTCTATTTCAGTTTGCTGGCCATCGGAATGCCCAGTTTCAGCCACGCCCATTGCTTTATGATTGGTTCCCTGTTGTCTAGGGTGATGAAGATGCTTTGTTCAATCTCCACAGCAGTCCCAAGAGGAAAGAGGTCACCAACGTCAGTGGTGACAACAAAAACCTACTGAGTCTGGGTTGAAGCAATACCTCAGATCAGTGTTTCATTGTGTTATAAGCACGCTACAAGGCTAGGAGGAGAGTCACAAATGAGAAGGAAGACAAAGAAGTAAATCAGGAGTTAGGCTGTTGGACAACTGATAGTGGATATCCATCTCATTAAAAGCAGAAGAAGCAAACTGCCTTATACATAGCAAACAACACAACAATAACACAAGGACATCTTGGTAAGGAGATCTCTGACAAGACAGCAAATATAAAAGGCGGAGAAGATCCTATTTGGAACAGAGTTTCCACCATTCTCCAAATAAGATGTGGAGACAAGGACGACTGTGTTATCTGCAGTTGTCTTTGCAACAAGGATATCACAATCAATGGCCTATGATGGCAGGGAGAGCAGCAAATGCAGGAAAATACAATCCCAGAGGGTCTCACTGCAATTATTATAATACTAAAATTCAGCGGTACAAAGGTAATTTATCCTCAAAATGGAAGAATTGCAGATTTTCTAGAAATGGTAGACTGCGGAAGAAGAAAAGAAACTATTGGAGGTGGAAGAGATCACAGAAGCAGCAGCAAATAAAGTGTCGCCATATTGCAACTCACCAGCGAAAGCCCAGATTCTGTAAGAGCTGTCAAAAACAGCATTATAAAATTAATCGAAAGCGTTTCATCAGAAAACAGCGTTTGTTGGCATATATGCGTACCGCAATAAAGGGACGACTCCGTCCAATGAACCTATGTGAGTGGAGAGCTCCTGGAATGCGAGCCCCTCGAAATACAACACAATTTATCATGCATCAAGTGTATCAAGACATGCATCGGGAGAAAAAAGCAGCAGCAGCCGCGGCAGCGGCTGCAGCAGCAGCTGCAAGCAAAAGAGAAAAAGAAAAATCAGATTTACACCTCTCCCTCGAAGATAATTATTGTAACATTGGATCAACAAGTGCCAGTTGCATGGCTACCACATTGGCTATAAGCCCAGAAAAGAACATTCTCTCAGGATATGAGGACGTTGGAGAAAAATGAAACCAACCAGAACAACTACAGTTGTGAGAATAGTGCTCTGGAATCTCACCTTACTTAGCATTTCATGGGAGCCATAAATCACACAGTATTGAACAAAAATGCATTTGATGTTGGATTCATCAGAAGTTCATGTGTTGCTGTTGATGTGCAGAGTTTTAAATAAATTTAAACTGTACTATCTCTATTCCACTCCATGGCTGACTGTGTCTGTCATATATTTATACATATCCAGAAACATAAGAAGGTAGTCAAAACTATATTTTTAGTTTAAAAATTGATTCAAAACATATATAACAATGCCAACTCTTAGCTTATAATTTGATTATCATTTATGTTTTAAGTTTTAAGTACCACAGCAGTTATAGAGTGCTTCAGGCTTTGTGCTAGCTAGTTGTTCTTAAAAGTAGTACGTGAGGAGAAATTGTGTCTTAAGATCATAATTAGAATTCTTTCAGGCTTTAATAGACACTGAGAGAAAACTTTACACAAACTGTTCCCTTCTGCACAGAACGTTTGCACAGATCTATGTATAACATAGTTTTATTGGTAATTATAGCAATAGCAATAGCACTTAAACTTATATACCACTTCACTGTGCTTTACAGCCCTCTCATACAGAGTCAGAAAATTGCCTCAACAATTTGGGTCCTCATTTTGGAAGGATGGAAGGCTGAGTCAACCTTGCGCCTGGTGAGATTCGAACTGCCAAATTATAGGCAGCCGGCAGGCAGCAAAAGAAGCTTGCAGTAATGCATTCTAATCACTGCACCACATCGGCTCTTATTATGAGTTAAAAGAATAATCTTTGTATCAAAATCATTGGATATAAATAAAAATCCCACCTTTTGAAAAGGAGTGTAAAATCACGAAAAAGAAAGTGATAAAAAGTACAGAGAAGAACAAGATTAGACCAAAGATACCCACAACCATATAATAAAAGTCAAACAAGGATGTAAGGCAAATCTACATATGAAAGATCTCTGATATTTAGTGTTAGACAAAATGAATAAAAATTTTCCTGATACTTTTGCTGCAGTATGCATTCAGGAAGGTTTTTATTCAGGTTTATTTAATGAAAATGCTTTTGAAGTCAGATACCTTTCGGATTACAGTATATGTTTGATTCTACCCCTCTGTAGTTCACAGTGTCTGCATAAGGGATTAAATCCTTGCTTCGGTTATTAAACAAATAGCAAGGCCCAAGGGTATATTGGGTAGTCAGAGAAAGAAAGAGATGGTAATAAATGTGCACCATAAATAAAAAAAACAGGGTTAATAAATGTTTCATGAAGAAAAAAAACATGCCTGTTCAGGTGTGGTTTAAATCACTTAAACCCTACATGGCATGGGACCTATTTATTTGAGGAACCGTTTGTCTTCTATGGTTTCTGTCTGTCCAGAGCAGACAAAATGGGAATGTTCTTAGTCCTTTTTATCAAACAGTGTCCTATTTAGGAATCTAGGATCACTGCTACAGAGATCTGGTTAGAGATCTGATACAGAGGTTAGAGGGCTCAGGCCAGTGGCTGTAGAAATGTCATCAGAATGCCTTTTGTGTCTTGCTCTACTGTTCCTCTTGGACTGCTGTCTTGCATGGGCCAACAAATGAATACCTGTACTCTTTGAGTACTATACTTCTACGCAGTGATGGGATTCAGCCAGTTTGCATCAGTTGTTAACTTTCTGAGCAGTTTGGCAAACTGGTTGTTGGAAGAAATAATTAGGGCAGAGAACCGGTTGTTAAATTACTTGAATCCCACCACTGCTCCTATGCTATTAGCATTATTCAGTATTTCTAAATCACTGTCTCTTCTAAGAGGGTATTGTTTTTGATGGAATTACTCTGCGTAGAAGTTAAGAAAGTTAGATTATTATCATGATAATAAAAGACCTGATAGACATTTCTGCTTCAACTGTGGTAGAAGTTCACCAATCTCTCTAATTTTCCCTTGGTATAATTCTACCCACTGTCAGATTCTTCACTAAATTTTCATCTCACAGTTGGTTTATAAAATTTAACTATTATCCTATGAAAAAAATATATTGTAAAGGAGAATAGATTTATGTAGAAAAGTGATTCCTTTTTATTCAGTAAGATTTCCACAAATAGAAAATCAATTCCTATTTCCTGTTTTTCATTATAAAGAATAAATTATTGCAACCTTCAGGGCACTTATTCTAAAGCAGTCTTCTTGACTGTTTATAAAGGTTTTTGTTTATGTGTCTAAAGTTTCAACAGAATGATATTTAAAAATGAACTTTAGATAAAAGATAACTCACCTAAGTTAGCATTAGGGTGAAACAATTTAAGGAAAGGGATATTTTTCAGGGGATGAATATGTTGGTAAAACAAATCAATATATCCGGGGTGAAATGCTACCAGTTTGGACCAGTTCGAGCGAACCGGTAGTAATAAAAGCTACCAGTTCGGGCAAAACCGGTAATTAAAAAATGCTATCTCCAATGATCAGCTGTGCCGCACGATTTATATTCACTAGAAAGCAGGAAATTCTGCTTTAAACTGAACGGCACAGCTGTTCTCCCCCCCTCGCTGTTCTTAAACCTTCTTTTTCAGCGCTGCATGGTAGTGCCTGTGGTGCACAAATGTGCAAAGCATGCATTTGGCGTGCATCGCGCATGCGTGTGAGCAGCAAACCAGTAGCAGACCTTGGAGGATTTCACCGAATATATCACCTATATATTTTCCACATAATGTAGGAAATGCAAATGGGATAAATTCAGTTTGGTATTCACAAAGATTCCTTTCTTTAATAACCTCTAAAAGGTAGTGAACACCCACTAAAACATTCTTGAAGCAAATAGCTGGAAAAATTAAAAATACGAAGCCAAACCTCTTAACCTGGTGGCTCCTATATATAATGAACACCAATTCCCCAAACACAGAGGTTGTTCATTGAACTGGGAGGCTTTTGTGCAAAAAAAAAATTCTACTTTTCATAACACAATAATGTCTTTAAATATGTTTTTGTAGGAGGAGGGGGGAGCAGGAAAAGATGAAGACAAATGTAATAACTTGGCGGTCTCCGCTGCTGAGACCGCCGAGTCCACCGCCGTGGCTTTCCCTCCTGCCAAGGGGCTTTCCCTCCCGCCGAGGGGAACCGTCCAGTGAGGCGGCTGTCGCTGCTGAAGCTGCCGAAGCAGAGGCTTCCCCCACTGCCGAAACTGGATACCAGGCTGAGGAGGCCACCGTTGATACCGTTGCTACTGAAATGGTCACCACCACTGAAACAACGGCTGCCGCTGCCGCCACCATAGCCACTGCCGTTGCTGCCGCTGCCTCCGCTGAAGCCGCCACTGTTGTTGCCACTGCCGCCGCTGAAGCTGCCACTGTTGTTGTTACTACCACTGTTGCTGCTCATCACCACCCTTGTCTGCAGCCACAAGCGCCGCAGAAGACTCCGAAGCTGCATGGAGAGGAGAGGTGACAGCTCTCCCCGCAGACGAGCCCTGCTGAAACTCCACTTTTGAATTTTGAATTTCCCACCGAAGAGAGCCTCAACTGAACAGAGTAGATTGCCAGGGTGAGTCTCTTGAAACTACCTCCATCCCCCCACCACCTCCTTCTCTATTGCCTCCAACATCCGTCATTGCCGTCATCACTACTTTCACCCATCTTCATTTCCACACCACTTCCTTCTCTGCTAACTCCAACATGGAGTTAGCAGAGAATCACCGTCCCCATTGCCGACCAAGCTACCTCCATCATCAACATCCCCACTGACTCAAACATCACAGCCTTAAAAACCAAACGTGTTATCTGAGAGAGATAAGGAGAGAGAGAGAGAAATTAAAGGAGAGAGAGTAAGAGAGAGATACTACTTCACTACTGAATTTGGTCCATCCTCCATTTATCCATCCTCCATCTTTCAAACACTGCCATCCTGTGGAAAGAGAGAGTCAATCTAAAATCCTACCTTACTATCTATTAACATTAGTATAATTACAGTAAAATTAACTGTAAAATACAAACAGAACATCAACCATGCCGAGCAGAAATTCCAACAAAAATACAAAATGGTCTCGATCAATAGATGCCACTGTAAATAATGACCAATACGAATCAAAATTATGTCATAACTGTAATAATCCTATATCTTATAATACACAAACCATGGATACATCTATAAAATCTCAACAAAATATTATCGAATCTATCCAAGCTAACTTAGAAAAAACTCACTAACTCCATTCTAACAAACATAGAAAAAACTGTCATTAACAACATTCAAACAAACCTAGAAAAAAAATTACTAGCACACCTTGATGCACGTTTCACAAACCTTGAAAATAAAATTATAGCACAAATAAATGGAAACGCAACTGATCAAAAACATTTCCCAATCCAATAAACATTGCCTTGTACACAAACTAAACCACAAACATCTACCAATCAACCAAACAACATAGCAATACTAGTAAAAGATACAATTGAGACAGAAAAAGAGCATCAAAATGCTATATTATTTGGACTAGATATTACAAATGAACCAGATATTGATAAAATACGAAACATCATTTCAAATTACAAATTGTCAACCTTCAACCCTAGTGAAATAACCGAAGTCTCCAGAGATGGACCCGAATTTAAATACAGTGATGGTTCAGTAGCACCTAAATTCTGTAGAGTCATATGCAAAAATGAAACCAGCAAAAGAAATTTCATCTATACTATAAACACAATTGCCAGAAATAACCTCATCTACAACAAACTTAGAGCTAGACCAGACTTATCATTCCTACAACGTATTAGACCCCATGAACTTCGTTCAGAGCTCAAACGACAGCAAGAAGAAGGAGAAACTAACATTTACATTGATTACCGTGCTGACTGCATAAAAAGAAAATCCTTCAATCAACCATCTATCAAACAAGGCATCCATCCATCTGACAATCAAAACATCCATCCACCCGTACAATCAACTGTCGATCAACCTACTAACCTCCAACCACCCGTACAAAACCTCCATCCATCCAACGATCAAACACTCATTGCTCAACCAACCTTCCTTCAACCACTTGTTGCACATAACCCTCAATCAACTATCAATCAAAACTAGGTATGCACGCCCCTTACCTCACCTACACCAAACACTGCAGGTCTCAAATGTAAATTAATAAATGCAAGAAATATTGTAAACAAATTACCGTATATACTCGAGTATAAGCCGATCCGAATATAAGCCGAGGCACCTAATTTTACCACAAAAACTGGGAAAAACTATTGACTCGAGTATAAGCCGAGGGTGGGAAATGAGGCAGCTACTGGTCAATGTAAAAAATAAAGATAGAGCCAAGTAAAATAACATGAATATTTATTTGAACGAAAAACAATAAAAGTGCAAAAGGGGGAAGGAGGATTCCCAGCTTTAGAAAATTTAGAACTACGCCGCCTTTGGTATGACCTGAGCATAGCTCATAAAATTATCTGCTACAATGTACTTCCTATCAATGACTACTTCAGCTTCAACCACAACAATACACGAGAACACAATAGATTCAAACTTAAAGTGAACCTCTCCAATCTAGATTGCAGAAAATGTGACTTCAGTAACAGAGTTGTTAATGCCTGGAATGTGCTACCTGACTCTGTGGTCTCTTCCCAAAATCCCCAAAGCCTTAACCAAAGACTATCTAGTATTGACCTCACCCCATTCCTAAGAGGTCTGTAAGGCGTGCATAAGAGCACCAGCGTGCCTACCGTCCCTGTCCTAATGTTCCCTTTAGTTGTATTCCTTTTATGTATTCAATTCATGCTTATATTTATATAATTATTTAATATGTATTTGACAAAATAAAATGAATGAATGAATGAATGAATAGAATAGAATAGAATAGAATTTTTATTGGCTAAGTGTGATTGGACACACAAGGAATGAATGAATGAATGAATGAGTGAGTGAGTTACTTCAACAACATTGTCTCACAGAAATTGACAATACAACTGCAAGCATGAAAATGAGTCCTCCTTTAGCTTCCAAGGGACCAGGGTGCCTCTGAAGGTCAGTGCTCTAAGCACTAAGAACCCAGCACAAATCTAAGCCTGTATGCACACCAATAGTGAAAATACCCTGCACAGTGTCTCTTGGCAGAGAAGGTTAATTTTCATAGACGTTGGGGTGGCTCTTTTTTTTTTTTTTGGCAGGGCAATAAGGGTCTCTAATATCATTAAACCCAAGTGTGAGGAAAAAGACAGCAGCTAAAATGTTAAGGCCAGTTGTGTGACCTTCTCCAATACAGTTGGCCTGGCTGTTTGCCAAAACTTAAAACACCCTCCCATCCCCCCTCCCTGCTAAAGCTTCTTTCTTAAAACAATTGTGGTCTTTGCCTTTCATTGTGCCAATCGACTTTAGAAGTCTGTGTGTGTGTGTGTGTGTGTGTGTGAGAGAGAGAGAGAGAGAGAGAGAGAGAGGGAGGGAGGGAGGGAGGGAGTGCAAAAGGGGGAAGGAGGATTCCCAGCTCTAAACAAAGGGAAATCCCGGAATGCCAGCGCGAAAGGCGGTGCTCACGTTCCTCCTCCCTTGCTCAAAAGCCCCAACATGATATTGGAATTGGATGCCATTATATACCTGCTGAGGGGATAATTTGAATAACTTGAAAGATATAAAAGCTCTAAACATATTTGTTTAAAAATCTAAAATCTATACTTAAAATAAATGAATATAAAGTAATAAAGTTCTTTAAAGTTGTAATTCACTTTGCTGCTGAAAAAGAAAAGAAGCTTAACACCTTAAATGGTATTTATTAACTGAAATATCATCAAATCAAATATATAATGAGGTATATTATAATGACCTTTGTTTTCAGAAAGAAGCATGATGGAAGTTTTTCAATAAAGGGGGAAATATAGAAAAAACTTAGTGTCATGCTCATATATCATCTTTACAGATGTTGTTAACACTATACTATGGCAGCATATGATGGTACAATGTTTCAATCAATTTCAGGATGAAAAACTCATCAATGAGGAGGAGGAGTATAATTTATTAACCTTGTATGATATCAGTTTCTCAAGGACTCTAGAAGGACCCGAGGAAGAAATCTCTGCCCCCTCCCCACTTTCCCTTTCCAACCCAGCCTTCCAAGGGGACCTTTGAGGGAGAAATCTCTGCCCCCTCCCCACTTTCCCTTTCCAAGGCAGCCTTCCAAGAGGACTCTCGAAAAGAGCGAAAGCTTTCTCCTGGCCGTTTTACCACCACCACACACTCCACGCCGGCCATCCTAGGCTGGGTTAGAAACAAGGAGGGGGAAGTTCAAGGACCACATCGATGGCACGAGCTCAGATTGCCGGCTGGGGATGATGGGCGCTGCAGTGCGATCTCGGGAGAGACTAGGGGGGAAGAAAGAATGACTGTTTCCCCACACCCTAGGATTGGGGAAAACATTGACCCCCCCCTTAGTTGCGGGAGAAGGGTTGCGCTTCAAAGCGGTCGCCTCCATCCATCAATCCATCCTTCCTTCCTTACTTCCATCCATCCATCCATCCTTTTTTTTTCCCAGCGAGCGGTGCGTGTGTGTGACATGCAAGCAAGACGTCTCACGGGGCGTGTGTGTGTGTGTTTGTGGTGGGGGTCTCGTCCCAGCCACCCACCCACTCGCTCCCTTTCCCTCTTCGGAGCGTGGGCTGTTCCCGTTCGCCCTGGCCTCCGTCCTCCGATCTCCTGCGCTGGGAGCGAGCGAGCGAGCCAGCGAACGGCTTCGGGCACCGCGGACTTTGGCAAGGAGGAAGGTGGGAGGGAAGCGGAGCTGCCGGCTGTGGGGGGGTTGAGGGGCGTGCAAGAGGAGTGAGCGTGGAAAGGCCTTTTTGTGTGTGTGTGTGTGTGCGCGCCTGTGTGCCCTAGGGAGGGAAGCGGAGCTGCCGGCTGTGGGGGGGTTGAGGGGCGTGCAAGAGGAGTGAGCGTGGAAAGGCCTTTTTGTGTGTGTGTGCGTGTGTGTGCGCGCCTGTGTGCCCTAGGGAGGGAAGCGGAGCTGCCGGCTGTGGGGGTTGAGGCGTGCAAGAGGAGCGCCTCCTCCTCTTCCTCCACGCCGCTCCTCTTGCACGCCCCTCAACCCCACCATCCCCACCCTCTCCAGGAAGGTCACCTCCTCCTCTTCCAGGCGGCGGCGGCGGCGGCGGCGGCTCGGCTCCGGCGGGCGCCACAGCCGGCAGCTCCGCTTCCTCCCACTTGTCCCAGTCCAGCCGAACGGTGAAAGCGACATGCCGAGCGCCGCTCCGCCACCGCTCGCTGGATTGGGACCGCTTCTTGGGTCCGCGCGGGTGGGGAGCCAGCCTTCTCGGCTGAGGGAGGGAGGGTTTCCCCGAACAGTGAAAGCGTCGCTCCCAGCGCAGGAGATCGGAGGACGGAGGCCAGGGCGAACGGGAACACTGCACCACCAGGGCTTCCCCGCGCCAATGCACAGCCCGCCAAGTTTGCGCCGTCCGCCCACCAGACACGGGAATGGGGGCCGGCCTGGGGGCGACAAATCCCGCGAGACCTCGGCGGGCCCGCTCCCCGTCCCTCCCATGGGAGTCCGCTCGTACCCCTCCCGTGCGGGTTCGAAGCGAGACTCGAGTATAAGCCGAGGGGACGTTTTTCAGCACAAAAAACGTGCTGAAAAACTCGGCTTATACTCGAGTATATACGGTACCCAAATTTATCCTCTTATTAAACAATGGTACATTTGATATTATATTTGTTTGTGAAACATGGCTGAACTCATCCCTCCCTGACTCCATTATTTCAAACAAAGAGTATCAAGTCTTTCGATCAGATCGTGAACACCGCAGAGGTGTAGAGTAGCTATCTTTTGCAAAAAATCACTGAACTTAAAAAATATTCAAGTTGCACATAAACTTTCTCTTCCTGAAACTATTGTATGTGACCTGTCCACTAACACCACACTTAGATTCATACTATGCTACAGAGCCCCTGACTACAACATTGCTCATGCAAATATGTTAACCTCATGGCTAACATGGGCTACCTCTTGTCCATATCCTCTAATCTTCCTGGGTGACCTAAATCTACCTTCTATAAACTAGATAACAAATGAATGTACAACCGAATCAATCCATACTACACTATACAGCGCCGTTACAAACCTAGGTCTTGAACAACTAGTAACTAACAATACAAGACTCAGCAACTGCCTCGACCTCATCTTTTGCAATAACACGAACTCAGTTTATGGACTACAAATAAAAGAACCCTTTTCCAACAGTGACCACTGCATGATAGACTTTTGTCTCAATATATGCCCTCACATAAATCATCATAATAATAGTACTCCTAACTGCAATTTTAAAAAAGCCAACTATGACCTTATAAACAACGATCTCTCATTTCTTGACTGGCAAAATCTATTCTCAACCTGTATCACTGCAGAAGACCACTATAAAGTATTTCTACTTGAAATCAATAAAATCATCAAACTATATGTACCACAAATCACCACCAAAATAAAAAAAACAACAATAAATTACCCATATCAATAAAAAAGCTTCAATCAAAAAAAAATCCCTCTGGAGAAGAAACAAAAAGGGCTATGTAGCAAACTTCAAAAACCGCTACAGAAATATTTGCAACCAAATAAAAACTGAATGTAACATTTACCACACCAAGCAAGAAGAAGACCTTCTACGCACAAATTCCAATGCTTTTTATAATTTTGTGAACAATAAACTTAAAGACTCAAGATCCATCCCTCCACTAAAAGAATCTAATGGCAAAGAATGTACTGATGAAATAGTTAAAGCAAACCTCTTTAACACATTCTTCGGCTCAGTCTTTGTAAACAGTGATGGCTCATATCCGACATTCCCCAATCATACTAACAATGAGTACAACGACTTAACACATATAGACTTCACAGAAGATAATGTTGAAAAAGCTCTTCGCAGCCTGAAACCAGCATTATCTATTGGGCTTGATGGACTATGTGCATACTTCTTAAAAAAACTTTCAATTAATATAGCTGAACCCCTAAGCATAATCTTTAATAAAGCTTTCACGACTAGTTCCCTTCCCAAACTTTGGTCTCTAGCCACAGTCATCCCTATCTTCAAAAAAGGAGATCCCAGCCTAGTTGAAAATTACAGACCAATCTCTCTATGCTGCATGACCTGGTAAGCAATGGAATCTATCATCAACCAATTCATTACCCTCCACCTAGAAACAAACAACCTACTCTCTAATAAACAATTTGGTTTCAGAAAAAAATTATCATGTAACTTACAACTTCTCCACTGCAAAAACATATGGACTACTAACATTGATCAGGGGAAAGCAATAGATGCAATCTACATAGACTTCTGCAAAGCTTTTGACTCAGTAGTACATGATAAACTTCTCCTAAAACTAAAATCCTATGGCATTTCACAATTGGATAAATGCCTTCCTGTCAAACAGACAACAAGTGGTCAAAATTGGCAAAGCTCTATCAAATCCTGTTCCTATCAAGAGTAGCGTTCCTCAAGGCAGCGTTCTTGGACCAACGCTTTTCATACTATACATAAATCATCTCTGTGACCATATCTCAAGTTATTGTCTTCTCTTTGCTGATGATGTCAAACTATTTAACACCACCAACAATACTTCTACCCTTCAAAAAGACCTTGACTTTGTATCCGATTGGTCTAAAACTTGGCAACTCCAAATCTCAACCAGCAAATGCTCAGTCTTACATATTGGGAAAAAGAACCCTAACAATAAGTACAAGCTTGATGGACAGATGACCACCCTGTTAAAGACCTTGGAGTTTTCATATCAAATGACCTAAGTACCAAAGCCCACTGCAACTACATAGCAAAAAAGACTCTAAGAGTTGTAAACCTAATTTTACGCAGTTTCTTTTCCAAAAATTCTACACTACAAACCAGAGCATACAAAACATTTGCTAGACCTATTCTTGAATACAGCTCACTTGTCTGGAACCCATACCACATCTCTGACATTAATAAAGTTGAACGCGTTCAGAAATATTTTACAAGAAGAGTTCTCCATTCCTCTGAAAACAACAAAATACCTTATACCACCAGACTTGAAATCCTGGGATTAGAAAACTTAGAACTTTGCCGACTCCAATAAGACCTGTGTTTAACACACAGAATCATCTATTGCAATATCCTTCCTGTAAAAGACTACTTCAGCTTAAATCACAATAATACAAGAGCAAACAATAGATTCAAACTTAATGTTAACTGCTGCAACCTTGATTGCAGAAAATATGACTTCTGTAACAGAGTTGTTAATGCTTGGAACTCACTACCTGACTCTGTAGTCTCTTCTCAAAATCCCAAAAACTTCAACCAAAAACTGTCTACTATTGACCTCATTCCTAAGAGAAGTATAAGGGGCACGCATAAGAGCACAAAAGTGCCTACTGTTCCTGTCCTATTGTTCCCTTTCATTATATCAAATTAATATAATTGTTGCATACTTTTGCTTATATATATGTTTTTATGATGTATTGTTGTTTTATAGCAATGTTTGCGTATACTGTTGTGACAAAATAAAATAAAATAAAAATATATATTTCCTGTGGAATTTTGAAATCTAATTATCTTTGAATCCCTCCCTATCAATGTTCAATTCATATTTGGTAAAATCAAAGTATCTTCCATTAATGATTTACCACATGAAGAAAAATTATTAGTCCTCTGTGCTAAATAGACTGATGATCATTTTAATTGGGTGACCCTGAATTATGTTGTGAAAGACACATTTCTCTTTGTACACTTTCTCTGTGCCCTCATTTAATAAAAAATTAAGGTTTTTCTTCCCTTTTAATATTTTTAAATGTTTCCGCCATTCCATGTAGGGGAATCCTTTTTCAATCTCTTGATCATTTTATTAACCTTCTTTATTTAGCACTCTATTTATTTCTCCATCTTTCTTTCTGATAATTTTACACAATATAATGTAATTGAATATTTAGCACACTAGATCAGTTCATCTTAAACATCTTCACCAGCTCAAAGTTGATACAGCCTTCCATCCTTCTGAGCTCAGAAAAATGAGGATCCAGATGTTGGGGACGATATGCTGACTCTGTAAACAACTTAGAGAGGGTTGTAAAGCACTATGAAGTGGTCTATAAGTCTAAGTGCTATGGCTATCTATTCTATCTGATTATCTTGCCTCTTCCTTGGTGTGACACACTTGGTATAAAAACAAGGAATTCCTTACACTTAGCATGGCCTTGTTCCAGTGATGGGTTTCAAATTTTTTTTACTACTGGTTCTGTGGGTGTGGCTTGGTGGGCATGGTATGGCATGGCTTGGTGGGTGTGGCTTGGTGGGTGTGTTAGGGGAAGGATTCTGTAAAATCTCCATTCCCTCCCCAATCCGGGGGAAGGTTACTGGAAAATCCCTATTTCCTCCTGATCAGCTGGGACTCAGGAGGGAGAGAATAGATGGAGGCGGGGCCAGTCAGAGGGGGTATTTACCGGTTCTCTGAACTACTCAGAATTTCCACTACCAGTTCTCCAGAACTGGACAGAACCTGATGAAACCCATCTCTCCCTTGTTTTCTGAATAGTTAAGTAAAACTTGCCAAAGATAAGTAAACTTCTTATTTTGGCAAGGCAGGTAGATATCTTGCTAGTGGCCTTTATGAAGAAAAGCAAGTACGCCCAGATGTGATTGATTATTGTCTATGATCTATATAAATTGGTCAGAAGCCTCTCAGTAGAGACCTAACCTGGAAGATGTTGATTTGAGAAGGGTAAGGTAAGGTCACTGTCATCAGGATTTTTTGACAGTCAAGGTTCCTCTCTCTTTCTTAGAAGTTAGCATTATACTTTTTAAGATTTTATTGTTTCTTAGAACAGGGATCTCTTGAAGTCCACAAGTCTTAAAGTTGCCAAGGTTGGAGACCCCATCTTAGAAGTTAGTATTCTATTTCTTTCCTTATTTTTTCATAAACAAAAGGCCTTGAAATAAAGCCTTGATTACCATATGCTAATTCCATCTGAATCCAAAAGTCCCTGAAGCAGAAATAGGCCTCCAAGGCTTCCCTAGGCACTTATACTAAATAGCACATCATTTTTCTTGAATTAGTTTTACCATTAATTTGGTGATTTTATTATCCATCACTTGACACTAGAACATTTATGCCTAAATTAAACATTGTAGAGCCTTCCTTACCAAAAAAAAGGGTAACTTAAAAATTAGATTGGAAGATGTCACTTACCTGAGAGACTGTGGGATATTACTATTATTATTGTTGTTGTTGTTGTTGTTGTTGTTGTTGTTGATACAAGTTTTTACTGGTTTTTTATTTCCCCCACTCCACACAAACACAATTCATAAACAAAGTAGTGACCTTATCTTGTACCATTCAAACTATTCAAATATATTTTTCTTAATTACAAATTTTGCCAAAATATTTTCCCCCCAACTTTTTATTCCTTTCCTAATATTTATTTGCTTGTTTTATTAAATTACTTTTCGCCCTTTGTTTTCTAATTTCTCCATTTTTATTCATATTCATTCCCTTTCATTCCTTTTCTTTTTTTTTACTATTTCAATTTTTATTCTTTGTATGTTTTTGGGGTTGTCGTTTCTCCATTTCCTTTTCACAGCAACCTTTTCTTACACACCTTTCATTCCCTCTTTTCTTCATTCCTACTTTCTTCTCCCCTCCTCTCCTATTCCTTCCCTACTCCCCTTTCCCTTCTCCTTCTCCACCCTTCTTCCTCCCTATCTAACCTTCTCTCTTGCACTTACCTTCCTCACCTCCCCTTACCTCCCCTCCTCTTCCCTTTCTTCTTTCTCTCTCCCTCTTTCTCCCTTCCACCTCTCTCCTTATCTCTATCTCTTGCTGTATCTATTTTCAATTTCTCTAATGTCCAGACATGCCCAATTCTCTTATTTATTACACATATTTTTCCAACCTCCTCTCCTATATTTTAAACTTTAACATTATCTTCATCTTATTCCATTTATATCATATAATCAATTAATATAACTTTCCACATCTTATTTTAACATTTCTTTTCAAAATTCAATACTTATATTTTCTTCCAACAATATACATCATTTACTAACATTTCAATTTTATCCCGTTTTACATCTTAAAATTCAATTATCTTCATTTATAAACCGTGCCATTCCAAATTTCCTCTGCTGGATTTTCCATTCTTTAAAAAAAAATTAACATTTTTTTCTTAATCATCAACATTAGTTTTCCCTCATTCCATACATTAACCCACACACACACACAAGAAGAAAAGAAAGATAAGGAAGCAAACCTATGACTACTTTAATTTCTTTTCTTTTATCCATTTTTCTCCTACCTCTAACCATTTTCTTTCAGTCTCTCCCATATCCCTTCTCTTAATATTTTCCTCCCTTTCTTCCCTTCTTTCATTTTCATCTTTCTCACCTTCCTTTTTCTTCTTTCCCACTTTTCTCTAACTGTCACTCTTTTGATGTTGCCACTCAATTTTTCTCTATTTCTTCCTCTTCTCTTTCGTCTTTCACTGCTAAACCCAGTGTAATCATCTATTTTTCTCACCATCTTTTTCATTTTTTTAATTGTCCTTCTCAATCTTTTCTTTTTCATTTTCCCCCCTCTCTTTTTAAAAATTTCTTTCCTTCTCTCCATTTTTACTTTTCCACTATCAATCTCAATGTAATCATCTGTATTCTCCTCACTGATTTCTTTTCCAGCCATATGTCTCACAGACTCTCGGATCATCAAAAGCATCTCCACAATTCCTCCCAATTTTCCATATTTCCAATACAAGGAGAAAGACTTTTTAAATCTGTTTATAACCAAAATTCAAGTCCATATATTTCTTTTCTTCTTTATTTCTGAAAGAGTCCACCCAGTATGTCTTTAAAATATTCCAATAAGTATTTATCAGTTGTGCTTCCCCTCCTTCCTGTGCAAGTTCACAGCAGATGTCCAAACAATGCTTTTTTCCCATGCTGGTCTAAATGCTCTGATATTTTCTCCTCCAGCAGATGATTCTTTCCCATTCACAAATGCTTCAGCTACAAAATATCCATTATTAGTCCACCAAATTTATCATTTCCTGACTTAGTTTTTTGTTAGCAAATGAAGTTTTCTTTCAGTTTTCTGTTTCTTTTAATATTTAATCTCTTCCACAGTCAAATTGAAATTCAGATGAAAAGTTTCCAAGTTTCCAAAATTTCCAAGTTCCATTTTTTCTCTCTCTTCTATTTGTACTTCCGCATGCCAGTTTAGCCGCTGATTCAAATTAAAAACTTCTTTCAAGCCTTAGTAATTTTTCTTCTTACCTATATGGTGGCAAATCACTTTTCCGGTAAGAATCCTCCGTTCGGTCACCTCTCCTGCTCCAATCTTTGGGTGTGGTCGCCCCTGCTAGTGACAGCTCCATGGAGGTTCTTAGCAGGGGAGCGCAGCTATCGTATACCCTTGACCGAAGACGGGTACACTCCTTCTATCTGGGATGGTCGTCCTCTTCCACCGAGCACACAGCTTCAGGAGGGACGCACATGGAGCGGTGAGGGAGGAAGTGGACACCTGTCTAGCTAGCCAGATCAGCCGAATCAACCCTGGTGATTAATGGGGTGACAGATGTCGCAGCCAGATCGCCCTCACAGTGCAGCAGCACTCGAGAAACACGTGTCTAATCCACCACATGTTGTATAACAAATGTGCACTGCTTAGCACTGCTTATTCCTTTCCAGCCTGGATTTTATCATAGATTTTAGTTGTTATTTATTATTTTATACTGGAATTTTTAATTGTACATTTACTGCGTGTTTTTATTTGTTCTGGTCTCTGGTCTATGACTGTAATAAACTGAATTGATTGAAAAAAAACAGCTCAATGGCTGTCTTTCCATGCTGCCGGGTTGGACGCTAATGTTGGCACTCCAGGGAATTTGCCACTTCCCTGTTCATGCCAGTCTGTGCCTCCTTTCTTCGCTGTTTCTACAGGACAGCTATGATCCCAAAAAGGGATCCCCAAAATGGCAGGAATATTGGCGATCCTCAGGATCCTGAAGTAGCCCCGAGAATCTCCGTCCCGCAGCCATGCTGGCCAAGCCCCCTCTCTGGGTTATTATTTTAATGGTTAGCTTTGAGTCTTTGTACAGTGCCTAGAGACATTATTAGATGGACAGCCGTACACGTAAATGAATAAATACATAAATAAATTTGTACTTAAAATAATTCTTTAGGATATAACTTATAACATAACATATAACATAATAACAGAGTTGGAAGGGACCTTGGAGGTCTTCTAGTCCAACCCCCTGTCCAGGCAGGAAACTCTACACCATTTCAGACAAATGGCTATTCAACATTTTCTTAAAAATTTCCAGTGTTGGAGCATTCACAACTTCTGCAGGCAAGTTGTTCCACTTATTGATTGTTCTGTCAGGAAATTTCTCCTTAGTTCTAAGTTGCTTCTCTCCTTGATTAATTTCCACCCATTGCTTCTTGTTCTACCCTCAGGTGCTTTGGAGAATAGTTTGACTCCCTCTTCTTCAATAGTTTGACCCTGAGATATTGGAACTTCATTAGTCTTCAGTGCCAATTTCAAGAAAACCCACAAAAAGCTTGAAATATTGAACTGGTTGAAAGTCAAGGCAGAGGTACTCTTCCATAATTATTTCATAATAACAATAGGAGTGGACTGTGTTTTATTGGGTTCATTTTTAAAATGAAAATCAGCTATGAGCCCATCTATGGATAAGCCAACCCTTGAATTTGTACCAAAACACTACAAAAAGTGCATCACCCATGAATAAGACAACTCTCAAAATTTTCATCTTTTAATTTTCACAGTTGACTTTATGAATATTTTCAAAAAAAAGTATTATCATATTTACCAGTAGACAAATCAATCTGGGGATAAGCTGAATGCAATTTTTTGGATTTACTTTGGCATCCAAAATGCTTGGCTTATCTGGGAGTATATATGGTATTAAAGTTTACCTATTTATTATTTACTGATAATAAAGTAGAAGAAATTTGACATTAAAATATTTCTAATATAAGGTAAATTTATCTTTCCATATAGATTGGGTATATTTTCCTGCAGTAATAGTGCTAAATTAAGATACCAGCATTCATTCTTTCTCTCTTTTCCTTTCAGGCTTCTCTTCTTTATTATATTCCAGGGATATAAATATCACTTGACTAATGTTAGAAATATTTCTACCTTTTCAGTTTGGCTATGCCAAAGTTTTTATATTTATTTTTCAACTGGATGAAAAAATGCATTTTAAGTCAGATGGGAACTGGAATAGATTTCTTCATTCAATCATAGCACTTCATTCTTCATATCTTTGTTATACATACAGAAGTGCGGATGCCTGAATATATTGGTATAGATATACATTTCATTCTTTTTCCAAATGAAAGCATAAGGCTCTTAAACATGTAGATAACTATTAACTAAATGTAATTCCACTTGGTGGCACTATTTTCAAAACAGAAATAAGGTGATAGTTTTGCAGGATCTATGCATGTTTTAAAGAAATATCTTCAACCTAAAAAAAGAATTTCTGAGTTTGATCTGCACACTTCAGCAAGTACACACACAGAGAGAAAGAGAGAGAAATATCTCATTGGTCTATACAAATGTTGAGCATCCTGAATCTGATGTTCTCTCCATATCTTAGCTTCATCTTTCTTGTTGTCTGAGTATGTAGTCCATAGCGTGTAACTTAATTTTGAGTCAGAGCTTCATTTATTCTTTACTGTCATCAGCTGCACTCTGAAAAGAAGGCAGGACAAGCCAAAGAAATGGTCAGGAAAAGATCAAAATTAAATTAGTGAAATATTTTCCTTGCTGATAGAGATATTATAAATAAAGAAGACCCAGACACACCATTCCTTTCCATCAATATCAATAACTTTTCCATCTATCCTTCTCTTAAAATGCCCCACAGGGAGGTGGCCAGAGTATTTTTTTAATGCATGTAATTCAACCTTCCTATCCTCCTTGCAAAGGTATTAGACCAGGATTAAGCAAAAGTACTTTGCTTGAAGATGGCTTGAAGATTAATTTTAAATTAACATGTCTCACTGAGTGTTGCATTCCAAGATTTCATTTCTGACAACTCATTTTTGCAGGCTTGCATTTATTAAAGGATATAATAAATGTCTTAAGCATTTGCTGAATTTTTGTTCAAAAATACTTGAACTGCTTAAATTTTTCCTTAAATTTCTTTCCCCCCCTCCCCCCAAAAAAAGCCTAAAAAAAGGACTACATTTATGATCACTCCCATTCTGAGAGACCACAGGGACCCAAAAAGAGTCCTGGACGGTCAAATACTGTATAAGCATCACTATACTTCGTAACCGTACTAAAGGATTATTTCAGTTTAAGCAGAATCTTTCCAAAGCTGGCATGGTCATTCACTGGTGTTATATTCTGTCATTGAAAAGTGGAATAAGACCTTGGAGGAGGAGGAGGTGAATTCTCTCACTGACCTTAGTGTTTGTAGAGGTCAAGTAGAGATGGATAATCAACTTCATGCCAATCCAGCAAGCTGTACCAATTGATGAGATCAGGAATAACCAAAGTGCTGAGAATGGCCTTCCTCGTGGTACCATGGCAACCTGTTCTGCAGTGCTTGAGCAATGGAAACATCAGCTGTGCACTTTATTTGCATTTCATTTCCCCTCTCCTTTTAATGTTCTTTTCTTTTTCAGTGAAGCCTATGTGCAGCACACATTTTTAGAAACATATTTTTCCCTAGATGTTGCGCTTGGTATATCATTTTCCCCAAGATGTTCCACAGCTGGAATAAAGATGTTCTGCCCACACATGGATTTTATAGCTTTTGTTTTCAAGTTACTTTCAGAAGAATGCCGTATTCCAAATATATACTGTATCTCCAGCATCATCTAGCTAAATACTTCAGACATCTATCTAAGATAACTTGCTGAGAAGCTATAATACTTCAGTTTACAACATGAAAATTGGCATTGTCTATTGTACTCTAGAGCAGCATAGTGGCCTAGTGGTTAAGACACTTATCTTCCACTTGGAAGGTTGAGAGTTCAATCAAGTGGTAGAAGTTTCTCTCCTAGGGCACAAAGAAAAAATGCATCCTGCAAACTCTGCATAGGAAAGACATCTGGCTACTAAATGCTTAGTTCCATCTATCCAGTCACCCTGAGTTGAATAGAGTTTACAGCACGGGTGTCAAACTTGAGGCGTCAGATTGCCATCATGTGATGTTTCACACCATTTCCCACCTTTGCGGAGCTGGGGTGGGTGTAGCCTGTGCGTGACGCATCTGGCCCACAGGCCGCCAGTTTGACACCCCGGTCTACAGGCTTGAAAAAGAGGAAAAAGGGGGAGTCTATTGTACTATAGGATTTAATGAGCATTTAATCTCCTCTCTAATGACTCGGAGGATTCAATGTATTTCGTTTGAGGAAACTGTGCTAATAAATATACAGTTTTAGTCACAACAAGTATTGTTTGGCATTTTAATACAATTTTAATGGAGATTTTTTTTCCTGATACGTAAAAGAAATTAGTGGCTAGTTACACCAATTAATCAGAGTCTATATATTTTTTCAAAGGAAGTCATCTTAATCTAGTTAAATATGCTTGTATAATTTATTCCTTATCATGATTTCAGGTTTGGGGGGCATTAAAAAATCTCACAAATATTTATAACTATTATTTTTTCCATAATCTACTCTATTCAGACAAATAGAGTTTAGCATTAATGAGATGGAAAGTTGCCCTAAACAGGTTCTCAGTAGATAAAAATGCTGGCTGATGCAACAGAAGCCCATTATTACTTAATTTAATGAAACGCTACTTGGGAGTATATTGAAATCAATATCCTGATTCCGATAAATCCTATTTAACACAAAGAGCCATCATTATATTTATACATAGCCTAAGATACAAGAGATGATTTCTGTCTTTTCCCCTTCGCTTCCCCCACTCTTTGTTGGCACCAGGCCTCATGTTTCTAATTTTGTTGCCTAAACCTGAGAAAGAAAAGGGATAAACAGCTAAATCTTAGTATGTTGACTATATTCCAGCAGGCTAGATACTGCCTTATCTGGAATTCCCTATTTTAACCACCATACCTATTGATTTTGTCTACTTTGCCAATGCCCAGTTAGCATTCCTTGTGCACAGGGGATTCAATTTGATTTTACAGTGGTATCTGAAGAGGTTGTTCTTCTACAACCTCGGGGCTCTGCTGAATTTGCAGCATCTAAGGTCTTTTTTCTTATGGACTGATAGATTCATGTTAATCTTATGAGCACCTCTGTAGATTAGCCCAATAAATTTACAAGAATAAAGTTAATTGGGGGGGTGATATAGGTGACTTTTCATATTTATTTGTTTGTTTATCTTACTTATTTATTTATTTAGCATATAGCATACAATGTCAAGGAATAAATGCTAGACACAATGCAGTTCTGACAGCCCTAATTGCTAGTTCATTTTATTCAGTGCTTGCCTACCTATCCTTGGTGCTGCAGGGTCTGAACTAGCTTTACACCAGCTGACTAGCTCTTGGCTCTTTCAGGCTCACCTTGCCTCATGTTGTGTTGCCTTGTGTCCAGCCAGGTCCAGCATAGGTTTCCACTGTCTGAACACATGAATGCATATAATTGACTTATAATCAATCTTCATCTTTATGACCATCACAGCATCCACATGGTCACATGATAAAAATTCAGCCACTTGGCAACCAGCATGTCTTTACCATGGTTGTAGCATCCTGGCATTATATGTTCAACATTTGTGACCTTCCCACCTGGCTTCCAAAAAGCAAAGTCACTGTGGGAAGTGTCTGTTGTGGTCCTCCAGCAGCCTGCGGAGCTGGCAATGGAGTCAGACAGAGATGAGGCTGAAGTGGGGCCAAGGCCATTGGGGAGTGAGGAGTGGACTCCAGAGCCTCCAGAGATTGATAGTGGTGAGGCAGAGGAACAGGAAGAGTCTGTTCCTAATACATGCATGAGAAGAGCTGCCAGAAGGCAAGAGCAGTTCAAGCAAAGAGGACAACTCGGGAGTAGGGCCAAAAGATAAGTCCCTCCCATAAGGCTTAAAACAGACCAGCAATGGTGTTTGGGCTTTGCCGGAAAACAACATGGGTAGCTTCATCTTCTTGCATTTATTTTTATATCTGTGACCTCTGAACGTTTGCCAAGAAAGGCCTTTGGTAGTTTGCCTAATTGGACCAAGGTTTGTGATAGGACTGAGGAATTTGTGTTGGGAGGACTTTGCTTTAATTTAGTTGAACTAAGCTGGGAATGAAGTAATTCTCAGCTGTGTGTCTAAAGTTTATTTATTTTTTCACTGACTGAGTTTCCTACTACCTATTTGGGCCTGGGTCACAACAGAGTCAGAGAGAGAGAGAGAGGAGAGAGAGAGAGAAAAAAAGATAGAGAGAGAGAGAGGGAGGGAGGGAGGGAGAGAGAGAGAGAGAGACTGGTTGGGCTTGGAGGAATTAGTCTGAAATCCTTACATCATAGGTGTCACACTTGATCATGTCATGTGCCGGATCATGATGTATCACAACATTTTTTGCCTTTGTGGAGCCGGGATGGGCATGGCCCAGGGGTGGGTTCTAATTTTTTTTACTACCGGTTCTGTGGGCGTGGCTTATTTTGTGGGTGTGGCTTGATGGTCATATGACTGGGTAGGCATGGCCAACTCAATGTCTCTCATGTCAAGGGGTACCTCGCCTGGTCCCTCCCCTTCCAGCCATTCCTTGTCACACCCAGCCTCAACGTATCTATAGTTCTGCAAAAATGTTGTTCACCTTTTTCCAACTTTATTATCTACATACTATAGATCAGAGGTCTCCAAACTTGGCCACTTTAAGACTTATGGACTTCAACTCCCAGAATTTCTCAGCCAGCTTTGCTGTCTTAAAGTCTTAAAGTGGCCAAGGTTAGAGACTTCTGCTATAGATGCACTTTCATGGACCACTGAAAGGAGGAAATGGCTCACATGCTTTGCCCAAGAGTGTGATAGGCAACAGGCTTTTAAGGGGCTGCTAGAAATAAGGGGGGGGAAGTATTTTCCAAAGCACCAGAAGGCAAAACAAGAAGCAATGGATGAAAACTCAACAAAGAGAGAAGCAACCTAAAACTAAGGACAAACTTCCTGACAGTGTGAACCTATGTAGGTTTCAGTCATAATTTCACATATAAAATAGCCATTCATGTAATACAACCTGCATATTGTTCAAAACAATCATTAGTATTATGGCTGATGTTTGACAGCAAGCCTAAAATCCCCATTCTTCCCCACTCCAGGGAAGGTTACTTCAAAATTCCATTTCCTCCCCACCCCACTAATCTGTTCTGGGAAGGAATCAAACTCCCCCCTCTTCATTTCCTAAATAAAATATCCCAGATAATTAAGGAATAATCAAGCTGCTAGCAAGGAACCTGCCTGGAATTCCACATTCCTGCCAGTTGCATAAAGGAAACTTTGTAAGCAGAGATCATAGAAAGTGGAAGCCGGAAGTTCGGCTCCATTTACAAGCAGGGAGAAAACTCATTCAAGAGAGGATACTTCACAATGGAAATTGCCCAAACCTTTTTAGAAACACAAAGCCCATGTTGCACAAACCCCAAAACTTCAAAAACATTGAACCATATAAGAATTCCTCCTCTTATCCAATTTGTTGTTCAGCTGACCCAGAAAAGAGCTTCTAGCCGCTCTGTCAATTTAAAACGACAGTGTTTCCCCCCACACTTATCTTTGCCAAGCTACCTCCTGGCTGAGAAGCGAGCCGATCAGTTAGCTTCTCAATTTAAAGGGACGGTGTCTTGTTTTTTTCTTCTCTTCTTCCACAAGTGAGTCTTGTTTTTTTCATTCTAGCCGATCAGCTGGGAGTCGGGAGACAATAATAGATTGGGGGCGGGACCAGGCAGAATTTTTACTACTGGTTCTTTGAACTACTCAAAATGTTTACTACCAGTTCTTGTGAACTGCGGAGAACTGGGAGCAACCCACTACTGGCAGGGCTTGTGTGTGACATATTCGGCCCGTGGGCCATCAGTTTGACAGACCAATGGGTGAAATGCTACTGGTTAGCACCGGTTCAGATGAGCCAGTAGTGGACATGTGGCCTGGGTCACCGAACTAGTAGTGACTGCTGGCTGGCCATGCCCTTGACCGGTCCCCTGGTCACTGCTCACTCACCATGCCTTGCCCCATTTCTGCAAAGGCAGAGTCTGCCCCCTTGCAGGGTGATCCAAAGAGGAGAGGGGGATGCTGCAGAAAAGGCTGCCTTCTACCCAGGCCCACCTGCTTCCCATGCCAGCTCCACGGGGCTTGGGGCTCTGAAGCAGCCCACTGACTTCCCACCTGGCCACCTGCTTGCTCTCTTTGACTACCAGTGCCACTCCAGGAACTCAGCCTGCAGAGTCCAGCACTCCGGGGAAGGAGATTCAGCCATGGTGTCACTTCTTCCTGGCGAAGAAGTGGAGTGAGAGGCACGGAAGCTGTTGGTGGCTGGTGGAATGGCAGCCCCCCATGCAGGGAGAGGGCCAGGCCCAGCTAAACCACCATGGAAACCGCAGCGCTTTCCCTTCGGCCTGGGTGGCGGTGCTTACCCAAGTGAGCCAGTGAAGGTTGCCCTTCATCTTGCCGAAAACCAGGTCACCATACTTGTAGTTGTGCAGCTAGGAGCACCAAGGTGAAGGGCTATCTGCACTGGCCTGCCAGGTAAGTGGCGGTGCCCAGGCCGAAGGGAAAGCACCATGAGCTCTGCAGTGGCACAGCTGGGCCTGGCCCTCTCCCCGTGTGGGGGGCTGCCGACTGTGGAGGCTTCCATGCCTTTTGCTCCACTTCTTCACCAGCAGAAAGTGGCACCACAGCTGTGCCTCCTTCCCCCAGAACACCGGACTCAGTGAGCCGAGTTCACGGAGTGGCACCGGCAGTCAAAGAGAGTAGGCAGGTAGCTGAATGGGAAGCCAGTGGGCTGCTTTGGGACTCCAAACCATATGGAGCCTACACAGGAGGCAGACAGGCCAGGGTGGAAGGTAGCCTTTTCTGTAATATTCCCCCTCCCGTCTTTGGATCTCCCTGCAGGGGGGTTCTGCCTTTGCAGAAATGGAGCGGGTGGTTTGTACAGAGGATTGGCAGGAGGTGATGTGCGGCCTTCCGAGATGGAGACTGTGGCACAAGAAGTCTCCGAGGTTTACTTGAGCAGTCAAGCCAGATGGCAGAAGGAAACTCAAAGCATTGGGGACTCTAGAAGGGCAGAATGTGCTTCAGAATGTGCAGCTCCTGGCTCTAACAGTGAGTGATGTGAGTCACGTCATGTTGGCCATGCCCACCCAGTCATATGACCACTAAGCCATGACCACTAAGCCACGGCCACAGAACCAGTAAGGAAAATTTTTGGATTTCACTACTGGACGGACCTGCCTTATATAAACCCATTGGGGTTTATATAAGGCAGGTTCTGACCCACTCTTGAATGCCATTGAACTTTATCTAGTCTGATGATTGTGCAATAGGAAAAAGTATGAGGTCAAAAAAAGTTTGCACTGTAGATGAGGGAACAAAGGCATGCACTATTTGATTCATTGGAAGGGATACCCAGTTTCTGAACAATCTTGGGAAAATTGGATATTTTCAGATTGGTGCAGAAATCCCATGAACTTTTCACAGAAAAACCTTGGCTTTGCAAACTTCCAGGTCCCTTCTCTGTACTGGAGCAGGCCAAGGAATCTGTAACCAGATAGGGGGGACCCATTTGAGGGGACCTATAGTGATTGATGAGGCCTTCACTTCCTGATCATTTAGATGTTTTACAGACAGCAGTATCTGTTCCAACAGAGGCAGAGTGTATGATATATAATCCTAAAACATAATGTTTATTTTTTACATTATCTTCTAAAATTTTATATTTACAGAGAAAAAACTTTTAGTCTTTCTAAATTCATGTCTTGAAACTATATTTTAGTTTCCATCTTATCCACAGAGTCCATATTTTGCTTGGTTGTTATTATTCTTGATGATATGGATTCCTGCATTTCCTTACTGATTTAGCTGGTACATTTCTTAAAAGAATAGTAATTTATCACACAGAGGTTTTATTGGCTCACTGCCTCCAGAACAGATAACTACTTGGCATGTATTTGACAGAGGAAGGGAACATTCTATTTGGCTGGCTACATTATAAATAAAGTAATTAAAATAAGAAATGTCATCCATTTCCACACCTACAATTTTATATAATAGGTCATAAAAGTCTCCCTATATCTGCATTACCAATTTCCAAAAAATATGGAAAATACACCCAATTCTTAAACATTTTCTTACATTATATATACTTTTTTTGGGGGGGAGGGATTAATCTGGGGCAAAATGTGGATGGATTCTTATTAATCCAACCATATCGCTAATTGGGCTACATAAAGTATCCTACAGTTTCACAGATTTAATATATGTATTTTCTTATCTGGTTTAAACAGATGTGAGGTAATGCCACTCATATGGAAGACCATATTTACTTCATGTTCCAGATATAAACTCATTTTCTTTCAGTTTATGTTCTACTTTTTTAAAAACCCAAATTCTGCTTGAACACAATGGAACAAAAACATAATGGTCTCTTGAACTGAAAGTAGAAGATTGCCAAGGACTAGCTAGTTGGACAGTTGAGATGTATTCCAGTTTGTAATTATTACTTTATTTTGTGTAATCACAAAGAGTTAAGTTTCAACAAAACATCACAATAAACTCTTGATAGCAAGAGCAATCAATATGACCACTTTGGGAGAGGATTGTCCACTACTGGACGTTCCAAGCAAAGGAAGACCGACTGCCATATTTTGTATGAACACAACAAATCCCACATTGAATTCATTTGAAACAATATAAACAGGAAGCTATTTTAAGGAGAGTAACTAAAGCTAGGCTATCTCCATTCAAATATCTGTCCATTACCAAATTTGAATCTGGAGAATTGGTAGCAAAATTATGAGTAGTTCAGAGAACCGGTAGTAAAAATTCTGCCTGGCCCCGCGCCCATCTATTCTCTGCCTACCAAGTCCCAGCTGATCGGGAGGAAATGGGGATTTTGCAGTAACCTTCCTCTGGAGTGGAGTGGGAATGGAGATTTTACAGTATCCTTCCCTGGAGTGGGGTGGGAATGGATATTTTACAGTATCCTTTTCTGCCACACCCACCAAGCCATGCTACATACACCAAGCCACACCCACAGAACTGGTAGTAAAAAAAATTGAAACCCACCATTGGACAGGCCCCTTGAGAAATACGGATTCCCCATATTTCACAATCATTTCCTCAGGCATTCATAATCCTATATTTAGTGGGATTATCCATTTACACCAAGTATTGATTAGTGCTTTGTGTACATGGATAATACAGAGGCATCATTAAGAGTATGTGCTAGCATGTTACGTTAGATTTTGTTTCTGTGTGCTAAAATCTTCCCAGCAATCCTGCCAAACTTACCTGAAAAAGACATCTGTTTTTTTCAAAATTCTGAAGGTTGTTAAAAAGTTTCATTTAAATGAAATGAAATTCAAATTTGGGTTAGAAATGTTAAATTTACGCAAGCGCAGAATTTAAGGGAAAATTTTTATAAGATGTTTTATAGATGGCATTTAGATCCTAAGAAATTATCATGTATGTATCCAGATATGCAAGCGAAATGTTGGAGATGTAATTGTGATGATGCTACATATTTTCATGTATGGTGGACTTGTAAGAAAATTAAGTCTTTCTGGATAAGAATTTGGTGGATTATGCAGAATGTTCTGAAGAAGAAGATAAAGTTCCTACCACAATTTTTCCTTTTGGGAATAACAACGGACTGTACAGTGATTGAGACTAAGTTGATTTTGAACTTAATAACAGCAGCAAGACTGTTGATTGGACAATATTGGAAGAAAAAAGAATTACCCACAATAGAAGAATGGATATTGAAAGTTTCCAATTTGGCTGAGATGGCTAAAATCTCAGCCTTCTTGAAAGACAATACTCAAGAAAAATATTTAAAAGAATGGAAGAATTGGATTGATTATATTCAAAATAGATATCAGATTAAGAAATTTCGGATTGCCTTTGAATGAAAGACGTTGTTTTGATTTTAATGGAAGAAGTCAGGTTATGTGAGAGAAGGATTATAATTGTGTTAGATTTTAAAAATTTAATGTATGACTGTTTGTTTATTGAACTATACCTTGTGTTTGCTCTGGGAAGGAGGGGGGGGGTTTGGAGGGAGGGGGGAAGGAGGGGGAGGGGGGAGGGGAGGGGAAAATTTTAATTGTTGTTGTAAAACCTTTTCAATAAAAAAAAGTTTCATTTAAAAATTCATTGGAGATACTTTGAGCTTATTTTATTGTTGATTATTGTTAAAGCAACAAGTTTCCATTGAAAAAAGTAATTTAAAAAAAAATCTGTCACAAAGCATTCCTAGATATGACAAAATATAAAAACTACTTTCCCAAAGGCTCCACATTTTCTTATAAAGAAGCCAAGAGTAACTATTTAATAATGAGTTCCTTATAAACAATCCATCACCAATTTCATTATGAACCCAGAATTATCAGGTCATTTCTTCCAGATCTATTTATAAATAACATACTGAGTAGTTGCTGGCAAGGTTGATGGAAAATTCATGAGCGTCTAAAAATTTGAGTTCCAAAAATGCGGTAAATCTTAGAACTCAGATTGTAACAATGCTATTTTTTTAACAAGCGGAATCACCTTTACCTCTTGGCTTCATTGAAATTAGTGATTTCTACTATCTTATTTGTAGTTTATAGCCTGGTAATCAGAGACTTATCAAAATCCCTTAATGATATACAGTACTTATAGAAAACTCTTGAAACTGAGGACATTTTTGTCCCATTTCTAATCTATCCAGCAAATGTTTCTATTCCTGATGATATGAGTAGCATTCTGACCAGCTGTCAAATTCAAAGTGTAATATTTGGCAAATAACAGGTACCGTGCCCTCTCCTTGACCTTATCCATACCTTATTGGTTTGTTTACATGGAGTAGGAAAATAAAAGTCACAAGGGAACAGCAGAATCATCTTTGTTCTACCAAAATGATAGTTGAAAATATGCCAATTTCCATAATCTCTTGATGTCAGCAAAGAAAAAAGATATGTGGAATTAACATGAGAGTTCCCTCTGTCCCCCAAATCCCCATGACAAAGATCCAGTATGCAGACTGCAGAAGCGTTCTTGCACTTGGGCTACTTTTGTACTACAGCTATTGTCAGGCCCCCGTCGGAGCCTGAATCCACAGGGGAGGATGAGCCAGAACTGTGACCAATGAAGACTGAGGGAGCGGCTTCGTTGGTGGAGGAATGGGGGAGGAGCAAGATGAGGCAGCCCCAGGCCCCTCTGGCTTGGGATAGCTTGCCACTAGAGAGGAAAGGCGGCAGGATGATTGAGAGTGGGCAGGTAGTGGAGATGAATAGTGACAGGCAATGAGCAAGGACCCCTTCTGATCCCTGAGCATGGAGAGTGGAGAGGAGGCAGGAACAGCACAGGCCAACCCAACGAGGAAAAGAGCGCCCCGCTCCTCTTCAAAAGGCACACCAGGGGACTGAGACTTAAGGAGACACTGTAGGGAGGAGCATTTGTCAGGAACAAATGCTGAATTTGCAGAGTTTTGTGTGCCATTGTCAACATCTGGTATTTGCAGGACTGCTTGTTTCTTCCTTGCTTCATGAACTGCTTGCTTCTTCCTTGCTTCATGAGCTCCTTGCTTCTTCCTTGCTTCATGAACTCCTTGCTTCTTCCTTGCTTCATGGATTCATTTCTTTACTCCTTTGCCTTGCTGGACTTCTTTGAAGCTGTTGCACTAACAGAGTTCGCTAGACTGCTTGCAGCCAGAGGCGCTGTGTGTGTATGTGTGTGTGTGAGAGAGAGTACTTTGTTCTGGGACTTGCATAATGTGGGAGTGTTTGGGGGAAAAGTTGGAGCATTAAAGGGAAGTTTGAACTCTCTGCTGCGTGATGGCCTCCATGCCTTGCCCCAGAGCATATAAAACATTTGCCAGACCAATTCTTGAATACAGCTCGCCTGTCTGGAACCCATACCTCATTTTGGACATTAATACAATCGAGTATGTCCAGAAATATTTTACAAGAAGAGTTCTCCACTCTTCTGATTACAACAAAATACCTTATGCCACCAGACTTGAAATCCTGGGTTTAGAAAATTTAGAACTCCGCCGCCTTCAACATGACCTGAGTTTAACTCATAGAATCATCTGTTACAATGTCCTTCCTATTGAAGACTACTTCAGCTTCAATTGCAACAATACCCGAGCACACAATAGATTCAAGCTTAATGTAAACCGCTCCAATCTCGATTGCAGAAAATATGACTTCAGCAACAGAGTTGTTAATTCCTGGAATGCACTACCAGAGTCTATGGTCTCTTCCCAAAATCCCAAAGCTTTAACCAAAACCTATCTATTATTGACCTCACATCATTCTTAAGAGGTCTGTAAGGGGCGTACATAAGAGCACCTACCTGCCTACCATTCCTGTCCTAATGTTCCCTTTGATTGTATCTAATTTCATATAGTTATTGCATACTTATGATTATATATATGCTTATATATCGTATAGTTATCTCATGCTTATGCTTATATATACTGTTGTGACAAATAAAATAAATAAATAAAAATAAAAAATAAAAACACTTGTGCTTTAATAAATTTAGCTTCAAGCATTCAAAAGCATTACAGAAGCACATAGTGTGGCACCAGTTCTGTATAGTATAAATGTCATAAATGAAAGGGCAGCTTCTTACAATAGAGTCAGGCCTTGTCAAGATGACATTCTACACCATCCAGTCAGAAGAACCTGAAGAAGCTTCTTGGATGAGAAGTGAAACATCTTCAAAGAAAACAAAAAAGCCCAGTTGCCTCCTAAAAAAGGACCTTTAGGACAACCATGACCTGAATGACTAAGAATCTCCATAGACATCTGTCAATTTTTTTAAAAAAAATCAATTAAAATCCATTTTAGTGATGAAGTTCATTGTGTGATATTGGACAATCATACAGTCTTAATCTAACTTGCCTCAGGAGCTTGTTGTGGGAGTAAAATGAGAGTGAAAAATGGGACCCCTCCCCTGACAAACTTCTGAGGCACATTAGTTTCTTGGAGTTTCTTGGAGAAAAGGGAGATTATAGCAGAATTATATATATATATATATATAATGCATACGAAGAGAATGTTGTCATTAGAGGGGATAACAAGGACATTTAATTAAATGTTTTTGCAAATATTGCACTTAAATGCACTCTAGGATTTTGACACTCAATCAATTTGTAAGATATGATATCGAAGTAAGATAACTGGAATGCCATTCATTTGAAGTCCTTAGTACAAATTAAATGTGTGTTATCTATTCCCACATAAAGGTGTCAAACAGATTCTGGTCAGGTAAATAGCTAGAATAGAAAAAATTCAGTGCCCAGATAATTGTTCCAGGACAGTTGTTCCTGCAGACTACAAATACTTTTGCCAATGTTTTCAAGAATGGCTTAATAAATTTAATTGTTCATTAACAATTGTCATAGAGATTACAAATAGTTTTGGTTGCAAATAATGTATAAAATGGCCTATTTTGAAAGGAGTAATTTTCAGCAACTTTCATAGGAGGAAATTTGCATATTTTCTGAGAGTTTAGGATTTACCGTTATGAGAGCAAATAGGTACCATTACTTTTTTACTTTAGAGAAAGTGTAGTTTTATTTTAATGTACTGCTTTTGTATAAAAAATAAAAAGGGGGGGAGGAAATAAAGAAAAAATATTAAGTTACATATGATACATATTAATTCATTTAGACTACTTTTTAAATGCATGAGATAAACATAACCATGCAGAATAATACCAGTTTTGTTTTTGTTCTGTTTTTTTATCGTATTGAGAGAGAACCAGAAAGTGAACATACAAGATTGTAAATCTGAGGTTATACATTATGAAGCATAACTGTTTTCACTGTTTCTCATGATTGGTATATTATATAATTTATCAAACATAACCTTTTATATAATGGTTAGCATATCATCACCCTTTTTATACTTTCTACTATGAAGATGTATGAATACCTGCATAGGAAGAAATGACAGCTAGAATCAAAAGTAAACATTGAAACATTGACAAATGCAAACATGCAGAAAATACAATGTCATTTTTAAAAACCTGCTTTGAAGTAATTATTTCTAACAAACTGACAGGGATAGGAAAAAGAAAGACAATGGATAACGTCCAAGCACAATCTACATTTCACTAGATTGGCCTTAGAAGAGTTGCAGTTTGTCACAAGGCAATTCAAGATGGAGGATAATTCTCCACGCATTAAGCAGGAGGTAGTTCAATTTGATGTCACCTAACTCACCAGATGAATTTATTTTGTGTTTGTGTTATATATTACACATACTCACACATGCACATACCACATATCTCCATATTTTTTTTTACTCAAAGCTTTAGGAAAAATCTATGCACAGGAAAGGAATATACTGAATTTTTTGTTGTGATAAATGATTGCAGTAGTAATGAATGAGCCTCTGGCTATGATTTGCATTAGTTAATTGAAGACAGAACTTCATACAATGAATTGTTAGCTTTCCACATCAATTTCCTCCTTCTGCATCAAATGCAGAAAAATCAATCCTGACTTCTTCAAGTTCCCTGTTCACTTCATTTCAGGAAACAGATACAAAAAACCTTGACTATGATCCATTTCCCAAGATTCATCCCCAAGTTGTTGCATTCCTATGCTATGAAAAATTCAGTTAAGTTCCTGTTGATCTCTGGCCTTTCCAAGATTTATCCATTCATTCATTGAGGCCACCCAATTCCAGATGACTCAGATGACTAAGTACAGAGACTGCTACTATTCTTGCATTTTAACTTCAAGAGACATTGTAAACAGGGGTGAAATGCTCTCGGTTCGGACCGGATCACTTGATCCGGTAGTGATCATCACGGGTGGTTCAGAGAACCGGTAGCAATCGCGGTGCGAGGCTCCGCCCACCTTCCTGGCTGTCATTACTTCCTGATTTTAACCAGGAAGTAATCTGTTTTGTACCCTCTGCACATGCGCAGAAAGGTTTTGCGCATGTGCAGAGGGTCTGTGCACACATGTGATGCAAGTGCACGCATGAGCCAAGCAAGCACATGCACGCAGCGCATGCACTTTCGAACCAGTAAGGAAGGTAAGTAGATTTCCCCCCTGGTTGTAACTTATTGTAATTTATCACTGTATGAAAAATTAGGATTTTATTGAGCATGGAAAGCAGCAAAAATATTCATGTTCAGTATTGGAAAGACAATGCAGGGTACATTTACAATATTTGTGCTCAAGGTAAGACCAGAACTCATGGTTTCCTGGTTTCTAGCCTGATGCATTAACCTCTATAGCATATTGGGTCGCTAGAACTCTACTACCCTGATAGCGTGTGTGTGTGTGCAAGAGAGAGGGGGGGGATAGATAGATAGATAGATAGATAGATAGATAGATAGATAGATAGATAGATAGATAGATAGATAGATAGATGATAGATAGATAGTGTTAAATCCTCGGAGTTCCGACGGAGGCTCGTGCCTTGCCAACAGCAGGAGACTGCTGATTGGCTAAGGCGTGAGCCGAACAGGAGGCGGGAAAACTGAGGGCTGTTATTGGAGCAGCCATCTGACAGCCGCATATATAAGAGTTGTTAGATGGCTCTCCCATTGTTGTTGTGCTGTTACTGTTGCCGTTTGCTTAGCGCTGTTGATTCCTTAATAAAGTTGAGTTGGATTGTTTCTGAATCGCCTCAGTCTGTGCCCACCAACCACAACATATAATAGATAGATAGACAGACAGACAGACAGACAGACAGATATAGATAGATAATGAGAGAGAGAGAAAGAGAGAGAATATCAGATTGCTAACATTCCACATTTATTTCCTTTTGGTTTCTTCTCTTTTAACAAATTTATAGGGTGTTGTATTATTGTGAACTGTAAAACTCTGTGATTAACTTCTTTTGCACTAATGTCTACTTGCTAATTCTTAAAATTAAAAAGCACAGTGGCATTTTATTATTTTTTTAAAAAAATAATGTTTTACATTTTATCTTTTGTGAGATTGATTTATCTTTCAAGAAGGAAAGGAAGAATTGAACTCTCTAGTCATCATGTCTCTGTGCTACATAACAAAAGGTGTCTCCATAAAAATTAAGTTCATCACTTATTAGAAAGCTGTATGAGAACACTCTCTTGTACATTTGGCTTATAAACGTATAAATGTATCTAAGGTGAAGGACACCTTGGGGATAGATGGTGTTAACAAGAGTTATCAAGTCATAAGATCTAAAGCAGAAAGCAAAACCAGTATCTATGAAGACTCTGCAAAAGGAGGCTTGGCATTTCCATTCTTTCATCCTATAGGCTTCAACTTTACTATAAGCTCAAAGTGGTATTTAGGCACCCTAAATGACTAGTGTAGTCATCTAAATTTAATTGTATTTGAATATTTATTCATTTGGTTTAAAAGGCAAATAATTTAATATCAATAACAAATTATTAGTCAAAGGACACATGTAATGAAAACATAACAGGCAAATATGTACAGGAAATAGGGGTTTTTATAATATTGAACATTAACATTTATAGTATTGATCATTGGAAACAGTTTATTCTGTGAACTACTTAATCACTTCATCTCCTTTTAGTATAAATGTAAACATATATAATTGGAGGTAGATGTTGCTAATTTCACTGCAATTTACATAGAGATTATTAGATTTATTTGACTGTAATGGGAGAAAGATGAATTTTAATTAATTTACAAACTTATAGCCTGTTCTTCAATGGGTCTTCAAATTCATCAGAATAAGTCATTTATCCAAATCCTAGATTTGAGAAATAGAAGACCACAAATTCAGCTACAGGCTTATGCCTAAAATTTAGGTCAATTTTTTTTGTTGCTCAGCAGGACAATTGTTAAATGACTTTCACCCCATTTTATGACCTTTCTGGCCACATTTGTTAAGTGAATCACTGCAATTGTTAAATTAGTAACATGATGGTTAAGTGACTCCAGCTTCCCCATTGACTTTGCTTGTCAGAAGATCACAAAAGGGGATCACATGATCCTGGGATACTGCAGCTGTTATGAGTCAGTTCACAAGCGTCTGAATTTGATCACGTAACCATGGTGAAGTTGCAACAATCGTAAGTGTGGAAAAAGTCATAGGTTCACTTTTTTCAGTGTCACTGTAACATTGAATGGTCATTAAACAAACTATTGTAACTCAGGGACTACCTGTTGTTAATGGGCTCACTTTGTATAATGTATTACAATACCACACAACAGGCAAATGCCTTAAAATCAGTGGTGGGATTCAGCCGGTTATGTCCGGTTTGGGAGTACCAGTAGCAGCAACTGAGGTAGGCTTCACTCACCCGCCCAGATGTGACGCATACGCTCACATTTGTGAACCGATAGGGAAGGTAAGTGAATCCCACCTCTGCTTAAAATTATACTGTTGTGGGGGAAGAAAATGCTGGCCATTCTTACCATAATTAGGATATTTAATTCCAAACTATCTGAAGGCTGAGTACAACAGCTTCATACATATTTTAAACAACGTGAAGGATAAAATATAAGCCTTCCAAACCCCATATCTTAACAATGAGGACTCAGATAGGGATCCTGGAATGTCACCATTAAAAACACAGTCTGTAATGTAGAGATGGAGCCAACCAAATGCCACCCTGCCAACTTCCCTATTACTGAGATTATTGTGATCAGAGGAAAGGGCCCTCCAAATCTTCACTTGATGCAGATGGCTCCCATTCTGGCTACAGCTAAGATGCCTGTGTCCACGTAGAACTAGGTGACTTTCTCTTCAAAGTACTGAGCAAATTTGTAATAGTGATTCATCATTTTGTCCCTCATCCTACAAACTAAGAACTGCTCTGTTAGATTATACTTTCAGGAGTTAACAGAGGGAATAAAATTATGGTGTATTTGTCTTCCTTATTGTCATGTAGTAAGTTCACTGGTTCTTAGCCTTTCATATATTAAGTCCCAAAGAGCACATTATCAGACAACCTATTTTCTTCTTGATTTGATTTGGAAAGAATGACTGGAAAGTTAATATTAAAGATAATAGCAACAATAAAAGTTAGCATCTGGATAATGAATGCTAATTTATTGATGTAGGAAAAAAATTTAATGTACTGTTGTACCAAAGTGCTTATTGGCAGAAATGCAAATATTGTTGTAAAGTACTTTCATTTTCCCAGAACACAACTTAATTAATGTTGTCATTTACCTCTGAGAATTCGACTACCACTCTAATAGTCCTCAAACACCAGAAGATCAATGGAACCCAACAAGCTATAATAGAAAGAAATTAAAATCTGCATCAAATTTGTCCTTTATGTATTTTTAAAGAGGGCCTTTTCTATTATTCTTTATAAATGGTTGCTCAGTAAAAGAGGTAAAAATATAAGGAAATAAACTCTTCCTTGCAAAATAATTGCAGAGTTTCTAAATAGATTCTATGCGATAATGCTGCATACTGTACTATTTGTTTTAAGCATATTAAGGCTACTGCTACTCCTTAGACTTAAATGGTTACAATCCTTATCTTCCATTCATCCTGTCTAAGTGATTCTTCTATCTTGCATGCTATATAATGTTATCCTTGTATAAGATCTTTGATGCATTACATGGCTGGTGATGCTATCCTGTTATTATAAGTTTTTCTCAATCCCTGCTAAACATGTGGTATAAACAACATTGAACATTTATTTCAGTTACTTATAACTTTAAGTATATTTTCTGATAATATCACTGGGTTATTTGAAATGCTAGTATAGCAGTGCTTCATCGGAAGATAAGAAAGAGACAACTGACTTCCCAGATGGATAAAACAAACCATTCTCACAGAGAAAGATACATCCCACTAGGGATAGGAATTTGAAATACAGGTAGCGGAACTTACAGTTCTGAAGGTACTTCCGCTACATGAGAGCCACCAAGTATGAACTCCTCTCAGATAATCAGGCAAGAATAGAGTAGAGTAGAGTAGAGTAGAGTAGAGTAGAGTAGAGTAGAGTAGAGTAGAGTAGAGTAGAGTAGAACAGGAACTGGAACAGGAACAGGAACAGGAATAGGAATAGAATAACAAATCTGGAAGCAACCTTGGACATCTTCTAGTCCAAGCCCCTGCTTAGACAGGAAATCCTATACCATTTCAGACAAACGGTTATCCAATCTCTTCTTACATACTTCCAGTGTTGGAGCATTTACAACTTCTGGAGGCAAGTTGTTCCACTGATTAGTTGTTCTAATTAGTCAGGAAATTTCTCCTTAGTTCTAGGTTGCTTCTCTCCTTGATTAGTTTCCACCCATTGCTTCTTGTACTACCCTCAGTTGCTTTGGAGAATAGCTTGACTCCCTCTTCTTTGTGGAAGCCCCTGAGATATTGGAACACTGCTATCCTGTCTCCCCTAGTCCTTCTCTTTGTTAGACTAGCCATACCCAATTCCTACAACCGTTCTTCGTATATTTTAGCCTCCAGCTCCCTAATCATCTTTCTTGCTCTTCTCTGCACTCTTTCCAGGGTCTCTAGCAACTCTACAGGATCCATATAGTCCGTTTCCAACTTCAAATGAACCCAAGTGATTTTATCTGAAAGATATTTGGAATAATCCATGCAGCAGCCTTTCAAATTTCCTGTTGTCCTTTCACATTCAAAAGGGACCAGGATATCTTAAAAAGAGTAATTGATTAGCTCTCTGATGATGCAACAAGAGTGTAAAAAAGCTCTTACTCAAACTTAGTCAGATTAAGGCTTTGTCTTCTTCCAGTTGAATTGTAGGCATATCTTATATTATTTAATCACCCAGAGTTTCTCTGAAAACTACGGGGCCTTTTGGAATCCAAGGTCATAGAGAGTTCAGATAGGCATGATCCAGGCTAAGGTCAAAGTAACCAATTGTCAATTAAAGCCTCAGTTGATTGGGCTCCAGCGTGCCAGGAACAACTCCAGATTCCCTCTGAAATTGTTAAATGCCTAGGGCAGATCATTGGAATAGGTTCTGCCATCTGGAAAGGAGGTGTAGCACCAGAAAGCTTTAGAAGCAATGGAGAGTGATCTGTCCATCATAAAGGGCTAAGAATAATTTCCTCCAACTCCAGATGCCATCAGCCCAAGATAAAAACCAAATCTAATATATAGTCTCTTTCCCTCCATTTTCCTAAAACATTACTTTGAAAAATTAAAAAAAAATGCATGTCTGTTTTTTTTAGTCCCACTGTTTTTGTAAACACATCTCATAATAAACCTTTTTCAATAATGCTGCTGCTACTTTTGTTTTTTCAGGTTCTTTTTGAAATCCAAGACTGTTACATTTCAAAATCATAAGAGTTGTTCAGAGCAAAAAACCAATTTAAAGCATCCAGGCAGGTGCTTGAAGGCTTCTGATGAAGGAGAATTACCCTCTTCTCGGGTAATTGGTTCCAATGTTTGAACTATTTAAATAGATAGGATTTTTCTTTTCTTTCAATTGTAATCTGCTTTCCTTTAAGTTAAAACCATTATTCTGCATTCTGCACTTAGAATGAAAGAAAACAGGTCTTGACCTTCCTCCAGGTATTTGAAAAACATTATGATACCCATCTCAGTTATTTTTTTCCTCAAGGCTAAACATGCCCAGCTCTTTCAATCTCTCTTCACAATGCTTAGTTACTGATAATCCCTCTGATCTGAACCTGTTCCAGTTTTTCTGAACCTTTCTTGAAATATGAGCTAAGAACTATACATGATAATCATGATGGAGTCTGATCAAAGCAGAATGAAATGGAATTACGCCCCATGATTTGGGAATTATTATTCCATCTATGCTGTCTAAAACTGTTTATCTTTTTTTTGCAGCCACACCATTGCTATTTCTCATTCAATTTGCAATCAATGGCTACTCCATTTACAGAAGGACCCTTAGTATCTATCATGGAAACCTGCTTATTGTTGCTTAAGAAATTGCTTAAATCCAAGATACAAGTTTGACTATCCTCTATAAGTATTATTGGTCTTTGGTTTTATTTAGAAAAGAGATGTCTGGAATATCAATGATAGAATAGAATAGAATAGAATAGAATAGAATAGAATAGAATAGAATAGAATAGAATAGAATAGAATAGAATAGAATAGAATAGAATAGAATAGAATTCTTTATTGGCCAAGTGTGATTGGACACCCAAGGAATTTGTCTTTGGTATATATGCTTTCAACAAACAACGAAAAGTTACATACTGGCCCAATCAGAAATTAGTCTGGATTTAGACAAATGTTGGATTCTTGATAAAATAAACTGATAAAAAGCTAAGGTTACAGCTCAAAAGCATGAAAATGCAAATATATAAATACTACCATTTTGGTGGTCTCCTGTGGCTCTGAATATAGTGGCTGTGGTTGCCGGCATCCCGGTACAGCCAGCTGATTCCATCGCTGACTGTTGGTGGCGAAACATTGGCCCCTAGGGAGAGGGTCCGCAACTTAGGCGTTCTCCTGGATGTTCGGTTGTCTTTAGAAGAACACATGATGGCCGTCGCCAGGGAAGCTTTTTATCAGGTCCGCCTGATATGCCAGTTGTGCCCCTTCCTAGACCGGGATTCTCTATGCACGGTCACTCATGCCCTTGTCACTTCCTGCCTGGACTACTGCAATGCTCTCTACATGGAGCTCTCCTTGAAGAGCACCAGGAGGCTCCAGCTGGTCCAGAATGCAGCTACGCGGTACGATGCTCCCATGTAACACCTCTCCTCCGTAAGCTGCACTGGTTGCCAGTGGTCTTCCAGGTGCAATTCAAGGTGTTGGTTATCACCTTTATAGTGCTCCATGGCATAGGACCTGGTTATTTACGAGACCCTTTACTGCCACTAATTGCCTCCCCCCGACCTGTGCGCTCCCACAGGGAGGGACTCCTCAGGGTGCCGTCAGTCAAACAATGCCGACTGGCGACCCCCAGGGGGAGGGCCTTCTCTGTGGGGGCTCCTACTCTTTGGAATGAGCTCCCTCTGGGGTTGCGTCAACTCCCTGACCTCCGGACCTTTAAAAGCGAACTTAAAACCTTTTTGTTACACCGTGCGGGTCTGGCCTAATGCAATTTTTAATTATGGTGATTTTTATGTGGGTTTTATGACAGTTTTAACTATTGTGGCCAATATTTTAGAATCAGTTTTTTAAAATGTTTTAATTTTTGTTCATGTTGTTTTATCCCGGCTGTAAACTGCCCTGAGTCCTTCGGGAGAAAGGCGGTATAGAAATCAAATAAATAAATAAATACTCATGCTGGCCATATGACCACAGAAGCATCTTTGGACAACACTGACTCCCTCAGCTAGGAACCAGATATGAGCACTGCCTTCTAGAGTAGGACACAACTGGACAGACCTTTACTTTTTTACTTGGAAGACATAGTAGACCAAGTGACAATATTGCTCCCACTTCTTGACCTAGCTTCAAATAATAAAGTGAACATAATGAGAATGATCTTTTCACAACATCATAAACAGAAGTGAGGTAGTCACAGAGCTTCTACAACACAGATATCACACTCACCGCGTTACACTGCTGTCAGATGATGTATCGTGAAGTTTTTCCCCTTCATGGAGCTGGGGTGGGTGTGGCCTGCATGTGACACATCTGGCCCATGGCCTGCCAGTTTGACACTCCTGTTCTACAACATCAAACTTGATTCAAAAGAAGCTTGATTCTACAAGTTTATTGTGCAATTCAGATTTCTTCTAATAAATTAGGATTTGTAATGGACAATTCCAAAATAAATATATTCCTGTTTTTCATACAATCCTCAAAAAGATACTGCATAACTGTTTCCTTTGCTTACATCAACAACAATTCAACTGAGCATGGGAAAGCTTGATGTATTTCCTTCTGTTGAAAAATGACACACAGTTAAGATTTGTGCCCATAAAATTCACATCATCACGTCTCTTGGCTACAGACCTCTGTAAATTCTGTGGCAATGTGTCTTTATTATGTATAAAGCAGAGGGCCTAATTCAAGTGATTCTGTAGGTGGAAACAAAGAAATCCTTCATTTATCAAGCTCTGTGAATAATGCTTCTATACAATTAATATTAGGACCACTTTGCTAATGCTTTTAGTTTCATCAATCATTACAGAGAAAACATTAGCTAACTTTAGTTCCTGGCTTGGAAGTTTAAAATACCATTTCTGATATAATGTGAATCATTTCATTTTGTTTTGACGAGTGGGTGTATTGTAGATGGCAAAATCCATTTTCACTTTTTTTTCTTACTGAATCCATTTTTATCTGGCTAACACAGTAAAATGTTCAGACAGTTGCCCTTGTCAGCATTGCTTTCAAGCTCATTATTTTTGAATAACCAGAATGTGATATATGTTAGGCTACTTGTCTCCCTTTCAATGTACAGATAATTCCCTTTACCTTAAAACAGAATATGAAGCAATAAGTTTCAGCTGACCTAAAAGAATGATATCATTGTGTGAAGACATTAGCATCTGATAGTTCTTGTGATTGATATCCACCTTTCTTTTTTCAATGACGGAAGCCATTGTCAATAACCAAAGGAATGGGGATCGATGTGCTTAAAACAATGTGCGTGGAAATCAAATGTGCATGACAATATAATGCATTGTCATTATATTTAATCCCTGGAAATAGACTAAAGTCGTTATTTTCCAAATGTACAACCCTTCCTTATGATATTCATTGTATATTGTCTTAATTTTCTATCTACCCACTGGGTCAGAAAAGCTTGCATCAGGGTGCGCATCAGTGTTTAACCTGACACTGAAAATTAATAATTATACATTCTGGCATGAAGCAGACCGATATTTTAAGTAACGGGCAAAGGAACTGTTTATTGAAATATTGGTGGTGCAACAGGAATCATGTCCACTGACATCAGATGATAAAATAAAACATGTAGCATAAGTGATAAAATTTTAATAATGGTATTAAGCATGTTAAATTGAGCTGTATTTGACAGTGAATTCCTTAAGCCTATCTAATAATTAGATAGACAGTATATATTGCATTATTTTAGAATAAAGCTTGGGTAAAGGTTGATTAACCTTTTAAACTGCTTTGTTACTAATAGCCAGATCAAAGTAGACTACCTGGCTATGTACATCAGGCATGCAGAAACATGTGCAGTGAACCTCACATTAAGAAATGTCAGAGGTATGATTACAGATATGAAACAAGAACATGTAAGAACATGTTACTTACATAATCATCATAACGCAGAGGATGAACAGACGATTGAAACTCAGACTGAGATCCGGCTTTCGTGATCTAACTGGAAAAGATAATATGGTTGTGTACGTGCAGAAGCACTTGCAAGAATTATAGCAAGAACATGGACTTTCACAGTTAGATTAAATGATGGAGGTGTCATGGAATTCAGAATTATCCTTAGCTACATCTTGGACAATTAGATTTTTCATTAAAAATTCTAGGGAACTAGGTTAATATGTGTGACTATGAAAGCATAGGCATTTTTCAATTCTTCAGTTTTAAAATAAACAATCAGACTTTCATACTATGATTTAAAATAGAAGATCTTAGTAATTCTGACATTCACTTCAATAACATTTCAGCATCCTAAATATATTTTCCATATATGTTGACTATAAAATCCAGGGGTACAAGCATTAGAATAAGGATATTGTGAGGATGCTTATGTGTACACTTTTATGGCTGTTCTTCAGAAAGCTGTGGGAGTGAAGGGGTCTTTGTGTGCATATATGTCACTTTACTGAACAACATTTGCAAGCTGGCTCACCCAATTCAAGGAGATTTCTTGGGATATCTACACTATTATTTTTGACAGTTATCAGCCTGAATAATTTAGTATCATCCACAGACTTGGATAACTGCTTATCTTTAAGTCACCATCTGATGTGATGGTACCTTCTATATTTTCTTAAATGGTTGTGTTCTTCCTTATAAATTGTAGGAGGGGAGTCATGTTAATCTATAATAGACAAAGAGCAGCAGAAATCTGGCTGTATCTGTTCAGACTTAAAAAAATTAAAAGGTATAGCTTTTTATGAACTGTAACTTACTTCATTAGATGCATGAGTGGCTAACCAATGTAGGAAGACCATTCCATGCATCTGATGAAATGGCTATAGTTTTTATTAAGATTTGTCACTCTGAAAAAGTGCTGCAAGATTCCTCATCTTTATATAGTAATTACTTTAATAAGAATTGGTTGAATGTAATGTGATTAGCAGGGGCAATGCAACTAAGCATGCAAATTAATATAATCATACTATTCATTCTTTTTGCCTCAATATGGCTTCAATATCAATTCAAATTTTAGTAAATAATAATGTACAAATAGATATGATGTGAGGCAAAATATATATTTCCTTTGTTTGAAACCTTTTAGTCATCAGAGGTGTAAAAATATATAATTAGCTTTGCTATAAATGAAATGTATAATTGATTTATTTTAAATAAGAAAATAGGATAATTCTTTTACCTGAAAACTAAATATTAGTAAAGCACAATGATATATTGCTATCAGTGTGAAAATTCTTCACAGCATTACTTTGATCTGTCTGACTTCAAAGCAGAGACTTTCATTTTAATTTAAAAGTGGGATAATTCAAAAAGTTGTTGTCCCAATTTCTTTGAAAGATATGTCAAGAATCTAAAAAGAGATCTATTGAAAAACATGCAAAGAAGTTATTTTTAGAATCCAGAATGTCATAAGGAAAGGAAAGCAATTCTTTCAAAACCACAGAGAAAGGATTCACTATCTTCAAAATAATGCTGCTTAGCAACACATATGGTCTTATCATCTCTAGTTTTTCAAGTTCCTTCCTCCAGATAATGTTGATTAATCAACAATTTAGAGTCTTAGAATTACCAGATTCTCCAGTTTCAGCCTATATTAAATTTGCATCAAAATAAATAGAACTAATTCCGTGACCTTGCTATGTCTATGGAGTGGACATAGACACCTATTGTCCAGTGGCCTTACTTAAGATAACTTGGACTTTTTTGAAATGATATATAAAAAAGATCTGTCCCAAAGTTCTTATGATAATTTATGATGTGATAAAACCACTTGTATTCCCACATAACTGTACATATCATGGATGCACCCACTGAAGTGATTAAAGCTGTGGTTTGTTTATGTGTGATACTTTTGAACCTGTAAGCGTGAATAACTGGGCAGGATCTTTTGTGTAATGATATCAGTCAGTTGGATGCTTGCCATTTTTTATTTATGTGAGCCACCAAGGAAATAACAGATGTCTGCATTTGAGGGATTGTAAATACATCTTTTAAAGGAAGAAGTGTCCCTTGATCCAGAGATCCAAACCATTTTTTTTCAGTCACCAACTTTCTGGTTATTGAGGAGGTGGTGGAAAGGAATTCTCTACAGAGGAGTCTGGAAAAATTGGATTGTCTGAATCACTTGCAGCTAGGCTTCAGATCTGCACGGGACTGAAATGATCAGTTTCATAAATTACTTAAGGCGGAACTTGGATGGAAGTCGAAGAAAGTGCTCTTGGTCTTGCTTGACTTCTCAATTTATTTTATTATTTAAACTTTTATACCGCCCTTCTCCCGAATGCCATTCAGTATCTTTTACTGTATTAAGGTATACTGAAGGCCATCTTTGAGACACTCTACTACATTTCTTTCATTCCTTCCTGATCAAGCTGATCCAGTTTGTGGAATGAAAGGTTGACAGTGATTTGAAAAGACATGCCTAAACATTACAGATCCAAGAACAATATTATCTTTATGAAGACTGAAGATTTGATTTTGTTCTTTGTTGAATTGATTTATTGCTTGCCTACCTACCAAAAAGCCTTATGTAATTTGTTCCCTAGTATTAACAGTTTGCCTTATTTGGATTTTCATAACAGTGGAATTGTTATTGGGGGCTCCTTGGTGTTTCTCTGATCTTGGTTGTTTTCTTGCAGATGTTTCAAACTAGGTAACAACATCATGATGTAGTTTGGGTAATGAAATGTCTGCAAGAAAACAACCAAGCTCAGAGAGCATCAAAGACCCCTCACTTCAACCCTTAGTTATAAATATTTGTAACACTTAGTTACAAATATTAAGAAATAAATTATTTAGGTATGTAATTTTTAAAATAATAACAATTCCAATAAAGCATGCTGGAATTGTTATTATTTTAAAAGTTACATATTTAAACAATCTATTTCTTAAGTAAATATGAATCTGCATTAAACAACAGTGATGAGAATATATACCCTCATTACATCCCTGTTTTGAGTAAGAAAAACAACTGGTTTTCCAACTAAGCATTTTAACCTTGCAAAAGGTGCTCTTATAAAAGACAACAATGACTTGGACAATACATTCGAGTCCTCAAGTATAGCCTGACACTGAGAATCTAGTCTATTCAGCCATAGCCTTGTCTAAAGCCACATGGCTCTTCCTAGTGTGGAAGATCTATAAAAGATTCTTATATTGGCTGTAAGCATGCTCTGTACAAGGTCTTTTCTCGTTATGAACAGGCTGATTCCCTGATAATTTTTACATTTTATTTTACTATCCTTTTAAAATGCAGGCATAAGATCAGCAGGACTTTGTACATGTACCATTGAGAGTAGAGAGCCTCTGCCTCCTACCTCCACAATGACCCAATTGGGTTCTTCAGATTTGCCATTTTTAAGCTGTTTGATAGCTTCAGCAATCTCTGTTTTGCTTGGCTCAACTTCACATAGAGACTGGCCCTGGATCACCAGCTCCTGATCTGATGCCATTGATGAATCATAATTTGGGAACAATCATAATTTAATAATAAGACTGTTAAATCTATGTGCCACTGAACTCTCAATGACTCTTCGCAACAATAAAGCAAAGAAATTACAGTAAAATCAATAAAAAATAAAGATAAAAGATGGCAAGTGTAAAAGATGATGGCATGAAGTGAGGGGTCTCCCTCTCCTTCGCCAAAGGCCTGAGTGAATGTGAATTGAATAGAGCCAAATGCTATTATTTCCAGCACTGCAGCTTTTCATCAATCATTTTAGCAACTTGTCCTGTTGCATTATGGATGCTTGTACTACATCAACTATCCTTACTTGGTGGTGATTTTCAGGCTGGCAAGAAGATCTGCTGATTACTGCACTCAGCTGCTGCCTCCATTTCTGCAGCTACCGCAAAAGTCTCCTTTTCAACTTTCCTCTTTTTGCTAATTTGTTTTTTTTATTGAAAAAGTTTTACAAAAGTTTTTCCCCCTTCCCCTCTCCCCCCCTAGCTCCCTCCCCCTCCCTTCACAAAGCCCCCTCCCCCCCAACTTCCCTGAACAAACACAAGGTATAGTTAAAAATGAAACAAACTTATACTAAAAAGAGTCCTTCCTAACTAAATTATACTACAATTCTCATCAGTTCCTAATCTCCCCCAAAACAATCAGAAATAATACATCCTAATCATTCAAAAGCAGTCTGATAACTCTTAGTCTGATATCTGTTTTGAATATAATCAATCCATTTTTTCCATTCATTTAAATATCTTTCTTGTGTATTGTCTTTCAAAAAGGCTGAGATTTTTGCCATCTCAGACAAATTGGCAACTTTCAATATCCATTCTCCTATTGTAGGTACTTCTTTTTTCTTCCAATACTGTCCTATCAGTAATCTTGCCGCTGTTATTAGATTTAAAATCAGTTTAGTCTCAATTACTATACAGTCCATGATAATTCCCAGCAGAAAAACTTGCAGCAGGAACTTTATCTTCTTTTTCAAAACATTTTGTAGAATCCACCAAATTCTTATCCAAAAAGCCTTAATATTTTTACAAGTCCACCAAATATGAAAATATGTAGCGTCATCACAATTACATCTCCAACATTTTGCTTGCATATCTGGATACATATACGATAATTTCTTAGGATCTAAATGCCATCTGTAAAACATTTTATAAAAATTTTCCCTTAAATTCTGTGCCTGTGTAAATTTAACATTTCTAACCCAATTTTTTTCCCAAGTTTCCAATAATATTGGCTCCTGAAAATTTTGTGCCCACTTTATCATACAGTCCTTTACCAAATCCCTTTCAGAGTCTATTTGTAACACATTATTCAATCTCTTTATATGCTCCTGAGATTGATTTCTAATTTGCTTTACCAAATTTTCTTCATTCTGGACTATACCAATTTTCTGATCTTCCTTCCATCTAGCACGTAATTGCCTGTATTGGAACCAAGTATAATTTTTTCCTTCTTCTTTTAATACATGCAAAAGATTTTAATTGCAAACTACCACTTTCATTATACAAAAGATCTTTATATGTAGTCATTTCCTGAGTCTGTTCTAAATTTATGTTTTCTATTGTATGTCTAGGACTTTCCCACATAGGAACCTTATAATTTAATTTATAAAAATATTTCTTCCAGACACGCAAGAGAGCAATTCTTAACACATGGTTTTTAAAAGCCTTATCCACTTTTTTATCATAAATTAAATATGCATGCCATCCATATAATAAATCATAACCTTCTATATTCAAAATTCTCTCCTCCGTTAGATTAAACCAATCACTTATTGCAGAGAGAACAGCTGCTTCATAGTATAATTTAAAATTAGGCATTTTTAAGCCTCCCCTTTTCTGTGAGTCTTGAATTATTTTCATTTTAACCCTGGCTTTTTTACCTTCCCATATAAATTTGTTAATTCCAGTCTGCCATTCCTCCAAATTTTTATCTTTCTTAATTATTGGTATCATCTGAAAGAGGAATAAAAATCTAGGTAAAACGTTCATTTTAATAGCAGCTATTCTCCCCAACAACATAACTGCAATTTTTTCCAAACCGTCAAGTCCTTCTGAACTTTTTGCCATAAAACCTCATAATTATTCTTATACAATTTCACATTTGATGGTGTAATATAAACCCCTAAGTATTTAACCTTTTTTACAATTTCAAATCCTGTTATTTCCTCTAATTTTTCTTTCTGTTGTTTGGTCATATTTTTTATTATCACTTTTGTTTTATTCTGGTTTACCTTAAACCCTGAGACCTTTCCATATCGATCAATTATATCCAACAGAAATACACTTGAATTTATAGGATTTGTTAAAGTAATCACCAAGTCATCTGCAAAAGCTCTCTATCTCCTTAGATTCTCGTATTTTATCCAATAATGGCTCCAAAGTTAAAATAAACAGTAATGGTGATAAAGGACATCCCTGTCTTGTTCCTTTCGCAATCTTAAAAGCTTCTGTTAAATTACCATTAATTATTATCTGGGCTGTTTGCTGTCCATAAATTGCTCAAATTATTCTTACAAAACCATCTCCAAATTGCATTTTTTCTATTAATTTAAATAAAAAGTCCCAATGCAATAGATCAAAAGCTTTCTCTGCATCCAAAAAGATAAATGCTGCTGATATAAAATTTTTCTTTTCTAAATATTCCAATAAATTAATAATCTGCCTAACATTATTTCTCATCTGTCTCCCTTTTATAAATCCAGATTGATCGGTATGAATTCTACGTTGTAAAGCTAACATTAATCTGTTTGGTATTATTTTAATAAAAATCTTATAATAATTATTTAAAAGTGAAATTGGCCTATAATTCCCAGGTTTAGAACAATCCTGTTCCTCTTCTGGTATCAATAAAATAAAAGAGGTTCTCCATGAAGGGGGAATTCCCCCTCCTAATTGTATTTGATTAAATAATTCTTTAAGTGGACCTAACATCTCCTCCTGTAAATTCCTATAATAACTTACTGTAAGCCCATCTGTACCAGGAGTTTTCCCCATTTTTAATTGTTTAATTACCAAAATAATTTCTTCAGAAGTTATAGGCCTGTTCAATTCTTCCTTTTCTTCTAGAGTTAAACTTTTAACCTTATAATCTTTCAAATAATTATCAATATCCATATCCAATATTTTATCTTTAGCATATAAATTTGTATAATATTCTAAGAAAGCTTTCTTAATTATATCCTGTTGATATCTCTCTTTACCTTTATATTATATTTTTTCTATAATACATTGTTTGTTAGCATAAAGTATATGCTAACCACCTACCAGGTCTATTTTCATTACAAAAAGTATTATGTTTAGCATATTGTATATTTGTTGCCACTTGGTCAGCCATTATCATATTAAATTGACTCTGTAATATCTTTATTGCATCCTTAATTTTTTGGTCCAGCGGGTTATGTATTAGTAATTGTTGTTTCTTATAAATCTCCTCTTCTAGATACCTACGCTGTCTTTGTTGCTTATTTCTCTGTCTATTGTTAATATATATTAACACACCTCTCATAAAGGTGTGTTAACAGGGCCTCTTGTGGCTCAACAGACTAATGCAGTCTGTTATTAACACAGCTGCCTGCAATTACTGCATGTTCTAGTCCCACCAGGCCCAAGGTTGACTCAGCCTTCCATTCTTTATAAGGTAGGTAAAATGAGGACCCAGATTGTTGGGGGCAATAAGCTGACTTTGTATATAAATATACAAATAGGATGAAGACTATTGCTAACATAGTGTAAGCCACCCTGAGTCTTCGGAGAAGGGCGGGATATAAATGTGAATTTAAAAAAAAGGCTTTGCTGGCATCCCAAACCATTTCTATCGATGTTTCCTTATTCAAATTATAATCAAAAAATTCTTTCATCTGCTTTTTACATTGATTTACATTATCCTGATATCTAAACAAATTTTCATTCATGTTCTTCTGCCTTCTTTTTCATACTGCAATTCCATCCAAACTGGGCTGTGATCAGATAAACATCTTGAAAATATTTTAATTTTCTTTACCCTAGAAAGCAAATCATTAAAGGTTAATATGGTTTAAAGGTAAAGGTTACGATGGATTCGTAACTGGCTGACCAACCGCACTCAACGTGTAGTCCTCAACGGAACTACATCCACATGGAGGGAAGTATGCAGTGGAGTACCCCAAGGCTCTGTTTTAGGCCCAGTACTCTTCAACATCTTCATCAATGACTTGGACGAGGGGATAGATCGGGAACTCATCAAATTTGCAGATGACACCAAGCTGGCAGGAATAGCCAACACTCCAGAAGATAGGCTCAAGTTACAGAAAGATCTTGACAGACTTGAACATTGGGCGCTATCTAACAAAATGAAATTCAACAGTGAAAAAAGTAAGGTTCTACATTTAGGCCAAAAACAAAATGCACCAGTACCGTGATATGTGGTACCTTGCTCAATAGTAGTACCTGTGAGAGGGATCTTGAGTCCTAGTGGATAACCATCTAGATATGAGCCAGCAGTGTGCAGCAGCTGTTAAAAAGCCAACACAATTCTGGGCTGCATAAACAGAGGATAGAATCAAGATCACGTGAAGTGCTAGTACCACTTTATAATGCCTTGGTAAGGCCACACTTGGAATATTGCATCCAGTTTTGGTCGCCACGATGTAAAAAAGATGTTGAGACTCTAGAAAGAGTGCAGAGAAGAGCAACAAAGATGATTAGGGGACTGGAGGATAAAACATATGAAGAACGGTTGCAGGAACTGGGTATGTCTAGTTTAACAAAAAGAAGGACCAGGGGAGACATGATAGCAGTGTTCCAATATCTCAGGGGCTGCCACAGAGAAGTGGGAGTCGGGCTGTTCTCCAGAGCACCTGAGGGTAGAACAAGAAGCAATGGGTGGAAACTGATCAAGGAAAGAAGCAACTTAGAACTAAGGAGAAATTTCCTGACAGTTAGAACAATTAATAAGTGGAACAACTTGCCTTCAGAAGTTGTGAATGCTCCAACACTGGAAATTTTTAAGAAAATGTTGGATAACCATCTGACTGAGATGGTGTAGGGTTTCCTGCCTGGGCAGGGGGTTGGACTAGAAGGCCTCCAAGGTCCCTTCCAACTCTGATGTTATGTTATGTTATGTTAATATAAAATCAATACGTGAAAAAGATTGATGCCTATCAGAAAAAAAAGTATAGTCTCTTTCCTCCAAATTTCACAATCTCCATACATCTCTCAACTCAAAATCTTCTATCATCTCAAAAAAGGATTTAGGGAGCTTTGCATGGGCAGGTATCTTTTTAGAAGAAATTCTCTTGTCCTTTCGTGTATCAATTACTCCATTCCAATCTCCTAATATAATATAGGATCTATAATCCCATAAAATCAACTTATCATACAGCATTCTGTAGTATTTTTCTTGATGCTGATTGGGTGCATACATACCAAGCAAAAGAATCTTTTTTGTTTCTAATATAAGTTTGATAGCAATATATCTTCCGTAAATATCTGCCTCTATTAACTTGGCTGGTATATCTTTTCTCAAATATACCACTATGCCATGTTTTTTGTCCAAAGCTGAGCTGAGGCAACAAAATGTTTACCTAATTTGAGTTTATTAAGTACTTTTGATCTGATGATTACAATGTGTTTCTTGTAAGCAAATCACATCATTTCTAAATTGTTTCAAATAATGAAATATTTTTCTTCTCCTCTGAGCTGAATTCAAACCATTGATATTCCAAGTCAAAATTTTATTTGCCATTACTGGCCTGCTGAAGCTTTTGAGTGATCAGCTGAAGATCCTCCTCCCGTATCTTCGGCCTTGCTCCTCCCACCGCTTCTGTAGCAGAATCCTGAGCTTTACTTTGAGTTTGTTGCTCCTTTTCTTTATGCTTCAGGGCTCCCTTCGTCACTCTTTGTTCTTGTGGTCGTTCCTCAGATGGTAACATCACTGGGATCACCTCAGCTTCCACACCCATTTGAGTCTCTTGAATTCTTTTTTCTATTATTTCTATTTCAAGTTTCAACACAGTAGAAAGAAAATCTTTGGCCTTAAGCACAGTATCAATATGATATCTTCTTCCTTGATAATACACTGTCAAACCAACTGGAACTTCCCATCTAAATTGAATCTGGTACTTCTTAAGTTCTTGTGTAAAGAATGTAAAGTCTTTCCTATCCCTTAACATCTTGGGAGGAATCTCTTTCAAAACCTTCAGCTCCTGTTCTCCTATTTTCAAGTTTTTCTGAAATGCAACTTGCAAAATCTGATTTCTCACTGTCCTTTTCAAAAAATAAACCACAATATCTCTAGGAAGTTTCTTCTGCTTGGCGATCCAGGAATTAACTCTGTAAATTTTATCAATTTGATAAGCAACCTCTTGTGGATCAAGTTCAATAAATTCAGCCAGAGCTTCTGATAATTTTTTTAAAAAATCTTTACCTTTTTCTTCCTGTAATCCCCTAATTCTCAGAGCTCCTTCCATTATTCTATACTGCATCACCCCCACTTGATCTTCATTTTTGTCCAATTTTATTTGCATTCCTCCCATTCTATTTTTTAATTGCTGGTTTGACTGAGCAATTTCTTGCACCTCCTCCTCCACTACCTCCAGTCTTTTTGCCAAACCTTGAAAAGCCATCAAAATATCTTCTCTTATCTTTTTATTATCTTCTTTTATTTCTTTTATGTCTTCTCTTATTTTCTCATTATTGTCCATCATCTCCTTAAACCTCTCTTCAAAAACTTTCCCTTGCTCTTTAATCAAATCTTCCAAAGCTACTTCAGATCCCCTTCTGCCACCAGTCTTAGGTGGTTTAGTAGCCATTTCAATTTTTAAAAGTCACAAAATTTAAGTCTAAAAACTTCTCTTTTCCCCTTTAAGTATAGGAGAGCTCACTTCGTTACAATCCACAAGTAACATTTCTTAGCTTCTTAGTTACACAGCCTGTTTGCAGTTTCACTTCACTTCACTTTCACTTCCTCAAAGACGCCATTTTAAACAGTCAGTTAAAGCAAGGGGAAAAAAGTTTCTCTTTTTAAAAGATAGAAGTCAGGAAATCAAAAATACTTGCAATCCAATAGTTGTTCGCTCGTGCTTGTTCCGTCTGCATATAGAAATCCACAAAGAAAAAACGATTAAGCAGAGATGGACACTTTCTTCTTTTCCTGCTTTTTCAGGAGCACGCTGAAGATTGGAGCTTGGTAGGGTTTCAGTGGGACTCAACCCTCCAGGGCTCTGCTTAACAAAACAAAGCCCCTGGGGAGATCTACCACTCCTCCGCCACTCTATCCTCTCCCTTTCTCCCAGGGAGAGAAATTGAAGCCGGCAAACAGCTGTTCTTCGCTGTTTCGCCGGCTTTTATGATATTCAGTGCGGAGCACCTTAATTAGGCGCCCAGTGAAGAAGATGGCACCACCGGAAGCTTTTTGCTAATTTGTTTTGTCTTGTTGGAATTGCAAGCTGCATTGCTTTCTTGTATCGAGTCAAAGGAGTCAGCCATTTTTGACACCGTCTTTTCTCCTTGCAAGGGCAGAGTGTTTCTGTTACTGAGTTAATGGTATCTGCAAATTCAGATTAGTTCTGTCTATTAATAGAACATAATTATAATCCAGTAATTCAGAAGACTCAACGGGAGTTCGAGACAGTAAACCAAAAAAGTTTTCATCAATAGATGGTATTACTAAATAAATATTTGCCAGACATGCATATACTAAATTTTAATAATTATACAGGAAATGACATACAAATTTGTATATGATTTCTACTTATATGCATATGCACCAAGACAAATTCCTTGTGTGTCCAATCACACTTGGCCAATAAAACTTCTCTTCTCTTCTCTTCTCTTCTCTTCTCTTCTCTTCTCTTCTCTTCTCTTCTCTTCTCTTCTCTTCTCTTCTCTTCTTGTTGTGTCTATGGGCCCCGAACCTTGTATTCTATCTGAAGTAAAAACAAAGTTTAAGCATAAAGTATTAGACATAGAAACATCATTTTACTTATGACTGAAACTATTAAATATTTGTCTATGTGATATTTACTTTATCAATTAGCTTTACATGATCTTATTCTTTAGAAATTCAGCAGCCAAGTTCTTCAGCCACTTGGACACTTTTACAGAAGCAGAATTACAGTTTTATAACATTTATTTGCCTATGCTAAAGATTTGATACAGGTACAAGCAACAATTTGCACCAAATATAAGAATACTAGCATCAATAATTTACTGTTCAGAGATTCAAGTATCAAAGGCACTAAACAATTTTACACTTGGCTGGATAATGTGAATGAAATCTAGAAGGATTTCACTAAAAAAGGAACAATTATTTCTTTTAATGAAATGACTCATAAATCTGTTGGTCAGTTTGCTCTAATCTCTCTAGATACAAGTTGTTCAAATGTTTTGAAAATTTTCTTACCATTACAATTTTAAAATGTTAATGTTTACAAACACATACATGTATGAAAAACTTTTAGATATGACCCATGTTGTTTCTTTAGGGAGTAAGCAATGCTATGCAGAAGACAGAAAAGTAGTAAAAATACAATCAAAGATATTAGAGGCACAGATAATAAAGAGTATAAGAAACAGCTAATTTAGCTTATACTAATGCTTTTCTTTACATTTCTCCAAATCTTCATAACTTTTCATGACATCCTACTTTTACATGTCCATGCACTGCTTCATCCTTTTATTTAAACTGCTCCCTTTTTGGGGATATAAATTAACACCATTAAACCATTTATTTATTTATTTATTTATTTATTTATTTATTTATTTATTTATTTATTTATTTATTTATTTATTTATTTATTGTTTAAATTTCTATACTGCCCTTCTCCCAAAGGACTCAGGGCGGTGTACAGCCAAAGTAAAACAATTAATACAAAAATTAAAACCAATTTAAAAAGGAAAATTTAAAGTTGGTTGAACACTTAAAACCAATAAAAAAACCCATTATTAAAACCCCATTAGGCCAGTCTTGCGCGATGGAACAGAAATGTTTTCAGCTCGCGTCGAAAGGTCCAAAGATCAGGGAGTTGGCGGATACCTGGTGATAGCTCGTTCCAGAGGGTTGGTGCCCCCACAGAGAAGGCCCTCCCCCTGGGTGTCACCAGCCAACATTGTCTGGCCGACAGCACCCTGAGGAGACCCTCCCTATGGGAGCGCACTGGTCGATGGGAGGTCACTGGTAGCAGTAGGCAGTCCCATAAGTAATCCAGTCCTATGCCATGGAGCGCTTTAACTAACACCTTGAATTGCACCCGAAAGACCACCAGAAGCCAGTGCAGCCTGCGCAGGAGAGTTGTTATATGAGAGCAATGAGTCGCTCCCTCTATCACTCGCGTGGCCGCATTCTGAACCAGTTGGAGCCTTCGGGTGCTCTTCAAGGGGAGCCCCATGTAGAGAGCATTGCAGTAATTCAGACGAGAAGTGACGAGGGCGTTAGTGACTGTGCATAAGGAATCCCAGTGTAAGAAGGGATGCAACTGGCGTATCAGGCGGACCTGATAAAAAGCTCCTCTGGCGACGGCCGTCAAATGCTCTTCCAACGACAGCCGTGCATCCAGAAGGATGTCCAGATTGTGGACCCTCTCTGTGGGGGCCAATGACTCGTCCCCCACAGACAGCGATGGCCTCAGCTGATTATACCGGGACACCAGCATCCACAGCCACTCGGTCTTGGCGGGGTTGAGTCAGAGCCTGTTTTTCCCCATCCAGACCCGCACGGCCTCCAGACACTGGGACATCACTTCAATGGCTTCGCTGGGGTGGTTAGGGGTGGAAATGTACAGCTGCATATCATCAGCGTACAGATGACACCACACCCCAAAACCATGGATGATCTCACCCAGCGGCTTCATATAGATGTTGAACAGAAGAGGAACCATGACTTTCTCATTTTTCTTCCTCTTGGGTGTTTGCTTTTCATTCACATATTCGTTTTATAATTTGATTTTCTTGCATCCTCTTTCATGACCAAGCCATGTCAATGTACTTCTGTTATATTGATCATTCCTTTTGTATTCACTCCACATTAATTTAGAACTCATTCATTCTTGGTAGTTCTTGACTTACAAACAATTGCTTAGTGATAATTCAAAGTTACAATGGACTTCCCCTAGGCAGTTCGAAAGCATGTTATATGCAAGTAGATGAATAGGTACCACTTTGGTGGGGAAATGAGTGCAAGGTGACTTCTGCAGAATGCTGTCAGCCTTTCTGAGTGTGGAGCTAGCCTGCTTCCTGTGGTGCCTTCTGTATATCTCATGAGCATGAATGAATGGATTAGCACTCTGGCAGCCAAAAACTGCTATGCACTCACACTGAAGTCTCCTGCCCAATGTAACATCGCCGTACACCAAATAGTAATAATGCCTTCACTTGACAATTGCAGCATTGGCTTAATGACCACAGCATTTACTTTACAACCAATGTTCACTTAATAACCATTACAAAAAGGTAATAAAATCAGGTACTTATGTGGTAATCCACATAACAACCAACATGACTTACAATCATAATTCTAGATTCAATTACAGTTGTAAGTAGAGAACATTCTGTATTCCTTTTTTCTTTTAACAGACACTTATCTTAAATACTTCATTCATAGGCAATGAAAGTACTGCTAGGCTTCTCCTGACATAAGTAGCTACCATTTCTCTAGTACAAAGCATGCATTAAATATGGTCTTATGTACAGTTGTATTTACTTCATTAAACATTCATTCCAAATAGGCTAGTAGCTTTCTAACAGAATTTATTCATTTTAAAATTTATTTAGTAAATTCTAATAAAGCCAGGAACGTTGCCAAGAGAATTATTTGGAGAGGTTGGAAATGAAGAATGATTCCAGATATCTGTTTTTGAAAATGCTATATACTGTCTACTTGCTTTTGATGTAGACTAATTAAAAATGATTCAATATTATAAAATGTCATTAAATCTCTGTCAGAAGGGAACAGTTTTAATGATTGATGCAAATGATAGAATATTTCAATAAATGATAGAATCCTTTATTATTCACTTTAATTCTGAGTTAGGAACTTTTATATATAATATGGATAGTTTGCAATCTCTTTTTTTCTTTTCTATATTTAGTTGTAATTGTTTTCTTTTCCTCTTATATATACAGTATACCCCTATCTCTTATCAGAAGGAAAAAGGTATTTTAGGAACTATGCAATTTGTAATTACTTATTTCTTTTTCCTAATGATTTGTCTTAAATTTTATCAGTGAACATTTCCAATAAAAGTATTTTGAAAAACAGTGAAATTTTTGAGAAAGGAGAATCAAAATTATAACTTCAAAACAAGCCCTAAGATTAATTGACTAAAATTATTAAATGCTTTCAGTTACGGTTAGCACCAAATAATTTGACAACAAATATATTATTCCTATATTAGCCAATTAATCACAGCACAGTGCATAACATATATGTCCTGATTAAAATTAGATTCCTGGCATTCAGTGCACTTTTCTTTCCACTCTGAATTTAATGGAGCCTATCCAATGAAGAGGATTTTATTCAGAAATACCTTTTCAAAGGTTAAAGCAAGTCATTTAATTTCAGACACAATTTAATTTCAGACACAATTTCCTGATGCTATAGAAGTCTAGTCCTTAGATATATATAGGAAAAATGTAAAGCTTGTCCATAACCTTTTTGAAATAGTTGCCTGATTCAACATGTCTGAATCCCTTTCCTTGGAAACCCATTCCAGATTTTAAGATCAATGAAAGGAAAATGAGGGAACTGACTTACACTTATCTTCCTGTTTCCCTTCTGCCACTATTTAAGCTGTTGAATGTAATCTGCAAGAAGATCTGTTTAGTTTGAAAAGTAAAGATATTTTTAATTTAAAATACTCTGTTCCCTGCAGACAGAATAGGGGAATGTCTACCCACTTCTCAAATGCATGTTAAGGAAAACATTTTTATTCTTTGTGCCTGGTGCAGAATAATTTTTTTACTTCAGAATTGGATACCATAACTGTGTCTGCTAACTTGGCCTCATAAGACTGGGCAACCACAAGAAGGCATTCAGAAATAGATGCAGTTTTGGGAGCATTTACTACTTATTCTTGCTCTTCTCTTTTACAAATAATTGGTAGGTCACTATTTTGTTACTTTCCAATAAGCTGGAAAGTAACTTACTTTCCAATAAGTTAGGATCTCATTTTTGCCACATGGAACAAATAATCTATAATAACTTTTGTAATACTTTGTTTTTTTAGTTAACACATGAAATCAATGCCCTTCAAAAGAATAGATCAAAATCAACGTGGTAAAAGAATTTTCTAGGAAAAAAAAAATCTGAGCTCAGTTTCTTCATCCGTTGTTCATGTATAAAGTTCATATTCTATAATCCCCCAAACCCCTAAAATGGTCTCTAGTTGTGAGTTCTAAGCCTAAAATTACAGAATAGGAATGGCTATTCCAGTGAATAAAACTAATCCTGAGGGTTAAGACTTGAAAACAGATACCAGTGAAATCGGGAGAATTTTCGTCCAATCCAAATATTCAAGATTAGTCTTGTCATTTCAAATTCTGTAGTGAGCAAAGAAAGCAGACAAAAAAAGTCAGTTCACCAATACAGTCATCACAACTGCATGATGATTTAGTCTTTTTTTCAATAAAATCTACATGCATAATTAATATGTAATAGAGTGCCAAATATAGGATCACATGTTTAAATCAAGACCAAATTCTATTAGGTCTCTTGTTCATTAAAATTTCCAATTTTTTTATTTTTTCTTCATCAATAGCTATTTTGAATATAGTGAATGCTGTAATAGAAGTAATGCATTTATTTATTTAGATCTTTTCTTACAATTGGTAGGGCTTCCACATAGGAGCTACAGAATTATGGATGACCATTACATGGCAGGAAATAGTATGTTTTCTTTCTAATCACCTTTTTGATTTTTACATCCCAGCTAGAGGAGATCTACAATCAATTATGTTATGATAGTAGGTGGAGACACTAAATATATATTGTATCATTCAATTAATGTCAATTTTACGAAACCGCCTTCTGCCACCTATAGCCTCCCAACGACCTGTGCGCTCCCACAGAGTGGGCCTTCTCAGGGTGCCGTCGACCAAACAATGTCGGTTGGCAGACCCCAGGGGGAAAGCCTTCTCTGTGGCAGCACCGGCCCTTTGGAATGAGTTTCCTCTTGGTTTACGCCAACTCCCCGACCTCCGGACCTTCAAGCAGAAATTGAAGAAGTTATTATTTCATCGGGCGGGACTAGCCTAAGTATGCTTTAATGTGTATTTTAATTGTTTCTAAGTGTATTTTAAGGGGTTTTAAGCCGGTCTTCAACCGTTTTAGTTGATGGCCTTGTTAATATTTATTTTTAAATTCTTTTAAATTTGCTATTTATTTGTTGTATTTTAAGATGGCTGTACACTGCCCTGAGTCCTTCAGGAGAAGGGCGGTATAAAAATTTAATTATAAATAAAATAAATAAAATAAATTTTCTTTATGCTGTTACATTATATACATTAAGAATACACTTCTGGTTAAGCATTCTTTGGTTTGAAATCTGATCACAATGGAGAGCTCATCAGATTGGAAGTTCCAAAATATCAATCTATGTCACTTCTACAGAAAAAAAGGTTCCCATTAAGTAAAAAGATTGGAGAAGGACTTCAGCTATCAACCAAATAACAAGAACCACAAATTGTTTCTCATTTAAGAACTTCAGGAAGTGCAAACTATATTAGCCTGAATTGTAAATAAATGCCAAAACTTATTCTTAGCTGTAAACAAATGTTATCCTGTTTTTCCATGCCAGATGTCCATTTGGTTATGGGAACATGGAAGTATTCACACTACTATGCATTTTAAAATAGCAATCAACCACAACACAAAGTCTACTGGAGTTATATGTTCTGAAGAAGTAAAGCAAAACAAAAATATGACAAATATGTCTCAGGACATGGAAAGGAATATATTTAAATCATTCCTGTGATAAAGTGAATCATAAAATACACATTAGGGTAATATGGTTTTTCCACATGGAAAAATAAATGTGAAAATCCAGGCCCAGATGAAGGCAATAAACTGAGAAATATTATTGCCTTTTCACAATAGTAAATTTGCAAGTATTTAGCAAAAGGGGACTACAACACAATGTTGAGATCTGAAAAACATGAACATAAGAAAAGTAATTGAAAGAAAACTCATAATGGGAAACCAATCACATTTCTCCAAATAATTCAACTTTTTTTTCCTTCAGGCAGATTAAAGCAGGGGTCACCAATCTTTAGGACTTCAGGGACCACTAAATTCATAATTTTAAATCCTGCAAACCACTAATATGATCTGCCTAATGATCAGCTGGGTGGGTATGGCTAGGTGGTCATGTGACTGGGTGGTGTGGCCATCTCAATGTCACTCACATTGAGGGGCACCTCTATGGCCTCTAGTCACCCCTCTCCTCCCAGGCACTTCTTGCCTGCCTGCCCAGGCTCCTTACAGCCCCAACAGGAAGCAGTTGTTGATGCTAAGCAGCCACCATGAGAAAGAGTTGGCAAAACAGCTAGCTCAGTTCAAATTGGATCTGACCAAGAAGGAGGTTCAACAGAAACATCTCACTGAGGATTACAAGCATAGGCTTTCCAAGCAGAGGGAAGACCTATGGGAGTGCAAGGCCAGGTACCAGTTCCTGGAAGCTCAGCAGGCTGATATGGTCAGCCAGTTCCAGGCCATGATGCTGTCCCAAGGCCATCTGGCTCTTCGCTACCAGTGGCACTTCCCTCCAGCCTTCACCCAAAGCCCCACACCAGGAGGCTGAAGCAGTCCCCAAGTTGGAATTTCTGCCCCCTCCAACCCACACAAAAACACCCCGAAGGGAGAGACTCTCTGCAGCAACACTATCTGGCCCGGGGGATGGGAGGTATAGTTTGAGGACCCCTGATTTAGTGCAATATAAAAAATGCAAATAATTTTTCTGCAGACCACTAAAATTTTCTCATGGACCACCAGTTGGTGACAGCTGGATTAGGGGACTGCAATAGAAGAAAATAATGTCTAATATCCACAGAAGAAACCATTTAAAGATCATCAAACTGATTCTACATTAATTGGTCAAGATGAAATATATAGTAAGGATAATGCAATAACCTAAAATGACCACAATTGACCCCAAAATTTCTGTTGCTAAATGAGAAATTTGTTAGGTTAACTTTACCCCATTTCATGACCTTTCTGTTGTGGCATGCCAGCGGCCAGCGAAATTGACAGCAGAGTCGGACAGTGAGGAGGTTGGGAAGAAACTTGGGCCAGTCCTGGAGGCTAGGGAAAGCTCAGATGAGGTCTCTGTGTCAGAGGCAGAGAGGGAGTTAGCAGCAAGACAGAGGAATAGCTGGAGCGTGTTCCCAGGGTGCGCATGTGCAGAGCTGCCAGAAGACAAGAACAACTCAGAAAGCAGGATCGACTTGGGAGTAAAGCCACACCTTGGAGGTGATTGGCCCTTCCCACAGGAAATAAAAGAGGAGCGAACAGGGAGTGGGCTTCTGCAGGAAGCAATTCATTCATTCTGTGACTCTGGGAGACTCTGTGTCAAGTTTTACCTTATACTGCAGTTGGAAACAAGTTACGTGGCAGCTTGCCAGATGAGAGAAATATTCCTTTGAAAAACTGTTTAGACAAACCTTGCTGACTGTGAATGAACGTAATTCACAATCATGTAAATAAAAGAGGTTTTGCAGGGACCAATTCCTGCCTCCGGCTTGTTAAGGGAGCCTAGGTAAGAACACTTTCTTGCCATATTTTTTAAGTGAATTGTGGCAGTTGTTAAAGTTAAGAACATGGCAGTGAAGTGAATCTGGCATCCCCATTGACTTTGCTTGTCAGAAGGTCAAAAAAGGTGATCACAGGTGCCTCACTTGTGGGGTGCCGCAGGGGTCGGTTCTCTCGCCCCTTCTGTTCAACATCTATATGAAGCCGCTGGGTGAGATCATCAGTGGCTTCGGTGTGAGGTACCAGCTGTACGCTGATGACACCCAGCTGTACTTTTCCACACCGGGCCACCCCAATGAAGCTATCGAAGTGCTGTCCCGGTGTTTGGAAGCCGTACGGGTCTGGATGGGGAGAAACAGGCTCAAGCTCAATCCTTCCAAGACAGAGTGGCTGTGGATGCCGGCATCCCGGTACAGTCAGCTGAGTCCTCGGCTGACTGTTGGGGGCGAGTCACTGGCCCCGATGGAGAGGGTGCGCAATCTGGGCGTTCTCCTGGATGAACGGCTGTCTTTTGAAGACCACCTGACGGCCGTCTCCAGGAGAGCTTTCCACCAGGTTCGCCTGGTGCGCCAGTTGCGCCCCTTTCTAGACCGGGATGCCTTGTGCACAGTCACTCACGCCCTCGTGACGTCTCGTCTGGATTACTGCAATGCTCTCTACATGGGGCTCCCCTTGAGGGGCATCCGGAGGCTTCAGTTAGTCCAGAATGCGGCTGCGCGGGTGATAGAGGGAGCCCCTCGTGGCTCCCGTGTGACACCTATCCTGCGCAGACTGCACTGGCTACCTGTGGCCTTCCGGGTGCGCTTCAAGGTTTTGGTGAACGTCTTCAAAGCGCTCCATGGCATAGGGCCGGGCTATTTACGGGACCGCCTACTGCTACCGAATACCTCTCACCGACCCGTGCACTCTCACAGAGAGGGACTCCTCAGGGTGCCGTCAGCGAGACAGTGTCGTCTGGCGACACCCAGAGGAAGGGCCTTCTCTGTGGGGGCTCCCGCCCTCTGGAACGAACTCCCCCCAGGACTTCGTCAACTTCCGGACCTCCGAACCTTCCGTCGCGAGCTTAAAACACACTTATTCATCTGCGCAGGACTGGATTAGTTTTTAAATTTGTGGGTTTTTTAATGGGTTTTTATCATTTATTCTAAATTTTTAATCTTGGCCAATTGAATAAGTCTTTTAATCGTATTTTAATAGTATTTATATTGTAATATTATTGTTTATTTTATCTGGCTGTGAACCGCCCTGAGTCCTTCGGGAGAAGGGTGGTATAAAAATTTAAATAATAAATAAATAAATAAATAAATAAATCAATAAATCACATGAACCCCGGACATTGCAACCATCATAAATATGAACCAGTTCCCAAGCATCCAAATTTTGTTTCATGAGACCATGGGGATGCTGCAATGTTTTAAGTATGAAAAATGGTTATAAGTCACATTTTCAGTGCCTTTGTAACTTTGAACAGTCATTAAGTGAACTATTGTAAGTCGAGGAATATCTGTATTAGGAAATGCATGTATCACAGGTTGAATATATGAAAGAACATGCCAATATTTGTACTGCTTTCTCCTCCATTTTTTTGCCATTAAATCATTAAAACACAAGACACATTTTGCCATACAAAATTCTACATTAGTATTTTATTTATTCCTGGTTAGGTTTTCTTCAGTTTCTTGATTAACTGGATTTTCAAATACATGTCTTCAGAAAAAGGTGAATTATTCGAATGGCGAAGATATGTCATTGATATGACATACATGTGGTTTGAGTTCACTTAATAAAAAGGCTCACTTAAGCCTTTGTATAAAGTTCAGAAACATTGAGTTTGGATGAAGTTTGTATTTCAGATTTTCCATTGCCTTTGTTTCTAGTTCAAATGCTGACAGCAACTGCAGAATAATTGGTAGAGTTATGGATCTCTCAAGGTTTATAATGATTCATTTACAAATTGTTGCAAACTCGGATGAGTAGATGTTAACAGCTTCTCTCCTGGAATAATATGACCATTTCAAAAAATGTCATGTTACCTTTAAAGCACTTGAACAATATGTGCTGATAGGTGATTTAAAATATTGCAATTTAACACAAATGTCAAGCTGATTAATTCAGGACAAGCTATATTAGGTACTGAAATAGATGGAGTAGCCAGAGTAATTAGAGTCATGCAGGATATAATTCATCTCTGATGAAGTATTTAGTCAGTTAAAACCTTTGTCTCACATAATGCACATAAAGAAAATGAAAACACATTTTTAAAATATGTGTTCCTGAATTATCAAACAAACAAAAATATCCCCCCAAAACTAAAAGCCAGAAAACCTTGATGATATTTAACAGTTTGATTGACATTCATATTTTTAATGATTATCCCTGAAGATAAAGATAGATGATAGACTGATGATAGATTAAAAACAAAAACAACAATTCTGGCTGTAAAAGACCAAGCCTTAAGAACAAATGCATACAAAGTCAAAATTGAGAAGACAGTAACAAATAGTAAATGCTATCTATAGCAGTGGACCACCTAGTAAGCTGCTGCAAGAAGATCACACTACAAGCAGTGGCATGACAAAGTAGCAACAGTGATGCATTGGAAGATCTGCAAGAAATATCATTGGCCTGCACACAAAAATTGGTGGACCATAAAATAGTGATAGAATATGAAGAAGCTAAATTGCTCTGGGAATTTAGAATTCAAACAGGCACTTGCCACATAACACTCCAGAGTTAACAATTGTCAATAAGAAAGACAAAAAAGTTTTGATTGTGGATGTGGCTATATCTGGAGACATCAGAAGAGAAGAGAAGGTAATGTAGAAGATAATAAAATACAAAGACCTGCAAATAGAAATAGAACTGTGGCAAAAGCAAGCAAAGTTAGTACCAATAGTAATAGATGCCTTGGGTGCAATCCCAAAACAAATGGAGCACAACTTGAACATCATTGACATTGACAAAATCACACTCAGTCAATTGCAAAAGGCAGTTTTACTTGGAGTAGCTTACATCTTGTGACAATATCCATAACACCTTCAAACATCTAGATCTGCCTTTTTCAGGTCCTTGGAAAGAACTCAACAGGTAGACAAAAACACCAAATCCAGTCAGAACTTCTGGCTGACTGTGCAACAAACCATAAACAATAATAATAAAGATGAAGGTGGTGATGGTGATGGTGACGACAGATGATAGAATATCTATTCTCTGAAGCTGTAATTCTAAACCCAACTCCTTACATGGTATACTTCCAGCCTTGCTCACAACTTCTGAACATATAAGAAACTCACCCACCACATAATAGGATCTTTTACTATTGTCTAGCAAGTCAATGCTACTGGGGACAAGTTTATGATAAAGCAAATATCTTCTTAGTACCCATTGGATGGAAAGGAAGGAGATAATTTACTTTCAACAAAATTCTTTCACCTTGTTATCACTTTCTCAGCATAGTTTGGCTGAGTAGTTTGGAAGTGAATATTTCATTTATTCCTATTGCCTGCTCCATCTATCACACTTCTTTCCTAAACCTGTACTTTTAAAAGGAATTGGATTTATGCATAGATTCTGACATATTTGAACGTATTTCCTATAATGAACTATTTATTACAGCTTGTGCTATAAAATATATTATATTCAAAGATCTATGCCATAGTCAAGACTTTAAAAGCTTTCACCCCAATTAAAAAAAAGCAATCTTATCAATAAAATTTCTTGGAAAGAGAAGATATTAAAAATATTTTCTCTGAGAATATTTTGGAAATATTAACTTTGACATCTTCATATAGAGCCAAAATGAAATGAGATATAATGAAAGCAAGAATTCAAGCTGCAGCAGTTAGCTGAAGGTTCTTTTGCTTTCTCCTAGTTTTAGGGAGCCTTTGCTATTTTTGGTGAATTCTCTCAACCTTATCAAACTGCTTTTATTAAGAAGCCTATTTGGAATGACAAGGCTATACAAGTAATGAAAGACTATGAGTTGCACCTACTATTTGAAATGGGGTAAATGTTTGCTTAAATCCCTACTAAACTTTCCTCCCATCACCCAAAAAAGGACTTTATTAGTGGCAGAAATATCTCAGCCTAAATTGTGAGAATTATCTATACAGACAAGAAAGAATGCAGAGAATGTAAACATGCAACCATCTCCAATAGACAGGATGACGATAAATGACTTTTATTCATTTGTATCCTGCTCACCAACTGTTTGATATGGCTGCGGTGTATCCTATATAATAAGGAATATTTTCTAGCTGAGCTGCCCTTGGTTTTGTAAATAGTCAGAGAGATGGCTTGTCCTACTTGTATTTTTCTGGTTTGAAATTTGGGTAGTAGAAAAATCTGAAGCAGAGGATGTACTCTTGGGTACAGTTCACATTCAACAATTAGATAATAGCCACAGAATCCTTTCCCCCTAATATGTGTCCCCCTTATTAGCATTTGGGGAGGGAGATAAAATTTAGTAACTCCCTAGACTAGCTAATTCTTGTCTCCTGTTGCTATTAAAATATGTCTTGGATTTTTACAGTGACTTAAAGTACTACAGCAGAAAAGGAAATGTATTAGGAAGGAACCACTAAAACCCCAAACCATATCTTCTGAACTGAAGGAAATGATGATGATGACAATGAAGATGATATGATTATAGCTTGTTCTTGAAAACTGTTGTGTCTAAAATCTTTAATTATCCTCTTCTGAATTTAAATTAACACTATCACTTAGTGCCATATTGAAGCTATTCTTAACTAGCTCTAAACAGCCTAAATCGGTTAAATGCAATAATGCTGAAAAATTTGGACAGAGCTATTAAATGTTAAACTAGATAAACTAGATAAATATTTCCTTAAAGTATTTTGAATGCATTGAAAGTGAGGACTCAAACAAATCTCAGTGAAGGGAATAGCAAATAGATTGGAAGCTAAGAATACTGCTACTGGGAATTCTAAATATTTTCAGAAAGGCCCAGTGACATCAACAATTGTAATGGACATTTTATGGAAATGCTATTTTCACATACTGTGCCAGATATTAACAGAAAGGTTTACTAAGTATTTCATGCATACTTTCAGGCAAATACCAAAGCTAGCTTTTAATCTGCAATTCTTAACAGTTCATTTGATAAAGGGCAAATTCTGTTTCTCTTCACCCATTTGGAAATTATTTCTCTAGACTTTCATTTGCCATAATTTTATTTCTTTAGAAAATTAGAACAATGAAAGGTTAGTTTGTTGCTTGTCTAAGACAGTTATTATTGCCTCAGATAGTAGCTATATACATTATCCCAAAAAGGACTCTAAAATTTGTGCCATTGAAATCTTTAGTTAAAAAAAAATTAGGAGATTCTATTTATACTATGTTTATTTTTATGCCCATTCAAAAGGAAGAGTCTGTAAAATCTAAGTATGTTTCATTGTAGTCTCTGACTAATATTGAAGTAATAAGATAAAATTCCAATACAGCACATCTGTATATTCATGGAGATAGTCAAGAGTAACATAAACTGGCAATGCCAATGAATTGACTTCAACCATACTTTAGACCAGGGGAGTCAAATTTAAGACCTGTGGGTCGAATCCGTGCCGTGGGGTCATCCTGGAAAATGTAAGGGTCTGGCCTGCATTGCTTTGGCCTAGCCTACCCACGTCACTTCAGCCTGGTCTGCTCACATCGCTTTGGCCCAGTCTACCCAATGTGAAGAAAAAACATTGGGCCAGTTTGGCTTCGGCCCAGTCTACCTGCATTACTTTAGCCCGATCTACCCAATGCAAAGAGAAAACATGCCAGCAGTTTGGAGAGTGGTGTTAAACTGGCTATGCCCACCCAGGCAGCCACACTGAGTGAATGACATCAAGCTGGCCATGCCCACCCAGTCACTCATGCCCACCCAGCCCCGAGGTCTACCACAGCCCTGATGTGACCCTCAATGAAATTGAGTTTGACATTCCTGCTTTAGAATAACAGAATAAGTTGTTGCATTGTAGTTTAGTCTGCTGTTAATAGAAAGAAAGGGGCAATACATCAGTAAAAGAAAACTGTATGATTCAATCACTGATATCTCTCTTTTAAAGGGCCTTTGGCAGGAGAAAGACTCAATTCTATTTGAGACCACAAAAGCTACTGGCAGTAAGATTAGTGAACAATACAAACAGAGTTGGTTCATTTATTGGATTTGATATCAGACAGTTTCATATATCATCTTAAACATTCCATTGATCATTGTGACCCTCAGTAATGTAACATTTGGAAAATTGCTGTAGCATAATATTCAAGGGATTTCTATCCTTACAGAGGATAAACTTTTCACCAATATTTTATTATTGAAGTGTTCTCATTTTTTTTTTAATTCAAAAAGTTTTACAGAAAATTTTCCCGCCTTTCCCCCCACCTCCCCTCCCCCTCCCTTCACAACCCACCTCCCCCCCCCCGACTTCCCGGAACGAGCACAAGGTATAGTTAAAAATAAAACAAACATATGCTAAAAAATTTCGTCCCAACTTAATTATACCCTACAATCATCAATTCCTAACTTCCCCAAAACAATAAAAATAATACATCATAATCATTCAAAACAGTCTGATAACTCTTAGTCTGATATCTACTTTGAATATAGTCAATCCATTTTTTCCATTCCTTTAAGTATCTTTCTTGCGTATTGTCTTTCAAAAAGGCTGATATCTTCGCCATCTCAGCCAAATTGGCAACTTTCAATATCCATTCTTCTATTGTAGGTACTTCTTTTTTCTTCCAGTATTGTCCTATTAATAATCTTGCTGCTGTTATTAGATTTAAAATCAATTTAGTCTCAATTACTGTACAGTCCGTAATAATTCCCAACAAAAAAAATTGCGGCAGGAACTTTATCTTCTTTTTCAAAACATTTTGTAAAATCCACCAAATTTTTATCCAAAATGCCTTTATATCCTTACAAGTCCACCAAATATGAAAATATGTAGCATCATCACAATTACATCTCCAACATTTTGCTTGCATATCTGGGTACATACACGATAATTTCTTAGGATCTAAGTGCCATCTATAAAACATTTTATAAAAATTTTCCCTCAGATTCTGTGCCTGCGTGAATTTAACATTTCTAACCCAAATTTTTTCCCAAGTTTCCAATGAAGTGTTCTCATTTTAAATCATGAATATAACAATAAAAAATATAGGAACATTATAAAGAATAAATGTCCATAACATGTATTTAATGACATGATCATGGGAATATTGCAACTTACATCAGATGTCATTGTATGTGTGTCACCATATTGGTATTACAATTTACCTATGGACATCTCTCTAACTGCCAGCCATAATTTGATTTAATACATCTCTCAAGCAAATTAACTTTCTCTCTCCCACCACTCACACAACCAGGTACAAAACTTTTAAATATAAATATATAAAGCATTTTAGTCAAAAAAACCCACCAAAGTCTATTGTTAGAAGAAATTAACCAACAATAATGAATGTGATAATATATCCTTTGCTAAAAACTGACTTTTTAAAATAATAATAATAATAATAATAATAATAATAATAATAATAATAATAATAATAATAATAATAATAATAATAATAATAATAATTTGTTAGAATGTGTAATAATGCTCAGATTAAGTTTGAATAAAAACTTAAGTTTGGATTAAATTTAAGATGGCGACCAGCAAGGATGCCCCGGAGGAATGCTCTCTGTAAAAGAACTCTTTAGAGTTCTTAAGGAGAGCAATCCCTGAGGCTTTTTGTAGGGTTTTTTCCCCTAAAAACCTTATTTCGTCGCTACCTTGAATTGACGGAGCTGCTGAGACCGCCGCTGAATCCAAACGGCCGTGGGCCACTGCCACCACGGGCTGCCGGCTATCTAGGGCCACTGCGACCGCCATGAGCCACCGCTGCTGAAATAAAGCCACCTGAAGCCGCCGTGAGTTTCTTGAGTCTCCGCGAGTCTCCTAAATCCGCCGCCAGTCTCTGGAAGCCGCCGTGAATCACCTGAACCGCCGTGAGCCACCAGAAGCCGCCGCTAGCCACCAGAAGCCGCCGCGAGCCGCCGCTAGCCATCAGAAGCCGCCGCGAGCTGCCGCTAGCCACCAGAAGCCGCCGCGAGCTGCCGCTAGCCACCAGAAGCCGCCACGAGCCGCTCGACCACCGCGAGCCTCCGCTGACTTGATTTTGAAGTTCCCTCCAAAGAGAACTTCTTTTCTATTAGACTCATCGCCGACCAGCTTCAGCTGCATTGAGCCACGCTACTGAATCAAAACCGCCTGAGATTGAACTTTAAATTTCCCTCCAAAGAGATTCTCGCCTGGGAGGCTAAATTGACTGCCGCTGCCGCTTTTGCCGCCGGAGCCGCCGCCAGCCCCGACACTGCTGCTACCGTGAGTCGCGCCACTTACATTGCCGTCCTCCATCATCGCCCTCCCTCACCGCTTCTAATTTTAAATTCCCCACAACCAGGATTCTAAACAACCAGGATTTAAAAGAATTAAAAACCACCTATCCCCCAATCGGCAGGACTGCTGCAAGACCACTGGTGAGTTCCTAGGAGACTCCAGTCTCCCAGCCTCTATTGACTTTTGAATCTCCCGCCATTACGGCCACCATTAAAGAAGCTTCTTCAACCTCCTAATCTCACCATTTTAAATTTCCCGCCAAATCTCACTGTTACCATAGTGACTCTCCATTACCATAGCAACTGCCAAATTGATTACCATTTAAAGTTAAAGAGAGAGAAATAAAATTAAAGATAATTGATTAAGTGACCGATACTTAATCATTACAAAAATTGGAAAGAGTGTGAAATAAAACAAAGGAATAAGAACGATTATCATTATGCCAGCCAGAAAATCCAACGCTGACAAAATCTTAGAAACAAGATTAATAACTATTGAACAAAACTTAGATAAAAGATTACAAGCTATTTAACAAAACCTAGAAAAAAGAATACTAAATATTGAACAAAACTTAGAAAAAAAAATTCTCAGTTATTGAACAAAGTTTCACAAACTTGATAAAACAAATTTCAACACTAAAAAATGAAAACCCAAATGACCCAAATCTCTTCCAAACTCATCTATCATCACAAATTACACAACCTAATACACAACCTACAACTCAACCTAGACAACAAATTAATACAACACAACCTAAACATCAAATAACTACTAACCAACTAATCAGAGATGCAATGGAGAGAGGACAAAAAATAAATAATGCAATATTATTTGGACTTGAAAACACTAATGAACCAGATATCAATAAGATTCACAACATCATTGGAAATTATAACTCATCAACCATCTTCCCAAATGAAATAATTGCTGTCTCCAGAGATGGACCAGAATATAAAAACAGCGATGGGTCAACAGCACCAAGATTTTGTAGAGTCACATGCATAAACGAGGACAGTAAACGCAAATTCATCTACACTATAAACTCAATTGCTAAATCCAACCCTACCTACAGTAAACTTAGATCACGTCCTGATCTATCCTTTCTACAACGGATACGTTCTCGTGAACTTCGCACAGAACTTAAAAGAAGACAAGACAATGGTGAATCCAACCTATACATCGACTACCGTGCTGATTGCATAAAAAATAAAACCTACAATCAAAAAATCACCTCCAAACCCCCCATCACCCATAACAATCAACCAGCCATCCCAGTATTCAATCAAGTACCCATCACCCTACCACCCATTCAACCAACCATCTTACCAGCCATTCAACCAACAGCCATCCAACCAACAATCCAACCAGCCATCCAAACAGCCATCCAAACAGCCATCCAAACAGCCATCCAATCAGCCATCCAAACAGCCATCCAAACAGCCACCCATCAATCCACTCAACCAGCCATCCAATCAACCATCCATCCAAACAACCTAACTACCATCCAACCATCTATACAACCATCTGTTGTACACAACCCCCAACCTACTAACATCCAAAACTAGGTATGCACGCCCCTTACCTCTTCAACACCAATCACTTCAGATCTCAAATGCAAATTGATAAATGCAAGAAGCATAGTCAACAAATTACCTGAATTTATCCTCTTATTAAACAGTGGCACATTTGATATCATTTTTGTTTGTGAAACATGGCTGAACTCATCCCTTCCTGACTCCATTATCTCAAACAAAGAATATCAAGTCTATCGATCAGATCGTGAAAACCGAAGAGGTGGTGGAGTGGCTATCTTTTACAAAAAGTCACTGAATCTAAAAAATATCCAAGTAGCACATAAACTCTCTCTTCCTGAAACTATAGTATGCGACCTATCCCTTGACACTACTCTTCGATTCTTACTATGCTACAGAGCCCCTGACTATGACATTACCCATGCAAATATGCTAACCTCAATGCTAACATGGGCTACCTCTTGCCCATATCCTCTCATCTTCCTGGGTGACCTAAATCTACCTCTCATTAACTGGACAACTAATGAATGTTCAACTGACCCAATCCATACTACACTATACAACGCTGTTACAAACCTAGGTCTTGAACAACTTGTAACTAACAATACAAGACTCAACAACTGCCTTGACCTCATCTTCTGCAACAATTCAAACTCAATTTACGGACTACAAATTAAAGAACCTTTTTCCAACAGTGACCACTGCATGATTGATTTTCGTCTCAATATACGTCCATACTTAAATCGTCATAACAACAGTACTCCCAACTACAACTTCAAAAAAGCCAATTACGACCTTATAAACAACGATCTTTCATTTCTGGACTGGCAAAATCTGTTTGCAACCTGCATAACCGCTGAAGACCACTATAGAGTCTTCCTACTTGAAATCAATAGAGTCATTAAACTATATGTACCACAAATGACTACCATGACCAAGAAAAACAAACTATCCATATCAATAAAAAAGCTTCAATCAAAAAAAATCCTCTGGAAAAGAAACAAAAAGGCTATGTTACAAATTTCAAAACCGCTACAGAAACATATGCAACCAAATAAAACTGAATGCACAAATTACCACACCAAGCAAGAAGAGAACCTTCTGCACAAATTCCAATCGTGCCTTTTATAATTTTGTCAACAATAAACTTAAAGACTCAAGATCCATCCCACCACTAAAAGATTCTAACAACAAAGAATGCAATGACGAAACAGTCAAAGCAAACCTCTTCAACATTTTCTTTGGCTCAGTTTTTGTTAACTCCGATAACACATATCCGACATTCCACAAACGAACCAGCAATGACTATGATGATTTAACTCATATAGATTTCACAGAAGACAATGTTGGAAAAGCTCTTCACAACTTAAAACCATCGCTTTCTATTGGACCCGATGGACTATGTGCATACTTCTTAAAAACTTTCCATTAATATAGCAGAACCCTAAGTATTATCTTTGATAAAGCTTTCACTACCAGTTCTCTTCCCAAACTTTGGTCACTAGCCACAGTCATCCCTATCTTCAAAAAGGAGACCCCAGCTTAGTCGAAAACTACAGACCGATCTCCCTTTGCTCGTCACCTGCAAAGTCATGGAATCTATCATCAACCAATCCATTACCTCACACTTAGAAACTAACAACCTACTCTCCAACAAACAATTTGGTTTCAGGAAAAATTATCATGTAACTTACAACTTCTCCACTGCAAAAACATATGCAACCAAATAAAAACTGAATGCACAAATTACCACACCAAGCAAGAAGAGGACCTTCTGCGCACAAATTCCAATCGTGCCTTTTATAATTTTGTCAACAATAAACTTAAAGACTCAAGATCCATCCCACCACTAAAAGATTCTAACAACAAAGAATGCAATGATGAAACAGTCAAAGCAAACCTCTTCAACATTTTCTTTGGCTCAGTTTTTGTTAACTCCGATAACACATATCCGACATTCCACAAATGAACCAGCAATGACTATGATGATTTAACTCATATAGATTTCACAGAAGACAATGTTGGAAAAGCTCTTCACAACTTAAAACCATTGCTTTCTATTGGACTCGATGGACTATGTGCATACTTCTTTAAAAAAACTTTCCATTAATATAGCAGAACCCCTAACCCCTCTTTGATAAAGCTTTCACTACCAGTTCTCTTCCCAAACTTTGGTCACTAGCCACAGTCATCCCTATCTTCAAAAAAGGAGACCCCAGCTTAGTCGAAAACTACAGACCGATCTCCCTTTGCTGCGTCACCTGCAACGTCATGGAATCTATCATCAACCAATCCATTACCTCACACTTAGAAACCTACAACCTACTCTCCAACAAACAATTTGGTTTCAGGAAAAAAATATCATGCAACTTACAACTTCTCCACTGCAAAAACATATGGACTTCAAATCTTGATCAAGGCAAATCAATAGATGCAATCTACATAGACTTCTGCAAAGCTTTTGACTCAGTAGTACACGATAAACTTCTCCTAAAACTAACATCCAATGGCATCTCAGGATCCCTCCACAAATGGATATCTGCTTTTCTGTCTAACAGACAACAAGTGGTCAAAATTGGCAATGCTTTATCGAATCCTGTTCCTGTCAAGAGTGACGTTCCTCAAGGCAGCGTCCTTGGACCAACACTCTTTATACTATACATTAATGATCTCTGTGACCACATCTCAAGTAATTGTGTTCTCTTTGCTGACGATGTCAAACTATTCAACACCACAGACAATACTTCTATTATTCAAAACGACCTTGATCATCTATCCACTTGGTCTAAAAATTGGCAGCTCCAAATTTCAACCAGGAAATGCTCAGTCTTACATGTAGGGAAAAAGAACCCAAAAACTAAATACATAGTAGATGGGCATTATCTTACAGACGACCCCCATCCTGTCAAAGACCTTGGAGTTTTCATGTCAAATGATCTAAGTGCCAAAGCCCACTGCAACTACATAGCAAAAAAGGCTCTAATTGTAAACCTAATTTTGCGTAGCTTCTTTTCCAAAAACACCACACTACTAACCAGAGCATATAAAACATTTGCAAGACCAATTCTAGAATTCAGCTTGCCAGTTTGGAACCCTCACCACATCTCTGACATCAATACAATTGAACGTGTCCAGAAATATTTTACAAGAAGAGTTCTCCATTCCTCTGAAAACAACAAAATACCTTATCCCACCAGACTTGAAATCCTAGGCTTAGAAAACTTGGAACTCCGTCGCCTTCGACAAGACCTAAGCTTAACTCACAGAATCATCTATTGTAATGTCCTTCCTGTCAAAGACCTTGGAGTTTTCATGTCAAATGATCTAAGTGCCAAAGCCCACTGCAACTACATAGCAAAAAGCTCTAAGAGTTGTAAACCTAATTTTGTAGCTTCTTTTCCAAAACACCACACTACTAACCAGAGCATATAAAACATTTGCTAGACCAATTCTAGAATACAGCTCACCTGTTTGGAACCCTCACCACATCTCTGACATCAATACAATTGAACGTGTCCAGAAATATTTTACAAGAAGAGTTCTCCATTCCTCTGAAAACAACAAAATACCTTATCCCACCAGACTTGAAATCCTAGGCTTAGAAAACTTGGAACTCCGTCGCCTTCGACAAGACCTAAGCTTAACTCACAGAATCATCTATTGTAATGTCCTTCCTGTTAAAGACTACTTCAGCTTTAATTGCAATAATACTAGAGCAACTAATAGATTTAAACTTAATGTCAACCGCTTTAATCTAGATTGCATAAAATATGACTTCTGTAACAGAATCATCAGTGCTTGGAATACTTTACCTGACTCTGTAGTCTCTTCCCATAATCCCAAAAGTTTTATCCAAAAACTTTCTACTATTGATCTCATCCCATTCCTAAGAGGACCATAAGGGGCGTGCATAAGCGCACAAACGTGCCTATGGTTCCTGTCCTATTGTCTTTTTTTAAAAAAATATATATATATATATGTTTATTTACTATATAATCTTTTTGTATGATACCTACATATATTGTTGTGACAAAATAAATAAAAATAAATAAATAAATAAATAAATCACGCTTTAAAGACCAGCAGAAGTGAATTCCATTTTTGATTCCATCTTGATTAATTGTTTTAGCTGAATAAATTTTGTAAAATGAACTGAAAGAACTCAAGAAGGGCCCAAAAGAAAATTAAGTTCTTGTTTAATTTCAGAGAGAAATTAGAATACCCATGGTTCACAAATTTTCTGTTGAACTCTTAATATTTTCCACGAGTCAGATATAAAGCTGCTGTTTTTTCCACAACTTTGAATACACTAGGAAAAATTTAAAATTAGCAGGGTAGTTACTAATTCTTAATTCTTTCTAACTCAATTATTATGAGTGACCATAGGAGGCATCTGTATTTAATTCTATAGAACAAAATATGCCCCCTATTTATGCATCTGTTTCTGTTGTTCCTTGTATTGTGTTTATATGTTTGGGGTGTATCTGTACACCAGAAATCCTGGAACAAACCATCTAAGGTCCACTCTGGATCATATGCCTAGGAAGAAGAATGGACGGAGGGTGAGTTGAGGAGACTTGGAGTACACTTCTTCTGTTTGAACATATGGGTGGGCAGAAATGATTGAAGAATGCAGTCTTGCAGATAACCAGACCCTCTGCCATGAAGATAAGACAAAATACTGAGAAAGTAAGAAAGGTTAACAGCAAATTGTCAAAATGGGAAATCAGCTTCCAGTCTCTTCTTTTTCAAATGAGATCTATTAATTTGAAACATGGCTGGCAGTGCAGTGCTTTGGAGCATACGAGAACACAAATGTTGCCAACTTCCATGTACAGTTCTTTAAAGCAGTTGCATCTTTTCCTGTGGTAATTCAAATTCATACAATTATGTTTGATGTTGGTAGTGAATAATAACTATATTAAATAGAATATCCTTAGAAAGTATTTTCCCTATTTTTCTACAACTCTTCCTAAACATGGTCACTTTTGATGAAAATAATTAAGATACACACATACTTACAAGATAATTTTTGTTTTTATAAAGTGGCTTTTCCATTAAGCAATATTAACTTGATTCATTTGCAATAAGTAAAATCTATAAACTGTTTATAATTCTTTACTTGCTTTTTCTAGCAGAATATCATTTCCCAGATAACTGTTGCTTCTCCTTTGTTCTTTCCTTGCTCCAGATAAGATAGCAACTGCTCCTATTCACTGATTAAAATCAGATCCCAACATAAATACAGCTTTCTCTTGCAAACATATATTCACAGAATATGTTTCAAAGGATTAATCATTTGAAAATCCCACCATAGGAGAAATATCTTTCTTTGTAAGAATTTAAAGTGGATTTTACCCCCTTTTTCCTCACCTTGGGGCAATGACTGAATGAAAATTTGGGGAGATGAACCCAACACACTTGCAGAATATCAAGAAGAAGAAAACTGAATTCAGATTTCAGCCATAAGAAGGATTTCTAGAGAGGGTGTACTTTCCAAGAAGTGCATGTGGAGATAGCAAAATTCCCATGAGAGATGTACAGGACATATAATAAGCACCTATATGTTTGAATTAATCTTCAACTGTCATGTATTTCACAAATTTACCATCAATTAACTTTTACAGTTATTTTAAGGAGTTGCTTCCTAAATGCTTTTTTTCTGCTGTCCCTTTTACTTACTAAGAGTCTCTACATGTAATTATGGATAATAAAATGAGTCAGTAGTTGCTGGGTGCGGGTAGGATTATTTTTAAACCAGACCTACTGATTTATGGAAATGCAGTAAGTGGGTGCACAAGGGAGGAAACATTTCTCCCACAGAAACTTTTGTAATGTAACTTCAGCTGAAATGATCTTAAACTCAGTGGCTCTCATGGGATGAGGAGGTAACTGTCTTTTTATAGCTCTAGAGAGACTGCCTTCGGAACAACCTCACAGGGCATGGAAATTTGCAACGCTAACACAAGGCAGTGCAATTATTGGCTTCAAAAACAGGATGCCTGAATCAGACATTCCATGTCCCAGCTGGACCAGGACTAGAATAAGCATATTAGGATGTTCTTGTCCACATAAAGTGAGGAAGGAAGATAGAATTAGGGAAGAGTCAAGTTGTCTGAGGTTACAAAACACCAAGAAGTTCATATAAAGTTGCTACTGAAGGAATCATCAAGATCAATCTGTGAGTCAACTAATAATAGACTTATCAATTCAAAAGAATCAGATATGAGTGAAATTAATATGAAAAGCTGTGTGATCCAGGAAAATAAAAAAGAAACTGAAAAACTGAAATAAATCCAGTTTTCTGGATTAAAAAATTGAAATAGCTTTCTAAAAACATCGGCAATAAGGTGCTTCATTTGAAATGCAAGTTCTCATAGTAAATTTCTTCTTAGTTTAAGTCATGTTCACTATCCCGTTTTTTAGAAGTACATTTTGAAATGCTATTATTGGATGATGGTTCAGAAAGTTAAATTTAATCCACACATACAGAGTAGGGCTACCAAATCTGGGTTGCAAAAATCCATCTGGCTTTAAAGAATTCATCCTTGTGCCATCTAGTCTAGTCTGCAGATTGCAAATCATTGACAGCTGCTCAAACATGGCTTCATCTTGCTTGAATTTGTTCATTTGACATTATAATATTTCTCCAGAGTACATCTCTTGTTATCTCATTTTTATAAGTAGATGCAGCCAGGAAGCATTATCTAGCCAGCTGAATATAAAACATGTGATGCATCAGTCAGGAATAAGAGAAATAAGGGAGTTATTTAGATTAAATAAATAAATATTGCTGTGGACCTGGTGGCTCAGTGGATAAGACAGTGAGCTTGTCAATCGAAAGGTTGGCAGTTCAATGGTTTGAATCCCAAGTGCCGCGTAACGGGGTGAGCTCCCATTACTTGTCCCAGCTTCTGCCAACCTAGAAGTTTGAAAGCACATAAAAAATGCAAGGAGGGAAATAGGGACCACCTTTGGTGGGAAGGTAACAGCATTCCGTGCACCTTTGGCATTTAGTCATGCTAGCCATATGACCACGGAGACGTTTTCAGACAGCACTGGCTCTTCGGCTTTGAAACGGAGTTGAGCACTACCCCCTAGAGTCAGGAATGACTAGCACATACGTGCGAGGGGAACCTTTACCTGTTTAGATTAAAGGAATTGCCCTTATTTGAAGGATGAAGTGGAATGCTTAATATTATACTTAAAGATTTTATAGCCATCCATTTGTAATCATGATGATGCCAAAATTTACGCTGACATGACCTAAGCTTCATCTTTTTGTATGTGCATCACAACATCACCCTCAAATACATGAAAGTGTTTATCTTGAGTCATCACACTGTACAACACATTTCATCATGTTCTACCTTGGCATTCCAGCACATTTTTATGGGAGATCTGCCTTTTTCCTTTAAATTCCTAAGTCCCAGATATGGTCTGCAGAGTCATTTTTTTTCAGTGATTATTTTATGTAATAGATACTCAAGCAGGTGGAGAGCATGAACATTCAGGAAGTGAACTTGAATAGGCAGATGAACTAGACCAGGGGTCTCCAACCTTGGCAACTTTAAGCCTTGATGGACTTCAACTCCCAGAATCCCCTAGCCAGCTGGGAGTTGAAGTCCACCAGGCTTAAAGTTGCCAAGGTTGGAGACCCCTGAACTAGACACCAGATGTAAGTTTTCCTTATGTCGACTCCATATTATGAAGTAATATGAAGTAAAAATAGAAGTATTTTTGCTTAGTTAAAGATAATACTCTTAGAGTTATGAAGTAAAATAAGCATTTCTATCATTCAGTTTGGCTGGATTCAATAATGAAGAACTTTATTAGTAAGTCACATTTTGAAAGTGTTAGAATTATTAAAATTTGTGTACTGATGGCAGACTCATTTATTCTTTTTCAGAGTATGATTCTGTCTTATATTTAATAGTGATCATCGGCACAGCATTGCCATTTATGTATTGTAATTATAGTAAACAAATGGTCTTTTTGAGTGACATCAGCAGAGATAGGAAGTCATTTTTGCCAAGTGTGTATATTGCTTATTTTCAGGCTATATATTTGCAGCGCTGTAAACTGTCACAAAATAACTTATAAATATTTCATCATTTTCATTAATAAAAAATGTAGAATTTTGTTTCAGTTAGATGGCATGATGGCTGAACTGTCTGTGATGTTTATTATTAAGCAATTACCAAGCTCAGCCAGGATTGCTTTAAATGGGGTGTTGGGTTTATACCAGCAACTGTTTCTGTTAGTGCATGTGATCTAAGAAGATGCTTTTAAGCATCTGTACAAAGTGTAACATTTTCTGTAATTATGAAACATAATCAACAGGACTGAACATTTAGAGGCCTAACTCTTTCCATTCAAATGCCACTTTTTTAAAAGGCACTCTATACATTAAATGTGAAAGTTACTAAAATCAGTGAATTAGGTCATCTCTAGTCCTGCAGTGGAAGGATACTGCAAAATCCCCATTCCCTCCTGACTGCTGGGAAAAAGATATTGTAAAATCTCCATTCCCACTCCACTCTGGGGCCAGCCAGAGGTGCTATTTGTTGGTTCTCTGAACTACTCAAAATTTCCACTACTGGTTCTTCAGAACCTGCTGAATAGCACCCCTGTTTGAAGATTTATTTGTAATTGCAGTATGTGAAATGATCAGTAAAGTTGTAATGCCATGAAGTACGGTTCTGTAAATATTTGTTATATTAATGCAACTGAAGCAAGATATCTCAGAACTAGAGAAACCACAGGTGTGGTAAATGAAAAAATGTGTCCATTAAGAAAAAGCTGTATGAAAACTGTATGAGTGTTCATAGGAATTAAAAAAAAACACATACCCAAACACACATACCTGATACAAACATGAAGCAAAAATGGGAAAATAAGAATCTGAGCAAAATCAGGCTAGATTAATCCATCCTTAAAAGAAAAACTTTTAGTTGCATGTGCTTACCCTATAGATAGAATAATATTCTCAGAACCACAAGACCTGTGTTCTGACTCAGCCTTAGCAGAAACAAGTAACAGACTCCTTGACCCCAAAAAACCCTCTTTATTATCTCCTATGAATTAATGGCATTCACAGACCAAAAAATCCAGACAATAATCCTTCAAAGAGTACTGTTACTACAAATACTGCAGTAACAGACTTTATCAGTTCCTTGAGATAATTGCCAGACAAGGAGCTTCCACTACAAAGCTGTAAATTATGTTCTGGCAAGCAGTTTCTGAGGCAGCAAGCATGATGAGCCAAATCTTCCAAAATCTGAACAGTTGTCTCCTACAACCACTACTCCCCTTTCCTTTTATTCCCCAGCCAGGGAGAGGCCATTCAGGATCCACGTGTGCTTTGCTTCCCTTGTCAAATCCTTGTCCTCAGTTGTTCTCTCCTAACAGCTCTGAGCATACGCGCATCTGGAACAGGCCCCAGCTGTTCTTCCTCCCCACTTATCTCAGCTTCCAAAGGCAACTGCTTCTCTGGTGGCTGGGAAATGTTGGATGGCCCTGGCAGAGCATCCAATAGAGCCTTCCTCAGACTCCAGAACTGGCCCAGGTTCCTCCCCAAACTCCTCATTGTCCAAGTCTGCCGCCAGCTCCACTGGCAGCTAGTGGGTCACAACAACCTGAGGATTAGGTTGTTGTGACCCACAAACACATAAGGATTAGGATTGACTGATTAAGGTTCTAATGTTATCAACAAATTGGTTTTTACATCTTGAAATGTTTAGTTTCAACTAACTGATGAGGAAGTAGTCTGTCTCCATTTTGAGGGTCATTTATATTGCTGTTTAAGGGCTGAATAGCTATCTAATTATGGAATGATCACTGTTCTTTGACTGCTACTCAGTTAATGAGTTTTCTTTATTGAATTTCTATAGCTGCCCATATCAGTCAATGACTCTGACTAGCTTACTATTCCAAAAACAAATTGGAAATTTTACTAAATAATAATAAATAATACTAAAAACATTTTAAAACAATAAAAATAATAAAAGAGTTTGGACTATAATAGTTTTATTTATTTATTATGATATTCATATGCTTCCTGTCATAGCAAGAAGTGACTCTTGGCAGCTTACAACAAATAAAAGAAACAGAGAAAACATTAAAATATTACAATAATAAATATAACACTAAAATTAATCTTAAAATTGACAAAGATGGTGAGGAAGGAAACAAAGTACACAGGGGGTGAAAGCAGAACCTTCTTTTAGTCCATTAGCTGATGCGCCTCCATCAGGGCCCTGGACCAATTGGCAGAGCCCTTAGAGTACTTATTCTCATTTCTAGTTTAGTAGCATGTAATTTTGTCCATTTTTATACAAATAGTTTGTGGAAAGCCAGTTTGGTTAAGGCATCAGGCTAGAAACCAAAAGACCATGAATTCTTGACCATAAATTTGGAAAAAAATCCCTTGAAACAAAACTTCATCTTTTCCTCCTATTTTGTGAAAGTGTATTACATATTAGAACTTCATACAGATTAAGTTGTTATCAGCTCAATGTTGTCTTTACTGTGAATTCTTTAAAATTATACATATATCTCTCTGAAATCAATACACCAGAAGTCACCTATTGATTTAAATTGATTTAAATTCATCTAGTCTGCTTTGATTAAGTCTGTGATGAAGCCATAATAGAGTTTCAACTGTTCCCATACAAGAGGAAAAATAGGATGGCAAACAAGATATAGAATAACATAGAATAAGCAGGTTGGGGGTGACCTAGGAGGTCTTCTGCTCCACCTCCCTGCTCAAGCAGGTTGAAATTGAAAATTACTAGGAAGAAGTAAACCTTCAATTTTATTGTAACTATATAATCCTATACAAAGTTTCAAGACTTACATTTTCCAGAATAAAATGTGGCTTATTTGAAGTTTTAGGTACAGGTACTCCTTGATTTATTACCATGACTGAGCCCCAAATTTCCATTACTAAGAAAGCTATCTATTAAGTGAGTTGCATCTCATTTTATCACTTTTTCTGCCACAGTTCTTAAGCAAATCACTGCAGTTATTAACTGAATCATACCATCATTAAGTTATAAGTAGTAAAGTTATACTGAGTTGCAGCCATGACATAGACAAATTCATCTTAGAAGATGGAAGAGGGGAACAGAAGAATACTGCCTGAGAGAACATCAATCCCTGAATCCTACTGGCTTAAATTGAGATGAGGACTGTGCAATCCTGGTGTTTGCAGGCTTCCTTTTTCATCCATATCTTTAAGTGTTTCCTCCTATTATTACTAAAAGAGGGTTAATCAGTGTACTCTTTCCAAACCAAGGTTCTAGGAAGGCTTCCTAAATCCATTCTTCATGCCTCCAAGTGTTCTCTTTCTCTTCCCATCTGTGGAGCATTAATACTGAAGAAAAACTAGCTATAAAGGTTTCCAGTGTGGGACATCTAGTGGCAGATGTTATTTTCTACCTGGCCAAAGGGAAATCACTATTGCTATGTTCTAAAAGTCATCTCTTCCTGAGAAGAAAACACTGCAACTTTAATCCTAGGAAGAAAATGGTAAAAATTGTAAAAGAAACTACAAATGTATTTGTTGGAGTGATTTGAAAATTGACAGGGATAATCACTAGAATTGGAAAGTTTGAAAAGGAGCAGATTGATCTGTAAATGTAATCACACTTAATCAGAATAGCTCAACATTTCTAACAAAAGGCTCTCTATTTCTATGCAATAATCAAGAGAAGGGGACCCTGATGTTGGTTACTTGAAATATAATTCCTGTTAAACATGGATGGTGACAAGAAATTGGACCATATTTTAATAGATTTGGCACACAACCATGACAGGGTAAGCAGCAGGAACCAAGACATCTATCTTGGGAATCCATTATATAGTGACAGAAAGATATGAGTGCTGGAGAAGTACAGAGCCTGAAAGAGGAACTAGAGAGGATATGGAAAGTAAAGGCCAAAGTGGTCCCAGTGCTGATAGGAGCACTCGAGGCGATGATTCCTAAGCTGGGAAAGTGGCTCCAACAGATCCTAGGAAAAACATCAGAGCTTTCTGTCCAGAAGGATGCATTGCTTAGAACAGTTTAGAACCTACACAGAACCCTCAAATTCCCAGGCCTCTAGTAGAACCTGAGTCTGAGGAAGACACATACCACTTATAAGGGAAAGAAAGGATTTTTTAAAAAATGTGTATCTGTCTGTATTTCAAATCTACCACAAACTTTTAAAATAAGAAATGTGCCCACTGAATCAAAAAGTATGCCAAAATCTCATCTATGAACTATTATTCAAGTTGTTGTCTGTTTGTTTGTTTATTTAGTTTGTCAAACATGTACAAGGTAACAGGTATAAGTATTTGCAGATCCCTCGCATCCTGGACATAAACTGTTTCAACTCCTACCCTCAAAACGACACTATAGAGCACTGCACACCAGAACAACTAGACACAAGAACAGTTTTTTCCCGAAGGCCATCACTCTGCTAAACAAATAATTCCCTCAACACTGTCAGACTATTTACTGAATCTGCACTACTATTAATCGTTTCATAGTTCCCATCGCCAATCTCTTTCCACTTATGACTGTATGACTATAACTTGTTGCTGGCAATCCTTATGATTTATATTGATATATTGATCATCAATTGTGTTGTAAATGTTGTACCTTGATGAACGTATCTTTTCTTGTATGTACACTGAGAGCATATGCACCAAGACAAATTCCTTGTGTGTCCAATCACACTTGGCCAATAAAATAAATAAATAAATAAATAAACATGGACATGAACACAGAAAACGAGTACAAATAAATGGGGACAGTAGGACAGGGATGGTAGGCATGCTGGTGCGCTTATGCACGCCCCCTTTATGGACCTCTTAGGAATGGGGTGAGGTCCAGGGTAAACAGTTTAAGGTTGAAGCTGTGGGGGTTAGAGGATGTAACAACAGAGTCAGGTAGAGCATTCCAGGCATTGACCACTCTGTTGCTACAATAGAGTTTGGAGCAGTTAACCTTGAGTTTATATCTATTGTTTGCCCATGTATTTATTGAGGTTGAAGCCGAAGTAGTCGTTGACAGTTAAACTTTGGATGATAAATGTCTATAAATTTGCATACCTCTTGATAAATCTCTACCAAGTTATTCATTTCCAATGTGATCTAAAAGCAGGCAAAGTATACTATAAGATTTTTTTTAAAAAATCGGATCTGTTTAGATTGACAATATCTCATTTCAAAAAAGCTCTTTTTTATCTATGAAGTGAAATAGTGAAATAGAGTGAGCTATGTTTAGAGCAAGCCTCATCATTTTGTTCTTTGCCTGTAAACAGATTGTGACATCTTTTAAAGGGACAATTATATGTTACTTCAGTTGGATGATTTATCAATTTGTCAACTCAAGGACTTTATCATGCGCTTTATATTCAGAGACTAGATATAGGAGTGGTTACTTGAAAATAATGCAGTGGTGCTTTGGAAATTGCCGTAGTGTATGACTAGTCTCGTACCCTCAAAATGTGTTGTAATTCCAGCTCCCAGAGTTTTAGGCAGTACAGACAATGGCAAGATCAGATGAAGAGATTCCATAAATGCTACCCCTTCCCTTAAATAGCCTTCAGTCACAGTTGGGGCTTGATATAAAGCCTCTTTATAAACATGTGGAAGGGAGAAGTTCACGGCACTTTTTCCACTGTTCAATAAATTGAGTATGCAAACACCAGGATTGCACAGTTTTTCCAGGCTGGGCTTGGGTTTGGAATGGCATGACAGAAACAACATTCTAAAAAAATAATAGGCCAAGCCAGGACAAACTGTAAATCTGATTTTATTTACAGCAATTTTATCTTAAATTTTAGATACATTAAATGTAATGCTGAATAGTTTTCTCTTTTCTCATACTCAAATTCAGTTAGCAAATTTGGAAGACTCTGAATGTTTGGAAGCTTTACATTGCTATGATGTGGGTACTGAATTGAGAGTCAGCTATTATTAGAGTTAATCAATTGTATCAACCACTAATCATTATTCAGCTTCAAAACTGAACTGCAGAGAAACAGTCTGTTGCGTAATTGAAATAGCAAGAAAAAGAAGAAGCAGAAATAAAACTGCTATATATATAAAAAGGGAATTGCCTCTTCTTGACAAAGAAATATCAACTATTTTAGTGACTTTTTCTTTTTTGTTTTGCTTTAGTATACAGTAAAAAAAATTATTTAGCCCTGCTATGTTGTACAACTGAGAGTGTAAGTTGAGTTCAAGTCTAAAGCTTAATCAAAACCACACAAAGTTGAGTATTCAGGAACTTTGCCGAGGTCTTATCGATGAGGCTGACATCTGGGATCTATGTGCCTCTACTAAACTTGACCTTTTTAGGTGAAGGTTAATATTTAGCATGTGCTAAATATGCAGAAGAACAACATGACTTTGACTCCTTGTGGCTTGGTCCTGTTATCTACTTATGGAAAGGACTTTGGACCGGTTGCTTTTATGATTTGCCCTGCGAGCCAACTTGGGCCGTCCCCATAGTTGCGGGCCCACACTCGATCGCCTATGCCCATTTCCTTGTTTTTCTAGTTCCCCTTGTAACCCTCTGGTGTGTAATGGGGATTCAAGCAGTCAAGTGGGCACGGAGTTTCCGTCCCATCAATAATTCGGCTGGGCTTCTGCCTGTAGCAGTGCTTGGGGTTCTGTGCTGACGGCCAGAAAGAAATCTATCTTTGTTTCCTCTTTTGTTCTTTGCAAAGACTTGCCCTTGCCCCAAAGAGTGCAGCAAGTGTTGCACCACGGAACTGGGTAAGCGCTTTTCTGTAAGGCTTTGTTTAGCCGCCTTGTAGTCAGCGCAGATTCTAATTGACCCATCTGGTTTTACTGGGGTGACGATTGGCGTCTACGGGCAGTTGTTGGTAGGCTTGAGCCAAGTCTAACTTTGCAAAGACTTGCCCTTGCCCCAAAGAGTGCAGCAAGTGTTGCACCACGGGAACTGGGTAAGCGCGTTTCTGGAAGGCTTTGTTTAGCCGCCTTGTAGTCAGCGCAGATTCTAATTGACCCATCTGGTTTTACTGGGGTGACGATTGGCGTCTCCCACTTTGCGTGGTCGACTGGCACCAAAATCCCCTGATTTATGAGCTTATCTAGCTCCTTGTCAATTTTAGGTTTTAGGGCAAAAGGGACTCTCCTTGCCTTTAACCTAATGGGAGCTACCTGGGGGTCTAAGTTGAAGGAAATAGGGGTCCCCTTGTACTTGCCCAGGCAGTCCTTGAAGACATCTTCGAACTCGTTCATGAGTATGTCTTTCAGGTTACAGTCACTTCTGTAGATGCCAGTCACTCCCATGCCCAGGGCACGAAACCAGTCTAGTCCCAACAGACTGGGCAGGGTCCCCTTGTACTTGCCCAGGCAGTCCTTGAAGACATCTTGAACTCGTTCATGAGTATGTCTTTCAGGTTACAGTCACTTCTGTAGATGCCAGTCACTCCCATGCCCAGGGCACGAAACCAGTCTAGTCCCAACAGACTGGGCAGGGTCCCCTTGTACTTGCCCAGGCAGTCCTTGAAGACATCTTGAACTCGTTCATGAGTATGTCTTTCAGGATACAGTCACTTCTGTAGATGCCAGTCACTCCCATGCCCAGGGCACGAAACCAGTCTAGTCCCAACAGACTGGGCAGGGTCCCCTTGTACTTGCCCAGGCAGTCCTTGAAGACATCTTGAACTCGTTCATGAGTATGTCTTTCAGGTTACAGTCACTTCTGTAGATGCCAGTCACTCCCATGCCCAGGGCACGAAACCAGTCTAGTCCCAACAGACTGGGCAGGGTCTTCTTGTGTGGTCCGTACTCGACTCGGACGGAGGTGGTCCTCGAACAGGGATGCGATTCCCTTGGTAGTCGTGGACTCGTAGCCGTTGTGTTTGCAGGTGGCGCCGCGACTGACGGCAGTGACTTCGCCAAAGTGTCCCAGGACATGATGGTGATCGCTGACCCGTGTCCACTTGAGTCGGCACCGTACTCCTTCTATTTCCTTTCCTTCCTTCTCTTTCTCTTCCATCCTTCCTTCCTTCCTTGTACCTTCCATCCTTCCTTCCTTGTACCTTCCATCCTTATTCCTTCCTTCCTTGTACCTTCCATCCTTCCTTCCTTGTACCTTCCATCCTTCCTTCCTTGTACCTTCCATCCTTATTCCTTCCTTCCTTGTACCTTCCATCCTTCCTTCCTTGTACCTTCCATCCTTCCTTCCTTGTACCTTCCATCCTTCCTTCCTTGTACCTTCCATCCTTATTCCTTCCTTCCTTCCTTCCTTGTACCTTCCATCCTTATTCCTTCCTTCCTTGTACCTTCCATCCTTCCTTCCTTCCTTCTCTTTCTTCTCTTTCTCTTCCATCCTTATTCCTTCCTTCCTTGTACCTTCCATCCTTATTCCTTCCTTCTCTTTCTTCTCTTTCTCTTCCATCCTTCCTTCCTTCTATTTCCTTTCCTTCCTTCTCTTTCTCTTCCATCCTTCCTTCCTTCTATTTCCTTTCCTTCCTTCCTTGTACCTTCCATCCTTATTCCTTCCTTCCTTCTCTTTCTTCTCTTTCTCTTCCATCCTTCCTTCCTTGTACCTTCCATCCTTCCTTCCTTTCTCAACGCTCCCCAATTCCTCTACGTTTCGGCTGATATCACTACATCATCAAGTAGGAACTACCCTGGGAGCCCTTGCAGAAGTCGTTCCATCAAATTTTGGAACAGCCCTGGTGCCACACTCACCCCAAATTGTAATCGGGTACACTTGAAGGCCCCTGTGAGTTACAATCGTTTGGGCTTCGGCTGTGTTGGCGTCTACGGGCAGTTGTTGGTAGGCTTGAGCCAAGTCTAACTTTGCAAAGACTTGCCCTTGCCCCAAAGAGTGCAGCAAGTGTTGCACCACGGGAACTGGGTAAGCGCTTTTCTGTAAGGCTTTGTTTAGCGTCGCCTTGTAGTCAGCGCAGATTCTAATTGACCCATCTGGTTTTACTGGGGTGACGATTGGCGTCTCCCACTTTGCGTGGTCGACTGGCACCAGAATCCCCTGATTTATGAGCTTATCTAGCTCCTTGTCAATTTTAGGTTTTAGGGCAAAAGGGACTCTCCTTGCCTTTAACCTAATGGGAGCTACCTGAGGGTCTAAGTTGAAGGAAATAGGGGTCCCCTTGTACTTGCCCAGGCAGTCCTTGAAGACATCTTCGAACTCGTTCATGAGTATGTCTTTCAGGTTACAGTCACTTCTGTAGATGCCAGTCACTCCCATGCCCAGGGCACGAAACCAGTCTAGTCCCAACAGACTGGGCAGGGTCCCTTCGACGATCGTGATGGGCAGGGTCTTCTTGTGTGGTCCGTGACGACTCGGACGGAGGTGGTCCTCGAACAGGGATGCGATTCCCTTGGTAGTCGTGGACTCGTAGCCGTTGTGTTTGCAGGTGGCGCCGCGACTGACGGCAGTGACTTCGCCAAAGTGTCCCAGGACATGATGGTGATCGCTGACCCGTGTCCACTTGAGTCGGCACCGTACTCCTTCTATTTTGGGTTTGGTGAAGATCTTCTTCTCCACTCGGGTTGAGGCGCGCCTATGACCACAGTCGTTTGGTTGAATCCGCGCCTTTTTGTTTGAGCCAATCGCGGGTCGCCTTGCCGATCCAGCGCTCTGATTGGCCGATTTGAATTTTCGGCGGAAGGTTGGGGAGCTCGACAGACTTGAGCTAGGTGCCCTTTCTTCTCGCACCGCCGACATGTTGCGTCTTAAACTTGCAGCGTTGGCGCTGGTGTTGACCTCCGCAACTTCCGTGATTCGCCCCGTCCTCTTTGTCGCTTTCGGTTCGGCAGACCCTTCCTCATCCTCACCGCCGGATTCGGTCTGGATCTCTTCTTGGTGCACGGGGTTGACTTTGTGCTCGCCTTTGGTGTGAGAGGCTTTTGCAGTGTCTCCGCCGCTTGGGTGGACATTTCATGCGCTCTGGCTTCGTCCAGGCGTTTGCCAGCGTCAGATTGCTTTTCGATAGCAGCCGCCCGCAAACGCATGTCTTGCGTGATCGACTGGCACCAAAATCCCCTGATTTATGAGCTTATCTAGCTCCTTGTCAATTTTAGGTTTAAAGGGACAATTATATGTTACTTCAGTTGGATGATTTATCAATTTGTCAACTCAAGGACTTTATCATGCGCTTTATATTCAGAGACTAGATATAGGAGTGGTTACTTGAAAATAATGCAGTGGTGCTTTGGAAATTGCCGTAGTGTATGACTAGTCTCGTACCCTCAAAATGTGTTGTAATTCCAGCTTCCAGAGTTTTAGGCAGTACAGACAATGGCAAGATCAGATGAAGAGATTCCATAAATGCTACCCCTTCCCTTAAATAGCCTTCAGTCACAGTTGGGGCTTGATATAAAGCCTCTTTATAAACATGTGGAAGGGAGAAGTTCACAGCACTTTTTCCACTGTTCAATAAATTGAGTATGCAAACACCAGGATTGCACAGTTTTTCCAGGCTGGGCTTGGGTTTGGAATGGCATGACAGAAACAACATTCTAAAAAAATAATAGGCCAAGCCAGGACAAACTGTAAATCTGATTTTATTTACAGCAATTTTATCTTAAATTTTAGATACATTAAATGTAATGCTGAATAGTTTTCTTTTCTCATACTCAAATTCAGTTAGCAAATTTGGAAGACTCTGAATGTTTGGAAGCTTTACATTGCTATGATGTGGGTACTGAATTGAGAGTCAGCTATTATTAGAGTTAATCAATTGTATCAACCACTAATCATTATTCAGCTTCAACTGCAATAATACACGAACAAACGATAGATACAAACTTAAGGTAAACCGCTCCAAACTTGTTGCAGAAAATACGACTTCAGCAATAGAGTGGTCAATGCCTGGAATATACTACCTGACTCTGTGGTTTCATCCCCAAACTCAGGGATGAAATACTACTGGTTCACCGAACTGATAGTAAAACATAACAATAAGTATCTTTTTTTAAAAATCGGATCTGTTTAGATTGACAATATCTCATTTCAAAAAAGCTCTTTTTTATCTATGAAGTGAAATAGAGTGAGCTATGTTTAGAGCAAGCCTCATCATTTTGTTCTTTGCCTGTAAACAGATTGTGACATCTTTTAAAGGGACAATTATATGTTACTTCAGTTGGATGATTTATCAATTTGTCAACTCAAGGACTTTATCATGCGCTTTATATTCAGAGACTAGATATAGGAGTGGTTACTTGAAAATAATGCAGTGGTGCTTTGGAAATTGCCGTAGTGTATGACTAGTCTCGTACCCTCAAAATGTGTTGTAATTCCAGCTTCCAGAGTTTTAGGCAGTACAGACAATGGCAAGATCAGATGAAGAGATTCCATAAATGCTACCCCTTCCCTTAAATAGCCTTCAGTCACAGTTGGGGCTTGATATAAAGCCTCTTTATAAACATGTGGAAGGGAGAAGTTCACAGCACTTTTTCCACTGTTCAATAAATTGAGTATGCAAACACCAGGATTGCACAGTTTTTCCAGGCTGGGCTTGGGTTTGGAGTGGCATGACAGAAACAACATTCTAAAAAAATAATAGGCCAAGCCAGGACAAACTGTAAATCTGATTTTATTTACAGCAATTTTATCTTAAATTTTAGATACATTAAATGTAATGCTGAATAGTTTTCTCTTTTCTCATACTCAAATTCAGTTAGCAAATTTGGAAGACTCTGAATGTTTGGAAGCTTTACATTGCTATGATGTGGGTACTGAATTGAGAGTCAGCTATTATTAGAGTTAATCAATTGTATCAACCACTAATCATTATTCAGCTTCAACTGCAATAATACACGAACAAACGATAGATACAAACTTAAGGTAAACCGCTCCAAACTTGTTGCAGAAAATACGACTTCAGCAATAGAGTGGTCAATGCCTGGAATATACTACCTGACTCTGTGGTTTCATCCCCAAACTCAGGGATGAAATACTACTGGTTCACCGAACTGATAGTAAAACATAAAAACAAAGTTCTGATGATTAGCTGAGTGACGATGATCGTTGGAACTTTTTTTTTTAAAATTCGTATCTGTTTAGATTGACAATATCTCATTTCAAAAAAGCTCTTTTTTATCTATGAAGTGAAATAGAGTGAGCTATGTTTAGAGCAAGCCTCATCATTTTGTTCTTTGCCTGTAAACAGATTGTGACATCTTTTAAAGGGACAATTATATGTTACTTCAGTTGGATGATTTATCAATTTGTCAACTCAAGGACTTTATCATGCGCTTTATATTCAGAGACTAGATATAGGAGTGGTTACTTGAAAATAATGCAGTGGTGCTTTGGAAATTGCCGTAGTGTATGACTAGTCTCGTACCCTCAAAATGTGTTGTAATTCCAGCTTCCAGAGTTTTAGGCAGTACAGACAATGGCAAGATCAGATGAAGAGATTCCATAAATGCTACCCCTTCCCTTAAATAGCCTTCAGTCACAGTTGGGGCTTGATATAAAGCCTCTTTATAAACATGTGGAAGGGAGAAGTTCACAGCACTTTTTCCACTGTTCAATAAATTGAGTATGCAAACACCAGGATTGCACAGTTTTTCCAGGCTGGGCTTGGGTTTGGAGTGGCATGACAGAAACAACATTCTAAAAAAATAATAGGCCAAGCCAGGACAAACTGTAAATCTGATTTTATTTACAGCAATTTTATCTTAAATTTTAGATACATTAAATGTAATGCTGAATAGTTTTCTCTTTTCTCATACTCAAATTCAGTTAGCAAATTTGGAAGACTCTGAATGTTTGGAAGCTTTACATTGCTATGATGTGGGTACTGAATTGAGAGTCAGCTATTATTAGAGTTAATCAATTGTATCAACCACTAATCATTATTCAGCTTCAAAACTGAACTGCAGAGAAACAGTCTGTTGCGTAATTGAAATAGCAAGAAAAAGAAGAAGCAGAAATAAAACTGCTATATATATATAAAGGGAATTGCCTCTTCTTGACAAAGAAATATCAACTATTTTAGTGACTTTTTCTTTTTTGTTTTGCTTTAGTATACAGTAAAAAAAATTATTTAGCCCTGCTATGTTGTACAACTGAGAGTGTAAGTTGAGTTCAAGTCTAAAGCTTAATCAAAACCACACAAAGTTGAGTATTCAGGAACTTTTGCCAAGGTCTTATCGATGAGGCTGACATCTGGGATCTATGTGCCTCTACTAAACTTAACCTTTTTAGGTGAAGGTTAATATTTAGCATGTGCTAAATATGCAGAAGAACAACATGACTTTGACTCCTTGTGGCTTGGTCCTGTTATCTACTTATGGAAAGGACTTTTGTGTAGGCATCTCTTTAATTTGATGCTATATAGTAGCATTAAATTATGGAAACTGATCATCTTTATGGAAATTGTTAGGCTACATATACTTGAAATAATCAAATAAGAATTGAGCAATAAACTAGGATAGCATGATAGCATTATGAAAATAAGCTGATAAAGAATCTTGAAATAAAGAAGAAATGAACTTAAAGATAAGGAAGTCACTTGATCAGTACATAAGGAACTGTTTTCATCTGGCTGTTTTCTTTGTTGTTCTTTTTTTTAATACTGCTTCATAATCTCTCTAATGTTTTCAAGTTATCAATACCAAATCAATTTAATAAATATCAAAGAATAATAATAAATTCTTTATATAAACATATTTGGGAGGAAAAAGGGCTGTTAGAAAATAGAGATTTTGTAATTTTGACTACAAAACTAGTTAGCTTTCAAGTGACCTCGACCAACACGAGGTAATCATCTCCTTATGTCCACAAGACTCTGTAAACAAGAACATTTGGCAAAGGCAAACTGGGTCTTCTGAAGTAATCCAAAAACAATTATGGGATAATGTCATTGAACTAACAATTGGCATTAGCCCCTAGATTTAAATAGGTCACTATGACCAAACTGCTCACTGGAAGAAATAATAAAACTTAAATAATTTGGCTAACACAATATGAAGGCAAATATCATTGGAAAAAGATCCTGATACTTGGAAAATATGAGGGGATTTGAGAAAGACCTTGATAGAAAAAGTAAAGAAGGCCTAATAGATAGGAACATAATGGTAAAATCCTGCCTGTAAGGCCAAAAGGAATCAGTGTAAGTGAATGAATGAACAACAGGTGCAGCAAATATTTTAAGAATTAAAATGTGTTATTTTAAATATTTCTAGATACTGTCTAAGAAAGTAGAGTCACAGTCAATCTCCTTCCTGCATTGCATATATGGGCTTTTTCCTGTAAGATTTTTATTGTTGAAATAAAAATTTCAACTTAGTTCCTACTAAGGTTATGATATCAATTTGCTATTAATATTTAAATCCCACCTTGATTGTCAAACCAAATACTGAGCCTAGCATCTCACTGCCTCCTTGGGATTGTGGAAAGTAAGAAAAGGGATATTTGAGAAGGGTACTTTGGGTGTAGAAGGAAGAATTTTGTTTTCTGATCACTGCAAATTGGCTTCAGAAATGAACCAATGAATCTCCAATTACTTGAAGGTGAATGTGGGATGGCATAAGGAAAACAGATGCTGAGCTTGCCTATCTATCTAGAGTGAAAGTGAAAATTCATAGTAAAATGCATGTTCTGGCAGAACATGCCAGAACATGTTCCTTTTAATGGTACATTGAGATATAGTGATACCCTGGTGCTCAGCTGCTTTGAAACTCATCGAATTTGGTACTCAATGCATTTTGATGCAAAAGTTTTTTCCCAGTACTCATCATTTGTTTGGTACTCAATGCACAAGCTAGAACTTGTTGGTGTCAGCTGCCTTGAGATTCACTACATTATTCCTTATGAGAAAAATGTGTTTGGTAATCAGCATTTTGGTACTCATTGTGCCTCCTGGAACCAAGTAACAATGAGTATCGACATACCACTGTATGAAGATTGGGACCTCTGCAATAATTCATCTCTAATCACAGAAAAATCCTTTCTATTTTTTTTTTAATTAATTCTGAAAAGTTTGTGATTCTGGAATAAAAGTGTTCCCTAGAATAGGAGTTCTAAATTTTAACATTATAACTGCCAAACATCAATTGTTCAGTTTATTGCAATTTTATTATTTTTTTTAAAAAAATGTAAAAGCAGTTTACAATAGTACATTTTTTTAAAAAAAAGATGAACATTGTAAATCTCTCCAAAACTGGTGGCCAGGAGGTGGGTGGGGAAAAATCTCAGTATGGGTGACACAGCTGCACTAAGATTTTATCACTGCCCCACCCATTACAGACATTTTCCCTTCTGCCATTAGCATTAGCAAATCTTGGCAACTAAGCTTCAATTCTGAGCCACAAATTAATTGGAAAAGAACAGTTCTGTATGCTGCTTTGATTGAACCACCTATTTCTCAGATCTGTTTGTGATGACTGTCCAACTTTAGATATTTTTGTCTGCTTAATGGTGATTAATTATTAGCCAGTATCTCCAGTATCCATCATGTATTTTATTGTTGCTTTTTATTCACATTTGTCAGTATTACAGTTTTTCTGCAAGACTCTACAAAAGATCCCAAAGTGTTAGCAAGTAATCTGCATTTAGGGTGGGAGTAGATGTACTATAATGATTATTATACAAGACATAAGTGGATAATTTTCTTTCATTAACTGACAGATTTGCCATAGAAATGAATAAATAGAAACCTAGCAAATCTAAGAATAATAATTAAAAAAACACTGAGTTTCAGATAGGATTAAGAGTCATGCTATTCACTATTTTTGAAATCGCTAACTGCTTTTTTTTATTTAAAAAAATTGCTATTGCAATTTTAATGAAATGTAATGCATTTTTTCATCATTTATACAATAATGCACATATTTTTCAGCAAATAAATGGAGAAGAAGATTCAGAAACAATTGACAGGAGATTCTGTCATGGCTACTCCAAGTATAACTTTATTCAAGGAGGAGAAAGAGATCAGGAGCAAGGTAGGATACAACAGCTGAAAGACCAGATCCTATAACATCGGATCAGAGCCCTGGAGCTATGGCAGAACTAAGACCTGTCATTCTAACTGAGCAAACATGAGATCGGTGAACCATCTGACCAAAAGATCATTGATAATGATATATTGAAATCCACAAGGACAAAGTGATAGAGAATGCCATACTGTTTGGAACAGCATCTTGAGAGTAATTGTCTACTCTGGAGTAAGCTGTTGCAGTCTGACCTAAGCATAGTACACAAAATTATCTGCTACAACATTCTACTTGTCAATGACTACTTCAGCTTCAACTGCAATAATACACGAACAAACGATAGATACAAACTTAAGGTAAACCGCTCCAAACTTGTTGCAGAAAATACGACTTCAGCAATAGAGTGGTCAATGCCTGGAATATACTACCTGACTCTGTGGTTTCATCCCCAAACTCAGGGATGAAATACTACTGGTTCAGGCCGGTTCATCCGAACTGGTATTAAAAAATGCTACTGGTTCACCGAACTGATAGTAAAAACATAAAAAACAAAGTTCTGATGATTAGCTGAGTGACGCATGATCGTTGGAACTTTTTTTTTCTTTTAGGCAATTTTACTACAGGTTCAAGTGAATAGTTAGTAAAAAATGCTTTTAAAAAGTTTTTTAAAAGGCTCCGATGATCACAGCTGCGCTCATCAGAGCCTTTTTAAAAACTTTTTAAAGCATGAGGCAATAGTAAAAAAAATGCTCTTAAAAGGTAAAAAACAAGCTCCAACAATTGCGTGGCACAGCTGTGATCATCAGACCCTTTTTTTAACTTTTAAAAGCATTTTTTTACTACCAGCTCGGACAAATAGGTAGCAAAAAAAATCCTTTAAAAAAGTTTTAAAAAAAGGGTCCTCCGGTAGTAAAAAATGTTTTTTAAAAGTTTTTTAAAAGGTTCCCACGATCACGCGCCACAGCTGATCACCCCCTACACTGTTCTACTTATCTTCCCAAGCCTCCTTTTGATGTGGACTGGACATGTACATGCACAGCTCACGTTTGCTGCATATTGCGCATGCATGCACAGTGTGCGTTGCGCATGCATGACCACCGAACCAGTGGTAAAACAGTTCAGATTTCACCACTGCCCAAACCCCCATAATTTTAACCTTAGACTGTCTATTGTTGACCTCACCCCATTCATAAGAGGTCTGTAAGGGGCTTGCACCAATGTGCCTATTGTCCCTGTCCTACTGTCCCTTTATTCGTATCCATTTCCTATATTCATGTTTATACTTATATATGTTGTATAAGCATGTATACATGCTTGACAAAAATTAATTAATTAATTAATGAAAAATAAATAAATAAATAAATAAAGTCATTGTTCATATAATCCAGCTAACTGGTATTAGATGCATTCAAATGAAACAGCGCTTCCATCAAAGAAAGCTCTTCGGGATAGTAACAGCTTCAATAATATCCCTGCCTTATATGTTCTGTGCTTTATTTATTTATTTATTTATATCTATGCCCCCATTTCACTGATACAGTGACTTTGAAAGGTTTCCAATATAATAACAAAAAGTGCTAAAAACAGTTAACATTAGAAAAAAAGGAATAGAGAAGTTAAACGTTAAAACTGTGAGTAGGAATCTTCTCTAATCCACCAGTCACCTCCAGTGTAGCAGGCCTCTGTTGGGGCCCCAGGCCAAGCAACAGAGCCATATTTTGAGGCTCTTCTGGAAGGCCAGAATGGGAGTGGACCTCACCTCCAAGAAGAATATTCCAGAGGGTGAGGGCCACACCAGAAAAGGCTTTTCCCCTGCCACTGAAATTCTTTGGCTAAATAATCCAAAGTAAGTCCTTCCACTGAAAAGAGCAGGGTGGGTCAGTCCCATCAGATTCAGATGGCTCTTTAGATACCCTGGACCCATGCAATAAAGGGTTTGAAGTTAATGATCAACACCTGGAATTGGACTCAGAAGAAACTGGCAGCCCCTGCAGCTTACATAACAGTGGCGTCACATGTGTGACCCAGAACTGTCCTTGCTACTGTGTTCTGTACCAGTTGTAGTTCCAAATACTCTTCAGGGATAACTCCATGTAGCTCATGTTGCAATAATCCAACTGGGAGATGACTAGAGCATGAGTGACGGTGCACAGTCCCTTAAATTCAGGTTTTGCCTGGTTACCTGGATATCCTGTCCTTAACCAATATTTAATGATGCTATGTGGCTTATTCTCTGTTGCTGATATAAAATTGTGATTGCACGTGTCCTGGCTTGGAAAGAAACAAACTTAATAAGTGTTAACAGAAGAAGAGATACCATATTATGCCTATTAGATTGCTTATTATTACATTGCTATCCTTTTGGAAACTCAAGTGGCATATATCACTGTATTTTATCCCTACATCTATAAGCCCATACAGCATGTCTGACCGATACTTAGCAACTGGCCCAGTTCAGTTCCATAGTCAAGCAGGAACTTAAGTTTTCACCTTCAGCAGAATTCTTTATCAGAATAAGTTTTCCTCTATCCTTATAACTAGCTCTGGCAGATAAGTTCCCAACTTGTTTTCTATGGGAGGTTATATAGACCTTTCTACTCCTTAACTAGAAAATATCTGCTTCAATGCCTAACATTGACTATTATTAAGAGACAATAAAAGCTTCTAAAACATTTGCTCCTCCAACCAACCATCAGCTTTCATTTTTATATAGCACTGAAAATGTTACTGTTGACTAACGTAAAATCTGACTTCAGCCAAACAATTAAATGTCTGATGACAGATGAGTATATAACTATCTGGGCATGTCCATAATGTTTTCTTGCATTGATATGGAATTGATTTGGTGTTGTAGTCTTTTGAGATTTTTTAAAAATTTCCCTAATTAAAAACCTGGTAGTCTCATACCTTGGTACTGTTTCCTCTTTTCTGAGGTTAACCAAGGTCAACAAATATTGACTCTTATTGTGCCTTTTCACCAAATAATGAAAGAAGCTGAAGTTGCCATGCACGTCATCATAGTGAAGGTCTAAATCATCAAGATCTAATATTTTATGATCGTGATAAGAAATGTTTGCCACAGAAGGTTTATTGTGCAGCTTTTAAAATAAAGATCAATGTGGAAGACAATAACACTTTGCTGTGAGATCTGTCTGCTGCATCACAAAAAGTTTGGCATTATCTACTGCAGCATGTGATTCTACTATTAAAAGAGCAACTACCTTTCCTGCAGACTTTCAAGTCTTTGCATCCAGATGGATCATGATTAGTTTTTAAGGCACGCCTGCTATGTTCTGAGAAGACAGAAAACAAATCAAGTTTAGTAATCTTGAAGTAAGATTTTATTTGTCTCCTTGTTTTTTTTAAAAAAAGTAATTCAATTCAACTAGATTGTTGTGCTAGCGGCAGAATAAAAATGATACTAGCTAACTGGTATCATTTAACCTTTTTATAAGCTACACAATTTACACCAATCTTTAAAGTTATCTTCATAATGTCGTTACCACTGTTTTCTATAGGAGCAATAAAACTAGGTGGAATTAGGAATATCTTCCAAATGTTTAGATATATTATTTTTTGGGACTGGAAAAGTTAAAAGATTTCAAAAATAAATAAATACTGAACTGAGAAAAGTTTTCTATAATCTGGAAATACAGACTTTCTTTTTTCTTTTTTTTTTGAGACTTATCTGATCAGTTTTATCTGTTCTTTATTTTCTTCACTTTCTGTTTATACTATTTTTGAATTTACATTGTTATCTTCTCTTGTATTCAAGAGTTCATTTTCCAGTTCATGGGTAACTTACATCTTCTAGGGTCATCTAATTATTATTCTACCAAATAACAAGTAAAAGGACAGATTTTACTTCTTTTCTATGAAGAATAGATGAAGTCCTAAAGATACTTAAATGGCCATGGTGATGCTTCCTGAATAAGGATGGAGCAGATATTGTAAAGGGGTAAATTGATCACACACAAAAAATTGCTAGATTAAAAAAGGGCATTATTAAAAGAAATATGCATGCAAATATATGCTAATTTGGGAATGTATACAAGTCATATATAAATATACATATACACTGTATGCATTTCCAAATTCTCAGACTGATGCAGTGGAAATGAATTTACGTCATGAAAAATTATTTTCAGAAAGATTCACCAAGCCTTATTTCACAGTCCTGTTTCAAATGGAAAGAAGTTACTCTAAACTGCTTCTGAATAAGCCAAGAGAAATGTGTGGAACTGGTGCAAGAAACAGATTCCATTATTTTCACATTTTTGGATGAAATTTCATATTCACAGTACAATGTAGGAGAAGCTATTCCAGATATCTTAATTCAGTTCAGCTAAACCTCAAGAAGACTTAAATAACATCATTGGGGAGGAACTGTTATGAAATAGATAAAGTCTGGGAGAGGTAAAGGTCCAAGAGGCTGTCTTTAATTAGTCAGAGCTAGCCCTACTATTAGGCAAAATGAAGCAATTGCCTTTGGAAGCCCATAAAGGGGAACACAATTACTTCCAAATGTTACATGTGAATCACTATCCAAGGGGCAGACAACTTTATTTTGGCTGGTGCAATCACACTTTTATAACTATTATTATTTCCAGTTTCCAATTACTCTGCAGAGGTCTTGGCAGTGATGTGAGGAAGACATTGGAGGAATCAAGGCTGAACATTTTGTCTCCTTTTTCAGGCTGTGTTGGGGGAGGGGGCAGGGGGAGAGATGCTTTTTGGAAAAAGGCGGAATAAGTATTTTCCCAATAGCAGTGGTTTACTATACCTATTATAGTGTTTTTTAAAATGTAAAAAAAACCATACCACCAAAATTTCCACCAAATTTCAGCAATATAATTTTGGTAGTTTCTTGGAACCACTGGTGGCCTATGAAAAACAATGATGAAGTCTAAGTTAATTTCTTTAATAAATAATAGAGTTTAAATGGAAGCTACATGATTTTTCTTAAGTCCCCTAAGTTACATAAAAATTCAATTATCTATCTAGTCTATTTCTACATATGGAAAGGGGAAATGACTAGCCCTCATGTCATTCACTTCAAACGCCAAAACTGCTGGGTCAACATTAATCTTTAATTAAATACTATTCATATTCCAAAAAACCACAAAAACCTTGAAGTCATAGACAATCATTATAGCCTCTTTAAAAGAAGCATATATATTGGTTGTTTTAACATAACATAACATCAGAGTTGGAAAGGACCTTGGAGGCCTTCTAGTCCAACCCCCTGCCCAGGCAGGAAACCCTATACCATCTCAGTCAGATGGTTATCCAACATTTTCTTAAAAATTTCCAGTGTTGGAGCATTCACAACTTCTGAAGGCAAGTCGTTCCACTTATTAATTGTTCTAACTGTCAGGAAATTTCTCCTTAGTTCTAAGTTGCTTCTTTCCTTGATCAGTTTCCACCCATTGCTTCTTGTTCTACCCTCAGGTGCTTTGGTGAACAGCCTGACTCCCTCTTCTTTGTGGCAGCCCCTAAGATATTGGAACACAGCTATCATGTCTCCCCTAGTCCTTCTTTTTGTTAAACTAGACATACCCAGTTCCTGCAACCGTTCTTCATATGTTTTATCCTCCAGTCCCTAATCATCTTTGTTGCTCTTCTCTGCACTCTTTCTAGAGTCTCAACATCTTTTTACATCGTGGCGACCAAAACTGGATGCAATATTCCAAGTGTGGCCTTACCAAGGCATTATAAAGTGGTACTAACACTTCACGTGATCTTGATTCTATCCTCTGTTTATGCAGCCCAGAACTGTGTTGGCTTTTTAACAGCTGCTGCACACTGCTGGCTCATATCTAAATGGTTATCCACTAGGACTCCAAGATCCCTCTCACAGGTACTACTATTGAGCAAGGTACCACATATACGGTACTGGTGCATTTTGTTTTTGGCCTAAATGTAGAACCTTACTTTTTCACTGTTGAATTTCATTTTGTTAGATAGCGCCCAATGTTCAAGTCTGTCAAGATCTTTCTGTAACTTGAGCCTATCTTCTGGAGTGTTGGCTATTCCTGCCAGCTTGGTGTCATCTGCAAATTTGATGAGTTCCCCATCTATCCCTCGTCCAAGTCATTGATGAAGATGTTGAAGAGTACTGGGCCTAAAACAGAGCCTTGGGGTACTCCACTGCATACTTCCTCCATGTGGATGTAGTTCCGTTGAGGACTACACGTTGAGTGCGGTTGGTCAGCCAATTACGAATCCATCTGGTGGTGGTGCTGTCTAACCCACATTTTTCTACTTTATCTAGTAGTAGGTTATGGTCTACTTTATCAAATGCTTTACTGAAGTCCAAGTAAATTATATCAACAGCATTCCTCTGGTCTACTAATCTTGTCATTTTGTCAAAGAATGCGATAAGATTAGTCTGGCATGATCTGTTTTGACAAACCCATGTTGGCTTTTGGTTATTACTTTGTTTGCTTCTAGGTGTTCGTGATTCGTTGCTTGATTATCTTTTCCAGAATCTTCCCGGTATTGAGGTCAGACTGATAGGTCTGTAGTTTCCTGGATCTGTTTTTTTCCTTTTTGAAGATGGGAACTACATCAGCTCTTTTCCAGTCCTCTGGCAGCTCCCTGTGCTCCAGGATCTTTGAAAGATATAGTTCAGTGGTTCTGAGATCACGCCTGCCAGTTCCTTCAGAACCTTGGGGTGTAATCCATCCGTCCTGGTGATTTGAACTCGTCTAGGGTAGACAGGTGTTCACTTACCATTTTCTTCCCTATTTTAACTTGTGTTTCTAATCTGTTTTTGTAGTGCTGTTTTTGATAGGTTGGATTGTTTTTCCTTTTGTGTAAAGACAGATGCAAAATATGAGTTAAGTAGATCTGCTTTCTCCTGTTGCTTGTCATCTTCTTGCCACTTTCTCCCAGCAATGGGCCAATTGTTTCCTTGACTTTTTCTTGTTTTTAACATGTTGGAAGAAGCTTTTTGTTATTTTTACTTTTGTCGCTAGCCTTTGTTCATTGTGAGCCTTAGCTTTCCTCACTTCATCTTTACAGGCTCGGGCTGTTGCTGATATTCTGCCTTAGTTATTTGCCCCTCTTTCCACTTTTTATATTTGTCCTTTTTGTCTTTCAATTTGTCAGATAGTTCTTTATGCATCCATGCTGGTTTCTTTTGAGATCTACTATTTTTCTTCTTCATTGGTATTGTGTTAGACTGTGCTTTTATAATCTCACTTTTCAAAATTTCCCAAGCTTCTTGAGTTGTTTTCCCCCTGAGGATTCTCATCCATTGAATCCTTCTCAAGCTCTCTCTAAGTTTATTGAAATTAGCTCTCTTAAAGTCCAAGACTCTAGTTTGACTTTGTTCTACTACTTGTATTTGCTTAATGTCGAATTCCAATATTGCGTGGTCACTTGCCCCCAAGGTTCCTGTAGCTTCAACACCTTCTATCATTCCATCTCTGTTAGTGAGAATTAAGTCCAATATGGCTGATCTCCTTGTCGCCTTCTCTATTTTTGGGGAAACAAAGTTGTCTGCTAGGTTTGTTAGGAACCTGTTGGATCTTCCACTTGGTGCAGAGTTTGTTTCCCAGTTGATGTCAGGGTAGTTAAAATCCCCCATTACTACTGTGATGTGCTTCCTACATACCTTAGTTAGCTGACTAGCAAAAAGTTCATCTACTTCCTCTGTTTGGTTGGGTGGCCTATAGTATAGACCTATGGCAATATCGTTTTTCACCCCTTTTATATTGACCCAAATACATTCAAGATGATTTTCATCATTGTTGTGCTCTATTTCTGTAGAGATGTAGTTATTTCTTATATATAGTGCAACTCCACCTCCTCTTTTATTTGGTCTATTTCTTTTAAATAATTTATATCCCTCTAGCTGTATGTTCCATTTGTCAGTTTCATCCCACCAAGTTTCCGTAATGGCAACAATATCATATCTACCCTCATTTACTTGGATTTCTAATTCACCCTGTTTATTCCTCATACTCTGTGCATTGGTGTATAGACATTTGAGTCCATTTGGATTTGGATTTGTCAGATAGTTCTTTATGCATCCATGCTGGTTTCTTTTGAGATCTACTATTTTTCTTCTTCATTGGTATTGTGTTAGACTGTGCTTTTATAATCTCACTTTTCAAAATTTCCCAAGCTTCTTGAGTTGTTTTCCCCTGAGGATTCTCATCCATTGAATCCTTCTCAAGCTCTCTAAGTTTATTGAAATTAGCTCTCTTAAAGTCCAAGACTCTAGTTTGACTTTGTTCTACTACTTGTATTTGCTTAATGTCGAATTCCAATATTGCCTGGTCACTTGCCCCAAGGTTCCTGTAGCTTCAACACCTTCTATCATTTCATCTCTGTTAGTGAGAATTAAGTCCAATATAGCTGATCCTTGTCGCCTTCTCTATTTTTGGGAAACAAAGTTGTCTGCTAGGTTTGTTAGGAACCTGTTGGATCTTCCACTTGGTGCAGAGTTTGTTTCCCAGTTGATGTCAGGGTAGTTAAAATCCCCATTACTACTGTGATGTGCTTCCTACATACCTTAGTTAGCTGACTAGCAAAAGTTCATCTACTTCCTCTGTTTGGTTGGGTGGCCTATAGTATAGACCTATGGCAATATCGTTTTCACCCTTTTATATTGACCCAAATACATTCAAGATGATTTTCATCATTGTTGTGCTCTATTTCTGTAGAGATGTAGTTATTTCTTATATATAGTGCAACTCCACCTCCTCTTTTATTTGGTCTATTTCTTTTAAATAATTTATATCCCTCTAGCTGTATGTTCCATTTGTCAGTTTCATCCCACCAAGTTTCCGTAATGGCAACAATATCATATCTACCCTCATTTACTTGGATTTCTAATTCACCCTGTTTATTCCTCATACTCTGTGCATTGGTGTATAGACATTTGAGTCCATTTGGATTGATCTTGTGTTTACTGTCTACATAACCTGTGTTGACTGCCCCTACTTTCTTGCCACCTGTTGGTTTAGTGCACATGGTACGGCACTCACTGTTAAATGCTTGGTTTTGCTTGATAGCATGGTTGATAGTCTTACCCATACAGACATCTATGTTACATGCACTGATAACCCTTTTAGTTTTCGATTGCTGGGGACAGAAATTTTCTATATCAGTTAATTCTCTGTCCCCACTGTTCAGTTTAAATGTTTATCCAGAAAATCTGTGAATGTATTGCTGAGTAACTCAGTCCCTTTCTTTGATGGATGCAATCCATCTTGCAATCCATTTTGATTTGTTCTACTTTCCTGAAAAGTCTTACAAGGGTATACAAAAGCACCTATTTCCAGCATTATTTTTCAAATAACATAGCATTAAAAAAAGCTCTGCATTATGGTTGCTACAGAAAAGTAGCTATCCACTTCTATATTTTTCATGTTTCAATTAATTCCGCCCCTTCTATCTCAGGTTACTGTTTATGAACTAACAGAGCAATTAGTTGTGAAAGTGAAAAACACCTAAACCTTAAACTCTCCTGCTATAGTCAAGCATGTCAGTTCATCAGGAAAATACAAATCTTTGTGCATATTACTAAGATCATATTCAACCAAAAAATGAAACATTATTATTCACTTGAGTAGAAGTAGCCACCTCAAAATGAGCAGTGCTATTTATGGAATAATGTCCTTGCCAGCACGAGGTAGGTTCCTGCAATTTTCAGCTAATGTACAGCATAAGTAGCCTAAGCAAAAGGTATTTATAGCATGCCTTACATAGCTTCCACCTCTCCCTAAATAGTCCATTAAATTAATTTTTCATTGTACTGCAATCCCCAAGAAAAGAAAAGGCAAGCCTTTATCAACATTACAGGTGTGTTTATTTAATATGGGAACTGGATAAGTTGGGATCATTCTGTTTGACTCTTTGTCATCATATAAAAGACTCTAAAGAAGCTGATACACATCTGAGAATTGCTTGTTTGCTCAATTTGTTGAAATGCTAATAATAAAAGGGCTTATTACAAGGAAAATTGAGAAGTATGAAGTGATATGTCATTGGAATTTGCTCCCTCTGCGTAATATAGACATCATGGGCATATTTCATAGATTTTACAGCTAGAGGCCAGCTTTTTGACATTTAAAAATCTGCATAAATTGATCTTTTCAATAAAAACCAGCTTATCTACTGTATCTGCACAATTATTTCAAGGAAGAAATATTCCTTGTAGTTTTAGTCTCCATAACTGTTCTTTCTGTATGTTATATAAAGGTAAAAGTTTCCTGTCCTGCTGCAGCTGACTCTAGGAGATGGTGCTCATCTCTGTTTCTTAGCCAAGGGAGCCAGCTTTGTCTGAAGACGTTTCTGTGTTCATGTGGCCAGCATGACTATAAGCTGAAGCACATGGAATGTTGTTATCTTCCCACTGAAATGGTACATATTTTTCTACTCACATTTAAATACTTTTGAACTCCTAGGTCGGCAGAACTGGGAAAAGTAATAGAAGCTCACTCCATTGTGCAGTGCTTGGGTCTCAAACTCTGGCTGTCAGCTTTCCAGCTGAGAAGCTCAGCATCTTTAACTGCTGAGCCATCGCACATATAAAAGAAGATAGAGAAATACATTAGAAATTTGTAACAGTGACTGTAAATGCATTATTTTATGTGTTTCTCATAGACAATTGGTTGCTTTTGTAACATACATAGCATCAAACTAAGAATAAAGAATGGACAAATACATGTCATCTGTACTGAAGCAATCACAAATTTGCAAAATTTCAGTTCCACAGGAGTCATGAGTCCTACATTTTGGACTATAAGTTAGCCTATTTGAGATACTTTGGTTTAAAAACTCTTGCTCTGTGATGCACTGTTTACCCAGTTAAAGATTACAGATATAAGAGTTTTAATAATTTAATGAATAGCAGAAAGGTTTTGTACCTTTTAAATTAGTTTTGAAGGATTTATAGCATTACTTTGCATTGAGAGGACTTCATTGATTCTTGTCTTTGGAATGCTTATCCTTAGGAAACAAATCAATCAGTCCTTCAGTTTGTGCAATTAATTAGATCTGATCATTGCTATTTTATTTAAGTGTCCCTTTAAACTTTAATTAACAGTTAAGAATATGCCAGATTTCAGTACAATATTATTTAATTTAATAAGTTCTTTGGCTACCTAACCTATAGCAGCCCTCCAAGATGCTTGTCTCTAAAGAAGCAATACCATATTGTCTACTGTTTTAAAACTCTCAGTACAATTAATATTAACCTTCTCAGTGTGCAAAGTGTCATTTAAATGATCATTCTCTTAGATGATCTTTGTTGAGACCTGGATGGACAGGGATGGTAGGCACTCTGGTGCGCTTATGCACGCCCCTTAAATACCTCTTAGGAATGGGATGAGGTCAACAGTAGACAATCTAAGATTAAAGTTTTGGAAGTTTGGGGAAGAAACCACAGAGTAAGGTAGTGCATTCCAGGCACTGACCACTCTGTTCCTGAAATCGTATTTTCTGCAATTGAGTTTGGAGCAGTTTACCTTAAGTTTGCATCTATTGTTTGGTCGTGTTAACAGATCTTGCTGATCTGCCTGCAAAGGGGGTAGATAGAAGGCCTTATTTTGCAGTGATTTTGATTTCCATCAATGGACAGTTCCAGCCTGTGATCATGGAGGAGGAGAGACTGGCTCACGTGGTTCCTTATATAGGAGGTGTTGCAGGGATTCAGTCTTTTCTTTCCTGTTTTTTGACAAATGTGATGGTTCCATGTTCGGTAACATTAGTATTGATGATCCCCAATTGTACTTTGCCAAACTGAGCTACAGGAAGATGCAGTCAATGCTTCCTGATGATTACCTATAACTTGTTCCTCCCTGAATATTTTAAATGAAGGTAAAGGAAGTTTTTATGAAATGATATATTAAATAGATATGAGTGAACAATGGCATGCATATTTTATGAAGCCTATGTCTCAATGAGGTCATTTTATAAACCACTCCAAATGTCTTTAAAAAGTGCATGATATTGCCATGCTTTGTAAGATAAAGGATCGTGGGGAGAAAGAACAAATCAAGTGAAGCAGAGAGAATTCCCATTTAAGAATTTTACTGTGCAATCAACTTGTCCCATTTAGAGATTTTTACAAGGAAACCTATTCGTCCATATCCAACTAGTAATCCATTAGTCTTTTCCTACTTCTCAAATGTTTTTAGTTCCAGGAAAATTATCTTAGGAAGAATAAGACGGAATAGCTCTAAAATGATGATAATCACTCATGAGAGGAGAGAATGGTGAGGGGGACACCTAGTCTGGCAGTATTCTTGAGGGATCTGTTATCTTCAGGACTGCCTGCCTGGAGTAAGCAGAATATTAGATTCCTATGTGTCTGTTGCCATCTTCTTCCTCTTTACTGGAAAGGCTAGCTCCATATCCCAACGCAAAGCTCGGAAAGCTGTTTACAAGTGTCATTGTCACCAGTGATGCACAGAAGCAAATCGTGCACACAGTTGCATACAGCTTGAGTGTCAAAAGTGAAGAAAGAAAGAATGAGTTGAAGCTGAAGGTAAAGGTAAAGGTTCCCTCATACATATGTGCTAGTTGTTCCAGGCTCTAGGGAGCGGTGCTCATCTCTGTTTCAAAGCTGAAGAGCCTGCGCTGTCCAAAGACGTCTCCGTGGTCATGTGGCCAGCATGACTAAATGCCAAAGGCACATGGAACACTGTTATATCTTCCCACCAAAGGTGGTCCCTATTTTTCTACTTGCATTTTTTACATGCTTTTGAACTGCTAGGTTGGCAGAAGCTGGGACAAGTAATGGGAGCTCAACTCATTACGCGGTCCTAGGGATTTGAACCGCTGAACTGCCAACCTTTTGATCAACAAGCTCAGCATCTTAGCCACTGAGCCACTATGTCCCTCCTGAGTTGAAGCTAACATTAGGTAAGTTAAGTTCCTGTACTATCCAGAATTTAACTTGGTAGATATATAGTGGCTTGCATTTCCACTTCAACATTATTATTTTTATTATTTTTCATAACAAAAACTCATAAGAGTTGCTGGAATTATTGTTTAGTTTCTTGATTAGGAAGATAACTATAACATGGTTTAACTGTAATAGCAGACCATATTCCAGTTGCAGCATCAATATTTTAAATTTAAAAAACAAAAAAACAAAATACTGAGGAATCAATGTATGTATCTTGTATCTTGGTTTTATAACCAAGTTATAAAAAACCTTTTGCATAATTAAATGTGTTTATGACACATTTATCACTATAAGCTTGTAGTATTCTGATTTAATGCCTACACATACTTTTGTAGTTCATTGATTTTAAAAGTACAGTGTTGATTTATACTTGCGCAATTGTTCTCGTTAGAAATATTTAGTTATATAAAATATGCATATTTACCAATGAGATAAATAACATTTATTTTAAAAAGAAAATTTTTGACACAATAATATTTAGTGTTGCTTTATAAAACTAACATTAAATAATAACATTAAATAATAATAAAAACTTGAAAAAATTGAATATTTTGCTCTAAATTGCACATCTCAGTGATATAGATATATCTGTGCTACGATATTAAGAGCTGTGGTGTGGTTGTGATTATTTATTTATGAATTTCCATTTAATAGAACACATTGTGGTTGCATGCAAAGAAACATACACTGTTTTTGAACTTCACGTTTTACTTTATATTTTTTTTATCTTATTATGCTTTTATTTTTACTTCATCTTTTAATTGTTTTAATTGTTTTAATTGTTTTTAGATTGTATTTATCTGCTTTTAAATGCCTGTAAACCGCCCTGAGTCCTTTGGGAGATAGGGCGGTATATAAATATAAACAATAAATAAATAAAATAAATAAATCTTACATATTATATTTTATTCTATTTCATTTTCCACAATCTATTTTATCTCATTTCTCTGTATCTTATCTCATTTTATCATTCTTTATAGTATGGCTGATGTTCATGCTTTGATATGGTCAAGTGACCAATCCATAAAGTATACTAAGACTAGTACTATTCATTTTGCAGGTATGTAAGTAACATATCACCAGAGCAAGAATTTTACGAGCAGAAAGTATGATTCATAGATAATTGGAAAAAGAAAAATATATATATCCCCCACCTTGAATCTTTCAATCTATGCTCTTTATAAATTATACAATGATCACCTTGGAAATATTAGAGGAAAATTAAAAGTCTATAATAAAGACTGGTTTAAAATACAGTTTACTTTACTGACAAAAATAAAGGTTTATATCTTAGACAAGAAAAATAAGGTGTGAGTCTGAGAGAAGGAGGTAATTCCAGAAAAAAATTATAATATAAATCCAGGAGGAGTTTGGAATAAAGCATAAATTTGTGTTTACATATTGTGCAAAGCCACAATTTTGTTAATTATGGTTTGTTGAATAAATCACTGTTGGTCCGGGTTATAAAGACAGCACAGAAAATCATAAACTGTCAGCACAAGAACTCTTTCTCAGACTAGAAAAATGTCTTTTTTCATTAAACTACAAAAGCGATGAATCTTTCCCATCCAGTGAAAATAACATGAACAATTCCATAGTAACTACAAATAACGTCTGTTTCTGCTTAGTTTCCCATAATCTTTGAGGATGAGTGTTGCATGATGAGTGTAGGGTAGATCTGTAATTGGATATTAGACCAAGGTATTGGGAAAAATCCCAAGTGGTATTTGGTCATCTTCAGTTATGAACTGAAATAATCATTGATACCTCCCTTTGTGTTCTGCTACATGAAATCTGATATTGTTGCTTGTGCAACATGACCTGCAATAGGTTGAAAAAAACTGTTTGTTGTCCTTATTTCTCCAGATGCTGCTAATGATAGCCAGAAAATTACTTTCCAGATCCCAACTCTGGATGGTGATACTCAGTCCCCAAAGAGTTCACCTGGTTCTACAAAGCTCTTAATGGTGGACACGATATAAAAGCACATGGCAGAATGAACTGGTGCAGCTGAATTTCATGACATGTTAAATATACAGCAGCTGCCTTTGTGATTTTTGTTCATGATAATATACAGTAAGTGTATGTATGCATGGAACTGATCGCGATGATGGCTTGCAGCTGGAGGAAGTTTAAATATTATCCTATACCTTTTTATTTGAAAACTCCTTACAACACATGAAGGGACTTCAGAGGACAAGAATGTATTAGTATCAAATAGAATTAGGCCATCTTAATGTTTATAGTTGGTGCTTTGAACTTATCAGTATTTATGACCCTCACACGTCTATAAAGCAAATAAAAGCTAAAGAAAGATCAAAATCATGGTTTCACATAAAGGCTACTTCACTTAATGGCCAAGTTGCTAAATGACGAATATCTGTAGCTATGGCATATAAGGATAAGTAGCCAGGTGGTGCATGTCCATTAACCAAACTTTATGGCATGGGCAGGTAACTAATTTCCTGAATGTGTGATGGGGACAGTCAAACCTGTTATTTCAACAGTATCTGAGGCCATCTGATGATGGCTGGTGACATTATTATATCATCCGAGTGGCTTGGACTAAATTTTTAAGACTTTTTTTTTTCCCACTTGGAGGGATTTGACGTTTCAAAATTCCAAAAGATGGAGAAAAATTTGGGTTCTAAGGATTGTTTACATCAAATCTTTGTTTTAATCTCTAAAAAACGGGTCTGAATCTTTTACCTGACATATTCAAGGAACCTCTAAGGAAGTTCTTAAGATCACAAAAGGGCCACGTGAGGGTTGTGGATTTTCTGCCACTGTTCAGTAGCTTGCCATGTCATAGGAACATAATCACTGCTAATACCTATGCTTCTTTTACTGTAATTAAAGTTGTACTTATATAATTTTTAAGAAGGAAGAAATTGTGGAACTTCTTGTATCAATCCTTCAAATGGTTTTGGAGTTCTTAGAGCACTGTTCTTTTGGCAGGGGCTAAATGAATGTTACAGATATTCATTGAATGAAATATGGCAATGAAGCAAATGGAGATCAGTAGGAAGAAAGACAAAGCAGTGTATAGTTTCCAATCTTTGGTAATTGATGGTCTATCTCAAGATAATTGTTCTAATGAAAGCGTTTTCTTGATTACAGTTTCTATGACAGCAGTAATCCTTAAAATGATACTTTTGTTTACCTTCTAACTTCAGGGTAATGATGAGTTTCACTGAAGGGTCAAAAAACACAGAATTTTCAAAGGATATGAGCCAACATTTTTTGTGGTACATGTATGAATGTACCGTAATCATATACAACTTTGGAGGTAGTCTCATTCAAGCATCCAAATGGTGCATTCAAGTCCACGTGCTTGTCTGAATGGATGTCAATTGCATTCTTCTTGTATATGTTTGTTAAAAGAGAGCTTTTCATATTGAGCTTAGTGTGTTATTCAGAGTGCTAATTCAATCTGCGTTGCCTCTCTTTTCAGACTCTTGGGTAAGGAGGAAGATTGACTAATTCAACCTGTTCTCTGGAATTCTGTTCCATTAAATATGTCATCAGGTTGCCAACATCAATCAGAGGCCTAAATTCAGCAGTCATGTCCCATGAGGTCCTCTTGTGAAACATATCCTTGTCAGCAGACACCTATTTCTCACCACCCATCTCTGTCATTATAGTTTTTCTGTGCAGCAGGACAAAGTTGAAGAGGCCACTGTATTCTGCTGCCACTCTCTTCATCAGCCAATAAATCTTTTAGCAGGAATGGAAACAATGCAACCCATGGGGCTGTATTTGAATCAACTGGCAGGCATAGAATGGGAAAAGAGCCATTTCTTAGCCATTGTCTCCCATAACTTCCCTTGCTAGCCTAGCCAATCCATCAGACTGGATGTGGAAGCTGTACTCACTCTGGGACGTAGCCACTCTCCCTCACTTGGACTTTCTCTGTTGTCTTTGCAACTCTGCAAGCAAGAAATCCAGAGGGTGGTCTGGTCAGGAGAACAGTCTTTCTTTGCAGATCCAGAAATAGGAAGAAGTGTGGCTCCCAGACAGAATTCAGAAGAGGGAAGCAGCAAAGGAGAAAGGAGGAACTAAAGCAGTGCACACATGCAGTTGCTGCCTGGACTCAGTGTTGTTAGGAGAGCTGCCACTGGTTTCTTTGCCCTTAGTAACATTGCTGGTGCCAGTGCCTGAGTCAAGGCAGTCCTTGGGGAGCTGGGTGTAGAGCAAGTTTTGCAAGTCAAGGACCAGCATGGTCAAGAGAAGCTGCACTGGCTGTACCATGTACAGGTGGTGGTAGTGCAGCCTTGAAGGGGGAGAAGTCTTACAGGTTTTCCTTCTCTATCTCTGTCACCCAAGAGAGAGGCTCAAGTAGGACACCCGCATACCTCCCTCACCATTTTTACCCTTTGGACTACACTTGCCCTTTGGCCAAGATGTTAATGCTTCCTCAACTTCTCTCTACTTCCTTTATAATTCTGAATGGTTCTGAACAAATGGACACAACCTGAGGATTACCTATAACTTGAACAGAAACTGTGAACTATGAAGTCAGAGGCAGTATGAATGAAAGTAGGCAAAATCTAATAGGAGAATAGCCCACAGAAAAGAATTGTACTCAATTGCTATTATATGTAAAGATATCAGGTATATATAAGGAGGTCATGTGAATTCCTCTGTGGTATTCTGACACTGGTGTATTGGCCACTCTTTGTCCCTGAATTGGCAGATGTACATTTATTTATTTATTTTATTTATTTATTTATTTTGTCACAACAATATATGTAAGTATCATACAGAAAGGTTATAGAGTATATAAACATATATATGAGTAAATATTAGGAGGTATAAGCATATATATATATATATAGGTCTTTGGTTGTTCGGGTTTTCTCCCGTGTAAAATTGGAAGTGTCTTGGCGACGTTTCGACGAAGTCTCATTCGTCATCTTCAGGCTTCAGCTTCGTGCTTCTGGGAGCAATGTGTGATCGCAGCTGTTTCTTTTCACACATTGCTCCCAGAAGCACGGTTGAAGCCTGAAGATGACGAATGAGACTTCGTCGAAACGTCGGCAAGACACTTCCAATTTTACACGGGAGAAAACCCGAACAACCAAAGACCTATATACAAACACCCGTGAAAACCTCAGAAAACATATATATATATATATATATATATATATATATAAATATAAATATATAAAAATATATTTTATAAAAATATATTTTATTTATAAAAATATATTTTATTTATAAAAATATATTTTATATATATATATAAAAATATATATATATAAAAAGACCAGAACTATCGCCAAAACTGAACACTTTAACAACAGAATAATCAGAGAAGCCATCGAGATAGAAAAACGCCCACACAGCATGAACAAACGAGATGATACCTCCCGCCTACCAGCCATTTGGAAACCTGCCCTTATTGACAAACGTGTCCCTAACACGAGGAATGACACCAGACCCACACTCACGAGGTCCACACAGGATGTCACCACCACACATCCACCCAGAAAGCACACCCAAACCCACACTGATCAGGAAGCACGACCAAGGACCAGAAGCCAGACCGCAGCTGCAACATTAGCCACTTCAAACCCCTCCAATCCATACATGCAGCAGACTGACACCCACTACGAAGATGTAGCACGACCACGAAGCCAAACAGCAGCAGTGCAGCTCACCAGCTCAAATCCCCCTGCAGCACAGATTAGACTGAGCACAACCAAGCCCCCACCAACACAGGACACACCCCCATCCAATCAGAGCACAGAAAAAACCCCATCCAATCAGAGCACAGCCAAGCTCCCACCCAATCAGTTCAAACCCCCACTAGCAGTTAAAAGGAAGAAACAGCTGCGATCACACATTGCTCCCAGAAGCACGAAGCTGAAGCCTGAAGATGACGAATGAGACTTCGTCGAAACGTCGGCAAGACACTTCCAATTTTACACGGGAGAAAACCCGAACAACCAAAGACCTATATATATATATATATATATATATATATATATATATATATATATATATATATATGAAGAAGAAAAGAAAAACAATAGGACAGGAACGGTAGGCACGTTTGTGCGCTTATGCACGCCCCTTATGGTCCTCTTAGGAATGGGGTGAGGTCAACATACATACATACATACAGACAAACAAACAATAACATACATACAGACAAACAATCTTAGTGTTATTGTTCCTCCCATAATCTGAGGAGATTTTTCATCCTCTAAAGCAGGGCTGTCAAATTTGTGTCCTGCGGGCCGGATGCATCATGCTGTGGCCAAGCCCATGCCCCAGGGGGGAAAGTCCCAATACATCACGTGATGACACTGTGACAACACGAGTTTGACAGCCCTGCCTTAAAGCATCATTAGAATGGTGTTCCTTTCTCTGTCCAGCTCTCCTTTATTAAGGGGATTTTTTTTAAAAAAAATTAAAAAATATATAATCTAACAGGGATGAGGAATATCATGTTTCTATTATATCATAATATGGTCAATCAACAATGTTGATTGCTTTGCGTTTACTACCCATTGTGAACCAGTAGTAAAGGTAAGTAGAATCCATCCCTGAATGGGAATGGGAAGCATGAGCAAGACATTTACAAAATGTGCCAGAAAGAGGGTCTAATTTTTTTCAAAGTATAATCTCCATATATTCTGTAAAATTAACTTGATTCATTTGCACTATAATTCAGAATGACTTCTGTTCTGTACAAAATTGACTTCACATTTAAAGATTATATAGTACTTCTTCATAGTTAATGTGGTCATGCTGCCTTAAATCATTTTTCACTTACAAGACTGTGCAATTTGATTACTTCTATATCAACTGCTGTACCAATGTAGCCACTGACATTTATTATTTTTCCCGTAAAGCAGAATTTATTTTGGCTTTTTTCCAAATTATGGGGTGAACTGCAGTACTTGGGTGTACTACACAGTGTTCGTCATTGTATAATGGAGATACAGGAAATCTTTTAGCCCGTTGCAAAATGTATGGGTTGTAAAGTACATTACATACATGCTGGCAATGGTTTTAAAAAGTGTTTTCTTCCCCTTTCTCCTTAGCACAATTCAGTTATTCCAATTGTGTACTCCAGAAAGGAATAGAATCATTGGGTTACAGCCTAAGTAAACCCTCCAGAAGTGGATGGGAATGCAACTCTTAGAATTCCCATCCAATCTGGGAATTACAGACTAAAATATCTGGAGGGCACCAGGTGGGGAAAGAAGCAAAAAATTAGAAGAAGGTAAAATGGCAAAAACATATCTGGCAAAAAAAAAGGCCTGTGACATCCTAAAGCTAATGGAGCCCTGTTTTCATCACTTAAGATAGGTTTCCATTTAAGGAACAGGGATTATTACGTAAACTTTCAATAATCAGGCCTGTGGATAGCTGCAGCCAGCAGCTGTTTGCAAATAGCTGCCCACACAGTTGAATAAATTGAAGGCACTTTTTGAATCCACAGATTGTTTCTCTATCTAAAGGAGAAGGGTGCTGTTTAAGGCAACCTATCCCACAAACTGGGAAAGATTTTTATTTTATTTATTTTATTATTAGTTTGTCAAGCATATACAAAATAGCAGGTAAACATGGACATGAATGAAGGAAATGAATACAAATAAATGGGGACAGTAGGACAGGGACGGTAGGCACTGTTGGAGCAGTTTACCTTGAGTTTGTATCGATTGTTTGCCCATGTATTATTGAGGTTGAAGCTGAATAAGTCATTGACAGGTAAGACATTGTAGCAGACAATTTTGTGTAGTATGCTTAGATCAAACCGCAGGCATAATAAACTGGAAATATATTTAATAGAATATTTCTTCATCTCTGAAAAATATATTGCTACAACCTGCCTGAAATAGTAGAAAAACCATTTTTGGAGGTTGCAAAGTGTTTGCTGCGGACATAGCTATCCATTTTCTGTCCTGGTTTCTGACTGACAATTAAAATGGATTAAATCAGAAGAGGGAGCTCTCACTGCATCTTTCAAGGAAAAGGAGAGGAAAGAGAATTAACATGCCAACATGCCTTATGATAATGTTTTAAAAAAGAAATAAATATTTGTACTTGTATATACTTTTTTTGAAGAACATACTGTAGGAAGATGATATAAAACTATTTAACAACACCAACAATGCTGCTACCCTTCAAAAAGACCTTGACTTTGTGTTGGAATGGTCAAAAAAGTGGAAACTCCAAATCTCATACAACAAATGATCTGTCTTACACATTGGCAAAAGGAATCAGAACACAAAATACAAACTGAGTGTACATGACCTTGTAGATGACCCTCACTCTGTCAAGGACTTTGGAGTACTCATATCAAATGATCTAAGTGCCAAATCCCACTGTAACAACAAATCCCACTGTAACAACATCACCAAAAAGGCATTAAGGGTTGTAAACCTAATTTTGTGTAGCTTCTTCTCTGGTAATATAACACTACTAACCAGAGCATACAAAACATTTGCAAAACCAATTCTCGAATACAGCTTGTCTGTCTGGAATCCGCACTGCATATCAGACATTAATACAATTGAACGTGTCCAGAAATATTTCACAAGAAGAGTCCTCTACTCTCTGCTCGCAAAAAAACCCTTATTCACCAGACTTGAAATTTTGGACTTAGAAAATTTAGAACTACGCCACCTTCAGTGTAACCTAAGCATAGCTCATAAAATCATCTGCTACAATGTCCTACCTGTCAATGACTATTTCATCTTCAGCCACAACAATACACGAGCACACAATAGATACAAACTTAAGGTAAATTACACCAAACTCGATTGCAGAAAATATGACTTCAAGCAACAAAGCGGTCAATGCCTGGAATGCACTACCTGATTATGTGGTTTCATCCCCAAACCCCAAAAATTTTAACCTTAGACTGGCTACTGTTGTCCTCACCCCATTCCTAAGAGGTCTGGTAAGGGGTGTGCATAAGAGCACCAGTGTACCTACCGTCCCTGTCCTTATATTCCCTTTATTTGTATTCATTTTATTTATTCAATTCATGCTTATACTTATATATATTAACTAATACGTACTTGATAAATAAATAAATAAATAAATAAATAAATAAATAAATAAATAAATAAATAAATAAATAAATAATAAGAAAAAGAGGCAAGATTTTGTACTCCATGTGAACCTGAACAAGCTGTTTTGCCTAGCCAAGTCATCTATGAGATACTGACAGAGTGTGCTGTGGTCAAATATTTCAGGAGTTTTGAGAGAAACCATAGGACCATATTTCAAAGACAATTTCACAAATTTCTAAAGCTACTTTGGAAATCCTGTATCCATCATCCTTTGTAGCTTTGAGAGCATTGACAATGCTATTACTGACATTGTCAATGAAGTATTAAATTCTATTATGTATTTTTAAAAAATATTTACACAGGCTTTGTTATATTTTTAATAATATGAATATAAGTAACAGTAGTTATTATCATGGGCATCAGTTATAGGACTGATTTGCATTATTTGCTGTACAATATGCAATTTCAGTACAATAGAATGGAAAATTTATGGGAATAAATGTGTGGCATTGATACATTTTTCTTTAACTGGAATCCATATCTCTGGAAGCATTACTTGTCTAAGAAGACTTCTTTCAAAATCGATGACATAATAATCTAGCAAATAATTTCAATTCAATTGGAATTAATACTAAATTTTAAAATTAAATCTATTAATTAATTTTTAAGAGAGAAACAGTAGAAATAGGAAATTTGCTTTTACTTCTACTTCTACAGCAAATAAAAATGTTATTTATCCCTTCGTTCCTCTTAACCCACTGTTTTAGGCTTGCCTCTACATCTCATAATGCACTCTTGTCCCTGTACCATTCTTTTATTTTCAGATTCAACACAAGTCTCTCTCTCTCTCTCTCTCTCTCTCTCTCTCTCTCTCTCTCTCTCTCTCTCTCTCTCTCCCTCCCTCCCTCTCCCTCCCTCCCTCTCTCTCCCTCTCTCCCCCCTCTCTTTCTCCATACACACACATACACACACACACACACACATATATATATATATGTGTGTGTGTGTGTGTATAAATATATATGTATACACTTGTATACATAATGTACTCAATTAGTGGTATCCTCAGAGAAACAAATTATGGATGTTCTTGTAAGTTAAGCTTGATACCATCTCAAGGAGCTTGATACCATCCTAGTCAGATGGTTGTCCAGTCCGTTTTTGAAAACTTCCAGTGATGGAGCACCACAAGCTATTCCATTGGTTATTGTTCTCACTGTCATAAATTTTCTCTTTGCAAGCTTCCACCCATTACTTCTTGTCCTGCCCTTTGGTGCCTTATAGAATAAATCAATTCCCTCTTCTTTGTGAGACTGCCCCTCAAGTTCTAGAAGACAATTATCATGTCTCCCCCAAACCTTCTCTTCATTAAGCTAGGCATACTTAGCTCTCTCAATCATTTATCATGCAATTTTGATCCATTATCATCTTTGTTGTTCTTCTCTCCACACTTTCCAGAGTCTCAACATCCTTTTTGTATTGTGATGTCCAGTGCTGGATGTTCCAAGTGTGGTATCACTGGTGCTGTATAAAGAGGTGATATCACTTCTCGTGATCTTGATGGTATCCCTCTGTTGATGCAGCCCAGGACTGCATTGGTTTTTTTGGCCACTGCAGCACTTTGCTGGCTAATACTTAAGCAGTGGTCCACTAGGACATCTAAATCTCTTTCACAGTTGCCACTATTGAGTCAGGTATCATCTATTATGTATCTATGAATTCAGTTTTTCCTGCCTAAGTGCAGGGCCTTAACTTTTCTCGCCACTGAACTGCATCTTATTAGATAAGATCCAGTGTTCAACCCTGTCAAAATCTTATGGATCTTGAGCCTATCTTCCAAAATATTAGCAATTCTCCCAACCCAGCTTGGTGTTATCTGCAAATTTGAAGAATTATCCATCTGTTCCCTCCATCTAAATCATTTATGAAGCTGTTGAACAGTTCTGGACCCAAAACAGAACCTTGAGGTACCCCACTGCAATGCATGCTTCCTTCCGTGTTGATTTAATTCCATTGAAGACTACATGCTGGGTGCAGTTAGTTAGCCAATTGGTGGTGATGCTGTCTATTTCACATTTTTCTATCTTACCAAGAAGTAGGCTTTGTTCTACTTTCTCAGATGTTTTACTGACGTGCAAGTATACTATGTCCACAGCATTTCACTGGGTCAATAATCTTTTTCCTTTATTTAAAAAAGGCAATAAGGTTTTTCTGGCACAATCCATTTTTAATATGAAATTTTTTTATTTCACATGTAGACTTTTTTTCTTTCTTGTAAGTTAAGATTTGGCCTGACAAATATTTCTATTGCTTTACATGCAGAACAAAACAGAAATTCTTCACATTTAAAAAATGCAGCGTGACCAGGCAATTACATTGTTCTTCAATGCCACCGCCATTCTTCCTATAGGTCTGTGATGGCAAACCTATGGCACACGTGCCCAAAGTGGCATGCAAAGCCATGTCGCCTAGCACGCACTGCCTTGCCTGATTGTCTTCTGGGTTTCTGGTGCGCATGTGCGTGCAATGATCAGCTGTCCTTCGCGTGCACAGCAGTGCCAAAAACCAGTGTGCACATGTGCATCGGTCAGCTGATTGTTGGGTGCACATGCGTGTTAGAATCCGGAAGTTTGGCTTTTCTAGAGCGTGATCCTCTCACACTCACAGCAGTGCCAAACCTGGCATGTGCATGCGTGCCAACCAGCTGATCGTCGGGCATGCATGTGTGCTAGAACCCAGATGTTCGTCTTTTCTGGAGCATGGCCCTGATGAATATGTGCATGCATGCACAAAGTTTCCACACAAACTTTCACCATCACTGCAATAGGTAGTAGGCTTTTCCTATTGAACACCAGAATCTGAAGCTTGAGGCAATGCTTTCCTTTATCTGGTGGTGGGCTATCCTCATTACTTGGTTTCTTGTAATACGGGTAATAATTATAATGTTAATTAGGAGTACCCGTATCCCTGGTATCCTATCCCTTTGAAAAAATGTTTAATAAATAAATCTAATGAAGAGTAGATTTTCTTGGAATCCTATCTGAACATGGTATTTCTTTAGCCTCCCAGACTAAAATTTGACCAGGTGCTCAAAGGAAATAAAGAAACTTAATTTAAATAACTATCAGTTTCTGCAGAAGATATTACCACCCACTATATAATGACAGCAGAGGGTAGCACTTAACTGACCTTAACTGATTCCAAAAAGCTAAGCAGAATTGGATCTGGTTACGACTAGGATATTCTATATCTGTAGGCAAGATTGGGGTGGGATGGGGGAAGTCCCAGAAGAAGACAATATCAGAACACTTCCATGTCGTTATTTTAAAAAAAAAAGCTTACAAGGACATCTCACTGAAGTCACCAACTCAAGTAAATTTGATTTGATATGCCAATCTAAACAAACAGCAATTCTTGCTAAAGCTTTCTTGTTTTTTTAAATGTTTATCAATCCTATTAATGCTGTTTTGAAGATGAGATTAGTCAATCTGGGGTGAAGTTGTTAGACATTTTCTTCCTTTTCCATTTAATCAGCATATACCTCTTACCATCTGTCATTAATTCTATAGAAAAGTTAAAAATAAATTCAGCAGATCTTTGAGGAAGGTATGAATCAGACAACGTGCATGTATTACATATTTGTTAGTTTAGGAAAAGCTTATAATAAAGTGAATGGAATAGTTTGAATGAATATGGCAGTAAAATTAATTATTGAATGCAGGAAAGTGTTACGTTAATGAAGTAAAGCAAGAGTAAGAATAAATGAAATGCTTAGAGAAAGTTTCAACACTGAGCAGCAAGGCAAGATAGGCAACAACCCCGATTGTTCAGTGTAGCTATATTTCTTTTTCTTAGTTCTTGCACTAATTTCCTTGGCTTATTATTTCTTATTCATTTTCTGCATTTTGCATAACATTGCTTACTCCAAACAGTAATAGCATGATGGGTATGTATGTGTAATTGAAAAGAACAAGCAAATACATTTGCCATCATCAATAACAATAACAATTTAGCTGTCTGTATGTTCTTTTCTGTCACAGTTACTAACATTGGAAGGCGAATAAGAGATAGGGAGAGTTAAGTATCATCTATTCCACTGTTTATCTCCTGCTCAGAATATCTAGATGGAGTTGCTTATTATTTTCTTTTTTTAAAAAAAAATTAGGTTTTTTTCTTTTGTGTTTTTTTTTTTTACTAAATCTGCTTTATTATGCTTGCAGCTTTAATACCACAAGTTGTTTTCCAGGTAGAGAAGTATGGGGAAAGAGGCACATCTGAAAAATAGTTCAGTGGCAGTATGTAGTACCATGGTCCTTTAAGCGCCAGTGATAGCCGGCAGATGAAGCAAACCCAAGAAATGCTGGGGGTGTAAGATAGAAAAGGTGACATATCACAGTAAAACTGAGTGGGTAGCAAAAATTCAGATACTCTGCCAAGATAAATCAAAAGGGCACAAGTCCAAGCTGTTAGGTCAAGGTCAGATTGTTGGATTGGGAAAAAATATAAGGAAAGTCTGAAAGATTTCATAAATATGTACTCTAGTGCAAGGAACATAGCCTTCTTTCTCCCCTCACCCCTCCTTGCTGCTGTGCATAGTTAATCCGTCCACAGATTAGTCGTTTAATCCAATCTTTTGATGGAGCATTTTATTACTATTTTTTTTTAAAAAGGATTACTTCACTCACTCTGACCTTGAATTTGGTATAGATATCTTGTATGCACCTGTTGTTTATCTCTGCTCCCTATCCACAGATTGAAGCAGGCAATATACAATGCAACAAATACAACCTAGAAGATACTTCTGTTTTTTTCTTTTGAATGAAAAGAAAATGATTATTTACATCATAGCTCTGAATTCTTTATTACTGAAAAAACACAACATTAATTGCAAATTACAGGCTCACATTAAAGGCAGAGAATTTCAGGCTGGCCACTAATTCAAGCAACAATAATCAGATATTACATCTTGAAAGTATTGTGGTAGTTTTGTGAAATGGCTTCTTATACTAGTACAAGGCAAATAATGTGATAATTGGCATGCATATATCATTTTCAAATCTTAGATCAATAACGTGCCTACATCAAAGCTTTGATGATTCAGGCACAGCATCTAAAATGTTTAATAATTGAAGAGCTGAAATGAACAGGGCAGTGAATCAAAGTTGGCCAGCCATGTCACTTACATGAGTTAGGCCTTCCAGATTTTCCCCCTGAGTTTTGGGTATGTTGAGAATTTTTCCATTTAAGTTATATCTATTTTAAGGCTTTTACTACTGATTCCATGTGATTTGTTCCTGAAGGAAAAGGTATCTCTAACTTTCAGCAATTGTGATTAGAAGTGGAGGCAGAATCTAGGAGTTAACACAATTAGAACAGAGGTGGGTTTCAGCAGATTCTGACCAGTTCTGTAGAACCGGTAGTGGAAATTTTGAGTAGTTCGGAGAACCGGGAGTAAAAATTCTGACTGGCCCCCGCCCCCATCTATTCTCTGCCTCCCAAGTCCCAGCTGATCGGGAGGAAATGGGGATTTTGCAGTAACCTTCCCTGGATTGGGGAGGAAATGGAGATTTTCGCAACTTGAAACCATCTCTATCCATTGGACCTGATGGACTATGTGCTTACTTCTTAAAAAAACTTTCTACTAATTTATCAGAACCCCTGAGTATAATCTTTGATTAAGCTTTCACAACCAGTTCCCTTCCCCATCTTTGGTCACTAGCCACAGTCATTCCAATCTTCAAAAAAGGCGACCCCAGCTTAGTTGAAAATTACAGACCAATCTCTCTATGCTGCATCGCCTGCAAAGTAATGGAATCTATCATCAACCAATCCATTACCTTCCACTTAGAAATACACAACCTACTCTCTAATAAACAATTTGGTTTCAGAAAAAAATTATCATGTAACTTACAACTTCTCCACTGTAAAAACTTATGGACTACAAATCTTGACCTAGGCAAAACAATTGATGCAATCTACATAGACTTCTGCAAAGCTTTTGACTCAGTAGTACATGATAAACGTCTCCTAAAATTAAAATCCTATGGCGTTTCAGGACCCCTACACAATTGGATACCTGCTTTTCTGTCTAACAGACAACAAGTGGTTAAAATTGGTAATGCTCTATCAAATCCTGTTCCTGTCAAGAGTGGCGTTCCTCAAGGTAGCGTTCTTGGACCAACTCTCTTTATACTATACATAAATGATCTTTATGACCATATCTCAAGTAACTGTATTCTCTTTGCTGACGATGTCAAACTGTTTAACACCACCGACAATACATCTACCATTCAAAAAGACCTTGATCATCTAACCGCTTGGTCTAAAATTTGGCAACTACAAATCTCAACCAGCTAATGCTCAGTCTTACATATTGGAAAAAAGAACCCAAACACTAAGTACATGCTTGATGGACATTAACTTACAGATGACCCCCACCCTGTCAAAGACCTTGGAGTTTTCATATCTAATGATCTAAGTGCCAAAGACCACTGCAACTACATAGCAAAAAAGACTCTAAGAGTTGTTAACCTAATCTTACATAGCTTCTTTTCCAAAAACACCACACTACTGACCAGAGCATATAAAACTTTTGCTAGGCCAATTCTTGATTAGAAGCTCGCCTGTCTGGAACCCAAAGCACATTTCTGACATCAATACAGTTGAGCGTGTCCAGAGGTATTTTACACGAAGAGTTCTCCACTCCTCCATAACCAACAAAATACCTTATCCCACCAGACTTGAAATCCTAGGTTTAGAAAACTTGGAACTCCGTCGCCTCTGACAGGACCTGGGTTTAGCTCATAGAATCATCTATTGTAATGTCCTTCCTGTTAAAGACTACTTCAGTTTCAACTGCAATAATACAAGAGCTACCAATAGATTTAAACTTAATGTCAACCACTCCAATTTGGATTGCCCAAAATATGACTTCTGTAACAGAATTATCTGTGCTTGAAATGCATTACCTGACTCTGTGGTCTCTTCTCATAACCCCAAAAGTTTTAACCAAAATCTATCCACTGTTGACCTCACCCCATTCCTAAGAGGACTTTAAGGGGCGTGCATAAGAGCACAAACGTGCCTACCGTTCCTGTCCTATTGTTCTTTTCCTATGTATGTATGTATGTATGTATATATATATATATATATATATATATATATATATATATATATATATATATATATATATATATATATATATATATATATATATATATATAGAATAGAATTTTTTAATTTTATTTTATTTTTTTATTGGCCAAGTGTGATTGGACACACAAGGAATTTGTCTTGGTGCATATGCTCTCAGTGTACATAAAAGAAAAGATACGTTCATCAAGGTACAACATTTACAACACAATTGATGGTCAATATATCAATATAAATCATAAGGATTGCCAGCAACAAGTTATAGTCATACAGTCATAAGTGGAAAGAGATTGGTGATGGGAACTATGAAACGATTAATAGTAGTGCAGATTCAGTAAATAGTCTGACAGTGTTGAGGGAATTATTTGTTTAGCAGACTGATGGCCTTCGGGAAAAAACTGTTCTTGTGTCTAGTTGTTCTGGTGTGCAGTGCTCTATAGCGTCATTTTGAGGGTAGGAGTTGAAACAGTTTATGTCCAGGATGCGAGGGATCTGCAAATATTTTCACGGCCCTCTTCTTGATTCGTGCAGTATACAGGTCCTCAATGGAAGGGAAGTTGGTAGCAATTATTTTTTCTGCAGCTCTAATTATCCTCTGAAGTCTGTTTTTCTTGTTGGGTTGCAGAACCAAACCAGACAGTTATAGAGGTGCAAATGACAGACTCAATAATTCCTCTGTAGAATTGGATCAGCAGCTCCTTGGGCAGTTTGAGCTTACTGAGTTGGCGCAGAAAGAACATTCTTGTTGTCCTTTTTTAATGATGTTTTTGATGTAAGCTGTCCATTTGAGATCTTGCGATATGATAGAACCCAGAAATTTGAAGGTTTCTACTGTTGATACTGTGTTGTCAAGTATTGTGAGAGGTGGAAGTATGGAAGGGTTTTTCCTAAAGTCTACCACCATTTCTACGGTTTTGAGTGTGTTCAGTTCCAGATTGTTTTGGTTGCACCACAAGGCTAGTCGTTTGACCTCTCGTCTATATGCGGATTCGTCATTGTCTCGAATGAGACCAATCACTGTTGTGTCATCTGCGAACTTCAGTAGCTTAACTGATGGATCATTGGAGATGCAGTCATTGGTATACAGAGAGAAGAGAAGTGGGGAGAGCACACAGCCTTGGGGGGCCCCTGTGCTAATTGTACAGGTATTTGATGTGATCTTGCTTAGCTTCACCTGCTGCTTCCTGTTTGTTAGGAAGCTTGTGATCCATTTACAAGCCTGTTCCGGTACCTGTAGCTGGTTTAGCTTAGTTAGGAGAATGTCTGGAATGATGGTATTGAATGCTGAACTAAAGTCTACAAAAAGGACCCTTGCATAGGTCTTTGGAGACTCAAGATGTTGTAGGATGTAGTGCAGAGCCATATTAACAGCATCATCTGTTGATCTATTTGCTCGGTATGCAAATTGCAAGGGGTCTAAGAGCAGATTTGTGATGGTTTTCAGGTAGGAAAGCACTAGCCTTTCAAAGGTTTTCATGACTACAGATGTTAAAGCAACTGGTCTGTAGTCATTCAGTTCCTTGATGGTGGGCTTCTTCGGCACTGGGATGATGGTAGAGCGTTTGAAGCAAGAAGGAACATAACACATCTCTAGTGATTTATTGAAAATATGGGTGAAGATGGGGGCCAATTGGTCAGCACAGACTTTTAAGCAAGAAGGAGTTATCTTGTCTGGGCCTGGAGCTTTTCCTGGCTTTTGTCTGTGAAATAGGTCCTGCACTTCCTTTTCTGTGATCACTAGGGGTTGTGAACCCAATGAAATGGGGTCAGTTGTAGGAGGCTTGGCTGTTGTTGGTGTGTCTGAGATGGGGGTTGTGGAGATAGGTGGCTGTAGTTTCCTTTCAAACCTGCAGTAAAACTCATTCAGGTCATCTGCCAGTTGTTGATTACCTTCAGCCTGGGAAGGAGGTTTGCCATAGCCGGTGATATTTTTAAGAGTTTTCCACATGTTTGCTGGTTCATTTGCTGAAAACTGATTCTTTAGCTTTTCAGAGTAGCTTCTTTTGCTGCTCTTATCTCCTTGTTAGTGCATTTCTGGCCTGATTGTACAGCATTTTATCACCTTTTCTGTAGGCTTCCTCTTTGGAATGTCGTAGCTGCTTAAGTTTAGGTGTAAACCAAGGTTTGTTGTTACTGTGTATTCGCAAGTTCCTTGTAGGTACACATAGGTCTTCACAGAAGCTGACATATGATGTTACAGTATCTGTGAGTTCATCCAGGTCTGCAGAGGTATCTTTAAAATATTCCAATCAGTGCAGTCAAAACATGCCTGTAGCTTTAATTCTGATTCCTCCGTCCAGGTTTTCACTGATTTAATTATTGGTTTTATGGCTTTAAGTCTTTGCCTGTAAGCAGGTACAAGGTGAATCATGCAATGATCAGAGTGTCCTACAGCTGCACGTGGTAAAGACCGATAGGCATCTTTTAGTGTTGTGTAGCAGTGGTCTAGAGTATTCTTGCCTCTGGTGGGACAATTGACATGCTGAAAGTATTTTGGTAGTTCTTTCCTTAAGTTTGCCTTGTTTAGATCTCCCAAAACAATGGCCAGTGAATCAGGGTGTTTGGCTTCAGCCTCCATGATTTGGTCAGCTAGAGTTCGTAATGCCTTGTTTACACAGGCTTGTGGTGGGACATAAACAGCAATTAGAAGAAATGAGGAAAATTCACGAGGCGAATAGTAAGGTTTGCAGTTGATAATTAGAGTCTCTAAATTGTTGTCACAGAATTTGTAAATTATGTTAAAATCTTGACACCAGGTTGAATTAATATATAGGCATAAGCCTCCTCCTTTCTTTTTACCAGATGTTTCTGGAATCCTGTCTGATCGTTCAATTTGAAATCCTGGAATGTTCAGGCTGCTATTTTCAATTGATTCATTTAACCAGGTTTCAGAGAAGCATAGGACTGCTGAATATATATATATATATATGCTTATACCTCCTTGTTTTCTCCCCATATATATGTTTATATATTATATAATCTTTTTGTGTGATGCTTGTGTATATTGTTATGACAAAATTAAATAAATAAATAAATAAAAAATTTTACAGTATCCTTCCCCTGGAGTGGCGTTGGAATGGAGATTTTTCAGTATCCTTCCCCTGCCACTCCTACCAAGCCACACCAACCAAGCCACGCCCACAGAATTGGTAGTAAAAATTTTTGAAACCCACCACTGAATTAGAAAAAGAGTTAATATACTACATGCAGCCATGAAGCCACCAATTGACAATGTACATTGTACATGCTCTTGATAACCAAGGTAATAAACAAAGTAAGCTTCCTGGAATTATTGTAGGAAGTTCATTGGCAGTTTTCTTGGGTTGTTGTTTAAGTTACCTAGAGTTGCATTAGTGAAATGAGTGACCATATAAATTGTTTAAATGAATACTATATAGGTCTGCTAGACAGATATTTGACAAAGATCATTACGACAAAGATCCAAGTTCATTTCAATGTATGAGGTTAAAAAATCACAGATAAAAATATTACATAGTGGAGTTTTATCATAAATATTCATAAGACAGGAAAACAAGTGGGCAATATAGATGCCAATGTATTCCAGTCAGCTTTAGTTTGCTAATAAAAATGAAATGAGCAGAAAAACTAATTCTACTTCATTATTGGAACTCCAAATAAGGAAGATTATACTTTAATGATGCCCATCCTTACCGAAGGCCCAGCTAGTCTCCACAGAGCTATCAATGTACCACAAAACAATTTCACAAAAAAGATATAGAAATAAAAAAAGGATAAATCATAAGCATCCCATTAAAAAGAGAAGGCAAAGATACAAGGCCAAAATCCAATTTGGTTCCAGACATAGTTCATCAAATGACCACGAGGATAACAGCTGGAATATCAAGAACAGAAGCAAGGGCAGGAAGTAATTTACAAACATTTTCTCTAGGTCTGCCTCCTGGAAAACTGAAGGATTTAAATCAGGGCTTCTAGTAATTTCACCCAGGCCCCAGCTGTCAGCAATCATAGTCCTTTGGAAAGGATCCTTACTCAGCTTATTCCTGGGTAGCCCTTTTCTTACCAATCATTTGAATTACACAAAGATTTTAAAGTCATATGAGTATTTCAGCACAGAGCTCATGCTTCTTTTTGTGTGTTTCTTGGAGAGGAACGTCTGTTTTAACCAACATTATTAAGTTTAAGAAAAGAATAAAATACAAATTAAAAAAATTGGGAAGGGGGGAGATCAAGGAAAGGAAAAAGGAGTTAAAAGGAGTAATTTCTTATTTTCTTAAGTACAGATACAAATTTATAAAATGCAACTACTTACTCTAAGTTAAGAAGTTAAGTTTTTAAAATCTGAGCTGAAGCTGTTGCTAACTCAGATAATTTTATTCTTGGAGATTGGAGGAGAAAGACTTCTTTTCCATGATTGATGATTCTCCAGAGGAACGGCATTTCTCAGGCCTCTACCTCTTTACTATATTAGTTTATGCTAAAGAATGTGGGGAAACATGCATCCTTCCTCCTGTATAACTCTTGTTCAGAAATTGTGAAATTTACCTCAGGTCATCATAATCCTAACCCTAAAGTACAAAAATATCCCGAGGAAGGTTGATTCCCTGGAAAGAATATAAAGAAAGAAAAAGGAACCATCTTTAAACATCATGAAGATTGAGGAAGCTGGTATATCTGGATATCAGTGAAAACATGCAGGAATATTGTGGAAAGCAACAAATATGTAAAGTGATTGTTTAATTTGGATTTTTATTAGCATTGCTGGAAAAAGCGGAAGCAATTTTCAGTGCAACTAAAACACAGAAATTTGAGCAGATCTTGAATGCAATAACTTGGAACATTGAGATAAAATTGTAATGTATCTTTAAAAGTTTTGGAGGGAAACTTGGGCGGGAACAAGCACGTTGTTGATTGGTTGAAGCCTCAGCCAAAACTGTATATAAAGAGGGGTTTTTCCAGACGGCCGTTGCTGGGTTCACTATAAACTAAAGAGCTGTTGTCACTCACTGGTCTCCTGCCTCTTTATTGCCCGAATCTAACATTGGCGACGAAGGTGGGATTCTGAGGCAGCAAGATCACAAGAAAGAGCTGAAGTAACCAGGAATTCACGAACCCAGACAGTAAGGGGCGGAAAGCAGCAATGTCCAGCTACACACCACCAGCGCCATTCGACCCGGCCAAGGACAAATGGGGGTCGTACATGGCTCGTTTCGAGTGTTTCCTCGAAGCGAACGAACTCCAAGGAGTCTCGGACAATCGGAAGCGAGTGTACTTCCTAAGCCACTGCGGTCCAGAGGTTTTCGATACCGCGGAGTCACTTTCAGAGCCGACACTGGTACAGTCGGTACCGTGGCAAACACTGCAAACGGCACTTCGAGCACACTACGCACCAGTACCCTCAAAGTTCGTCCAACGGTTCAAGTTGAGGCAGCGGGTACAGCGTGAGGGCGAGTCGATAAGTGTGTAAATGGCGGCGTTGAGAAAAGCCGCCAACCACTGTGAGTACAGAGATTTGGAGGACACCCTACTCGACCAGCTCATTTGTGGGGTCAGCGACATCCGATTGCGAAGGCGGCTGCTGTCTAGAAGCAACCTGACGCTGGCAATAGCCCTGGACGAGGCCAGAGCTCACGAGATGTCTACCAAAGCGGCAGAAACCCTGCAAAAGCCGAACGCACCAGGGACCGGGGCGAAAACAACACCGGTCCACAATGAGGAAGTCCAGGCCGCGTCGGAAGGTGAGGAAGAGGAAGAGGTCTTCCACACCAGGCGGCCGGAGAGAGGGGACCGGAGCGAATGCGTGAGTTGCGGGGGCCAACACCAAAGACAACACTGCAAGTTTAAGGACGCGGTTTGCCGGCGGTGTGAAAAGAAAGGTCACATAGCACAGGCCTGTCGAGCCCCCCAACCTTCCCGCCAAAAATTCAAACCGACCAATCAGAGCGCGGGAACAGCGAAGCGGCCCGGGATTGGTCCATTCAAAAAGGGCGCGAAGTTAAACCAGACCGCCGTGAGAGTGGGCCACGCATCGACGCGACTAGAGAAAAAGATTTTTACCAAGACACACATTGAAGGGATGCCGTGCCAACTGGAAGTGGACACCGGCTCATCAATCACGATTATGTCCTGGGACACCCTCGTGAGAGACTTGCCAGCCATCGCGAAGCGCAAGCTACAACCCCAGAAGCTGAGAGTGCAGGACTACCAAGGGAATCGAATCCCTGTTCGAGGGGTAACGTCCGTCCAAGTCAAGTATGGACAGTTCAAGAAAACCCTGCCACTCACCATAGTGGATGGAACCTTACCGAGTTTGCTAGGACTGGACTGGTTCCGAGCTTTGGGCATGGGAGTGACTGGGGTCTTCCGGAACGAAGTCGACCTCAAAGATGAACTAATGAAGGAGTTCGAGGACGTCTTTAAAGACTGCCTGGGCAAGTACGAGGGGACCCCTATTTCTTTTAATCTAGACCCCCAAGTTGCCCCTATCAGGTTAAAGGCTAGGAGGGTTCCATTCGCCCTAAAGCCCAAGATTGACCGGGAGCTGGACAAACTAGTAAGCCAGGGGATACTAGTGCCCGTCGACCATGCAAAATGGGAGACACCTATAGTCACCCCAGTCAAACCGGACGGATCGGTCCGGATTTGCGCCGACTACAAGGCAACGCTTAACAAAGCATTGCAGAAGAGTGCATACCCCGTCCCAGTAGTGCAACACTTGCTACACTCGTTAGGACAAGGGCAGGTTTTCGCCAAGCTAGATTTGGCTCAAGCCTATCAGCAGTTACCCGTAGATAGCACAACAGCGAGCGCAAACAATTGTCACGCACCGGGGTGCTTTTAAATGCACCCGGTTACAGTTTGGGGTTAGTGTGGCTCCTGGGTTATTCCAGAACCTAATGGAGCGACTATTGCAGGGACTTCCCGGGGTGGTACCCTACTTCGACGATGTCTTGGTATCTGCTGAGAATTTAGAGGAATTGGGGGTAAGGCTGAGGAAGGTTTTGGGCATTTTCCGGTCTGCCGGGCTTAAGGTTAAGCTGAACAAATGCCAGATTGGGGTAGGGTCCGTAGAATTCCTGGGCTACCGGATAGACAGGGAAGGGATCCACCCCACTGAGAGCAAGGTACGGGCCATCAGGAAGGCCCCAGCCCCACAAAATAAAACGGAGTTACAGGCATTCTTGGGCCTGGTAAACTTCTATGCGGTATTCTTAAGGAACAAGGCAACAATAGCCGAACCGCTACACAAATTACTAGCAAAGAAGACTGTGTGGTCATGGGGGAAGGCGGAAGCTAAGGCATTTGAAGGGGTAAAAAACCTTTTGTCCAGTGATAGCCTCCTTATTCAATACAATGGCACGTTGCCATTAGTGCTAGTTTGTGATGCATCTCCCTATGGGGTGGGGGCCGTGCTCAGCCACAGATTGCCAAACGGAACAGAAGCCCCTATAGCGTATTACTCCCGAACAATGTCTTCAGCCGAAAGGAACTATAATCAGCTAGATAGGGAAGCATTGGCTATAGTCTCCGGGGTAAAGAAATTCCATGAATATGTTTTCGGACGAGACTTCGAGATAGTCACGGACCATAGACCCCTACTGGGCCTATTGGCGGGCGACCGCCCAACACCCGTTGCACTTTCGCCCAGACTGACCCGATGGACTATCTTCCTAGCGGCATACTCTTACAAATTGCTTCACTGCCCAGGAAAGGACTTAGGGCATGCGGACGCTCTGAGTAGATGCCCGTTACCAGAGACTATCGAAGACCCAACCCCGGGGACACCCGTCCTGCTAATTGACTCTTTGGACTCTGGCCCAGTCACATCCAAGGAGGTGGCTAGGGCATCGTACAAGGACATTACAATAAGGACTGTAATTGGTTGGGTACAAAGGGGATGGCCCGCTGCGCCGGGCGAGCGTTTCAAAGACTTTGTGAAAAAATGAGAGGAGCTATCGGTTCAGGGTGGTTTCTGTTATGGGGGGATAGGGTGGTGATCCCGGAAAAATTACGGAAAAATGTATTGGAACTCCTGCATGTGGGCCACCCGGGGATCGTGAGAATGAAGGGTTTAGCGAGGAGCTATGTGTGGTGGCCCTTGATGGACAAGGAAATTAGCGACAGGGTAGGAAAATGCCAAGCCTGCCAAGAGTCAAGGCCACTACCCCCTACAGCCCCAATCAGAGAGTGGGAGAAACCCCAGGGGCCATGGTCTAGGATTCACATCGATTTTGCCGGCCCATTCCACGGGCAAACCTTTCTAGTGGTAGTAGATGCCTACTCCAAATGGCTAGAAATCATCCTCATGAGATCCACGACGGCTGAGTCAGTGATCTCAGTCTTAAGGCACCTATTTGTAACCCATGGGTTGCCCGACACCCTAGTTTCCGACAACAGCCTGCAATTCACGGCAACCCAGTTTGAGGGGTACTTGGCGGAGGAGGGCATCAGACATGCCCTCTCGGCGCCTTTCCACTCGGCGACGAACGGACTTGCAGAACGTTTCGTTCGGAGCGCAAAAGAAGCATTATCTAGGATTAGGCCAGGCGATTGGCAAACAAAAATCGATACCTTCCTAGCAGTCCAACACAGAACCCCCTGTGTGACAACTGGCCGTAGCCCGGCGGAACTGTTGATGGGAAGGAAGCTCAGGTGCCCGTTAGACCGACTAAACCCAACCTACACCCCAGACGGGTACAAGGGGGCACACGGTAAAACAAGGGAAATGGCAGTGGGCGACCCGGTATGGGCACATAACTATAGCGAGGGCCCAACATGGCTAAAAGGGAAAATTCTTGAGATAACCGGGCCAAAATCATATCTAGTAGATATGGAGGATGGCCGGGTCTGGAGACGCCACATAGACCAAATAAGAAAACGAATAGCCAGTCAAACAGAAACAAATCAGCCAGGCCCTGACTACCAAAAGTTTGAATTCACAGCTGACTCAAACCCGGGACAAACGGGGGACTTATCTGAGTCCGATGAAGTTCAGCGACACCAACCGGTTCCTCCTGAAGACAGCAGGGACGACTCTGCCAATAATCCAGGGCCGGATGGCCTAGAGGAGGAGCTAGGAGGAACAAACAGTCCCTCCAGCCAGCTCGACTCACTCCCAGAAAATAGATTGCGCAGGTCCGAGAGAATTAGGAGACGCCCAGTCTACTTACGTGACTACGTAGAGAAATAAGATGCTAATTTTATGTAAATGTGGGTACAATGCGTTCTGGGAGGGAAGGAGTGTAATGTATCTTTAAAAGTTTTGGAGGGAAACTTGGGCGGGAACAAGCACGTTGTTGATTGGTTGAAGCCTCAGCCAAAACTGTATATAAAGAGGGGTTTTTCCAGACGGCCGTTGCTGGGTTCACTATAAACTAAAGAGCTGTTGTCACTCACTGGTCTCCTGCCTCTTTATTGCCCGAATCTAACAAAAATGTATATATTATACATTTTATATTATAACATAATAATAAGAGTGAAATGAGACTTTTTGTTCTGAGAATGAATATGACTGACCCTATGAATAAGCAACTGTATCAGACTTGTAAACCAAAATATGCTGGAGAACTGAATGATTATTTTAATGAATCAGTAGGTAAAGATGAACAGATCAATATATCTAACATGGCTAAGATCGAGTTTGCAAATGGGAACTATTGAACGTATAACCAAATGAGTATATGTATCAACTTGATCATCTATTTCCTTCTGCTGATGGCTTGTTTTACTATCAGGTTTTGACCTTTGAGTGCACTACTCACTAATGGAAGAATAAAGATTCTTGCTTAACATCGTAAGGCTTTGCTAATAATCTTTTAGATCAATGGAAATATCTAGAAAAGTTAAAGATACAAATACTAATTGTATATTGTTATTCTGTGGTATGTGATGGAAAAGTGGCACTGGGAAATGTTATATGTTCCTTAAAGTAGCAGCTGTCCAAACTAAATTATGAGACATTGACACCCAGAAAGAAATCTGGAATTCCAGATCTGAAACATACATTTATAAAGGACAGAAGCTCCAGATGTAAAATAATAGCATACAAGCTTCCTAAGATGTTTCTTACAAGGTCACTGCTTCCTTTCCAAAGCCCAGGAAAACAGGGTAAAGAGACTCCTGCTTCAGTTTTCTTACTGTATTCTCTGTGTCCTTGAGAATTTTCTTTCTTTCAAATTTCTCCCTGTGGTGTTTTGAACTTATTCGATTGTTGGAGGGGATGAAGAATGCTACTTTTGTGTTGTCCTTTGTTACACCTCTTTTCCACTCCCATTGTTTCCTGTGAGATTTACCCTACGTGGGAAGCAGAGACAACAATGAGCATGGGAGAATGATCAAGAGCACTTCATTCATCCTATCTGAACCCGCCCTAAAAGAAAATCTGATGTTTTGAGATATTCTTTGGAACTCTGCCATTTTAATCTACTCACTGTACCAGGAAGCAGTATTTTAAATAATAAAAGAAAACAATACATTAAGCATTGCTTACTGTATTAAATGGGAAAGCTGGGGAGAGGGAGCTTCCCTGTCTAAAAGCTCTATGCAAACATGCCAAGCTCTGATCCCGTCCATTACTTGCATTTGGCTGAACCCAAAGCAATTTCATTTAGCCTGATAGATTTATGTTAATGTAAAATTGTAATCTCTTATGACAGTTAAGATCAAACACCCAGGGTTCAATCTAGGTGTTATCCCAAGGAAAGTAATGTAGAAATTCCAATAGACTTAAGCAGCTTTGCCAACAGAGATGAGAAACAATTCACACCTTTCTCCCTATGGCACATAACCAGAGAAAAGGCAGAAGAGTAATAGCTATTTCTGTTTCCGTGTTTACAGAGGCCATATTTGGAGTGCCTTATTCAAGACAGTAAGCCCTGTTCACCAGTAATGTGTGTACAGTCTATCAATCAAGGCACAGGAGAGGGAGACTGGGATCATACGATCCTGCAGTGCAAAGCAATCTAGCACTGCACATAATAATCCTCCTTTTCAAAGGCAATTAGAAGAAACCAGAAAAGTTACAGCTGTTCTTGCCAATTATTCTAGCAATATTTTGGGTGATTTTCAAAGTTGCAATCTTGAGCAAAATTATTCTCAGAGTCCATTGATTTCTAAAATATTGTTCATACATGCCCATGTTTGCTTAGTAACCACTGCATGAAATGGAAGCTTATAAGTGTAAATGGGCCAACACTGGAAGTTAGTATAGAATAGAATAGAATAGAATTTTTTATTGGCCAAGTGTGATTGGATACACAAGGAATTTGTCTTGGTGCATATGCTCTCAGTGTACATAAAAGAAAAGATACGTTCATCAAGGTACAACATTTACAACACAAATGATGGTCAATATATCAATATAAATCATAAGGATTGCATATTCTTATGTATATTCTTTCTTCACAATGCTTTTAGAATATAATCAATATTTTTGAATTTGTTGTTGTAGGACAAGGGTGTCAAACACAAGGTGTGGTCAGATCTGACCCGCGGGGCCATCCTGGAAAATGTAAGGGGCCTCGGCCCAGTCTACCCAATGCGAAGAGGAAACATCGGGCCAGCATGGCTTCGGTTTGGTCTACCCAATGCAAAGAAAAAACTTTGGGCCAGTGTGGTTCTGGCCCGGTCTAACCAATGTGAAGAAGAAATTTCAGGCCAGCATGGCTTTGGCCCAGTCTACCCAATGTGAAGAGAAAACATGCCAGCAGTTTGGGGAGTGGGGTCAAGCTGACCACGCCCACCCAGTTGGCCACACTCACCCAGTTGGCCCGCCTAACCTCCCAAGGTCAACCACATCCTTGATGCCGCCCTCAATAAAATTGATTTTGACACCCCTGGTCTAGGACAATATTTCTTGCCTAAATTATCTTCTTGAATTCAGTTTTCCTCCCAACCTATTCAAATTATCTCCTATATTTTCTGATATAATCATATATCTTGTTGCTGAAGTTGCTGAAATTACTAGGAAAAACATAAATAAATGTTGGAAATGTGTTAAAACAGAGTCTTCAAAGAATCCATTGGCTCCACAAATATTTGAGAATCTTAGAAAAATTGGACTAAGGAGATTCACCAATCAAATGTAGGTAAGAAAGTTATTGTCTTTATTATTTTGTCTAGTTTTGTTTCACCTTTTTAGTTTTTCCCCTGTCTGGACAGACTTTTGAATCTCAAGCTTCATCTGTCTGGTTTAGAAATTCCACCTCTTTAAAGAAGGACAGACAGGAATGGAGGAAGACTTGGTAAGGGAACAATAAGAGATCAGTGAAATAAAGCCCCAGATAGAATGCCATTCGATGGTAAAGAAGGCAAGATGGTAAAGAAGAGCAACTCTGCTTCCCTGCTTTCCTCATTTTGTAATTTGAAAACACACAATTTCCTTTTAGGATATTTTGGTTTTCTGAAAACTTTATTTTTCTTTTCTTTTTATAGAAAACCTTATACTTATGAATACAGTGTAAATTTGCTAACCCATATAGATATCATTTCCTTGTTTTTAGATTCTTCCCCAAGATCTATACCTTGGCATTAGAAGGAATAATTTTTGGTTCCCAGTAATAGGCTACAAGGATTGATTGTTAAACCAGGATGTTAGCAACAAAATGACTTTAGGAAAGTAAGAATAGCAATAGTCACAATCAATTCATATACCAGCAGGAACTTCATATTCCGTTTAAATTGATTCTTAGTAAAGTCTATGGTACGCAAGGCATTTGAGTGGGTGGCACATATTTATGTTGATAATAAACAAGGAAACAATCACCCTCAACCTCTTATCCATTCATCTGTTGTTGGAGGATACCTGCCAGGGGTGACTGAACTGTCTCATAGATTTGGAATCCTATGTAAGAAATAGCCCTAGCAAAGAAGGGAGCCAATCGGGTTGGTTTATTTCTGAGAGATAAGGTAATGAGCCAGAACTTGACTGAGAGAGAGAGAGAACATTTTTAGAAAATGCATGTTATGTAGGAAGCCAAGGAAGGATGTTGGACTACTCAGTAGAAATAGCTTTGAGTTTGGCATTTGAAAGGCTGAAAGGTAATCCCTGGGATTTCCAGCATGGCATATTCCGTTTAGGAAGTCCCTCTGAAATGTAGAGTCTCTTGAGGTTGGTACTAATATGGAGTGCTCTTGGCTTCAACAACTAGAAATCCCCAGAGCAGATGCCATTTTAAGCCAGTCCGGCTCACATCCCCAACTCACAGTCACTAAAGGTTAACATGGAAGCAGAAGTTGTCTAATATAGCTCACAGCTGAAAGTTGCAAGATAATTATTATATTGCCAGATGTTGTAAACAGATCATGACCTCAGGAAACTCTCCTGTGCCTACATGTAAAATGACCTGCTTTTGCTTTCAGAAGTCAGTTCAGTTTTTGTATTTGTAAAAAAACATCCCTAAATGTTTACACTCATGTCAGTTGATGCTACATTTACTTTCCGTACTATCTTCCCAGCTAGGGAACTGCTGAATGATAGAACCAAATGGAAGACCCACTATTCAGTAAATGGGAAGCAATTATGAAAAAGAGTCAGTGTATTATTGATTAATAGGAGGATTTCCTATCTTTCTGAGCAAGAAGACATATGTGAACATTGAGAAAGTGTTATTTATGCTTTCTCAAAATAATACTATCAGAGAGATTTGCCTGTTCACAAAGTTCTTCTATACTTGGCATAGCCTGTTGCAACATACTTTAAAGGCTGGTGAAATTTCATATTGTCAGTATGTTTCATCCTATGGCAACTTTCTCCTGGTTGTTTTTGTCTTCATTTTCTGTAATGCTGTAACACAATTTTTCTCTACTTTTTAAAAATAATTTTTATTAAAGATTTTTTTCCAAGATATAAACAATATAAATTTTAGTGATAATAAAGAAAAATAGTAAAGAGATTAAAAAAGAAAAAAAGAAAAAGAAAAAAGAGAGAAGGAAAAAGAGAGAGAGGTTATAAAGAAGTAGATTCTAGCTGCAGTGAAAAATGCATTTATATTTAACTGTTTCTCTTTAATATTGCAGCCTAATCTCCTTCTTTCCATAGTTTACTCTTTCTTATCATCAAACCCGTAAATCACAAGTTCATGGTTTCTTTTTCCATAGTCCATAAGGAGTTTCCAGTCACTAATAAATGAGGTTATTTCCCTTTTCTTAATTAGACAAGTCAGTTTTGCTTTTTCTGCACTTCTCTTCTACTCTTTTAATGACATGGCTCTTGCATCCCCATAGTTTAAAGTCTCAGCAAGTCTTAATCCAGACCTGCCATTCAATTGGCGTTTTAGGGAGATGATTTGGGAAGGAAAAATTATCAGTGGAGAAGAGCTTAATTATCCCTTTGTCACTCAAGATTATATGGCTGCTTTTTGTAAAATGAGTATAAGGAGAGAGCCCCCCACATGGGATAATGTAACAACCTTTGTGAGACAAGTTACAAATATTATGCTATATTCTTTATTTCATAGTTCCTAAATCAAAAACAGATTCAGTGCACTTAAACTGGCAGACCTGCACTGCAATCTATTAATCTTCATTCACTTTGATGGAAATAAGAAAGCTTAAACATGATGGTGCCAACTTTTGCAGTCAACCATGTAAGATTCCATTTCCTTTCTGCTAGCATTTTTAATAAAACTGTTTTTGCCTCAGCTCAGAGCTGAGTCTTAGAGCTTAGCAGCTGAATATTCTTGTGAAACATGTGAGAATTTTGTTAAGTAGATACAACCATAGTCTCTTGGGTACTAATAGTTGGCACATTGAGCTGCTTGCTGAATCATAGCATATATGAAAGGAAATCTTTTTAGCATATTTTGATTTTGAAAAAAAAAATTAGAATACAAGTTTTTCTTTCATGATAAACACATTTTTCTTTGGATCACTTTAGGACAGAATTCCTCAGGACGGCAAAGCTGGTTGGGGAATTCTGAGAGTTGAAGTCCTCCAGGCTTAAAGTTGCCAAGGTTGGAGACCCCTGCTTTAGGACAAAGTAGGATTCAGTTCAAATCTAACCAGGCTCAAGGTTGACTCAGCCTTCCATCCTTTGGAGGTGGATAAAATGAGGATCCAGATTGTTGGGGGCAATATGTTGACTCTGTAAAACGCTTAGAGAGGGCTGTAAAAGCACTGTGAAACAATATATAAGCAGTGGTGGGATTCAGCCAGTTCGCACCACTTCGGGAGAACCGGTTGTTAACATTCTGAGCAGTTTGGCTAACTGGTTGTTGGAAGAAATCATTAAGGCAGAGAACCGGTTGTTAAATTATTTGAATCCCACCACTGTATATAAGTCTAAATCCTATTGCTATTTTTATTCTGCTATAACTTTCTTCTATTTTGTTTTAGCACTGTCTAACTATAGTACAAGAACTAAATTGAGATTTCTTAAAAAACAGAAAAAGTGAAACAAAAACTGAGAGCTATAAAAAGCTTGCAGAGTTTCAGTGTCACTCTTTTTCTCTTTCTCTCACGCTCACATACACACACAGCATCATGTCTTGAATGAGGAAAATGCTTGAGGCATTCCCATTAAAGGTGTAAACTGCCTGTACATGAACAACATTTCATACATTTTCTAATGTATACAGTACAAGGAATTATATATATACTGTATATCAGTCGGGTAAGAGGTGCAGTGGGGAGGGGGGCAGAAGTGAGGTGGAGGATTACAGTACAATTATTTCTAGACCATAGTTTTCTCCTTTAATCATGTCTCATGAGAGAGAGAGAGAGGGAGGGAGGGAGGGAGGGAGGGAGGGAGGGAGAGAGATCAAACTGAAAATAAATTTCTGAAGCCTAGCTAATGACTTCCAAAGCAGTCAGACTGACTGACTGACTGAGTAAATATTTTTTACAGGTAGTCCTTGACTTACAATCATTTATTTAGTGAGTGTTCAAAGTTACAATAGCACTGAAAAAAGTGACTGTTTTTTCACACTTATGACCATTGCAGCATCCCCATGGTTACATGATCAAAATTCAAGTGTTTGGCAACTGTCATGTATTTATGACAGTTGTATTGTCCCAGGGTCATGTGATCACTATTTGCAAGCTTTCCAGCCAGCTTCTGACAAGCCAAGTCAATGAGGCAGTCCAGATTCATTTAATAACTGCAGTGATTCACTTAATGACTATAGCAAAAAAGGGTTGTAAAATGGGGCAAAACTCACTTAGCAACTGCCTTGCTTAGCAGTGGAAATTTTTGACTCAGTTGTGATCGTACGTCAAGGACATCCTGTATTGCCATCAGTAAGCAGAATTAAAACACATTAAAAATAAAAGCAAAAGAAGACAAATATTAGAATCGGTGGTGTATTTGTTAGTGGATAATATAAAGTTTGGCTACTTTTATAGATGGTATATTGATTTGTAATTGTCCTCAATAAGAAAGGAACTCAAACCTGTGAGAAAAAACAGTAACTTCAATTTGACTTTAGGTAACTCTCCCTCCTTCTTTAATACTAAATTTGGATACAATCAGCTACCCAGAATATAGCCCTTTAGAACAGGGATCTCCAACCTTGTCAACTTTAAGACTTGTGGACTTCAACTCCCAGAATTCCTCAGCCAGCTTTGCTGGCTGAGGAATTCTGGGAGTTGAAGTCCATGTCTTAAAGTTGACAAGGTTGGAGATACCTGCTTTAGAATTTAGAGTTAGCCCTTTCATGAGGAGTAAAGGAAGTATAAGGTCCTAACTGGGCACCCAAAAATAATTGTGTTTGATCCTAAGTAGTGCTAATGGGATATGATATGTTCCTCTGATGAAATGAAAAACTTGAATTGTGACCATTGTTTTTTGAGCATTTTTGATGATATAATTTGGGTGCTCACTGCTTTTGGTAGAGCTATGAAAACCAATGCCCAAATATTTAGAAGATTTAACTCATTTAATACTCTTGCCATTTAACCTCCAGGAATTACCATATTTTTCAGAATGTAAGACACACCAGAGTATAAGACGCACTTAGTGTTTGGGGAGGAAAATAAGAAAAAAGCTGATTGGCAGGTGGATTGACCTCCTGGAATACCCCCAATCAACTGTTCCCGGAGATGAATTTTAGCAACAGGTTCCTTGGTTGTGAGCTCTGTGCCTTGCTTTTTTTCTGCCTCTGAAACTTCTGAAACTCCATTTCAGAAAAAACTTTTTTCTGCTTCTGAAAACCTCTGAAACAGAGCTTCAGAAAAAAAGGCTCTGAAGCTCTGTTTGGGGGCTTCTTTTCTGAAGCTGTTTGGGGGTTCTTTTCTGATGCTTTGTTTCTGATGCTCTTTTCAGCCTCTGAAACCTCCATTTGAGAAGGAGTATACATTCGGAGTATAAGACACACCCAGATTTTCACCCTCTTTTTTGGGGGGAGGGGAAAGGTGTGTCTTATACTCCAAAAAATATGGTAGGTCTCTTTATATCTGGATCTTAATTTTATGCATTAGCATAACGTAATGACATAACAAGAGATCAGGCAAAAATTACACCTAGGCTGACATTCTGTGTCTCGTAGATCATTTTCTTAAATTTATACTTTAATAATTCAGGTTTTTTTATTACTATATTAAAAGCAGGGATATTTATAATCCCCCAAATACAGAATTTATTAGAAATTTTTAACTTCTCTATCTTACTTTCCAAGATAAGCTGCTTCACAAAATAGCTTTTCAGTATAAAGAACAATGGATTTGTTGTGTGTCTTGTAGGTATAGATTGTTTCTTTCCACAGATCAGTTTCTTGCATTAACAAGGAGAATATGAAATATTTCACTGTTCTTACCTATCCACATTACATGTTTGATACTTTTAAGTATTAATTGTTGCATGAAAATTATTAATTCATATAGCCTTTAGACTAGGTTGAAGATAATGTTTTGGCTATGTGGGTTTGAAGAAACCATATGATAAAATGATGCTTCCTTGAGTTTTCCAAATCCCAATTTATTTCAACATAGGTTAATTTTATTTATTGCGAAGTTTATACACTACCTATTTCATAGACTAAAAGGTGATTTACAGTAATAAAAAATAATTAATATCATAGAAGCTCCTACAATAACAAATTAATCTCTTTTCAGAAATTTAACTCCAAAATCAAAACTTATAAACGTATTTTAAAAATGGCTACTCATCCATCCTGTTATTGCCAAATTAAACTTAATTATTTTAACAGCCTTCTAGAAGAGGCCATGTTTCACCCCTGAGGATAAGATGTTCCACAAATTTGGGCCCACCAGAGAAGAACTGAAAGCTAAGCTGTAAAAGGTTTATTAGATTAAAATCAGCACATTGAGTTGGACTCAGAAACCTTTTGAACTGGTTTGAAATGGTTATATAATGCTGAGTATCATCACTATATTGATGATAACTCTCCAAAATATGCCAACATCCAAATGTAGATGTTAAACATTGAGCGATCCCATACTGAAGCCATTGTAGGCTTGATTGCTTTTTCCCTCATGATAGTTGGCAGGGACCATTCATTCAGGAAGCAGTGGAACTACTATAAAACAATGCTGCCTGTTCCTAATTCTGGCAGACAATTCAGAAAGATACCACAGTTGATGGCATCAGATGCTGCTGAGTGTCCTAACTCATCATATTATCATCGTATTCCCTATAACTATCATTAAGTGTTGTACCTTATGATTCTTGACGAATGTATCTTTTCTTTTATGTACTCTGACAGCATAAGCACCAAGACAAATTCCTTGTGTGTCCAATCACACTTGGCCAATAAAGAATTCTATTCTATTCTATTCTATTCTATTTTGTTCTGTTCTGTTCTGTTCTGTTCTGTTCTTTCTGTTCTGTTCTGTTCTGTTCTGTTCTGTTCTGTTCTGTTCTGTTCTGTTCTGTTCTGTTCTATATGTTCCCCACTAGAAGAATCAATTGATTCCTGATCAAAACTGAATCCTGACTAGATTCTTCTTGAATCTTCTGTAGATGACACCTCACTACTTTATTTATTTTTTGTCACAACATTATATATAAGCATCACATAAAAAGATTATATAGTATATAAACATATATATGAGTTAATATAAGGAAGTATAAGCATATATATATATAAGAAGAAAAAAGAAAAGGAGAAACAAGCAAACAATAGAACAGGAACGGTAGGCACGTTTGTGCTCTTATGCACGCCCCTTATAATCCTTTTAGGAATGGGGTGAGGTCAATAGTAGAAAGTTTTTGGTTAAAGCTTTTGGGATTATGGGAAGAGACCACAGAGTCAGGTAATGTGTTCCAAGCACTGATAACTCTGTTACAGAAGTCATATTTTCTGCAATCTAGATTAAAGCGATTAACATTAAGTTTGAATCTATTGGTTGCTCTTGTATTATTGCAATTGAAGCTGAAATAGTCTTTAACATGAAGGACATTACAATAGATCAGGGGTGTCCAAACTATGGCCCGCGGGCCAACTCCGGCCCGCGGGTCAGTTTTTATTGGCCCGCAGCAAATTCTCAGTGGACAGTGGGGTGCGGCCCCCGTCCTGGCCCCCAAGGAAGCCGCCGCTCACCCAGTTGCAGATGCGGGGAGGCTCCGCTGAGGCTACCCCCGCCCACCCGGGGCTGCGGGCCGGCCATTCCACCACTGGGCTGTAGGGGGCACCCGGGACGCCCATGGCTCCAGCCCGGCCCACCAGACAGAGGAGGAGGCGGGCGGGCGGCAGAGCTTCCGGCGCTGCTCCGGGCGCCCTCGGCTCGCGGCGCCGTGCAGGTAGGCTCTCCGGGCGGGTCGGCAGAGCAGGGCTGGACGGGCGGGGGAGCGGAGCGGAGGAGGATGGCAGGGTTGAGCTGCTGATTGGGCCCCGCTGCCGGGGCTGCCGAGGGTCCCGGCGGGAACGGGACGCTTCTGCTCCCCGGAGAACCTCTGGGTGGGGGGCGGCGAAGGCGGGTTGTCTCTCTCCAGCCACCGCCTCCCCCCTCCCCCGGCGATGCAGCTCAGTTGGTGGGAATCCCTCGACGCCTGGTGAGGGGGGGCGCAGCTGAGTTGGGGCCTTGTCCGGGAAGCTGAGTGACCAAGGAGGCTCTGGGAGAGAGCCAAGAGACCCACCACCCACCCCACCCCACCCCCGCAGTGTTGCCACAGCTGGGGAAGATGGCAACATCCTGGGATGCCGGGATGCCCAAGGGGATGAAGCCCTTCCTCGCAAAGAGTCTTTTGGGCCCAAGGCAGCTTGGCGGCTGGTGGCCCTGTGCCCCATGGGGCATTGCCAGGTCGTTCCTCCAAGGGGCCAAAGCCTCCTGGCTGACCCACAAGGCCCTCGGAGGGGAGAACAGCCGGCCTTCCTAGCACAAGCGCTGCCTCTTCCCAAAAGGAAAGTTTTTTGTTTGTTTGCCTTTGAAGGTGTCTCTCACCCGCTTGGCTTGTTTCTGTTTCATTTTGTCTGCCTCTGAGAAGGACTGGCTGGCTGCAAAACTCTTGTGGCTTGAGGCTATTGTGTGCACTCTGTACATGGGCCCCAGCTGCCCCTCGGAGCAGCTTCAAAGCCCTTTGGGGGCTCTGCTCCCAAACCTGTGCCCAAACCGAGGGACCCTTGGGGGCTTCTTTGCATGCTGCAGGATCTCCCAGCGTGACAGTTTTGCACCCTGCAGACTGATAGAAAGCAGCTGGGACTCCCCTGGCGGAAAAGAAGAAGACCGGCATCGAGAAACAGGTGAGGGCGGCGAGGGGCCGAACAGCATTGGTGGGGGGAAGTGTGCAGAATGTCTCCAGACAAAAACTATATCGCACTTTTGACCAGTCCTCACACTTATGACTGGTCATCATTTATGCCTGTTGCAGCATTTTGTGCATCGGGACTACTCAGAGGGCTGAAAAAGTTATTTTTGACCTGTCCTCACACTTTTGACTGGTCCTCACACCTACAACTATCTTTACATTTTGCACCCTATCTTGTAACCGTGGTGAAGAGAAGCAGTTGTGAAATGAGTGATATGGTTGTTAAAAATGCTGCAATGGGCATAAATGTGAGGATGGTCATAAGTGTGAGGACTGGTCAAAAATTACTTTTTTTAGCCCTCTGAGTAGTTTCTATGCCCATAGCCACATCCACTCAGTCACATGAGGAGTTAGCCACGCCCACCAGTCACATGACCACCAAGCCACACCCCAAAATAAGCCACGCCCATAGAACTGGTACAAAAAATTTAGCCCCCCCTTCCCCCCCCCCGTGGCCCGGGCCTTTGCTTATTTTTCTGTATTTGGCCCTCACTCAAAAAACTTTGGACACCCCTGCAATAGATGATTCTATGAGTTAAACTTAGGTCTTGTCAAAAGCGACGGAGTTCTAAGTTTTCTAAGCCTAGGATTTCAAGTCTGGTGGAATAAGGTATTTTGTTGTTTTCAGAGGAGTGGAGAACTCTTCTTGTAAAATATTTCTGGACATGTTCAATTGTATTGATGTCAGAAATGTGGTGTGCGTTCCAGACAGGCGAGCTGTATTCAAGAATTGGCCTAGCAAATGTTTTATATGCTCTGGTTAGTAGTGTAGTGTTTTTGGAAAAGAAGCTACGCACAATTAGGTTTACAACTTTTAGAGCCTTTTTTGCTATGTAGTTGCAATGCGCTTTAGCATTTAGGTCATTTGATATGAAAACTCCAAGGTTTTTGGCAGGGTGGGGGTCATCTGTAAGGTAATGTCCATCAAGCATGTACTTAGTGTTTGGGTTCTTTTTTCCAATATGTAAGACTGAGCATTTAATAATAACAACAACAACAACAACAACAACAACAACAACAACAACAACAGACCTTGGAGGCCTTCTAGTCCAACCCCCTGCCCAGGCAGGAAACCCTACATCATCTCAGACAGATGGTTATCCAACATTTTCTTAAAAATTTCCAGTGTTGGAGCATTCACAACTTCTGCAGGCAAGTCGTTCCACTTATTAATTGTTCTAACTGTCAGGAAATTTCTCCTTAGTTCTAAGTTGCTTCTTTCCTTGATCAGTTTCCATCCATTGCTTCTTGTTCTACCCTCAGGTGCTTTGGAGAACAGCCCAACTCCCACTTCTCTGTGGCAGCCCCTGAGAGATTGGAATCATGTCTCCCCTAGTCCTTCTTTTTATTAAACTACACATACCCAGTTCCTGCAACCGTTCTTCATATGTTTTAGCCTCCAGTCCCCTAATCATCTTTGTTGCTCTTCTCTGCACTCTTTCTAGAGTATCAGCATCTTTTTTACATCGTGGCGACCAAAACTGAATGCAGTATTCCAAGTGTGGCCTTACCAAGGCATTATAAAGTGGCACTAACACTTCAAGTGAACTTGATTCTATCCCTCTGTTTATGCAGCCCAGAACTGTGTTGGCTTTTTTAGCAGCAGCTGCACACTGCTGGCTCATATCTAAATGGTTATCCACTAGGACTCCAAGATCCCTCTCACAGGTACTACTATTGAGCAAGGTACCACATATACGGTACCTGTGCATTTTGGGTTTTTTGCCTAAATGTAGAACCTTACTTTTTTCACTGTTGAATTTCATTTTGTTAGATAGTGCCCAATGTTCAAGTCTGTCAAGATCTTTCTGTAATTTGAGCCTATCTTCTGGAGTGTTGGCTATTCCTGCCAGCTTGGTGTCATCTGCAAATTTGATAAGTTCCCCATCTATCCCCTCGTCCAAGTCATTGATGAAGATGTTGAAGAGTACTGGGCCTAAAACAGAGCCTTGGGGTACTCCACTGCATACTTCCCTCCATGTGGTTGTAGTTCCGTTGAGGACTACACGTTGAGTGCGGTTGGTCAGCCAGTTACAGATCTATCTGATGGTGGTGCTGTCTAACCCACATTTTTCTACTTTATCTAGTAGTAGGTTATGATCTACTTTATCAAATGCTTTACTGAAGTCCAAGTAAATTATATCGACAGCATTCCTCTGGTCTACTAATTTTGTCACTTTGTCAATAAGATCAGTCTGGCATGATCTGTTTTTGACAAACCCATGTTGGCTTTTGGTTATTACTTTGTTTGCTTCTAGGTGTTCGGTGATTCGTTGCTTGATTATCTTTTCCAGAATCTTCCCCGGTATTGAGGTCAGGCTGATAGGTCTGCAGTTTCCTGGATCTGTTTTTTTCCCTTTTTTGAAGATGGGAACTACATCAGCTCTTTTCCAGTCCTCTGGCAGCTCCCCTGTGCTCCAGGATCTTTGAAAGATATAGTTCAGTGGTTCTGAGATCACGTCTGCCAGTTCCTTCAGAACCTTGAGGTGTAATCCATCCAGTCCTGGTGATTTGAACTCGTCTAGGGTAGACAGGTGTTCAGTTACCATTTTCTTCCCTATTTTAACTTGTGTTTCTAATCTGTTTTTTGTAGTGCTGTTTTTGATAGGTTGGATTGTTTTTTCCTTTTGTGTAAAGACAGATGCAGAAAATGAGTTAAGTAGATCTGCTTTCTCCCTGTTGCTTGTCATCTTCTTGCCACTTCCTCCCAGCAATGGGCCAATTGTTTCCTTGACTTTTTTCTTGTTTTTAACATGTTGGAAGAAGCTTTTTTTGTTATTTTTTACTTTTGTCGCTAGCCTTTGTTCATTGTGAGCCTTAGCTTTCCTCACTTCATCTTTACAGGCTCGGGCTATTTGCTGATATTCTGCCTTAGTTATTTGCCCCTCTTTCCACTTTTTATATTTGTCCTTTTTGTCTTTCAATTTGTCAGATAGTTCTTTATGCATCCATGCTGGTTTCTTTTGAGTTCTATTATTTTTCTTCTTCATTGGTATTGTGCTAGACTGCGCTTTTATAATCTCACTTTTCAAAATTTCCCAAGCTTCTTGAGTTGTTTTCCCCCTGAAGATTCTCATCCATTGAATACTTCTCAAGCTCTCTCTAAATTTATTGAAATTAGCTCTCTTAAAGTCCAAGACTCTAGTTTGACTTTGTTCTACTACTTGTGTTTGCTTAATGTTGAATTCCAAAATTGCGTGGTCACTTGCCCCCAAGGTTCCTGTAGCTTCAACACCTTCTATCATTTCATCTCTGTTAGTGAGAATTAAGTCCAGTAAGGCTGCTCCCCTTGTTGCCTTCTCTATTTTTTGGGAAACAAAGTTGTCTGCTAGGTTTGTTAGGAACCTGTTGGATCTTCCGCTTGGTGCAGAGTTTGTCTCCCAGTTGATGTCAGGGTAGTTAAAATCCCCCATTACTACTGTGATGTGCTTCCTACATACCTTAGTTAGCTGACTAGCAAAAAGTTCGTCTACTTCCTCTGTTTCGTTGGGTGGCCTATAGTATAGACCTATGGCAATATTGTTTTTCACCCCTTTTATATTGACCCAAATACATTCAGGATGATTTTCATCATTGTTGTGCTCTATTTCTGTAGAGATGTAGTTATTTCTTATATATAGTGCAACTCCACCTCCTCTTTTATTTGGTCTATTTCTTTTAAATAATTTATATCCCTCTAGTTGTATGTTCAATTTGTCAGTTTCATCCCATTAAGTTTCAGTAATGGCAACAATATCATATCTGCCCTCATTTACTTGAATTTCTAATTCACCTTGTTTATTCCTCATACTCTGTGCATTGGTGTATAGACATTTGAATCCATTTGGATTGCCCTTGTGTTTACTGTCTACATAACCTGTGTTGTGCCTGACTGCCCCTACTTTCTTGCCACCTGTTGGTTTACTGCACATGGTATGGCACTCACTATTAAATGCTTGGTTTTGCTTGATAGCATGGTTGATAGTCTTACCCACACAGACATCTATGTTACATGTGCTGATAACCCTTTTAATTTTGAATTGCTGGGGACAGAAATTTTCTGTATCAATTAATTCTCTGTCCCCACTGTTCAGTTTAAATTTGCTGGTTGAGATTTGGAGTTGCCAAATTTTAGACCAAGCGGTTAGATGATCAAGGTCTTTTTGAATGGTAGATGTATTGTCGGTGATGTTTGGCATCGGCAGCAAAGAGAACACAATTACTTGAGATATGGTCACAAAGATCATTTATATATAGTATGAAGAGTGTTTGTCCAAGAATGCTACCTTGAGGAACGCCACTCTTGACAGGAACAGGATTTAGAATAGAATAGAATAGAATAGAATAGAATAGAATAGAATAGAATAGAATAGAATAGAATAGAATAGAATAGAATAGAATTTTTTATTGGCCAAGTGTGATTGGACACACAAGGAATTTGTCTTGGTGCATATGCTCTCAGTGTACATAAAAGAAAAGATATGTTCATCAAGATACAACATTTACAACACAAATGATGGTCAATATATCAATATAAATCATAAGGATTGCCAGCAACAAGTTATAGTCCTACAGTCATAAGTGGAAAGTGATTGGTGATGGGAACGATGAGAAGATTTATAGTAGTGCAGATTTAGTAAATAGTTTGATAGTGTTGAGGGAATTATTTGTTTAGCAGAGTGATGTTCTTGTGTCTAGTTGTTCTGGTGTGCAGTGCTCTATAGCATCTTTTGAGGGTAGGAGTTGAAACAGTTTATGTCCTGGATGTGAGGAATCTGATAAAGCATTGCCAATTTTAACCACTTGTTGTCTGTTAGACAAAAAAGCAGATATCCAATTATGAAGGGGTCCTGAAATGCCATAGGATTTTAGTTTTAGGAGTTTATCATGTTTATCATGTTATCTTTTTTTATTTTATTGTTCTATTGTTTTTCTTTTTCTTCTTCTTATATATATGTATATGCTTATACTTCCTAATATTTACTTATATATATGTTTATATATTATATAATCTTTTGTATGATACCTATATATATTGCTGTGACAAAATAAATAAATAAATAAAATAAATGTACTACTGAGTCAAAAGCCTTGCAGAAGTCTATGTAGATTGCATCTATCGCTTTGCCTTGATCAAGATTTGTAGTCCATATGTTTTTACAGTGGAGAAGTTGTAAGTTACATGATAATTTTTTTCTGAAACCAAATTGTTTATTAGAGAGTAGGTTGTTTATTTCTAAGTGGAAGGTAATGGATTGGTTGATGATTGATTCCATTACTTTGCAGGTGACGCAGCATAGAGAGATTGGTCTGCAATTTTCGACTAAGCTGGGGCCTCCTTTTTTGAAGATTGGGATGACTGTGGCTAGTGACCAAAGTTTAGGAAGGGAACTGGTCGTGAAAGCTTTATCAAAGATTATGCTTAGGGGCTCTGCTATATTAGTGGAAAGTTTTTTTTAAGAAGTATGCACATAGTCCATCGGGTCCAATGGATAGAGATGGTTTCAAGTTATGAAGAGCTTTTCCAACATTATCTTCTGTGAAATCTATATATGTTAAGTCGTCATACTCATTGGTGGTACGATTTGGGAATGTCGGGTATGTGTCATCACTGTTAACAAAAACTGAGCCAAAGAATATGTTAAAGAGGTTTGCTTTAACTGTTTCATCATTGCATTCATTGCCATTAGAATCTTTTAGTGGTGGGATGGATCTTGAGTCTTTAAGTTTATTGTTCACAAAATTATAAAAGGCACGATTGGAATTTGTGCGCAGAAGGTCCTCTTCTTGCTTAGTGTGGTAATTTGTGCATTTGGTTTTTATTTGGTTGCATATATTTCTGTAGTGGTTTTTGAAATTTGCTACATAGCCTTTTTTGTTTCTTCTCCAGAGGGATTTTTTTTTTTTGATTGAAGCTTTTTTATTGATATGGGTAGTTTGCTTTTCCTGATCTTGGTCATTTGTGGTACGTATAGTTTAATGACTCTATTGATTTCAAGTAGGAAAACTCTATAGTGGTATTCGGCAGTTATACAGGTTGAGAACAGATTTTGCCAGTCCAGAGTTGAGAGATCGTTGTTTATAAGATCATAGTTGGCTTTTTTGAAGTTGTAGTTAGGAATACTATTGTTATGATGATTTGTGTAAGGGCGTATATTGAGACGAAAGTCAATCATGCAGCGGTCACTGTTGGAAAAGGGTTCTTTTATTTGTAGTCCATAAATTGAGTTTGTGTTGTTGCAAAAGATGACATCAAGGCAATTGTTGAGTCTTGTATTGTTAGTTACAAGTTGTTCAAGACCTAGATTTGTAACAGTGTTGTGTAGTGTAGTATGGATTGGATCAGTTGTACATTCATTAGTTATCCAGTTAATAAGTGGTAGATTTAGGTCACTGAGGAAGATGAGAGGATATGGGCAAGAAGTAGCCCATGTTAGCAGTGAGGTTAACATATTTGCATGGGTAATGTCATAGTCAGGGGCTCTGTAGCATAGTAAGAATCTAAGTGTGGTGTTAAGGGATAGGTTGCATACAATAGTTTCAGGAAAATAAAGTTTATGTGCAACTTGAATGTTTTTTAGATTCAGTAACTTTTTGTAAAAAATAGCCACTCCACCACCTCTTCGGTTTTCACGATCTGATCGATAAACTTGATATTCTTTGTTTGAAACAATGGAGTCAGGGAGGGATGAGTTTAGCCATGTTTCACAAATAAATATAATATCAAATGTACCACTGTTTACTTCCTCCATTCACTGTTTTACTTCCTCCATTCTTTCCTAAAAGACTGGAATATGATGACATATTACCACGAAAATATTTTGAGGACTGGAAAATATGCAGGGCAAGGTATTACAAAAGTGCCCCATTATATTCGCAAAAGCCAACTTTCATCTGAATCATACTGCAGCTATAAGAAAATTCAAGTGATGAGCACCCACTAGGACTGAAAGTAAATAAGCCACAGTAAACTAGAGCCTGGCCTCAAGATACTTGATATTACCAAGGTTCAAATGTCAGGGCAGCATTGGTGGCTGAGATGAAGTATCTTAGAAGAAGATAGTATGCTTTTACTATTATACTGAACAGAAATATTCTTGTTAGGAAATAAGAATTAACTGCAATGTTTTCTGCTGATTGATGTAATTGTATGTTTGAATTATTCATAAAATTGAACATAGATTAAGCAAGAGATTGTCTTTTTCATCACAATAAGTTTATCATGAAATTTGTAAATAATCATTTTTCTCATTTAGGTAACCAGTGAAAATATTTTTTTTTAAAAAATTCCCTGGTAGCACCGATGTTATATTTATTTTATTTTTATGTCATATATTGCTTTAATATGTTTCATTAGCAAGCTGGTTATATAAAACAATCTAAATAAATCAATAAACTATTGAAGCAACTGATCTGGGAAGCAAAGGGAGCGGATGTAGTTTTGATAGGTACGACAACTTGTTTAGGCTGATACACCAGCTATAGCTCTATCTGAACACTATATAAGACCTGATCATACCTCAACTAGGGCAATATAATAAGGTTGAACAGAGGATACAGACTGCAACAGACTGAGATGATTGTGGGAATAATACTATGCCAGTTATATTCCCTATATGTAAGTAAACAAATATTTATTTATGAACTTTAAGAGTAGTTTGTTTGTAGGGCAAGAAACATGAATATAATATGACAGACTTAGAATCTTTGTTGTTAACCTACATAGGATCAAGCCCATCATATTGCAAATATATAAGACTTTGATATTGATCTCTCTTCTTTGGAACTTTCTGTTTCTTTCAGAAATATGTGTGGCAACACCTGCATCTATCTTGGGTAAATCTTGAAAATCTTTGCTTTCAGTTCATATAATTGGCTCGTGTGCCAATGTTTTTAATTTCTGCTGTCATTAGATGATTTGGAGTTGCATGCATTTTGATTTATTATTCCTTTTGTTATTTCAAAATTCACATAACCTTCTCAGTAAGATCCTTTTGTCTTGAAATAGAGGGTATCAAATATTTTTAATGAAACAAATAAAAGGATAAAATATATACATGCAGCTGCCCAGTTGGAGAAAAGAAACTCACATCTCTGAAATGACCTTTGATTTCATTCTTAGCTTTGGAACCCTTCCAGCTTTATTTATCAGGGGAAAGAAAGATAAAAAAGTCTAATAGTCTGATAGTTAACTGACCTAACTTGATTACTTGAAACTTCATCTCAAAGTTAGACTCACATCTGCTTTGTAAAGCTTTGGGGAAAATGTTTCTACAACAATATGAAATATTATTTACTAATGAAAGGCCTTTAATTTAAAAAAAAAAAGACAAGCACAATCTGAAGCCTACTTATTCCTCCAAGTTCTTTTTTCCTGTTCCCTGTCTAATTTTCATTTTCAGACTTGGTATCTAGAAACAAAACCAGTCTGAACATGTTGCTTGAAAAAAGTGTTGGTTCCTAGCTTCTAGTTATGAATAAAATATAAGAAGCAATTTATTCAATTTGTGATGAGCCAATTAATAATAATAATAATAATAATAATAATAATAATAATAATAATAATAATAATAATAATAATAATAATAATAATAATAATAATAATAATAATTTAATTTGTATACCGCCCTTCTCCCGAAGGACTCAGGGCGGTGCAGAGCCAAAATAAAAAACAAAGAAAACAGTACATATAATGTTAAGAACAACCCCTTAAAAAACTTATTCGATTGGCCAAAAATTTTAAAATACAGTAACACCCTATAAAAATTTATAAAATTTGAAACCCATATAAACAAATTAAAAATTTTAAAATCAAGCCAGTCCAGCTAGACGGAATAAATAGGTTTTAAGTTCGCAGCGAAAGGTCCAAAGGTCGGATAGTTGACGAAGTCCAGGGGGAAGTTCGTTCCACAGGGTAGGAGCCCCCACAGAGAAGGCCCTCCCCCTGGGGGCCGCCAGTCGACATTGCTTGGCTGATGGCACCCTAAGGAGTCCCTCTCTGTGAGAGCGCACCGGTCGCTGGGAGATAGAAGATGGCAGTAGACCATCTTCTATCCTGTGTTGTAAAAATTAAAATAACAAAAGAAATACCAGTTACACAGAAAACATTACACATATTATTAATATATAGCAAAGTCAAAATATCACTTTCAAGATAAATCTGTCCAGAGTAAGATTAACCTTCTCTGGCTTTCTTTTGTCTTATTTTATTATTGTTGTTGTTTTGCTAATTTTAAACTGTAGCGATCTACAATTAAATAAGGATCACATAACTCTGAGTCATCCAGAAAAATCCTGGAACATCAATAGTTACAAGTAGAGTTTCCTGAAGGAAGGATGCCATAATCCCTACAGGAAACCTGATCTAAATAGTTATTTATAAAATTTAACTGGCAACAAATTTCACCAAGCTAAGAGAATGCTTGACAAAAGTTATTAAGCCTCCCACGTTCTTCAGCACTTCAGTGGATCCAGTGTCCCAATCAGCAATGGAGAGATTGTATTAAAACAGAGATATAAATCTATTTCTAGCTTTGTAAATTAACAAGTAGCAAATATTACAGCTTCCTTCTTCATGGATTACCACTTGCATCACTCTTTCCATGCCAATGGAAATTAGTAATAAATGCCTCACGTGAGTTAATTTCCAAGTATGTCACATGGTTTATCAGCCTCAGTTGGAAGTAGAGGGAGTCAAGTGCTTCCATACTAGAATATTATATTTCTGGCTATCAGCATGCAGAATATCAAGATGACCTTCTTAGCCAAATGTAAGGAGATTGTCAAGAGAGGTCATTTTTGAACTGGAATATCTATGCTAACTAAACATACAAGAGGAAAATTTCCAAAATGCTCCCAGTAAGAGAGATTTCTTGACTTCATCATGGAGTTTACTTGATACTCTATGAAAGTAGAAAAACAAGGACCTATACTCACTAGATATCCTTACAGTCCCAAAATAAAGATGAGCTGAATAGAACAGATACCCAGAATTTTATTTGAGTATTAACTATCCCTTAAAATAGAAGAGAGGAAGTTGCTGAGGGGATACCAGGAACAAAAATACTTCAGAAACCTAAGACAGCCTTGTGAGCAGATGGGAGGTATTAAGTTGAATATTTATTCTGTTTATTATTAGGCTGTTTGGTATGAAACTTGTTTTCCTGAATTGTTCTTTAAAAAGATGCATCACAATATAAGCAAATAGCCCTGATTCATATTCATATTTATTACATATGCAAAGTTTCTTCAAACTCTAATGCCTGTTTATTGGTTCCACTAGTGTGATGGTTGCCCTGATGCTGTAGGCATGTCCCCAGAGGCTTATCCATTTCTTTCATTATTAGCCTTCTTCAAGTGCAACCAAACCATTTTATTTAAGGTATGCTTTTGAAGAACGATGATAACCTGTCTTGCCGTTATTGATGAGAATTGTCTTCTCCTGTTCTGCTGGTTTTAAATGCATATTGTAAATCATTCAGAATCTTGGAATTGAGGTGGTACGTAAGTAACATGAGACAACATATCAAGAAAAACTCTATTCCAGTTCTACTTGTTCTTGGAAAGTTGTCTATTCGTACAGCAGCATGACCTGTTTTACTGGAAGAGCAAGACCACTGCTGTATAAGATCCAATTATCCTGTAGTGAAGCAGAAAAGAACTATCCCCTTGCTGTAATATACCTGGCCATTTTTTCAGCTTATTAGTTCCTTCCAAATCAAGTTCTTCTCCTAGGTTAAGCATAGCCTGTTGGCTAAGGTCTAGACTAAGATCATCTACAAAAGGCAGAAGAATAATTACAGTGATGGCTATCTTTCACTCTCTCTCCTAGAAACCAGTCTCCCTGCTGACAAGGAAAGAAATAAGTTTATCTGAAATAGCTTAAATGCTAAATAAACTATTTTAAAATATGTAGTAGGTATACAACTCTCCCAATCCCCTGCTGTGCTACCATGCCCCCTCATTGTGGTGGTGGTATTTGTGGTGGTTGCTCTGGGAGGGATGAGCAAAGAACATTGGGATTATTGGGAGTGTATAACAAGAGTAGATATTCTCTGCAGGATCACCCAAAATGTGAAGGTCATGCCAGTTTTGCAGCTAAAGCACGCATACGCTAGACAGCAGTGATATTGGTAGACGCACATAATCACTGTAGTAACAATAGCAAAGGCATCATTAATACTGTGAAGGAGTAGGCAATGGTAAACCACCCCTGTATCTTTACCAAGAAGATCGTATGGATACAAAATACACAAGTATAATGTTTGCATTCTCCTTATTTAGTTTTAGGACTTCTGTGGAGAACAGATCATATTTATGCAGGAATGTTGAAAATTCAGAAAGATTGACAATTTTTAAGCATGCCGGCCACATGACCACGGAGATGTCTTCGGACAGTGTTGGCTCTTCTGCTTTGAAACAGAGATGAGCACTGCCCCCTAGAGTCGGCAACGACTAGCAGGTAAGTGCGAGGGGAACCTTTACCTTTACTTTATACATACTACTCATTTCCAGTAATGGGCTCCCGTAACTACCAGAAAAATATTAAAATAAAATAATGTGCACTTTATCCAAGCTTAGAATCACCATCCTTGAACTTCCTTGAAACTCCCAGAAAAAGAAAAAAAAATCTATGAATTTGGCCCTGCACATTCCAAAGATGGATAAGGGAGACATGATGTGGTACTGAACAGCTGCATGCAGTCCATGACCTGTGTTTGACCTTTTCTGTTCAAGAAACAGACTGGCTTTATCACTGTGATAAAAGTGAGCCTATCTGGAAAAGGCTTTCAGTCCTTCCTTTTAAGTATTTTGCAACTGCCTGTGGTGAACAATAGAACTGAAACCATTTTCTGGATGTGAATTCTTGGAAGCCTGATTATCCCAATCAGCAACAAACTACAAAAAGCAAGTAACAAAAATATCCCTACTGATACGAGACTGGGTTTAAAGAGATAATGGTTTTACCAACTGCATTTCAAGAAATGGAGGCCATTCTTAGTCAGATACAGTATATATTGATGTTTATTGATAATTGACACTATTCATCAAATTGCTTACATTTTATTTTATGACAAATTAAAATACAAAGGTACTCTTTGGCTGGCCATGATATATAAATGCATCCTTGAGTTTTCTCCTCTTCATTCCTGCTTAGCTATGGATACCAAGCCTCATGAATCTGGAGCTTATGCAGCACAAGTTATTGAACAAAAAGTTCATTTGCTCATGAATAATTCCTTTATAGCACATGTGCAAAGCTAATTATTACACATATGCTTTTTTGATTTTATATAATAGCCATCTGTGACTTCCAGCATCATTGAGAATATTGTGAGGTTTTGTTTTTTTTAATGTAGGTGCAATATACATGAAGATGTTTGGAAACAGCACACAAAAAGGCTACCAACTCACTCTCAAGTAAATACTCTAAAATATGCTTGTAAATGGGACAGTAAATGGCTCAGTGGTTAAAAGTGCTGAGTTTTTCAGCTGGAAAGCTGTCAGCCCAGGTTCAAGGTCTGAGTGCCAGATTATGTTGCCCAGTGTTGGGTTTTACTTATCTTTACTACCGGTTCGCTCACATGCATGCACTCACTTTGCTCGCGCATGGGCCAATTCTGCGCTTACATAGAGAGTATTTGATGACTTCCGAGCGGGTGGGCAGAGCCTCCTGCCACCATTATTACCAGTTCTCCGAAACCAGTGCGAACTGGGAGCAACCCACCACCTATGTTGCCCCAGCTCCTGACAACCTAGCAGTTCAAAAGATTTATCTACTCATGCAAATGTGAGTAGATAAAGAGGTACTACTTTGATGGGTAGGTAACAGTGTTCCATGCACCTCAGCATATAATCATGTTGGCCACAAGATGGGGAAGAAAGGACAGATGTATATCATGGAAAAGAATAAGCAATTAATTTATTCTAAAAACTATATATTCGAACTGTGAGAATGTATGTGAGTGTATGTATCTCTTCTTAAAATGCAGTTTATAACTTTCAGAATGCATTTATATCTAGTTCTTCCTCTGAATGCCCATGTGACATCTGCGTTTAAAACAAAACTTACCAATAAACAAAACACCTCCTTTTACCAACTGAAGTTAGCGTACCAGCTGTGACATTTTTAAGAATAGCTATGCCTCATGCTCTGCTAACCTTCAGTTTAAATCACTGCAAGACACTAAATTTGGGCTGCTTTTGAAGAGAGCTCTTCAAAACAGCACTTCAAGACAGCTGCAGGCAGAACCCATTTGAAGATACATTATCTCACCAGTAGCAAGCTTATTTTAGGGTCAGGTCAAAACAATCAGGCTAAAGTCCAAATTTTAAGTAATTTGGTGCCTGAGACCAAGAATGCAAAATCTGTGGTTGTAGGACAAAATGTGACTTCCAATGACACTGAACGTGTCCTGGCAAATTATCAATGTTAATGTGACATAGTCAGCTGCCAGAATTCCTATTTCAATTCATTACATTTGAAGTTATTTATACTTAAATCAGTTTCAGTTATTGTTCTCCTAGCTCTGCCTACTTTTTTGCCTTGTACCATTCATTTGTTATAGTGAATGATGCAGTTCAAAGGTTCTCAATGCCCAAAAAGTTCTATATTCCTGTTTGAAAATAACTTGTCATTTTTTAAGATGGATCTCCTTACCCATGAATAGCACAAGATAGGAGAACATCTTCTGAATCTGCAGACTACCATCAACCTGAAGAAGACTGGTATCAGGAATCTTTCCTAAAATGGCAAAGTAAGAAATCTCATGGTGATTGTTCATTTCAGTCACCCTGATATTTAGAGTGAGAAAATCTTGTGAGATATGAAATTAATCAGTCTCAAAAACATAAAAAGGAGAGAAGTATAGAGCTAAAATTTCAGAACTGTCGAGTTTTAGAATTCGAAGCCACCCAAAGTCATTGGTTGGGAAAGCAGCTATAGAATCTGACTAAATAAAATAAATTATAAAATGGAAAAAAGCTTAATTAAGTGTAGCTTAACTTAAATTGATTGGGAAAACAGTATATGTCATAAACTTACCCCTTAGGTTTTAAGTTTATCCTCAGAATTGTATGGTTAATATAAATTTGGGGGAGAGCCTTCTTTGGCCTATTTCCTAGGAAAATAAAGAGATTTCTTTAATCCTGGTGATCATAATTTTGGTAGGATATTAGAGAAAATCAGAGGATAGAATTAAGGCTCGAAAGATGTAATTAGCAATTAAAAACTGGTGGCACATGGCAGGGTTTAAGAAGTTTGATCTTGATTGCCTTCATGACTTCTTTCAGTTTTGTGACTCTTTGCATGCACACACAAAAGCGGCAGGCTTGTACCCTCATGCTCACCATCCTGTAAGTTTTGATCCCTGACTTTCTGCCTCCAGTGCTGCTGTTCCCATAATCATACAACTGAGGTAAGCTTCAGAATAGAATTTCACAGTGACCCTTGATGGCAATGAAGTTGTTAATTTATTCTTTGGAGAGATGAATTAGATATTTTGACTTTAGATAAACTTCGGTTGAAATTAGCATTTATCATTTTGAAGGTAGTATGCCATATTACAGATACTGTCTAAATATACAGAATTCTTCATTAATTATTCAATAGTCTAATAAAATTTAAAATAGCTCTAGGATATATCTAATTAATGTGTTCTGAATCTTCAGCAGATTCATTAATAACATTAATGCTGATGAATGCATCTGAAATCTTTTCCATAGCCATCATCATAACTGATGCCTTAACTGACTTATTAGCAAACTACATAAATCAGAAGCTACAATGTATAACAAAAGAGAACAAAGAGATAGTAATCAATCTTCATTTGGTATAGACTGCAAGGTACACTGGGTGATGCAATGATTTAGCATTTACAATACACAACTGCTTGCACTTCTGGAACTGAAATGGCAAACTGAAGATGACTCTGCTAAAAGCAGAGCCAACGACTGTGGCAGAATGAAGAACTGACTGATAGACTGGCTCTTTGTAATTCCTCTCCAGACAAGGAAAGGACTTGAGACCACCCACAAGTATTTCATATATTTGCTACTCATGGGAATAGCCATCTTAGCCATGTTAGGGAAGAGGAACAAATTTTAATGGATGAAGCTGACACTAATGTGAAAGTAAATGACAGGCTACAAGAATGATTTTGAAAAATATGCTATACTGGAAATAAATTGAAACAGCTGATATCTTAATTATTAAAAGTGATATACAAATAAAAAAACCCAAAAAATTACCTGAATAATTTTCCTAGATCATTTGAAAGATCATTCTTGCAGTTTAAAGCTTGACCTGGGCATGGAAGAAGAATGAAGATTATTAAAAGAAAGGTATAGAAAGCCAGCTTATTTGATCAAGATTAAAATAGATATATAGTTATGTCTGGTAACCCTGAATGTACTTTTGCTCAGGACAATGAGGTTTTAAGGATTTGTTTACAGAAAACAGATGAGATACTTTATACTTATTGTGATGAAATCATTTCTTTATATATTTATTTTCTTTTTCTTTACTATATTCTTATGTTTTCTTTCCTTCCTAATTTTCTTTTTATTTTTATTTTCTTCACTTTCTAGTTTTTCTTCTTTTAGTTTGTATTATCTTTTTAATTGTAATTTTTAATACATCTACTATTTAAAAAAATACACTACTGCTTGTCTTACTATTCTATTTAAAGTAAATAATTTATTTTAATGAAGAATGAATTGAATGAACTGCCTTTGTAGATTTATACCAGTCAAAAATATAAATAACACAATGGTGTAGCATTTTTAAAGAGACACTGCCAATCAACAAAGCAATGATGAGTAGTTTTCAGAAAGACCAAGGAGCAGAATTCATATAACTGAGACTAAATACAATTTTAGAATTGCACTTTTCACACCATAGACATAACTGGCAATGTTACATGAATTATTAAAAATAAGCAACCTATTACGAAAGGGTAATTGATGCATATAATAACTTAAAGTTTCCTTAAATATAATGTTGACAATGAAATCAAGTGTTAACTGAGTACCCAGGCAAAAAGATCAGGATTCATTCAAAAATTGACACATACAATTGATTGAGAAAGTTGGGTTTTAAAACATTTTACTTTGGAAACTGAAATTTACTTTTGGTAAGGATCTGTTTTTATGATCTGAGATTCATTATTAATTAGTATTATTGCATAAATTGGGAAGGCAAACTCAAACCACAACATCTGTTCTTCCAGTACAATATTAGCTCTCATACATTAGTATAAGATATAATAATATAGTATAATTATAGCGAAGTCAGTGAGTAATTTATCTTCCACCTGAGTAATGTTTAACCTTATGTTGAGGTCTTAAAGATAATGAATCTGTTTCTCTTTCGGGGGGGGGGAAACTATTGTATTCAGCATTGTTACCAAAGCTAAATGGCTAATATAAAACCTGTGACTATATATGAACAGAAAAAGAAATAGAAATGGAATCTTCAATTGCTTCAAAATAGAGGAAGCAGTTATTACTAAAAGAAACAGGATGAAATTTTCACTAGGCTATGAAGCCCAGGTGGCAAAAATCCATCAATAGCAACAAAATGTTTCTCATACATCTAACGTTCTTCCATAATGATTCTGGTAATGTTTAGGATCATAGCCCACCCTGAAACTGGTTTTTAATCCATTTCTGAATTCAGTTCAAAATGCCAGTATTCAGTTTTAATTCAGTCCTCTTTGGATTTTACTCAGTGTACAAAACAAACTGAAGCTCAGTAGGATAGCAGTAGCAATTGCACTTACTATACCACTTCACAGTGCTTTACAGCCTTCCCTAAGCAGTTTACAGAGTCAGCATATTGTCCCTGACAGTCTGCGTCTTCATTTTGCTGACGTTGGAAGGATGGAAGGCTGAATCAACCTTGAGCTGGTGAAAATCAAACTGTCAAACTGCAGGCAGCCAACAGGCAGCAGAATTAGCCTGCAGTACTGCATTCTAACCACTGGGCCACTAAGGATCCTGCCAGCTGTGGAATGCTCAGAAATACACGTACTTGCTTGGACACCCTCCTTTATTTTACTGTTTTCTCATCTAAAAATGGAAAATAAAAATTACTACAAGACATCTTTGAAAATCTGAATTAGTGAAATGAGGGGAACTCTTGTTCATTATACTTTATTTCTTAAAAGCTTCTTTTTCATGCTGCATGGGATGTGATGATTTGGGTTATTTGACTGTTACTGTTAAAAGGAACAAGGATCTTTATAGGAGTAGCTTTGGGAATGACTGGAAGGAAACAATCAGAAATTAGTTAGAGCTCAGTTAGAACTTTTTAAATGAGGTTCCTGTGGTTGGAAAAGTGTTCCTCCCACTGGGCACGTCTTCAAGAAGGGAGCAGCATCTGAAATCCCTGAGAAAATCAAAGCCTGCAAAAGCCTTTGGTGCAATCCCCAGAGTGCTCTAAAAGGTGTTACCACCTCATAATTTGGATGCAACGAATGGAGAAAGTTATTACATACTTGACTGGCAAGTAATTACTCTTACTATATTTCATTTCAGTTAAATGGAAATTGAATGAAATTGAGCTTTTTGAATGTGGTCCCTGGCATTCAACTCAAGGACCAAGCACAGCCCTCAGCATGGAAAAATTGTGCAGCCTTCTTCTATAGGAAGCCGTATTTACAAAATGTCACAAATTGATTGTAATGCTCTGCTGCAAAATATTTCCATTTCTTTTGTGACAAAATAAAGTATTGCCTGCTACTTTCTTTAGTGATGGTCATTTAAAGTATTGGTTCAAAGTACAAAAAGTATAAAGAACATCTATTCAATCCAATGGAGTTTCTTGATATTCTGGAATAAAGGTCTTTGAAATAATGACATCTGACCAACATAAGCCATCAATATAACAGAAGTAAATTATGCATTTTAAATACTCTGTTTTGACCTGGGGAGTATACTTTCTCTGTCATGGCACCTGACTTTAGGAACAGCATTGCCCAAGAGATCAGAATGGCTCATCCCCTGATTTATTTATTTATTTATTTATTTATTAAACTTTTATACCGCCCTTCTCCCGAAGGACTCAGGGCGGTGTACAGCCAAGATAAAAAGCAATAAATATACAAAGTTAAAAATCAATTTAAAAAACTTATTCAATGGTGGCCGAATTAAAACCGTCAAATTGACAAACCTAAAATACCCCATATAAAATTACAGAAGATTTAAAAATTTAAAATTAAAATTTAGAAATTTAAAAAGTCTAAAAAATCAGTCCAGTCCCGCTTGAATAAATAAGTGAGTTTTTAATTCCCGACGAAAGGTCCGAAGGTCAGATATTTGGCGCAAACCGGGGGGAAAGTCGTTCCAGAGAGTAGGTGCTCCAACAGAGAAGGCCCTTCCTGGGGCCGCCAGCCGGCATTGCTTGGCGGACGGCACCTGAGGAGACCCTCTCTGTGGGAGCGTCTGGTCGATGGGAGGCATAGGGTAACAGCAGGCGGTCCCGTAAGTACCCGGGCCCTAAGCCATGGAGCGCTTTAAAGGTGGTAACCAAAACCTTGAAGCGCACCCGAAAGACCACAGGTAGCCAGTGCAGACTGCGCAGGAGTGGTGTTACCCGGGAGCAACGTGGGGCTCCCTCAATCACCCGCGCAGCTGCATTCTGGACTAGCTGAAGTCTCCGAGTGCACTTCAGGGGTAGCCCCATGTAGAGAGCATTGCAATAATCCAGGCGAGAAGTGACGAGAGCATGAGTGACTGTGCATAAGGCATCCCGGTCCAGAAAGGGGTGCAACTGGCGAACCAGGCGGACCTGGTAAAAAGCTCTCCTGGAGACGGCTGCCACATGGTCTTCAAACGACAGCCGTCCATCCAGGAGAACACCCAAGTTGCGCACCCTTTCCGTCGGGGCCAATGACTCACCCCCAACAGTCAGCTGCGGTTGCAGATGACTGTACCGAGATGCCGGCATCCACAGCCACTCCGTCTTGGATGGATTGAGTCTGAGTCTGTTTCTCCCCATCCAGACCCGTACGGCCTCCAGACAACGGGACAGCACTTCGACAGCTTCGCTGGGGTGGCCTGGGGTGGCCTGGGGTGGCCTGATGATGTCCTGAAGGCACTGAAAACTTGGTTGTTTTCCCAGGCCTTTGATAAAGTGGGTGAAAAGCCTGTAAAACATTGTTTGGTATGCTTTGGTTCTCTTTTACTGATGTTTCTGTATACAAATTTTTTCTTTGTTATCGTTTTATTTATTATTATATGTGCTGCAATTTGGATTTAGACATTTTAAAATCTATATATTTATATAAAATCTATATAAATAAATAAAGTTTAGCCTGGCATGATTCTCCCTCTCTCCCTCTCCTCCCCCGTCTCTCTGTCTCTGTCTCTGTCTCTGTCTATCTATCTATCTATCTATCTATCTATCTATCTATCTATCTATCTATCTATCTATCTATCTATCTATCTATCTATCTATCTATCTATCTATCTCAATTAATTCAAATCATTTTTAAAGCTAGCCTTTTTAATGAGTCACAATCAAAATCCTTATTTTTTCTTCATAACTAAGATTTATGAGAATGGTCGTATGCTTCTAAGGTGTAAATGGAAAATGTAAAGAAGTCCCTTGCCAAAGTTTGTGACAGAATGGGGCACACACAGCATGACTATTTATATTAATTATATTAAGTAGCTTTTTTAAACAATGCATTCTTTTAAAACATTACTCAAAAGCCAAGTGAATTATTGTATCTGAATGGTTTAATTAAATTGGAATATAATCTGATAAAATTGAATCTTTGAACTGAATTTTCAAGGCTACTCAAGATACTGAATAATCAAATTACAAATTGCTTTAGAGATATATGAGGGTGACTCAGAAATTGCCATTTTTCTCTATTTATGGAGAAAAGTATGAAGAGGTTGAGTAAGTAAGATGGTTTGTTAGACACTGGCCAGCCAATGAGTTTTATCACCTCTACCAAATATGTCTATCAAAATGTTGCTGTGCTTATCTCACTTTGACTAGAATGCTAAGGCAAGCTTTTTTAAAGAAAGGAAAGAGAACTCAGCTTTATTCTACTGCTTTAAAAAAAATCTGGATTGTGCTTCCTGTGTGATCCTCTTCCTCTTTCCACTTTTTAAACCTTTTTATCATTATCCTTCCTTAATTCTCAACGCATTAGATTCTGTGTCCAGTATATCTGCAGTTCTTCAGTGCTAGCAATTTCACTTTTATTCATTTCATTTTCCCCACTGTTTCCAAAATGAAAAATCTTAGTTTTCTTTCCATAACATGTTTGTACCTTGTCTTTGTCAAACAAGTGGATTTGACCGTATGTTTGCTCTTTATGCCCCAGTGTCATCTGTCTAGTTGGCGAATCCAGAAAAAGGAACTCCTGGGACATTATTTTACCAAAAGTATAAAACTTTACCGAATAAACCACATTGGCACAGAAGAAGCAAAACCAGCTCTGGGTTTCCAGCACAAAATCAAGCGTAGTTAATGCCCCCTTTTCCCTATGGGCCACACAGTCCAAAACATCCACCGATCCATCCTGTTCATTTTGTTATGGGAAATAGCCAGGCACACCAGGACATCCGCTCGGTTTGTCCTTCAGATGCCAGCAATATCTCATGGTGCTGATGGATGCTTGAATACCATTCTCCCAACCTTGCCACCACCAACCATCCACCACCTCCCTGTTATTGTCAAGCTGTGAGAGAAGGAAAAATATAGGTGAAAATGCCTATCAGTCGTGACACGGTCTATTTATATGGAACTCATCACACACACACACACAACCCCCCCACACACACACACTTGTATGAAGCTTTTTTTTTCATTGTTTCATAAACAGCACCTAATTTTCATTGCAGAAGAGGCCAAAGCTACCAATGAATCATGTAATTTTAAAAATAAAAGTACTCAGGGATCAGTATGATTATTACCTTTAACCTAGATTTTCTTTTCAAAGTTTTGAATTTTTTTTTTCCTTTTTAGGAGGAAGACCTTTTGTATTGCTTCAACAAACCTTCCTATAAACTCTTGGTTCAAAATTTGAGGCTATTTTGCTGCCCTTTCTTTGCCCCTGCTACAGTATTTATTCCTTTTGAAGAAGTGCAGAAAAATAATATGAATTTTTTATTGCACTGAAATAGCAGAAGCATAAACCACTAAATTATTATGCATATCTTACATTTTGTAATCAAATATTTTATAGAATTGTATTCAAGGTTGATTTAATATTTTAATTATCAAATTCAGATTGAATTCTGATATTTTCAAATGTCAATTTTGGTTAGATCTTGGCTAATTGGCACATGGCTAATTGGCACATCCCTATTGTGTATTCTTATTCCAAAAATCAGAAATACATATCTATGCTAATTCAATATATAAAAATATATTGAAAAAAATATAAATATATTTTTATTTAATATATAAATTAAAATATATATGATATTTTGGAATAAGATAGCATTGATTAGTTGCCAAAAATTGCATTACATTAAAATGAAAGAAAGATAAAACAGCTGTTTGCCTAACAACTAAAAGTCATGTCCTACATGAACATTTGAGGGAATGAAGTGCTTCATGATATTGATATTTCTTCTACGCCTCCTTCCACTTTGTTTTACTTTGAAAAGCTATTCTACTAAGAGACCATTTCAAATGCAACAGTGCTTTGGAAGTGCTTAAAGAAGTATCAGAGAATTCAGTGATTTGTAACTATTCATAGCCCGAATTCTGAGGGAATCTATATGGACTGGGGACCAAAAAAGGAAAAGAAAAGTTCAGGAAGACCTCACATTCTGAAGAATTTAAAGGAAAAGCAAGTGATCACAAAACACTCATACTTTAGAAAGTGAAAGTGATTTTTCTTTAAAAAAATTAATTGCTGCAGCTATTATTAGCTTTGCATTTGCCATCTGGACTGGAGTGTTATGGATCCTGTCTGAAACATGTGAAGCATAGCACAAATAGGACTGATTCATTAAATTCAACTCCAGCCAATGGCAAGCATTTAGTTAAAGCAGATTCAAGATCATTTGAAACCACGGGCAACTATTCATTGATGAATTGTCTTTAAAAAGTAGTGACATTTCAAGAATGATATTGGAAAAAGCACATTTGAAAGATTTCCCATTTGAAGTAGCCTCTTAATTTTAAGACAAGTTCACTAAGTGAAGTACTCTAACATTCAGAATTAAGGCAAAATATTTATAGGACCTGAAGAAAAACAAAAGTATTCTCCTAGAACACTGAACACATATGATGTGTGGGGGATTTTAAGGGACGGGGAAAAGACGGGCTGCCTAGAAAATAATCAGGCAAAAGAAGGAGGAGCCCCAGTGGCTTTCATAGTCAGAGAAAGAAACCTAGAAAGGATTTGGTCAAATTGAACAGAAGGCAGTGGGAAATTTCTACCTTCAGACTTGTAAAATTCTGTTAATGTAGCCTTACAATAAAGTTGATTTAGCTTATCTATGTATGTTTCTTGCCTGGTTTATTCAACCATAATGTTTTAAAGGATCAAAGAAGCAACAAAGAAACAGAACCTAGTAATGGGTTTCAATTTTGTTTGCTACCAGTACACCTGTGGGCCCATATGTAGAGATGTCCGGATGGGTGGGTGGAGCCTCCTGCCGCCGCCACTACAGATTTGCCCAATCCAGGGCGAACCAGTATCAACCCACCACTGATAGAACTGGAAAAGCACCAAATCCAATGGTGACAGCCTAATATTATAAAAGGAGGAACTTGCAAAACCATTACGTATTAAAGACAATGAATAAATTCAAACAAGAAATACAATACAAAGACATCAGAAAAACTAGATGACACGAAGAAATCTCAATCATGCAAACTAGTTAGCCATGCTGAGAAATGCATTCCTGACATTATATCTACAGACCAAATGGATTACATTCCAAAGAGCAAGATGATGGATAAAGGCAGATTTGTTATAAATGCTTTAAATAATTCATAATAAGAAAAATAAGGCAACAGAAATATTTTTAGACACAAAACTTTTGACAAGTTAGAATTTACAGCAATGGAATATAATGTCTACAATCTTTCAATATGTAAAATCACAATGCAAGGCTGACCATTTTCTTTTTTATTATTTATAATTGGTTAGGAGGTCCTGGCAGGCAAGAACTGAAAAGAAAAACAAATATTTCAAATCAGATTCAGGTAGAGAGAGATACAAGATGAAATGCTATGCAGAGGATATAGTAGTAACTGTTATGCAAACATAAAGCTCCATACGATACTACTGGCAGAATCCAAAGATTTTTGTCTACTTTTTCAGATAAAAAATAAATAAATGAAAAGTAAGATAATAGCATTCAATTTTCAAAGAAAAAGACTTCATGAAAAAGGAAATTGGGATATGGGGAAAATATAATGAAATATCTAGAACTCTTATTTAATAGGATAATATGATACATTTGAAAACAATTATAACAAATTATGGAATGAAATGAACCAGTTCTTGAAACTTAGAGATTATCTAAAATAAACATTTTATTTCAAATGGCACCAAATGGAAACCGGGGGGAAAAAGAGCAAGATTCAAAATCATACAAGATTCAAAAGAAAGATATAGAGCAGTATTTCCTAATCTTAGACTGGATTACAATGCAAATTGTCTTAATCTTATTTTAAGAGTTAATTGGATAATCACCTCTATAGTCTCTTCCAACCCTGTGATTCTATGGGTTTGGTATATCTTACAAATGATTGGCAGATCACCAATCTTTTCCAACTTTCAGTATTTTAAGTTAAATAAAATGTTAAAAATTTAGAAAGATCTCTGCCATAGCTACGATTCTGATAATTGCTTGTCTTTTAACTTCAGTATAATGATTAATTCATTGCATTTGAATTAATCTATTTCCTTGGCCACTTTGATCTCTAGTAACTAAGGTATAAGTTTGTATTTTTTTAATATAGAATATGTGATTCATGATGAGTTGCAATAGGTGACTGACAGTACTGCTACAACCTTCCTCTGACTACTTAGCACTTCACTCTGATTAGCAAAATTCAAGTTCTAAGGGTGTTTTTTTTTTTAAAAAAAAAAAGACTCAACAAACCCAAAGTCTCCATCCCCCTAATATCTTACTTGGTGCTAATTGAAGAAACTGACAGTTAGTACATCATCAATTATCATACTGTGCACTGGCCTTAGAAGGGTGGTGAAAGCTGCTGCTGAGTATTTGTGAAACTTTAGGATCTGAGAGTCAGAGTTTCTTAGGGTACAGTTGTCATTATATCAACAACTAATAATCCAACTCAAGGCAGTGAATTGCAAGTCAAAAAGTATTTTTAATCACGGGATAAACTAGAGAAAGAAGTTCTGGAAATAAACTACAATGGACATAAAGAGGAAACAGCATTTTCCTGTCTACCTATTATTTCAGTGGTTTTTTCCTACTGTGCAAAAATTCTTATTTAGAATATGGCATGTTATGTCATGCCAAATTGTGTCAGATCATGTCATGTCATATCATGTCATCTTAATTTAACTCGTATGACCCTAGTTAAACTGCTGAGTGAAATGCAAGAAATTCTATCACAGTTGTGAACTTGAAAGAAATAATCCTGCAAACTTTGATTTAAAGCATCTGATCTCAAAGGAATCTAGGCAATACAAAATGAATCAACATTAAGTTGTACCATAAGCTAGTCATATGAAGATACGTCTAGTTTAGAAGCTCAGCCCAGGATATATTAAACAGGAAATATATTATTTGGGATTTATATTAATCTGCACAATCACATTATTGCATCAAAAAGTACAAAATATTCATTATGTATAGGATTGGCTGAACAAGATGGAGAGTCTTTTTCTTTAATCATAATTTGCCATTTTAAGATTATCATCCATAAAGTGTCAGTTTACAATGTGACCAGATACCTCTTAAAAAAGGAAAACTGGGGGCATACTTGCAAGGCAGCTATAAGGTTTATACTTAGCATCTGTCAGATAAAGTCACACAGATCTGGATGAGTTTTACACAGGACCTATTGGGTTGTCTAATGCATGGGTCACCAACCTTTCAGACCTCAGGGACCACTAAATTCATAATTTTAAATCCCGCGGACCACTAATATGATCTGCCTAATGACCGGCTGGGTGGGCGTGGCAAGGTGGTCATGTGACTGGGTGGGCATGGCCAGGTCAATATCACTCACATCGAGGGGCACCTTGCCAGCCTCTACTCACTATTCTTCACCTGCCTGCCATGGTACTTTAGGGCCCCAGTGGGATGCAGTTGCTGGAGCTAAGCAGCCACCATGAGAAAGAGTTGGCAAAACAGCTGGTTCAGTTCAAATTTGATCTGACCAAGAAGGAGGCTCAGCAGTAGTACCTCACTGAGGACTACAAGCATAGGCTTTCCAAACAAAGGGAAGACCTGCGGGAATGCAAGGCCAGGTATCAGCGCCTGGAGGCTCAGCCAGAGATGATCAGCCAGTTCCAGGCCATGATGCAGTCCCACTGGAACGAGGCCCCCTGGCTCTTCGCCACCAGCGGCTCTTTCTCCCAACCTTCGCCCAAAGCCCCACACCAGGAGACTGAAGCAGACCCCAAGTTTGAATTTTTTTCCCTCCATTCCACAAAAGAAGACCCCAAAGGGGGAGACTCTCTGCAGCAACACAAACATTCATTAAATGTATCTGTCCCAGGGGCCGTAGTTTCAGTATCCCTGATTTAGTGCAATATAAAAAATGCAAATAATTTTTCTGGGGACTACCAAAAATTGCTCATGGACCACCAGTTGATGACCACTGGTCTAAGGCAAGGTCTCAGAAGAATTTAAGGCTGATAAAGCTGGAGACTTTTAGCTCATCCACCTATGTTTTAGATCTATGCTCTTCCTAGCTGATTAAGGGTTCCTGGGAAGTGAATGTGATCCAATAAATGTTTGGGTGAAAGTGTCTTTGACAGAAAAAATGACTCTGTCAGCTTTGAAGGAAGCAATCATAAATCCCTTGTTCAAGAAGTTATTACTGGATCGAATAGACCTGGGGACAATTTTTGTCCAATTTTCCCTTCTTAGTGAAGGTTGTTGTGAGGGCCATTTAGCTGCAGCTTTGAAGAACTCTGGGGGAAACAGATTATTTGGATCCCTTTCAGTCAAGTTTCAGTTTGAAATATACTGAAATTCTATTGATCACACTATTAAATGATCTACAGCTGAGCTCGGATAGGAGATATGCAACCTTCCTGGTCCTTCTTAATCTGTCAGTGACCTTCAATACCATTGATCATGACATTTTTTGGGGATTGCTAGAATGGTTATTGTTATAATGGTTCTCCTTTTTCAAAGGTTATTTCAGGTTGCTGTTGGTAGATAGAGAAAGGTCTAGCTTTAGGCCCCACTTTGCATAGTGCCTCAATGATCCATTTGCTCCCTGCTTTTGTTTAAAATTAACTTGAAGACATGAAGTGAGTATAGGATTAAGTATAATATAGTAATGAACCTCAGCTCATTAAGTAATGTTATGCTGGTTCTATTGCAGTATCTGAAGGCTGTTGGGGTTCTAGGTAAGACCCTAGAAGTCTTACCTAGAACCCCAAGAAGGATTAATAAGACCACATGGCTGTGGGTTTTGCCCATCTCTATGCCTCCCCTCTGCCAGGATCTAGTTCTAAAGATATTTCACTCATTTGGAGCCAAAAGTAGCAGCTGGTCCAGAATATAGCAACTTAGATATATGCACCTTCAATGGTGGGTTTCAAATTTTTTTACTACCAGTTCTGTGGGTGTGGCTTGATGGGTGTCATTTGGTGTGTGTGGCAGGGGAAGGATACTGTAAAATCTCCATTCCAACCCCACTCCAGGGGAAGGTTACTGCAAAATATCCATTTCCTCTCGATCAGCTGGGACTTGGGAGGCAGAGAATAGATGGGAGTGGGGCCAAGCAGAATTTTTACTACCGGTTCTCCGAACTACTCAAAATTTCTGCTACCGGTTCTCTGGAACTGGTCAGAACCTGCTGAAATCCCCCTCTGTGCACCTTGCTATGCCCAAGTAACATTGCTACTTTGAGAGCTGCATTAACTTTCTGTAGGCTTCTGAGTGGAATTTAAGATGCTGGATGTTACCTATACAATTCAACATTGCACAAGATAACTCTCATTTATAGGACTACCTCTACCTTGTCAGTTCTCCCCATCCTATGAGATCCCACAGGGATTGCATATTCCCTTTCTAAAACAATAATGAGACAAAGGTAGGCATCTTTGTTGCTATGACTACCTTTTGAAATCAGGTTCAAGGTTCAGATGGCCTCAAACCTATTGGCCTTCCACAGAGCCTTGTAGACCTGGCTTTTCTCCCTGCATTGCAGTGGCATGGTAAATGAACCTGTTTAGTGATGTCTGTGCATATTTTTATCATCTATATCAGTTATGTTGAGGATATGGAGGTGTTCTGTATTTATTCTTTATTTTCTCTTTTGTACATCCCCCTGAACCACAAACAATGAATGAATAAATAAATATAGTAAAATAAAAGTCTGCCAGAAACTCAAAATCATTCTCTGCTGTATAACCACCTGTGGCCATTGTGTTATCTCTAGCATAATAGTTCTATTACATAAAGACATTGTTGTTTGTTCAATGGTATTGCCACAAATGTGGCAGAAGGAATAAACAGCAATTACCTAATGGGTTACCAAGTGGATTATAAATGTCACTGCTCTTTTTTCTTCATGCTATTCAGAATGCTAAACATCTGGATGCAGCATCCACTTATTATCACAGTTGTATGTTTACTATAACAGTCTGAGATGATGAAAGAGGTATAGTTTTCCAATGTTATGTAGGTCATATTTAGATGCATAGTTTGTATTTTGTGTTGATTTTAGATTTTTTTTTAAATGAAGCAATTAATAGGAATGAAAACAACTGATTTGCTCAGTACCCCACAGAAAGCTAGCAACAGAAATAAAACAAAACAAATCTATATCTATCCTTATTTTCCAAGGCCTATATTCTGATCTAGTAAATGTTGAAGTCACAAAATGGAAATTATTGACTCAGAAACAATACAAAATTGGTTCTGACTTAATGTGGGAAAATTAATAAATTATGGATAGGGGAAATACAATCCCACTTATCATAAATTTGCAGAAGATAGACTTACATATGGTTACTGGGAATTTAAGTCATACTAGCAGCATTCTAAGTGTCTCCCAAATTTCCAAACTTTGTTGACAAACATTTGAAGGGGTATTTTCTAAAAAAAAAAAAAAAATTCAATCATCTACGACATAAAATTTAGAGCCCTGAATATACAAGCATGAATTTTGCCATGATTTATGCACATGGGCCTGACACAAAGGTGACTCTACTAATAAGTCTGGAAAATAAGACTTATAATAAGGCCTTACAGATTGGGCTTTGTTACTGGACTTGAGGATCTGAATGTGTATCAAAGCCTGTCCAGTAGTTGTGATGAGTTGATGATGGTGCTGATATCATTGTTATTAGCTACCAAGAATCATGAATTTGAGATGGGAGACCATATGAATTAAAATCAATCAATCAATAAACAAATCAATAATGACTGTGAAATCCATTGTAGAGATCAGTTTGCTGAAAATCTGAGCAAACTTGTGTTGAAATCTAAGCAGGGATGTGTAAGATGCCAATTTTGGGATTCATAATGCAACTGAAGAAAAGCAGATGCCGATATAAACATGTCATTTTGATAAAATGTCTGTTAAATTGTATTAACTAACCTGACCAAAACTTCTTGTTGCAAAATATCATTTCATGGTTCTTTCTAAATGTGAATTCTCTGAACATATTTCTCCCCTTTTTAACAGTTTCAAATGAAAAAGGGGGTGATAGTAATCCCATTTATTTTTATGAATATGCAGCTGATTGTTGTAAATCTGTAGGTTTAGCAGCTTTTTGTAGATTGCTGGCTACCCTGCTTTCCAGACAGATGAAAAAAGCCATTTGGATATATACAGTATCTACTCTAGGGGGAAAAGGGTGATTCATGTGATTTTTTAAAAGAGAAGCTTAGAGCAAACTAGCTTGCAGAAAGCAGGCCCACACAAATAAAATTGTACTTTTCTCTCTTATGTATCTTAGAAACTTTTCTGATTTTACCACACTAGATCTTTAACAAGTCCAATTAACCAAGGAGATATTTAAAGGAAGAACCTAACTGACAAAAATAGTCATGGAAGTTCACCCATATACTATAGTATTATCTGGTCCAATTCTAACCATGGGGCGTTCACTGGAAAGCTACTACGAGTAAAAAAGAAAGCCATCTTAGCTGACTTCTCTAACTACTTATTCAGTAACTCGGTGTTTTTCAACCTCAGCAACTTTAAAATGTGTAGACTTAAACTCCCAGACTTCCCCAGCCAGCAGGTTGAGAAACACTGCATAGTTTGTGGAAAGATCCAAAGACTTTAAAAAGTTGCCAACTGGATCTGGCCCAATTGCTTTAAGACTTCTCTACCACAGAGCTACATACTCTCGGCAGTTGTACTGAGACTTTATAGCTGTGCATGAAATCAAGCAGAGCCATATGCCAAGCATCTTGCAAATTTATGGGATTTAAGAAACTGCTTTCCTAAAAGGGCTAGGATTTTTAAAATTTGCTCATGGCAGCCATAATCTATGAATTGGGCATCTCTATTTCTTTACTCCTATTTTAACAAGGAGCAGATTTCTCCTGAGCAGGGTTGAAGAATATGTGGTCTTCCAGATGTTGTTCACTGCTGGTCATACTGGCTTGGACTGTGGAAATTAAGAGCCTAGAAACAATTGGGAAGCCATAGGTTCCTTGCCCCTTTTGTAGGGGCTAGAAATTAAACTAATTATTTCAAATTACATGAGAAAGTATAATTTGAGGAAAATCAGCTTGACTGATGAAATTGCAGATCATTCTAACCTATAACATATAATATGAAACAAGGCAAGTATGGTTTTTCAACAAATTATAATTTTAAAACTGCCTCAGTAAATGTAAGAAGCCTTTGAAGCTTTTAAACAAAGATGGATGGGCAACTGCTGGCAATACTTTAGTGGTGGATGTTTGCATTGGTTCTGGTTGCTTTAATGCAATTCTCTTTCTCTCTGGTTCCAAAACTGGCAAATACTCAGATCATACCAGGATTTTCTTACATTACAGGAAGATTTTTTAAATCCTATCATGTGAAAATATGATAAAAGTTGCCAATGTACAAAGAGAACCTGAAGAAATCATTTTAAAAATCCTATGGCTTTTCTGGAGCGATATGGATAGGGCTTCTTCCTAAATGGTCATAAACACATGGATACAATTGAAGCTTTACGTTTGTATTATTAAGCAGGGTTCAAATAGAAAGGTGTATGTTAGATTCGGGCAATAACGAGACAGGAGACCAGGGTAGTGACAACAGCTCTTTACTATATGGTGAACCCAGCAACCGGGCTGGGGAAAAACCTCTCCTTATATACAGTTTAACCGGCGGCTTCAACCAATCAGCAACGTGCTTGTTTCCCGCCTAATATTTAAAGATACATTACACTCCTTCCCTCCCAGAAAACACTTTACCTATATATTTACATTATATTTACATATTACTTCTCAACGTAATCACGTAAATAGACTGGGCGTCTCCTGACTCTTTCGGACCTGCGCAGTACAGTCTCTGGGAGTGGTTTGAGTTGACCGGAGGGGCTGTTTGCTCCTCTCGGCTCCTCCTCTAGGCCATCCGGCCCTGGATTATTTTCCGAGTCGTCCCTGCTGTTTTCTACAGGAACCTGAGGGCGTCGCTGGACCTCCGGGAGTTCAGTTAAGTCCTGCGATTTTCCCGGGTTTGAGTCAGCTGTTGGTTCAAACATGGAATAGTCAGGGCCTATTTCGTCTGACTCGGGTTGTCCGTCTAACCGTTTCCTCAATTGGTCTATATGTCGCCTCCATACTCGGCCATCCGTTAATTCTACCAAGTATGATTTGGGACCTGTTATGTTTAGAATTTTTCCTGCTACCCAGGTCGGGCCCTCACCATAGTTGTGTGCCCATACCCGGTCGCCTATATCCATTCCTCTTGTCTTTCAAGTCCCCTTGTATCCCTCCGTGTATAGTTGGGATTTAAACGATCGAGTGGGCACCTAAGTTTGCGACCCATTAGTAATTCGGCAGGGCTTCTGCCGGTGGTGGCACAGGGGGTTCGGTGTTGGACGGCTAGGAAAATATCTATTTTTGATTGCCAGTCGCCTGGCTTGAGTCTGGATAATGCCTCTTTCGCGCTTCGGACGAAACGCTCTGCAAGGCCATTCGTCGCAGGGTGGAAAGGCGCCGAGAGGGCATGGCGGATGCCCTCTTCTGCCAAGTATTCCTCAAACTGTGTTGCCGTGAATTGCGGGCCGTTATCAGAAACCACGTGTCAGGCAACCCGTGTGTTGCAAATAGGTGCCGTAGGACTGAGATCACGGCTTCGGCTGTCATGGATCTCATGAGAATGATTTCCAGCCATTTGGAGTAGGCATCGACTACTACCAGGAAGGTTTGGCCGTGGAAGGGGCCGGCAAAGTCAATGTGGATTCTCGACCAGGGCCCTTGGGGTCTTTCCCATTCCCGAACCGGGGCCGTTGGGGGTAGAGGTCTGGACTCTTGGCAGGCCTGGCATTTCCCTACCCTTTCAGCAATTTCTGAGTCCATTAAGGGCCACCACACATAGCTTCTCGCTAGACCCTTCATCCTAACGATCCCTGGGTGACCCTCGTGCAGGAGATCCAACACCCTTTTTCTTAATTTCTCTGGGATCACCACTCGATCCCCCCATAGCAGGCACCCCCCTTGAGCTGACAGTTCCCCACGTTTTTTTACAAATTCTTTAAAACGCTCGCCCGGCGCAGCGGGCCACCCTCTTTGTACCCAACCGAGTACAGTCCTCAAAATAATGTCCCGGTATGATGCCCGAGCCACCTCCTTAGATGTGACTGGGCCAGAGTCCAAAGAGTCAATTAGCAGGATGGGCGTCCCCGGAGTGGGGTCTTCGATCGCCCCTGGTAGTGGGCATCTGCTTAAGGCATCCGCATGCCCCAATTCTTTTCCGGGTCGATGCTGCAGCTTGTAGGAATAAGCGGCTAAGAAGATAGTCCATCGGGTCAATCGTGGCGAAAGTGCCACAGGCGTTGGTGTCGCCAGCCAGTATCCCTAACAGCGGTCTATGGTCTGTAACAATTTCAAAGTCTCTACCAAAACGATTCGTGAAACTTTTTACCCCTGACACAATTGCTAGCGCTTCCTTATCCAACTGGCTATAGTTCCTCTCTGTCGAGGACATCGTTCTGGAGTAGAAGGCTATTGGGGCTTCTGTGCCGTTTGGAAGTCTGTGGCTGAGCACAGCCCCCACCCCGTAAGGGGAGGCATCGCAAACCAGTAATAATGGCAATGAGCTATGATACTGGATCAGTAAGCTATCGCTCGAGAGTAGGTTTTTTACTGCTTCGAAAGCCCTAGCTTCCGACTTTCCCCAAGACCAAACAGTATTCTTTCCCAGAAGCTTATGCAGCGGCTCAGCAACGGTTGCCTTGTTTTTTAAAAAGACCGCGTAAAAATTCACTAGCCCCAGGAATGCCTGTAGCTCTGTTTTATTTTTGGGCGCTGGAGCCTTTCTTATTGCCTTGACCTTGCTTTCAGTGGGGTGAATTCCCTTCTTGTCTATTCTGTAGCCCAAGAACTCTACGGATTCTACCCCTATCTGGCATTTGTTCACTTTAACCTTTAGACCGGCTGACCGGAAAATGCCCAGAACTTTTCTCAAACGCTCCCCCAATTCTTCTAAATTTTCGGCTGATATCAATACATCATCGAAGTAGGGACTACCCTGGGAGCCCTTGCAGAAGTCGCCCATTAAATTTGGAATAGCCCCGGTGCCACACTCACCCCAAATTGTAATCGGGTACACTTGAAAGCACCTCTGTGAGTCACAATCGTTTGGGCTTCGGCTGTGGTGGCGTCTACGGGCAGTTGTTGATAGGCTTGAGCCAAGTCTAACTTTGCAAAGACTTGCCCTTGCCCCAGCGAGTGCAGCAAGTGTTGCACCACGGGAACCGGGTAAGCGCTTTTCTGTAAGGCTTTGTTTAACGTTGCCTTGTAGTCAGCGCAGATTCTAACTGACCCATCTGGTTTCACTGGGGTGACGATTGGTGTCTCCCACTTTGCGTGATCGACTGGCACCAGAATCCCCTGATTTATGAGCTTGTCTATCTCTTTGTCAATCTTAGGTTTGAGGGCAAAAGGGACTCTCCTTGCCTTTAACCTAATGGGGGCTACCTGGGGGTCTAAGTTGAAGGAAATAGGGGTCCCCTTGTACTTGCCCAGGCAGTCCTTGAAGACATCTTCGAACTCGTTCATGAGTGTGTCTTTTAGGTTACAGTCACTTCTGTAGATGCCAGTCACTCCCATGCCCAATGCACGGAACCAGTCTAGTCCCAACAGACTTGGCAGGGTCCCCTCGACTATCGTGATGGGCAGGGTCTTCTTGTGTGGTCCGTACTCGACGCGGACGGAGGTGGTCCTCGAACAGGGATGCGATTCCTTGGTAGTCGTGCACTCGTAGCCGTTGTGTTTGCAGTTTGCGTTTGGCGGTTTTCGCAAAGCTTTTGCAAAAGTGTCCCAGGACATGATTGTGATCGCTGACCCTGTGTCCACTTCTAGTCGGCACGGCACTCCTTCTATCTTCGGTCTGGTGAAGATTTTCTTCTCGACGGGTTGCTGCACGGCCTATTACAACGGTCGTGCGATTTGAATTCGCGCCCTTTCTGTTCTGACCAATCGCGGGTCGCCTTGCCGATCCTGCGCTCTGATTGGTCGATTTGAATTTTTGGCGGGAAGGTTGGGGTGCTCGACAGACTTGAGCCAGGTGCCCCTTCTTCTCGCACCGCCGACATGTAGCGTCCTTGAACTTGCATCGTTGACGCTGGTGTTGCCCTCCGCAACTTCCGCATTCATCCCGGTCTTCTTTGCCCCTTCTCTCGGTGAGGCAAACTCCCTCCTCATCCTCGCTGTCTGATTCGGTCTGGATTTCTTCGTTGTGCACCGGGGTTTCTTTTGCACTCGCCATTGGCGTGAGTGGCTTTTGTAGGGTTTCCGCCGCTTGGGTGGACATCTCATGAGCTCTGGCTTCGTCCAGAGCGTTTGCCAGCGTTAGATTGCTTTTTGATAGCAGCCGCCTCCGCAAACGCATGTCTCTGACCCCACGGATGAGTTGCTCTAGTAGCTCCTCGTCCAAATCTCGGTACCCACAGTCTTTGGAGGCTTTTCTCAGGGCGGCCATGTAATCGCTGATGGTTTCGCCCTCTTGCTGTCTGCGTTCTCCAAATTCAAAACGCCGTACGTACTTGGACGGTGTTGGCGCGAAATGGTTCTTTAGAAGATTTTGCAGAGTTTGCCACGATACCGATTGTACCGGCGTTGGCTCTGCCAGGGCTTCCGCGATGTCGATGACCTCGAGACCGCAGTGGCTCAGGAAATATGCCCTTTTGCGGTTGTCTGGAACTCCTTGCAGCTCATTTGCCTCCAGGAAGCTCTCGAAACGGGTCATGTACGTTCCCCATTTCTCCCTGGATGGGTCAAACGGCGCGGGCGGAGTGTAGCTGGCCATCGCTGCGATTCTGCCCTGAGCTTTGCTGGGTTCGGTTCTTTCGTGTGTTCAGCTCGTTCCTGGTGCTCTTAACCTCGATATCCCATCCTCGTCGCCAGTGTTAGATTCGGGCAATAACGAGGCAGGAGACCAGGGTAGTGACAACAGCTCTTTACTATATGGTGAACCCAGCAACCGGGCTGGGGAAAAACCTCTCCTTATATACAGTTTAACCGGCGGCTTCAACCAATCAGCAACGTGCTTGTTTCCCGCCTAATATTTAAAGATACATTACAGTGTATGTCAGATTGACTCAATCTGGTGTCCTCCAGCTGTGTTGTCCTAAAACTCCCATTCCCCCCCTAACATGAGCACTCACTCTATTGGACAGAGGTGATGAAAACTATAATCAGACACAGCAAAGGATCACCACATTAGGCAGTGGTGGGCTGCTGCTGCTTCAGACCAATTCAGCAGAACCATTAGTTCCAACGATCAGCTGGTCCCTGCCACCCATCCCTGCCCTATCCTGTGCTATATTTCCTTCTTTCTGGCTCAGCTGATTCACGCGGCACAGCTGATTTCCACACCTCTGCTGTTCTACTTTTTGGGGCTGCCTTAGAAGGTAAGCAGCTGAGCTTCAAATTGCTGTATTTTGAATGCTGCTCATAAGCACATTAGATGTGTGTGTGCAAAGCCAATGTGCACGCGCAAAGCGCGCGCTCACAGAACCGGTTGTTAAACTGGTTGCTGCCCATCACTGGTTGACCCCATGTGTGCATATGGATCCCTTCAGACATACAGCATATTTAGATACATGCATGTACTTCTTTTCTTCATCCCGCTTCCTCAAAAAAACCCTGAGTAAATCAGAGGCTTCCTATCTTAGTATGGAGAAGTGGTTACTTAGCCATTGCTAGTCATATGACCAAATTACCACTGTTAAAGGCAGTAGGATACCAACAATCTGTTTCAGTTGGACAAGTGCCATATTGTAAGACACACTTTTACATGGCCAAAGATTCTGTAAAATTCTTAGATCACACATTGCTCATCCATGAATCTGAAAAAATAAGGTTTCAGTCTGAGGTTTTTCTGCATCAGGGCTTGTATCCTGCTACTAAACTGTTGCCTCTCTTTCCCATATTTGAGATTTTGGCAAAGACCAAATCCCTTATTAAAAAAGGGATTTTAATGCCAGGCAGCTAAGACCTCAGAAAATCTCTCTAAAAACAGGTGATAGGCATGGGGGTGGAGTAGTAAGTAAGGAGCTCTCCCACCACATTATCCAACTGTCCTCTTGCTATCAGCTGTTTTTAGAACTATGTTTAGTGTTTTCAAAAATAGTTCCCCAAACATTCATTTCACTGCACCCTTCCAAAAGGACCTGTCACCTGCTACTTGGAGCTGTTGGTGCTGTCAAGCTGATTTGCCACTTTTATCACTGCTCCCAGCCCTAGAAGCCTATTGGAAAATGTTGCAAGGACAGCCACGGGGGTGGGTGAAGTGTATTTCTTCTCAATAGAGAAGAGAATCCACTGCTGCCAGGACATGGGGGATGGTAGTAGGGAGATGTGGTTGAACTGCCCAGTCTCCAATCCTCTAGAACAATGTTTCTCAACGTCAGCATGTTTAAGATATGTAGACTTTAACTCTCAGAATTCCCCAGCCAAGAGCCTTGTCTGACTTGAGAGTTGATGGATGCAAGAACAAAATCAGTTGGCTTCCCTGCTGCCAAAAGTATAATATACTTGGGCTAGGAACAGGAGAGGAAGTGACATGGCAACTACAACCTCATTAAACATATCAGTGGTGGGTTTCAAATTTTTTTACTACCAGTTCTGTGGGTGTGGCTTGGTGGGTGTGGCATGGCTTGGTGGGCGTGGCAGGGGAAAGGATACTATAAAATCTCCATTCCCACCCCACTCCAGGGGAAGGTTACTGCAAAATCCCATTTTTTCCCGATCAGCTGGGACTCAGAAGGCAGAGAATAGATGGGGGTGAGGCCAGTCGGAGGTGGTATTTACCAGTTCTCCGAACTACTCAAAATTTCCGCTACCAGTTCTCCAGAACTGGTCAGAACCTGCTGAATACCACCTCTGCAACTTACCTACATCAACCATGATTTACAAATCACGTTGACTTATTAAGCTACAAACAAGGAAGTCATAGTATTGCAGGACATGGAAGTGGAGAACCACTGCATTGACAAGAGACCAACTACTATCTTTAAGGGTTTCTTTTGTTTTGCCAAAGCAACTCAGCCTTCTTCTCTTTTTCACCAATGTTCAGTTGATATTGATAATTCCACTGTTTCACCCTCCCTCTCCCAAAAAATGATTAACAGAATGAGACTATTTTGCAGAATGCAAAATGAACAGTGCTCATTGAAAAGGATAGCTTGAACATAGAACTTTATGCGTCAGTAATCTCAAGACTGAATTACTGAATTGCCACCTAAAGTGCTACAACCAATGCAGAACATAGTTTCCATATTGCACAGTTCCACATTGAACTTCACCTGCTCTTAGCTAGATAGCTAGATGCTTCAGCCTAGATGCAATATATTTCTATAAATACAAAAAGCCTTAAATATCTCAGGATCAACTTCCTTAAAGAACATCTCCCATTGCAACAACCCAAACATCTACGAAGCTCTCTCTCTGCTACAAATTCCAGACTGCCACTTGGTCACGGCAAAAAAAATAGGTCTTAGCTATAGTGACACTTGACTTGATCTTCTTTTAGTGGCATGCCAGGGTCTGGCACTAACATCCTTGAGGTGTCTTTTATGTTGCTACTTACTCCCTGTCATCCATGCTTTATCCATGGTTTTTATTCTGTTTTTAGCTTTCTTTATTATTGTTTTTATTCTAAATGCCTTTTTATTTAGGGCAAATGTGTTTAGATTTTCTGTAATCTGAAGCAAAAATGCTCCATAACTACAGACAGCTTTGCTTACTTTATAGAAACAATTATAGAAATCACATTTTACTCAATAACTGGTAGATGCTGATAGTTGAGAGATTCATAAGGTCTAAAGTTTAAAATTAATTATGTGTTGATTCACTCCAATTAGACTTTGATTTGCAGGATCCAATCTGAATTGGTCACTGGGACCAGAGGTTTAGTTTTCTGAGCTTTCCAACTCGTGCTGGAGCCCATCCTTAGGGAAGTTCTCTCTAACCAGAATGCGTCACTTTGATTAGACTTCCGTTTGTCTTGAATTATTTCAATTACTTGGTGTATTTTCTTGGTGAAGAGAATGGACAATCATTTGGACAATCAAAATGGACAACAAAATGGAGGAAAATAGACAACCATAGATATGTATCTGATTATTACTTCCTTCTGATGCAGGTCCTGTGGCAAGTTTATTGCTTTGTCATCGAACAGCTTCTGAACCTAATCTGCCACACTTGCAATAATCTTCTTAGGCTAACCACCAAAGCACTACAGAACCCAAGGTTTAAATCCCTAAAAATAGAACAGGATTTACTCAGCTTGCAGAACTTGTAAGTTATTTTTTCATTGGCAAATTTGCCATTTAGGAAAAGACTGATGGAAAAAAATTGGCCTACTTAGCATTAATTACTCAACTGACACAGAGTATTAACATTCTTCTTACGCCACTAGAATAAATCTTGTAGATTACACACACACACACACATGTTTAAACATGGCCTTCTGGATCTCAGATAGGATCTCCGTATCAAGTTACAACTTTTGAAAAGATGAATGGATGAATGAATGAATGAATGAATGAATGAATGAATGAATGAATGAATAAATAAATAAATAAATAAATAAATAAATAAACGAACGAATGAATCATTGTGTGGTTGAAGAGGCAGCGAGAATGACACTTCATTAAAACATATGTTTATGCACTGTCCTTAAGGTATTATGTTGCTGTGAAAAAATAATTGCACATATTAATTTGACTTCTCAGAAAAAGTTAATATATTCTTTTGAACTATAAATCAATTCGATGGAGATTGACAGTAGCACAACACAAATGCAGCAGGTTCGCTGTTCCTTGAGATAAAGAAGGTGGTCCTCCAAAATTGGTAAGGGTCTTTCTTGTTTTGGTGTCTGCCCTCTGGAACACCATATCCCCTGAAATTAGATTGTCCCTGATCCTGATGGCCTTTTGTAAAGCAATGAGCATCTGGTTGAGTTCAGGACCTAAGATATGATAACCCATTGAGACATCTTTGTTGCTTGTTTTGTCTGAGTTTAAATCTTGGTGACACTTTTTTGTTTTTGCCTATTCATTTTTATATTGCTGAAGTCACCAAAAGTCCCATTTATGAGATAGGAGACCATCTAAATCAAATCAATCCCTCCATCAATCGATCAGTTATGGCACCAGTTATTCAAAGTATTGAAAACCTGATATTACGTCAGTCTATAAAATAGTTGTTCATTGATATAGATTATGTATGAAGGATTATAATCATATGTAGTCACCCATTATAGAAAGTATATAGAAACTTTATCTGTGTGTCTGTGCATGAGTGTGGGAGAAGTCCTTATATGTATTTGTATATGTATTATTTTGTTGCTGTTGTATGTTGCATTGCTTTCTTTTTTTCCCTTTTTCTTTTTCTTGTTTTCTATTATTGTTTCATACTTCATCTCAATCACTGTCATCTTTCTTTTTCTTCTCTCTTTTTCCATATTACAGGTAGATCTCAACTTACAACAGTTTGCTTAGTGACTATTCAAAGTTCAAAATCCATCTTGGTGAAGATCTCACCTGGAAAAACAACACGATCCAGTTGGCCAGGAAGGCCCAACAGAGACACCATTTCCTTAGAGTCTTGCGTAAAAACAGGGTGGAACAACAACTGATGACCTTCTTTTACCGGTCCACAATAGAAAGCATCCCCACTTATTGCATCACGATATGACATGCTGGTCCGGCAGCCGCAGATAGAAAAACATTACAGAGGGTGGTGAGCACAGCACAAAACATCGTGGGTGTCCCCTGATACCACTAGATGAGATTGCTAGGGCTCACTGCCTTAGAAGAGTGAGGAAAATTCTCAGGGATGACTCTCACCCTGGTCATCACTTCTTTACCCTCCTACCATCGAAAAGGAGATATAGAAGTATAGCCAGTTGCACAAACAGGCTGCAGAACAGTTTTTATCCATGGGCTGTCAGACTCCTGAATGAGAAATAACACCATAACTATGTAGTATGATGGACTGCAGGGGCGGTGCAATGTGTAACATGTTCACACTGGTGCAATAGGACTGGGTGTTTTGTTAATATGATTTATTGGGTTAATGATTTTCTGTCTTCATTGTGAGTTGTATTGTGTTGGGGAGGTGCACTGAGGGAGCTCAACCAATCTCATTGCACATATGTTGTGCACTGACAATAAAGATTTGAATTGAATTGAATTGAATTGAAGTTACACTGGCACTGAAAAAAGTGAGATGTGACCTTTTTTCACATTTACAACCAGTGCAGCATCCCTATTTTGACATGATCAAAATTCAGATGCTTGGCAACTGACTCATATTTATGATGGCTGCAGTGTCCCGGGGTCATGTGATCACATTTTGCAACCTTCTGACAAGGAAAGTCAATGGGAAGCCAGATTCACTTAATAACCTGTTTACTAACTTATCAACTGCAGTGATTTGCTGAACAAGTGTGGCAAGAAAGGTCATAAAATAGGGCAAAACTCTCTTAACTGTCTCGCTTAACAACATAAATTTTGGGCTCAATTGAGGACTACCTGTACCAGGCAATAGAATTGACGTTTTCTTTTTTTCTTTAATTCTTCATAAGATGAGAAGGCATATCAGATTTTTTTAAGGTGGATCCTATTGATTTCATGGACCTCTCAGAAAGGTGAAAAAAATTCAATAATCCAGCCCTGACAGTCTGCTCTATGCACAGACTGGCAGAAAATACTGTCCTAAAGCATGTTTTGGATGGAATTGCTGAAATCTCTGGAGGAAAGAAATCATATCATATAAATGAAGTCCATTTAGCAGTGGCTATCCCATGCCAAACACTAAGGGATAGTCATAAAATAAATGATTTGTTTTGTTTCAGCTAATGGTGCTGTTGGGAAGATCAACATTCTTGGCATTTGAAAAGCTATAAACAATGCAAAATAAATTTCAGATGTTTCTGAACTTTACCCTTACAATGTGAACCCATGAGTTTTCCAAAGCTAAAGTCAGCTAAATTTTATTTTCCAAACTGCTCCCATTTTCCCCCTGCTAAGTGCTAGCCAGGTTGACTCATAAAGTGACAACAATTACAAGGATGGAAATTATCTCAAAGTTCACCAAGGTCCTAAACAGCACAGAGTTTCTCAAACTTTGTCCTTAGGAATCCAGACTGGGAGTTTGTAAAATCTTCAAAGGAAGGAGATGCAAAGCCTAGCCTGTTTTTGAAAGATTGTCTCATGCTGTCTCCCATTTGGACAAGCACATGATGAGAACATACTGTGCAAATAGCCGTAAGAATAGCTAGTTGTCACGTAATTCATATTTAAAATGACATGATAATAATGTCTTATATTGCAACAGAAACTAAGAGCAAGACCATAACTATCAGTAACTAGGTTCAACTCCCTGCTTAAACCAAGCAAAATGAATCCACTTTGAAGGAATCTGGATCCAGGTCTGAACCCCACAACAAGATGTAATTTCTCCATTGCATTCAAATTGAGAGCAGATGATACAAGAAGTGATGTAGAATTTCTCCCACCTGTATGTAATCATTGTACAAACATGCCTGGGCAGCATTGGTGTTTTTTTTTTCTGCTATGGCCCTACATTATTTCTGTCTTGTCCCGAGCCCATTGTGATTTCAATAGTTTTTAACTGCATTGGTGTGAAAATGCCAATGCCCCATCCTCTTTGTCCAGCACCTTCTCAGGAAGTCTGAAAGTATGCTCTCTTTTAGGCTTTGTCATCTTTTACATTGGAGGAAAATCTAATGACTATATTGACTTGAGATAGGATAAAGGCAGGATAAGGCCTGGCAATGACCACAGCAAATATGTTGGTATCACTTTCTGTGACTCAAGAAAAGGTGGAACCTAGCAATGACAAAAGGCCCTTAGAACTAAAATCCCTTATTAAGCTGAGGAATTCCATGTGTTCATTGAATAACCTTGGAATATGTAAAAGCTAGTCATTTTTTTGGGTAAAGTCATACAACTTTGCTGAATGCTATATTTTATTACAAAAGAACAGTTCTAAGACGTGAATTTAGATTTTATATATGTATGCAGTGGTGAAATTTAGTCGGTTCTACCCTTTTTGGGTAAACCAGTAGCGCTGTCGGTGAGAGGCTCCACCCACCTGCCCGGATGTCATTACATCCCCTTTTTTACCCTCTGTGCATGCTCAGTAGGCTCTGTGCATGCATGGAGGAGATGCACGCGCTCACATTTGCAAACCAGTAGGGAAGGTAAGTGGATTTCACCCCTGTATGTATGTATGTACGTATGTATGTATCAGTCTTAACTACTTTTTGCGTTCCCACTCTTGGCTACACTTATATAGCATAGCAAATAACATTCTGATGTCTTCATTGTAGATCCATGTCAAGTGGATCAATGAGTCGATTTCTCATTCATTCTTTGCATACAACTTTATGTCAGGTGTCTATATCCAGTCTTTGTGATATGTGGCTGAGGGGGTTCAAGCCTATGCAGTACAGCAGCGGGGACAGTGCATCACCTTGGTATATGCCACACTTGATGACCGCTAGTGTGAACTGTCTTGAGTTGACTCCTATTGTTGTCTTCCACAGCATATTGAGTTCTTGAGGAAGGTTCTCTGTGTTCTGTTGTCTTTGTAGAGAGCCAAGCTTTCATAGATCCATGTGTGTGTCATTGAATCATAGGCTTTCCCGTATTCAAGCCACACGGGTCTGTCTACAGTTTGACAGCTCTGTGTATGAGCAACTGGTTTTTTGATGCTCTGGTGATTTTCCCAATGCCTTTCCAAGCTGTGCTCCTGTACTGGCCCATAGGGTTCTATAGTTTAATGGCTATAAAGCCTGATTAAATTGTCCCTGTTTTGGAAGTCTGATTATTGGCTGGTAGTTGACTAGTGCTGTTTTCTTATAAGGATCTCTCATGATCAGCACTGTTTTTCCTTGGGTTCTGAATGGCAGTCTGCTGCTAGCAGTTGGTTCCTCAGTGCCACTGCTTATAGCACTGCTGTTAGTTACTTTGATGTCTATATTTATCTCTATCATCTATCTATCTATCATTTATATATATCACTTTTATAATATATAAACATATTATAATTTTAATAGTATTATAAAATCAAAATTTTCAACAAGAGGATAAAAATTAACATATACTAACAGAAACGAAGGAGGGGGGAAGAATTTTAAAAATGCAAAAAGTACAAGAAAATGAAAAGTTGAACAAAATATTCTTCACAGCAGTTATAAATACAAATATATTTGACATCTCCCTGCAAAGTTGCACTATACTGCTCTTCTTTCTATAATCTATCTATCTAATCATCAGAACCATAAAATATAAGTTTTTTTTTTCATTAAAAAAAATCCACAAGACACTTTCAGTCACCAGAACTTGTAGATAATATCTTTTCTCTAATCAAAGAAATCAATTTATCTGTTTCAGCAAAATTTGACCACGAAGCATTCTTCTATAGTGTTGAATCTTTCCATCTCTGTATATACAATAATCACTCTACAGTAATCATATATTAAAATGAATTAGATTATTATGTTGATAGCTTATGTTTACAACAGTCAACATTTGTGTTGTTGTATTTTTCTCTTAGTTATAAAAAATGGTCAGACTAAAAGCAAAACTAGAAAAAATATAAAGATTCATTTACAGTGTAAGACATGAAATTTCTCTTAAATTCAGCTTACTAAAGATTTATGGATTGCTTCATTCATTCATTCATTCATTCATTCATTCAGTATATGCATGTAGTACCTAATTGCAGCAGTTTGGGGCATCTTTTTTTTTTTTTTTTTTTGCAAAATTTTTTTATTTTTCCATAATAATTCCCACAATTTGACCAGTGTACAATACAATCACTTATCCAACAATCAGTCCTATACTCAAATTATACTCAGTCAGGGCTGCTCGACTGCCACTCCCCCCTTTAATCCTTTCTTCCCTTCTCATCCTTCTTAAACTTCCCCCACCACCTTCTCCTCGCTTTCCTACTTCCCCTCCTCTTTCCCACTTCTCACTACCATCCTTTCTAACCCTCTATCTCCTTCTTCTCCTCCTCCTATCCTTTCTTCTCCCTCCTTCTTTCCTCCCTACCCACCTACCTACCTACTTTCTTCCTTCTTTACTCCTCTTTCCTTACCCTTTCCTTCGGGAGTGTTTGCGAGCAGTCCCGACATTACACCATTCCAACTTGTTTAATTCTACCATTATTCCTGTACAATGGCAACCAATCAATTTATAGTCTTCCCTCCCCACCTCCTCCCCGAGACTTCCCAGAACAGAATACAGGGTATTGTAACTAACAAACATAATCTAAAATATAACATAAAACATATTCCATTTCACACCATCACACTATCAATTCCCTTCTTTCTTAAACTAATACATAATAATTCCTAACTTCACTCAAAAACTAATTGATATTTTTTAATCTGATACTTATTTTGAATATAATCAATCCACTTCCTCCATTCCAATATATATTTTTCTTGTGTACAGTCTTTCAAGTAGGCAGAAATTTGGGGCATCTTAAAGATAAAAGTGTAAATTATAATGATATGAAATCATAAACCCTAATATTTTATATTTTTTTAATAAAAGAAAGAACAGCTTCAAATCTAGCACACCATAAAAGGTTATCTCCCTTGGTATATTTAGAACTAAGAATATGGAATTGTACCGAAGTTCTAATGATTATTGGAAAATGGGATTTCAAAGGTTTTTTGCCAAGAGAGAAAGTGAAAGACCTTTTTTCTATCTACAGCAACCTAAATATTTAATTATCACTTAAAAGAAGAGAATGTGATGGATCAGGGAAAAGAGGATTGAAACAGAGCATGAAGTTTATGAACCAAAAATGTTGCAGTTGGCTTAAACTTCAATAGCCTCAGAAATAAGTTGTATTATTTCTATGTTGGAGCCAATATTTCCATTTTCGTGCACTAAGAATCAACGTATTAAAATTTTAGTTACTGTTTGTAACTAAATGTATAAATGTATACATTTTGTAAACATTTGTATACTATAATGTATAAAAATCTAACATTTATATGTGGGCTTGAAATGCTTTATGGTTACAAATCAAGCTATGAGGAAAATTCCTTTCTCCTATGATCTAAAATGAACAATTCTATCTCCTAAGTGTTGACATTTAGAAATAGAGTTTGTGAGAATAAGGGAGAGGGAGATAACATGCGATAAACAATTTTTTCTTGTCAGAAAAAAAGGAAAATATACAGTATTTCTTTACCCTTCTCAGTAGATGAGCTTCTTATTGGAAATGGAATATATTTGCCTCTATTTAATCCTCAGAGTAATTAAATGCAGAGGGAGTGATTAAATCACAGGAAAACAATGGCTGCTATTGCAGAGGGGAAACCTTTGCCTGTTGAAGTACTTTCCTTGTCACTAGCTTAGGTTTACTGATTACTTCATTCATTCATTCATTCATTCATTCATTCAGTATATGCATGTAGTACCTAATTGCAGCAGTTTGGGGCATCTTTTTTTTTTTTTGCAAAATTTTTATTTTTCCATAATAATTCCCACAATTTGACCAGTGTACAATACAATCACTTATCCAACAATCAGTCCTATACTCAAATTATACTCAGTCAGGGCTGCTCGACTGCCACTCCCCTTTAATCCTTTCTTCCTTCTCATCCTTCTTAAACTTCCCCACCACCTTCTCCTCGCTTTCCTACTTCCCTCCTCTTTCCCACTTCTCACTACCATCCTTTCTAACCCTCTATCTCCTTCTTCTCCTCCTCCTATCCTTTCTTCTCCCTCCTTCTTTCCTCCCTACCCACCTACCTACCTACTTTCTTCCTTCTTTACTCCTCTTTCCTTACCCTTTCCTTCGGGAGTGTTTGCGAGCAGTCCCGACATTACACCATTCCAACTTGTTTAATTCTACCATTATTCCTGTACAATGGCAACCAATCAATTTATAGTCTTCCCTCCCCACCTCCTACCCCCCCCCCGAGACTTCCCAGAACAGAATACAGGGTATTGTAACTAACAAACATAATCTAAAATATAACATAAAACATATTCCATTTCACACCATCACACTATCAATTCCCTTCTTTCTTAAACTAATACATAATAATTCCTAACTTCACTCAAAAACTAATTGATATTTTTTAATCTGATACTTATTTTGAATATAATCAATCCACTTCCTCCATTCCAATATATATTTTTCTTGTGTACAGTCTTTCAAGTAGGCAGAAATTTGGGGCATCTTAAAGATAAAAGTGTAAATTATAATGATATGAAATCATAAACCCTAATATTTTATATTTTTTTAATAAAAGAAAGAACAGCTTCAAATCTAGCACACCATAAAAGGTTATCTCCCTTGGTATATTTAGAACTAAGAATATGGAATTGTACCGAAGTTCTAATGATTATTGGAAAATGGGATTTCAAAGGTTTTTTGCCAAGAGAGAAAGTGAAAGACCTTTTTTCTATCTACAGCAACCTAAATATTTAATTATCACTTAAAAGAAGAGAATGTGATGGATCAGGGAAAAGAGGATTGAAACAGAGCATGAAGTTTATGAACCAAAAATGTTGCAGTTGGCTTAAACTTCAATAGCCTCAGAAATAAGTTGTATTATTTCTATGTTGGAGCCAATATTTCCATTTTCGTGCACTAAGAATCAACGTATTAAAATTTTAGTTACTGTTTGTAACTAAATGTATAAATGTATACATTTTGTAAACATTTGTATACTATAATGTATAAAAATCTAACATTTATATGTGGGCTTGAAATGCTTTATGGTTACAAATCAAGCTATGAGGAAAATTCCTTTCTCCTATGATCTAAAATGAACAATTCTATCTCCTAAGTGTTGACATTTAGAAATAGAGTTTGTGAGAATAAGGGAGAGGGAGATAACATGCGATAAACAATTTTTTCTTGTCAGAAAAAAAGGAAAATATACAGTATTTCTTTACCCTTCTCAGTAGATGAGCTTCTTATTGGAAATGGAATATATTTGCCTCTATTTAATCCTCAGAGTAATTAAATGCAGAGGGAGTGATTAAATCACAGGAAAACAATGGCTGCTATTGCAGAGGGGAAACCTTTGCCTGTTGAAGTACTTTCCTTGTCACTAGCTTAGGTTTACTGATTACTTTAAGCAGCATTTCCTGCTCTCATAGGTAATTAATATCTATGCAGCAACGCTATGTGATAATAATTAAATGAGAAAAAACACAGAGGCATCATTATTGTTGCCTGCTATATTCGAGGTATTTAAAGGTCAATGGGTTGTTGTTGTTTTCCTCCCATAATGGAAATGAATTAAAATTATAGTACTTTATAAACCGATACAAACCTAGCTACAGTTGCCGTAAACGTTCAAAGGCATGTTGCACAATGTGAAAGGAAGTCAGAGAAGCAGTGAAGAAATACAAGTAATTCTCAATTAATTGGGACCAGTAACTCTGTGGTTAAGTGATACAGTTGCAAAGTGAAAAATCACATGACCATGCTGACTTATGATGGCCATTCCTGCAGTTCTGGTTGTATTGTATTCTTTAAATGAATCATGCACAGTTGTTAAATGCAATGTCACATGACTATGACTGATGACTTCCTGCTGGCTTCCCCACTGAATTTGCTTGCTGAAAGCTAGCATGAGAGTGACAAAGGATGACCAGGTGACTGTGGGATGCTGGAACTGCTGTAATTGCAAGTCAGTTGCTAAGCACCTGAATCACAATCACATAACCATGGGGACACTGGAACAGTCACAACTTCAAGGGCCAGTCATAAGCGTCCTCATTTAGCAGCATTATAACTAAACAAGTGGTTGCTAAATGAACACTACCTGTAATAGTTCATTATGGTCTAAATGGGGCTTCTAATCAAGCTTAACAGACAGCTATGGAAAAACTAGCACTAGCCTTTTTTAGCCAACTGTTCCTGTAGGACAGGGCAACTTTAATACTTGTGGACTTCAACTCCCTGAATTCTGGCTGAAGAATTCTGGGAGTTGAAGATCACAAGTCTTAAAGTTGCCAAGTTTGAATACCCCTGCTGTAGGATAAGCTGAAGTGAAACAGAAATGTTGATAAGTAGTCCTCCCAAAACTCCCCAGTAGGTCCTCAACAGACAGCTGTTTAAATTTGCTCAAATTGCACCTCTATTACTTGGAATTCTAAACATTTCTTGTGGTTTCAAATAAAAGTGTGATATATCTCAGAGTAATCCCAATTTGATTTAAAATTGATATAGAATATGGCTGAATCTATCTATGCTCCTACTTATGCCTTTTTATGAGCAACTTTATAAAAGGGAGGAGCCATTATGAAACTAATTGTTGAATAGATTCTTTTGTTTTTTCACTTTTTGCTTTCTTTTTGGGCACAAGAATATGAAGTGATTGAACCAGAGTTTGCTCTGCAGCTTCAAGTTCACCGGCACTTTCTTATGTTACTGAAACCATAAAAATAAGCTTGCATGTTGCCCAAGGATCTAGACCTGGTATGAGTTGGGCTTAATTGAGATAACGTATGATTAGCACTTTTTTTCCTGTTCCCAACATATGGATCACCTAGTTGACCCCTTATAACCACTTCCCATTTGTGCTGTCAGGACAGAAATTCTGGAGATACTATTTAAAGTATTTAAAGAGCCATGGTGGCACAATGGTTAGAAGGCAGTATTGCAGGCTTCTTCTGATGATTGCTGGCTGCCATCAGTTTGGCAGTTCAATTCTCACTAGCTCAAGGTTGACTCATCCTTCCATCCTTTGGAGATCAATAAAATGAGGATCCAGATTTTTGGGAGCAATATGGTCACTCTATAAACTGCTTAGAGGGGGCTGCAAAGCACTGTGAAGTGGTATATAAGTCTACTGTGAGTGCTAAGTGCTATGCTATTGCTAAATAGCTTCCCATCTTCCTCAAGATTGGCTTGAACAATCCAATGGGCATTAATGTATGTAGCCTTTATTGCCTCTATATCAGGGGTCTCCAACCTTGGCAACTTTAAGACTTGTGGACTCCAACTCCCAGCTTTGCTGGCTGAGGAACTCTGGGAGTTGAAGTCCACAAGTCTTAAAGTTGCCAAGGTTGGAGACCCCTGCTCTGTATGAGGGCTTTATTTACAGTAGAATAGTTGAAAGGTTGTGCAAGCGACTTTCTATTTAGAAGTGGGACTCCATGGGCTCTCAAAGATGATTCAGCCCATCCACCCTCATTCTCTAGTTCAAATTGCAAATGACAGCAGGAGATCCTTTTACTCATTATACTCCAATTAGCATTGAATTGTCAGGAACAGTAGACCCATTATATTCAAACTGCTGTCATTTTCAGGGACAAAGTATTGCCTGAAAACGATGACCCTTGTCAAATGCATCTGTCTGTTAGCTGCAAAGAAGACCTCTGCCTTCTGAACAGGAAAAAAGTGAACTGAAGATGGCAACCTTAAACACTTGCATTCTAATTTTGGAAGGTTGCACTTGGCTGATTCATTTCTTTCCATTCTGACTTTGTGAGGCAACAAAACTGTACTGACAATGACCTAGAGAAATGATAGTGTTTGATATTATTCACAGTAGCTATGATTCAGCATGGAAAACATGCAGTTTCAAAAATTCCAGATTCCAAAGAATTATGTTAATCAGAGATATCACCCTAGTACAGCGTGAGCAAGGGGTTGGACTAGGTGACCTCCAAGGTCCCTTTCAGCTCTGTTACTGTTAACCCAAACTGGTGCCTTCAAGATCAGGATTGCAAAGAGTATAACTTCTTAGCTGTATGTGACCAGATTGGTCGAGGGGAGCTTAATGCAATCCATGTCCCATTGACTTCCAGAGCCTTCTCTCTCTGTCTCCCTATTCCGCTGCAATTCTGGACTATCTACCTACTCACCTCCATGCCTTAATACAGCATTACTCTTCTCTACTTTTCTGTCTTTTATCCTACATTCCTTGTGCTGCTTTCTCTCAGTCATGACACCATTCATCTTTCTGAACTACAGTTATACCTAGAATCTTTATAAAACATTGGAAAAAATAAAACTGTTTTAAATGAGCCAGATATTAGTCCAGTTTTGTCTACACTATCTAACATCACTTCTTCAGAGTTCCGGGTTGCAATTTCCTTCTGTGACTGCAAGAACCTAGGAATTTCTGTGTATGAAGTGTATGTGAAGTGTACTGTGTATGCCCCTGAATCACAGTACTTTTTACATTTTCTAATTAATAACCATTTTTACCCATTGTCATTGTTTAAAACACTTACAGTATATTGAAAGGATTCTGGCTTGGTTGTCATTTTCTATGCACTTAGCATATTCACACAAGAGAAACTGAAAGGAGATCTATCACAAAGATATCATTCTCTTTCCATTACACATTTCTAACATCCATTTCTATTATTTAAAATTATTATTGTAGAATGGCACTTTAGAGGTAAAGATGGGAGAGATATTTCACATTAGTATTCTTCTTTTAATACGTTCCAAAATTATATAAGTCTGTTTAATATGTAACCATTTATGCTATGAAAACAAAATGGAACATTTTATTTATTTAAGACACACACACACAAACGCAAACACACACACACATATATATACACACACAAACTTACACACACAAACACATCTTTTCAAAGTTTTTTGACATTTCCTTCTATCATGAACAATTTCAAGGGGCAAATGAGGATATATGCGCTATATAATTCATGTTATGTGACTGATATAAATTTACCTGATCTTGTCACGTGTCATCACAATACACACGACATCAAAGTAGTTCATCCAGGTGCCTATGTCTATTATAAGGAAATAGCTGTGGAATAATTTCAGCCTATATGTAAATATTCTGTATAATGAAATTCTGTTTTGGGGAAGGAAAAAAATACACTGAATACAGAATTTGTTCATATCTAATGAATTCATAATCTTTTATATACTAAATTTCAAACTGGTAACTAGAGGGATAAGTGCTCCAGATAAATACTCCAGATAAGTGTTGTTTTAATATTAAAACAACACTACTGTAACCACTCCTTCAACCGTTCAGCTAAAAAATAAGTTGCCAGACACTCTGAAATTCTGATAGGCAGCCTACAACTGCAGCTGAATTGTTCTGGCCTTTCTTTTGTATAGGGATACTCAAAATATTTCATTACCCTGTTTCATTTATGGGTTCGTGGTTCTCCTATTCTCAGAGTCAACTTGCTCTGAATCTGTTGGAATCTGGGCCAAGATGTAAAAATTCATGTTGTACACAATTAAGATCTACCAAACTTAACATATTGTTATATTCTATAAGAAAGTATCAATTTCAAACAAGAGATTATGGTAATAGATGAACAAAATGATATATAAGTATGCTGGAAGATATTTCCAATTCAGCCTCAGCTATTGTTGCTCTCATTGCATTTTACAGGATAATACTGCAGCCTGAGTTTGCTGTCTTCAGTACGCTTGGAACCTGGGAATAAAAAGAGAAATTAATTGAATGTAAAACAATAGATTTTACAAGTAAATCATGCAACAAAATGATATAGCAGAAAGGGCATATTTCAAGGTTCTAGTCAATTAGCCATATCTTTCCTCATAATAGTTTATGTCACTGGTTTTCGCCATTCCTTTTTCCTAATATAACTACAATGATGCAGCATGTTCAAACCACAATGCCATTACACACAGTTTCCACCTCTCACCTCCCCCCCCAAAAAAACTCTGGGGGTAACATCAGACTCTTGGGACTAAACACAAGATTATCAACAAGTATTCTTTATTAAAAGAAGAATTTGAATTGTAGAAAATTCATCAGGTAGATTATTTTCATTCTAGAACCTAGTTTATTCACTTAATTAGAGTGAAAACCTCTTCAATTATTTTTTTAATATCTTTCTGAATCAGCAATTTGGGGGCTCTTTACCCAGCTAAAGAACATGGAAGTATTTATTAATGTTTTCCCAACTACCACTTGAATATTTTTCAGGATGTGAATATATCATTAATAGCAGCTTAATGGTTCCTACTGCCACCATCTATCTGTTCTAAATGCAGGGATATATGCTCATGTGGCTTTCTATTTGGTGTGACAGATAGGACTGTCATATGGTATGTTGTTTTTTTGACAATTGAAAAGACAAAAAAAACCCCAAATAATTTTAATTGTTTTGCCTCTTGCCTAAGTAGCATAGAAGCATGTGACTAAATGTTTTAGCATTTCCTTCCCAAATTGGGAGTTAAATCAATCTCCCCAGAGATAAACAAAACCAAAGTTAATTATATATGTGCCAAGATAAATAGAATATATACATGCCCAACCTATGAAAAAAAGGTTCAGGTTAACTACCCAATTTCATAATTTGTAAAGAGAAATTAAAAGTAACTAATTTTTTTCCCTAAGAAATAGTACCTTCTTAAAGTAAAATTTATTCTAGTTCTGTCAGCTCAACTTTTTTTAGTTTTTCACAGTTTTCCATATTCGGAAATAATTTCTTAGGATATGATAAACCTCCACTCTTTTTCAGCATTGATCCACACAGACTTCTCTCGATTTCTTTCTTTTAAAAAAAATGTACAACATTTTTTTATTACCAACAGACTGAAGGTCTGGCAATCTGATTCTGTACGTGACCAGGAGTCTTTTCTCGCTTCAGGGAATATGGCTTGAGCCCACAACGTCATTTTTAACTGATCCTTCTTTCAATCAAAGAATGGTATAGCAAATATCACAAGAACCTAACGAGATTAATAGATAGAGGAACTAAAATATCTATTACTATGCTGTAAAATACAGTTCAGATTCAGCTGCCATTATATTCATTGCTTTCTACAAAATAATAGTACAGCTTGATTTAGTAATCTTCTGGATACTTAGAATCCATGAACAGAAACAACAGAAGGAAGAAAGAGGAAAGTTTTCCATTGCAGATTTAATTAATTGGGTTATTTTATCTTACCAACCAAGTCAATGAGGAATATTTCTAAGTGTAAGTAATGTACAGGGCTAAATTTCTCCAAACAGATTAATGGATTAATTCTTGGGAAATATTCTTAAATAGGATTAAGGATCCTGAAATAGGATCAAGAATAAAAACTCACAGAGACTATTAGTATCAGTGCCATCAGCACTACGATAGAAATCTGTATGCATTCACCACCCAGAGTCACTATATGAGGGATATGTGCAATTTCTAAATACAATAATAAATAAATAATCAACAAATATATTAGTACATGCATTTTTAAATATGCAATGTAATTTTTGAAGGCAACATTAATAAACCATGATAATGACTGAATAATTTGAACTAGTAAGAATACTATCACTAATATTAATTGAAAAGCCAAGATACAACATTTGGACTCTCAAGGAGAATCAGTTCAATAGCAAGTTGCTCATGTTTATTACATTGGTTTTTCAGACTACATCTACTTTTCAGACTACATCTCTTTTTTGCCAAAGCTGAACTCTAAGCTGCATCTGAATCCACAAAGCAGATTATGGCACATCTAGAACCTTATGTTATTTCCACACGATAGAGGCAGAACTCTAGCTGAATGATTCTGAAAAAGGAGAGGATGGCCATTCCAGGCCTTGGTGGTCCAGATGATGCAAATGACACTTTCAACAGTTCTATGCAAGAGACAATTTCAGCAGGACTAGTGAATGCAAATGTCTTCTTTAATTTAAAATATACGTCCTCGGAAACAAGCAAGCCAAGGTTGAAATCTACCAATATTCTTTGCCTAACTATCTCAAAAGAGTCAGTTTTCTAGGTTCATTTGCATCTGATTGTCCCCCCCCAAAAAAAAGAATTAATTGCAAATGAGTGTTACAGAGATGGGTTTCAGTAGCTTCGGAACCAGTTCTAGTTCAGAGAACCAGTAGTGTGAACAATAAATAAATAATAAATAAATAGTAAAAATTCTGACTGGGCCTGCCCCCATCTATTCTCTGCCTCCCAAGTCCCAGTTGATCAGGAGGAAATGGGGATTTTGCAGTAACCTTCCCCTGGATTGGGGAGGGAATGGAGATTTTACAGTATCCTTTCCTGTCATGCCCATCAAGCCACACCCATCAAGCCATGCCATGCCCACCAAGAACCGGTAGTAAAAAATTTTGAAACCCACCACTGGAGTGTTAGATATATTTTAAAGTTTACTGCGTAGGATCACCAAATCTACTGAAATATTGCTGCTTAATCCTCAAATATGAGCATCTTTGGTTTTATGTTCTGCCTGGCCCACAGACCAGGCTGAGTGGGGTCCCCTCAGTGAAGCAGGGCTACTTTCTGGGTCCTAGGAAATGTACCGTTTCTGTCATGGCACCTGTCTTCTGGAACAGGCTCTTCCCAGAGATTTAACCCAATTAGACTTCTGGAAGACTGTAAAGACCAGGCTTTCCCGCCAGGCACTAAGCCTGGGATAGTCTTGGAGCTTTGGCACGTGGCTGTATGACGCACATCTGTAGAGCTTCATCTTAGTTTTTAATTGATCTGGATTATGCACTAAGTTTTTACCTTTTGTTCAACGCTCAGAGTTCCACTGGTTAAAGAGCCATATATATTTATTAAATGCATACATACGTGCATATATTTATTAATGTTCAGGTCAGCTATTGACGACAATAGTTTCTCAGGAGCAGGCTGGGAAAAGTTCTTTGATTAGGAACAAGTAGGTGCTTTGACTTCAGTGAAGCAATATATGGTATCGGTTTACCAAAAAGCTTTTGAAAATGCTTGTTACCTTGTCTCATAAACATCTTAAGGAGTAAACAGTCCAAAGATAATTTCCAGTGTCAGCTTCTCTACAGTAAGTCTTTAAAGGGCTTATCTTCATGGTTTCATAGCAACCAATTTAATAAGCTGTATGGAAAAAACAGTAGACATTTAAAGTATGCAGAACCATGCAAGAAAGCACTATATTTCTGCTGTAACCTAGAAATATATCTATGGTCAAAGCTAACATTTTTAAAACATTTTTCTTAGATGGGCTTTTGTTTGTTTTGGGGTTTTTTTAAAAAAGGAAACTATTAAGCTTTGTTAAACAGATTATTATTATTATTATTATTATTATTTATTATATTTGTATACCGCCCATCTCCCGAAGGACTCAGGGCGGTTCACAGTCAAAAACAACAGAAAAACATATAATACATAAAAAGCTAAAAGAATAGACAGTTAAATTCAATTGATGCTCTAACTTTTAAATACAAATTTAAAACCTCATTTAAACCCTTTTTTTTAAAATCCCAAGTTTAAAACTACGCTCAAGCTAGTCCTGCTCTTCAAACAGCAGCGCCTTCAGCTCACGGAAGGACTTGAGATCGGGGAGTTGACGAAGCCCCAGAGGAAGCTCGTTCCAGAGGGTAGGGGCCCCCACAGAGAAGGGCCCCCCCCCAGGGGGCGCCAGCCGACATTGGTTTGCTGACGGTATCCGGAGGCCCTCTCTGTGAGAGCGCACTGGTCGGTGAGAGGCTAATGGTGGCAGTAGGCGGTCCCGTAAATATCCCGGTCCTAGGCCATGGAGCGTTTTAAAGGTGATAACAAGTACCTTGAAGTGAACCCGGAAGACCACTGGGAGCCAGTGCAGATTACGCAGGAGGGGTGGCACATGGGAGCCAAAGGTGCTCCTCTATCACCAGCAGCCGCATTCTGGACCAGTTGGAGTCTCCGGGTACCCTTCAAGGGAGCCCCATGTGAGAGCATTACAGTAGTCCAGGCGGGATGTAACCAGGGCATGAGCAACCGTGCATAAGGCAGCCCGATCCAGAAAGGAACGTAACTGGCGTATCAGGCGAACCTGATGAAAAGCTCCCCTGGTGACGGCTATCATATGATCTTCAAAAGACAGCCGTGCATCCAGGAGGACGCCCAGATTACGAGCCCTTTCCGTGGGGGCCAATAGTTCGCCCCCAATGGTCAGTGATGGAATTAGTTGACTGTACCGGGCCGCCGGCATCCACAGCCACTCGGTCTTGGTGGGATTAAGTCTGAGTCTGTTCCTCCCCATCCAAACCCGTACGGCCTCCAGGCACTGGGACATCATTTCAACAGCCTCGTTGGGGTGGTTAGGGGTGGAAATATAGAGCTGGGTATCATCAGCGTATAGATGACAACTCACCCCAAAACCACGGATGATCTCACCCAGCGGCTTCATATAGATGTTGAACAGAAGAGGCGAGAGAACCGACCCCTGAGGCACCCCACATAAGAGGCGCCTTGGGGTCGATCTCTGTCCCCCCGTCAACACCGTCTGCGACCGGTCGGAGAGGTAGGAGGAGAACCACCGATGAACAGTGCCCCTCACTCCAAGTCCCCCGAGCCGGCGCAGCAGGATACCATGATCGATGGTATCAAAAGCCGCTGAGAGATCTAATAGGACCAAGACAGAGGAATAACCTCTGTCCCGAGCCCTCAAGAGATCATCAACCAATGCGACCAAGGCTGTTTCCGTGCTGTGACCAGGCCGGAAACCGGACTGGAATGGATCAAGATAGACATTTTCATCCAGGTACTGGGGCAACTGTCGTGCAACCACACTCTCGACAACCTTTGCCACAAAGCGAAGGTTGGAGACCGGACGATAATTTGATAAACTAGCTGGGTCAAGGGAAGGCTTCTTGAGGAGGGGCCTCACCACCGCCTCTTTCAAGGCGGCAGGGAAAACACCCTCCATCAAAGAAGCGTTCACAATTTTCTGGAGCCAGCCTCGTGTCACCTCCCGGGTGGCCAAAACTAACCAGGAGGGACACGGGTCCAATAAACATGTGGTCGCATTCAATCTCCCCATTAACCTGTCCATGTCCTCAGGAGTCACAGGATCAAACTCATCCCAGATAATAACATCAAGACCTGCCTCCTCCACCCCGTCTGGATCCACCCAGTCTGTGTCCAACCCCTCCCGAATTTGAGCGATTTTATCAAACAGATATTGTCCAAATTCCTCAGCTCGACCCTTTAAGGGTTCCTCTACCGCTCCCTGATGGAGGAGCGAGCGGGTCACCCTAAACAGGGCGGCTGGGCGGTTATCTGCTGATGCAATGAGGTTGGAAAAATACTCCCGTTTTGCCAGCCTCATCGCCACTAGATAGGTCTGAATTTGAGACCTAACTAGTGTCCAGTCAGATTCGGAGCGGCTGACCCTCCAGATACTCTCTAGGCGTCTTTTCCGCGCTTCATTTCCCTCAGCCCCTCGGAGTACCAAGGGCTAAACGAGATCGGCACCGGGTCAGAGGCCGCAAAGGCACGACTCGGTCTAGGCGCCAGCCGCCGCCCGATCCCAGGCGGCGACCAGAGCTTCAGCCGAGTCGTGGGCTAAATCCTCAGGAATAGCCCAAGCTCCGTCTGGAACCCTTCAGGGTCCATCAGGCGCCTGGGACGGAACCAGCGAGTCGGTTCTGTCTCCTTGCGGTGGGGTCAGCGGTTCAAAGTCTAGTTGAAGGAGCGAATGATCTGACCATGACAAGGGTTTGATAACTAACTCCCCTAATTCCAGATCAATCAACCACTGTCCAGAGACAAAAATCAAATCCAGAGTGTTCCCCCCGATGTGAGTGGGGTCGTTCACTAATTGGGTCAGGTTCAAGGCCGTCATGGAAGCCATGAACTCCCGAGCTGATGTGGATGCTATCCCCACCGACGGCAAATTGAAATCACCCATGACCATAAGCCTGGGGATCTCCACTGCCATCCCGGTGATCATCTCCAACAGCTCAGGCAGGGTTTCTGTCACGTAGCAAGGAGCTAGGTACGTGATCAGTAAACCCACCTGAACCCCACGGCCCCACTTCACAAGGAGGGACTCACATCCGGTTATCTGTGGTACAGTGATCTCCCTCGGCTCAAGACCCTCGTTGATAATAACCGCCACTCCCCCACCCCTACCCTGGGCCCTGGCCTGATGGAATGCACGGAAACCCGGTGGGCACATCTCTATCAGGGGAACCCCCCCTTCCGTGCCCAACCAGGTCTCCGAAATGCCAATCAGGTCCGCACCCCTCCTGTATAAGATCGGAGATGAGGGGGCTTTATTATAACGGACCTGGCATTGCATAACATCAGGCGAAGGTCCAGCTTCTGAGGATTTAAGCCACTGGGAACGGAAACTGTCGGGGACCGGAGTGCGCAATCGTCAGATAGCGTGGACGCACTCCCTGAACTCGATATGGGCCCCCGCGTCCGCCATACCTGCCCCTCCCACCTACCGTGCAGATATAGTTATCCCCAAGACCATGAGCTCTAGCCTCTTCTTCCACCTCAGAATCAATGATGTTTATGCCGTGAGCCGGCACAGGATCTAGCAATGGCTCAGATAGGTATCCCCCTGAACCTAACCGCGTCCCACCCTTCCCCTTGGATAACTTATATAAGAATTTATTATAACACTTAGTTAAAAAACCCCTAAGCCTCCTCTTAGAGGCATGCCACCTCTCGGGATTCCAAAATCCGTCATCAAGGTAGGCCCTCGATAAAGTGGAAGGCCATGTCCGCGAGAGGGGGGAGACTCGCAGGTTAAGAAGCTGCGATCGCGAGTACATTTCGGAGTTTATAGAGGGTGGCAGATGGTAAAAGTCTTAATCTGGCCAATCAGATGGTCACAATAAGTTCCGGACAAAAGATGGAATTTAAAGCTCCTCCGGTAAAGCAATGCTATCTGATGACAAACGAACGTAAGATGATAGGACCCCATCGCCGCCGTTGTCATAACCAGAACAACGTCGGTCTCCGATCGGGCCCCCATCATAACGTCACAATCGTCAATTATGAGAAAATCGTGAGCAACAGTCTTAAAGTAATTATTACAGCTTAAATGCAGCAATTGCCTCAGATGGTAGAGAGCGGCGGCGGCGGCAGCATGGTTTTTGAAGAGGGAAATGAAGGCCCTTTCAATCTGTTTTTGTGTCAAGTTCACATGTTATCTGTAAGTACAATAAAAAAGCATATATATGCAATACTGAATATGTTTTGACAGGCTGAATTTGACATTGGGATACTGTAAGGTTCTTTGTTAGACCCACTACTCTTCAACAGCTTCATAAGTTATTTTAGTTGTTGTTAGTTGCGAAGTCATGTCCGACCCATCACAACCCCATGGACATCGTTCCTCCAAGCCTTCCTGTTCTCTACCATCCTCTGGAGTTTATTTAAGCTCGTGCCTACTACTTCAGTGGCTCTATCCAGCCACCTCATTCTCTGTCGTCCCCTTCTTCTTTTGTCCTCAATCTTTCCCAGCATTAGGCTCTTCTCCAGTGAGTCCTTCCTTCTCGATTAGGTGGCCGAAATATTTGAGTTTCATCTTCAGGATATTTAGATGAAGGGATAGAAGGGAAACTCATTAAATTTGTAGATATCAAGCTGGTCAAAATAGCCAGTACTTTAGAACATGGGTCACCAATCTTTTGGACCACAGGGACCACTAAATTCATAATTTTAAATCCTGTGGACAACTAATATGACCTGCCTAATGACTGGTTGGGTGGGCATGGCTAGGTGGTCATGTGACTGGCTGGGCATGGCCAACTCAATGTCATTCACGCTGAGGGGCACCTCAATGGCCTCTACTCACCCCTCCCTTCCCAGCCACTCCTCGCCTGCCTGCCAGGGCACCTTAGGGCCCCAACAGGAAGCAGTTGGTGGAGCTAAGCAGCCACCATGAGAAAAAGTTGGCAAAATAGCTGGCTCAGTTCAAATTTGATCTGGCCAAGAAGGAGACTCAGCAGAAGCACCTCACTGAGGACTACAAGCATAGGCTTTAATCTGAAGATCTGCAAGAGTACAAGGCTAGGTACCAGAACCTGCAGGCTCAGCAGGCTGAGGTGGTCAGCCAGTTCCAGGCCATGATGCAGTTCCACTGGAACAAGGCCCTCTGGCTCTTCGCCACCAGCAGCGCTTCTCTCCAGCTTTTGTCCAAAGCCCTGCACCAGGAATCTGAAACAGACTCCCAGTTGGAATTTCTGCCTCCCTCTGACCCAGTCAAAAAGACCCTGAAGGGGGAGATTCTCTGCAGCAACACAAACGTTCATTGAACGTATCCAACACAGGGTCTGTAGTTTGGGGACCCCTGATTTAGCGCAATATTATTTTTCTGCAAACTGCCAAAATGTTCTCATGGACCACCAGTGGTCCATGGACCACCAGTTGGTGACTGCTGCTTTAGAACATAGGCTCAAGATCCAGAAGGATCTTCACAGACTTGAACATTGGGCCCTATTTAACAAAATGCAATTTAGTGGTGAGAAATAAGGTTTTACACTTAGGCAAGGAAAGCCAAATGCACAGATTTAGAATAGGTGGTACCTGGCTCAACAACATTCAGTGTGAGAGGGATTTAGGAGTCCTAGTGGACAACCACTTAAATATGATCCAGCAATGTGCTTCAGCTGCCAAAAAAGCCAATGCAGTCCTAAGATACATCAAAAGAGATATAGTATCAAGGTCACATGAAGTGTTGGTATTGCTTTATACTGTTTTGGTAAGACCACCCTTAGAATACCACATTCAGTTTTGGTAGCTACAATATAAAAATATGTTGAGACTCTAGAAAGTATGCAGAGAAGAACAACAAAAATTATTAGGGAGATGAGGCTAAAAAATATAATGAATTGTTGCAGGAACTAGGTGTGTCGAGTCTAATGAAGAGAAGGATGTGTGTGTGGGGGGTGTCAACCTATTTTCCAAAGCACCTGACAACAGGACAAAAAGTAACGGATGGAAACTAATAAAAGAAAGATCTAACCTAGAACTAAGGAGAAAGTTCCTGACAGTAAGAACAATTAATTTGTGGAATGACTTGTCTCCATCATTGGAGGCTTTTAAGAAGAGATTGAACAGCCATTTGTCTAAAATGTTATAAGGTCTCCTGCTTGAGCAGGGTGTTAGACTAAAAGACCTTCAAGGTCCCTTCCAAATCTGTTATTCTGTATTATGAAATGTAAGTTACTCAATCACAGAATTATTCAAAAAATAAATTTAAAAAGTCAAGATGGCCAACATATAAAAAGTGGACAAAGCTTTTATTACATAGTCATGGCTTTCATCTTGACTTTATTTACATCCTCAACTTCATCACACTCAGACCCCTTTGGCAGAGTTATTCTGAACTGTAACAGCAAACAAATTAAAGTCAACAAGCTGGAAGCAAAGCAATAATAATAAAGGGCCTCTGGTAGCTCAACAGACTAATGCAGTCTGTTATTAACAGCAGCTGCTTGCAATTACTGCAGGTTCAAGTCCCACCAGGCCCAAGGTTGACTCAGCCTTCCATCCTTTATAAGGTAAGTAAAATGAGGACCCAGATTGTTGGGGGCAATAAGTTGACTTTGTATATAATATACAAATGGATGAAGACTATTGCTTGACATAGTGTAAGCCGCCCTGAGTCTTCGGAGAAGGGCGGGATATAAATGCAAATAAAAAAAATCATTGAAGCTCCATCAGAACTGATATCATATGCTTTTTGTGGACTCTACTGACCTGGTGGACTCTCACAAGCTGTCTTCAACAAAAGCTGAATGTACATTACAGTAATCCAATTGGAACATCAGCAGAATGTGAATTGCTATGGCCAAGCTACACCTATATTAAAAGAGTCACAAAATAATTCACAAAATACCCATAGGCAGTCCTAATCAAAGAAGCCATTTTATGTCCTTGGAAACTTATAATTTAGATCTGTTTTCACAGGAGTTGAAGCAATAGACTATTTCTTTTTGCTTAATGTCTGAATGTCTGCACTGGAAGCACACATTATTTATCTATGATCTTCTTAGGGTTTATTTTCTAAAATCCCTCCAAATCACTGATTAGCCAGAAAGCAATCAATGCCAGCCAATTAGTCTTACTTACCTGAAAAATTTCTTCACTGATTATGTTATTTATCAATGTAATGAGGTATTTGCAACTCTCAAACTAAATTCAAAGAACTCCAAAAGTGCAAAGTAAAATGTCGATAAATGTAAGTCTCTTGTCAGTTGGTAATTGCCCCAAGAATTTAGACACATTACTTTGAGTTCAGTTGGTGTTGAACAGCCCATCAATTCTGGTCAAGATTGTAAATACTTAGATAAAGGGTGGCTGTCTAAAGAAGAACTCAGTAAGGAAGATAAAAATGCCAAACCCAATCTAAACATTTGGCTGACTGTGCAATAAAACATAGTAGCAATAATGGTGCATTGGAAGATCTATAAGAAATACCATTTGCCTGCAAGCAAGAACTGGTGGGATCATAAAATAGAGAAAGTCATGGAAAATGAAGAAAGTAAAGTATTTTGGGTCTTTAGAATTAAAAAAAAAACAGGCACCTGCCACATAACATACCAGACTTAACAACTATCAATAAGAAAGACAAAAATAGTAAAGTTCTTTGTAGTACTTAAGGGACGCAGTGGCTCAGCAGCTAAGATGCTGAGCTTGTCGATTGAAAGGTCGGCAGTTCAGCATTTCAAATCCCTAGTGCTGCCGTGTAATGGGATGAGCTTCCGTTACCTGTCCCAGCTTCTGCCAACCTAGTAGTTCGAAAGCACGTAAAAAGTGCAAGTAGAAAAAATAGGGACCACCTTTGGTGGGAAGGTAACAGTGTTCCGTGCACCTTTGGCATTGAGTCATGCCGGTCACATGACCATGGAGACGTCCTTGGACAGCGCTGGGTCTTCAGCTTTGAAACGGAGATGAGCACCGCCCTCTAGAGTCGGGAATGACTAGCACTTATGTAGCACTTTACCTTTACCTTTACCTTGTAGTACTTGGGAATGGCAGAATAGAAGAGAAAGAACTGGAGAAGATAACAATGTATAAAGGCCTACAAACAAAAATATGATCATGGCTAAAGAAAGCAAAGGTAGAACCAAAAGTAATAGGCACCTTGGGTGCAATCCCAGAACAACTGGAGCAACACTTGAATACCATCAGCAATGGCAAATTCACCACCAGTCAGTTGCAAAAGGCAGCTTTGTTCAGAACTACTTATATCCTGTGGTGATATCCCTAACATAGGGATGTCAAACTCCATTTCATTGAAGGCCGCATCAGGATTGTGTTTGACTTCCAGGGGCCGGGGTGGGCATGGCCGGGGTGGGCATGACTGGGATGGGAATGGCCAGCTCAACATCAGTCATGTAAGGAACATCAGCGGTGGCCCGGGTGGGGCTGGGGGGATCCATTGTCTCCAGCAGAGAAAAGCAAGACCATGGAGAACACCAAACCGTTGACCTCCAGAGGATCCTCAATATCCCTCTCAGGCCACACGGAGGACCCCCAGATGGCGGTGCAGCAGAGACAAAGTGCCCAGACCAGCCCTTGAGCTCCCAGGGCACAGGGGCCTCACAGCCCAGCCCAGCCCAGGAGGGGCGGGTTCTAAATTTTTTAGTACCAGTTCTGTGGGTGTGGCTTATTTTGTGGAGATGGCTTGCTGGTCATGTGGCACTGGTCATGGCTTGGCGGTCATGTGACTGGGTGAGAGTGACTCTTCCTTACCCTCTTTCCTTCTTTTTCCTTCCTCGCTCTCTTCCCATCTTTCCTTCTTTTTCTTGTCTTTCTTCTTTCCCTTTCTCCCTTCCTCTTCTTGGTTGCTCAAATGCAAAAGGGGAAACATTTCTCCTTTTGTTTTGTTTTGCTTTTATCTCACCTCCTTTATGTGGATAATCTGAAACTATTATCTAATGAAAACACATTAGAATTGCTGTTCAATACTGTCTATGGACACAGTATTGCAATGGAGTTTTGATTGGAGAAATGTGCCATGCTCACCAGTAAAAGAGGGAAAAAATAGTAAAAACTGAAGGAATCAAGCTACCCAAAGGAAATACCATCAGGTATCTGGATGAAAACAATAACTACAAATAGCTGGACATCCTTCAAGCAGCATCAAGAACACTAAAGCCAATAAGAAGATTAGAAATGAATATATCATGATTATGAAGAAGATCTTAAAATCCAAACTCAGTGGAGGAAATAACACCAAGGCAGTTAACACTTGGGCAACTCCACTCATTAGATACACAGCTAGAAAAATTGATGGGATTCAAGCACAGCTAGAAATCCTGAATTGGAAGACTAGAAAAATGAAAATAATAATGTCCTTCATTTTTGCAGTTATGTTGACAGACTCTACATACCAAAGAAAATAGGTAGGTATGGAATTGCAAGTAGATCAGACAGTTGAAGGAGAGAAAAAAGAGCACTGGAAGAATATAACTAGCATGCAAACAGGTAACAAGAGGGCCTGGCAATGGCTAAAAAAGGTTTCAGTAACTGACTTTTGATTTTCCATTCTCAGCAATTACCTATTTTGAGGTAGTAAGCAAAGATCATTTTGATCTGCTCTAATCTCTAGTACTGAACTGTAACTAAATAAATTCGAAATACATTGTCTATATAGAGCACTGCACACCAGAACAACTAGACACAAGAACAGTTTTTTCCCAGTTTTTGAACACCATCACTCTGCTAAACAAATAATTCCCTCAATACTGTCAAACTATTTACTAAATCTGCACTACTATTAATCTTCTCATCATTCCCATCATCCATCCCCTTCCATTTATGACTGTATGACTGTAACTTTGTTGCTTGTATCCTTATGATTTATACTGATATTGTTTCCTGATTGCTTATTTGTACCCTATGACTATCATTAAGTGTTATATCATTAAGTGTTAAATTTGTACCCTATGACTGTCATTAAGTGTTGTAAGTGTTGTACCTTGATGAAGGTATCTTTTCTTTTATGTACACTGAGAGCGTATGCACCAAGACAAATTCCTCGTGTGTCCAATCACACTTGGACAATAAAAAATTCTATTCTACTCTAAATAGTAAATACAGTGAAGGAGAAGAATGTTCCACTGGTTTGGCAGCATGTTTAATGTTGCAATAAAACTTAAAAGAAAAAAAAATCAGAAAGATAAAGAGCCCTTATTTTATCACATAAAATTAATTGTTTAGCAATGCTGAGCTCTGGTGAACAGCTGAGAGTGACTCAGGCTTGAACACGTGTTTTGCTCTCTCCGCAGTGTTTCATTTCAGTATGAAAACAGATTGCAGATTCTCTTGTGTGATTGACAATGACTAAGCCCCCAAGGCACCAGAGCTTGAGTCATTTTAGACTTGTTTGTCTCAAAGTGATAACAAAATAAATTACTTAGGGCATAGGATGGGGGGGATACAGATCAAAGGATCTGCAAACTTCCAAAAAGATTTCATTTTTAAAATACACACTATTGGAATAATTAAAAACCTTGAGTGACTGCATTCTAAATAAACTTTAACAGTGCTTAATAGTTCAGTCTGTTCAAATGAGGGATCCCCCCAATCCTCACTAGTGCTACCGTTCTGAAAAAAGATTATGAGCTCAGTTCAAACATTATCCTAAAGCAGAAATAATAGCACATGCCCACATCTACATCCCCATAGGTATTAAACTCTTTCCATCCTGAATCTTTCTGCATTAAGAATTTCTGAAGGTAGGATCATCATGGTAGAGCAGTTGTTGTACTGTATATGTATATGGTAAACCCAGATTCAGTCTTGAACCTCTTGAACCTTGAAAGAGTCATTCAGAATGTCTATGGAGATTCTCAGTCATCCAGGTCATGGTTGCCCCAAAGGTGCTTTTTCAAGAGGCAACTGGACTTTCTGGTTTTTCTTTGAAGATGCCTTCGCTTCTCATCCAAGAAACTTCTTCACCTCCGACTGGATGGTAGAGAATGGAAGAATTTATACTCCTTGAAAACAACTGAACCTTTGCATTCTTTTAGTGAGTCATTAAGGTCACCTGGAGATTTATCTGTGTCATCAGGGTCACCTGAGTGGTGCAAATTGGTGTAGAGCCTTCTTGGAACTGTTGAAAGGACTGTGTTGTATATTGGGGATAGATGATGTTGTATCCCTCCTCCTCTGTTGAGACAGGGCTGTTCAGTTTTGACATAGATGGCCTCTTTGACCCCTCTTTCAAACCAGCGGGCTTCTCTGTCCAAAATATGGACTTAGTTGTCTTGCGTGTGGGTTTTTCAAAATAGAATAGAATAGAATAGAATTTTTATTGGCCAAGTGTGATTGGACACACAAGGAATTTGTCTTGGTGCATATGCTCTCAGTGTACATAAAAGAAAAGATACCTTCATCAAGGTACAACATTTACAACACAAATGATGGTCAATATATCAATATAAATCATAAGGACTGCCAGCAACAAAGTCATAAATGGAAAGAGATTGGTGATGGGAACGATGAGAAGATTAATAGTAGTGCAGATTTAGTAAATAGTTTGACAGTGTTGAGGGAATTATTTGTTTAGCAGAGTGATGGCCTTCGGGAAAAAACTGTTCTTGTGTCTAGTTGTTCTGGTGTGCAGTGCTCTATAGCGTCGTTTTGAGGGTAGGAGTTGAAACAGTTTATGTCCTGGATGTGAGGGATCTGTAAATATTTTCACAGCCCTCTTCTTGATTCGTGCAGTATACAGGTCCTCAATGGAAGGCAGGTTGGTAGCAATTATTTTTTCTGCAGTTCTAATTATCCTCTGAAGTCTGTGTCTTTCTTGTTGGGTTGCAGAACCGAACCAGACAGTTATAGAGGTGCAAATGACAGACTCAATAATTCCTCTGTAGAACTGAATCAGCAGCTCCTTGGGCAGTTTGAGCTTACTGAGTTGGCGCAGAAAGAACATTCTTTGTTGTCCTTTTTTAATGATGTTTTTGATGTTAGCTGTCCATTTTAGATCTTACGATATGATAGAACCTAGAAATTTAAAAGTTTCTACTGTTGATACTGTGTTGTCTAGTATTGTGAGAGGTGGAAGTATGGAAGGGTTTCTCCTAAAGTCTACCATCATTTCTACGGTTTTGAGTGTGTTCAGTTCCAGATTGTTTTGGTTGCACTACAAGGCTAGTCATTCGACCTCTCGTCTATATGCGGATTCGTCATTGTCTCGAATGAGACCAATCACTGTTGTGTCATCTGCGAACTTCAGTAGCTTAAGAGATGGATCGTTGGAGATGCAGTCATTGGTATACAGAGAGAAGAGAAGTGGGGAGAGCATACAGCCTTGGGGGGCCCCTGTGCTAATTTACAATGTAACATTGTGTAAATATAACATTGTGTTAAAAATACAATGTTCTACAGCGATAGTAAGAGACACTAGCTCTTGATGTAATTGCTTCAGGTTGGTTCCTTATTTGTTGTTTATTGAGCAACAACAGGAGATGGAATGGCAACTCTGATGCCTAGAGCACATACAAAAAAACTGAAATTAAACCTGCCCATGCACAACTATGAGCCCATGTCGGATCCTATGTCATGTCAATAAAGAATATGATTCAACTTCTTTGTTATTGCATTGGCAGTTGTTAGCCAATAGCATTTAAGTTTGCTCTAGTCTTGATTCTTCATGGACAGGGATTTATGAACTGTCTAGGCTAATGTCTTACAGTTTTATCTGATCACCATGAATAAAGCTTGTTCATTTTTATATTATTTATTCAGGGACAAACTTGTTCAAAAGGTGTTCCAGTTTCAGAGGAGTAAGATTGAAGTTGATTAGATGAAGTATACATCATGTTCATTATGAGTGATGGTGACTTGGAACACTAGGTCTCATTTTTCCTTCATCAGGAAAAGATCTTGCTTAATAGCAATGTCTTGTTCTCTTCCTTGTTTTCTTTGATGGACCAAGCCTTTTTGACCTGTTAAACTATTCTGGCTTATATCATTGCTGCCTTAGATTTGTAAATCCAGGCTTTCAAACCCAGAGATTAACACAGCTGTAAACTTTGTAAAGAATTTACTTGAGCAATTGTGAAACAAGAATTACAGCTGATAGAACAGTGGAAACAAAACAAACAAACAAAATGTCTTCCCAATGGAATTTTGGAATGGGACAGTTAAAAGAAAACTCATTTGTCTTTCTTACAATGTTGCTTTTTTTTTTTGACTAAATAAAAATGGTTAACTCTGTGTGCCTTATCTTATTCTTATTTAGTTACAATTTATCCTGACAGTTTTATAAATTCCTCCCAGATTCTAAAAAGCTCTTTTGTAGGCATGTGTGGGTGGCAGAGATATGCAAAATTTTAATTTTAATTTGCTTTTTTTTTTTCAGTTTTAGTTTACTGAGATTTTTAAATGGCAAGAAATGGCCCACCTCCTCTTTATCCTCCTCTCTCTCTTCCTTCACATTTTAAAGGAGTGCATTGAATCAGAATATATGTTAGAGCCCTGAGAATTCATTCACTTCATTTCAAAAGGTTTTTGAGAGAAATCCAAGACCTGAAATATAACTGTGATTCCTTTCTGTCTGTACTATTAATTTTAAAGCACTTATTAACTCTGTGCTATGGACCATTCTCCTCTAGCTACAACCAGAAAATGTCCTGTGCGTTCCCAGAAAAGGCATCTTATGTCTTGTTCATTATGCTGATAGAATATTTCTTGTGCTTGCCAGTTGCTTAGATCTATTGCAAAGCTCTTGTCCCATATATTCTTAGATAGCCTTCAACATATGCTAATACATGGCCTTTAAACACTAGTCTGCAAATATTCAGACAAGATAGAAATGAATTGATAGCCGAGAAAAACTGGATCACATTAATTGGGATCCTGTTTTCCATGTATAGAATAGAAGGTGGGCACGTGATCTTAAGAACATTCACACTTTTTTTGCAGCAGAATACAGATGCTATATTCAGTTAATAATCAGTATATATTAATACAACCATTCCTATCTGTAGCACTGTACAGATGCATGATTACCAACTATCAGAATTCTCACCATTGCCATGCTGGCTGCAGATACTAACAATTGAATTTCAAACATCTGGAAGGCACCAGGACCACATATGATCAGTGATCAAATACATTTTTTTATGCTTGTCTTGCATTAATAGCCTCTGGAATTAGAGTCGCTGCAGTGAAGAATATGGGAAGCCTAGTGCACACAATACCCTAATCTCCTAGTTCTGCATTTATCAATTATGCATTTAGAGTTAATTATAAAAATCTATAAAACTTTGGACAGATGTATTCAGAATTGTTGTTTCCAGATTCAGATTTTGGCATCTCCAACTAAAAAAATTCAAATGTTGTAAAAGATATTTGCTAGCGTTTCTAGAGCTACTGCCAGCAGGGTTGACTGGAAATAAACAGCTTGCATTCAGAAGATGTGTGTGCTTCATCACTGGAGGTTTTTAAGAATAGACTGGACAGCCATGTGTCTGAAATGGTATAAAGTCTCCTGCTTCAGCAGTGGGTTGGACTAGAAGACTTCCAAGGTTCCTTCCAGCTGCGTTCTGATTCTGATTAGATAACATTTGAGAATTCCAGAGGACTGAAAAAAGTTGTCCATGATGCTAAGATATAATGAGAAAGCGTACGGCCAATAGAAATTTCTTCGGATGGGGAAGGAAGCAGGAATTTCCTAGAAAGCAAAAAATCTTTCTCTTAACTGTCCTCAAATGTATAGGGGGGGAAACAGTCCAAATTCACCCCCAGCTCCCAATATGTTCACTTTGTTGAAGAAAAAGGAGGAGGAGGAGGAATTTTGATAATGAAATCTAGACTGCTAAGACCTTTAAAGGGGAGGATGGTGCTCTCATGTAGCCCACCAGTTGCTCTACTTGGGAACAAGATTACTGAGCTAAATGGACAAGCTAATTGACATGTTAGATCAGGGGTCTCCAACCATGGCAACTTTAAGATTTGTGGACTGCAACTCCCAGAGTTGAAGTCCACAAGTCTTAAAGTTGTCAAGGTTGGAGACCCCTGTGCTAGATGACAACGTTCATTGTATATTCTCCTTTGTATAGCTAAATGACAAGCTAGAATCCTTTAAGAAATTAGCTATAAGACTCATTGAAGTCAGTGAAGCTTATTTCAGAGTGCAGATATTTGATGTTGTATATTATATTTAATCTGTATTAGATTGCCAGACTCTACAATAAAATCACTATGGCCTTTCATGACCTTTTCACTATGTTCATGCGCTACCAGGCTCTGTGGTCTCTTCCCAAAATCCCCAAAGCTTTAACCAAAAACTATCTACCATTGACCTCACCCCATTCCTAAGAGGTCTGTAAGGGGTGTGCATAAGAGCACCTACCTGCCTATCATTCCTGTCCTAATGTTCCCTTTGATTGTATCCAATTTCATATAGTTATCACATACTTATGATTATATTTACGCTTATATATCGTATAATTATTTCATGCTTATGCTTATATATACTGTTGTGACAAATAAATAAATAAATAAATAAATGTTCTGCAGAATAGCCTTGCTTCTACTGTGGAAGAACTCTCAGATTATTTCGGTAATCGAAGCCAGACTACGCCGCTTGTTTTTTATATAATATAAAATACTTCAAAGATCCCTATCAACCACAATTCTGTTTCTATGTTTCCAAATTGATTATTAAAAAATAGTCTCAAAAACTAGTATTTGAATTAGATTTTCAGGCTGGATTTCCCAGGTTAAATATCCTTCTGGATGATGCTACAGCAGATGGAAAATGTCCCTAGAGAATTTTGTGCAAGTGGCAGTGAATTACTCATACATTTTGGCAGCAGAAACCAAAGAATTCCCAGTGATGTCAATGCTACTTCACTGTCAATTCATTTGTTTATGCTACTAAACTTTTTGACAGTTTTGCTTCTTAAAAAATTATCCATAACATTGTCCTTTGTTTTAATTTACCTGAATAATTTGATCAGCCATTAGTGGATACATAAAGATAAGCCATACATGCAAAAGAGACAATAAAAATGGAGCAGATACTTTTCAAATGACCAAATTGAATAGTAAGATTCCTTTCTTTCTTTCCTCTGCTGTGCTTTATGGAGATTTAAAGGTAATTAGTGATGATGGACTGAGACAAAAAAACAACAAGAGGATGCTAAGCCATTATAGAAAAATAACTGAGTCCTGTAAAGGTAGAAGCATGAGAAAGAAACTCAAAACTATTCCACCTTGAAGACCTGAGCTTTGGCAGACTTTCAAAATTCTGTTGCAATTTCCAAATAAGATTTAAAGTACATTCAAAGAATCCTAGCAATTCCTGTTTCATGACCGTGTCTATCTCAGACCGGCTAATATGATCAATCATGCCTTAACGCTTACTAGTAACCAATGATGTGATTTCAAAATTGATGATATTCTAGCCTGGTGAGGTTGCTTCAACAGTAGTCTCACTGCCATATTCTGAACATTATAGCTTTTGGATTGTCTCCAAAAGCAACATGGCTGTCCAGCAGCTAAGAGGTGATTAGGGCAAGATTTATCATTAGCAGGACTCCTAGTTCAAGTAGGGATGTGACCAGTAGACCAGTGAAAGTTACACAAAAGTCCCCCATGAATTCCATTTACTGCTTCATTAGGAATTGAGAATCCAGCAGGACTCTCAGGTCACAAACCAATTGTTTTCATGAAGAGCATAACCCTATCCTAATTTTGGAACAGATATTGAATTATTTATTGACAAGTAACTCTGTTTTAGCAAGATTTAATTTGATCTGTTTAATGCCTATTCAAATCTTCACAGCCTCCAGGTCTTCTACTGCATATCCAGCTTGGCCAGGGTGGTGATATAAAAGCCTCCCATAAGAGAATATATCAGTTCTTCCTCCATTTATGCTGCTGTACATCTTCCAATTTATGCTGCTGCATCTAATGAAGGTTCAAATGAAGAACTCATCTGAACTACTACCACGAAATGCAGCCAGTAGTAGGCTGCTGCTGGTTGTAACAACCGGTTCACCCAGCACCAAAAACGTAAGCATGCACGCAGCTTCAAAAACACAGCGATATAGGACAGGATAGTGCTATGATAGCAATTACTGGTTCACCCAAACAGTCCAAATGGCAGTAGCCCACCTCTGACTGCAGACCACTGCAGCAGCTCCAACCTTTCACTTTGTTCCGCAAAAGTGGCCATTGAGCATGTGAAGAAGCCACTTCTATTGAAGTGAAGCAGCTGACCATGTTCATTCAATCTTGTTTCACCACTTTGCAATGTACCTTTGTGAAATGCTTTATGCCATTGAGACAGAACAATGGTTCCTGGAAGGGAAGTACCCAGGGGTGAAATCCAGCAGGCTCTAACTGGTTCTGGAGAACCAGTAGCGGAAATTTTGAGTAGTTCGGAGAACCATCAAATACCACCTCTGGGTGGCCCCAGAGTGGGGTGGGAATGCAGATTTTGCAATATCCTTCCCCTGCCATGCCTACCAAGGCACGTCCACAGAACCGGTAAGGAAAAATTTGAATTTCACCCCTGGAAGTACATCATTGAGACACATGACCTTTATGTCCAATGTCTAGACAGCAGTGATGCTAAAGCCATCTCTATTTCAAAGCCAGGTTGGAAGCCATCAAAAATATATGCGTTAACTTTCAAAAAGAAAGAGAATATAAATGGGACAACAAATAGAACTGAAATGCATCCTGCGATGGTGATATCACTTATAATGGAATGCAACAGTAATATATGGTAAAGCCCTCCCCCCAGCAAAAAAATGCTAAATTTAATTTACTGCATCCGAGTCACCTTTTTCCAGATTTAAGTTCCTGTGTTTCTAGCAGATAAAGAAACTGATCACCAGAACTATTATAATTGTGCCAGCACTCTGAACTTTATGTTCTGAATTTTGAGTAGATAAAGTAATGTGCCTATTCATTCAAGTCTGGTCAATATAGAGTATATGAATATTTTTTTAAATTATTGCCTCAGTTTAGGGCTCATGAGAGAAAGGAAACTTTTGTTTCAGATACCCTTTCAATAAGGAAACAATTATAAATAAGGTGGATCAGAATCATGCAATAAGACAGCAATACTTCCTACCCCGTTCTATTATTACCCTTAAACAACAGCAGACAAAGCTGCCTAAGTTTGCAGTTAAAAGTCTACACGTGAATTCTACTTTATGCTGGTAATAATATGGCATAATACCATGTAATAATTTATACAGCAGTTTCTATATGAAGACCTGAATGCTAGAAAATACTGATGGACTAGGGAGAAGCACCAACATATATTTATTTATCATATTTGTATGGCTACTCATCTCACAAAAGTGTGATTCTGGAGGGATGCAACATAAAGACAAGAATAAAGACAGAAGCAAACCTTAAGTAGGGCAAAGTAGAGAGAGATGATACAGTACAATAGTTTCAGTAACAGTGGGGAGACCAGGTTAGGGAAGGGTTTACTTACAAAGCTTATGTGCACAAGAGAAAGATTCAAGAATAAATGATACTACAAGAACATGAATTGAATGCAACCCTGTGGGCTTTCTGGAAAGCCCTTAAAATATGGTTTGTTCAAGTAGTTTGGGATCCCATGATGGAAGGAGCCTGCTAGATATTTCTACAGCAGTTAATGAAATGCAATATCTATATATTTGGTGCCATTTTAATTATTGTTTTTATTTGTTTTTATTTTTAAATTCCAGCTGGTTGTTTTGATAGGTTTTATATATTTATTATTTTATATATTTATTATTATGTACACTGCTCAGAGTTTCCATGTTAGATGGCAGTTGTAGAAATGTGAATGAATGAATCAATCAATCAATCAAACAATACAGATAGTCCTCAACTCGTGACCACAATTGAGACCAACATTTCTGTTACTAAGTAAGGTAGATGTTAAGTGACTTTTGCCCCATTTTACAATCTATTTTTGACAAAATTGTTAAGTAAATCACTGCTGTTATTAAGTGAATCATGTGGTCATTAAATAAATCTGGCTTTGTTGGAAGCTATCTGGAAATAGCAATAACATTTATATACCTATTCACAGTGCTTTTATAGCCCTCTATTAAGCAGTTTACAGAGTCAGCATATTGCCCCCAACAATCTGGGTAATCATTTTACTGACCTCAGAAGGATGGAAGGCTGAATCAACCTTGAGCCGGTCAGGATCAAACTCGTGGCAGTGGGCAAAGTCAGTCTGCAATACTGCACTCTAACCACTGCACCGCCACAGGAAGGTTACAAATGGTGATCACATGACCCCAAGCAGTGCAACTGTCATAAATGCATGCCAGTTGCCAGGCACCTGGATTTTGATCATGTGATATGGGGATGCTGCAACTTTTGTAAGTGTGAAAACTGGTCATCAGTCACTTTTTTCAGTGCCATTGTAACTGTAAATGGTCACTAAATGAATGGTACTAAGTCAAGAACTACCTGTATAAGAGAAGCATGTTGGGATAGTTAACTCATGCAGAGAGTGAGGCTTGGCTTTGAGTTTCCACATATCAGGAAAAACAGGTTTTTACATAGAGATACAGATGGAGAATATCATACAACATTGAAATATATCTGTCTTGTAAGTGAAAGGTCGAGATTCTCTTGAATACAGTAGGATAGACTCTTGGCAACATCATGGACATACCTTTTGATTGTCTTAATTTCCATATAGAAGTGATTTGCCATTGACTTGTTCTGTTTTGCTTTGTTTTATTTTTATTTCTCATCTACTTCACTGACATTTCTGGATGGCCTTGCATCTAATCATGTTTGATCCCGTTTAGCTTTGGGAGATGAGTAAAGCTTGGCTAGCTAGCTGTTAAAAACAAACAAAAGGCCACCTTCTTGTTTCACTCATTTTGCTATTCCAGATGATTTGGATTTCAGCTTCTGCATTTCCATCTAGCAAAGTTTACTATGTGGAAACAGGAAGTAGATTTGCTAATGGAAATTCAGCACATCTTTACTAGAGACATCATTTCTAAAGCAATAGAAATGAAGTAAACATAGTGTGCTATTCAGCTTTGAAAGAGAAAGGAATATTTGAGTTTTACACTATTTCCTAATCACTTTTTAATCATAGTTCCCAGAATAACTCTCAGAAGCCTATTTGTTCATTCATCTATTTTGAAAAAGCATTTTTAATTGTTGCATTACTAAGATAAATAAATTATTTATTTATTTAAATAGAATATTTATTTATTTAAATAGAATAGAATTCTTTATTGGCCAACTGTGATTGGACACACAAGGAATTTGTCTCCAGTGCATAAGCTCTCTTATGCATAAGCATAAACAAACAACAAAGTAATCTAATCATAAGATACCAGTAGTAGAAGATAAAAGGAAAGATGAGAAGGATAATAGGAATAGAGCCATACTACATGGGTAAATATCCTTAGATATAAGATAGGACTGTAGTAATTAAGTGTTCAGCAAAGTAATGACACGAGGGGAAAACCTGTCTTTGTGTCTAGTTATTTTGGCATGCAATGCCCCATAGTGGCATCCTGTGGGGAGGAATTGAAACTGTTTATGTCTAGGATGTGAGGGGTCTATAGATATTTTTTCAGCCCTCTTTCTGATTCGGAAAGTACACAGTAAATGTCCCCAATGGAAGAAAAGATGGTTGCAATTGTTTTTACTGCTGTCCTAACTATCCATTGAAGTCTGCACCTGTCCTGTTTGGTTGTATACTTAAGAGATATAAGGTATAATCTGTTTATTTTATATTAAAATAAATATATAAAAACAGCCCTATTCACCCAGCAACTAAAATAAACAGATGGAAGCACTGTTTTAACTTTCTTCTCATCCTCTTTTGTCAAGTGTCTGGACGGAGCCTGTAAATATGCACTATAGGTAGATAAGCCTTGCAGACCAGAGAGGTTGTTGAGTTTTCTGGAATCCAGGATTATCAACAGAAAAGATATGTTTATATAGATATGCTCTGTTCAAACCTCCAGCTGGATGGTAGGGCCAGAGCCAGGAAGTGTCATCTGACTTCTTCCCTCTAAATGTCTATTTTAGAAACACATCTGTTGTGCAAAGTGAACTCCAGTCACTTTTTTCTTCAATAGAAAAGAGTTCTTATGCTTTCAGTGAAATAGGGCATCCTATTCAATACTAATACAAAACCTATAGTAATCTAAAAGCCAGATAATGCATTTGGGAAATATGTTTACTAATAAAATTTGATACATGCTTTTTAAAAAAAACAAAGGAGCAGAGAAAGCCACAGGAAAAAAATTCAGTGTTATATTTATGCAGTGTTCAAGACGTGCAATCTGAATCCAAGCAGTATGCCTAAAGTAACAACAGCTGCTACCATTGCACATTTAGGACCACATTAGTGTTCATCCTTACCTCTAACTAACCATTGCACAACATCTCATCATTATTATTATTTTTTAAATCGTCATGATCTTGGCTTTATTCTGTTCCTACTCTAGCACAAATATCTCTTTAGCTGTAATGGTGTTTTTTTTTTCTGTCTTGACATATGAATAGTCTGCAGTGTGTCTTTAATAATATTGATAGTATATGGAGTGGGGGAGTTGGATCTCCCCAGTTCCAATGGGCTTTTAAAATTGCTATAGGAAAACCTCCTCTTTTTTGAGCCATTGAATTCTTTGTGATCATTTTGGCTTGCCTAAGAGATTAGACGTCGAAGCTTAGCATAAGTAATCTACCTATAGGCTCTCTACATACATGGCTTTAGTTTTTTTCTGAAAGACCACTAAATCCATGTTCCAATAAGAACCTGGCTGACAGATCAGAGATCATGCAGACCAGAGATATAGGATGCAGTCGGAGCACCCCCTCACATTTCTCCTCCATTCCATGTGAGATCTATCAGCTAAAGTCTTTTGGTTATGGGATCCCAGACAAGAGAGTGCTAGGTATATGTTTAAGAAAATTGCTCCAATGTTCTTTAATAAAAGTATCCATCCCATACTACAAAGTAACATAAATAACATGTCAACAGTATTTCAGTGTTTGCTAGAATTTTCCTTGAGAAATAGTGTCATAGTTGTCTCCAAAAGAAAAAGAGCAGGGGTGAAATGCTCCCAGTTCGGACCGGATTGGCTGACCCGGTAGCGATGGTAGCGGGTTGGTCGGAGAACCAGTAGCAAAAATTCCTGCCCCCCCCATGCCCACCCAATCGCCCGGTCACCCGCTTGCCCGTTTGCCGCTTCTTTCTGGCTCGCTTGCTTTTCCCTCCTGAATGATAGGAATAGGTTGTAAAAAATTTTAAAATTTTAAAAGGTTAAAAAAAAGGCTCTGACGATCACAGCTGAGTCTAGTCTAGCAACCCATCACTCAGACAAATTCCAAGTAGTTGTAGTTCCGTCTTGTCTATTATCTCCTCTCCACAGATTAAGGATGCCAATGCTGATTATTTTTGCCTCTCTCAGGTAAAACTGAGTGGGAGAAGAAATGAAGCCATGTTTAACTGTAAGGACAGCATCGAATTTCAGTTTCATCCCTAAAGCAGGATAGTCTGTTCATCAGGCCAGTAAAATTTATGCCAATACGTTTATCTTTCAACTCAAGGACTGGAGGAAAAAAGCAATGAGGTAGACTCCTAAGCCCAATGAAATCATTCAGTAGATTTAATATTCCAAAGGTACAACACCCACCCAGAAGAGTCTGAGATGTATAGTATCTGGACTAGGAACAGTTTGTTTAAAATTAGGTTGGTACAGCTTCTGTTATTATTACCTACCCATCGCAAATAAGTACAGCTTATTTGAGATGGGTAGGTACAAACCAGGCAAGTAGATAGCATGGTTGTTGCTGGCTTTGTCAAATTGTTGAAGGTACAATCTAACACAGTTGAACGAGATCGAGCAAGCAAGAATTACAGAGTCCAGTAAAATATCTTCAGTGTTAGTCTTGGGGTAAATATAAAATCTTGGAAATCATAACAGCCATTGTGAAGGATTTGAAATGCATCTTTTTTTGCTACCTAGGCAGTTTCCATTTATGAGATAAGGAGTCTGCTGGCCTGCTAGCTATCTCTTTAATGCCTTCCCATTCCTTTCTTGGCCTTCCCCAAATCTCTCTTAATCGCCTTTATATTCTCTGTCAGTACAGACGGCCTAAAAATCAATGCAGACACTGACGACTCTAAGTATACAATTATGGCTGTGAAGGCTGAGTAATGGATGGGGTTATCCTTCAATGCAGGCAGAAATCCATGGATGTTTACCATTTGCTGAGCTCCATCCTGGCAAAGAGCCAGGCAAAAGTGTAAACTGAAACCAGAATAGATTTGAAGAGAAAAGGCTGAAAACAGCTCTGCTGTTTTAAATGTTCACTTTATATTTTTAGCATAGGGAGGGTGAGGGAAATAAGAGAAAGAATAGAACACATTTGGAAAAATAACAGGAAATCAGACTAAGGCAGGGGAAATTGTCTTGTTCTATTTGATTGTGTCACTTGGAGCAGAATTGTTTTATTATCAGCAGCATGGAAGTCACAGACAGCCAAACTCACACATTAAAATGTATAAAGTAGCAGAAACATCCCCTTGCTGCTCATCTATTACACAGAGGTATTTTTTAAGCTTCCCTCTTTTTCTCAATGGTTTAAACTACCAGCTTTATCTAATTATACCAAATAGGGAATAAACTCTACTTGGTACTGCTTATAAAATACATTTTACAATTCAAAGAAATCTTATTGATGTTACTATGTGTGGAAGCAGAGAATGAATCACAGAGTTCTAGAAAATGTTGAACCGTTAAAAATTTTAAAAGGAAGACGATTAATCTGCAGTTAATTGGTTTCCATAAAAACGTCTTTTCAATGAAGAAACTGTAAAATTTGTATGATATTCATGTTGTTTTTCCAAGCTCAGTCCCTGAAATCAGCTATGAATGAATTTCACAAGCAGTGGGTGCTGACAAATTCTTCTGCTAAAAATCCTAACAGCTCCATTAGTCAGATATGACAATATGGGTTGGAAGGAACAGTGATCTTACAATTGCAAAAGATTTCTTCCAATTGGGATGAAACGCAAAATGCAGATGTTAAATATCAGCCTCATTTGCTTTATTACCTTAACAGAATCACTTTGTAAATATTCTTGTTTTGAAAGATTTATCGGCAAGGAAGGCCAGGAGCAGAGTTCACAAAGGGTTTGCTACCTATTCAGCATAGCTTATTTTTGTAAGAAAAAAAAAATAGGTAAGAAAAAGCTGATAACAGTGGAAAAATAAATATTGGAAAAGAACAGATTATTCAAAAACATTGACTGTCAGCCATGTTTATTTAGAGCTTAGGGACTTTATCCATATATCAAAATAAAGGGGAAAATATAAATCTTTCAGGATCGCAGAAACAAGCAATTACCTTTGTTACAAGAGTAAACAATAAACAAGCTCTATAAAAAAAATAGAGCTATGGAATACGTTCCCATATTCTCTCCTGTAATGTCTTCTTCCACTTGGAAATGTCAATAGAGAGGCAAAAGGCACTTTTTTTGAGAGTCTTACAATTTTGGGGCGGGAAATTATTTACAATTGTAGGTTTATGCAGAATGCAAATTAGTAATGTGGTAGGGATAGTAGTGATATTTTCCAGATTATTATTTTAGTTTAAATGCAGTATGCATAATACAATATCAAAAGACCATGGTAGAAAAAGAGAAGAGAAATTCAATTCAAACCAATCTTATGAATAATACGGATATAAATGTAAGATAGAGTGAGCATTCTCCAAAGGATACTTTTATTCAATTTGGCTCTCAAATATTTGGAGCAATATCACAATCCCTCTATTTGTTTCACAATAAGTTCATAGGTAACATAAATGGTAGCTACTAACTATTGTCTCAACCAATTCCCTGATCTCTTTTAGCATTAGTGCTATAGAATATTGTCAGAGGCTGTTTTGCTTCCAGGATAGAATCAATACATGCAGGGTTGATAGCTAACCAACAAGTTTCAACAATAATTTATTTATCCAGCCTTTGGTTCTTTGGTTCAGGGAGGTGGCAGCAGCTGGGTGCTTTTGTGCTATCCCACTCACACACACATATAACTGTGGTTTAGTGGCAGCAAGCTCAACTTATTTCTATCAATAACAGAGTCGGGCGGGACCTTGGAGGTCATCTAGTCCAACCCCCTGCTCACACAGGAGACCTATACTAGGGATTCGAACCGCTAAACTGCCTACCTTTCTGATCAACAAGCTCAGCATCTTAGCCACGGAGTCACCTCATCACTTTTTGAGCCACCTTTCCAAAGACCCAGAACTGTCCAAATTAAGCCCAGCCACAAGCAGACCAATGCTAGCCCACAGAGCAATGGACAGTGAGTCCACAAGGTTCTTGGAAAGTTTCCCAATCAAAATAAAACCCACCAGGCATAATTAAATCCACAATACAAGAGGATTCATTAGGCAGCAAAAGTCCAGAGTTCACAAGGCACGAGCCAAGTCAAGGCAGGGTCAATCCGAAACAAAACAAGAATCACAATGACCAGAAAACAGACAGCTAGGAAATGAACACGTTGTTCCCAGCATTGCTTCCATCTGTCTGTTGTGCTAAATGGATTGCTTCTGGTGCAACCCATCAACAAGGGTGAGGCTTTCTCCTCATGACTAATCTAGCTGACCTTCTCTGTTCCTGCCTTTTCTTTGCCCTTTGCAGTTCCTCTTCCTCATCACTGACTGGTTGCAGCTGCATGCTTTCTCTACCTGAAGCCTCGGGGCTCTTCTGCTGCAGCTGTGCTTCAGCCATATCCCCCTCAGGTGGCTGCTTGGAGCCACTGACCAACTCCCCTCCAGATGTGCCTAGAACTGGTTCATCCTCCTCCGAGGTGACATCTAAAGAGATATCTGGGGAAGCATCCAGGGGAGTCATCACAGTTTTTCATTTTCACACCTACCCACCGCTACTACCCCATTGCACTCTGAGTGGAAGAGGACGAGAATGGTGGTGGGCAGGGTGGGCAGCAGGGAGATGGCAGCAACTGGGGGCTCCCCAATTTCACACTTCCTGTCACTGACATGGTGGTAGCTTTGCAGCCAGTGCAGCAGTGGCATCAGCAGCTACTCCATGCCTAGCATGATGGCAACATCAGCACTGGTGCACCAGGATCAGAACCGCCATGGCGCCATGGGCCTCTTGTGGCTCAACAGACTAATGCAGTCTGTTATTAACACAGCTGCCTGCAATTACTGCAGGTTCTAGTCCCACCAGGCCCAAGGTTGACTCAGCCTTCCATCCTTTATAAGGTAGGTAAAATGAGGACCCAGATTGTTGGGGGGGCAATAAGTTGACTTTGTATATAAATATACAAATAGGATGAAGACTATTGCTAACATAGTGAAAGCCGCCCTGAGTCTTCGGAGAAGGGCGGGATATAAATGTGAATTTTAAAAAAAAGGGAGTTGTGAAAATGGGAAGCTCCTGATCACTGCTACCTCCCCGCCATGTGCTCTGCACTCTGCCCACCTGCTCACTCGCCCACCTGCCTGCCTAGTTCTCCCTCTGGCCAGCTGCAGACAGTTGTTTTTGCAGCAAGTTGGCGGTGTGGCATTGTCAGTGTGGCGATTTGACAGTGGCAAGTTGGCAGAGGCAAGTTGGCAGTGGTAAGCTGGCCATGGCGAGTTGACCACAGCAAGTTGTCCTAGACCTTCAAGGCACAAGTCTTTTTTTTTTTTTTGTCTGCATATTTCTTTTTCTTTGAAATACTTTTTCACCTTGGGGAGAGAATATTAGATGTATTTGAGACCCTCATGAGAAAACATTCCTGGCTGATTTTTTCCTTATATCATTTTACCAAGTGTTATCTTTCCTTATATTCAACCTGACTATTCTGTGATTGTCGCTCATTGGAAACATGAATTTGGGTGATCATTGTATAGACTTTCCAGCTAGTGTCCTTTAGTCTGGCATCTGCAATGGGGCAGAGAATAGTCATTAGAATGGTAAGCAGAACATTTGGGCATATGCACCAGTGGTGGGTTGCTATCGGTTCAGACCGGTTCTTAAGAACCGCTGGCAAAAATCTGGCCAAGTTTGCAGAACTGGTAATGATGCCCAGCTGGCCATGCCCTCGAACTGGTTCTCTTGGCCGAAAAGCTTGTAGAAAAAATCCTTTTAAGAGGTTCTGGGCTGCCATGAGGCAAGCCTCATGGGATCATCAGAGGAGCCTTTTAAAATATTTTTTTCCTCTGGCGATCTCAGATGAGTTTCCTGATTCTCACAGGCTTTTAAAATCACTTTTTTACAACCTCTTACAACAGTCCCCACCCATGCCCACCCAATCGTCCCCTCCCTCACTTATCTAATTACTGCTCCTTTCGGGCTGCAAAACCATGCTTTCCTTCGGCTTCTGCTATCAGTTGCATCAGCTAGCAACTGAATCTGCCTGCCTGCAATCCATCTCCTCAGTGAGCAACTTAAACTGCCTGCCTCAATTGGGTACGTAAGCTATTAAAAAATAGTTAATTGGCTTTTTTTTAAGGAGTTGGGTTTTTAGACAACAATTAAAAGTTAAGGAAGTTTTAAATTTAGCTGCTTTTATCTAAAACGGGTCTCCAACCTTAGTAAGTCTAAGGCTTGTGTATTTAAACTCCCAGAGTTCCTCAGCTAGCTTTCCTGGCTGAGGAACTCTGGGAGTTGAAGTCCACAAACCTTAGAGTTATTAAGGTTGGAGATCCCTGATCTAAAAAATATAAATAAAATAAAATAATAAAATAAAATATTTGCGCAGCTTTCTGAGATTTGGTGTGTTTCTGTAGTGTTTCACTCTAACTACACAAACACACAAAATCTCACAAAGCTGTATGTGGCATTTTGTGTGTGTGTGTGAGAGAGAGTCAGTTGTATTGTGTTGTGTTGTGTATAAATTGTGAAAGTTGGTTTTTGAGCTTTTTGTGGCTGTGTGAAGTTCCTGATTGTTGCAGCGACCATTTTGGGTAAAGTACAGCTGCTTTTACATTGTGTGTGTAAGTTGTGTTGTGTTGTGTGTGTGTGTAAAGTGTGAAAGTTGGTTTTTGAGCTTTTTGTGGCTGTGTGAAGTTCCTGCTTGTTGCAGGTGCTATTTTGGGTGAAGTGTAGCTGCTTTTACTTTGTGTGTGAGTCAGTTGTGTTGTGTTGTGTGGGTGTAAAGTGTGAAAGTTGGTTTTTGGTACCTCTTATTGCTTTGTATACTTTGTTTATTATTTTTATTATTTATTGTTATTGGCCACGCCCACCCAGTCACATGACCGCCAAGCCACACCCACAAAATAAGCCATGCCCACAGAACCGGTAGTAAAAAAATTTAGAACCCACCTCTGATCTATACTTTCAATTTGTGTCAAAGCAATAGTTTTTAACTCTCATCCGCCTGTAATATATGCCTTTGTGTATTCAATATTGAACATTTCAAATATATTATAATTTTATTTTGTTTATTTTATTTAATAATGTATTTTTTCTTTTAAATTGTTTAATGAGCACCACATCCAATTGTTTTAAAATAGGAATGCCACACAGAAATATATTTAACACATACATAAATAAAAATAATTCCTAAATCCCCAACGTGCTCTAATCCCTCTCTGTTTGCTAAATTTTGCTAGTTAAATATATTTCAAGGAAAGGATGGGTATGGCCTCTGTATATAGTTAACAGTATGTTCACCAGATACAGAATATAAATCTAACTATAATTTCACAAAAGATTATATTATTATTATTATTATTATTATTATTATTATTATTATTATTATTATTATTATTATTATATAATCTTACTATGTTATATGTTATCTGTTATGGTATTATGTTATCTAAAAGTTTGAAATAAGAAGTCCAGGTTTTCTTTAACATAAGGTGAAATAATAGAAATTGCCTGTTCCATAACAATCTGTTTAAGTACATTATCTGCTTCTTCTGGCTTTTTTTATTTTTATGTAATATTTTATTTTTATAATTTAAAGTATCCGAAGTCATTCTGAGACTGGTATTTTTAAAAGCTATGTTAATCAATCAATCAATTGAGAACTGCCGATACTATCCTACTATCTCATAGATAAATCTGACATTATCTCGTCACAGATGCATGCTTTTGTATACTGACAGCAAATGATGCTCTTTCCATTCCAGTGTTGTGTGACCACTAAGCAATTTATTTAATTGTGTAATATAAGTCTCAGGGAACAGGAATTTGGCATGAGAGACTGAAACTACAATGTCATGCTTCAGGAAAAATGAGTACTTTTGTGAGCCAGCAAACAAATTGAATGTTCACTACTGTAGCCCTAGAATCTAATTTAGACTGTGACAATAAAGTATTGGATTCACTTAAAGATTCCTAGCAATGGAGACTTAAAATGGGACACCAACTCCAAGCTGTAAGTGAGCCTGATCCTTTCCTGCTGAGATATCAGCAGCCATCTGAACTTCTGATAACAAAGAAAAAAAGGTGCCTCAGAAGGCAGTCTAGAGAAGAAATACTACCATTTGTAGTACTGACATAGTAGTACAAAGTTTCTCTATGCTTCTATTGAATTGTCCCACAATAGACTTGTGAAAAGTTTAAGGTTCTTTGGCAATTGCCAAAGAAATCTCTAATGCACGCAGACTGAGGTCCTACAGGCATGATTCAGAAGTACAGAATATATTTCAAAATGTAGATAGGAATGGGGGCTATCCAGAAGGGCCTGAAAATGGCTCAAAGAAGATAATGGGAGGGAGGTTAAAGCAGAATTGCATATGCAAAATGACAGAGGTTGGGCCATGGTAGCACAATACTACTTTCATCCTTTTGACCAAAACTTCCAATCCTGTTATATGAGGGGGACAATTGTTGGGGGCAATATTATGATTCTGTAAATCACTTAGAGGGGCTACAAAGCACTATGAAGCAGTATATAAGTCTAAGTGCTTTTGCTATTGCTATTATCAAGGTTTCTATATAATGAAGTTTCCAGGCATTTGCAATATTTGCATGAATATCAAGGAAGGCTCATTTTAATGTAGAGGTTAAGGCACTAGGATAGGATAGGATAGGATAGGATAGGATAGGATAGGATAGGATAGGATAGGATAGGATAGGATAGGATAGGATAGGATAGGATAGGATAGGATAGGATAGGATAGAATAGAATAGCATAGAATAGAATAAATTTTTTATTGGCCAAGTGTGATTGGACGCACAAGGAATTTGTCTTGGTGCATATGCTCTCAGTGTACATAAAAGAAAAGATACCTTCATCAAGGTACAATACTTACAACACTTAATGATAGTCATAGGCTACAAATAAGCAATCAAGAAACAATCAATATCAGTATAAATCGTAAGGATACAAGCAACAAAGTTACAGTCAGAAATCAGGAGACCTTGAGTTTTAGTCCCACTTTAGGCATGAAGCCAGCTGATTAATCTTGGACAATCACTCTCTCTCAGCACTATGAAGCAAGCAATAGCAAACTATTTCTGAAATCTTGCCAAAAAAACTGCAAGGACTAGTTCAGGCAATTGCCAGGAAACAAAAACTAATTTGAAGGTGTGCTCACAGGCATGTACACACACACACACACACACACACACACACACGGCATCAAAGAAAATGGTCAACTATTCACACACCTCAAGTCATTAATACCATGGGACAGACCCTTCAACAAAAGAGATAGTTGTCATAAGTAATGCTGTCAGATTTTAGTCTTCCCCGGTCCTCTTTTAGTAATACTGTCAGTCTTTCCCTAGATTTTCTTTCAGATAATTCTCTTCCTGGTCAGAGTAAAACAGCAGATTAAGAATATGCACTGTGCTAATTCCATTTATTTCAAAAGAAATTACTTCCACATATCTTGTCAGATCATAAGTGCCTAAAACTGAATGTCCATAACTTTACCTTCTCCTCTTTCCTTCCGTCCTTTATGCCATTGCTTTATAGAAATTGAAATAAACTAATTTCTTTTTCTGCTCAAAACAATTTATTCAGTGACTGAGCTATGAGCAGAGGAACTCTAGGATCAGAACTAGCATTTTCAGAGATGTTTTACTGCCTGATTGGCCTTCCATATTTTGGCAGCCCAGATCTGCTAGACTTAAATATTAAGTCTTCACTATTTCATTCACAGTCCCTCTATTTTACCACTAGATGATGATGTCTTGCCAAGATGCAAGGATAGTTGCTTCATGGCATTCTTTTCCAGAGACTGACACCACAGCTATGACATGGTTCCATTAATTAAAAATGAGTCAGTTACAATAGATTGCATTTAGCATGTCCTTGTACTCCAGACTATTATAAAATTATACTATTTAATTTCTCATTTTTCAGCTGGGCTGAAACCATTGGGGGTGGGGGAGAACAGAGTGCTAAGAAGCTGCTTCCCATTTCCCTGTGATTTTTAAAGCCTTTGATGTACATCCCCCTGAGAACATCAGAGAGCAAGAGTCAAAGAACAACCCCCACATTCCCATGTCTGTTAATAGGATGATATATAAACAAGATCATAAGGGAAATGCAATTTTCCTAGGAAATTGGTCCCCACCCTTAAATTTGGCTGCTAAATAATCTAATACCTGGTGCCCTTTGTGCTGTGACTGGCAGTCATGTTTCTACAGTTGCGTTTTAAGGCAGCACTATAGTCTATACCCATGATGGCAAACCTATGGCATGCATGCCACAGGTGGCACACATAGCCATATTGGTGGGCACACGAGCTCAGCTTCGGCATGCACATTTTTGGGCCTTCTGGGCCCACCAGGGAGGGAAACAAACGGGTGGGACCGGAAGTTGGCAAACAGGCCATTTTCAGCCTACGGAGGGCCTCTGGGGAGGGCTGGGAAGGCCATTTTCACCCTCCCCAGACTCCTAGAAAGGCTCTGGAGCCTGGTGAGAGAGAAAAATGGGCCTATCTGGCCATTGCTTGCCAGGAGTGGGGGGAATGGGAGGGGTCTTGCATGTACATGCGCAGGGGTGGGCACATGGAATTATGGGTGTGGACATGTGCACGACCCCCACCCCTTTCGCTCCTGGCATGCGATGGCAAAAAGGTTAGCCATCACTGGAATATACAGTTCATTTCTAACGAAGATTAAATGGCCCATGAGCCCTTTTGTTTCTAATTGAGGAGAAAGCTTCAGGTAGAGGAACCGCTTGGTTAAGCTAAACCTTTGTTTGTTATGTTCACATGAATAAGTTATAGTGCCGTGGCATCATGAACAGCGGTGCTGACATGGTTGACATGACAGCATTATAGACTGAATCCTGATCTGCTCTCCAAGGAGAAGATGGAATATTTGTTCGCTTCACGTTTCACTCAGTCAAGCTATTCAACTATTTATAAGATGAAGAGAAATTTCCACTACTTCAGCTAACACACCTTGACCCAGCAGGTGATCAGACATGAATAATTTGATGGCATAAGGGCCAAAGATTTGCATGGCAGTCCAGATGGGTGGGCTGGTACTGCACATCTTTTATGTCCTTGCCTTTGATAGAAGATATTTGATTATATTCCAGCATGACCTGAAATAGTTTGGACAATTTATGAAAACCTGGGGAAAGGTGTCAAATTAATTGTAAAACAAATGAGATGTGTTTGTGCAATAGTGCACTCAACACTGATGCAGAATTATATCTCAGCAAATGCATAGAAAACTGTTGTGTGCACAGATTCAACACATTCATTTGTTTTTACTTTGAATCGTTTTTGTTTCTGAGTGGCAAAGAGTGTATCACAGCCCTGCAAAATAGTGAGCCCTAGAAATACTTGTACTCCATTCTTCAGAATCTCTGTGAAATAACACTAGGTCATATTTAGTATTTGTTATATTTTGCATGTGAATTAATGTGGCCCACTGAGCAACGTGTTTTATGTGACATGGCCTCCACTTTCATTTGAGTTTGAGACACCTAATGTAAAAGACACCTAATGGCAGCAGATTGAATGGTTATTTTAATTGCTCTTAATTAATCTCATTTAATTTTCCCTCCTGGCTTAAGATTCTTGGATTTGTATCATATCATCCTATTTAGTCAGTTTTAAAATTAGAGGAAGAGTACAGTTGTTTTGTTGTTTTAACTGAAGATATTATATGTGGCACTGGATGAGGAGTTACATTGCTAGTTGCAGCTGTTGCCAAGCTTTAAAACTGTTATCCTGTCTCCCTCAAATCCATTTCTCCTATCCTCTAAAGAAGAGGTGGGTTTCAGCAGGTTCTGACCAGTTCTGGAGAACCAGTAGTGGAAATTTTGAGTAGTTCGGAGAACCGGTAGTAAAAATTCTGACTAGCCCCGCCCCCATCTATTCTCTGCTTCCCAAGTCCCAGCTGATCGGGAGGAAATGGGGATTTTGCAGTAACCTTCCCCTGGAGTGGGGTGGGAATGGAGATTTTACAGTATCCTTCCCCTGCCACGTCCACCAAGCCATGCCACGCCCACAGAACTGGTAGTAAACATTTTTGAAACCCACCACTGCTCTAAAGACATATTTTCTTTACAACTAAAGCTTTATCCTGTGTTCTTTCCATCAAAAGCCCCAAGTACTGTTTGCCTCTTTGAAATGCTAGAAAAAAGTTTAAATGTATGCATCCACTCTTTTTGCCAAGCTTTTTACATAAATATAAAATCTACATTTTCCTGTTTTCTTTCTCCCTTCTTGTAGCCTGAAATTTAGTTTTTGTTTCTCAGATTTTAACTCAAACTCTTCCTGTCTTTCTCACATTTTGTGTCAATGAAAAAGCTCATTGCATCTAACAGGTCCTAGCAACATCTATTTTTCTGCTCTATCCTCATGATGTTGCCTTCGTCTTCTCTCCAAGCTCCAAGTCACTATAAGCTGGGTCAGTGTTAAAGCAGCCACAAGATTTGTATAGTCTGTAACATTTCATCACACATTATTTGGAGGGAAAGCAAGTGATTAGCCGCAGATGGGACCAATGTGGTATTTGGGGACTATTTCAGGCTGAAGCTGGATTGCCCCTTTTCCTCTCTCCACTTGACCTATTCATGGGCCAGCATTCTATTATTGTCCTCCTAAAGAGCTGGACACAGCAGCGCTACACTGATGGTTGAGCAGAATTATGCAATAGCATTAGATGGCTCAGACAGCAGTCATGTTAACTGCTTTAATTCTATGGCTATTGCCAGTTTAATACAAGTCTAATAGAGTGAAACAATGGGAAAAAAAGGACAAGCCTCTGCCATTCTCTTCTTGCACAGAAGAATTTGAGAAGCTGGCAATTTCTGTCTTTATAAGCAGAAGAAGGAGAGAATATTATAAATAGGAGTTCTCCTTGTGACTCATCCCCAGTCACGGTTCTATTTCATTTTACTTTATTCAGCTCAGATTATGACAGCACAGGTATAGAAAGATGAGCATAGGAAGGAGATGAGAGATAAAGGATGTAGCTGTTCTTCCCCATTCTGGGTGCAGCCCTATGACTGATGCATGTTTTTCCTGCTGGCTGGTGACTTACAGATGAGGAAAAGCAGCAAAGCCTGAGGAATCTATGAATTTTTTGCTTATCACACACAGCACATACAAAATCAGGACAGCACAGTTCAGCAATGAGTCAGAACACATGCAAGATAGGGATCAACAAACAGAGCAGGAATTTCATAACAGTTCAAGGATGGGTGGATAGCACTTTAACAGGTGTATTATCTAGCTGATTCAGTACAGTTTGTAAGAATTGGCTATTACGTTTTTTGCATACTCTTAAGCCAAAAATTTAGACTGCTTCAGTTTATCCAGGCAGAGGACCAAAAGAAAGCCTGGATGGAGATTTGCTTGCACTGGCCCAGCTAGAGTAGTAACAAGGTCATGCTCTGAGCTTTCCAGAAAACAGAGTCCAGAAAGAGTGGGGAAAACATGAAGCTTTGGCTTGGTCCTAATTGCATTTAAAAAGATGGGTTTAAGCATCTAATAAAGAGGTTACTTCTATTGATTTTTTAGCATTTGATGTGCATAATTATGACTTGTGAACCATAACTTTTTTCAAAGTTTTATGTGTATTTACATCTGTGATTTTGGGCACAGAATTGTACTGAATCAAAATCTAACATTTAAACATAGGAGTGATCAGTGAATTTAGCACTGATTTATTAGATTGGTATTTTATCTTGTACTATTCAAAGCATAGCATCCCGTCTACCCGCAGCTGATGCATCTTAACTAATAAAGCATTTAAAATTGTTTTAATTATCTATGTATCACATCAACAATATTGCAATAAGTAAGAGAAAGTTAAATTAGAAAAAAAATATCTGAGCATTTCCACTTTTACCATTCATGCTCTCAGAAAATATTGAATTATTTATGTATATGTCTTCACTTCTTTGACTAAAATTACCAGGAGCAAATGTTCTAACCCTTTAATAACAAGAAACACCATCCAATTTAAATGGAAATCTTCATATGGAACTGGGATATATTTTTCTTTCAGTCTTATATTTAAAAATATTTGTCAGTATTTTTAATTTATTTTTTAAATGTATATTTAAAGAAGGAAATAAGAAATGTCAGTTCTCTTTGCAATGTTCAGAGTGTTTGGGAACTCTTTCTTGAAGGTGATTGTTATTGATGTTGTTGTGAGATGACATCTTTACCTCTTAAATAAAAGAGCTTTTTAAAATACACATTACTTCATACAATATCAACTACTTAGATATTTCTCATTTTGAAGAGCTAACGTAAATGCATTATTGAGAGAAAAGTTGTCTATTGTAAAAAACATGCTTGACTTTAACTCTTTGGTTAAAGTTAATCCGCTGTGCAGAACATTTGATACTTGGATATAAATGAGAAAACCTGAACTGGTTTCTGCTATCAGTAGTGGGTTTCAAATCCCGTTGCTACTGGTTTGCTCAGGGGCACACACGTGCGACGCTTCTGCGCATGCACAGAAGCGTCTGGGCTGGTGGGTGGAGCCTCCTGCCACCTCCACTATCCGTTTGCTCGATCATATGAAGCATAAGATTTCTTGTTACATATTGCAGAATTTAAAACCTCTAAAATACAGCTCACCTGAATTTGAATACGATGGTATGCAGATCATCATGTTTGGATTCATATAGTTGGGCAAAACCAAACAAATATCTCTCCTATAAAACCAAGCAAATAGTTTTATAAGAGAGATAATCATATCTCAATTGTTTTCCTTCCAAAAGACAAGAATGCAAATCTTTGATGAAGCATTTTGGAACCTGTGTACATATTATGGCTGATCTATTGCATTTATATCCCAATTCTTTCTTGAAGGATTCAATGAAGCACACATCTCCCTGACTTCAATCCAACAGTCATCCTATCTGGAAGTTAAGTCTAGAAGTGAGCCATATTTCCCAAATCACTCAATGCCCAAATCCAAGAAAACTGATTCGGAATAGGAGTCAATTGATGGAATAATTCAGAAAAATTCTTGGTATTGTTCTCAATTACTTTTTCCAAAATGTTCTTGGCTTAGAGAGGCTACATTAAAATCTAGCTGTGATGTGTTAATTATGCATGAAAAGGGTGATGCAGATCTTCTAACTATCACAATTAGTGGAACATTGTAATCAAATATGTGCAATGCTTTATCAGTGAAGGTATAGATTCCTTAGTTTTTGTATCATATTCTATCAGTTGTGTTGGCCCTACTCTTCAGAGAAAAAAACATTCTCCAAAAGTAGCCTTGGATATAGAATATCTATAGAGAAAAACCTGTTTGTGAACTCATTCTTTGTTATTTGCATATATAATTGTATATCTCCTGGCATGGGAAAAATGTGCTTTTAGAGAAATTAAGTAGTAGCATCAAATTGGAATTAAAGATTCCCAGGAAAAGTATCAACAACCTCAGATACGCAGATGATACCACTCTACTGGCAGAAAGAGCCTCTTGATGCAGGTGAAAAGATTTCCTGGCAAATAGATGGATTTTATTTTCCTGGGCTCCAAGATCACCTCATATGGGGACTGCAGCCAAGAAATTAAGAGACGCTTGCTCCTGGGGAGGAAAGCTATGGCAAATCTAGACAGCATACTAAAAAGCAGAGACATCACACTGCCAACAAAAGGGAATATAGTCAAGGCTATGGTTTTTCCAAGTTGCAATGTATGGCTGTGAAAGTTGGACCATAAGGAAGGCTAAGCACCAAAGACTGAGGCCTTTGAACTATGGTGCTGGAGAAGACTCCTGCGAGTCCCTCAGACTGCAAGGTGATCAAACCGGTCAGTCCTAGAGGATATCAATCCTGACTGCTCTTTAGAAGGCCAGATCCTGAAGATGAACTCAAATACTTTGGCCACCTAATGAGAAGGAAGGATTCACTGGAAAAGAGCCTAATGCTGGGAAAGATTGAGGGCAATGGAAGAATGGGGCGACAGAATGAGGTAGCTGGATGGAATCACTAAAGCAGTTGGCGTGAGCCTAAATGGACTCTTGGGGAAGGCAGAGGTCAGAAAGGCCTGGAGGAATGTTGTTCATGGGGTCATGATGGGCTTGATACGACTTCGCAACTAACAGAAACAACAACAACAATAACAATAAGTAGTAATATGCATTTTATGGAACAAGAAAATATTTTCTACAGTAGTTGTTAAGGGTAATCTGGGTTCACAACCAAGGTTGTGGACTGTTGAGCAGAGTACCTTATGCATGAAAACAACTGAGACTGGTTGTATACAATAACAGTCACTTGCAGACAAACTGGAGTTTGATATTCCTTTACTTTTAGGTCATAGTCCAAAAAAAATTCCAGGTCATACACATATAAAGCCAGTCAGGGATGTTACAAAGTCTTCTTACCAACGTAGACTTGCACAACAAACAAGGTCTTCTTTCAGTTCGGCAAAACATAGTTCAATACACAACAGTCAGTATCTTGAGGAATCAGTAACTAGCCATGATCAAGCAACTATCATGAAGCTCAAATATACAGTTGAGGCATGTCATCAGGTTACAGTGCTGTAGCGTCCCTGTAGATTCCCCACAAGCCATAATTTAATAGTCCTTTTATAATTGGCTACAGAGCTCAACCAAGCAGGATGCTTGCAATGATGCAGCACAGCCTTAAAGCAATATCATGCCTTTCTTACTGCAAACATACATAGTTAGTTTATATATTGCCTAGCCAACTAGTTAGGCAAATAACAATTTCCTGACAGTAGTCATCATAAAATAAATCTTCAATGCCCACTAAACTATGGTGTACTCAATCAATGCCTGACCACAGCATAGTATTGGCATTTTCAAGAAAGAGTTTTGGGACCATGGCTGTTGCCTCATATCACATATCGCTTACATATGTATTATCATATTCCAGGCCATATAAAGGCAAGCAGATGATACAAATCCAGAATTATTCAATTGATTGTCTAACACAGCATTGTTAGTGGGTCAAATGTATCCATTAACTACTCACGTGGTACACTTCCTTGTATATATAAACATGGAAATATCTAGATGTGAAGAATAACATGATTATTCTTTTTATCCCCCCCCTTTTTTTCTTTTTTCTTTTATCACGGCTACCTGATAACAATAAATGAATTCAATCCCCCCCCCCAAAAAAAAATATTTCAAGCTTCATTACCCTGGGGGAAAAAATAGCAACAATGCAATAGATGGCATATATATCCAATCACTATTAGTCCATTTGTTTTCAATAAAACTAGTTTTGCATATTTGCTAAATCCTCCGTACAGATGCATGCCAACCAGTAGGCTAGAAATGATCTGGCAATAAAACACTAGCATTTGTTGGTACAGTCTGTTCTGTTCTTGCATGTGAATGTGTATGTGTGGGGAGAGAGGAGTAGAGAGGAGGCTGAATCTTTTAAAGCAAACAAAACAAGCTCAGCTTCTTGAACCAGCAAGACTTGGGAAATGCATTTTTTTAAGCAATGAAGCAGTTCAAGAATCAAGAATTGTATCAGGGTACAATAGCCTTGAATAAGTCAGATTTTCAGAAGAGAATGAGACACTTGCATTACCAACATCTCAGATTCAAAAATTAAGAAGATGTGTAAACTTTTTAAAAAAACTTAAGTTGAGCTATATGTATAGTACAAAAACCAAGACTATTGGTGCAGATAGATGATAATCAAACTGGTTATCCATAGAAAATGGATCCAAAGAGCTGGGTACAGCTCTTTCTGTACTATAATTCAAGCATGTCCTCTCTTACCATCAGATATGACTATGGATAATAAAAAATTTCTCCCTGCCCAGCAGGTGTCAACTTTCTGCTGATATGCAGCACAATTAGTGAGGGTTGGGGTTTTTTTTATAACTACAGAAATGTTGTTCAAATCTTCTCTTCTAGCTTTGACAATTGGAATGGTACATGGTACATGGCCAGCTAAACAATTTTCCCACTGCCAACAATATTTTATTTCCAAAATACTGACTATAATAGATTGTTTATCAATCCTGATTCCACTGTAAGCAATGAAATCAAATAAAGTCAAGCTAACTTTGGGTAGTCATATTACAGTAATTATTATTCTCATCAGATTTGTATAGGAATATAATCAGCCATTCTCTTTAAAAAGCTTACTTTGACAAAGGTTAAAATAGTAAGATGATGTCTACTAGATCTACCTATCCATATACAGCATGCATAGTAATCAATTAAATTCTGTTTAAATAAATTTGCATTTATATGAGGAAATTTTATAATGGTGTAAGTGAATTGTGAAATGGGAATAGATTATTAAAGATATTCCCTGTATATGATGCCTTAGGAGGAATACCGTTTGCCTTTCTCCTGAGATCTCATAAAATGTGATTATAAACTAATCTTTGGATTTGATCCAACAATAATATTATCAGTTATACAATGCATCTTTACAATGATTCAGTTGATTACAACAGTAATCATTAAAGGTTTTACAAGGCTGCAAAACAGTGACATCACATCTTTGATTTAATTGTTTGTTTACTTGCCTTTTAGAGAAAGTATTATTCTATACAAATGTTTTGTTTCAACGCAGTAAATTTGTTTCATTGCATTAAAAATGAGCTTTTTTCTGAAAAATGCTTTATGTGCTCATACATAATCCTGCCAGTAGTACAACAAAGATTTAGAAACCCACTGATTTCCTTTACATGCCTGGAGAAAGGGGTGGGTTGGCATGGGAAGGGAAGGGAAGGGAAGGGAAGGAAAGGAAAAGAAAGGAAAGGAAAGGAAAGGAAAGGAAAGGAAAGGAAAGGAAAGGAAAGGAAAGGAAAGGAAAGGAAAGGAAAGGAAAGTTTCTGCAACTTTAATTAGAAACTAGGATCCTAATTTGGGATAAATAAAGCTGAGCTATTTTTAAAGAAATACTTTTAAAGTCATTTCTATAACTTCAAATAATATGTTACCATTCTGAAGGCTACAATGGTGAATATTGATATGGCAGTTGAATATATTAGTCCAACAGCTTCCTCTAAATGAAAATGAAAGACAAGTATTACAACATTCCACTTCAATGTATGCTCTGGGGCTCTGCAAAGTTCTCAACACATCTCTCATATTCCCTGAGGATCATAGGGATACAGATGCCCTAAAGCCCTTTTCAAATTATAGAACATTCAAACAGCACTATTTTTATATTGGTTCCTCTTGCAATGCCTCCCAATTCAGCAGCTGTGAACTTAAATACTGCCTCTTCTTTATGAAACAAGTGTTTTCTGTTATTATTAGTCAGAAAAGGGGAGTGTTGTGAAAAGTAACTTGAGTAAAGTTCTTAGTGAATGAGGAACCATTTCAATGATCGATGTCTGTGATCAATTTAAATTGATTGGCTAATTAGAGATGTAAAAAGTAGCTCACAGATTATATCCAATCAAGATGTATCTAAATTGATGCATATTCTATTCTGTTCTGTTTTGTTCCTTTCCATTATTATTCTTATTTTTATTCCAGTATGGATAAATATATTCAGGCAATATATTTACAAACTATTTTTATGCATTGTATGCAGGCCTGATCTACATTCAGATAAATTTAATTTAATTCAGTGATCTAGCAAAGTATGCTCACTCCTCTAAATGATACTTAGTTATGAAAAAATAATATAGTACTGTGATAGCTAATGCTAACTATTTAGAAGTGGCCAATTGCTTTATCAGTTTTGTGCCTTTCTCCCTGTCCACTATGAAATTACTTTTGTAATAGCAAAATGTCTGCCCATTTAGGATTATGAATCAAGCTTTAGGTACAAGAAATGCTTAAAGTTTGAATTTTTATTAGTTGTAATCATGCTGTCAGCCCTCCTTGGTAACCAAACAGAAAAACATGACTAGATGAGTTAATTCAGCTTTATTGTATGGCTACATTAATAGAATCTTGCAAGTCTTGAAGTACAAACTTCCCACTGACACTTTTAATGACCTGAACATTAAGGCAGAGTCTTCCTAAATTTCTTCCTCTGATTGTTAATCCATTGGGGGCTCCTGCCTCTTTTGTCTGAATGTTAACTAGACAGCATCTTTTTCACCTATCATCCAATCTTTTGCCTCCCTATACAAATGGTGACCAAAGTGAGACTCTGTAGATGCAACTGTAGTGAAAAAAATAATTTCTTTTACTTAGCAGAATTTTAAAACAGTGCTCCTCTTATATGTAGGACCTTAACATGCAGGACCTGAAACTAATATAGAAACTAACACCTAACTCTAGCATATTTACATTTCTGAATAGCCACCTTGTTTTAATAAAGGAATCCATTGATCTCATCAACTGGAAGCTAAATGCACACACACACACACACACACACACACACACACACACACACACACTTAATAGGATGGGCAAGACTAGCTTGCCACAGAGGTAAGCAGAACATAGTATTTTATCATTGTTTCTAACTACTTTTCAGTGATAGCTTGATTGGATTACAAACATATAACAATGTGCTGTCTAGTGGAAAATCTTTTTAATAAACACTTGTGGATTCAAAGGTCAGATCATGTGGAATGATTTGTACTAAACTAGATAAGCTTCTTTTATAACTCATTTGTAGTTCTGTGTGTATATTACAGAAACTAGTTTGTTTAGGGGAGTAATAAAGTAAGGCAAATGGTAATCGAGGACATTCAGTATTCAAAAATGGGTTTGTAACATTTCAGGTTTTTTGTCCCTATATAACCATACATAAAACTGTTTGCTTGCCACTAGGATATTTCTTCCCAATCACAGGTTAAGCACAGAGCTAATTTACACATGTTGGGGGGGGGGGAAACCTAGGATTCAGATCACTCCATAAAAATTTGTAAAATTCTTTAATCCGAACACAAATCCCACCATCAGCCTCACTTACAAGATGGCATGCTGATTAATTACCGTATTTGAGGGCAGCGATGAGAAAATAGAAGATCAATGTTCCTAAGGTACACCCAATTAGTCATAAGATTTTAATCCTGCCCTACGTAAAGAGAACATTATTTTTAGGCACAGAAGGAGACATAGAAAGCAGAGATAGGAAAATCCATGGCCATTCCAATATTGCAGGATTACAATTCTCATCATCCCTGATGATTAGTCATTATGGCTAGGATTAATGTGAGCTTGTGTTTATTAAGGGAGTGCACTTTTCTCGTATTTAAAAAGAAATCTGTAGTACTCTAATTTGCAGAAGTATTAAGCATATAAAATTAAAGTTATATCAGAATATGTGCGACACATTTGTGGTTGGGATTAAAAAAAATAAACAAATTCCAATAACCAAAAATTGTTACAGCAGTCATTTCCTTCATAGCAGACAGGCTTTGCAGCAACTAGTTTACAGATTCCTGAAGATTTCAGTGAACTAGTTAAGGTTACTTACAATTTCCTTATCTGAATTACAAAGGGGCAAAAATACTGAATCATTTATATTTAACAGCTGTGTTTTATCAAAGTTTATAGCGTGTACGGGTTGAAAATGACCAAGAAATGCAGCAGAATTTTCTTCCATGTTTGACTGACTAGCAAACTGCTTATAATTCAAACAAACAAAAAGGAAATTATAAAACTCATTCAGTTCAGAAATTGGCTGAACAGAAATAGAAAGCTGTAGAGAAGTGCTAGATCTTGATTCTGGACAAGAATTCAATTCTTAATAATGAAGGAAAGAGAAATTTCTTAAAGAGAATTTAAAAAATTCATTTCGCCAACTAAACTGTGCATAAGTGAACATAAGTAAAATAAAAATAATGTCCCAGCTCTTTCTACATTGAAATTGCCACCTGTAAACAGACCTATACATATCAATTCTCATATATCTAAGCAGGCAGGCAGAAGATAGAGTTCATACAAAGGATTTACACATTTGAGAGATATAAATCTAGAGAGATTGGGAATAGAAAAAACACTGAGGGCAGCATTTCTCATCCTCAGTAACTTTAACATGTGTGGACTTCTGCTCTCTGATTCCCCAGTCAGGATGGAGAATTCTGTCCCCACATCTTAAAATTGGTAAGACTGAGAAACAAATCCGAAAGAAAATGATCTGCTAAAGCTTCACATCTGGTTGCTTTAAAAAAAATTCCACTCTTAGGTAGAATTCGAGAGATAGAATTTAGCCAACAAAGTTGTTAATTAGGAACTGTCCAAGGTCCTACAACTCAATCTTACGTCCTACTGCAGAATTCCATCTGCTGTGCTTTGTGATTTCCTCTATGGTCAGCAAAGACACTTCATCATTGACTGGAACTAATTAGCAAGGAAGGGTACACACTGATGTGAACTAACTAAATTCTATTTGGATCTAATGGTATACAGAATGCATTTGTTAATATGACTGGATCTGCTGTTTTTTCTAAGTAAGGAGTTTTTGAAGTGATCTTGTAACAAATAACAAACAAAACCTACAACTTCTCTAGCTAAATGAAGATCAACCATCTTGGCTATTTATCTCAGACACTTTTATAACTGAGAGTTTCTAGGATTTTGTTTTATATTTGAAAGGAAAATTGTTGGTGGCTGATTCTGGGTTAAGACCTCTTTTTACCAATGTATTTACATGCACTCAGCCCCAAGCACAAAGGAAAGTGGGGAAAGCATCAGACAGGATTTAGTAGACATACTCCAGAATCCATCTCCTTATCTAAGGGCAGGAGTTAACCTGTAGTCAATTGTAGTTTCTGGGTTCAGATGATAGCGTAACAAGATTATAATGATTTTCCCAGCAATTAATCCCTAGTACTTTTATATTAAATTATCTCTTAACTAGAAAAAGATGGGTTTGTGTGACACCATGCTAATCACTGTGTGTCATGGGAACACAACTTACTTGCTCTGATCTTTCTTGAGTATTATACCAAACTATTCTTTCAACCTTTTTCTCTGGCTGGGGAGACCACTTATCTTTTTCTCTTTTTTCACCCATCATGATATCCACTGCAGGTTTTTGTTTTTGTTTTTTTGTCTGTGATACTGCACTATCCTTGAAGACTGATTCAGCCAAACCTTGTTTATGTTTTTTTAAAGGTGATATATGGCAGAGTTGAAAATAATTTAGATGCTTTTTTTATTAAATGTGCATTTTCTCCTCCATTTGAACGTCTATCAATATTTTAGCATGATGATACATGTTCATTAATGCACACACTATTTTGCAGCCACATAAAATAATAATTATGATGAGTTTTTTTCAGATCCACAAAATGTTAGGATTTAATGAGAATATTCTTCATAAAAATTTGCACATAGATTGCTCCTGTCCTTATACTCTCATATTTCATGCTAATTTTTAACCAGCCAAAGTACAGTAGATGGAACAATTTCCTTTTTGTTTCTTAGTATAAATCTTTTCTGTCCAGGGAAAACCATACTGATGCATACATATTTTTAGAATTCATCTCCATTGAATTCATGGAATTATTATCATACTACTATTTCTGACATATACGTTCTTCTTTTGTTCAATAATTCAAGTACAAATGATCTTTAAAGATTCTGAACTAGAAATGGTTCTGTTTTCTTTCCTCTTTTAGTCTTTTTTTTTAAAATCAAATCCTGAATGGAAGTGACTCATTTCTAATATTTTGGGAATGCAAGAAGTTATTGTTCCAACACATCTAGAAGGTTCTAGACTGGGAAAAGCTGGTCTACTCAGTTACAAAAGAAGTAGTTATCTTGGCTCTGTCTTAAGATTCTATGGTAGAAAACTAAGGAAAAAAACTCTCAAACAAAATAGATTTATCTTTTCAAATATTTCATATCTCATGAATTATCTTCTTCATCAGCATCAATATTCTTTACGTCTCTATACTTGGGTGAGTATTGTAATTTGTAATGACATCATAGCAACTGCATATCCACTTCATGGATGACCAGCATATATTATAAAATTGTACCATTGTATGTATGTATGTATGTATGCATGCATGCATATATATATATATATATACATGTGTGTGTGTGTGTGTGTGTGTGTGTGTGTGTTTTCTGAGATTTTCACGGGTGTTTGTATGTAGGTCTTTGGTTGTTCGGGTTTTCTCCCGTGTAAAATTGAAGTGTCTTGGTGATGTTTCGACGAAGTCTCATTCGTCATCTTCAGGCTTCAGCTTCGTGCTTCTGGGAGCAATGTGTGATCGCAGCTGTTTCTTCCTTTTAACTGCTAGTGGGGGTTTGAACTGATTGGGTGGGAGCTTGGCTGTGCTCTGATTGGATGGGGGGGAGGGTTGTGCTCTGATTGGCAACATTAGCCGCAGCTGCAACATTAGCCATTTCAAACCCCTCCAATCCATACATACAGACTGACACCCACTATGAAGATGTAGCATGACCACGAAGCCAAACAACAGCAATGCAGCTCACCAGCTCAAAGCAATGTGTGATCGCAGCTGTTTCTTCCTTTTAACTGCTAGTGGGGGTTTGAACTGATTGGGTGGGAGCTTGGCTGTGCTCTGATTGGATGGGGGGGAGGGTTGTGCTCTGATTGGCAACATTAGCCGCAGCTGCAACATTAGCCATTTCAAACCCCTCCAATCCATACATGCAGCAGACTAACACCCACTATGATGATGTAGCATGACCGCGAAGCCAGACAGCAGCTATGCAGCTCACCGGCTCAGATCCCCCTGCAACACAGACTAAACTGAGCACAAACAAGCCCCCACCAACACAGGACACACCCCCAGCCAATCAGAGCACAAAACCCCCCACCCAATCAGAGCACAGCCAAGCTCCCACCCAATCAGTTCAAACCCCCACTAGCAGTTAAAAGGAAGAAACAGCTGTGATCACACATTGCTCCCAGAAGCACGAAGCTGAAGCCTGAAGATGACGAATGAGACTTCGTCGAAACATCACCAAGACACTTCCAATTTTACACGGGAGAAAACCCGAACAACCAAAGACATATACATATACATACATACATACATACATACATACATACATACATACATACATATATATATATATACCAAAATTGTATATATTAAATGAACAGAATAGTGCTGTCATATTATCCTAACTAATAAAACTCATCTACCCTCCCACTTATATTTAATATGCAGTCACACTTATTTGCAGCAGGAAAAGCACATCCATGCGCCTTTTCTCTTTCTCCTTTCTCTTATTAAAGTGAACAATGCTGAAAGTGAGTCATTGTCATCATGCCATGCATCTCTCCAGTTTATGTGAAGTAGAGATCGAAATCTCTATCATCTAACATTTATGTTAAATCTGACAAGAATATTAGAGAAGAAATGCAGAGCAATACTGGATCCTTTGTAATAATATTTGATGCACAATTCCATTGCCTGCTGCTCCATAGTTTTCCTTGACAAATGGTGCAAATACACAAACAGGAGATGCTTGTGCAAGCCTACGTATTGATCAAATAAGTTTCTTTTTCACATCTGTACAAATTATTAACTTGGAGGTGGTGGGCATAGACAACATTCAGATCCCCTCCCCTTTTGCTCCTTAAGAACCAGCTATGCGTGTACTGTTAGGGACTAATGAAAATAAGCTGCTGCACCATATGTCCTTAAAAACACTTTGACTTTATTCCCCTCTAATTATTAAGCTTCTTTGGTGGCAGTAAGCCAGTGAGAAAGGATTAGAGAGGTTACTTTTTGCTTCTGCACCCATGAAAATCTCTTGGTGACTGTAGCATTGCTTGGAGTGTCCTGAAAGATTTAATGTAATCCCTGCTCTATGGCTGCTCCTGCCATTACTGCCTTCATTCTATTTAAATTCATGCAAATGCCAATCTGATATCCAGCTGTTTTTGTACCAAGAAATATGTTCTAATACAGTCATCAGCCTGGACTTGTATTCTCTAGATGTGTTGGATCCCAGAACTATTATCCCAGAAACCTTTAAGTCAAAAATGGTTGCTACAGGATGTTTACATTCACAATCCTTTTACATACTGTCATTCTGGCCAAGATTAGGGAGAGGATAGTGAAGATAAATGCAAATCATATGTCTTCTATAGGTAAATTATTAATAGAACATCCTAAATCTCATCTTACTAAAATGGTTGAGACATGTCTTCATTCATGGAAATGTAGATATCCGACTTTCAATCAATACAGGTCCTAACTAAGTTAGCTCAAGGGCTGCATACTAAGTGGAAAATACAGAGTAAAATTGGTTTTACACTAGAGAGTTGCAGTTTCTTCTAGATCAGGGCTCTCCAACCTTGGTCCCTTTAAGACTTGTGGACTTCAACTCTCAGAGTTCCTCAGCCAGCTTTGCTGTTGAAGTCCACAAGTCTTAAACGGACCAAGGTTGGAAACCCCTGGTCTAGTCTGAGGGTTATGTTTAACTTTGGAGTGGTGGGCAACAACTGTAGTATAATGGGCAGGACAAGGGCAAAAACTGGATTCCATTTCAACTAAGTGTTATTATAATTATAGTTAATGTTTGTCACATTAAATGGCAATTTAATAACTTTTAGAAGACTCCCAAAGGTACATTGAATTCCATGTGGCCCTGAAGCCTTAGGCTGTTTATTTTAGACCAAGATCACTGAACTGAGATTCTGCTGAGCCAAACTATGAAAATCATACATTTATGGATTAGCTAAAAGAACTCTGACACTACAATGGCTTCATTTTTCTTAGTGCAGAAATCCAAAGATTTCATTAACTTTAATATTTATCTAAATCTTAATTTGCAAAGATATATATAAAAATATACAGTATAGCTGGCATTATTTATTGATACAATAAATTCAAAAACAGATTATTATTTTTTGTATATTTAGAAAATCTGGGAAATATTAATAAGTCGAGAAAACCAAAGAGCCCCTTGGTATAATCTATTGAAATATTTTGATTGCTCTTACATCCATAGGTATTAAATATATGATGAAATCACTGGTGAAATCCATTTTTTTTTACAACTGGTTCTGTGGGCGTGGCTTGGTGGGCATTATGTGGCTTGGTGGGTGTGGTTTCGTGGCCGTGGCAGAGGAAGGCTACTGCAAAATCCCCATTCCCTCCCCACTCCTGGGGGAAGAATATTGCAAAATCTTCATTCCCACCTCTGGGGCCAGCCAGAGGTGGAATTTGCCAGTTCTCTGAACTGCTCAAAATTTCCACTATCGGTTCTCCAGAATTTGTCAGAACCTGCTGGATTTCACCCCTGGATGAAATTAATCTACATACTAAATTGCTAAAAAATATGTGTATATATGGCTTGTTGAAAGAAATGTCCTTCTGGGTTCAGTTCCAAGTGAGGAAAAATACACTGGAAACATGGAGACTGCTTGGAAATATGGTTTAATGGTAGACAGGATCATATGGCTTGAATTCCTGAACAGAAAAGGCAATCACATGCTTCAAGGTTTTGGGTGAAGAACCAAAGAGGAAAGAGGCCAAGATGCTGAAAGTGCCTGAGTGGACCCTCTGCTGGGCCCACCTTAGTGTTTCCTGTTCCTGTATAAGAAATGTATCCTGATTGGTTGTCAAACTCCCTGGTAGTCTAAGGGTCTTAGCTAACTCTGTAGGTTGTCTCTCAAGCTTGCTTGAGCCTTGCCATGTGGTGAGTTTCTATTGCTAGATGGATCCTATTGTGTTGCAGATGGTGGCCCATTGACAAAGGTGGGGGAATAAGTTTCTGCCTCTGGCCCATTGAGAAAGGTGGGGGGAGGCAGGAAGCTGCAGGGAGCTGCATTGTCTTTAAAACATGTTTCTCCATTTCTCATCCAGGGAAATATAACATTCTGCCTTTTTAATATTTCCTAAAATATTTCATTCTTCTAGGAGAGGTGGGTGCTAATTTCCGACAGGCCCATGGAATCAGTATCAAATGATAGCCATTAATTCAATCTCACTGATTTCTTTCTTTCTTTCTTTCTTTCTTTCTTTCTTTCTTTCTTTCTTTCTTTCTTTCTTTCTTTCTTTCTTAACATTATCTGCTGCCCATCTCCCCAGTAAAGCAACTCTGGGTGGCTTACAGATCCTAGAAACAATGAAAAATTTTAAAACTATACAAAATGAAAAAATTTAAACTATGCAATGCAAATAACCCTGAATCTAAGCTGGAATGATTTTATTCCTACTCTAGATTTTTAAGGGGTTATCAATGGGATGATATACTTGCATATGGAATTTCATAATAGCTGCCAAAATTTTAGCTTTAAAAAAATAAGCAATTACTTACAACAAAATAATAAAACAGAAAGTGTGGCATGAAACATTTGTGACTGGCCATAGTTTAACCAATTGTGTGAAAGAGCAGTTTATTCAGACACACTTCTGGAAAAGTATAAAAGCAAATGTAGATTTTTACAGGCCAGTCTTTTTTTACACTTAACCACATATTATTGGCTGCGGCTTAATCATATTATTGTTAACTTGCTTACTCATAGATAAAGCCAAAACAAAGAAGGACTTTGGATTAGATTGGGCTGGATTTTTGTTGTTTAATTTTTATCTCTCCAAATTGAGGAATTATAGCAGCACTACACCAACAAAAATACTATTACTTTGATGAACATTATTCATAATTTTGTTCTCTTTTGTAAGGGTTTGGGGATTCAAAAATTGCGGGGGGGGGGAACTATGTGAATCTGGATACATTGGCAGTGTTCCCTATTTTATAGTGTGTCAATTTGCAGCTTGGGAAGACTTAACAGAAAGTGCCAGGTAGCTGTTCCCATGCATGCTCAACAGGGCATTCCTAACAGATCTCTTCGTCAATGAGCTCAAGTTTACATCCTCTCTGAGCTGGCCAGGCTCCACTACATATCAGAGAGATTGCAGCACTATAATTGACCTTGCTCTCCTCCCAAAATGGAACAGAGTGAGGTCAACAGCAGGCATCCTTGAAAATAATACTCCAGTGCTAGGGAAACAGTGCATGAATCTCTTCCAGGCTTTTGAGAAGTTAGCTGTGCTACTGTGAGTTATATTATGGCCAGATATCTACAACTGTACCCATATCCCATTCTGGCCATCAACTCTTTAACTGTGTTGACTTTTAGGAGAGGTAATATTCATTGCATTCATCTTGAAAAGATAGTTTCACTAAGCAGACTCACAAACAGGAATTGAGAAGAATGAGAAAAGGGATGTGTGTGTGAAGAATTGCAAGTGACATTATCTGTCTGAACAATTGCCAGCTAATTTCAAACATCTATTTTTATTACCTTTCCATTTAATAATAATAATAATAACAACAACAACAACAACAACAGAGTTGGAAGGGACCTTGGAGGTCTTCTAGTCTAACCCCCTGCCCAGGCAGGAAACTCTATACCATTTCAGACAAATGGTTATCAAACATTTTCTTAAAAATTTCCAGTGTTGGAGCATTCACAACTTCTGCAGGCAAGTTGTTCCACTGATTAATTGTTCTAACTGTCAGGAAATTTCTCCTTAGTTCTAAGTTGCTTCTCTCCTTGATTAGTTTCCACCCATTGCTTCTTGTTCTACCCTCAGATGCTTTGGAGAATAGTTTGACTCCCTCTTCTTTGTGGCAACCTCTGAGATATTGGAACACTGCTTTCATGTCTCCCCTAGTCCTTCTTTTCATTAAACTAGGCATACCGAGTTCCTGCAACCGTTCTCCATATGTTTTAGCCTCCAGTCCCCTAATCATCTTTGTTGCTCTTCTCTGCACTCTTTCTAGAGTCTCAACTAGAGTCTCAACTAGAGTCTTTCTCAACATCTTTTTTACATCGTGGCGACCAGAACTGAATGCAATATTCCAAGTGTGGCCTTACTAAGGCATTATAAAGTGGTATTAACACTTCACGTGATCTTGATTCTATCCCTCTGTTTATGCAGCCCAGAACTGTGGTTTTTTTGGCAGCTGCTGCACACTGCTGGTATTAATGGAAAGCTCTCTTTTCTGCCTATTCCATTTATTAATCATTAATACCCCTTATTCATGTTTGCACAGTACAGTAGTATAAGAACATAATAATAATTTGCACATAATTTCCATGTGCACACATATTAATGTCCTGATTGATTAAAATGCTTATATTTTTAAATATTTGGGTTGCAATATATTTTTAAAAAAACACTTACTCAAACCTAATACTAAATAAAAAATAGAATCTATCCACAATCAAAATTATTAAGCTAGCATTGTTATTCTTCCACATTGCAGTACAAAGAAATAGTTCTCAACAAAAGCCAATGCACTGGGTTAGGACTATATAGTTAGAAAAGTTCTCACTATGGTTAGCAACTATCTTCTCTTTAGCCTTATAGCAACTCTTGACAGAGTTAGGTGATCCATAATGATTTTGCAGATACTTAGCTTGTAGCTTATTACGATATCCAAATCGGAGTCAATAGCATTTTACAGGGCATGCAGTTACAACTCCAGCGCTGAGTGTCAAGTGCATAAGGACTGAAAAATGACACAAGTCTCAGTCACTCTACAATTCTCAGGCAATTATACTTTCAGGTTTCTTAAAAGTTATTTCTGATTATGAAAACCCACCTGTAAGATGGACTGAAATACCAAATGACAAGATTGTTCTAAACCAGCTTTTTGTAACAGGAATCCTCATTTATTAGGAATAATTTCCATTACTCTTCAGTCATTTTGTTGGTTGGGTTTATAAACACCCTTATATTGGTCTTGAGTATGTAATGATGATAATTAATACCAAGTCCATATTATGAAGTTCTTAAGGTGGGAGAGAGAATACAATCATATCATTGCATTATGGTTTACACCAGGGGATTTCAAATTTCATCGCTACCGGTTTGCTCATGGGCGCACGCACGCGTGCATGTGCAGAATCGTCTGGGCAGGTGGGTGGAGCTTCCTGCCACTGCAGCTACTGGTTTACCCGATCTGGGGTGAACCGGTAGCAACCCACCACTGGTTCACACCTATTTTATATACATTTTGAGACAATATTCCACCTTTGTAGGGCACGTAGGAATTGGAACTACATGTTTACACTGCTGTCTCCATTGAGGGAGAGGAAAGAGAATAATTGACCTCCATCTCAAATGAGGGTTGCCATTTTTGAAAATGTACCCTCCGTAAGTGTTGTAACATTCTGTTCCAACCCATCGCTACATTATGCACAAGCAGAAAAAGAGTTGCAGCTATTTCCCATGCTTCAAAATGCAAGACTATGTGGAATATTTAGCTGTGCAGATCATCATACTAAAATTAAAACACCCTGGGTGTTTGGACGAATAGCACTGACAGAGTTTTGCCAATTTTTAAAATTGTTCAAGGCAGTTTTTAAAATAAATCAGTTCTAGAGGTGATATACTTCAGCCATAAAAAACTTTCAGTGCTGACTATACACAAGAAAAATATATTTTAGAATGGAAAATGTGGATTGATTATATTCAAAATAAGTATCAGATAAAAAAATATCGAATAGCATATGAGTAAATTTAGGAAATATTTTGTATTAGATATATTTTTGAGGGAGAGGGGAATTGAGAGTGTGATTATGTGTGGGGTGACTATAGATTATAATTTAGGAATTATTTTGGATTATGATTGTTAGTTTTGATACCCTGCATTTTGTTCTGGAAAGTCGGGGGGAGGGGTGGGGGTAAGGGGAGGAATTGGGGGTTGAGGGTAGAGGATGGAGTGATGGTTAATGTACAGGGATTATTGAAGATGTATAAATATAATTAATGTAGGGTCGGGTCTGCCCAGTTACCATTTTAGAATGGTGGGGAGGGAGAAAAGAGGAGAGAGTAGGAGGTAGGAAAGAGGAGAAGAGGAAGGAAGAGGGGTAGAAGAGGGAGAAGGAAGGTGTAGGGTGGAGGGAGGAGAGGATGTAGATAAGAGAAGGAGACGAAGATCTGGAAAGTAGAAGAAGGTAGAAGAGGGAAGAGTGTTAAAAAGGGGGGTGGTGACTGGGCAAGCCCGACTAATTGTATATAACTGTACATTGGATGAGCTGTTTGATATGATTGTAAAAATAAAACTTTTTTATGAAAAAAAAAACTTTCAGTGCTTATTCTGCTTTTAACTGTAGGCCAGGGAGCAGCTGGTATTCTCTGCCAGTACATGTAATACATGCAGCTGCGTGGGTGTCTTTTTTTTAACCTCTGCCTGATCACTAGTAAATTCTTTTTTTGCTATTCATGGCCAGAAGTGCCATGTGCCTTTTCTGAGCCCTTCTGAAAGAACAAGTGGAAAGGATCTCCACTTCATGCCAGTGGCTGCTTTGGGAAGGCTGTGGGGAATAACCTTTGCTATTTATAGATAATCCCATTTTAGAAAGGTCAAGCTTTAGAGTATATTTCTTTGAACCTTACTGTGGGAGGGGGAGAGAAATCACTGCTCACTTGATCTTAATAGTTATTTTCAAGTTGATAAAATGACATAAACTAAAGGCCAGGAAGACAAGGAACCACTGCAAAAGGATTAAGCAGCTGTTGTCTTATTTTGTGTCACAGATTTCAATGAATTTCTCTCTCACACATACAGCTTTTATAAGTGCTTGCTCTACCAGGTTAAGGCACTTAATTCACACATTGTGTGCTTTTGATAATGCTGCAGAGAGAACTGAATAACTTTGCTTATCACGCATGGCTTATTGAAGACAAGAGGTCATTATCAGCACACCAGCAAGCCAGAATCTCAAAATGGTCTGATGTATGCATGCTTTCTTATCTCTGGCAGAGAGAGAGAGAGAGAGAGAGAGAGAGAGAGCGCATTTCTCAGAACGACTCACACAAAGTCTACAAAGCCACACTGGATTAAGTCCAGTCTATACACATATATAAAAGTACACTTTAAAATAAAACCTGATAGGATGGTAATTCTCAATCAAGCTGTCAGTTCTTACATGGTATCTTCTATATATTTGGCCCAGGTAGCTTGACTAAGAACAAAAAGAAAACTATTGTACAAGTTAAATGGGATACTATGAAAGTCTCTCTAGTGACAAGACGGGAAGGCCAATTTCAGGGATGAAATCCAGCAGGTTCTGACAGGTTCTGGAGAACCAGTAGTGGAAATTTTGAGTAGTTCGGAGAACCAGCAAATACCACCTCTGGCTGGCCCCAGAGTGGGGTAGGAATGGAGATTTTGCAATATTCTTCCCCCAGGAGTGGGGAGGGAATGGAGGTTTTACAGTATCCTTCCCCTGCCATGCCCACCAAGCCACGCCCACAGAACCGGTAGTAAAAAAATTGGATTTCATCACTGGCCAGTTCTTATCCTTTTTTACTTTGGTTTCATAAAAAAGGAATAAAATGAACTTATTCTTGTCATAAAACAGATAGCCTGTTCCTAAATAGGTCTTCTTTGAACACTGTTGTTTCATTTGGGTGGTCAATGTTTCATGTAGCTCTGTGAGATGTAAGTAGTTATATTTTATATCATGCTCCTTAAAATGCTGAGGATAATTGGCCAATATTATATCTGTTGTTTACTGTAAAGGTAAGGGAAGCAGTTCTCCAATGAAATATTTTCTGAGATTGAATGTCCTTGTGAGACATTACACTATTATAAAAAGGCTAGTGCATAATAAATGTAATGTACATTCTCAATTGCATTATTAATTTGTGAAATAAGAATGTGAAATGTATATAAAATGCCAGGTAAGGGAATGGAATGCATTCGTTCTGAAGTGGCAATTTAAAGAAAGTATATCTACTTTTCTGAAAGACATAGATTCTTTTCAAGAATAGTCATTATTTGGACTTCAAAGAACATGATAACTCAATTTCTAAAGTATTACCAAACACTTTTTCAGATCATGATCCTGTGAGTTTTGGGTTATAAAAGAAAATCTAATTCTTTTAGATGGAAACCAAATAAAATATTGCTACCAAAAGAAGCAACAGTGGAGAATTATAAAAAGAAATTATTATTTTTCAATTTATTTAAGTAAAGCTATTAATTTAGTAATTGTTTGAGGTGCAAGTAATGTTTTTATTAGAGATTATACAACATAATAATAAACTTAAAAAGAAGAGTCAAGACAAAACACAAGCTATTCCAGATGAAATAAAGAGAAAGGGAGAAGAATGAAAGAAACTTCCAGAGTATTTCTCAACAAATTAAGCTTTTACAAAGACAATTATCTATGTTAACAGTAAGAGAAATGGAAAAAAAAATGAATTATGTAAAGCAAGTTTGTAAATAAACCAGGGAAGTAACTAACATATATATTTCGAGAAGAAAAATAAAAGGTAATGAAATTGAAATTACAAGAGGGAGAGGGTGTTTTAATGGACAAAGGCCATACAAAAAGCATTTCATCAATATTATTCCATTTTGTATAAAGGAAGTGACATCCCTCTAGAGAAAATAGATAAATATTCTAAAGAAACAAAATTTACCAAAGATCACAAGAGACAGATTATGAATGGACCTGTAATAGTACGAGAAGTTTTTCAAGCTATAAAAAAGAAAACAGAGCTTATTTTAATAATAACAATAATTTTATATTTTCATCGGTGCTTCAGTAATTTCATTTTTATGAAAGAAAATTCAGTGAGTCAGAATGTCCTCCAATGCTGACAATTTATCAGTAGCTTTTTGTTGTTGTTGTTGTTCCTATGGTAGCAGTAGGCTTTTAATGTATGATAGAAAAGAAAAGCTTCAAACCCCATTTATGTATCTTTGGAAACTAAGATACAATTAAGATGTCTCTGTTGTTACCCTTAATTTCTGCAATTTCTCAGTGGAGGATTTTTTAAAAATGTCATTATTGGTTTAATAGTATTTAATAATAAATACCAATATTTATTCAGGGGTTATGGATGGGCAGCACAGTGTTATTCAAAGACTAGCTCCTGTATGTGCTGATAGAGAAGGGGAGGTCCAGTCTGCAGTCCTTAATATGTGGGATACTGTAGGGTTCTGGAATCTCACCTCTCCTTTTAACATTATGCAAAGCCACTGGGTGAGTCCATCTGTCAGTTCAGAATAAGGAATCATCAATATACAGATTACACTGTTATATATCTCCACCTCCACCTGTTTGAGTGATGCCATAGTAGTCCTCTGTCAGCGTCTGGAGCAGTGGTGAAATCCAAATTTTTTTACTACTGATTCTGTGGGCATGGCTTGGTGGGCATGGCTTGGTGGATGCGACAGGAGAAGGATACTGCAAAATCTCCATTCCCATCCCACTTCAAGGGAAGGGTACTGAAAAATTCCCATTCCCTCCCTACTCCTGGGGGAAGGATATTGCAAAATCTCCATTCCCACCCCACTCTGGGGCCAGCCAGAGGTGCTATTTGCCGGTTCTCTGAACTACTCAAAATTTCTGCTACTGGTTCTCTGAACTGATCAAAATTTCCACTACTGGTTCTCCAGAACCTGTCAGAACCTGCTGGATTTCACCCCTGGTCTGAAGTCTGTGGGGATCTGAACAACAGACTTTAGTTCAACCCTTGTAAAACCAACTAGGTTTGGGTTTTAGGACCTCCTGGTTCTGGGAAGTTTCCACTTCTTGTTCTCAATGGGAGTTGCACTGTCTCCAAAAGATCCTGTGCACAATTCTTGCTTGGCTAGAGGGGTTTGTGCATTTATCTACCAGTAGTACCAATTTCAGGACCTGGAGGCCCTGTTCACAGTCACTCGTGCCTTAGTCACCTCCCAGTTGGAGTACTGCAACATGCTTTACATGGAGCTTCCCTGTAAAAATATTCATAGCAGAAATACGTTACTTTACGTTAGAAGCTTTAAAAGTTTTTAATTAAAATTATAAAGTATTCTGGAAAATAATCAGGTAATGTGACAACTATAAACTTAAGTTGGAGTTAGGAAATGGAAAGATCTGAGATTTTTATGCATATCATCAGCCTGATGATCTACACAGGCTGTTCTTTTTAAAAAAAGTGTCACCAGAAATGATCCTCTTTGAAATGCATCATTTCAATGCAGATATGTTTAACTACATTTAGTGTAATGGGAGAAAAATTCCAATATTAGTATTCCCAGAACAACCTTACAAATAGCTGTAGTTCCCAGTCATCTTTCATTGAATTTGATATTATCGTTTGCCAGACACAATGTATTTTTCTCATAAGTAAATACATATGCATCAGTGGTGGGTTTCAAATTTTTTTACTACCGGTTCTGTGGGCGTTGCTTGGTGGGCGTGGCGTTGCTTGGTGGGCGTGGCATGGCTTGGTGGGTGTGGTTTGGTGGGTGTGGTTTGATGGGCATGGCAGGGGAAGCCACGCCCGCCAAGGGTATACAGTATACAGGGTATACAGGTATACAGTATACACGGGATTCTGTAAAATCTCCATTCCCACCCCATTCCAGGGGAAGGTTACTGCAAAATCCCATTTCCTCCAGATCAGCTGGGACTGTGTCAACCTTGGGCCTGGTGGGACTAGAATCTGCAGTAATTGCAAGCAGCTGTGTTAATAACAGACTGTCTTACCAGTCTGAGTCACAGAGACCCTTTCCCTTTCTTCATATAGAAATATCTATATTTTTCAAGAATCTGAAGAAGACACATAATTTTGGGCCACAATTTACACACAGGCCATAAGTTATACGGATATATTGTAATATTGTTGGAGAAGTTAATTGAAATGTTCTTAGATAGCCAAGTGTAGCAGAATGACAGACAACATTTCCTTTATATACATGCATACATCAAATAAACAACAAAAAAATGGGATGCTGTCTTCATTATTTCATCGACAGGCATTAACAAAAAGCAGAAGCTGTCAAAGAGAAAATTAAAAGAGCCTTAAATGTTTGTTTTACAAAAATAAAGAAGAAGGATGATGAAGGTACTCTTTGTTAAGAATTTGTGCAGCTGTGTTTATGGAGCTTTGAAGTCCAGAAAAACATCACAAACAATTACCACACTCAATTCTACTGCATGTCAAACTCTACATTCGAGCCATCCTCCCTACCACCAACACCACATTCTGTAAATCTTGCAGCTAGGCTATATATTTTTAAATCCTAATTTAAATTAGCCACTTTAATTTGCATAAAATTCTAGATACACATTTGAATAAAGTAGAACCACGCATGCTGAGAAACTGAAAGCAAACCTACACGATTGTTGTGGCTTTTTATTTTAATTGTGAACTTCTGGATTTAAGCCTCCCACACAAGTAATGCAAGTGCTGTTAGAATTCAATGTCTCTTTGCTGGTGACTCAACAGAAAGCTTGGAACACTGAATTGCTTCTTAATAATCAGGTACACAGATGCAGGTCACACCAGCCTGCTACTTTCCCTGGATACTTTGCTTCTTACAGAAAGCTAAAAGCAAAGGGTTGAATGTATAAGCAATGTATTCCAAAAGATTCTTAAATCTTAAATATTTACAAATACATAGGCCATTGATAACAAATAGCAGAAGATAATGCTATAAGGTAAAGAATGTTTAAAATACTGGCAAACTTATTTTTTTTTTCTTTCTTAATTTGATTCACACTGAAGCTTCTCCAAAATCCCTGTACAGAGGCAAAGCAGCTCTACTTCACACTCTCAGATGTGGATACGAAATATATAAAAGTATATGAATAACTGTCCTCCCAATCTTTAAAATCTGCAGTTGCCTTCTTGCTTGCTCATATTGATAAGAGTTACCAATTAGTTGACAATAATCTGTTCTGCAATGGTCTCAATGAAGTTTAGTCCAGCCTTAAGAAAATTATAAAGATATTTATTTTCTGTAAATTAAGCAGGATTGGGCCTGATTAAAGCAACTTCATGGAAGATCTCAAGTTAATATTAGACTATGACTGAGAATTTGGGTGGGTAGGGAGGGAAGGTGATGGAAAACCATCTCTACAGACTGGTTAAGAAAATTTCATGGAACTTAGCTGTGAAATTTTCAGGAATCAGACTCAAGAACTTTCTTATTTTCTTTATCCATCTCGTAAGAGTTTATGGAAGTACAGTGGTTCATAGCTTTTATTACACTGAAACAGGAAGGTTATTTTATTATCACTGGCTTTTATTAATTTGTTAGTAATTGCTACTTTGTTTTTTTCTGTAAGCTACCATGGGAGTGTTTGTTGAAAAGTGAAAGCTCATAAATGTGTCTAGTTTTTAAAGGGGCAACTGAGATTCCTATATTTTTCTAAATTGTTTTTATAGAGTTGAACAAGTTACTCTTGGTTTAATCAAATGATTTTACTTGGAAAAACAAGGACTAAGTAATGTTTGACCAACAGGACACATGCAGCCCTGATCGCACGACAAAATTTCAACAGTGATTGCTAAAATTAAAAGTATGAATTGGTTTGATTTAGTGGCAGGTTGCTACCAGTTCTCCCTGGATTGGGAGAGCCGGTAGTGGAAATCTTGATATGAGAGCGAAGTGGTTCGCTCAAAACATCAGTTGGGCCCTCCTGGCCGCCCCTGCGCTATACCTACCTTTATTCCTTTGTTTTTAGTTCAGCTGTAAGGCACGGCAGAGTGGATTGCCATGCCTCAGCTGTTCATTTACTCAATGCGCTTGCGCAAAACACAACGTTGGCACGCTTAACCAGTGGTAAAACTGTTTAGAACCCACCACTGGTTTGATTTAAATGTTCTTATAAGGCAGGAGTGTCAAACTCTCAGTCCATGGGCCAGATACATCATGCACTGGCCATGCCCCTGCCCAATTTAGTGAAGGGGAAAAAAGTCCCGATCTATCACATGATGACGAGTTTGACACCCCTGTTAGAAGGTATCCATAATGTAACTTATTTTAAGGAGGTAATTTATGGCCCAGTATCAGAACAGAACTGCAAATGTGTAAACAAAGTAAGGCAAATGAAAATACAGGAGAGTTTCTCATTTTGAATATCCTCTTTCTTGGAATAGTCGCCAAATGTAATTTTTTTTCATTCCCCTAGGTATTCCTGTAACTTTTTAAATGCTCTGAATTTATTTCAAAGACTTCAATGGCTCAAGCCCACTCTCTTGTATTTGGTACAGATCTCCAAGGACCAATACACAGCTTTATTTTCTGAAGACCAACATGCTGATGAATGGATTAAACAGCTAATTGGAACTATCCATGTATCCAAAGGAGAGCAAGGGAAATATGATACCATGCACTTGGCATGCAACATAATTTAAAGCATTCACCTTTTCCAAACCCTGCAGTTCTGAAATAGTGTTGCTCAGACCCTGTATTTCTTTCCTATTTAACATAATGAAGAAATTAATATGACATTTAACATTGCACTTCTTTTTTCAGAAGAGTTTTGACTTTCATTAAATTGACTGTATTCCAAGAATTATCTTTTAGCTTATCCTTTTTCTATTTGCTTAGTAAACTGATTTTGGGACTTAATTCTAAATGAGTATAGGCTTCAGCATTAATCTGGACATTTCCAGTTGATTCTGTGAGATACCAGAATTTTCCCCCCCACCTCCATCGCCACCACTATAAAAACAGTGACAAAATTTATGCAACATTGCCAAATGTCTTGAGCTATAATGAACTTGAAAATTTTGCAGCATTTTTTTCCCAGAGGCATGCCCATAGCACCATATATCCAGTTTCTTTTACAAATTTGGATAATTTGTTACTTTATGGACCTATGATTTTACAAAAGGTGATCACATGACCCCAGGACACTGCAACGGTCATAAATATGAGTCAGTTGCCAAGTAGTTTGATCATGTGTTCATGGGGATGTTGCAATGGTCGTGTGAAAAATGGTGATAAGATACTTTTTTCTGTGTCATTGTAAATATGAATGGTCACTAAACAAACTGTTGTAAGTTGAGGACTACCTGTATATATATAAAATTATTCCTTTAATAAAACAAAAGAAAAAGAAAAGAAAAATACAAGAAGAAGAAAAGAAGAAAAATAAACTAAAACATTATATTTCATTTCCTTCCTTTCTTCCTCCCTTCCCTTCCCTTCCCCCCCCTCGTCCCTCCCTCCCTGCCTCTTTATTTTTAAATAAAAATCATTTCAAAGGGTCAATTTTTCCTGAGAGCAAATTTAAAATTCTTGTTTAATGACATCCAATTATATCTAGCTGGCTTTAATCCCGGAAATACAACCAAATTCCAACCATAACTAAAAATTTCCACAAGTGGTTTCAGTGGTTCTAAATAATGACTCTCTAGTAAAGCCTGTATTGATGCACATGCTATCTCATTTTTTTTTTAAAAACCTGTAAATTGAAAGTATGGGTAAAGGAACCCTTAAAAGTCTGGAAAATTAAGTCCTATGTCTCGATTTGCATAGGGAAAACCTTATAAATGTTACCATTTTATCAATATTTTAATAATTAACTTATTAATTAGTCAAAACCATCTTAACACACACATCACTCTTATAATGTATACCAGTTTTTTTTTCCTTCCCAGTATTTACCTGCAGGTTCAGGGTCTGCTTTTCTAGATCAACTGAATATTGATCCATTGGTTGTGACAGGAATTGATGACTGGCTTATCGTTGCTGCCTAATGCTTTAGACTGAGAGAGAGTGACTGGTCCAAAGTCATCTAACTGGCTTTCCTGCCTAAAGCACATCTATTAACAACCTCTGAGACCATATTATAAGTAATTGTGTTCTCTTCGCCAATGATGTTAAACTATTTAACACTACCAACAATGCGGCTACCCATCAAAAAGACCTTGACTTTGTGTCGGAATGGTCAAAAATTTGGCAACTCCAAATCTCAACCAACAAATGCTCTGTCTTACACATTGGAAAAAAGAATCAGAACATTAAATACAAGCTTGATGGACATGACCTTGTAGATGACCCTCACTCCGTCAAAGACCTTGGAGTTTTCATATCAAACGATCTAAGTGCCAAAGCTCACTGCAACTACATCGCCAAAAAGGCTTTAAGAGTTGTAAACCTAATCTTGTGTAGCTTCTTCTCCAAAAAGATTATACTACTAACTGGAGCATACAAAACATTTGCTACACCAATTCTCGATTACAGCTTGCCTGTCTGGAACCCATACCTCATTTCAGACATTAATACAATTGAGTGTCCAGAAATATTTTACAAGAAGAGTTCTCCACTCCTCTGATCACAACAAAATACCTTATGCCACCAGGCTTGAAATCCTGGGTTTATAAAATTTAGAACTCTGCTGCCTTCAGCATGACCTGAGTATAACTCATAAAATCATTTGCTACAATGTCCTTCCTGTTGAAGACTACTTCAGCTTCAACCACAACAATACATGAGCACACAATAGATTTAAACCTAAAGTGAACCACTCTAATCTTGATTGTAGAAAATATGACTTCAGTAACAGAGTTGTTAATGCCTGGAATGCACTACCTGACTCTGTGGTCTCTTCCCAAAATCCCCAAAGCTTTAACCAAAGACTATCTACTGTTGACCTCACCCCATTCCTAAGAGGTCTGTAAGGGGCGTGCATAAGAGCACCAGAGTGCCTACCGTTCCTGTCCTAATGTTCCCTTTGGTTGTATCCAATTTGTATGGTTATTTCATGCTTATACTTATATTAATTGTTGTGTTTGATAAATAAATAAACAAACAAACAAACAAACAAACAAATAAATAAATAAATAAATAAATAAATAATAATATAGTCTCCTGGTTTTTAGCTTGGTGTCTTAATCACTACACTAAGTTGGCTCAAATCTGTTATTCTGTATTAAAAGTTAAAACTATTCCCGTGTGTTTTTAAATGTTGCCATTTTGCTAGCTTTGAAATCTGTCCCCAGAACAGTTACATGGTGTAGATTGGAGTTTCTAATTATTAGAGTATATTATTCTTGATGTTTTGTCTGTAATCTACAAAGTAACAGCAGTAACAGCAACAACGAGAAAAATGACTTACAAAAATATGATGTATAATCTAAAACATTCATGAATTATAACTTGTTTGAGATATGATGGCTTTCACACTTTTTAAAAACTGAAATTTTCTATCACTAGTAACAATAACAATAATAAAGCCACAGACTTCATTAAGCCAATATAATATAGTTGTTGTATAAATATAATTTAATTATCCTTGGCTTAGGGTTTTGGATTCCACTTCTAATAGCAGATCAGAGTACAGCAAAATCTTATCCTTAGCTCTACTCTTATTTTGTAGACATTGGTTGATTCTTCATCATAGGACTCAGAGGGGTAACACAAAATGAATATTAATTCAGACCACTTTAAAAAATACATTTTATTTGACATCATAAAAGTACATAAACTGAAAGTGATTGTATTATTATCTTCTTTTTATTATTGTTTTCCTCATGCATAGGCACACTAAGTAGATTTATTATTGAGTTCTTAAGAGGCCAATTATTGTCTAGCTTACAAAATTCTAGGTTTAGGTCATCCCTAGAACACCCTTCATTTGTAAGCATTCATAGCAGTTGTGTACTGTATTTTTTCTCTGACTAATGTCAATGTGACTCTTTAATCAAGAACTATACAAGATATTTTTTAAAATCTGCAAAATGTAATGGATGCTTAGGCTACGGCTGGTTCCGTAAATTTTCAGGATACATGTTCAGTATATATTTTCTTCCCTGACATAATCCACAGGTACAATCTTAATTATATTCTGGAGTTACCTCTAGATGTCATCTCTGGGCTCCACATAGAGAACATTGTATTATTATATTAAGAGAGAGAGAAGGAGGGAAGGAAGGAGGGAGGGAAAACACCAGACTTACTGAATGTTTGTTTTTTCCACAACTATTCAGTCTTCCATTCTTCCCAACCAAGAAAACACAGAAAATAACAAGTAGCCCACAGTGTATAGCAGAAAAAGATCAATCACTCAGTCTGACAAAAATATACAAGGTGTTTTGCAGCATTGACAGTACAAGAATGTGCCAGAGTTTCAACATCCATGCAAGTTGTATATTATTGTAGTGCATTAATCTGAAACATAGATGTGGTGGATCTACAATTTACAACTAATATTTCCAATATGCAATGTATCCTAAAATACATTCCTAAAACTGTATTCAAGCTATGCATATATGTTTTGGAGATCAAATCTTAATGATGTTCATATTTCTGCATTTCTGAATAAATATGCATGTTGTTGTTAGTTGCGAAGTCATGTCCGACCCATCGTGACCCCATGGACAACTTTCCTTTAGTTGAAAAATGAACAATATTTTTAAATTAAGAGTATATTACCGATTTCATTATCATGTAAAAATAAATTGTCATTTCTTCACTCCACTTGGAGTATTTAGATGCAAAAAAAGTTGGGCTTCTATTCCATTAATAGTTGCACAGAGAAGGAGTTTCTGAAAGTACAACATGCATGACATGCTACATCTGTTAAGGTTCTATTTTCTACATAACTATTAAAGGGGCAGAAGACCTGTCCTTTCTGGCACTTGGCCATCCTAAATATATCTGTGTGGTGGTTTATAAATATTTAGATTTATTCAACCAAATGGCAGGGAAAAGAAACAATGAAGAATTTCAGCAACTTAGCTTCCCTTCTGATTCTCATGGAGTGTGCCAAATAGGGAACATTCTCAAGAAGCTAATGCAAAGCAGTAAGATTTGAAAAAACTCATATTAACTTCTACAGTATATATTGTCACTTCAAATATATTGTACATTGTCATATTCATTTTAATCTTTTAAGAAGCTATTTTTCTTTTATCCCTAAATAAATTTATTCTGAAGCTACAGACCCTTTTGCATGATTTTGGACCATATCTTGTGTGTAATGCTTACTATAGCATTCAAAAAGTGAATAAAGGACCATCCTAATCAAGATTTAACGAATTAAATACATGGAGCGGGGAACCTTCTTCCATCCAGATTTTTCCTTCCACAAATCACTTTAATAGTAAAACTACTTATGAGACAATGGGTCTTTGGTGCTATTTGAGCTTATTACTTTCTTGCAAACATTTCATTTTCCAAACTAGGTAACATCCTCAGTGCTGCTGGATCTTCTGGTTTAGCAGTCCCAGAATAAAAAAATAAAAAGAATCATCTACAACATACAATATAAGGACTGTAACAGCAGTGGTGGGTTTCAAAATTTTTTACTACCGGTTCTGTGGGCATGGCTTAGTGGGTGTGGCATTGCTTGGTGAGCGTGGCTTGGTGGGCATGGCTTGGTGGGCGTGGCAAAGGAAGGTTACTGCAAAATCCCCATTTCCCCCCGATCAGCTGAGATTTGGGAGGCAGAGAATAGATGGGAGTGGGGCCAGTCAGCATTTTTACTACCAGTTCTCCGAACTAATTTACCTTACAGATGACCCCCACCCTGTTAAAGACCTTGGAGTTTTCATATCAAATGATCTAAGTGCCAAAGCCCACTGCAACTACATAGCAAAAAAGGCTCTAAGAGTCTTAAACCTAACCTTGCGTAGCTTCTTTTCCAAAAACACTACACTACTAACCAGAGCATATAAAACATTTGCTAGGCCAATTCTTGAATACAGCTCACCTGTCTGGAACCCACACCACATTTCTGACATCAATACAATTGAACGTGTCCAGAAATATTTTACAAGAAGAGTTCTCCACTCCTCTGAAAACAACAAAATACCTTATCCCACCAGACTTGAAATCCTGGGTCTAGAAAATTTAGAACTCCGTCGCCTTCGACAAGACCTAAGTTTAACTCATAGAATCATCTATTGTAATGTCCTTCCTGTTAAAGACCACTTCAGCTGCAATTACAATAATATAAGAGCAACCAATAGATTTAAACTTAATGTTAATCGCTTCAATCTAGATTGCAGAAAATATGACTTCTGTAACAGAGTTATCAGTGCTTGGAACAATTACCTGACTCTGTGGTCTCTTCTCATAATCCCAAAAGCTTTAACCAAAAACTTTCTACTATTGACCTCACCCCATTCCTAAGAAGACTATAAGGGGCGTGCCTAAGAGCACAAACGTGCCTACCGTTCCTGTCCTATTGTTTTTTTATTCTTATACATATATGTTTATACTTCCTCATATTTCCTCATATATATGTTTATATACTATATAACCATTTTGTGTGATGCTTATGTATATTGTTGTGACAAAATAAATAAATAATAAATAAATAAATAAACTACTCAAAATTTCTGCTACCAGTTCTCCAGAACTGGTCAGAACCTGCTGAAACCCACCTTTGTGTAACAGCCACTATGTAGGACAAAAATCAGAAGACTAGCAGAGTGCATCAATGAACACCAACTTGCAGTCAGAAGAACATGATGACTCCTTAATTTCCTAAAACATGAACAGACTTAACCATCATTTTAGATGGGAAGCTGTGACCATCCTAGACCTAACCAGGTCCAAAAATGCTAGACAATTCATGGAAGCCCAGCAGTCTGACAAATCGGCCATCAGTAAGTATATAGACATAAGCAGCGTCTACATATCATTCAAAAAAGACATGCAACAAGCCAAAAAAGAGGAACAAATAGACACCAGCAAACAACACCCAGCGAAGCAGAGATTAACACCAAGATTAACATCAGACCAACAATCAAGAAGTAAACAATATCCTAATCAAGGAACCATCAAACAAGCCAACAATAAACAGGCCAATCAAAGAACTACCAAGACCACCCTCACTAACACTGACAGGGCAAGCCACTAGAATGATGTTTGATGACAGCAAACATTACTCCTTACCAGCAATGATGATGTTACCAATATTGGGTAATGAAACATCTGCAAGAAAACAACCAAGTTCAGAGAGCACCAAGGAGTCCTAATTTCAACCCTGAGCTTCAAATATTTTCATCTATTTATGAGGCATATGCTAAAGTTAAAAAAAATTAATTAGGTTTTGTAAAGTTAAAATTGTTTATGTTGACATTTTCAGTTTTATGAAAGAATATTCTACTCTTTCTGATGTAGAATTTTATTTTTATTCTTTTGCTATCACATGTTCTCAAAGCTTCATGTGTGTCCTACTGTGCCAATGTAAAGCAAAATTGACCCCTAGATTCAGTAATTGGCGGTACCATCTTTGGCTGCAATAATGGCAATCAAAGATTTCCTGCTGTATTTCTCAACCTTAGCAATTTTAAGACAATTTATAACTAATATTTCCAATATTCAATGTATCCTAAAATCCTAAGAAATTTAACTTTACTGCTAGCTGGGGAATTCTGGGAGTTAAAGTCCACATGTCTTAAAGTTGCCAAGTTAAGAAATACTGGCTTCCTGTAAATTACTCTCACATATTGTTATGAAGGCAAACTGTGGATGCTAGATGTTTTTCTGATTTTTTAATGGCTTGGAAAATTTTAGGTCCTGCTCTTAGCAGGATTTTAAAATCTTCTCCATGTCATGACTTTGCCCAACTGTGAATCAAGTTTGTTTGTTTGTTTGTTTGTTTGTTTGTTTGTTTGTTTGTCACAACAGTATATATAAGCATAAGCATGAAATAACTATACGATATATAAGCATAAGTATGTAATAACTATATGAAATTGGATACAATCAAAGGGAACATTAGGACAGGAATGGTAGGCACGTTGGTGCTGTTATGCACGCCCCTGACAGACCTCTTAGGAATGGGATGAGGTCAATAGCAGATAGTTTTTGGTTAAAACTTTGGGGATTTTGGGAAGAAACAACAGAGTCTGGTAGTGCATTCCAGGCATTAACAACTCTGTTACTGAAGTCATATTTTCTGCAATTAAGATTGAAGCTGTTCACATTAAGCTTAAATCTATTGTGTGCTTGTGTATTGTTGTGACTGAAACTGAAGTAGTCTTCAACAGGAAGGACATTGTAACAGATGATTCTATGAGTTAAACTCAGGTCATGTCGAAGGCGGCAGAGTTCTAAATTTTCTAAACCCAGGATTTCAAGTCTGGTGGCATAAGGTATTTTGTTGTGATCAGAGGAGTGGAGAACTCTTCTTGTAAAATATTTCTGGACACGCTCAATTGTATTAATGTCTGAAATGAGGTATGGGTTCCAGACAGGTGAGCTGTATTCAAGAATTGGTCTAGCAAATGTTTTATATGCTCTGGTTAGTAGTGTAGTGTTTCTGAAGAAGAAGCTACGCAATATTATGTTTACAACTCTTAAAGCCTTTTTTGCGATATAGTTGCAGTGAGCTTTGGCACTTAGATCATTTGATATGAAAACTCCAAGGTCTTTAACGGGGTGGGGGTCATCTACAAGGTAATGTCCATCAAGCTTGTATTTAGTGTTCTGATTCTTTTTTCCAATGTGTAAGATAGAGCATTTGCTGGTTAAGATTTGGAGTTGCCAAGTTTTTAACCATTCTGACACAAAGTCAAGGTCTTTTTGAAGGGTAGCTGTATTGTTGGTAGTGTTAAATAGTTTAACATCGTCAGCGAAGAGAACACAATTACTTATAATATGCTCACAGAGATTATTAATGTATAATATGAAGAGTGTTGATACAAGAACGTTGCCTTGGGGAATGCCGCTATTGACAGGAACAGGATTTGATAGGGCACTGCCTATTTTGACCACTTGTTGTCTGTTTGACAGGAACGCTCTTATCCAATTGTGGAGGGGTCCGGAGATGCCATAGGATTTTAGTTTTAGGAGAAGTTTGTCATGTACCACTGAGTCAAAAGCTTTACAGATGTCTATGTAAATTGCATCTATTGCTTTGCCCTAATCAAGATTTGTAGCTCATATGTTTTTGCAGTGAAGAAGTTGTAAATTACATGATAACTTTTTTCTGAAACCAAATTGTTTATTAGAGAGTAGGTTGTTTGTTTCTAGGTGGAGGGTAATGGATTGGTTGATAATTGATTCCATTACTTTTCAGGTGATGCAGCATAAACAGATTGGTCTGTAATTTTCAACTAGGCTGGGGTCTCCTTTTTTGAAGACAGGGATGACCGTGGCTAGTGACCAAAGTTTGGGAAGGGAGCTGGTTGTGAAAGCTTTTTCAAAGATTATGCTTAGGGTTCTGCTATATTAACGGAAAGTTTTTTTAAGAAGTATGCACATAGGCTTTCAGGTCCAATAGATAGAGATGGTTTCAGTTTGCGAAGGGCCTTTTCAACATTATCTTCTGTGAAATCTGTTTGTGTTAGGTCATTGTACTCATTGCTGGTATGACTGGGGAATGTTGGGTGTGAGCCATTACTGTTAACAAAGACTGAGCTGAACAATGTCTTAAAGAGGTTTGCTTTAACTGTTTCATCATTATATTCTTTGCCATTTAGTGGTGGCATGGATCTCGAGTCATTAAGTTTGTTGTTCACAATATTATAAAAAGAGAGAGAGAGATAAAGATATATATAGCTTCTTAAGAAAACCATTTATGGGTAATAAATAAATAAATAAATATGTTGTCTACATCAGAATTAGGTCACAAAAAAATGACAGCTTATACTTTTTGATCAAGTGAATGAGATACTGTCAGAAAACGGTGAAACTCCCTCTGTATTCAATATGGAAAAGAATATTTTTAATATATTTTTTCATGTATATCTTACAAAAGGAAATAAATCATTAGCACTGCTTTAGTTAGAACTATGGGGTTTTTTATGTTTTAAGCAATGTGTAATCTGAAATGTATAACTGTGATATCTTGATGCTTTTTTGAGTCTGGGTGCCTGCTTAGGTAAGATACATCTTCAAGCTACAGCCTTTGTGGGTTCTTTTGAGCACCGTAAATCACTCTAGTCTTATGATAATTGATGAAAGGAAAACTTAGTAAAACTTCCAAAACAGAAGACTATGTAAGAAATAAATGCCTGGTCTATCAGACAATTTTATTCATGTTTTAAGAAATTGGAAATTGAAATGTATAGAAATGGTGGAAGGGACAAGAGAAACTCAGTTTAGCATCCTATCCAATGCTAGCATCGTATCCTAAGGACATACAAGAAAATTCCAAATACATAGAAAATTGCAAATATTATGAGCATGCTACACTGACATAAATTAACCATAACCTCATATATTCTACTTACCATGATAGAAGCAACCTGAATTATAATAGAAGAAGGGTCTCCATAGCACTGTTATTTGATGCCCAAAGTAACTTCTTGTGCAATGGATGGTCATATAAATATGAAAAATAAGTAAATAAAATAGCACCAAGAATAAGTGCCACAGTCTTTATGTCTCTTCTATCTTCACTTACCAGTCAAAATAACTTTTGTCAAGGCAATGTTGTCATATACACAATGTAGGTTATACACAGGAATAACCTACAGTGCCTTTTCTCTGGGTCAGATGTATATGTACATAATAAAGTGAAGGCAACAATGACATCTGCAACTTCATCTCCCAAAGGATTTTAGCCTTGTAGAAGAGTATTTCCTGTGCATGCAGATGTTTTCAAGATCAGTCCAAATATCTTTAAGAAAAAGGTAAAAACTAATCCTGAAGAGGTGTGCCAATCTTTTTGACCACACTAGATAAATCAGTGATTTGCCTGAATAGAAGGCAGTTTTCTGGATTCCTCAAAGGGAATTTTTTATACTAACAAATGCTTAAAAAATATTTATCCCAAGGCATTAAAAACAACTTTTTAAAAATTGACAGAAGCCTAGAAATAATTCTTTTACCAAAGGGCAAACAAAACATGCAAAAGAAGTGATCCTATCAGCCACAAATATTATTCAAATCATCCAGTAATTGTATCAAAATTTAAGGTGATTTACTCTTCATGAGAGCTTTGTGATTCCCGTTGTGGCTCCAGAACTTTATCATGATGTACAGTATAGTACAGTACAGTACCAAACACGATAGCTTTGTATTAATGGTTGTTTTATGGACGGGGAGCACATGATAATATTCAAATAATGTAATGGTATGTGGAAATAACAGGGGACGAGGAGAAGAGATGCTGCCTAGGGAATGATCAGTTAAATAGTGAGGGTGGGGAGCCCACAGCTGAATAACAGGTAAAGAAATTAACTTAGAAAGTATTCTCCTTAACTTATCAAGTGAAAAAAGAGACAGTGGGAAATCTGTACTTTCAAATTTGCAAGATTCACTTAATGTAGCTTTACAATAAAGTAGAATTAGCTCATCTTGTCATGTTTCCTACTTGGGAGGATGACAAGTACAAACTAAAAAAAAAAACCTGGCCTCTGAGTAATGGTGACATAAGAGAACCAAAGAGATGGGTTTAAGTGTCATTCTTAGTTGAGAGAAATTTATATCATACTAGCTGATAACCTGGCGTTGCCCGGGTATTTATTTATTCCAATGCTGTTTTAGACAGGAAGAGCAAGAATTAAATTAGTTAAAAATGTTTTCCCTGTGCCCCCAGAAGCATCAAGTAAAATGATACCACCTTGTTTTGCTAGCTGATCCATGATCATTTGGTATGTTTTTTTCTGATCTTGATTTAGAAGGGGATGGAGAAGCGGCCGGGGCTGATTTTCTGGTGTCTCATAATCAAAGCTTTGTTGAAAATGTCTGGACCAAACGTAATTTCTAATGTTGGATTTTCCCCTTTACCAAAGGGAGCCCCTTTGCGGAATACTGTGAAGCCATTACCATGGCAACTTCACTCTGCTGTACAGTAGAAGCCATTTTAAGACAGTATGGTAGAAGCCATTTGAAGGCACACAATGCTGTATCTTAACAGAACACAAACCCCGAGAGAGGTGTCTTACCCCCACAGTATTTTTTTCCAGAGGGTAAGTCATCTGTGTACCAAGTTTGGTTGAAATTGGTCAAGGCATTCCAGAGTAATGCTGGAATATACACACACACACAGAGCCATCTTGGCGACGTTTCAACAAAGTCTCATTCGTCATCTTCAGGCTTCAGCTTCGTGCTTCTGGGAGAAATGTGTGATCGCAGCTGTTTCTTCCTTTTAACTGCTAGTGGGGGTTTGAACTGATTGGGTTCATGTTCGTGGTCGTGCTACATCTTTATAGTGGGTGTCAGTCTGCATATATGGATTGGAGGGGTTTGAAATGGCTAATATTGCAGCTGTGGTCTGGCTTCTGGTCCTTGGTCGTGCTTCATGATACCTCCCGCCTACCAGCCATTTGGAAACCTGCCCTTATCGACAAACGAGTCCCTAACACGAGTAATGACACCAGACACACACTCACAAGGTCCACACAGGATGTCACCGCCACACATCCACCCAGAAAGCAGACCCAAACCCACACTGATCATGAAGCACGACCAAGGACCAGAAGCCAGACTGCAGCTGCAACATTAGCCATTTCAAACCCCTCCAATCCATACATGCAGCAGACTGACACCCACTATGAAGATGTAGCACGAACACGAAGCCAAACAACAGCAATGCAGCTCACCAGCTCAAATCCCCCTGCAACTCAGACTAATCTGAGCACAACCAAGCCCCCACCCAAAGAGGACACACCCCCAGCCAATCAGAGCACAAAAAAACCCCAATCCATCAGAGCACAGCCAAGCTCCCACCCAATCAGTTCAAACCCACACTAGCAGTTAAAAGGAAGAAACTTCGTCAAAACGTCGCCAAGACACTTCCAATTTTACGCGGGAGAAAACCCGAATAACCAAAGACCTACATATATATATATATATATACTTATATATATATATATATATATATATATATATATATATATATATATATATATATATATATATATATATATGTTTTCTGAGGTTTTCACGGTGTTTGTATATAGGTCTTTGTTGTTGGGTTTCTCCGTAAATTGGAAGTGTCTTGGCGTGCTCCCAGAAGCACGTGAAGCCTGAAGATGACGAATGAGACTTCGTCGAAACGTCGCCAAGACACTTCCAATTTTACACGGGAGAAAACCCGAACAACCAAAGACCTATATATATATATATATATATATATATATATATATATATATATATATATAAAGACAAGACTTATCTTTATACTGTGTCTATTTATCATCTATCAAGAGAATTCAAAGAAATTTGAAAAATCCACAAAAAATAAAATCTGCTACCCAGCATGTTTTATTATAAAGCAATGTAGTAGATATGTCTATGTCTATATGTTCTTAGGATGTACAATAATTGCATGACGAATTCCTCACAGCTAATGTTATGACAATAAAAGGCCTTCATTTACATTGAATAACTAAAAACTTAATGTATCTATATGGTTATTTGAGAAAATGGTTCAAGAGTATTTCCTTTTTTGTGGCAATAACAACTTGAATCAATGTGTTTCATTAGACAAATTGCCACAATCATATGCTTACTCTTACAATCACAGGAGAACTATTGATTTTTTCCAACATACATTGTTTTTTGTTAGAGTGAATACTGTGTCTCAAATCATGATGCAAATGCTGAACACAACATGGAGGGAATTCAGTAAGAGGGTGGCAGCAGTGAAAAATAAGTCAAATTTGTGTACATCTGGACTAAATTAAGTTACAAAGGAAGATTATTAGAACAATATACTCCTTTCAGCTCTACAGTGTATGGGGATTACTGCATATGGCCTGGCATTTTCAACAGACGGAAATGAATTGAGACAAAAGGAGAAGTTAGATCTATTTAATTTGTGAACTGAGGACCTGTATAACAAATTTGCTCAAACTGGAGGGCCTGGCTGTAATATAATTTTTTTTAGATATTGTTGTGGTCCGCCAGCAGCCTGCGGAGCAACAGAGTCAGACAGCGATGAGGCTGAGGTTGAGGCCAGGGCCAGTGGGGAGAAAGGTGCAGAGTCCAGAGCCTCCAGAGACTGATAGTAGTGAGGCAGAGGAACAGGAGGACACTGTTCCTAATCAGTGGTGGGTTGCTCCCGGTTCGCTCCGGTTCTGGTGAGCCGGTAGTAAAAAACTGCTGGCGTTTGGAGAACCGGTAGTAACTGGCTGACCATGCCTCCAAACCGGTTCCCCGATCATCAGAGGTTTGGATTTTTTTACTTTTAAAAGCGTGTTTTCTTCAGCCAAAAAAAGGCTTTTAAAAGTAAAAAAAAAAACCTTTGATGACCGTGGGGCTGAGCAGGGATCATCAGAACCCTTTAAAAGTTTTTTTTTTTTTACAACCTCTTCGGCCGAAGAGGTTGTTAAAACAAAAGGTTTTAAAAGGCTCCTCTAGCGATCCCAGCTGAGTTAAGAGGTTCTGGGCTGCTATTAAGCAACTTCAGCTGGGATCATCAGAGGAGCCTTTTAAAATCTTTTTTTTCCTCTGGCCCACCCAATTCCCCCTCCCCACTTACATAATTACTGCTCCTTTCGGGCTTGCTTTCCTTCGGCTTCTGCAATCAGTTGCATCAGCTAGCAACTGAATCTGCCTGCCTGCCTGCAATCCACCTCCTCAGTGCCTTTGCTGGCTGAGGAATTCTGGGAGTTGAAGTCTACAAACCTTAAAGTTTCTGAGGTTGGAGACCCCGATCTAAAATATATAAATAAAATAAAATAATAAAATATTTGTGCAGTTTTCTGAGATTTGGTGTGTTTCTGTAGTGTTTCACTCTAACTACACAAACACATAAAATCTCACAAAGCTGTATGTGGCATTTTGTGTGTGTGTGTGTGAGTGAGTGAGTCAGTTGTGTTGTGTTGTGTGTGTGTAAAGTGTGAAAGTTGGTTTTTGAGCTTTTTGTGAGTGTGTGAGATTCCTGCTTATTGCAGGGGCCATTTTGGGTGAAGTGCAGCTGCTTTTACATTGTGTGTGAGTCTGTTGTGTTGTGTATCTGTGTGTGTGTCTGTGTGTGTGTCACTTTGCAAGGACTTGAAGGCAGCTCCTCTGAGGAAAAGAGGAGGCGGCGAAGCTCTGGCTATCCCGCGGGAGAAATCATCCTGTCTCTGCAGCATTGATCATGTGACTGAGTGGGCGTGGCCAACTTGATGTCACTCACACCAAGGTGCCGCCCACCTTGCCCTGAGTGACTTCAAGTTGGCCACACCCACTCAGTCACATGACCACCAAGCCATAACCACCAAGCCATGCCCACCAAATAAGCCACGCCCACAGAACAGGTAGTAAAAAAATTTGGAACCCACCCCTGTTCCTAATGCACACATGAGAAGAGCTGTCAGAAGGCAAGAGCAGCTCAAGCAAAGAAGACGACTCAGGAGTAGGGCCAAGAGATGATTGGCCCTTCCCATAAGGCTTAAAACAGACCAGCAACGGTGTTTCGGTTTTGCCAGGAAACAACGTTGGTAGCTTCGTCTTCTGCTTCGTCTATGTCTTGCATTTATTTTTGTGACTTCTGAACATTTGCCAAGAAAGGCCTTTGGTAGTTTGTCTAATTGGACTAAGGTTGGTGATAGGACTGAGGAATTTGTGTTGGGAGGAATTTGTTTTAATTTAGTTGAACTACACTGAGAATGAAGTAATTCTCAGCTGTTCGAATAAAGTTTTTTTGTTTGTTTCACGGACTGAGTTTCCTACTATCTACTTGGCCCTGGGTCACAACAGATATCAGAAGTAAACTTTCAAAAGCTGGATTTCCTTCTTCAGCACCCATTAGAAATGCTTGAAAATACACACACACACACATACACACAAAGGCTACAAAATGAAGTGGCCTTTAGTGAGTGCCAAACTAACTGATTATTATAAATTTAAGACCAAGAGTTACGTCAGTGACCTTAGAGGAACTTTCAGTAAAGGATCTTGTGTAATGATTTCAGTCAGAAAAAGAAAAGTGAAATGGATTTTTGAGACATGTCAAGACTACTAATCCTTATTTCTGAAATCTACAGTGTGAATTATCTGCAATCATTGATTTTCTGTTGAATATCTGGCTAAAAGGCCTGTCTTTTCAAGAAACCAAAACGAATGAAAAAACTTTCAAGCAAGTTTGCCAATATCTATCTGCCTCCTGCTAAAACTGGCCTATATCCCCAAATCTAAATCTATCTTTGTCATGATATATTATTATTCTGTGACATCTCTCTAGACTGCTTTTCAACCAATTCAGGATAATGATACTAGAAGATCTGAAAAATGATCATATGTATAATCCACAATTAATATACTGTAGCTGAAAAACCTTCCCAGTTAACTGTCTAAAAGGCAAACCAAGAAGATTTACGTGTCACAGTAAAAAAAATCTAATTTTACTTACAAGGCTTTCTATCATACCAACAAGAAAAAGAAAAGCTGGAAATGCACAGGAGGAGAACAAGAAAGATTGTGCATAAGAGCACAATCGTGCCTACTGTTCCTGTCCTATTGTTTCCTCTCGTTATATCCAATTAATATAGTTATTACATGCTCATACATATATATTCTTATATATTGTATAATTATTTCATGCTTATGCTTATATATACACTGTGTGACAAAATAAATAAATAAATAAATAAATAAATCAATCAATCAATCAATCAATCAATCAATCAATCTACAAGAATTCTATGATAAGATTTGCTACAGCAAGAAGCCAATAGCAACTAATGCCTAGACGTTCTGGTTCAGATAAATTCTTGTTCAGATTTCAACTTTTTCAGTGTTGTTTGAGTAAAAGTACATTCCGAGTACATAATAAAGAATATTTAGTCTTCTGCATTTGGGACATGTAAACATGTGAAGTATAAAATATCACACAGTAGTAATTTACAGGGTTTTTAATGTTTTAGAGACTTATAACTGCATCATCCCAATGGAAAAAAATCACTTGAAAGAATATGCAATTATGTACAATAACATAAATCCAAAAGTGAACTGGAGAAAACAGAATAGATGCAAGTATCTGTAGAAAGCATTAGCAAATTTTGTATATGCTTATCTTTGATATTAATCACACCAATCCAGAAGTTTCTTGTGATGTTTTATTGAGATTGTATTCCCACTTTTCAGAGTGGCACAATACTGGCCATTTGGGTAAAATCCACATTGTTCGAGACATTTTCAATAAAGATGTTGTAGTTGTCTATAAGATTTCATTCAACTTCATATTCATAAAAGAAGAATCAGAACATTACAACAACTTAATAATCATATGAAATTTCTATGAGATAGTCATGTTTTGTCATTATTTGAATTATAACAGCAAACAGCATAAAACAGAGCCATTTGTCTAACTACTTTATATTTTCTTAAATGTAATACTATTTTATTCAACATCCTAGAACTGAGCTAAGAAACTGCTTACAGATACTAACATAATGTGATAGCATTCTTACTAAGAACAGCATCAAACTATCCATGCTTTCATGATTTTAAAAGATTCACTTTTGTGACAGGGTCATTTTAGTGCAGATTTTTTTTTAGTAAGAAAGTGAAAGCATTGAATGAAGTAATGAGAAATGACACTTGCCAGCCAACTGTCTTTTTTGAACCTGAAGTAATGCAATAAAAGGACACTTAAGCAAATTCTAGCAATAAAAATTACAATATTGCCTCGCACTTTTTTCTCTGTTAGTTTGATTATGTAACAAAACTATCTTTAATGGAGAGGAGAGGGGAGGGGAGGGGAGGGGAGGGGAGAAGAGGAGACCGGAGAGGAGAGATGATTATTAACAATGATTGTCTGTTAATGAAAATGTAAGCGATTCCAATTTTTATTATTTCTTTTCTATTATTGCATAAATCTGAATGTTACTATCCTCTAAACCAGCGATTCTCAACCTGTGGGTCGGGACCCTGTTGGGGGTCGAATGACGATTTGCCAGGGGTTGCCTAAGACCATCGGAAATATGGGAAGTATACTTGCGAGTCGAAGAATTGCGCTCCAATGGTTGACTCCACAAGCCAGCTGCAGGCTCTTCAAATCGCTAGCCAAATTCGGCTTCAGGCGTGATGAATTAAAAAAGAGAGAAATCTTTGCTCTGATGTCTCCCTCTCAAGCCTGCTGCAATCACTCCCAATCACTAGCCTAATCTGGCTTCAGGCGCGATAAACTTAATAGGGGAGGAGTCTCCACTTTAATGCCTCCGTCCTCAAGGCAATCGCAAGCAGTTCAGATCGCTAGCTAATACGGCTTCAGGCGCGATAAATTCAAAACAAAAATAATTTTATGATTGGGGTCGCCACATTGTGGGGAATTGTATTAAAGGGGTCGCCACATCGTGGGGAATTGTATTAAAGGGGTCGCAGCACTATAAAGGTTGAGAACCACTGCTCTAAACCTATGCTATAGATATTTATTTTTCAAAAGCGGGGTTATCCTTGGGTACAAAAAGAAAACTGGAGCTACGTCAGCCTTTATTGTTTTTCATATTGTGTCACAAGATCAACTTCTGGTTTTAACAAATTCAGTCCATTGTTTCTTAAAACTCCAAATATATTTAGAATGAATCCATTAATTTAAACTACAGCCTTTACCAAAGTTTTAGCTACATTATAACATAAGAAGTAAAAGAATTCGGCAACTGGATCTAATTTACATTTTCTCATTCATTTTTCTTTGCTTTAAAGCACAAAAAAAAAGCCCTGTATATTTTTGTCGGCTTATGTGTGACTGCACACTGTCCTATTTAATCTAAGATTTTGGCAGCTCATAAGGCATAAAACAACAATATAATGTAACAAAACCAATAACTGCATGAAGTAGAGGCCATATGAAATAATTAGCTTGTCTGTACTACTTGTCTGAGAAAATTGTGACTCAGAAAACACAAAAGAAACATTACCTGAAACCTTCTCCCCTTGGTATCTCATCTACGATGCTGGGTATTCAGAACTTTCTGCATTTAATAACCAGAGAAATTATAGATAACTGCAAACTAAAAACTACAATGAAATACTAATGGAACCAGAAGGGAATCTGTCACTAAAACTGCCACAATGCTTCACTACGGTATCATTCTATCTGAGTTCCACACCATGTTATATTTCCATAAGATACAGTGGTGCATCTTCATAACTATTTGCCATATGTTACATATATGTGTATTATTCCTTGATACAATTAGCCCAATCAGATTGCATATAGCAAAATTGGTGGTTTTTTTTTTAATATTTTCCTAATAGAAATCTCTAAAAACTTCTGCCCAGAAATACTGTATATATAATATACCAAGTTTTAGCCAAACATTTTCAGGAGTTTCAGTACAATAAGATGTTGGAATATTCCCGCTGCACATCTTTTATGGCTGCAAAACAATGATTATGACAGGAGAGTGTCCAGGGCAAACTCCTAAAAGCAATGAATATGACTTCAGTCTGAGTCTTGCTGAACCACACTGTCAACACGGCAATTTTATCCATTATACAATTAATGCAGGTTAACAGAGTTGGAAGGGACCTTATAGGTCATCTAGTCCAACCCCCCACCCAAGCAAGAGACCCTACATCATTTCTGATAAATGGCAATCCAATGTCTTCTTGAAAGCCTCAAGTGATGAAGCTCCCACAACTTCTGAAGGCAAGCAGTTCCATTGGTTGATCGTTCTCACTGTCAGAAAATTTCTCTTTATTTCTAGGTTGAATCTCTCCTTGATCAGTTTCCATCCATTGCTCCTTGTCTGGCCTTTGAGTGCCTTGGAAAATAGCTTGATCCCTTCCTCTCTGTGGCAGGCCCTGAAATATTGGAACACTGATATTATATTTTCCCTGATCCTTATCTTCACTAGATGAGCCATGCCCAGTTCCTACAACCATTCTTCATGTTTTAGACTCCAGTCCCCTAATCATCCTAGTTGCTCTTTTCTGCACTTTTTCTAGAGTCTCAACATCTTTTATAGTGTGGTGACCAAAACTGGATGCAGTATTCTAGGTGTGGTCTTACTAAAGCTTTATAGAGTGGTTGCCAGGCCTGGAAACCATCTTGAGCATTGGATCTTCAGGCCTGCCACATTTAATGCTTTGGGAAGCTGGGAGGGGGGAGTGTATGGAGCTGGAGAGATATGTAGTCAAAATAACATTCCTTTCTCTGAGAGTCAAGGCCACTTTGCCCTGCACCTGGAGGGGTCTGACTGGGAGGCATCTCCAGCTGGGACAGTACATTGATTGGACAATGTGATGAACATGTGGGTGCAGGGCAGGGACTTGGACTTTCTTTTGGGTGGAAAAAACTTAGAAGCTTTCAGATTCAGGTTTTCCCAGATGTGCCGATATGACATCTCTAATAAAATGGAACTTTGAGGAAACTCAAGCCTCAGAGTTTTCTTTTGTTGGGGGTGTTACTTGGAACCCTGACCACCTGACAGTGATATTAGTACCTGGCTTGATCTTGATTGTATCTCTCTGTTAATGCCCTTTAGGATTACATTGGCTTTTTTGGCTGTCACTGCTGGCTCGTATTTAACTGGTTGTCCACTAAGACTCCAAGATAAACCCTTTCCCCCCCAAAATAAGACATCCCCTGATAATAAGCCCAATTGGGCTTTTGAGCACATGGCAATAAGGCCAAGCACTTATTTCAGGGTTCAAAAAAATATAAGACAGGGTCTTATTTTCGGGAAAACATGGGTATTATAAACTTGGATTATAAGCCTCATGTTGATATTTAGGTAAGTGACTAATTAGCATGATAACCAATGATTGGATTGTTCACATTGGATAAAACAATTTCTGATTTTCCAAATTGTGATTTTAAAAAATCTATCATTTAGCCAATCCAACTCTAAGATGTGTGTGTGTGTGTGTGTGTGTGTGTGTGTGTGTGTGTGTGAGAGAGAGAGAGAGAGAGAGAGAGAGAGAAAGAGAGATAAATAAATAAATAAAAAAATAAAAAAATAAAAAAAATATATGGATTATAATAATGAAGAAATGACTGCTAAAAGGAAATCTCAATTAAATATTTTCTGAAATATTTAACCAGAGGGCAAAAAGTCATTTATTAATAAAATGTTTCATATTAATTACTGTCAGAACAGAAGGGAAAGCTGGAGTGAGATATAAAACTATTTTTCATATTGGAGAAAGAATAAAGGGGAGAAAAGCTCTGATTTCAATAAAGATTGCTTTTATAACTCCTTATTCATTTATAAATGACTTATATTACAGTATTTTGCCTCCTTTCAATCATTACTAGAAACATCTAGGATTTCATTATGACTTTGTAGTGAGAATCTATTGAATTAAATATGAAAATGTCAGAAATGTCTTCTAAACAAAGTGCCTATGGAAAAAGGGTAAATTGATTTAATGCTGAACATTTAATCAAAGGGTTCTCAATCTATTTTGCCAATGGATGTGTTTAGAATGTTGTAAGCTTGTCATGAGCTTTTCCTCCAAAAAAATTCTCATGAGACAAGCAGAAATCCTGGGTTCCAGGCAGGGGTGAAATCTACTTACCTTCCCTACCATTCAGAAGTGCACACACACTTCCCCCATCACTACTTTGCATATCTCAAGGCAGCCAAGTCATACCACTGTAGTTTCATAGCAAAATGTTGATCTTTGGTGGTGTACACTTCTTTCCAATTCTGGTTGTTAAAAGTTTTAAAACTATAATAACAGGTTCAGATGACAACTTGATTAAGAAACTGTATGGATACTTATTAGAGGTGAAATTGGAGGAAGAACAAGTAAAAGAGACAATGATTGCTTGGGGAAAGAATTTTGGCCATGGGATAGATTTAGAGGCTTGGCAGAAAATGACAATGTCTACAGCATTTAAAGAGAATTTGTATAAGATGTTTTACAGGTGGCATTTACCCCCGACAAGAATTGCTAGAATGTTCAAAGACAAATCTGAAAAATGCTGGAAATGTCATCAGACACCTGGATCATACTACCACATGTGGTGGACATGTGTCGAAGCGAAAAGATATTGGACTAAAATACACACATGGTTGGAAAAAATGATCAAAAAGCATATTGACTTTAAACCAGAAGTCTTTCTGTTGGGAATTATACCTGAGATATATACTAGAGATATAAAATATTTGATTGTGAACATTACTACAGCAGCTAGGATTGTGTTTGCTAAAAATTGAAAAAATGAGAAATTACGTTCGCAAGATGAAATAATTAGAAAAATGATGGAATGTGCAGAGATGAGTAAGTTAACATTTGAAACTAGAGAGCAAGAAGATAAGCAATACTATAAAAGATGGGACTTATTTTATAATTGGTTAGATGGAAAGATATGTCAGTAACGATAAATATAAGATATATGTATGAAAGAGATGTTTATTCTGTGAATGCACAGGAAGATATGCTAACACCCATGCAGCACATTGTAATGAAATTGATTTGATGAGTTTTCTTTTTTTATATTTAAAATAAATAAAAAAAATTCCAAAAAAAAGTTTTAAAATTATTGTTTGGCAAATTCATTTTAGATCTCTGTTGCTTATGTGGGAAGGACATGTAGGGCAATGATAATGTGGTACCCAGAATTCCTGTTTTGCTGGAGAGGTTGGGTAAGAGAAGAACTGATCTCTTCTAGATTTAAAGACTCTGTAGCACCCTTTAAGTGCATATAGTCAAGGCTATGGTTTTCCCAGTTGCAGTGTATGGCTGTGAAAGTTGGACCATAAGAAAAGCTGAGCGCCAAAGAATTGATGCCTTTGAACTCTGGTGCTGGAGAAGACTCCTACGAGTCTTTTGGACTGCAAGGTGATCAAACCAGACAGTCCTAAAGGAGATCAACCCTGACTGCTCTTTAGAAGGCCAGATCCTGAAAATGAAACTGAAATACTTTGGCCACTTAATGAAAAGGAAGGACTCACTGGAGAAGAGCCTAATAGTGAGAAAGATTGAGGGCAAAAGAAGAATGGGACGACAGAGAATGAGATGGCTGGATGGAGTCACTGAAGCAGTAGGCGTGAAATGGACTTAAATGAACTCCAGAGGATGGTAGAGGACAGGAAGGTCTGGAGGAACATTGTCCATGGGGTCGTGATGGGTCGGACATGACTTCGCAAGTAACAACAACAATATCTAATAGCACCACCACTTCTGAGTGGAGAAATAAATGTGTAAAGTTGAGTAAGTTTGCTCCCTGGAAGAAAAACCCAGAGAGGCATTAACAAACAATAATAAGCACCAGCTGAGTCTACTTGGAACGTTATAAGACATGGACAAGACTGAGTGTAGCTGGAGAAAAACTGGTTTGTCCAGCAGAAATGCAGAAAATGGGAGAATGAAAAGATAGTAAGATCAAAGGCAGTCAGTGCCATACAATTACTAAATCTAAAGAACTGTCAAATCCAGTCTCTAAAAGAAACACCAAACAATTTAGTTCTATGTCCAAAAGTGGTTTGAGTTCAAAATGCAGTTGAGGCACAAGTAAGGATAAAGAAAGCCAAGTATTTATGGTTGTGGGTTCTGGCTATACAAAGTAATTCATGCTGAAATAAATGTTACCTTCAAGCTTATGTTATATATTCTATAGCTTATGCTGCTTTTTTATAATCTCATCTCATTCTTATAGTTATAGGCCAGCATAAGCCACAAAACAAAAAAGAAATATGTACAATAGAGGAAATACCAATGTAAAATCAGTAAATTATTCAACAAACAAAGATAGCGATTTCATTAGGAAGCTGATTGGATTGTTTTGATTACCTATTGATCAACTGTGCACAAAAACAAATTTACAATCGTTAGATCTATACACGGAGGAAAAAGTACATAAAACGAATCAGAGCTACCATGTTCTCTAGAAATAATTAAACTAATAGAAATAATTTGAATAGGGTATATCTGAAATATAAGCAACACAAAAGAGATTGTTTCATTGTTTCTCTCAAGACATAGATAAATGGAATATTTTAATATCTATAGTATCTTTAAGAAGTGCTGATGGTGAAAATTAACCAGATGCAAAAGATTAAAAAAGAAAATACGTGTTGATGCAAGGTGTTTCCTATAACCTCAAAGATTAAAGTAATTAAGACCCATTGTATATCTCATAGTGCATTTTATTACATAAAATCCCAGAAAAATATTTTTTTAAAAAAAAATACCTCAAGAGAGAACACTATGACAAGAGGTTTCATTCAGTAACACTTTAAGTGGCCGCCCTCTCTCAGAAATTGTTTTTTCTTTATTCTAACTCCCAGAAATGCTATCTCTGCCAGGGTAGCAACCTCTACAGTGAGTCATTGCTTTGTTGCTCAAATTCATGTGACAGTGGTAGCACAATCTGAGGCTCTAATCTAATAGATTAGAATGTAGAGTCTGCAAGTGTAGATCAAATCTCCTGTTTATTTAAGCTGTATTTTTTACCTATTGATTTTTTTTTAAATGGTTCTGTCCACATTATCAAACAGGCTGACTTTCAGTCTCCTGGAAGACAATGCCTTGGCCTAAAGAAGTACAATAGCTTCTGACACTTCCAGAGATGACAAACAGGCCAGCTCTGAGCAGAGTTCAGTACAATCTGAATTGGCATAAAGGCCTGACACTGTAGAAACATTTTTGCAGCTTTTGAGTGTACGTTTATTGCCAAGATTACATGAATACAGCTCATCTCTTGGCAAGGACGGAATATTTTGTAAAAGGATGCGTGGGGTGGAGATGTGAGTGGCTGAGCAGCTCCTTGGCTTGGTTTCATAAACAGGACTGACAAATATATGTTTCAGCTCAGACGGAAACTGATATTGCAAAATCCTACCCTCCCTATCTAAAGCTTTGCTTGGGTTTTACAGGGAATTTCACTTTGTATGTGCCCTTATTCACTTCTCCAGAGGTCACATAAGGCTTAGGACAACTGGCAGTATACTTCACAGGCTCACACGAACCTGTAACTTAACAAACAAACGAAACCCATTTTTTAAATTTCATTGGTCTTTCTAATACATTTTCCATAACAATTGGAAAACTGTAATGCATGACATACATGGTGTGTTGTATAACTGTTCTTCATATAATTTCAAAATCAAATATAATTATTTTAGAGGACAGTAGGGAATCTCTGTTTCTCTGGATGTTGCTGAAAGACTGCTGCCACCTTTCTTATAATTATCCCCCAGTTACAGTAGTAGAAAGAATGGATGCTTTTACAATCTACCATCAACTGGCCCCATTCACTTGTTTATGATAGAAAACAAATTTGAAATGCAGTAAATAACATACCATAATAATTCTTAAGTAGCAGCATTTTCATGCGTTATTTCACAAAATATACATTTTAAATCATAATTCAGTTTTCTGCTTTGGGATGTTCATGGCCTTAGCAAGGCTTAGTTCTACGTAAGCATGATTAGAGCTATATATAGCGTTGATACAACCTAATGTCTGCCAGATGAGTGGATAACTTCCCATTATCCTGAATGTTCACATAGATAAAGGCAGAAGTTCAGTGACATTGCAGGCATGATCTTGACTTGTTTTACCATTCCTTAAAAATGCCTCTGCCAACTCCAACATGGCCAATTACTGAAGTTGCCTGGGGAGAGAAGTTATGAGAGCTGAAGCCTCTGCTTTTACGGTTGCATAATATGATATAAATTTTCAAATATGCATATGAATCTGATATGCACAACTAATTTATCATGCAGTGTTTCTTTCATAATATAACAACATGTCTATTGAAAAGAAGACAACTCCTGAGCAGCTAAAGTATTGCCTAGATGCTAGGAATGCAGTAGATTCTTAACTTTAGTATCTGCTGTTATACTTCAATTCCATTTACCATGAATTATTTCAGCCTTCATTAATTACTTACCGGAGACAGAAACATACATACTGTATTCTCATAGCTGGTATAATTAAACAAGACTGAACAGGTTATGAATCTGTTCAACAGGTTGTGCAACTAATGCACGTGGCACTCCAGTAACTATGAATCAGTTCTACTGCTAAGATATCACATCCCTAATATGGCAGGATTATTATGCAATGAAAAGAGAAAATGAATGAAACTGGCATCTTAAATATTTTCATTTCAGATTAAGATAAGTAAAGGATAAGAAATGTTACTGAGGAGAAAGAAAATCTATAAAACCTCATAGACTTGTTCTACATCCTTTTAAAGACACAGTTAAAAGAGTTGTGGGTTATTTTTACATTTAGTATCAGCATTTGCAGTGTGATTCTGATACCTTTTATTAAAGATATATGCTTTTATCTGTGTACCTGCAAATTCCTATTTCATTTTTGTTAATGATAGTGGTGTGTCGCATATATCAAATGTCTCATATCAAAGGATCTAAGTGCCAAATCCCACTATAACAACATCACCAAAAAGGCATTAAGAGTTGTAAACCTAATCTTTTTCTTCAGTAATATTACACTACTAACCAGAGCATACAAAACATTAGCTAGACTAATTCTCGAATAAAGCTCATCTGTCTGGAACCCACACTGTATATCGGACATTAATACAATCGAGAGAGTCCAGAGATATTTCATGAGAAGAGTCCTCCACTCCTCTGCTCACAACAAAATATCAGATTAAAATTCTGGGCTTAGAAACCTTAGAACTATGCCACCTTCGGTATAACCTAAGCATACTACATAAAATTATCTACCACAATGTCTTACCTGTCGATGACTACTTCAACTTCAACCGCAATAATACACGAACACACAATAGATGCAAACTTAAAGTGAACCGCTCCAAACTCGATTGCAGAAAATATGACTTCAGAAACAGAGTGGTCAATGCCTGGAATACACTACCTGACTCTGTGGTCTCATCCTAAACCCCAAAACGTTAACCTAGGACTGTGTACTGTTGACCTCACCCCATTCCTAAGAGGTCTGTAAGGGGCATGCATAAGAGCACCAGAGTGGCTTATGCCTTATACTTATTAACTAATACGTTCTTCATAAATAAATAAAAATAAAATATATTTTTTTTATTTGCATTTATATCCCGCCCTTCTCCGAAGACTTAGGGCGGCTTACACTATGTTAGCAATATTGCCAGCTGGCCTCAGAGATGATATGTCAGGTAACTCCTCCTTCTCCCAAAACATTCAAACTGCTATCTGCAGTTAGTAAGAAGCAGGGAAGTAGAAGGACAGGAAATAATTGCTCTTCATAATATTAAAGAAACCAGCATTTATAATTGTGTATTTTCACCTTTCACCTGGCAAAATATGCAATTAATGAAAAATATACTGACATTTTCCTATACGAATTCTGATCAGCAGGTTAATTTCATTTCATGCTACCCCACCACCTCCTCTATCCCTGGACCCAGTTTTCCAGGTCTGTTCTACTTCTCCATCAGAGAATCTTTCTTCTTTCAAACCAGGTTTTCCCGAGAGCAATTTTTCAACCTCAGCAATTTTAAGAAATTTGAACTTCATTCCTAGATTTCTCCAACTTCCATGCTGTCTACAGCGTTCTTGGAGTTGAAGTCCACACTTCTGAAAGTTGCTGAAATTGAATAATACTGTTATATGGTACCTAAAATCATAATAGTCCCCTGTCTTGTCATTATCTGGTCTCTGATAGATATTTAATTGTAATTTGAAAATATTTGAGCTATGGCCTATAGCCAGGGCAGGACAAATATTGTATTTAAGACCAATTAGCCAGTTCTGTACCAACAAAATTTCATGCATTCATACTAAAGGGCTTAATAAGATAAGACTTAATTGATATGATGAGTTAATACCATTAGCCAGTCATGTGGCCAAGCCTCTAGAGATAAGAGATCCTCTGTGGTGAGGATCAGCCATAAGAAGATTAAATGCACTGGCACAACAGTATGAATTGGGACCTTATGGATGACTTGGCTTCAGCATCCAAAAGAATGCTGCCACACAAAAAAGCTGCCAATTTGAAAGTCTGATTTCTTCATACTCATGAAGTAAAGTGGTAGAATGCTTGCAAGACTTTTTATTCTTTCCCTAACAAAACAAATATGTTCCTGACTGTTAACAGTAGTGGGCTTTCCACTCATGATAAGAAATAGTGAGGAATATCTACCTTCATAGCCAAAGATTCAAGGAAACAAGTTGGATCAAATCCATGAGAAAACCCAGTTCAAAACAAAACAAAACATGATAACATAGAGAAAACAAGTAAGACTTCATTGCTTGTAGTTTATCCAGAAAAGCTAAGGTTTCACTAATGGAGAAAGTTACATCAGAATCTTGCCATTCCAACAGGCACCTTATTGGAAAGCTGAAGCTATCCTCCAACAAAGGGAAGGAGAGCCCTAGGTGCAACACCCACAAATTCAGATTTCATCACTTGAAATCTCAGTAGGCTATCATGACATAGCTTCCACCCTTTACACAGTTTTCATTATAATATTAAACATCAAAGGGGTGGAGTATGTACAGTATATATGCAGTTCCCTTTGCATAGCAGTCACAAAGCAGTGGTGCCTCTTTAGTTGGATTTAACAGTATTAAGAGCACCACCAAGAGCTTTTAAAAAAGCTCAGCAGAAGTCCAGGGTTTTACCCTACCCTACCCTACCCTACCCTACCCTACCCTACCCTACCCTACCCTACCCTATCAAGCCTCTTGAGAAAACAAGGTGGCCAAACACCATTAAGTTTTCTTCTGTACGGCTTTGCTCTGCAGCACAAATGTGTTTGTATGGACAGGAATGTTCCTGACTACTAAGGCAGGAAAAAAGAACAGAAATGGGGAATGAGCACTGGGGACATAAAAGTGTACAGCATAATAAATGTTACTGAGGAGAAAGAAAATCTATAAAACCTCATAGGCTTGTTCTACATCCTTTTAAAGACACAGTTAAAAGAGTTGTGGGTTATTTTTACATTTAGTATCAGCATTTGCAGTGTGATTCTGATACCTTTTATTAAAGATATATGCTTTTATCTGTGTACCTGCAAATTCCTATTTCATTTTTGTTAATGATAGTGGTGTGTCGCATATATCAAATGTCTCATATCAAAGGATCTAAGTGCCAAATCCCACTATAACAACATCACCAAAAAGGCATTAAGAGTTGTAAACCTAATCTTTTTCTTCAGTAATATTACACTACTAACCAGAGCATACAAAACATTAGCTAGACTAATTCTCGAATAAAGCTCATCTGTCTGGAACCCACACTGTATATCGGACATTAATACAATCGAGAGAGTCCAGAGATATTTCATGAGAAGAGTCCTCCACTCCTCTGCTCACAACAAAATATCAGATTAAAATTCTGGGTTTAGAAAATTTAGAACTACGCCGCCTTCGGTATGACCTGAGCATAGCTCATAAAATCATCTGCTACAATGTCCTACCTGTCAATGACTACTTCAGCTTCAACTATAACAATACACGAGCACACAATAGATACAAACTTAAAGTGAACCGCTCCAAACTCGATTGCAGAAAATATGACTTCAGCAACAGAGTGGTCAATGCCTGGAATACACTACCTGACTCTGTGGTCTCATCCCTAAACCCCCAAAACGTTAACCTAGGACTGTGTACTGTTGACCTCACCCCATTCCTAAGAGGTCTGTAAGGGGCATGCATAAGAGCACCAGAGTGGCTTATGCCTTATACTTATTAACTAATACGTTCTTCATAAATAAATAAAAATAAAATATATTTTTTTTATTTGCATTTATATCCCGCCCTTCTCCGAAGACTTAGGGCGGCTTACACTATGTTAGCAATATTGCCAGCTGGCCTCAGAGATGATATGTCAGGTAACTCCTCCTTCTCCCAAAACATTCAAACTGCTATCTGCAGTTAGTAAGAAGCAGGGAAGTAGAAGGACAGGAAATAATTGCTCTTCATAATATTAAAGAAACCAGCATTTATAATTGTGTATTTTCACCTTTCACCTGGCAAAATATGCAATTAATGAAAAATATACTGACATTTTCCTATACGAATTCTGATCAGCAGGTTAATTTCATTTCATGCTACCCCACCACCTCCTCTATCCCTGGACCCAGTTTTCCAGGTCTGTTCTACTTCTCCATCAGAGAATCTTTCTTCTTTCAAACCAGGTTTTCCCGAGAGCAATTTTTCAACCTCAGCAATTTTAAGAAATTTGAACTTCATTCCTAGATTTCTCCAACTTCCATGCTGTCTACAGCGTTCTTGGAGTTGAAGTCCACACTTCTGAAAGTTGCTGAAATTGAATAATACTGTTATATGGTACCTAAAATCATAATAGTCCCCTGTCTTGTCATTATCTGGTCTCTGATATATATTTAATTGTAATTTGAAAATATTTGAGCTATGGCCTATAGCCAGGGCAGGACAAATATTGTATTTAAGACCAATTAGCCAGTTCTGTACCAACAAAATTTCATGCATTCATACTAAAGGGCTTAATAAGATAAGACTTAATTGATATGATGAGTTAATACCATTAGCCAGTCATGTGGCCAAGCCTCTAGAGATAAGAGATCCTCTGTGGTGAGGATCAGCCATAAGAAGATTAAATGCACTGGCACAACAGTATGAATTGGGACCTTATGGATGACTTGGCTTCAGCATCCAAAAGAATGCTGCCACACAAAAAAGCTGCCAATTTGAAAGTCTGATTTCTTCATACTCATGAAGTAAAGTGGTAGAATGCTTGCAAGACTTTTTATTCTTTCCCCCTAACAAAACAAATATGTTCCTGACTGTTAACAGTAGTGGGCTTTCCACTCATGATAAGAAATAGTGAGGAATATCTACCTTCATAGCCAAAGATTCAAGGAAACAAGTTGGATCAAATCCATGAGAAAACCCAGTTCAAAACAAAACAAAACATGATAACATAGAGAAAACAAGTAAGACTTCATTGCTTGTAGTTTATCCAGAAAAGCTAAGGTTTCACTAATGGAGAAAGTTACATCAGAATCTTGCCATTCCAACAGGCACCTTATTGGAAAGCTGAAGCTATCCTCCAACAAAGGGAAGGAGAGCCCTAGGTGCAACACCCACAAATTCAGATTTCATCACTTGAAATCTCAGTAGGCTATCATGACATAGCTTCCACCCTTTACACAGTTTTCATTATAATATTAAACATCAAAGGGGTGGAATATGTACAGTATATATGCAGTTCCCTTTGCATAGCAGTCACAAAGCAGTGGTGCCTCTTTAGTTGGATTTAACAGTATTAAGAGCACCACCAAGAGCTTTTAAAAAAGCTCAGCAGAAGTCCAGGGTTTTACCCTACCCTACCCTACCCTACCCTACCCTACCCTACCCTACCCTACCCTACCCTACCCTACCCTATCAAGCCTCTTGAGAAAACAAGGTGGCCAAACACCATTAAGTTTTCTTCTGTACGGCTTTGCTCTGCAGCACAAATGTGTTTGTATGGACAGGAATGTTCCTGACTACTAAGGCAGGAAAAAAGAACAGAAATGGGGAATGAGCACTGGGGAGATAAAAGTGTACAGCATAATAAACTGGAGCAAAGAGAAAAGGGTGGAATTAGGCACTCACTGTTTGGAGTTCTCTGGAGAGCAGTTTGTCCCTTCTATACAGACAGTGCCACCACCACTTATCACAGTACAGCTATTCATACTAATGGGGACTATTTCCAGACCACCTTTATTTAGAAATGTATTAGTTTCTTTGCAATTGTTATCTGTAGCACAAAGCACTTGAAGATAGCATCCAAATTACTAGAATCTTCTGGGAATTTGGCAAATGTCTACATCAGAGGTCTTCAAACTTGGCAACTTTAATACTTGTGAATTTCAACTCCCAGAATTATCCAGCCAGCATAGCATAGCTGGCTGGAGAATTTTGGGAGTTGAAGTCCACAAGTTTTAAAGTTGCCAAGTTTGGGGACCCCTGGTCTATATCTTTTCTTAGGAATCATGAAAGTCAGTGTGTGCTTCTACTTTTTAAAATCATTTTTCTTTATGCTCCATTATGTTTTGAGTGTGTTTAGTCTTTAAAATGATTCATTTGCTCAAAGTCAAGGTGACACAATATAGAAAGCTTAGTTCATAAAATAGGACTCCAACAATATTAGTATTTTTATTTTCCTTCCAAGAATTGAAAACAATATGGCAAGACTTCTGATGAATCACTCATGCCAGGACAAGTTAGCAAGAGGCAGCAATCAAATCCAAATACTCAACCATAGTTTCAGACAGAGGGGACAATTTTTCAGAATACCTAAGCCAGGGGTCTCCAACCTTGGTCCCTTTAAGACTTGTGGACTTTAACTCCCAGAGTCCCTCAGCCAGCAAAGCTGGCTGAGGAACTCTGGGAGTTGAAGTCCACAAGTCTTAAAGGGACCAAGGTTGGAGACCCCTGACCGAAGCAGCATAGATATGAGTAGAACAGGAACAGGTGTATTATTATCCATTATCCAAATAAATCTTGGAGTAATTATGTTTCCATGGTTGCTGAATAAGCATTGTCATCAGGCAAACTGAGGCAATAAGTCAGAAAATTCTGGAAAGTGGCCAGTAGTTGCTGGAAATATATGCCAAACACCTTGCTTTATGCCTTGTCAAGCTCCTTTTCAGTCTTCAGAGATAAGGGAAGCCCTGTCCAAACTGCACAAAAATGGAACTATGTAACCATAGTTGTAAATGGAATGGGACATCTTTTTTTTTTTAAAAAAAATAATTTTTATTAAACATTTTTCAAAAAACAATATTTAAACAATAGTTTCTTTCCAACAATTTCGCAATGGGTAAACATTTCTTTCTTGTCCATTTTTTCTCCCTTATTTCAACGTATCCTTTATACATACAAGTCTAATATTAATTTATTTACATATATATAACAGTGTACACAATTTCATTTTTACAAACTACATTTTTTCTGTTTCCTCTTATTTGTTGTTACATTTCTACTCCTATATCTTCCTTATTTGATCTTTCCTTGCCTTTTATCTCTCTCCTCTAGCCATTCGTACCATTTCTCCCACACTCTATAATATTCTGTTTCCTCTTTTTCTTTTATCTCCTTTGTAAGTTTATCCATTTCTGCACATTTCAAGGCTTTTCTAATCAAATTATCTTCGGTCGGTATGTTATTGTTTTTCCAATTCTGTGTGTATATTATTCTTGCTGCTGTGATAATATGGATGATTAAATATTGTATTTTTTTTCATAAGGCCCTGGGAGTATTCCTAATAAAAATGTTTACGGTTTCATCTCAATATGTTGTTTGGTTATCTCTTCTAATTGTACGTGCTCCTTTGTTGTTTGCATTTCCAACCCGTTGATGAGGTATTGGGAAAACATCTTAGCCAGTCCTGCTGGTGGCAAATGCCACCTATAGAACATTTTATGTATATTTTCTTTATAGGGTACAGATATTGTCAGTTTGTAGTTTTTATTCCATAATTTCTCCCATTTATCTAATTCAGTGTTACATCCAAAATTTTGTAACCACATTTGTAAATGGAATGGGACATCTTGTTCCACAAAATAGCTCATACTGCTGCTTGGTTGACATGCGAACATAAACTCCTTGCTACCTCATAGGTATATCTGCGTTGATATGTTTACCTATATAAATTCATAGGTACTACCGTGTGTGTGTGTGTGTGTGTGTGTGTGTGTGTGTGTGTGTGTGTGTAGAAAGTGTGTGTAGAAAAAGGGACAAAGACAGAAAGAAACAGACAGCCAAAAAAAGTCCTTAATCCTTATTCTCCAGAATTCTTCTAAGTTACTGGGAAAGAAAAGACATTAACCACTACTGTACAACTATCTTAACAAAACAGTATATACCTATGGATATTATTCTAAGTAAAAATGCTGCAGTAATATAGTAAATGCTCTGTGAACAGAAGAATTGGAATAAGTAGTATTAAACAAATTGATCAAAATCTACCTATAGATATATTTTTATATTGCCTGATTCTATTAAATACCTACAAATAATAATCATGCTTGCTTATTGAAAGTGAATATTTTATGTTGTATCAGCTAGCTAAAAGGGTAGATCCAGAGGTGAATAAATGAAGGAAGAATACATGTAGTAAAAATAAATGACTGTAAGATTTAGAAGAGAAAGGTGGAGAGAGATTTCCTGTGTCGAATCCACTTAAATTAAGTGATATTTTGTTTGGATTTTTTACTGCAAGTAATACATAGTATTTATTTTAAAGCTTTGCTTTTCATATAAGTATGTTTGTTTTAATGTCCCTGTTTTAAAGAATGCCATTGGGCACATATGTTAACCTAAATAGTACATTGGAATGAAAGAGATATTGAACATAAATTATTGTGAAGATTTCCTTCAAGGAAAAATAAAACCTCTAAAAAAATCATTCAGAGAGATTATTCCTAGTGCCACGTTTTGTTAATTTGCAACGCATATATATATTAAATCCTAATATAAATTAATATGTAATGAATTTAAATAAATAAAATTGGATAGGGAATACCATATATAATTTTCTGAACTCCTGAAAGATAGTGGGTAGGAGATCTAAAGAGATATAGCTCATTTCCAAAAGGAAGGAGAATTGCATGTCCCATTTGGTTCCTGGTATGTTGTATATAATTCCATAGGTTGGGCAGACTCCTCTTCAAGGAGAAAACAAGGCACCCAAATTCCCTAAGGCATTCTGGTTCCAAACTACAGTATATAAAGAGTCATCATTTGAACTGTTAGAAACCAATGCAACAAGCAAAAATCATTCAACTCTGTCTCTTTTTTTTATGTTCATACACAGATATAAAGACCAGACTTTTGAATTAAGGAAAAGCTTATGAAGGACTCTATTGGGTTGTGGTTTTCTCTTGCACACACAAGATTGCATATATGCTACTGTGTTTGGGGTCAGTGGCTTCCACTCAGCAGTGGAATTCACTTACCTTCCCTACGGGTTTGCAAATGTGAGTGCTCACGCACGTGTTCTGCTCACATGAGCCTTGTCTGCACATGTGCAATAGGCGTGTGTTATGTCAGGTCGGGTGGGTGGAGCCTCCCCCAATCGCCACTACCGATTCACATGATCCAGAGAGAACCGGCTGAATCCCACCACTGCCTCCACTGCTACTAGGAGTGGACAGAGATACTGTATGGTCCAGCCAACTAAAATGCTTGACAAAATTTAAAATATTTTTCTTATGAAAACTATAGTACCAGCAACTATTCCTAACTGAAGACATTTATTGGAACTGTTTTAAAACCAGAGATTTAGGAGGAATTTTCGATATAACCAATTCCAATTTGATTATACAAAACATGCTCGCTGGTATCTCAAGGAAAATATAGCATAATCAGGACTGATCCAACTTAACGTTTTAGAAATAATTCTTTGACTTTTTGACATCCTTTGCTAGGGGTCAGTGGTGGGTTTCAATTTTTTTTACTACCTGTGGGCGTGGCTTGGTGGGCGTGGCATGGCTTGGTGGACATGGCATTGCTTGGTGGGCATGACTTGGTGGACATGGCAGGGGAAGGATACTGTAAAATCTCAATTTCCTCCCAATCAGCTGGGACTTGGGAGGCAGAGAATAGATGGAGGTGGGGCCAGTCAGAATTTTTAGTAGTAGTTTAATAGTAGTTCTCCGAACTACTCAAAATTTCTGCTACCGGTTCTCCAGAACTGGTCAGAACCTGCTGAAACCCACCTCTACTAGGGGTACAGGGCCTAGTGACTCCTTGCTGCACAGCTAGGGAGCTAATAATTTTACCACCACCACCCATAACTATAATATGTACACAACAAATGTTCTAAATAGGGCAATATTACCTCTTTACCTCCCGGTATCTCTACATAGCAATTGGGTTACTCTGTCTGCACCCTTAGCAAGGAGCTTGTTGTATCTTTCTGTATTTCACCTGACGATAAGAAAGGAAACATTTTAGCCAGGGAAATGATTGAAGCCTGGGAAATTGGCCCCTTGTCAGTTAACAGGAGTACTCATTTACCACCAGTTTATCAGGTACTTAGGGCTTGGCAGCACAAGGAAACAACAGCCAATCACCAGCCATCAACACACCAATCAGCCAATAGGAAGACACCACATAAATATGACTCACAGAAAAGCCCAAAGCACATACTCCAGTAGAGAGAAGTTTCCTGCAGATGGGCTCCAGCCTGAGTCTGAAAGCTCAAAAAAGTAAACTGGTCCTGTTGACTGACCCGCATTCAAACTTACAACATTATCCTGGGACATATATATTTACCTACATTTGTGAAGCATTTTATTTTTATAGTTTAAATCATTATGTTTATAAATCTGGGTTTCTAATGTGCAGCATTTTAAGCAGGGACTTATTTGTTTAAGTGTTTAGTGAAAAAAATATTAGAAATGAATTATTAACAGAAAAAAATAACAGAAAAACAGAATTGGAAGGGACCTTGGCGATCTTCTAGTTGAACCCCTGCTCAGGCAGGAAACCCTACACTATTTCAGACAAATGGTTGACCAATCTCTTCTTAAAAAGCCCCAGTGTTGGAGCATCCACAACTTGACACTTTTAATTTTGTACAAGATAAAATATGAATATTTTTTAAAAAATAATTCAACAGTTCTGTATAAATATTATACAGTATATTTGAGTATTATAGCAGTGAATTTTGTAACAGATGCTATTAAAATATTTGTTAATAGAGATTATCCATCTCTGCTCCATGCTTCTTTTAGTGACAGTCCAGTGGAAACCTACCTCAATTGTTCATGACAATCAGAACTTGTATATTTTATTTGAGTGTCAAATCCTTAAATACTGTTAAAACCAAACTTGATTTTATTTAAAGAGTAATTTTTATTGAAAAAGAGTTTTTATTTAAAACAAATAAAAACGTTTTTTCTATTGCATTGGATTTGGCCAAAGCCCAAATCATGAAACAGGCTGGAATATTTCATTTATCATTTCCATGAAAATGTATTCATTTTTTAATGTTTTTCCTACTACTATAAATAGAGCTTTGTACTAGAAAAATAAATAGATAATTATCTAATCCGATATCTAATTATTTTTAATTAAATGCCCAATCAAATCATGCCCTTTTGGAATCACGGAGCTGCAGCTCAATTCCATTCATGGTTGATTTGCATAGGCAAATCAAAATCAGATAAAGTATTAGTATTGCTTTATAAAGCCTTAGTAAGGCAACACCTGGAATAATTTATCCACTGTTGGTCACCACATTACACTAAAAATGTTTAAACTTTGGAAAAAGTGCAGAGAAGAGCAACTAAGATGATTAAAGGCCTGGAGACTAAAAAATATGAAGAACGGTTGCAGGATTTGGGTTTGGCTAGTCTAGAGAAAAGAACAACTAAGAGAAACATGATAGCAATATTTCAGTATTTGAGAAGCTGCCACAAAGAGGAGGGGGGGTCCATTTATTTTCCAAAGCACCAGAGGGCAAAACAAGAAAAAATGGATGGAAACTAACCAAGGAGAGAATCAACCTGGGATTAAGGAGAAACTTCCTTACAGTAAGGACAATTAACCAGTGGAACAGCTGATCTTTTGAAGTTGTGGGTGCTTCATCACTTGAGGTTTTTAAGAAGAGACTGGACAGTCACTTGTCTGAAATGTTATCGGGTATCCTTCTTGAGCAGGGGTCTCAAGGTCCCTCCCAGCTTTATTTTGATTCTTTCTGAATATTAACAATGTGAAATTGAAGATAGGAATTCCATACTACTTGCTCAAATTTCAAACAAATTTAACTGCCAGAAATATTCCAGACATAGCATCAGAGGTAATATAGTAACATACAGTCACATTGAGATTTTTCCCTTAGGAAAAATGTTCAATGTTCATAGTTCAAAGGATAAATATTTGCAAAATGGGCTGTAAAAAACTCTCAGTTAAATCTACCAGATGGGACCAGAATAAGTTATATAATAAGAGCACCAATGCAAAACCATTATTAGGGCACTGCAATTGGTGGCAGACCAGTACATGACATAGAAGGTATCTTTTACCTGGCTATTATTTTTATAAGCATTGACATTAATAATTACATTATTGACGATAGTACATTTGATGCACATTATAACAGATATTCTGAAATTATGTCAGGTGAATTATAGAAATATTGAGAATCTTCTGATCATTATGGTTTCTAGTTTTTGTCTAGTTCAAATGTATTCTGGTGGTGATTAGCTTTAAAATGTCTATTCCTTTGAGTGGCTGATTTTATTTTATTTATTTATTTATTTATTTTATTAAATTTTTATACCGCCCTTCTCCCGAAGGACTCAGGGCGGTGTACAGCCAAGATAAAACACGAAATATATACAAGTTAAAACATTTAAAACCTAGCAAATTACAAAAAGGCTGAATATTAAAATTTAGTTTTAAAATTTTAAAAATATTAATAAAACCCCAAATTAAAATTTGACACTATTATGCCAGTCCCGCTTGAATAAATAGGTGTGTTTTGAGCTCACGATGGAAGGTCCGAAGATCAGGCACTTGACGTAAGCCAGGGGGAAGTTCGTTCCAGAGCGTCGGTGCCCCCACAGAGAAGGCCCTGCTCCTGGGGGCCGCCAGCCGACACTGTTTGGCAGACGGCACCCTGAGGAGACCCTCTCTGTGAGAGCGTACGGGTCGGTGGGAGGCATAAGGTAACAGCAGGCGGTCTCGTAAGTACCCGGGTCCTAAGCCATGGAGCGCTTTAAAGGTGGTAACCAAAATCTTGAAGCGCACCCGGAAAACCACAGGAAGCCAGTGCAGGCTACGGAGTAGTAGTGTTACGTGGGAGCCACGAGCGGCTCCCGTTGATGAAGTGGTTCTTAAGTTTCTAAGACTTGTCCCTCTTAAACTCTGGAGATAGAATTTAGAGACGCTTCCTGTTGAGGAACATAATATAATATAAGTATATCTTATATTTTAAGGAAAGGACTTTTTAAAAGTAGATCAACCTTTTCCATAATTTGCACTATATTCAGCTAAGCTTGGTGGAATTTCTTCTCTTTTTCCAGTTTCAATTTTTGCTCCTAAGTATTCTATCTGTTAATTTCCAGAACGTTATTTGGCTACCTGATTACAAATCACAGTTGCTTTAGAATGAAAGTAATATTAATAATTAGTAATTATTGAAGCTGGTGATTTAATGTATATTATTGTAATAATCTTATTTTAAGGCTTAAGTAGCCTCTCCCAACTAATTTCTCCAAATGTTCTAAGAATGTACCTTTATAAGTCATAATGTTTGGACACCCCAAAAATATTTGCGCCAACATACTAGGAGCATGCATACCAAACAGGAAAAAGCTATGTCCAGGTATCACATTGTTCTCAACTAATTATGTTATTCTGTTTATTTAGTGAATTGGTGTAATTTTAAAATCATTATTGCATATTAAGTTAAAATGTCAGCATATATCAAAGTATTTTTTTAAAGTGCCATCAAATCCAAATAGGTTGGAACTGCTGATTAATAAAAAGACACAGCAACATTCCTTACATGGATCTAGACAAAGTGGGTACTTCTCGTACTTTATAGAACAAAGAACCAATTAAACAGATTTAGCACTCAGTATTCGGTGCAAATGATCTTTTAAAATTTACTTCCTCTAACTAGAACAGACCCTCCATAGAGCAGAAATTATTTTGCATATTTCAAAGGCTGTAATTAAAATGTCAGAACCATATGGAACATATGGCTTAGACAGCAACACTTAGGTAGTTGGTGTGAAGTGTATTTGTCTTTCTAATGCAGCAGCTATATTATCTGAAATATTTGGTTCTGAACCAAATTAATGAAATCAAATTTTCAATGAAAATGGATATTTCACTCCTGGGAATTTCTATTTGTAACACTCTATTATGCTTTCTGTGGAAAGGAAAAAGATACTTTCTCTATTCATGCATTAATGATTTTCAAATTAAAGAAATTGGATGGAAATCTAGGCTTCTCTGCATTTTCTTCCCCTAAGAGGAAAATACAAATACTTATCTTGCAAACTATCAAAAGTGTAATAGAATTACAATGCAAACAATTACTTAAACACTTCTATATGTTGCTGTAGTATTCCATCAGATCACAACCTTTGCTTCCTTTTCTTTGCATTCCCATAGCTTCAACTTTCACCATAAGGAATACAGGGCTAGCATAATTATGGTGCGGACATGCATAGCCTCAGACAGCAGCAGCAGCATAGAGTTACAGTGTCCATGAAACTATCTAATGAGTGTCATGATTTCTACATCCCAAGTATGATATAAAATGAAATTTTAAACTTTAGTTTACTAAATGGCAGTTCTGAAGAGTTATCTGATCTGGGCTGCAAATATCCAGATGGCTTAGAAATGGTAGCAATCAGTTAACCAAAACTGTCTTTCTTTCCATCTAATGGTCATCTAGATTTTTCTGATTCAGAACTGGTAGCTTTATCTTCTTAATGCGGACTAAGAAAAGAGAAAGAGAGAGAAAAGCCTTATGATAAATGAATGGCTACAGATGATAAATAAATTGTAGAAGCTTTAGTGGCACAATAACAAGAATGTGATACTGCAGGCAAACTCTGCCATTGCCTGGAGTTCGATTCTGATGGGGCTCAGGGTTGACTCCGCCTTCCATCCTTCTGAAGTTGATGAAATAAGGACCCAGATTATTGGGGGCAATATGAAAGGATAATCAAGGAAGCTGCAAATTGTATGTCAATTGGAGAGAGAAAGAGAGAGGTGGAGGGAATTATGGGAGGGGACCAATAGAACATGCCAGATACTCCTTGACAGGGTAAGCATAATAGGAGGGGTTACCAAGATTTGATTGGATATGTAGAGGAATTGACCTTTCATCTTTTGTGCATTACTCAATTTCAACCAGAAATTCCCAAATCTTCATCTAAATTCTTGTAATTTAAAAAGGACACTTGTCAGTTACAGAAGATAAACAAGACCAGAAAATCAGCTCCATGATAAGATAAAACTACTTTTATAGAAATTGTTTATGATAACAGAATCTTACAATTTGAATTGTGCTGCACTTCCTCTTCCTTCTTGTAGTTCAGTGAATTAAGGAGGCATTTGCCTGAGCTGCTTTCAAATGTCCTCTTCTATACTTAAAAAATGCTTCAGCTCTCATGCCTTGCTAATATTCCTGCTTATCTCTGTAGATGTCATCATTATTCCTCACTGTAGATGCTTGATGCTTTTGTTGCTTATATGGAAGAGGCCAGAGTATATTAATTTGCACAGTCTCCTATACGGACATCCATAAAAGGAATAGTGACATATTCACCTCACATTCTCTTTGACCTGAATTCCCATTCTCTGCAACTTTTGTAATGGCTCCTGATCTCATTGCGTGCCTGGAGGACCTTGCACATTTAGTCCTTCCATGAATTATTTGGCAATATATTTTTCCTGCTTACAGCAGTCTTGTACCAGAATATGCATGTGTACTCTCTGCAGACATCCTGCCCTGTCAGTATATGCAGACTCTGTCTAGACTATTTTTTCCTGAGTGTTGTGCAAAAATCACAAGCAGATTGGAACCCTTTCATGTAGGGATGCCTGGGGAGTCACACATGGCTGAAAGACTAGATATGCTATGGAAACATCTTTGTCTGCCAGTTTTGATTCAAGGAACTTGGAGCATGTCATAAGTTGATAGGCTGCTACCATATGTGAGCAGAATATAATTCTTACCAGCATCAATTATATTTTGTGAGTTCTAGTGGTATTTTTACGGACACAATAGGTACATCTGCTTTTTCAAGACTTCTCTTTTTGAATTTTCTTTGGTATTTTTCTCACCCTGGCTTGTGGGATGTGATGACTGTTGGGCTGACTTAACTAACAGCAGCCCATTTCTCCACAAGTCTCATGTGAGAAGAGTGCTACTTTGATTGGACCCTCTCCTATTGACCATGTGCATTCAGTATTTTGTCAATCCTAAACACTTTAACAACAGTACATGTAGAGACAGGACAGGTAGTCTATGTGTAGGAGGTATAAATAAGTCATATGTTCCTCCTATCTATTGACATAGCAACTGTGCTTGCACGTGATTGCATTCATAAAATGACACAAACTCTTTGATTGATTCACAGAGAAAGATATTATAAATCTTGACAAAACAAAACAAAAGAAAGAGAGAGAGAGAGAGAGAGAGCAACACCTGCCCTTTTAGAAAACCCTGTCTATTTTTAAACAGTCCGCTCTCCTTCTAGGCAATCCAACTTCCTTTAAACATGACCTGAACAAAGTTAAATTGTGCTTTCCCAGTTCATGAATTAACAGCAAATAGTTGGTAAGGGATAACGATACATGCGTTTAATTCCTTTGTCCAATGTCAATATTACTATTATGTCAAAGTTGAAAAGGAACAATCCAATTTGCCAAAGAAACTCAAAAACAGTACCTTAAGTAAAGCTATGGTTTGTTGTTGTTGTTGTTGTTAGTTGCAAAGTCATGTCTGACCCATCGCGACCCCATGGACAACATTCCTCCAGGCCTTCCTGTCCTCTACCATCCTCTGGAGTCCATTTAAGCTCACGCCTACTGCTTCAGTGACTCCATCCAGCCACCTCGTTCTCTGTCGTCCCCTTCTTCTTTTGCCCTCAATCTTTCCCAGCATTAGGCTCTTTTCCAGTGAGTCCTTCTTTCTCATTAGGTGGCCAAAGTATTTCAGTTTCATCTTCAGGATCTGGCTTTCTAAAGAGCAGTCAGGGTTGATCTCCTCTAGAACTGACTTGTTTGTTCGCTTTGCAGTCCAAGGGACTCGCAGGAGTCTTCTCCAGCACCAGAGTTCAAAGGCCTCAATTCTTTGGCGCTCAGCCTTTCTTATGGTCCAACCTTCACAGCCATACATTGCAACTGGTAAAACCATAGCTTTGACTATACGCACTTTTGTTGGCAGGGTGATGTCTTTGCTTTTTAGTACGCTGTCTAGATTTGCCATAGCTTTCCTCCCCAGGAGCAAGCGTCTTTTAATTTCTTGGCTGCAGTCCCCATCTGCGGTGATCTTGGAGCCCAGGAAAATAAAATCTGTCACTACCTCCATTTCTTCACCATCTATCTGCCAGGAACTGAGAGGGCCGGATGCCATGATTTTAGTTTTCTTAATGTTGAGTTTCAAGCCAACTTTTGCACTCTCCTCCTTCACCCGCATCAAGAGACTCTTTAGTTCCTCTTCGTTTTCTTCCATTAGAGTGGCATCATCTGCATATCTGAGGTTGTTAATATTTCTTCCGGCAATCTTAATTCCAATTTTTGATTCATCTAGCCCCGCCTTTCTCATGATGTGTTCTGCATATAAGTTAAATAGCAGGGTGATAGTATACAGCCTTGCTGGACTCCTTTCTCAATTTTAAACCAATCAGTGGTTCCATGTCCAGTTCTCACTGTGGCTTCTTGACCCGGTAATATGGTTTATTACAAAGGTTTAAGTCACATAATCTCAGGCTGCATCCAAATTAAACTTACTTGGAATCAAACTCAGTTAAGCTCTTATACAACACCAGGATGCATACAGAGAGAATAAAACCTGAAGGTTAATTAATTTAGTAATTTTACTCTAAAACAATGCTGATAGCTGAATATAAATGAAATAAAGCACAGTGCTGCTAGCTGCACAATAAATGGAAGATGTTTTAAATGTACTGTATGATTAAACTGTAAATGCAACAGTAATTTTAAGTTCAGGGATTGGATTATTTTTCTGTGGAGCAACAGTTGGCATTTACGTCCTTAAATAAACACTGAGGATTAATCTAAATCCCTCTTCAGATGGAAGGAAAGCTTCTGTGTATCTAGCAATGTTTGCTAAAGACTGGCTTAGAAAGCTATTATATCTATTATCTAATAAATGAACGTTTATTTATATGTGTTAAGTTGGCAATTATTTGTTGCTTCTTTGCTTTGATATCAAATATGATAGCTTCATCAATTGTTCAAAATCATAGAATACCTAGTGATAAGAGATGCAACTGTAAATTTTAAAATATTAAAATACTAATATATCTTGTTTTGGAACAACATTCCTATCACTGCTGCTTCAAGAGATTGTGACTGCTTCACAAATCCTGACATATATGTAAGTATTCACAAATCCTTTCATATTGGAAAAAAGAACCTAAACACTAAGTACAAGCTTGATGGACATTACCTTACAGATAACCCCCCACTCTGTTAAAGACCTTGGAGTTTTCATATCAAATGATCTAAGTGCCAAAGCCCACTGTAACTACATCGCAAAAAAGGCTTTAAAAGTTGTAAACCTAATCTTGCGTAGTTTCTTCTCCAAAAACACTACACTACTAACCAGAGCATATAAAACATTTGCTAGACCAATTCTTGAATACAGCTCAACTGTCTGGAACCCATACCACATTTCGGACATGAAATACAATTGAGCGTGTCCAGAAATATTTTACAAGAAGAGTTCTCCACTCCTCTGAATACAACAAAATACCTTATGCCACCAGACTTGAAATCCTGGGTCTAGAAAATTTAGAACTATGCCGTCTTCAACATGACCTGAGTTTAACTCATAGAATCATGTATTACAATGTCTTTCCTGTCAAAGACTACTTCAGCTTCAATTGCAACAATACTCGAGCACACAATAGATTTAAGCTTAATGTTAACCGCTCCAATCTTGATTGCAGAAAATATGACTTCTGTAACAGAGTTGTTAATGCTTGGAATACACTACCTGATTCTGTGGTCTCTTCCCAAAATCCCCAAAGCTTCAACCAAAAACTGTGTACTATTGACCTCACCCCATTCCTAAGAGGTCTGTAAGGGGCGTGCATAAGAGCACAAGCGTGCCTACCGTTCCTGTCCTATTGTTTCCTTTTGTTATATCCAATTAGTATAGTTATCACATACTCATACTTATATATATGCTTATATATTGTATAGTTATTTCGTGCTTACGATTATATATACTCTGTGGCAAAATAAATAAATAAATAAATAAATAAAATATATATAGCTGGTCGCTGGAACATTATTTGAAATCAACTTACCGAATCTGACAAGTGTTGGGCTGCTGCCAGTTCAGACTAGTTCTAGCAAACTGGTAGTACTGACCATCAGCTGGCCCCACCCTATCCTGTCCTGAATATCCTTCTTTCTTGCTCAGCTGATTTCTGTGCTTCTGCTGTTCTACTGACTGGGGCTGCCTTAGTAGGTAAGCAGCTGGCTTCAAATTACTATATTTTGGATGTTGTGGTCAAGTGTGTTAGGTGTGCGTGTGAAGCACATGCTCACAGAACCAGTTGTCATACCGGTTGCAGACGACCACTGAATCTGACTATTGTAGAATGGAAGAGAACAGGACAGAACAGAACAATATAAAAAAAAATGTGTACATACTTACAGGTTTTAATTACTGGTTTCAAAAGATATATTCTTATGGTTGCCTTCTTGTCTTGTCCTAAGCATGTTTATTTGACAATGACAAATTGGGTTAAATCTCCAAGTAAGCAAGTTAAGACTGCTATAATACTTCCCAAATATTGAAATATTTATAATAAAAACCATAATGGACAAAATTCTGTCATATATTTGGGACCCCAATGGAGAAACAGCGCAATAGAGATAGTTGATTGAGTAGTAACAGACACTATCTCCCCCTATTCTGCCTCACACTGCCCATGTATAAATAGAGTTTAATGGTTGGTTTAACTTATATATCATTTAAATGTACATGGATAGAGTTATCTTGTTGTAAGATGGGCGGCCAATCAATTTTATAAACAAAAAAACAAACTGTAAATTAGAATTAGTAGCAGGAATTAACTCCTGAAAATGTTGGGACAGAATAAAACAAAACAAAATAATCCATAAAGACACAAATGATTACACTGATATTATCCTACTTTGGACTTATTAGTAAAGATCTACCTCTCAAGATGGGTAGAAGGTGGAAGAAAAGAAAAAATGACTAGCAGGAAGGTTGATGGACTACGTTACAACAATGAATGTATCACTGAAAGACCTAAAAGACTAAATTAGGACTTAAAGCAGAGGTATGGTGAAGATGTCTCTGCAAAAGCTGTGCTGCCAACTGTAGCATATAAAAGAATTAGTAAGTATAGCAGTTCCTTGGAAACTCTCTGGAGAAGGAGAGAACAAGAAATTACTTACATATCCTCCAGACTGTTGTTCCTCCCAAGGTGACTGCAGGACAATAATTTTCTGCAGGTTTGGGTCAATGGTGGGTTTCAATTTTTTTACTACTGGTTCTGTGGGTGTGGCTTGGTGGGCATGGCCGGGGAAGGATACTTTAAAATCTCCATTCACTCCCCACCAGTTACTGCAAAATATTAGCCAAATAGAATTAGATTTTTATACTGTATTTAAGTTTGTTTATAATTATGTTTTATTGGCTGTAAACCGCCCTGAGTCCTTCGGGAGAAGGGTGGTATAGAAATTTAATAAATGAAATGAAATAAATGAAAATCCCCATTTCTTCCAGATCAGCTGGGAATTGAGAGGCAGAGAATAGATGGCCATGGGGCCAGTCAGAATTTTTACTACCAGTTTTCTGAACTACTCAAAATTTCTGCCACCGGTTCTCCAGAAATGGTCAGAACCTGCTGAAACCCCTTCTGGTTTGGGTGCCAGGAGGCAAAGGGATTAGCCATCTTAATCGCAACCCTGCTGGAGCCTTCTAAAAGACAGTAAGCGTCACTTTCTAATCACTTGGAAGTTTTCTATTAACCATCCTAAAGGTATTAGAGATCTTTGGAATAACAAATTTGAAAACTCATTGTCTGAATTTATCTTCAACTTTAAAGAAAAGAAGAATTATAAGCTTAAAATGTAAAAAAAAAATAAACAAACAGCAAAAAGCTAAATAAGAGTTTGGTTTAAGAAACTTATAAACAGATTACAAACAATTATAATTAAATTATTGTGGGAAATACATTTATTTTGGCTATCTTGGCTACTGTAAATTATAACAAACATAAGTTACTCTATGATTTTACAACCTGGATAGTAGGAAAGTCTAAAGATTATAAGCAGAAAGAAAAAAAATACAAGTCTTTTCTTGAAGTCAATTAATACTGGGATTTACAAAATAACTTTGAAAATATTAAAGGAATTCTTTGAAGTATGAGCCAGAAATTAGGGCCTACAATATCAACATTATCACTTGTCTGCTTCTATGGATAAGCTATGTCCAGAACATGTTACTGAAGACAGAGATGGACAAATTTTATCTGACAAAATAGAAAATGTACTAAAAGTAGGACTACAAATGACAGGCCAAGAGAAAGATTTGAAAAGGGAATGTTTACTGGATATACAAAAGAAACTGAATGAGGTTTTAAAAATGAAAAAGAGAAACACAAATGATAACCAAGGAGTATGACCCAGAAGCAGTTTTCTTTTGGATCTACAAAAGAGGCTTATAATGTCTTGAAGAAATCTGTGCAATAAGACGAAGAAGATTTGAAGACAAATAAATACTACTGAAATAAATCAAAACTGGAAGTAATAATTATTTGTGGGATTATGTCTTAATATTGTACATATTCCAATACATAAAAGTTATAGAAGAAAGTATGAAGGGATACAGAAATCTGGTTGATTTTGAAACACTATAGTAACTCAAGGCATAGTCTATAATGTTACAGTGTAGGTATTTACCTGAAAGTATATCACTTTTAATATAACACAACAGATACACAGGAAAAAGACATTGGAAGCTGTAAAATTTCACCTGCTTTTAAAAGCAGTCCAAATGGATTTGTTGTGCTATCTAAGATTTATTAATTCTTCAAGGAAAAAATAATTCCATATTTTGGAGCATGCATAATTAATTCTCTAGGTTACTTAAAATCCCTGTTATGGGGGCAACTTAAATTTGTATTAGTTTTTAATGTTCAGCTGCCAATACTTTTAAGCATAAAAGCTTATATTTCGGAGATTAATTGCATTCCAAGCAGTATCCAAAATGTATTCTAAAAGAATCTATATCTATATTATATCATATTTATGTATTGAAACAGGGCATTTTCTAGTTGCAGTTTGCAATAAAAGAGGTATGAGCAGATTCATGAATAGGTTCATGAATTATTAGTTATGCTGGATGCTGTATATAAATATGACACTATATATATACCAATAGTTGAATAGCACAATGAAAGTTCCTGAGAAAGTGACATTTTAAATAGATTCAGGATGATTCTTGTTAATTCTTATGTTGGCACAGGTAAGTATTCTAATATGTTCAACACAAGATAATTTATTTTCCCTTCTAGATGTATACGCTTATATTCCAAATAGTTCTGAGGTGACTACAGCTCCATCATGTATAAAGCATTATCCATATTCAAAATTTCAATTTGTTCAAGATATATGACCTTCATATAATCATCTATAATCTTTGCAGTTTAGTGCAGTTTTATTTGAAGCACATATATGTCCCAAAAAGGAACATTAGAGAAAAAAGCCTTCTATGCATGTTTGCAGACCTGACCTTATTTTTATTAATAAAAACCAAAATGACATATAGATTTACTCTCTATATACTATATTCCATTGCCATAAGAACTACCTATTTACTACTGTACTTGCTTGTAATTCCTGTATATCAGGAATGCTGTTTGGATTCATTGCTGAAAGAATTTTTCATGAAAGAAATTGCTTCCTTAGTATCAGTTTCAGTTGGGATCTGCCCTGAAAAAAACCTCAAAATAAATGTCCTGATGGAAAGGTGCCCACAAAGTGTTAATTGCCACAATTACTCATTTAAGACATTACAGTTTCTGGGTCACAGGAAGCAACTTGTGTTTTTCTCTTTCCATTCTAGAATAGTACATAGAAGGGCTGATTTTCTTACACAGTTATTCTTTTTGTAGAACTTGGGAGCCTCCATTTCCAAGACATCAGCTGAAGTCAGCAATATTAAATAAACCCAAATTATGCAATAGAAAAGAATCTGTGGAAAGGAACTTCCCTATTTTGTATAATATGCAATCTTTTGCAACTAGAGACATGCCAAAGAACTTTGGGGTCCAAAGGTATTAACATCATAATAAATGTTATAATCTGAAACTAGCATTACAAATTAAAAGATTACAGCATGAAAAATTATTAATCAACAAGTATATTAATTATTACAGGAGGCATTTTACTACAAAGAGCTTATATGTTCTCATTGTGAACTGAAGCTGGAGAGTCAACTATAAAGTATCAGCTTTAGAATACATTATTCCAATCTTGCTAATAATAGCAATAGCACTTAGATTTATATACCACTTTACAGTCCTCTCTAAGTGGTTTACAGGGTAAACATATTGCCCTCAGCAATCTGGGTCCTCATTTTACCCACCTCAGAAGGATGAAAGGCTAAATCAACCTTGAGCCCGGTAGGATTTGAACCACAAAATTGTAGGCAGCTGGCAATCAGCAGAAGTAGCCTGCAGTACTGCACTCTAACCACCATGGCTCATAATAAATAATAGTTATTTATTATTACAAATCTGACTACTAGCCATTAGCCCTGCAAATTATTATTCTGAAAGAAAATATATCCTTGAAATAACAATAATTACCAATAGGTTTATCCATATGAAAGATTACTGAATCTTCCATTGGGTTTCTCCTCTAATACTTATTTAAAGGTTTCCAAGCACCAGAATGACTTTGGGCAGATTACATTTTAAAAGAGTGAAAACAATAAAACTTTCCTCTGTAGTTTGGGAGTTCATGCACCAAAAAAACCCAAAAAAAACCCTAATTATTCACATTTGCTAACTGAAACATTTCATAGGGAGCTACATTTTTTCAGGGTTTAATAGGTCTTCTTTCAAATTAGGATCTTTGCTTATCCTAATTAAAAAATCTTGAATAGATATATAGATAGACCTCAACTTACAACAGTTCATTGAGGCCACTAATGAATTCAGTCTCCTTGTTTGACCGCTCACTTGTGTTCTTACAGTATGGTGGTTAGCTTCCTACCCATCTATCCTATATAGTAACAGGGACAATCCATGCAGAGGATCCAGTAGATTACATTGGAAATATCTCCCACATCCAAACAGTCTTTACAATGCATAATTTGTCCTCGTATGGTAGTCTCTGGGCGGTGTGTGATGCCCACTTTATTTATTTATTTATTTATTTATTTAATTTGTATACCGCCCTTCTCCCAAAGGACTCACAGCCAAATAAAAACAAAGTTACAAAAATTAAAAGACATTTTAAAAATCTAATTCAATTAAGGCCGAAACAAATAAAAACAGTAGTAAAACCATAAATAAAACCCACATTAATACTTTAGGTCAGCCTAGCGCGATAAAACAAGAAGGTCTTCAGCTCGTGCCGGAAGGTCCGGAGGTTGGGGAGTTTTCGTATCCCGGAGGCAGCTCATTCCAGAGGGCAGGAGCCCCCACGGAGAAGGCCCTCGCCCTGGGCGTCACCAGTCGACATTGTTTGACTGACGGTACCCTGAGGAGGCCCTCCCTATGGGAGCACACAGGTCGCTGGGAGGCAATTGGTGGCAGCAGGCGGTCCCATAAATAACCCGGTCCTATGCCATGGAGCGCTTTAAAGGTGGTAACCAACACCTTGAATTGCACCCGGAAGACCACCAGAAGCCAGTGCAGCTTGCACAGGAGAGGTGTTATATGGGAGCGTCGAGACACTCCCTCTATTACCCGCGCAGCCGCATTCTGAACCAGTTGAAGCCTCCGGGTGCTCTTCAAGGGGAGCCCCATGTAGAGAGCATTACAGTAGTCCAGGTGGGAAGTGACGAGGGCATGAGTGACCGTGCATAGGGAATCCCAGTCTAGGAAGGGATGCAACTGGCATATCAGGCGGACCTGATGAAACGCTCCCCTGGCGACAGCCATCATATGATTTTCTAAAGACAGCCGTACATCCAGGAGGATGCCTAAGTTGCGAACCCTCTCCATAGGGGCCAATGACTCGCCCCCAACAGTCAGTGATGGGATCAACTGACTGTACCAGGATGCCGGCATCCACAGCCACTCAGTCTTGGAAGGGTTGAGTCGAAGCCTGTTCTTCCCCATCCAGACCCGCACGGCCTCCAGACACTGGGACATCACTTCAACGGCATCATTGGGATGGGTAGGGGTGGAGAAGTACAGCTGCGTATCATCAGCATAGGGATGACATTGCACCCCAAAACCACGGATGATCTCCCCCAGCGGCTTCATGTAGATGTTAAACAGGAGAGGTGAGAGAACCGACCCCTGTGGCACCCCGCACATGAGGTGCCTCGCGGCCGATCTCTGCCCTCCTGCCAGCACCGTCTGCGACTGATCAGAGAGATAGAAGGAGAACCACTGATAAACGGTGCCCCCCACTCCTAAACCCCCCAACCGTCGCAGCAAGATACCATGGTCGATGGTATCAAAAGCCGCTGAGAGATCTAATAGGACCAGGACAGAGGAACAAGCCTTGTCCCGAGCCCTCCAGAGATCATCTACCAACGCGACCAATGCCGTCTCTGTGCTGTACCCAGGGTGGAAGCCGGACTGGAATGGGTCAAGATAGACAGTTTCATCCAGGTACAGGAGGAACTGATATGCCACCACACTCTCAACAACCTTCGCCAAAAAACGAAGGTTGGAGACAGGCGATAGTTCGCCAAAACGGCTGAATCCAGGGAAGGCTTCTTGAGGAGGGGCCTCACCACCGCCTCTTTCAAGGCAGTAGGGAAGATACCCTCCATCAAAGAAGCAATGACAATTGCCTGAAGCCAGCCACGTGTAACCTCTTGTGTAGCCAGTACCAACCAGGACGGACACGGGTCCAATAAACATGTGGTCGCATTCAGCCGCCTCCTTGCAGATCTCAGAAGCTGCATTCTACATGTTTTTGATGTATGGCAGGATGTGCCATGTGGTTGGTCTTTGTAGCTTGTTTCTTCTTGTTGAGGAGAGAAAGGAAGAAATAAGGTACAAGACCACACACACACACATGTACACACACACACACACACACACACACACACAAATAAATAAATAAATAAATGGTTTTCTTTTCCTCATGAAGCCACCAGGTCTACCTAAATATGGGAAGGATATGAGAGCTAAATAGCTTGAAATACTGGTTCTCTTTATTTCTTTGTCAGTAAATTTAACTATATCTATATCTATATATCTATATATAGATATGTATATGTATATGTATATTTATATGTATTTGTATATGTATATGTATATGTATACATATACACCTCAATGTTACTTCATATGACTAACAATCTTGAACAAGCAAGATTCCAAAATGTATGTGTTCTGTTTCCCTCCCCCAATACTCCCAACAAAGAGTCAGTCAAAGACCTCCTCTTCTACTTTATTTACATAGATAAATGTCCTGGCCACGTCTACCCACGGGCCTGCCAAGTTTCTGGAGATAACGAGGAAATTATAGATAAGGCCAGAATTACTCACGAATATATTCTTCCCTCCATTGATACAGTTTGCCAAGAAATTCATTGCTTTGTCCAAGACAAAAAACCAGGAAGTCCCGCCTCCTATTTATAGTCTCTGCAGATGTCACTGCATGACCATCATTCCTTGGCTTTATCCCAACGCTGCTTCTGCTGCGCGTGCCGGTCACGTCTGCGCAGTCTTGCATCACTCCAAAACTGTTCTTGGGGCGTTGCCAAATCAGAAGAAGGCTCAAGAGAATCAGGCCTTGCTGGCTCCTCCTCCTCCCTTTGAGTGGGTGCCAGGGAGGGAGAGGGCCCAAGAGAAGCAGGGCTTGCCAGGTCTTCTCCCTCACTTTCTGAATCATCCGAGTCCAGGAGTCCAGGTCCAGGAACCTGGGTCACAACAGTATGTTTGTTTGTTATGCAGGCTGTATGTGGGGGCAGGAGAACAAACCTATTCTGTACCATTGAACACAAGTGAGCGGTCAAACAAGGAGTGGTGGTATTCAGCTGGTTCAATCTGATTCGGGCGAACTGGTAGTGACGGCTGCAGGAGGCTCCGTTTTTGTGGGAGACTCTGTTTTCATGTCCCATTTTTGACACTCTGTGCATGCATGGAAGGCTCTGACTGCGCGCGCTCACATTTGCGAACCAGTAGTGAAGGTAAGTGAATGCCACCCCCGCAATAAACACATTCTAAATAAAGTATAGGTAACAAACATATCTATTATTATCATTTAGAGTGCTTTTTTTCTGCATATACCAGCTCAAGAAAATCTTGTCAGATTGGGGCACTTTGGCAATCACTTGAAAAATATTTTGCCTGGATTACAAAATACCACGGCTTCCTACCTTCTGTGCCCTAGTGCCCTCCCTGCTTCCTGGTCCATGAAGCAATTGCCAGTTGATTTCATTCCTATGAGAGGGTTTTCTTGATATACTTTTATATATGCATGTAGTATATGTATCCGAGAAGAGAGAGAAAGTGACAAGGTGAAAATTATATACAGACATTTTAATATATAATACTGTACATTTATATGCAGAATAGCAAACAGGTTTTTTTTTTAATCCCTTCTTTCCAATCTGTTTTATTGCAACAGGTTCTATACTTCTCTTCATTTCAGCATAGTGAAAAGAGAGAAGTTTGCCAGTTTAAAACCCCTGTTGGAAAACTTTTTTAAAAATTAGTGTTTTTCTTTCATACATAGATTTTTTTTTTCCCTCCTGGGCTTTTTTTTAATGTCTATTTTTCTACCTGAGATAGAAAGTTTTCATCCCTGCTTTTAGGTAGACCAATTTTAAAAAAGTAACTCCCCAGAGAGAAAACTAGTTACTGAAGAAAAGAAAATAATATATTTTTCAAGTGTCAGGTGTTAAATCACCAGTTTTCTCTATGCTAAACAAAGAGAATAATCAAGATAAAAAATAATCATATAAATGTACCAGAAATATAATGCATTAGACAAGGATATACAGAATTGTAACCATTTATTGTTATAATGACATATCATGTTATATTTTTTCCTGTCGTAGTTCTCCCACTTTTTATTAGACAACTTTTTATGGGTTCTTTATTTTGTATAGCCATTACTATTAACCTTATATTTTTTTCCTTCTTTCTCTTTTGTTAATAATAGTATATACATTTTAAAAGTTGCTTTGAAGGTGAATTGGGGGATAATAGAGAGCAAAGCCATATTTCTGCCCTCTGAAATAGTTGCCTACCTAGTCAGTCAGTGAGATAACTGGGCTGAGTGGGGTGGGGGGAGAAGGCCATTTTTTCTATTAAAGAGTGTGATGAATTCTGACAATTGCTGCTTTTCAAAAATCCAGATCCCAGTAGAAAAATGAATATTTATATATGGTGATGTAATCAACAATGTAGTAAATGCACACATTTCACAGTGGGAGACGAGTAAAATAATTGCTAAAATAGACTTGAGTGTAATACAATTTTCATTTCATTCAATTAGTTAAAGGAGGCTAACTTACATTAAACCACCCAGCGTCACTTAAGTGAGATGGGTGGTATAGAAATGTAGTAAATAAACAAACTTGCTTGATTCAGGACATGATTTTACAACAGTTACAGGAATAATTTTGACTTTTAATATAGAGTGGCAGATTTGAGCCAGTTTGGTCTAGTGGTTATGGCGCCAGGCTAAAGGCTATGAATTTCAATTCCACTTTAGGCATGAAAGCCAACAAGGTGGCAAGGTGGCTTTGGGCCAGCCTCAGCCTATAATGCCAGGCTTGGGTGACAAGCTGGTTATGCAGTTCCTGTCATAACTAACTAATAACTAATGGATTAACACCCAATTGATTTTTTAAAAAAGCAAACCCCGTACGCAGGAAAACAGAAGGGGAAAAAATGGCAGGTCCTCTTGTTCTTTTCAGGATTAATAACAGGACTGCTGCTATTAAATATCATACATTTATGTCTCTCATCCAATATGCTAAAGACTTTTCAAAACCACGACTATCAGCACTTAGATTCTACCAAAAGAAATATTTGAATATCTTCCAGATATCTTGAAGCAAATATACCACTTGAGAAGGAATAATTGTTACTTGATGTAATAAATTCATAATGTTAGGTAAAATAGTAACAAACCCTGAGTGGAAAACTAGATTATCTATCAATTTAAATCAATAACTGACTAATTCTTTTCCAGTTAAATTTTAGGTGAATATTAAGTACATGAATATTAGCAATTTCACTGATATTATTTTTATACAGTATTATATATCCAACCAATATTATTTGCTTCTAGCCTTTTTGACAAATATCGATATAAACTGATAGAACTAAAGTATCATTTATAGCCTAGATGTTACATGACTCACCAATGAAAACTGATCCTCCCAATGTTAATTTACTTCCTTTCTCTCTCTCACTCTTGGAGACTAATACAGAAAGCTGAAAGAATAAGCTGAAAAGCTTCCCTTACATGGAAGCTACATACTGTGAAATTTTGTCATCCCTCCTCTCCCCACTCATTTTTCATGAGCAATTTCCATTCTGTTGTGTTCTCTCACAGATGGTGTTCTGGAGATATGAAAGAAAACTAAGACTATTTTTCAATCTGTCACAAAACTATCTGTAGGAATGAGTGTAGACTGTTGGCTTATAGACACAAAGTCCTCTAAGGAGTACTGTCACTAAAGAATGCTTTTATCTTCAGTGTTCTAAATTAGCTGAAATAGAGGGACTATAAATAAGGATACAGCTCAATTTTCCATATTTTCCGCTATGTGCTAGAATTAAATGCATTACTTGAGTTTTGTTTAGCAATTCTAACTGCATAAGAACTTAATATTTAATGGTTGGTCATTCCTTATTTACCTTTTTAAAATTTTGATAATCAGTTCTCCCATTTTCCTTAGCACTTTTACTATTCTATTCCGAAACAGAATCATACATGGTTAGTGTTTGGAGAATAGACTACCAAAAATATTAGGATTATAGGGCTTAATTGCAAAGCTAATAAACATACCAAGAAGGCAACCCTAAACCAATTTTGTATTGCGTCCAAGAAAACAGCTTGGGTGTCATGAGGTCAGTACAAGAGGTACTCAATTTGGAAAATTTATCTTAGTATTGCATTATTTTGATGTATATCTCAACTTTTTAATTGAGGCATTTGAAATACCAATTTTAGAAATATTTGTGCCTTCTTTTTTAAAAAAAAAATATTATTACTTACAATTGAAAAAGTCTGGTTGGAAGAGTGTGCACGTTTGTATCTTTAAAGTGGAGAGTGGGGACAAATTAAAAATCCCCCAAAAAGTAGATCCATAGTTTAGAGCAGGGGTCTCCAACCTTGGTCCCTTTTAGACTTGTGGACTTCAACTCCCAGAGTCCTCAGCCAGCAAAGCAAAGCTGACTGAGGAACTCTGGGAGTTAAAGTCCACAAGTCTTAAAGGGACCAAGGTTGGAAACCCCTGGTTTAGAGTGATATAGGTGATATAGGATAAAGATGCTTATTTCCTGTATGCTCAGTTCACACGATTTTAAAATTATAGTCATGTTTAAGAGCATCTTTCTTCAACTTTCTTTGGTGATAGACTAAAAGCAGCTTTATGGGAGTGGAGCTGATGGCTATGGCCAAAAGAAGAGCAGGGAAATGGATTGGCTTCTCAGAACTTCTCTCTGGCTCAAGGAGAGCATTCCTTAAAGAGATTATAAAATAGCAATCTCTAATAGGTTTTAGAAGCCTGGAACTGGGGTTGCGGGGTGGGTAGGAATCAACTTGACTAACTCATGGTTTGGTACCTTCACTTGGACATTGACTTGTCCATTTCCTTTCTTCATCCTCTAAGGGAATTACTTGTTATTGAATGGTAAGAGTCTTCAGAACGGCAAGTTTTATAATGCTGGGAGAGTGTCCTTCTATCCTTGATTTTAAAAAAAATGCATGTATGTTTAAATATTATAAAATTTAAAAAATGTTTTTGGAAAATAGCAAAAGGAGAACTGGAATATTGATTTTGGAAAGTTAAAACACCAGATGGACTTCAAACAATATTTTCTATGGGTTGTTTAAAATTTTATTTAAATAATGAAGATTTTGAAACTAATTGTAAGAAACATTCTATGGGAAAGATTATTAATTATTTATAATTGAAAAATAACTATATAAGAGGAGATTTAACTAGACGGAACCAGAGAGAACTAAAGATTACAATTAAAGAAGAAGTAACCCATTAATACAATGGGTTGTAAGCAACATTATTTGACTATAAAAAATATCCCAATAATATTTTGGATCAATGTGCCCAGAAATTACTCTTAAAATTGTCTGCAACTATAGAAATGACTACAGAAGAGAAACAGATTTTATACTGCACAAAATAGATATTGAAGCTGATCTTAGTTTGGATTGGAAACAATATTTTAAAATGTCAGACTACAAGAGTAATGTGGAAAAATATGCCCGAATGAATTTACAAATGAAACCAAATGATAACTTAATAATGAAATGAGACATAAAAATAATAAATCAGAAAAGCTGCCTGGAAAGTTTTCACAAAAAAGATTTGTTAAACAACTGAAGACGTTCCTGAAAGAAGACAAAAAGACAATGATTAAGACCTCAATTTCTGGGAGATTATTTGAAGGGATTAGGAGATCAATCTTTTTCAAACTAAATGGAATGAAAATAAAGTGGATTTATTTGACCGGGGCTAAAATATGCATATTCTGCAACCCAACAAGACAGACCAGACTTCAGAGGATAATTAGAACTGCATAAAATACAATTGTTACCAACGTGCCTTCCATTGAGGACCTGTATACTGCAGGAGTCAAAAAGATTGGAGGGGTTTGAAATGTATGGATTGGAGGGGTTTGAAATTAGCCATTTCAAACCCCTCCAATCCATACATGCAGCAGACTGACACCCACTACGAAGATGTAGCACGACCACGAACACGAAGCCAAACAGCAGCAGTGCAGCTCACCAGCTCAAAGCCCCCTGCAACTCAAACTAATCTGAGCACAACCAAGCCCCCACCCAAACAAGACACACCCCCATCCAATCAGAGCACAGCCAAGCTCCCACCCAATCAGTTCAAACCCCCACTAGCAGTTAAAAAGGAAGAAACAGCTGCAATCACATATTGCTCCCAGAAGCACGAAGCTGAAGCCTGAAGATGACGAATGAGACTTCGTCGAAACGTCGCCAAGACACTTCCAATTTTACGCGGGAGAAAACCCGAATAACCAAAGACCTACATATATATATATATATATATATATACATACACATACATATATATGTATGTAGGTAGGTAGGTAGGTAGGTAGGTAGGTAGGTAGGTAGGTAGGTAGGTAGGTAGGTAGGTAGGTAGGTAGGTCTTGGCATTTTCAGGTCTTTTCCCATGTAAGGTTGAGAGTATCTTGGCAACGTTTCGACGAAATTGAGATACTCTCAACCTTACATGGGAAAAGACCTGAAAGTGAACACTTCTCAATGATTAAGCTGGTTGGGACAGCTGAATTGATAACAGGAATAATGGCATGCTAAATTTATTTGAAGTTGGTGGTGTTGCACCTACTGCCTAGAATTAATGAAGATGAGAAAAAGAAAAACAGAAATGAATAGGACCAGTTCTCAAGAATTCTGTTTACTTACAGCCCATATGGTCTTGGATAAACACTGGGTTTTCTGTATTAGAACAGTGCAGTTTGTTACCTTCTTTTCTAACTAAGTCTTGATTGAAGTCTTTGTATAAGCATGAAAACTATAAATTGTTTATATTTCTATATAATCTTCTGGATTCATGTCACATCTCTCTCTCTCTCTCTCTCTCTCTCTCTCTCTCTCTCTCTCTCTCTCTCTCTGTGTGTGTGTGTGTGTGTGTGTGTGTGTGCATGCATGTGTTTTGTATAAAATCCTAGCAAATACCCAGAAGTAGGCTTTGAAGCCATACAGCCTACTGCTCTTCTCTAGATTTCTGTGAGTTATTCCATGTAATGGCTCCTGAAAAATGCAAGGCTCCAACAGAATACTTTCAAGAGTAAATTACATGCCATCTGAGTCACTTTGCTGAGGAATGACTATACCATGGTAAAATATCAAATGTTCTTAATGCAGCAGATGGCTTTTAAAAAATTCTGTCATACGAAATATCACTTTGCTTGCAGCCTTTCCTTTAACATGCATTTTAGTGTCCTATGCATATTGATGGATTTCTAAAATGAGCCTAATGGCTTTAAAATGTCAGAGAATGTTTTTCTTTCTGAGCCTAACTTTCTCAACAAATATATTCTTAAGGTTTACATGGCATTTTTTAAAAAGAAAACTCTATATGGCGATTTACCTTACTTTTACACTAGGGAAGGGAAATGTATCCTTCAGCTGGCTTCTCCGATCAACAATATCACTAATACCGTTTTTTCAAAAGGCACATTTTAAATAGGGGTAGGTGAGTTCAGGGAGGGAACAATTAATCTGAACTCCTTTTTACAGTGTATTTGTGTGGGGGGGAGTCTTGTTTTTAAAACAATAATTTGATAATTCTTTTCAAACAGCAGCTTTCTTTCCCACATTCAATGTGACATTGTTTGACATGCCAAACTTCCACAGTCATCAGCTAGATTCTATGGAAGTTTCCAGTTCCATCACCCCGCTTCTCTCTGTGCCTTCACCTGTTAACAAAACAGCAGCTTATTAATATCCTATTTCCACAACAATATAGCTACACAAATACACAGTGTAACAGATAACTGCCCAAGGAGCTGCTGATCCAATTCTACAGAGGAATTATTGAGTCTGTCATTTGCACCTCTATAACTGTCTGGTTCGGTTCTGCAACCCAACAAGAAAAACACAGACTTCAGAGGAATAATTGCTACCAACCTGCCTTCCATTGAGGACCTGTATACTGCACGAATCAAGAAGAGGGCCGTGAAAATATTTGCAAATCACTCGCATCCTGGACATAAACTGTTTCAACTCCTACCCTCAAAATGACGCTATAGAGCACTGCACACCAGAACAACTAGACACAAGAACAGTTTTTTCCCAAAGGCCATCACTCTGCTAAACAAATAATTCCATCAACACTGTCAGACTATTTACTGAATCTGCACTACTATTAATCGTTTCATAGTTCCCATCACCAATCTCTTTCCACTTATGACTGTATGACTATAACTTGTTGCTGGGAATCCTTATGATTTATATTGATATATTGACCATCAATTGTGTTGTAAATGTTGTACCTTGATGAACGCATCTTTTTTTTTATGTACACAGAGAGCATATGCACCAAGACAAATTCCTTGTGTGTCCAATCACACTTGGCCAATAAAAAAATTCTATATAAATGTGATTTTCTTGGGTTACATTCAATTTAAAAGCAAGTTAACTCTCCAAACCAAACCAATTATATAAAAACAAAATCCATTTCTATGTCCAGGACTTATCAGATTAGTACCTTTAGCAGCATAATATAATATTAATGTCAGCCCTTAATCTAAGCACCTTTAAATGTCAGTATAGTGCCCTATCCTTATACTGGGTGTGAGCAGGTATACAGACTTGCCACATGTTTGATCTCTGGTCAGTTCATGATCTGTTCCTGTAGACTAAGCTACAAAACTCAAATCTCTCAACAATAAAATTACCCAGAGGCTACAGGTATATGTAATGATAAAGACAGCAAACTATCCTTGTGTATCCTTGTGTAGATTTAAATCTAATAACTGTGTTGACCAGAACTGTGTGATAGCTAAAAAATAATTTTTACATCCCAGAAAAGTTTCAGTCAACCCACAGTCTACCCTCACCTCCTACTCAACCTAACACATGAATCTCTAGAAAAAGGGAGACTTTCTGATAGCAATTGTTGGCATTCCCAGGTAAACCAGATCTGAACACATAACTAGAAGACCTAAATCTACTTTATTGTAAGGCTAAATTAATAGAATCTTGCAAGTCTGAAAGTGCAAACTTCCAATCCTTCAAATTGGATCTTCAGTCCATCCATATTTTTTTCTTCCATCATTAAACTATTGTAGGTTCCTCCATCTCTTGTCTGATTGGTTCCTAGGTAGGTATGTCTTCTCCTTTTTCCTCAAGGTCACCCATACATTCCATTGCAGCAATTAATGCTATTGGTTAGGGCCAAGAAAACATCCTTATTACTTGTAAGTGGCCACGTTCAAACTCTCCCATAGGCCCTCAGTAAGATCTAAGTCTCTTTTATCACTGTTTAATATCACAGAAGAGGCCAAGATTCCAATACACAAATTTGAAGGTTTTCTTGACCTTTGAGAACAGAAAACTAATAGCTCAGCAGAAAATTGTCAAAGCCTTTTGTGATGATTCTATCCCAGCTGAACCAATTAAGGTAATGAATTGAGGTGTTAAGCTTGCCTTCAATATTTACCAATATCAATGTAACTGCCACAAACCCGCAATGGCATGTTGTCGTCATATGATGTATCACAACTTTCCCCCCTTCATTAAAACGGGTGGACGTGGCCAGCGAGTGACGCATCCAGCCTGGGGGATATAGATCACACCCTTGATCTATATATTTTAATTAATTAGAAAAGTATACAAAGTATAGCTTCTGGAATTATTTCCATCCCCTTAATAACAGTTCTGCTTTGGATCACATGACCAGGAGGGAGGATAACGAATGGTGCAGTCAGCAGCCTTCTAAATTTTGGTTAATTGCCTTTCTCATAGGAATGTATGGGGGATTTTTCCTGGAATGTTTTCTCAGATCTATCCCATTTTTTAACTCAGTCCTTTGGTGACTTCTCCATGCCACCCCTCCCTTTTCAGTCCTGTATTGTTTGATTTTTTTAGACAGTTATTCTGCTGATGGACAGAGTCCCAAGTCCCTTTAGAGTACATAGTTTATTTCCAAAATTTCATTGGGTAGAAATAATAATAAGAAGGGGAAACATTCAAGCCTGACTTCTGTAATTCTTTCCAAACCCTTTATCAGCCATGGCCATAGGAAACATCTCTATTTTCTTCTGCGTAAGAAAGATGTGTGTTTTGTGTCAGGGGTCATTTATCTCCCCTAGTGTTTTGCCACAGCAAGGTGCTAGCAGTGGATTAATGGTACTGAAGGCAACAAACATATAAACAGGTAAAGAAAGAAAAATATTTGGTAATAACAAGAAGTGGCAATATTTAAAAGAGCAATATGAATACAGAATAGAATCTCCTGTTTCTTAACTTTGGGATTCATGTCCTCAACAAAGGCAACATTAAATTTCCTCAGATAACAGCTAATATGCTGCACTTTTTCCAGGATACAGTTTTAATCTGAAGCTCATCCCAGAGAAGTATTTCAAAGCTTGCATAATATATGACTGCAAGTACTTATAATTAAATATAAAGAGGTGTGATGGGTCAGCAGTTAAAAATGCTGATTTTGACAGCTGGAAAAAGTGAGAGCCCAGGTTTGAGACCTGAGCACCACGCAATGGGATGAGCTGCCATTACCTGCCTCAGCTTCTGCCCACCTAGCAATTTGAAAGCATGCAAATGCAAGCAGATAAATAGATACCACTTTGGTGGGAAGGTAACAGCATTCCATGTGCCTCAGTATATAATCATGCTGGCCATATGATGAGGGAAATATCTACAGACAACACTGGCTTCCTTATTTAAAAGATGGAGATGAACAGCACTCCCTAGAGTCAGACACAACTAGACAAGGCAAACCTTTACCTTCACGAATGAAAGCAAATATATGTGTCCCAGGATGATGTTGCAGAGACAAGCACACATTCTCTCTAGCAGAATGTGTGCTTAAGGCTATTCTACACAGTATTTATGTGGTGCCTAGTTGTGTGTGGCTTTTTATGTGTTGATTGGAATGTTGACAGCTATTAAATTGTTGGCTGTTGTCTCTTGGTGCTGCCAAGTTCTCGGCTCCTAAGTACCTGATAACAAATTCTGGTAGAGAGAAGTTCCCTAAGAATGGGCTGTAACATGAGTCTGAAAGCTTGAAAGACTAAACCTCAGGTCCTGGTGATTGACCCAGATTGGATCGTTTACCTTCACCTTTATAATTAAGTATATTTATTGTTTACATTTCTTGCCCATTAGCTATCAAAAGATACAGAAGGATCTGAACAGACTTGAACATTGGGCCCTATCTAACAAAATGAAATTCAGTAGTGAATAAAGTAAGGTTTTACATTTAGGCAAGAAAAAACAAATTCACAGGTATAGTATAGGTAGTACTTGACTCGATAGTAGTAATTGTAAGAGAGATGTTGGAATTCTAGTGGACAGTCATTGAACTATGAGCCAGCACTGTGCTGCAGCTGCCAAAAAAGCCAACACAGTCCTAGGCTGCATAAACAGAGGGATAGAATCAAGATCACGTGAAGTGTTAATACCACTTTATAATGCCTAGGTAAGGCCACACTTGGAATACTGCATCCAGTTTTGGTCACCATAATGTAAAAAAAGATGTTGTGATTCTAGAAAGAATGCAGAGAAGAGCAACAAAGGGGACTGGAAGCTAAAACATATAAAGAACAGTTGCTGGAATTGGATGTCTAGTTTAATGAAAAGAAGGACTAGGGGTGACATGATAGCACTGTTCTGATATCTTATGGGTTGCCACAAAGAAGAGTGAGCAACCTATTCTCCAAAGCACCTGAAGGAAGGACAAGAAGCAATGGATGAAATCAAGGAGAGAACCAACCTAGAACCAAGAAGAAATTTCCTGACAATTAGAACAATTAATCAGTGGAACAATTTGCCTCCAGAAGTTGTCAATGCTCCAACACTGGAGATTTAAAGAAGAGATTGCACAACCATTTGTCTGAAATGGTATAGGGCTTCCTGCTTCAGCAGAGGGTTGAACTAGAAGACCTCCAAGGTCCCTTCCAACTCTGTTAGATTTTTCCAAGCCATTCTTTGCACAAGAATACATAAAGGAAGACATTTTATACAAGATATCACAGAGGAAAATGCCTCCAACTCCTTACCATTACAACAGTCTTCCTCAATCACATTATGCCAGGGACAAATCAAACTGCATATCATAATGCCTTTTTTGAGTATGTGAAAAAAACAAAAAACTAATCCAGGTGGTTGCATATGGGTTGCCTCTATGTTTGTGTTCTTGCTATCTTTTCATATTGTGAAACATTTATCAAACCATTCCAGCAACTCTTTCTACAAATATTGGATGGTTCAAATTACATTGCTCAATTTCTTCTGCCTCTTTATCCTACTTACTGAATATAAAGGGCTAAAAGTGACTTTTTTTTCAGCAAGACAGACTATCTGCTCCATGTTTTGGTAAGGGCCAGATATGATATCAGGATGTTTGCTTCTGACCATGTGAAACCAGATTTTTACCATATATGTAACTGGGATGTACAAGGTGGCCTGCTGAGCAGAAGGGAAAACAGGAGGACTTAGAATGGAGGGGTCATTACCATTCCAGGCCTCTACCACCTGGCTGTAGGAATGGGGGAAGGGACTTCTTTCTGGACTTCTTTTCCTGTGGGAAATGGGCAGCCAGAACCAGCCCATTTTCAAACCTAATCTTTCATTTTCTGTCTTCTTCTGCCACACCAAATTAAGTCCCATTCTGGCAGAGTCATGACCCCATAATTTATTTCCAACATTATATTGAATTGGCAATAAAAGGACAGCAGAGCAGATTCTGCTAATTGCCATCCTATAAGCATCATGAACTTATTAATTGAATTACACTTTGGCTGTGTTAGAAATTTCAAGTACCAGCTGGAGCAGAAGAACATTCTGACCAGCTTAAGAGCAGAGTATTCTGCTATGGATCAAGTATTATTTTATAACATATGATTGAGAAATACTGTAGCAACCCAAAGTATAACTATGTATAACACTTGTCATTTTTAAGGGGAACTTTGATTTCATCTTGAAAAAAAATATAAGCTTAAAGCCTCTATCATAGATAAACATTTGCACTTCATTATTTATAAGTTTCACAAGCTTCAAAATAAAATGCAAATATAGGGAAAACTTTATATTTTATTTCCAGATCCAGAAAGAGGATAATTTATTACTTCCTTCTCCTCTTGCCTTTCAGTCGCTACATTAACACCTTAGTTAGATCTTTAGACAGTCTGAATGTTTTTCACACCTAAGAGGAGTGGTAAAAGTTCATTAATTCAGGTTTACACAGACCATGCTGGGATTTTTATAATAAACACTCATTAGTCTCAGGGGAACCTTGAGGAACCTTGTTTCCCATTATACTGACAATTATCTTTTAATTAATGATCATAAGATCAAGATTATAGTGTTTGCCAAAAGCCCTAAAGTGAATAAATGGAATATTTAGGACACTATTGCAAAAGTTACAGTAAATACTTTAAATATAGTCTTTCATGCTTCAGGCGGTGCAGACAACACAGCTGCAACTATCTTAAAAGTTCTATTTAAAAAGAGTTGTTTTATACCTTCTGCCATCAAACTATTAAAAGCTAAGTCATTAGATAAACTCTTATATAGAGCTGAGTTAAATCTATATTCCAATTATAATTTTATGGAAAAAGTTTAGTCCAAATTTCTGAGGGGAGGTCTTTGAATTCCAAAGTGAGATCAAAATTCCATCCTTCAGCTGAAGGCTGTTCTACCTGGGATCAGTTTAATCACTCCATTGCATTTGATGAAGTGAGCTGTAGCCTCTTATAATGTATCTTTGTCTGCAAAGGTGCTACTAGATTCCTTTTTATCATTGATTACCATATGTTAACATGGTGTTCTTCTTACCTTATGGTTTAGTGGTAATCTTGAACCTTTGCTTAAAAATTAATGTCTATCCACTCAGCTTGAATCCCCTGATAATCTCTGATAATTTTCATTTGGCCTCAAAGTATATGAATTGTGAATTTAACAGTTTTTGCTCTCTGTGGATTATGACAGGTTAGAGTATTCTTGAACAGCAAGATGGAGAAAGAAGTAGCTTTGGTATAAAAAAGGAAAGAAAAGGAAAACAATGAAAATAAGAGACGAAATGGACAGGTAAAGGGGGAAGAGGTGTTGGTGTTGCACAAATATTAAATTGACCAGACAGAAAGCCTCCCTCAAGTAGACTGACTTTCAAATTTATTTAAAATTTTAACAGATTATTTGCAGTTACTTGCGTCTCTTTAATTCTTTGTTATCAATGGTTTCTTCTAGTCTTTTTGGAGAATGTTAAATGATTCTTATTTTCAGGTAATTATCTGGGGGAGAACTCATCTTTCTATTAGGTAAATATTGTGATTATTTCACAACATATAGAAATTATGTTTTGAGAATTTTAATCATTATACTTACAAAATATTTTATTGGAAACAACCAAAGTGTAATTGGTTGTGTATAACTGTGCTTAGATATGATTTTGTGCAAGGAGTTAAACTGCAGTCCAATATATGTTTATGCTTGAATGGACTAAAATAAGTCAAGATCAGCTGCTATTAATCATATTCATCCCCAAGAATCTATGGATTTTATTAAGCAGAATGATGAAATAAATCTGTTAACCACATTTATGATTGTATAGCATCTCTTTTGTTAATCTAACTTCAAAAAATAGAAATTTGCTGTTAGCCTATTCAGAGCAAAATAAATTCTCCAACAATAGGTAAATGCATAATTACAGTATGTCTGTAAAAGCACATACATTAATTGAAATATATGTTGATCGGAATGGTGAGTGATCAATGTTGGAAGTTTAACACTTAAAAAAAATAGAAACAATGTGAAAACTAGCTGAACTGTGTTAGATTGAGCACATGTTGCACTATGAAATTAACTGTCAGCTTTAATCCTACAATAAAGATCCTGAAAGAATTATGGTTTTGCTTTGCATTGTTTTCAATATTTCTCTACAGGTTTATTGCTTTTCCTGGCAAAAGGTATTGTCTTTATTTACTAGGACAAACGCCATTTTTGTAAAACAATATTCTGTGTGCCAGTTTATTTTATGGTATTAAATTGAAAATTATCTGTAATCTAAGTTTGATTTAACTCCAGAGTCCAAAATAACCAAATGTCAGTTGAAACAGGAAGAAAAAAACAAGTTAATCATTCTTTCCTTTACACAGGCTTCATTCCAAGCAATTTTGTCAATAAAAAGTATTGCTGATAGTGCTTTTACCATTTAGGCATGGGGGAAAAATGAGTGAAAGTATACAATTATAATTAAGTCATAATCCTTTAAATCTCTGATCAATGATTATGTTACCAGGCTGCTAAAAGCAATCGGTCAGCAACATTTGACAGTTCAGTGAGTCCATCATAGTTTCAATTCAATATTGAAAGGCAATACTGACAATTAAAATTTGCTGCAAGAGGATAATTTTGGGTTCCACCTTCAAGTACTCCTGCATTCAAAAAATTATATCCAATTTTTTTTTGTTATCACTAAAAAAGTTTAGTTTTTTTTTAGCTATCACTAAAAAAATGAAGAAAACCCACGAGCACAAAGACATATTCAACTGAATAATTTATACCACTTATAATCTAAAGACAAAACATTAAGAGTTTTAAAAAGTTACTACAAATAATATTTCATATTTATTTGTGAGTGCTCTAAAATAGACAAGATATGATACTAAGTGAAAGTCTGATCTAAGTCTCTAGAGCTTCATCTCAGTCTGTTTTACTGAAAATGGGAGAACTAAAATATTTTGCAATAAGACAGCAGTTTTTAGTTCTGTGATTAATTTTCTGGGGGGGAAAAATCTATTGTAAAATCCATTTTCTCTTTCTGATAATATACTTCCTTTTTTTCTTATTCTCTGGCACACTCCTGACACCCTTCTCTCTGCCACATCACAGTCTGGGTTTCTATTGCTATTGCTAGAGAATTTTTTGATTTTGAGATTATTCAGAGAAACCATTTTGAAGTTAAGTGAAAGCCTGGAGAAAAAAAAAACTATGGTGAGGTCAACATGCAGAAGTAGGCATGAAAGTTGCCACTTCTGTTATACAGGCTAAGTAACAAGTTTATTTATAATGATTCATCAAAGCTGCTTAAATCACATGCATATGCAAATATGTAAATAGCCATGAGTGGAGGCAAGAGTTAGAATTGTAAAATGTATGCACAGGTCTACTTAAATATGTGCATTATTTTCTAAGAATTGATTTTCTGATAAGTGAGAATCTCAAAAATGCTTAAGAGTTTAAAAAAACCCTCATTTTAAATTTGTTATGACTGATAAAGCAGAACAAAATTAATTGCATTGTTGTTAGAAAACTGTGCTTTTCAAAACCAAACACTATCTCACATTACCAAAGGCAAAAATGGAAAATTAATGCATTTGACTCACATTTTACACGTACACATTCTATGTAACACCTGTTTCACTAATAATTTTTCAAGTATCAATGAAGTTTTACTTTACTAAAATTTGAATTTTTACCAACTGATCAAGAGAAAGTGAAAGTTTGGTCCCCGCTTTACTAAAATAGTGTAGTGTTTTATTACCGTATTATAAACTTCTAATTCTAATTATAGATGGCAAGTAACAATGTTTAGCATTAATGATCAGTTTCAAACTCTCCCATTTCTGAATTGCTCCTGATTGATATATTATGCACTTACTTGAATATATAGTGTTAAACCTAACACTTCAAGTGACATATATTGTAAAACATCAAAATCAAATACATACACATTTTTCTTTAACAAATTCTGCTATGCTTTACATTCAGCACTTACCCTTTGCAGTATCTTTTGTTTTCACTGATTAACAAGTAATACAATTTGTCCCATGCACTTTGTCACATATACTATCCCTGGTTGCAATCCTTTCCCATCTTTCCCGTTAGTTAATGTTGCTGTCCATAGTGATACTGTACTCTCCAATAGGGATTTTCTATAACTCACATTGCATGGATTATTTCTCATTTCTTGCATCCTAGATAAAAGGGATGCAGATTCTGATTATCCATTGAGTAAACAACTGTTCCTCAATCTACAGAGAACCAAACCAGGAAGCTATTTTCAGTATAGATTTTTAGGAAAACAGTTTTTGATTTATTGACATTGATTTGATAGATGGAAGGAAGGAAGGAAGGAAGGAAGGAAGGAAGGAAGGAAGGAAGGAAGGAAGGAAGGAAGGAAGGAAGGAAGGAAGGATGGATGGATTTGTATGGCCAGCCAGCTTAAACAACTTTGTGTGACTCACAATATCAATAAATCTCTTCCATATACATCAACTAGAGAGGCCTATAAATATTGACTTCTGCCCACCATGTCTTTCAAAAAAAAAAAAAAGATTTCCATATAATATTTTTTGTAATATGGAACAAATGTAAATAACTTACCAGATTTATCATATTGGCATTCCTTGCTAATGTTGACAATAGTAGTTTGTTTGGGAATATTTTGGGGAGTATGCTACAAATCCAGCCAAAACTGAGTTTTAGCTCATATACTTTTATGCAAGCTAGCATCTCTATCTAAACAGAGCTTTGGAAGCCAACATGTTGTCTACATCTCATCATCTAGAAGATATATGCAATGGAATGACAGATAATTATAATATAGTATCAAAACTATTCTGAATGAAGGTCACATATCCTTTAACAGGAAAATCTATTGTTGGAAGATATTGACAATGGCTAAGAACTTGTCCACTTTGTGACTGAAAGAATATTTTGAGAATTCTAATGGGTAAATAATATTTCTCTTTCCTAAATTGCTTAGCAACTCTTCCAGAAACCTAAGTATGACTGATCAAGGCTGAGTTGATCACATGAGAAGATGTGAAGGGCAGACTTCAGTTTAGATATTTCTGTTCTTGAGGAATTAAGTAGAAAAAACTTGAAGTATTTTTTTTAATATGGTTGGGGAACAGAAAAAACAACACCATTTGACCAAGGAGTTACTAGGTATTCTGGTGTCAGTATAAAGACTAAATGAGAAAAGGGCTCAAAAAATACATGCTCCATCTTTCTTAGTTTTAAACTGATAATACGTGGTTTTTAAAACAGTCCCTTTCTTCTTCTTTCTCTGATGTGATTTTGCTTAGTTTCATAACTATTACCCCTGTGGAATAGATGCTGTTAATTTCACCTCATGTGGAGCTAATAACTCCAGCAAAGGGACATTTTATGTTGAGAAAAGGATATAAATCCTCTCTCAAAATCTTATGTCATAGGCTTGGAAGAATCATAGAGATTACCTAGTATTTATTTATTTATTTATTTATTTATTTATTTATTTATTTATTTATTTATCAAGAACCTATTAGGTAATTTATATAATTATAAGCATGAATTGAATACATAAAATAGATATAAGTAAACATTAGGACAGGGATGGTAGGCATGCTGGTGTTCTTATGCACACCCCTTACAGACCTCTTAGGAATGAGGTGAGGTCAACAGTAGACAATCTTAGGTTAAAATCTGGGCGGTTTGGGGATGAAACCACAGAGTCAAGTAGTGTATTCCAGGTATTAACCACACTGTTGCTGAAATCATATTATCTGCAATCGACTTTGGAGTGGTTCACTTTAAGCTTTTATCTATTGTGTGCTCGTGTATTGTTATGGTTGAAGCTGAAGTAGTCATTGACAGGTAGGACATTGTAGCAGATAATTTTATGAGCTACGCTTAGGTCATACCAAAGACGGCATAGTTCTAAGTTTTCTAGGCCCAGAACTTCAAGTCTGGTGGCATAAGGTATTTTGTTGCAAGCAGAGGAGTAGTTAAACTGGTTTCCTAACCTGGTATCTCTTGGCATGAAAAGACAACTTCCAATATTCCCAGCAATGATGGGTTTCCTATTGACTATAGATGGCGGCTAATTCTTATAGAATGGCATTTGAATTTCCTTTGAAGGGAAAAGCTTCTAATTTTCAGTGAAGGGAAAACTTCCCAAGGCAATTTTGTTCTACTGAACTGATGAAAACAGCTCTTTATGTTAAAAGAATTTTTCCCCTAATGCTCACTTCATTGATTCTGCCTTCTGGCTCAACAAAGAAAAGTCTTATGGTGTTTTCCAGATACTATATAAAAATTATAAATCTCCTTCGGTCTAAAAACACCTAGTTATTTCCCATCTTCATAGATTGGAATTTGGCCAAAAGTATCCCATTCCAAATATTGCAAGTATTTCAATACTTAGAACTGGATGCAGTTTTAAGATGCAATGTATAAATGATGTAATGTGGACCAGAACAATTTGTTTTTATTCTATCTATGCTTTAGCTTATTGCTTTAGCTTATATTTTATAAGTATATAAATTTTTACATTTTTAAAAAGTGGCATAATATATTAGGTTATCCTCTCATCCCTATGTCATACTTATAGCTCTTCATTTTTTGAACTGAAATAGTGGAATTTTACATCTGTTGATTTTCATCCTGCTGGCTGAGACACAGTATTCCATTCTGTTAAGATAATTTTTACTATCTGTTGGAAATAATGCAACAACATAGTGATCCACTTCCAGAATGTCAGATTTGGGTTTAACTGCCTAAAACAAGTGATATATGGCTGAAGAACAGAGATTTCTGGGGCCAGACTCATACAACACTGGCTTAGACATCAGTAGCATCTACTCATCACACAAACAAACACTAACACAAGATAAATGAACAATGTAGTTATTTTTATTTCTCATCAAAGTGTTGCAAATTAGGCATAGAAAGGTGGTACACAGATAGCTAAACAAAGAAATAAGGCTGCCATGTTAGAAAAAAATGGCACCCTGGGTATTGATGGTATGTCTATGCACAGATGTTGCCTTGATTTCATAAATATGTTATGCCTTGATTAGATCTTATTTCAAGCTATTTCTATACTTTTTTCAAAGTTCAGTGAATCCTGTTTCTATAAACTTGTTCCACATCTCAGCAAATGATAAATGTGTAACGCTGGAAATCACAGATTTGAAATCCCTCCATATTAATTTTTATTCAGGAATTAATCACAAATTCCCAATTAATTTAACTAACAGTTTGACATTGCAATTCAAATATAGCCTGTGTCTGAAACAGTTTTAACATATCTGTTTAGCATTGTTGTCATTTGAAAAGAGATGTGGAAAAAAGTGCAATTAACTACACAGAGAAAGATTGTTATGGACAAGAAAATTGATGGACTATATATTCTCAGAATATTAAGTGATTTAAAATAATAAATTACTGAGTTTATTTCCATTTATGTAAATTTAAATTGTATTTGTGCTAGATGGACTTAATTGTCTTGACGGGGATACTAAACATAATGTTTCTGAGAAAGGGAATGAGAATGTTTTATTATTCCATGGCAACAGTTTGAGATAGTAATTCATAAGATCATAGAAAATACATTGAGCAACACACATAAAAATAATGGCCCCATTAGTTTGAAAGCACATTTTGCACTCTATTATACTTCTCATAAAAGCATTGATTTGTTTGGGAACATAATATAAAGAGTGCAGATTTTATAGGTAATTACTATTGAGGTGAGAAAAGTCAAACATATTGAAATCAAAGAAAAAATATAATTGTTTTCCCGTGTGTGTGTGTGTGTGTGTGTGTGTGTGTGTGTGTGACCATAAAAATAGAACATATGGAGTTTAATTCTGATGTGGGAGCCAGTGGGTATATCTCTTAACAACTCTATAAAATTACCAAAGTTTCTGTCTTACTTATACAGATCACTTAGCTTAACAGCTTTCCTATGTTATGGATGAAAATATTATAGAGCAGAAAAATATCTATTAACAATTATGTCTGTAAATTGTTTTCAGATTTGCTCCCCTTTGGCTGCACTGAATTGATCAATTACCAAGCAATTGGGATTAAGTATGAAACAGTTCTGTTGTATGAGTGCCTATACTTTTTCTTTTTTCCTGGCAATGTCCCGCATTTATAACAGCTGCCTGGTATGTAGAATTTCAGTAATGAAGTTCACAAAAATGAAATCTGCTGAGAGAACTCTGCCAATCAGTAATGAGCTCTGCAGCTATCTGTGAAAATGCAGCCTGTCAAATATAGTAAATGTAGCTAATATCAACTGTTCATTGCACCGCTTCAGACAACTCTGTTCTATTGAATTCCAGTCTAGTTTTATTCACAGGTTTATTTGATGAGTTCTATAACTAGCATGACTCTGCTAAGTTCAATTGACATTCAGCCATGAACACTATTCTAAATCAGCAGCAGATTTTTTTCGTGTCATATAAAGATTCTTCAGTTCACTTTCATGTGACAAAAGATACTTCAAACCCATTACTAGATTCCAAGATCTGCTGGTATATGGATAAACCAATGCAACAGAATAGGAAAGTATTTTTGCATGTACACCAGTACTGGGTATAGAAAGACTAGCATCCCCTCCCCATGATCACAGGTCCTCTGAAAATTCTTTCTCTTATGCTGTTTGAAATAAAGACCATTTTAAAAATTCATTGTCATGTGCATATATAAGGCAAAACATCTTAAAAAAAGAAAGCGTATCTATAAATAAAACTGCGTAGAAAATCTGCTTTTGTTCTAAAACAATTAACTTAAATCCATAGTTTTCATGCTTTACTTTTGTTTTATTTAAGGATCTTTTGCAAGAAAGATCCTTAAATGTATTTTTTTTTAACTACTCAGACTTTCTAATGTCTTATCAAGTCTTCCATTCTATTTAATGTTAATTTCCATTCCCATGCCCTGTGCCTTAATATTTGCCTATGGCTAGAATCAGGCTATTAGTTAGAAATATTGTGTTCAATATGGGAGTTAAACCTAAGTGATACACTCACTAAGATAATAAGGAAAATAGCAGTCCTGTGATAACATACCATAGATTAATGGAACGTGCTCTGCGTGGCACTGTCCACTTAAGCTTGTGCAAAATGCAGCTGCACAGGTAATAAATGATGCTGGCTACACAGCACATCTAACACCACTACTCTGTAGGCTGCACTGGTTATAATGTGTTTTCAGATACAATTCAAAGTGCTGATTCAGTTTTAAAACCCTATATGATTTGGGACTGGGTCACCTTAAGGATCATCTTTTTCAAAGAGTTCTATCTGTCCAATTAGATCCAACAAATTGGGCATGCTGCAGATCCCATCAGCCAGAGTGTCAACTGGAAGATAGACATTTTCTGCTGTAGTCCCTGCCTTACGGAATAGTCTCCCATTGGAGATTAGATGGCCCCACCCTGTTGGCTTTTTGCAAAGCTTTTAAAACTTGGCTATATAGCGGGCCTGGGGCACGGAATATGTAAAGGGCTCATTACTTAGTTTTACTATTAATTGATTAATCATTATGGCTGTTGTTTGAATAATAGATAACTGAGTTATTAATAACATGAAGGTCTTCTAATCCATCCCCAGCTCAAGGAGGAGACTCTATACCATTTCAGACAAATGACTGCTAAATCTCTTCTTTAAAATCTCCAGTGATGGAACAACCACAACCTCTGGAGGCAAGCCTGATTATGTTGATGCAAACTAGGACTGCACTGGCTTTTCTGGCAGCTGCAACACACTGCTGACTCATACTCAAGTGATTGTCTACTAGAATTCCTAGATCTCTGTCATAGTTACTGCTCTTGAGCCAGGTACCACCTATTCTACATCTGTGCATTTGTTTTTTCTTGTCCAAGTGTAAAATCTTACTTTTCTCACCATTGAATTACATATTGTTAGATAGGGCCCAGTGTTTAGAAGCCTATCTTCTAAAGGGTTGGCTATTCCCATCACCTTGGTGTTGTCTATAAATTTGATAAGTTTCCCCTTCAATCCTTTCATCTAAATCATTAATGAAGATGTTGAAGAGTACTGGACCTAAGACAGAACCTTGAGGTACCCCACAGCATGCTTCCCTCCATTGAGGACTACAGGCTGAATGCGGTTGCTCAGTCAGTTATGAATCCATCTGCTGGTGATGCTGTCTATTCCACATTTTTCTATCTTACCAAGAAGTATGCTGTGTTTTACTTTGTCAAATGCCTTATTGAAGTCCAAGTATACTATGTCCACAGCATTTCACCGGTCCACTAATTTAGTCACTTTGTCAAATAATTCAATAAGTTTTTTCTGGCATGATCTGTTTTTGACTAATCCATGTTGGCTTTAGTAACTGCTTTGCTTGTTTTTAGTTGTTCACATATCCGTTGCTTCTTTTTTCTCAGGTTCTCCCAGGAGTTGATCCCAGGCTGATTTGTCTGTACTTTCATGGGTCCATTTTTTTTTTCCTTTTTGAAGAGTGGAATCACAACAGCTCTTTTCCAGTCCTCTGATAGTTCCCCAGTGCTCCAGGAGTTTTGAAAGATATGTTTCAGTAGTTCCAAGATCACATCTGCCAGCTCCTTCAGAATCCTGAGATGTAATCTATATGCAACTGATGATTTAAACACATCTAGAGTGGATAGGTGTGGACTTACTATTTCCTTGACATCTTCCCCCATTTGTACATCAATCATTTCCTTGACTTCTTCTTGTTTTTTACATGCTGAAAAAACTTTTTTTTAAATTGTTTGTAACATTTGTTGCACGTGGTAGTTCGTTCTGAGTCTTAGTTTTCATGACTTTATCTTTGTAGATTCAGGCTATTCTCCTTTAGTTATATGTCTCTCTTTCCACTTTTTATACTGGACCTTTTTGTCTTTCAGTTTATCAGACTGTTCCAATACGCAACTATGCTGGTTACTGATAGGGAATTGAGCATTACATACTCTAATCCTAGCACTGCCTCTGCATTAAACCCCCCTTTTTTAAATATAAATTTTGCATGCACATACAAAGACATACCACCATGTACTCCAAGTTTCTTAAAAACAAAGCAGTGGATTATATTCTTTTTCTACATGCAATCTGTAAAGAACTAATGGCTGAGGGAACTATAACGATTATAAATTTTCCAGATTTATATTTTTAAAAAATCCTTAACAAATCAGACTATTTAAAATGTTAGATTATAAAAAAATTATTTAATAAAAAATTAAATGATTTGCACCTTGTTTGTGTGTCTCTAATTATTCATAGTAAAAATGCATGTTTCATAGACTTCATTAACTGTAGAGAAACATAAATGATTTTTTTCAATTTTTTTCTATTTATAATGCCCTATTATTATAAACAAGTAAGTTTGAGAATGGTTATGAATAATCTGTATGGAAGAGCACTATGAGGCTTTTAGATTATATTGGTTTGCTATGTAACCTAAAATGACCCTACAGAACCTGCATGAATGATATAGACCACCACAGAAATAAAATCTGCATTGATTCCACAGGTCAAAATTATTTCTTGCATACAAATGTGATCTATCTTTTTTATCCTTTTTATGTTAAGAGAAATCAAACATGTTTATTTCAACTGGAGCAATAAAAATGAAACATAAAATATATTATTTCTAAGAAATCTAGATAATTTGATCCAGTAGTTTAAGAATGCATTTCATTCACTTTTAGTACCAAAAGGTTCTGTTTAGGGGCTATAACAATAAATGATTGGAATTCTGCAGCCTTCAGACAACTGTGTTCACAAAGGCAGTTTTCAAAAGTCTGGAGAAGTCTGCCTGAGCCACAATGATCAGTATACATGAGGTACTGGGCTGCAGATAGAATGAGAGAGAATTCTATATAATCTGTGATGTACTTTTATATTATCTTACCAGGAAGACATGAAAGAGAATCACATAAATAAATCTGCAGGATGTGCTGTTTCATTATTTTGATTTTTAAAGTAACCTAAATATATCTCTCATAAGATAAAACTAGCTGTATTCAGAAAGGAAATAAATACTGCAGTGGTTCCTTCATTCTTTAAAAAACTTTTCAAAAGTAGCAAACTTGGGTTAAAAAAGAATAATAGAGAATGTGATGGAGTCAAAAAATGAAATAAAATAATTGTAATAATGGTTGTGAAAGAATTCTTTATACCTATTTAGTTATACTTTGTTCTATAATATATCTTATCATGTATCTGCTTCCCATGCATGCAGTTATGCACCTCAGTTCTCATTGTTGCTTGCCTTAGGCAGAAGTCTGCATTTGTTTTACAGACATATTAGAATTAACAAATTAAAATTAATTCCATAGTTCAATAGTACCTTGTATTAATATAGTGACATAATTAAATAATGACATATATAATATCAGCATATGTAAGTAAATATTCAAAACTTTTTAAATTTGACTTCCCCAGTAGTTAAAAGACTCCAGGGATGGTAGGATGTGGAGCATGAGGCATGAAATCTGAGAACGAAATTACATGTTTTATATATCTCTGGCTATATTAATAATAATAATGAATCTTGGGTCTAAGTTCTTTGGAACATCTGGAAATGATAATTTGTTGTTTTCTAATATGATATATTTCAATTACAGGCCAGAACATACTTAAACATGAAACATATAGAAATAGTTCATAAGTTTATCATGCAATTTTTTTAAAAAAATCAAAATCTGAATGATCAAAGAGTCAAGTCTGATGGTCTTGTCATTTATTTATTTCTATCGATTTATATAGCCATCCATATAATCGTGATTCTTGGCAATAAACAAAAATAATGAATATCTGTTCTGTCTCGGTCCTCACTTCGGAGCAACGAGCTGGCCCACAGCCAGTGGCCACACGGCTCCCACCAGTCCTGGCCGAGAAAACGCAGCTACCTGCCAAAAAGCCCAAACAGATCAAGATCTCAGCTCACCTCGACATGGTTCAGCTAATTTGCTTCCCATAGAAGTGAGAGCAGTCCCAAAGCTCCTTATATATCCTGTGGGGTGGGGCTCCTGCCCCACCCTTCCCTTTGATGATGCCGCCTCTCTAATCTTCTGAAGTGCGGGTCGGTCCAGGTTTGATTAATATGATTATCAGCTGCGTCTGTAGACGTAGCCTGAGGAAGGGAGGAATCAGGGGATGTCGGCCTCATGACGTCCTCCGACTGGCCTGGTTCTGGCTCCTGGAGCCAGGCCAAAGGAATCGGTGCTCCTGAGGTAAGCCTTACCGGCCCTTCCCCCTCACTCTCAGAATCACTTTCGGGCATGGGACTAGGTTCGGGGGCTGGAGCCACAACAATATCATTGTAAATATTGATGCAATATTGTAATAACACATCATTGATTTAGAGCAATCAACTCAAACAACATAATCACATAATGCTAAAGAACACCACAATGATGAGTATACCCAACTCACAGGCCCCATATCTGGGAAAGCATCTGGGTCTTCAAGAATTATAAAATGCTAGAGATTAGAGGCCAAACAAATCTCACTAATGTATTCTAAAAGGATTGTGACAGAGAAACTCTACACTTCTTGTATCCTGCCAGGTAGCATTGCTTAATAGATGGGAACTTAAAACAGGCCTCTTCTGGATCTAGTAGGCTGGACAAAAAAATGGGAAAGGCTGTCCTGCAAATAACTTGGCCCAATGGAGTATTCCTACAAATTATTGCACAAAATTTAGCTACTGTTATAAATATATTAGCATCTGGGCCAGATAAGTAAAAAGGAAATGGTAGATTTAGGTCAGAGTCACCTAAGTAAGAGATGAACAGAAATTAGACACTGGTGATTATCTTGATAAAGATCATATCTTAAGAGCACATGGTCTATTGATTCTGCTACAAAGGCTTGCTTTCATTTTTTTTTCCCATATTGCTCTGCAAAGAGAAAAATGTGCACCCTTCTATTTGTAAAACCTTTTTAGTAATTAATATATCTACTTGACTTGAGCAAGCTGTTTATTCTACTCAAAGTATAATAGCTTGAAACTCAAGTCATATTTATCTGCTATTCTGTAGTAAAAATGCTTGCTTTGATGTTCACTTTAATATCTCAACCCTTAAAGACAAGAGTATCTTGGTGAAAAGACTTATGAACAGTTTAGCCTCTATTTGATGACACCATGAAAACTAATAAAATCAGTACTAAAAGGAGCAAACTGAGAAGGGCAAACCAAAAATTAAATGTGCCAGCCAAATCTTCACCTCAATCTTTAGTAATCTGAAAATAGTATTTTATATGCATTTGGGAGACTGTGCATTTAGATTTTTAAATACCATAAAATTTATTTATTCATTACACTGGACAACTCATTTTCTGAAATGTTTTGCTCCCTGAAAAACTGCTAGTGATTATGATAGACCCCTTCAAACTGAACACAAATATAATTTCAGAATGACCGTATCATGTAGGAATCTTGAGAAATGTGAAGTTAACTTTTAATGACTATAGTATATTTAATTGCATGTTACCAACATGCTGTATAAGATCAACATGCCTAAAAATATTTTGCTGCTGATTTTTATTTGTATTCAATGTCTGGTGCATTTTGCTGCAGTGTCCAATAATAATCAGCCTGCATTAATGAATTAAAGTTGCCCTGATATTGACTTTCAATTGTGGCAATGTCTCGGTGAAAACTTTCATGTTTCTGAGAAAGAAGTCCAGGTGTGAATGCAAAAATGACATACTGCACTTCATGGACTTATGTTTTGTCAACCAGCTGAATGTAGTTTGGTACTCTGTAGTTGGCTAGGAAATTTGCAACAAACTTAAATGATTTCAAGTGATTTTCTTTGGCCCTACTAAAAGATCTTCAAACCACTTGTCATATCTGGAATGATTTTGTTGATCTGACCAACAAAAATACCTTCCTTAATAACTCTTAGTAACTCTTAATCAGGTATTATTGGAAGCATGTCTCAAATAATGAAAACCTTCACCTTACCCGTTCATCGCTTTCACAAAAGAAAATCATCAGTCCAAGTTTTATGACATGTGATTTTTAATGTTAGCACTAGTTCCATATTATATGTAAATAAAGGTTCCATAATGGACCTTGAATCCTATCTGCTGTGGCTTCAGATCAAGAGAAAGTGTCTTAAAAAATGGCTTTCAGTGGTATTTACATAATGCCTAGCCAAGTGGGACTGCATGCCTAAAAAAATCCGAAAGCTTAATGAATAGGAACTTTAATAGGGTTTTCTTCTTCTTGCTTTATCTGTCATGTGGAAGCAGTTCACACAAGTGACCAGACAACATAGATAGAAGCAACCAATGTTTCTATCCGCGGACCACGCTGCACCTCAAACGATTGCACTGTTTAGGACTAGGGTCCTACTTTCCAGTCACGCTGCTGGGAAATAAAACTGATTGAAATATTAGGCACCCCGCTGCTTTCTTAATGGCAGCCTCGCTGTCTTCTTACACCTCTCGCTCTTTCGTTCTTTTCTGTCTCTCTCTTTCTCTTTCTCTCTCGCGCGCGTACAAACACAATGGCAAACCTCCTCGGATGTAACTACTTGGGCAACAGGAGAGGAAGTGACTAAACATGAAACAGCAAACGTCGTCATCTGGGTTCTGACAGGGATGACATAACACGCAGCCCCCGAACATTAAATCCGTCCTCCTCCTCCATCACCCCCATCCAGAGCCTGTGAAGGAAAGCGGTCCGCAGCTTTCCCTCCTACGTTCCGAGTGTAAATAGCGGCCCGCTGGGTGGCCTGAGACAACGTCGCTTCACCTCAGCCCCACCTCCTCTCATATCTATTGCCCGTCGTTCACAGGCGTTGAAAGCTGCCTCCTTTGCGCTGTCAGTGCTCCTACTCGCTCCGGCGTTCTTTGCACCAGAGCTTAAGCGCCACAGTCCATTAGCAGCTACCTCAGCCTCTGGACGGTGGGTGATATGACTCACCACCCCCTTTCACGCGCTTACTATCCATTCTCCCCCGCCCCGTCGTTTTTTGCGGACTGAAATACAGCAACAGCATGATTACACGGCGGCTACCTTTTCGGAGGCGGATTAATGCTGAAAAAGAGGCGGGACGAGGGAGCGCGGAGGAAGGGCAAAACAGCTACCCACCACCCCGCTTCCCCTCACCACCCCCCTCCCCAAGGGAAACGCTCGTGGCAAAGTCAACGACCCGGAGCCCGCCGGGCCTCATCAAACGCCACGGCCCGACCCACACACGTCATGGAAACAAGCACGTCAACCAATCCTACCCAATAGGGAGGCGACATGAAGGCGGGGGGAAAAAAGGCACTCACCGCCTTTTCGGGCACACTTCCCAGTCCCCGCCCCATCTCTTATCCCCCCCCTTCCCTTTCTCCCCCATACCCATGAAGGCACCGTGTCTTCGAACCCCCTCCTCTTCCTCTAAATTGAGCGAGACCCTGTCACGTGACGGGGACCGGGCCGGTTCGGAGCCCGGCAGCTCCTGGCGTGCTCGAGGCGGGGGGAGTCGGCCGGGCACGGCGCGAGCGAGTAAGTGGCCAGCCCTTCGGCGGAGGGCGAGAGGTGGATGGGAGGACGGTGTTGTGCCTTTACGGGGCTTGGGGCGGGGCGGGACCCGACCCAGCCGCCGGCTCCTTCCCTGCCAGAGTGGCCTGGAGAGGAAGGCGAGCACAGCTGCTCTGCTTGCACGCGTGCTCGCCTACCGCCGACTAACGAGGGCGAGGTGCTGCCAGGGTGTTAGTGCCGAAGGCGGGGCGGGGAACCCAGCTCCCTCCTCCACTGCTGCTGCTACCGCTGCCGCCTCCGCCGCTGCCGCCTCCTTCCCCCCCCACCCCTGCTCGCGGGCTGGCTCGGTGGCGGCGGCGGCGGCGGCAGCAGCTTAAGCGTTCAGGGCTGGATTGGGGGACCTTGCTCGGCAGGCGAGCAGCAGCCACTGGTGTCGATGGCGGCAGCCGCCGTTCTCGACGCGTGTGAACCTGGGCGGCGGTAAAGGAGCCCTGAGGTAAGAGGCGAAAACCGTGGCAGAAAACGCGAGGGAGACGGGGCGCCGCCACCGGGGACCTCTAGCTGGAGAGAGAGGCAGGTGTCGGGGTTCCGCTGAGCGGTGCAGGCCGGCAGGCGAGCCGGAAGGAGGTGGGGGTGATGAGACCTGGGTCGGCGCGGTGGGCCCACTCGCGCCCTCTCCTCTGCCTTCTCCCCCTCGGTGGGCGATGGGGGGGACGACGACCACGCCGGCCGCCTCGGAGCGAAGCGCCGTGTGACCTTGAGGGCACCACCGTGCAAGGCGGGCGCCCAGTTGCGGCTGCCCGGCCCCGAATCTCCACGCCACCTGGTTAGACCGAGAGTGAGCTGCTGCCGCTGCTGCTGCTGCTTCTCCCCCAGCTTACAGATCCGAGAACGCGCAGCTCGCTCCGCCGCCGCGTTGCGCTCTTGGAATGACCCCCCGGACCCTTCAGCAGGGTGTCCGCGCCTCCGGCTCAAGAAGCCCGTCTCCGATAGCTTCGGTCCGTGTGATCCCCTTTTGGCGGGGAGTCAGCTGTTCAGCCTTGTCTCGCAGGGGATCCTTGTGCTAGTTCTGAACTTGAGGCTGGCTTTCTCTCTGCTTTCCTACCTGTAAGATCGGTGACTTTTGACAGTGAGCTATATTGCTGAAAAATGAAACGATTGATTGTATTCCTCTTTTTCCGACTATCAATGTTACTTATGAATGGTAAAGGAGATTTTTTTTTAAAAAAAGGAACCACGTTTTAAAAGCATCCCTGTGAATTGTAGGTTGAGCCGGGGAAGCTGGTCAAAACAGCCTTGGATACTGTAGATCTTTTGTGGTTTTTATGGCATGCTTGTAAGACCCTTTCTGGGGGCTAAGTATTGCAGCCAGCACTGAGCTTATGAATTCACCCTCACTTGAGGGAGAGAGGGGGGGAGTGGAAGGGGGAAGCTATAATCCAAGTAGTAAAGGCACTTGGAAGATTGGTGGCTGAGACTACTACCTCATGTACTGTATTCATCAACTGATATGTACTTTTAAGCCATTGGTGTAAAAAAACCCAAATAGAGGAGAAACTTAAGATACTGAAGAACATCACATATGAAAACTAACTGATAAAAGTTGGCTTATGTGATATATTGCTATATATTGTAGAAACATTTATTGTAGAAACATTTCAATAAAGTAGGGTACTGCTTACCAAGTTGAAATAAATGCCTATTCTTTTGACCTATGTATTTACCGTAGATGCAATTACAATGCTGTGACAGCCACTTTAGTTTTGCTAATCTCCAGTAAACAGTTTTGCCCCCCTCCAGTAGACAGTAAACTGCTGTGTTCTATAAATTTAAATATATGAAAAGCATGAAGGTGTTTGCTGATATCCTGACTATTAAATTTTGCTGATTTCAGTGCAAATAGATATTATAAAGAAATCAAGCTTGAGATATTCATGTAGAAAATGACAAGAACTGGAACTTTGAAATTTCACCTTTTCCATGAGCTTACTTCATAGCTTTTGGAAACCGTGTTGTAGCCTCAGCCTGCTCTCATCACCTTCAGCCTTGAATATAGGAAAAATAATTATATATAAACATTTTTCCTGTGAGATAAATATAAATATTGCTGTCAATAGAACATGAAAAATATGTATATATTAAAGGATAGAGTTTTATGTCAAACAGCCAGAATCAGACTCTTGATATTTGAGTAACTTACCGTTGGTATATATTGTAACTTACGTGTATATATTTTTGATTCCAGAAGCTTGTATTGCTATCAATTCAACGATTGTTGCACAGACAATAGAAAAAACAACATTCACTATATTTGATTTATAGTGTAGCATATGAAAGGCGTATAAATGTGTCTTAATTAGGAATTCATCTGAAACTGCTGTCTTAATGCAGTGGCAGAATGTTTTAAAGGAATAATACTGTAAGATTGGGAACCTATTTTACAGTATTTATCATCGTTTTCCTGATTATATATGAGAGACTTCTAAAAGCAGGATGGATGGAGAATAGTACTATGAAACAGATGAAAGGGATTTCAGTTGGTATAAGGAGATTGAAATGTTTCATGAACCCTGATGATATTCTCTGATTAGCAAGGAACAATATTGAAATATCAACACTTAAAATTCAGTTTGCGGATATGGCCTTATGTTTATACACCTTCATCTATAAGATTGATTCATATTTTTACTTATTAAAAGTTATCTCTAGATATTGCTATATATTAAAATGTGCTAAGCACATATTTTCTGGGTTGTCGTCTTGCTTTTGGTAGTGATACAGAGTAATTGCATATTTATGTAGTTTGGTAGGACCCATAATTCACAAACTCTATAGGATTTCTCTAAGTTATTATATATTTAGGACATAAAACTTTCAGATGTTCACATGCAGATATTACAAAAAGACTTAAATTCAGATCCTAAAGATACTCCTGGTTTTTTGTTGTCTGTAGGTGAAATAGTCAAATTGGGAAAGTATTGGTTTAAGTGGTTGCAAATGCATTTATAGGTTCAACTCAAATGCTGGATTAAGTTTTTTAAATCTTCAAATAGTTTTGATCAAGAATATTTGAAGGACTGCCTACAGTACATAAAACCACTAATTTGAAGGATTGCTTATTGGTCTGCCATTAAAGGTTAAAAAGGTTCTTGGAGACCTTATATAGAATTGGTTAAATGAAAGACCCTTCCTTATGTACTCCAAAATATCAGTGTTTCACTTTATCAGGGGCTTAAGAAACTGTTTGCACTATTATATCTATCAAATGTCTACAGCAACACATACATTAAATCTGGACAGTTTAACTGATTTACTTTTTAAAAAATGCATGAACTGTTTCTTTTCTGTAGGGTTCCATGTTTTCTGTTAAAACTTACTGATATTTTTTTTAAAGTGCTTAAGTAGTACATGAAATAACCAAAATATGAAGTTAGAATAGCAAAAATCATTGGATAATTAATTCACAGATGGATCCAGCAGTTTGATCTAGACATTTTTGTGTTTGAGCATGCCCATCCATTTTGAACTATTGAATTATACTGTATTGATACAACAAAAGAACAATTTAAATTAACTGAAATTTATTTAAATTTTTATTTTTTTAAACCATGCATATCTATTGTTTTAAATGTATATTTCCCTTCACAAGTTTTCACTTGATAATTTTTTGGTGCAATAATGGAACTTAATATATGCAATATTTCATTTGAAGATTCTGTGAAGGACTATACCTGCAGACATCCATGTTTTAGGAAACAAAATTAGGGTAATGGAAATTGCAAAATGAATCTTGAAATAGTGTATTAATTAAAGCATCGTATGTAGGCCCATTGCATCTATTATGATATGGGGAGTATATTTTCACTTTATTTTTCACTACTGTTCTCAATTTTTTGCTCTAAATAAAGTTTATCTATCTCTTTGCTATGTGATTATAAAATGAATTATCCTGTAGTATGTTGTGTAGGTTGTGAGCCAGATCCTTTCCAAAAATATTTAGGTTTCATTTGGTGAATGGACATATTTTGTGTATTAGGATTAATCAAATTATATAGTTGAAGTGGTTAAAAAATACTGCTGAGTTTTTCCGCAGTGCTAACAACTTGTCTTACTTCTTATTTGTCCAGTGATAATTCTTGGGATTTGGGGAGCAAATAGTGGGAACAATGGCTTCTAGAGGGAGGCTGTTTTCACAAAGTAATTGTCTTAGGGTTTGGTTAGCCACAGAACAAAAACTGAAACTGAATGGGTTGGTGGGGAATGAAAGGAAGTTTCCTTGGGAATATTGGTGTCCACAGGAGCTCTTACCTTTGTTCAGTAACAAAGACCTTTGTTGTGTAGTTGTGCACCAAATGAGGAAATAATTGTTTCAGATCCAGAGTGAGATATCACTCTGGAGATTCTGCTGAAGTGTTTTGTATCAGGAACTGAAACCAGAACTTTTTTTTGTTGTTCCTTGTTTTGTACCAAAAAAAAAAAATGGGTGGGGGGAGGCTTGGGTGAAGAGGATAAGGTTAGTGATTATTCTTCTGTCTCTTAGTAATTCTCAGCACAGAATATCCCACTGGCCTGAACACCCCTCTGCCACCCACTGATACTGTCTCAACGCAACATAACCCATTGATGCCCTTCCTCCAGTCCTCCCAGTTTCTCTCCTTAGCTGTCATTGTCTTGGGGCATTTTTCCTCACCTTGCTTGGAGCCATATCTTCCTAGAACAAAATAATTTTGTTCCATGCTGTGCACGGATTAAAATCCTAAAGCATGCATGTTTCAGCTTGGGCACAGTCCTATCCCAAACCAGCTGCTCCCTGCACCCGACATTTTATCTATTGTTATTTATATGACTGTCAGGCATGTTAGAGAAATTCCATATTTTTTGTGTTAATTACACACAGATACTTGTGGTTTCCTGGGAACCATGAGCCTGCAAGTTTTTTATTCAAGGCTTTTTTGTCAGATATCTGATTGTTATCTTTTACATTGCTGTCTGGCCTAGTCTTCCATGATGCTATGCAATATAATATTGTAGTGCATCAGAGAAACCATGAACACTGAAGAAACGCAGAAGGTTAGAGTTGTGAAGGTCAAGTACATACGTAGGTAGTACTTTCCCACTTCCTCCTGCACTTGCACTTGCCTGTTACTTTTAGCCTTAACTCTTTTTCCTTTCTTTGGATACCTTCCCTTCCTCTTGTTGCTGTTCATGCTATAGTTGTAGTTTGATTATGCACATGTTAATGGCACTTCTTTTTAAATTCAAGAGTACACTGAATATTTTTATAATGAAATAAATTGTCATTCAGCACTTCCTGCTTAAGTTTTTTTAATAAGTAGGTAAACAGCAGATTATAGGGCTACAGTAGTTGATTAGATGTCATATTAGGGGTTAATTTCTATTGAACTGTTTCTGTCTTAGTTATTTAAAGGAAGTAAAATAGTCACAATAGCAAAATTCTTGGGAAGCATATATATTCTCACTCTCCACTTTTTAAAATTATTTCTTGTTTTTTGTCGGTTTTGTGTCATGTGATTATGTAAGGACTGATGTGCTTGTCATTGTTAAGATTGTCTTGATGGGTTTAAAATATTACTATTTATATAGCCTTTAAGCACCAAAATGTTTTTGATTGCAGTGAGGCAGAATTATAATAAATAAACAATGTCATCTGTCTCTAGTTATGAAATACTAGGTGCATCAATTAGACAACTGTCATCATTAAAACCAATAATTTTAGTTTTAACAGTTGATATGAACCCATTCTAATAAACTTTCATACATTTATAACATTTATTGTTTTGCTGAATGCCTATCAAAAGTCTCTCTCTACTCCTCATTTACCTTCTTTGTCTTTCCTGTTTATATTTACATTTTACACCAAACTCTAATTTCTTTAAATATGTTATATTAAATTGATTGCAATTAGTTGAATTCACAGAATATACTAGGTATAAATCAAAAGCGGACCCTGCAACTGCGGATATACGCTAGAAAGGAGAAGACTAAGTCTAAATCAAGGAAAACATTCTTTACTAGAATGTGTGAATGCAACTATTGCATTAGGGATTTTATTTACTTGCCCAGTAAAAGTTCTCTTTTCTATGAGGATTTCTTTCTATTCTTACTTTTCATTGTATTCTGTATTACATTGTTTTTGCTTCTGAACAAGATTGCCTGTGCCATTTTCCCCTCTGGTTCTCTTTCATGGGTGGTTCTTTGTGCTTGCATCCGTTAATCTGTTGTTTCGTTCAACTCAGTATATATTCTCATTTCAAAATCCCAAATGATCCCTCTTGCTGACATATGCCTTAATCTTTGTATGTTTCTGCTCTTTCATTCAGTTCTTATTTCTGAGGATCATTTCTGAACATACAGATACACATTGCCATGTATAGTACTGGTATTTGTATCTTAAATCTCAGTTGATAGGTTACAAGATAGGAACTCCCAGTTTATTTTCATATTCTGCTTAGCTTATTGTTTTGTAGGAATAAGGTCTTTTTCATTATCTCTCAACTTCCAGAGCTTGTAACAAAGCTTTTTCTCTTCCAGTGGTTTTACTCAATGAGGGAATTCCCAGCAGGGCTCTCTCTGTGAAATAGAGACTTAGAATAAAGTAAAATGGGTCCAGGCTACTTGAGGAACCTTCTCATCCCACTGGGATTAGCCTGCTCCTCCTGTACCAGCAGAGGAGGTATGCTGCAGGTCCTTTCAGCCTGATTATTCCAATTGCTGGAATCCAAGAGCAGGGCCTTCTATTCCATTGCCTGTGGAGCATTTTGCTCCCCTCCAGTGTAAGGTCAGCCCTGACCCTCCTGACCTTAACGGAAGAGCCTAAAGGCCTGGCTCTGTCAGTTAGTTTGGTGCCCCAATGGGAATATCACAGTGGAGGTGGTTGATTGAATAACACTGGATCCCACCCACTCCTGATCTTTCAATTGGGCTGTGGTGTTTTGGATTTTATATTTCTTTATATTTTTAGTTTATACAATTTTATCTTTTATGAATGTAACTCACTCAAAATTACCTTGAGGAAAGATGGGTGGCCAATAAATTTTATAAATAAATAGAGATTGGTAGTAGTAGTACCTAACACAACTGCATTATTTTAATAGGGCTGTGCAGTCTGGTTTACAGATAAAAGTAAAAACAATAGTCTTGGAATCACCATTCCCTGGGGCCATAATTTGCTTTAACATCTATTTTTGTGTGTGCCTTCAATTTAGTCTCAATTTCTGATGATTGCTTACATAAGTCCTTGCAATTTTCTTGACATGATTTTTGGAGGATTTTCGCCACTATTTTTTTTTTTAAACTAGGGCTGAGAGAAAGTGATGAGTCCAAGTTTATCTATCTGGCTTTGTGGTTAGAATTAGTCTCCCCATTTCTAGTCCATTCTAGTCCATACCCTTTATACCAAGCTGGCTGTCACAGATATCTTATTGATTATTAATTTAAAATATTTATATCCTGGTTTTGAGTATGAAATATAAAGATCCCCAGAATAATGGAAGTAGGCATACCAAATAATAAAAATAAAGCAATGCTTGCATTTAAATTTATACCGGATGCAAACGGGAAGGAGATTGCAAAAGAGAAGGAAAGAAAAATCATTAGCTCTTAATGTTTCATGGTTCTTACAATGGTCAATTGTGATGCAAATTGGATGCTTAGAATGTCCCTAATGATGCTGGCTGGTAATTTCAGTGCACATGGCCCTTTGGTTTCCCTTCTTAGTACAATTAGTTCCAGTTTCCCCAGTGAGTTGAAGCTTAGGTAATAACAGCAGCACCAAATTGCCTAGTGCCTGAACATGCCTATATAGACATGCATGTATGCTTTGTTTTGAAACACCAGTTATATGTGAAAAACAAGAATGAGTGGAATGGTAGACTTGATTGTTTCTTGCTAACTTTCTTATGTGAGCATTTAAATATGTCATTGGTGCTTGCTTACTTAAAACTTTACTACAAGCTTACCTGATGTTAAATGTTTTCATTTAGAATTAAATAATGTTTGTTCTTTATATGTAATTGAGACATACATGTTGAACTGTTTTTCCAAGATAGTTGAAGCACTATATGACAAACACTAAAGTGCATGACTTACAAAGTGAGTTCAAAAACTGGTGTTGACTCAAAATACAGCAGTAAAGATTAATGTAAGTGCATTCTATAAACATATATTAAGCAGGTATTCTAAGAATTATTATGACTATACCTGCATTTACAATCACAATTGGGCCAAGAATGTTAGTGGTTGAGCAAAATGAAGATTAAGCAACTACAATACTGACTCTCCCAGTTTATTTATTTTATTTATTTATTTATTTTTATTTGTCAAACACAACAGTATATATAAGTATAAGCATGAAATAACCATACAAATTGGATACAATCAAAGGAAACATTAGGACAGGAACGGTAGGCACGCTGGTGCTTTTATGCACGCCCCTTACAGACCTCTTAGGAATGGGGTGAGGTCAATAGTAGATAGTCTTTGGTTAAAGCTTTGGGGATTTTGGGAAGAGACCACAGAGTCAGGTAGTGCATTCCAGGCATTAACAACTCTGTTACTGAAGTCATATTTTCTACAATCAAGATTGGAGCGGTTCACATTAAGTTTAAATCTATTGTGTGCTTTTGTATTGTTGCGATTGAAGCTGAAGTAGTCTTCAACAGGAAGGACATTGTAGCAGATGATTTTATGAATTATACTCAGGTCATGCCGAAGGCGGCGGAGTTCTAAATTTTCTAAACCCAGGATTTCAAGTCTGGTGGTATAAGGTATTTTATTGTGATCAGAGGAGTGGAGAATTCTTCTTGTAAAATATTTCTGGACACGCTTAATTGTATTAATGTCCGAAATGAGGTGTGGGTTCATCTACAAGGTAATGTCCATCAAGCTTTTATTTAGTGTTCTGATTCTTTTTTCCAATGTGTAAGACAGAGCATTTGCTGGTTGAGATTTGGAGTTGCCAATTTTTTGACCATTCCGACACAAAGTCAAGGTCTTTTTGAAGGGTAGCTGCATTGTTGATAGTGTTAAATAATTTAACTTCATCGGCGAAGAGAACACAGTTACTTATAATATGGTCACAGAGGTCGTTAATGTATAATATGAAGAGTGTTGGTCCTAGAACGCTGTCTTGGGGGACACCGCTATTGACAGGAGCAGGATTTGATAGGGCACTGCCTATTTTGACCATTTGTTGTCTGTTTGACAGGAACGCTGTTATCCAATTATGGAGGGATCCGGAGAAGCCGTAGGATTTTAGTTTTAGAAGAAGCTTGTCATGTACCACTGAGTCAAAAGCTTTACAGAAGTCTATGTAAATTGCATCTATTGCTTTGCCCTGATCAAGATTTGTAGTCCATGTGTTTTTGTAGTGAAGAAGTTGTAAATTACAGGATAAATTTTTTCTGATTTTTTTTCCCCCCGTTGTGATCATTAAGTGGAATGCCAGGCAAAGGATACAGGGCATGGTGGGAGACCTATACCCTCTTCCCCTTCCATCCGAGAGAACGATTGTGAAAGCAGTTGATGGCATTCACTAATTTATTTTTACCAAATTTGAGGTCCAAATCCCTGCAGGATTGTCCCTCCTTCAGGGAGGGGAAGGGAAATCCCTCAGTGCATTGGGTGAATGGGCCTCAAATCCAACATCTCCTTTGCTTGCAACCTTCCCTGTCAAGCTTGTCCAGGGACTTTCTAGTAAAGCCGCGAGAGAAGATTGTAAATAGTATTCAATCATAAATCACTTGATTTTGAGATTGGGGGCATATAAATTTAATAAATAAATACATTTTTAAAAACGTGAACAAATTACCAAACACTTGAAATGTGGTTATGCAATCTGGGGAAGTTGGTGTAACATTTTACAATTTCTGGAAGTGCTTTATGGACTGTGGACCATTCTTTCCGAGGCTATTAGTACTGTGAATGATTATTAAATGACCTATTATAACTTGAGGACTACTGTATACCCTCTTTTTTAATTCTCCTTTTGAAGGACTCCACTGATTTAGATTTCCAGTTTAATGCAGCCTAGTAGTTCAGCCAAAGATTTTTAAACAAGGATTTCTAACCAAATAGGCTGTGGCAGTGGTTGGGAAATTCATGGCTTTAAAAAGCAGAACTGATTTATGAGAGTCCTAGATCTAAGATAATAGGAAGAACTTCAAGCATTAAGAGAAACATTTTTGTGACCTTGGCAGATAAGTTGATCTTTCTCCCTCTTCTGATAGCTTTTCAGATAAACAATGAAGCTAGAAAACTGACAGTATCTGCACTCTACCCATTGTTCGACTCAGTAGGCTTTTGAGTCTAAGGGAACAAGCTGATTCATTTGAATCTAAGACTGATATCCTGAAGAGGCAAAGGGACTGGTAAGTAAGGCCTTCAGAAATGAATGACAATGGGAAAAATAAAATAATTTCTTAGAATGAATTTCTTACTTTGGAACTGTTAATATCTTGTGTCAATGACATAGGCAGAACAGTAGCTTCAGTCTTTAGGCAACATGTTGAATTTGGGATTGGGCATATGGACCACTTGATTAATTGCCTGCTCATTATGAACATTGCAAATATCAAATATCACTTACAAAAATTGGTAGATAGTGTTATAATGATGCACATTAACAGTGATGTGGGGAAATGAACTCAAGTCAAATTCAGATTTGTCAAAAGTGAAATCAGCTTCTTAAAAATTGCTACCATTGTGCACAAGCAGCTAGATCAGGACTGTCAAACTGGTGGCCTGCGGACCAGATGTGTAGCGTGCTGGCCACGCCCACACCCGGTTTAGTGAAAGGGGGGAAAGTCACAATATGTCACATGACGCCACCATGATCATACGAGTTTGACATCCCTGAGCTAGATGAATAAAACTGAAGACATCATTGTAAGAGTGTTATAATTACCATATTTTTCGGACTATAAGATGCACTGGACTAATAGACGCACCTAGATTTAGAGGAAAAAAAGAAAAAAAATAGTTTTTGGCCTCCGCGCGTCACATTTTTGCCCTCCCTGGCCCCCAAAAGCACTTTGCTAGAAAAACAGGCCCATTTTTGGCCTCCCGAACCTTCCGTGCACCCCGTTTTTGCCAAAAATCCACCCATTTTTGGCCTGCACAGTGCTTCTGGGGGCTAGGGAGGGTGAAAACTCGACACGCAGAGGGTTCGGGAGGCCAAAAACAGGCCCGTATTCAGTCTATAAAATGCACCAAAATTTTCACCCACTTCTTTGGGGGGGGAAGTGCATCTTATACTCCGAAAAATACAGTATACAGGAAGGAGTTTAATATTGTAGGTGTTAGAACATTATTTTAGAACGAACTGGGCTTGTGCAAAGGACCATCTGTCATAATCAAAAATAAAACCATACAACTACTTTTTCTTAAGAACAGGAAAGCAATTGGGCATTTTTTTCAGTTACATTCTGAAGGATAGCTAACAGAAACTAGAGATGGTTTTGATTTGGGTTGAATTATCTCTACATTGGAGTTAAAGTGTTTTCATCGTCATCTAAATAGGGACAAAGTAAAATTAAAACATATAGTATACTAAAACATGGTTGTTTCATGTTGAAAAGGTAATGGTCATAAGAGTAAATACCCATGTTAGGGATGTTTGGAGAGAAACATCATATATATTTTTCTTATGTTAACGTTAGAACGTTCTGAATTAAATTAAAGAATTATAGTGCTCAAGTCTGAAGAAGAAGAAAAATATATCAGGCATAGAACGTATCTGATAAATGGGAAAACACTAAATATAGTTCTTGATAAAAATAGTGTATGGACAGAAAATGATATATTGACATGTATGTCAAAAGCAGTGTGGATCTTAAGCCTATGCAAAATAAATAGGATCTCTGCAGGTTTGAAATGAAGGACTGAAGTTATGTTATCTTTACTCCATGAGAAGTATGAGTAAATTGTTATGATGACATCATATTTGAGAATGAAATTACATCATCCAGAGGAGAAATGGACATTATTTTAGCTATTCTAAATTCATGGTATCCTGCTTTCAAATTCCACCAAACTATTTGTATCTCATTCTTATTGATCTTATTTTTCTGAGACCAAATATATGAAGTTTTTCCTTTGTTTAGAAGAATTCTCTTATTTATCAATTAAGGTATTAAGATAACAATCATAATGCTGTTATTTAGAATAAATTCTATTGTTATGATTTTAAAACTTAAAAGCTTTCTTTGCCTCTTGCAGCTGCTTGAAAAATAGTTTTTGAAGCAACTGAAACAAAACGGTACACAGAAGCAATGGCAGCTCTGACAACTCAGTAGGGGATAGTTTTAAGTTTGTGACATATTGCTGACTATATGTGTATACCATTAAAAAACTGAAAGACTTTGCTTTAGAATTGTGCCAGTGATGCTAAATACAAGAGCAGTGTTCCTGAAGACCTGATCCTCATCATGCCTCGGATTTACTGTCAAATATAAGTGCTTTCGAATAGGTGAGAGTGGTGTTCACATTAGTATGTAATATTAAATATCTTCCAAATGCTGCAGAAATACGCTACTCAATATTGTTCATGGTTCTTTCTTTTTAGTAAAAGAAGCTGAAAGGAATGATTATATACGCTTCATGTTTGCAAAGAATACCACCAATGCCAAAGATTAGCAGTCTTTGGGTATCACTGCACTATTTTTCAGTACACTTCAGCAAAGTATACTGAAGTAGATTGTTGTTATCTGCATTTTTTGTACACTTATTTTTTTTTTTTAATTTATATCCCGCCCTTCTCCGAAGACTCAGGGCGGTTTACACTGTGTTAAGCAATAGTCTTCATCCATTTGTATATTATATATAAAGTCAACTTTATTGCCCCCAACAATCTGGGTCTTCATTTTACCTACCTTATAAAGGATGGAAGGCTGAGTCAACCTATTGAATAAGAATTTTCATATTCTTTATCTTATTTGTTAGTTTATACTTCATGTTTATTACATCTGGAGCAGTGCATGAATTGCTATATGAACATGATGGGGCAAAGATGGTTTGCAAGGATAGAAAGGTATAGGTAGATATAAGGAATAGTATTGAGATAAACTATTTTGAGTTCATTTTTTCCTTATTTCCTATCTCCTGCATAAAATTATTTTTGTTACTACTTTTTTTATGTACATTGCAAAGTGCTTTTGTTTATTTTATTATTTTATTTTTATTTTATTAAATTTCTATACCGCCCTTCTCCCGAAGGACTGTTGACAAAATTGTGTTCACGTCCCCCCCCCAAAACCATAAAATAATTGGTATGTGTGTATATTTGTTGTACAGGTAGTCCTTAACCTATAACCATTTGGTCAGTGAGCATTCCAAACGATGTTGCAACGATGTTGAATGTATGGTGATTACAACCAATCCTGGAAGTACTGGCTGTCCCAGTACCCCTGTGGTCACGTGATCTGGGTGCTTGGTAACCAATTTGCATTTACACCCAGTTGCCAAGCATGCCACAACTACGTGCTTGTCATTTGCAAACTTCCCTGCTGGGTGCCCCAGAAAGTCAGTGCGAAAGCTGACATGGAAGGTCTCAATCACCTGTGATCCTCCCCCAGCACCTTTGCTTGTGTCACATCCATCACTTGCTCATCCCCATGCATACTCTCTGACCACACTGCACTTCTATGCACCCTCCGTCCTGTCCCCTTGGTGCCTCTCGCACACCTTTTCCAATCCTTACTGCAGTTCTTGTGTATCCTTTCCTTGACGCACACCTCTTTGATCCACAGTGTGCCTTTGATGCAGCTTCCTCAACCCTCATCACACGTTCCCTTGCACCCTTGCCTACCAAATCTGTACGTGTCTTTTGCACATTCTTCCTGATCATCCCCACATCCTCTTGCTCCCTCCCTACCTGGGAGCAGCAACTTACCTTCATGTATACCTGGAAACTTCCTGCTGGTTTCCTCACTAAGTTTGTGGTTGTGATTGCGGTAAGCTGGCAGGCAGTTGCTTTGCCTAATGACTAGAATTTGGTTAACAATGTCAACCAGGACCACAGGGATTGCCATCACTAAGCAATGTGGTCATGCTTTAATGATGGAAATTGTGTTCTCAATTGTTGTGGTAAATTGAGGGCTACCTGTATTATTTAAAAAAAAATTGTGGTTTCATATTTTCCATTTCTCTTGACTTGTGATGATGATAAAGATGTTATCTATTCAGTTGTGTCTGACTCTTGGCAATTCTATGGGCCAGGTCTCTCCACATCTTCCAATCTTGCACTATTTCGTTGAGTTGTTTGGTCCTCTGGCTGGTATCAGCTTTGTGGTGTCCAGTCATCATGTTCTTTAATGGCCTGGTTTCTGACTTGTATATTATAAGATCCAGATTTTGCTTTAACCAAAGGATAATAAAAGATGTTTAAAGTTATTTCAGGTAGTAAGCACTGTATTCATATTGGTTTCCATCAGCATTGTTTTTTCTAATGTGGTAAACCATTGCCTTGATATATTTGATAATGAATTTTTTTCCCCAAGATAATGCACGTACAATAATGTAGAAATTGCCTAATGTCAGATAAGTTGGTTCTGAGAATCTCAAATGTGTGATTAAAGACATCTTATTCAACTGCAATTTTTTTAGATTAAATCTGCATAAATTTGGATGTGAAGAAAAATACGTTTATTTTTAGATGACATGTGTGAATGTTGCAGTTATCCTATTAAGAAATGTTTTCTAGTTTGTCTTGCAACTGAACAAATGTCTGCTTCTAAGTTTTTTATTTGTAATTTTTATAAATGACAATTTTGCAATGATCATCCTTGAATAAACAATACAGATTTAATCCATTTTATTAATTGGAATATGCTATCCCTAACTGGACAAGTGAATTATTACGTTGGTTAAAATATACAAATTGCTTAGATTTAATATTTGCTTCAGACATTAGGAATAGTAGGACAATTGGTAAAATTTACCAAAATATTTCATTTGAAATACAATATTGATCTCCTCCCCTGTGATTAGCCTCAAAGCACCATTTTGAACCTTGCTTCATTGGATGCTCATAATACTTGTTAATCAGATCATAAAGTAGTATTTGGGTGATGTTCACTTCTGTTAATTGTTGATATTTATTTTTGATTTTCCAAGGTGTATCTAAGTTCTGGTCTTTCCCACCAGTCTTTGTTCGTCTAAATGGTCTGACCATCAAAATTTTGCCATGAGCTGGGCAAACAGGTAATCTTCATGCAGATTTATACTCCCATTACAAAATTGGCATCAATTTAATAGCCTTCTTCCAGAATATTTCCTGTGGAGTTACTATATATGATATCATTATATGCTGAGTCCCCCACCTTCATCATATATACAACTTTGCTTCCTAGAAATAGTAATCTTTGGAAGGACTCTTATTCTTTGATCAGTTTCTGATAATCATACAGAATTCATTTCCATTTAAAAAGTTATTCATATGTGTGACTCACAGAAAGGAGGAAAATCACATATTGATCTTTAAGCAGATTTGCTACAGAAAGCCCATCACCCAAGAAAAAATCCTTTCATAAAAGAAGAGAACAACACATATGCCGAAGCCTTGTGTATAGTGTTATGACTTGGTAAAGGTATTTTGAAACCTGAGATGTAAATGAAGAGTTAACATCCATAAAAATAATGACCATAATGAGGGTCATTTATCTATATGACTCTCAAATTTGGAAATAGTTGGAGGGTGTAAAGTGTCTTGTATCATAGAAAGGAAATCATAGGAAGACATAGGAATCATAGGAAGCAGGAGTTTCTATCTCCCTAAAGCCACAGTTCTTTGAAGGGTAAGGAGTATCATGAAATCTACCCACCAACAGTGCAGAAGGAATAAAATGAGCTCTACAGAAGCCCTTCTATGTGCTTACTCAGGATTATTATTATTATTATTATTATTTATTAGATTTTTATACCGCCCTTCTCCCGAAGGACTCAGGGCGGTGTATAGCCAAAAGTAAAAACAGACAATACAATATACAATTTAAAATACAAATTAAAAAACTTATTTTATAATTGGCCTAAAAAACTTTAAAATATATAAAACTAAAACCCCATTAAAATTAATAGTCTGTATAAATACGCAGGAGAGAGCTTGTGGCAGTCTAACATTTTTTTGTTTTTGTTTACATTTATACCCCGCCCTTCTCCGAAGACTCAGGGCGGCTTACAGTGTATAAGGCAATAGTCTCATTCTATTTGTATATTTTTACAAAGTCAACTTATTGCCCCCCCAACAATCTGGGTCCTCATTTTACCTACCTTATAAAGGATGGAAGGCTGAGTCAACCTTGGGCCGGGCTCGAACCTGCAGTAATTGCAGGCTTTGTGTTCTTAATAACAGGCCTTACCAGCCTGAGCTAAACCGGAATTTTATTTGGAAATAAAATTCAGAAACACTGACAAGATCATTCTGATGTTTAATGTGCCTAATTTGTTCCTTAAATGCCTAATTGCCCTATATATTCAGGAGAAAGCTTGAGACTACATAATTCCTCCATACAATGAGATTGGTAGCTGTGAACAGCAGGTGATTTGAGCCAGTTACTCTCAGCTCAGCTTGCTGACAGAATTATTGTTTTGAGGGGAAATTGGAAAAAGTAATGCTAGATAATCTGACTTGACCTCCTGGAGGAAAGGAAATATAGAAATTATTTTTAATAAGTTAGCCTATAGTGCAAACATCCAGTATCTTAAAAAATTGAAATATTTTATGCTACTGTTATGCTATACAGTTGATAACAGCCTCTGAGCAAAAATATGATTATTTGGTAGAATATATATGGTTTTTTTCCCCCAATTTTTAGTGACCAAAAATAATATGGAAGCATACTAGAAATTAAAGATACTTAGAAATTGTTTATTCAATTTTTGTACTTTTTTCATAAATAAGTACTCCAGATTGTTAACCAGAATTATATTCATAATATAATTAAAGCAATTGGGGGGAGCTAAAAAAACATGGATTATATTCCAATCTCCAAACTTTCTCCAAAAGAAAGCAGTTTTTCAGTTTTATTTGGATGTAACTAAAACAGAAGAATCTGTGCACATTGGTTATATTTTAAGGGCTATTTAAAAAATGGAAAATTCAAGCCTTCCATTCACTTTTCCTAAGGGAGCATATGCTGTTATAATTTTCTGCTTGAAAGTAGTACAGAAACATCTAAGCAGCAACATCTTGTTCTTCATATCTTCCTAGTGTTTTTCCCACAGGTTAGGTCCACTTTTCTGATCAATAAATACCATTTTATGCAATCAAATGTAGCAATTGAGTCCAAATGGATTATTTTCATGGCTGTGTTAATTATGCCGTGCCATCTTTGCTTTAGTCTTATGCATGAGCATTTGTCATCAATGTCAAAGTGGTAGGTGGGGCAGGCAGTGGTGTAGGGTGCTGCTATAGAATGCGGTTGTAATACTATAGGTGATTTTTCTGAAGTTTCTTTCTGTACAATAGAACAGAAGAGAACACTTTATTTAGCCAAGTGTGATTAGACACATAAGGAATTTTATTGGTGTAATGCACATCTACTGCCAGAGTGTATTCTTGATATTCTCAAGAAGGGAAATGCCTAATGCCTAATGAAGCATGCAGATCTTCATGACGTGTAAAGGATGCATAGGATTTTTGGTAGTTGGTCAGCACTTAGTGCCATGCAAGTGCTACTAGATCGACTGTCTTAGCCTATTTGGTTTGTGCCTAAATATCAAGAAGATTAAGTATCAGCCTTCCATCCTTTATAAGGTAGGTAAAATGAGGACCCAGATTGTTGGGGGGGCAATAAGTTGACTTTGTAAAAAATATACAAATAGAATGAGACTATTGCCTTATACACTGTAAGCCGCCCTGAGTCTTCGGAGAAGGGCGGGGTATAAATGTAAACAAAAAAAAAAAAAAAAATCTACAGACTAGCTCAAGCTCCTCCACATACAGGTCAACAGTAAAGATCTACTGAAAAAGCTATTTCCGTAGTTAGAATACCATTTGCAAAATGACGAGGATGTACAATGTATATGCAACAGCAGCATTGCTGTGGTAGAAGATCATCACTGGGTGCTCTGTGACATGTGCCAATTCAGCTAAAATCAAAAGTGTGTAATAGTCTTTCCACCTTTGCTTCCCTGGTAATAGCTGCAAGCAGGAAATTGTCAGTGTGCAGCAAAGCCCAGAGAGCACTATGATGCAAATCTCACATTATGGTATTCTTGAGAATCAACAGCAATGATAATAGTGCCAGAAAGTCCAGTGACACATAATGCTTGGCTGCTGATATTAACATAAAGCATCTGGATCGATTTTATGAGTAGCTCAGGTACACCATGGTTACGTAGAGCAGCGGTCAGCAACTGGTGGTCCGTGAGAAAATTTTGGTGATCCGCAGAAAAATTATTTGCATTTTTTATATTGCACTAAATACTAAATAATTTATCTTTTTAAAAAATTCATATTAGTGGCCTGTGGGATTTAAAATTATGAATTTGGTGGTCTCTGAGGTTCGAAAGATTGATGACCCATGAGGTTAGAGTGTATCATATCAACTAAGGTTGCTCACAATCAAAAGCTTTTTCTAGATTGAGGAAAACCATGTGTAATGACTTCTTTTCTCCATGCTTTTTCATGAGTATGCAAGTTGTACAAATAGCATCAGTGGTGCTCAAGCCTTTGACAAAACTGAATTGGTTGATACTGATTTCAAAAATATCATGGAAATGCTGGTTGAGGATCTACTCAAAATTTTCATTGTGTGCAGTGGGAGGATTTGTTGGTTGTGGGAATGGCGAGTTCTTGAAGAGGGAAATTAAGTTTCTTGTGGCCCAGTTAGGAGGCATGTGGCCAGAGAGTTGAAGAGTTTTCTTGACAGTCAACTGCTGTGCCATAAAGTTCTTTCAACTTCCGGATGTCTGCTGGTAGATTGTCCAGGTCAGTTGCTTTTGAATTCTTCATGCTTCTGATATATTTATAATCTCTTCAGGTATAATGTGCAGGACGGGATCAGACTTTAGCTGAACCATCAAGAATTGGCAGGTATGGAAATTTGACATGAAAAGGTTTTCCCAAAGTGCTGTTGCCAGTGTTTCAGGATTTCCTGAAGTTGCTATCCTAAATCCTTAGCACACATGTAGCGTTCAATGCCTTTACTGCCTTAGGGTACATTTTCACTAGTTGATAGATGATTTTCTCATGTTCATTTATGTCCAGTTATTCACATAAGTCCTAGTAGAGATTGACTTTGGTCTTTGCAATAGCTTTCTTTGCCACTCTTCTTGCAGTGATGTTCACAGATGCCAAATTTTGTTTGTCTTCAGTTCTTTGTAAACCAATGTTTCCTGTATTTTCTGCTGCATGATAGTGGGGAAGTCACATTAGACAGGACAGAGCCAATGTGGCTATTGTGATTGCCACTGTCATAGGTAGCCAAGTGGCTGATGAGCTTTTTGAAAAACATATTGGTGATGATGAGATAATTTACTTCAGAAAGATCGAGGATGTGCTGTCCATTGCTGCCAGGAGATTTGTAGCCTTCCTGCACATTCCAATTGTCTGTTTAGGTAACTGCAGAGAAGCAGTAAGTCTTCTTGTTATACATGTAGCTATACAATCTTGTAGTCTCATCCAAAAGTGTTCTTTCTCTTCTTCGCCACATCCAATTTGAGGTGTGAAGGCCAAGAAAACATGTAATTGATGGAGAGGAGCATCAATGACAGTTAACATAAGGTGATCAGAATGGCAATGGAGATCAGCAATAAAGTTGTGCAGATCAGTGCATGCTATTATAGCCACACTTTTTTGTTGGACACGCTATGGTAGATTGTTTTGTATCGTTCACTGATGTCATTCTTGGCCTTTCCAACACGTATCTTATATGCACACAATATTTACCTTGTGTCACTTTAGTATTTCTGCAAGCTCACCGCTGCACACAGTCAGCAGACCATGCTGATATTCAGTGTGCCAATAATATATTGGATGTTTGAATTAGCTTCTTTAGCCAGTTCTATCCTTGAACTGGTGAACAGTTCTATCCTTGAACTTTTGCCCATTTGTCGTGATGGTTATGGCAATGCCAATGCTTATCGGTCTTTACCACGTGCAGCTGTAGGACACTCTGATCATTGCATGATTCACCTTGTACCTGCTTACAGGCAAAGACTTAAAACCACAAAACCAACAATTAAATAAGTGAAGACCTGGACGGAGGAGTCAAAATTAAAGCTACAGGCATGCTTTGACTGTACTGATTGGAATATTTTTGAAGAGACCTCTGCAGACCTGGATGAACTCACAGATACTTTAACATCATATGTCAGCTTCTGTGAAGACCTATGTGTACCTATAAGGAACTTGCAAATATACAGTAACAACAAACCTTGGTTCACACCTAAACGTAAGCAGCTACGACGTTCCAAAGAGGAAGCCTACAGGAAAGGTAATAAAATGCTGTACAATCAGGCCAGAAATGCACTAACAAGGGAGATCAGAGCAGCAAAAAGAAGCTACTCTGAAAAGCTAAAGAATCAGTTTTCAGCAAATGAACCAGCAAACATGTGGAAAACTCTTAAAAATATCACCGGCTATGGCAAACCTCCTTCCCAGGCTGAAGGTAATCAACAACTGGCAGATGACCTGAATGAGTTTTACTGCAGGTTTGAAAGGAAACTACAGCCACCTATCTCCACAACCCCCATCTCATACATACCAACAACAGCCAAGCCTCCTACAACTGACCCCATTTCATTGGGTTCACAACCCCTAGTGATCACAGAAAAGGAAGTGCAGGACCTATTTCACAGACAAAAGCCAGGAAAAGCTCCAGGCCCAGACAAGATAATTCCTTCTTGCTTAAAAGTCTGTGCTGACCAATTGGCCCCCATCTTCACCCATATTTTCAATAAATCACTAGAGATGTGCTATGTTCCTTCTTGCTTCAAATGCTCTACCATCATCCCAGTGCCGAAGAAGCCCACCATCAAGGAACTGAATGACTACAGACCAGTTGCTTTAACATCTGTAGTCATGAAAACCTTTGAAAGGCTAGTGCTTTCCTACCTGAAAACCATCACGGATCCGCTGTTAGACCCCTTGCAATTTGCATACCGAGCAAATAGATCAACAGATGATGCTGTTAATATGGCTCTGCACTACATCCTACAACATCTTGAGTCTCCAAAGACCTATGCAAGGGTCCTTTTTGTAGACTTTAGTTCAGCATTCAATACCATCATTCCAGACATTCTTCTAACTAAGCTAAACCAGCTACAGGTACCAGAACAGACTTGTAAGTGGATCACAAGCTTCCTAACAAACAGGAAGCAGCAGGTGAAGCTAAGCAAGATCACATCAAATACCTGTACAATTAGCACAGGGGCCCCCCAAGGCTGTGTGCTGTCCCCACTTCTCTTCTCTCTGTATACCAATGACTGCAACTCCAACGATCCATCTGTTAAGCTACTGAAGTTCGCAGATGACACAACAGTGATTGTTCTCATTCGAGACAATGATGAATCCGCATATAGACGAGAGGTCGAATGACTAGCCTTGTGGTGCAACCAAAACAATCTGGAACTGAATACACTCAAAACTGTAGAAATGGTGGTAGACTTTAGGAGAAACCCTTCCATACTTCCACCTCTCACAATACTAGACAACACAGTATCAACAGTAGAAACCTTTAAGTTTCTAGGTTCTATCATATCGCAAGATCTCAAATGGACAGCTAAGATCAAACACCATCAAAAAATGATAACAAAGAATGTTCTTTCTGCGCCAACTCAGTAAGCTCAAACTGCCCAAGGAGCTGTTGATTCAGTTCTACAGAGGAATTATTGAGTCTGTCATTTGCACCTCTATAACTGTCTGGTTCGGTTTTGCAACCCAACAAGAAAAACACAGACTTCAGAAGATAATTAGAACTGCAGAAAAAATAATTGCTACCAACCTGCCTTCCATTGAGGACCTGTATACTGCACGAATCAAGAAGAGGGCCGTGAAAATATTTACAGATCCCTCACATCCAGGACATAAACTGTTTCAAATCTTACCCTCAAAATGACGCTATAGAGCACTGCACAACAGAACAACTAGACACAAGAACAGTTTTTTCCCAAAGGCCATCACTCTGCTAAACAAATAATTCCCTCAACACTGTCAAACTATTTACTAAATCTGCACTATTATTAATCTTCTCATCGTTCCCATCACCAATCTCTTTCCGCTTATGACTGTATGACTGTAACTTTGTTGTTGGTAACCTTTATGATTTATATTGATATATTGACCATCATTTATGTTGTAAATGTTGTACCTTGATGAACGTATCTTTTCTTTTATGTACACTGAGAGCATATGCACCAAGACAAATTCCTTGTGTGTCCAATCACACTTGGCCAATAAAAAATTCTATTCGATTCTATTCTATGTTGCTTCCAGGAAATGCCCTAGCATTATTCAAATTTTACCAACTGGTTTGTTACTGAAACCTGATGTTGGTTGGACCTGTTCATTTCAATACCATCCTTGTGGGAAGTTTCCAGGAGCACCACAAGGAACTTGTCACCATTTAGGCAACAACATCCAACACCCCATTTATTGTACTTGACTGTTGGGAGGGGTAGCTTTCTGGCTTATCTATCTACCAAATAATTCTTGGCTTGCATTTCAGTTTTAGAACTGTGAGGGGATAAGTAATCAAACAACGGACAAAACTCAATTTAAATTGGGATGAAAACTCTTCACCCATCATATGTAATATTACCTATATATTTAATATAAATTGATGTATTGATCTCAGTTTAAGCGTGTTAATTTTAGAAGTTTCAGAGAATACTCCTAGGATTTGTTTCATGAAGCAGAGACAAATTTGGTAGTTTGAGCCGTATGAAAATCTGAGTGTGGAATTTATAGCGCATTAAGGTGTAATGCATGCAGAAAAGTTCTTTGATATCTGCAAATGAAAAATCATCTTTTAAATGCTTGTCATCACTCTAATTGTAATGATGAGATAAGTGTGTAAGAGAAAATCATTCTGTTGATGACAGGCACATGTAAGAATGTAGTGGAAAAAGGGTCCCATTAACACATGTCAGTCAGAATTTCTTTGTAGAAGTAGCTGTTCTTTAAGCATAAAGGAAAATAGGACTTCATTCTGTTCTACCAACTATATATTTTAGATTCCTGGTCAAACAGTATAGCATATCTTTGGCATTCTTACGAGATCAAGCTTGTTATGTAAGACTATCTTAATCTAGAAGTCTGTAGTTAAAATAACATTATAAAAGTTTAGTATATTTTATGCGGTAAATTATTTTATGTACGGACTCAGTACAATACTTTCTCTTGAGCAATAACCTGATGTTACAAGTTGGTTCACAGAAAAGCATGAAAATTAAAATTTTGTAAAATTTTTGTGACTAAAATTGTATATGGTATTCTAACATAGTTGTGCCATAAATAAGGAATTTATCAATGTTTGATTTTTTTTAATTTATTTTTTTTTACTTTCAGACACTTTCCTAATGATTCCTAGTATGGGATATACTTTTTCCACAGCTGCTTCATGGTGGCTGTTAATTGAACATCCACTGTGACTCCCACATCTCTTTCCTGGTTAATTGCAGATAGCCCAAACCTCATCAGTGTACATAACCAAGTTAAAAGTTGCTTTTATTTTTTGTTTTTCTGCTACTATGGATTCTCTAAGCATACTTGCATTGTGTGCCATTAAATTGACCATCAGTTTTAAATAAATTGTCCTGGAGCTTTTCACAATTATTTGGTTTTTATGACACTGAATAGTTCAGTATCCACAAATTTGGCCAGTTTACTGCTCCCCCTTCATGTTAAGCTCATATATAAGCAAACTAATAGAGTTTTGAAGGACTCCACCTCCTTCTCAACTCTAATTTTCTGGGTTTTTTTTAATCAATTAGCAATTCAGGCTTCTTATCCCATGACTACTAAGCTAACTTTATATGTGATGAGAAACTTTATCAAAGGCTTTTTTTGAAAATATAAGTACCAGCAGAATTCCCTCCATATATGTACTTGTTGATAACTCTAAAAACTAAAAAGGTTAGTAAGGCAAGATTTATTCATACTGATTTCCCTTCAGCAAGTCTTGTTCCTCTATTATGTACTCATTATGTTTTCTTTCTTTCATTCATTCATTCATTCATTCATTCATTCATTCATTCATTCACTGTTTCTACCAATCAGATGTTAGGCTGACTGGCCTATAATTTCTTGTATATACTGAAGTCATTTTTAGAAGTGTCATACTAACTATCTTCTAGGGTAGTGATGACTAACCTTTTCCAGACCGGATGCCCAAAGCACATGTGTGCGGGCGACAATGCGGGTGCTCGCGGCCAAACCCTCTCAAATGCAATGCATTCGCAGCCCCTGCACATGTGCCCCACCCACCCCGCATGTGTGCACAGCCCCCTGCATGCACATGCAGATCCTTCCTACGCGCTCCACCACCCACACGTGTGGGCAGCCCCCACACATGCATCATGCCCCTCATGTATGTGCATGCACCCCCTGCATGCATCCCAGCCCTTGTGCATGTGCAGCAGAGATCTGACAACGCACACATGCAAGGTGAAGCTGGGATGACAGCTTGTGTGTCCACAGAGGGCGCTGTGTGTCACCTGTGGCACGTGTGCCATATGTTCATCATCACGGTTCTAGGGTTTTTTGTGACTTGAATACAAGTTACTTTAAATTCTAGAATAGATAGTATTTTATGTTGCAAGAAAATATATTATTGCTCTTCTATTTAAAAACAAACAAAAATGCTTATGTTACATCCAGTTGTTTACTGATAGAACTGATGTGAAGTAACAATTCTTGCTTCCTTATGTTTGCCATGAATAAAACCTGGTTTGTAGGGCTGGAAGATTGTCTAAGGTACATGTTAGCAATGTACGCGGATATCATAAAAACAGATAAATATTTAGATATCATATAACAAAAATTGTAATTCAGTTAATTGATCCTAAAATTGACACAATTTTGCTGCTAAGAGCATATATTTAAAAAACTAAAGTGTCAAGCTCTAGTGATAAGATGAATTATTAAATTGCTTTCTTTTTCCAAGTGTAGTATGAGGGGAGATTTATGCTTTGTATTAACATATGTGGAATTCAATGTCTTAAAATTTTATTGAGGTATATTTGTCAACTTGCCAATAAAAATTAGCTGGTGTAGTGTTGTAGAGGAATACAGAGATGATTTCAAAGAACATAGGTAGCCCTGATTGAACTCTTTGGTTTAGGAGGGAAGGGAAAATGCTGTGATGCTTTCTAAATTCTACTTTATAGCTTATATAAACCAGATAGAATTCTAGTATGTATGCATGCATGTATGCATTTAATATCTATAGCCACCTATTTCAGTCAGTCACTCGGGGCAGCTTACAATTAAATTTCTGAGATTGCCTGTTTTGGATTGGCAATTATGTAGGCCATATCAGTTCAGTGGTCTCCTCTGGGCTTATTTCCAGGCAACTTTGATCCTATCTTTCAGGATTACACAAAGCCTCATTTGGCAAGTATTTAGAGTGAATAGCATCTGACGCTATCCTATGTTCTTTCGCTCAGTTTAAAATATTTACTTTAAGGTGTTTCCTCCATGATGTTACTCAGTCTTCTATATAATTCTGTAAATAGCTATGTTAAGCATTGAGACCAGATGAATAGGATATTGATTAAACTAGTTAATATAAAGTAATAACTTCCAACAATTATTCACTGAAGAAGAAACTGGGAGGTGATCTGAGTTACAGGTTTGGGAGTCAAATTATTCTGGGATAGCATGGATTTTCTTGGGTTCAGATTCTCACCCTTTTTGAATTTTTTCTTGGGGATATGACCTTCCCTGTCATGTTATTTGATCTTTGAGGCACCACTGAGAGTGAGCAATTCTGCTTCCTCTTTCTCCTGCCACTATCTTGGTGTCATCACTGCTCAGCTGTTATTTGAAGTGTGAACTGGAAATTAAATGGGTTTGGAGGGGATCAAAGATCATTCTAGCCAATCATCTTTAACTAGGTCAGTATAAATAATTTATCTGTCGCTTGCATCTTGCAAATACCCAACTCCTGATGGACTATTCCATTAATATAGTGACCAAGTTCAAAATCTTGTCACTAATTATGTGACTAATATTTTTTCTGGCTCCTAAGATTTGAGGACTTAATATTCTTTAATGGTTTTTTTCCTGTCTTACTTGATAGAGACTTACCATTGGTTCTATACATTTATAATTTCAAGTATTATACTAGTTCAGAAATCATGTTTCAGTAAATGAATGAGATGACTCTCATTATAGAGTCATCTACATCTATAGAATTATAGATGTAATAGACCTGCAACTTTGCACTAGTATGCATTAAGCTTAGTAAGAATACGTACTAGAAAACGGTACATATTCTTATTAATAATTTCTGTTTAAAAATTTTGATATTTCCCAGGATGTCATTTTCTGATCTATTTAAAGTATAACTTTTTCTTGATACTGTTAAAAGTATGTTTTTATATGTTCATTGCTCTGAATGTAGTATACATTATACGTCATCATCATTTTAGCCATTGTCTGTCCACTGCAGGCTGAAAGCCTCTTCTGTATGTTTCCAACCAATGTGGTCCTGAGCTTTCTTTTCCCAATTGGGCTGCAATATTTGCTGATGTCGTCGATCAATGTTTTTGGTCTCTTTTGTGGACACTTTTTATCAAGTGGGATCCATTCTATGACTGCCTTGGTCCACCTGCCATCAGTTCTTCTTGTTATGTGACCAGCCCATTTCCATTTCAATTCTTTTACTCTCTTGATGATATCATACACTACAATTATTTGTTCTCTAATCCATGTGTGGGTCTTTTTATCTTGTCTTGTAATGCCAAGCACGTATCTTTGCATGGCTCTTTGTGCTACTCATAGCTTTTATATCGATTGTGAGGTTAGTGTCCATGTTTCACTGTAATATGTTAGAGCAGGTAGCACATACTGATCAAAAACTTTTCTCTTCAGGCATAGGGGGAGGTTGTTCTTGAAAATTTTGCTTAGCTTGCCAAATGCCTGCCAACCACATTTAACATGCATTATGTATACTGAGGATCATTTTGGAATATTTCTGTTGAGCATAGATATAAAGATGAACAGGGCAAAAACAAATATCATTCTAAATATTCATGATGTGTAGAGAGATACAGAAAACATACAGTTGAAGCTCAGCCTTTAGCAAAGTTTAAACTATGAAATGAACTATGGAAATAGCTCTTTCTGCATGTTTTAAACTGCACATTCTTTTATCTACTTTAAATCTTTCTAATAATTGTAAATAGGAGAACCATTGACAACTATATCCCTCTGCCAGTGTTTAAATGATACATCCGTTATCAAAACAGGTATTGTCTAAAACAAATACAGTTAAGACATTTATTTTTATCACATAAATTCTACCCAGCAAGTTTCTCCTTTCTTAATAAGTTTTTTTAATTTTATTTCATATCTTAACATAGCTATTTTAATTTTAAAATAACATACAATTCATGTTTGTCACATAGATACCCAGAATATTTTACCTTCTCAATCTTATTCATCAATTCTGTTTGATCTATTTCTGTATTATCTATTTTCATATTTTTATTATTCTTAAAATCTAATGTTCTGACCCAGTCTTAGCAGAAGCAAGAAACAGGCAAAATGCATTTCAATAATATTCCAATCTGTGTAAATAAATGTTGTTTTATTTACACAGATTGGAATATTATTGAAATGCATTTTGTATGGTAAAATTGTGTATTAATACACTGTTTTCCACTTGTAACTTCAGTATCATTTTTATCATATTCTTTTCATAATTTATATGCTAGCTACTTCCCTACTTTATTTTCAAATAATTTTGCAAAAAAGAATGTTTTTGTTTTACATAATTTATTTTTATTTCTCTTTCTCTTATTGTTACTGTAGATTATTTTCTTTGTAAAAGCTTAATTTGTTGAGAAATACTTATCTTCTTTGAAATTCTTTCCATAGCCTGTGCTTTCTATTGGCCCTTCTTTTTAAGGTCACTCTAATGTTGCATAAAAGAACATCTAGTAAAAACTTTACTTGCATTCTAATACTTTTGCCTAAATTATTTTTTAAAAAATATTTTAATTTCTTTTAACAAATGTCCATATTGTGTTTGGTCTTCATCTAAAAGTATTAGATTTTCTTTTATAAACCAAACTCACAGAATTTTGGTAATTTCTGTACTTTAGAAATTTTAGTAGCAAAGTTCTTTGAAGTCCAAATCATATCTATTCTTGAAAAGTATATATGTCTTTTAGAAAAGTAAGCATTGTCTCGAATTGCTACTTTGTCTTCAAATAATAATAATAATAATAACAACAACAACAGCAACAAAGTTGGAAGGGACCTTGGAGGTCTTTTAGTCCAACCCCCTGCCCAGGCAAGAAACCCTACACCACTTCAGACAAATGGTTATCCAACATCATCTTAAAAATTTCCAGTGTTGGAGCATTCACAACTTCTGCAGGCAAGTTGTTCCACTGATTAATTGTTCTAACTGTCAGGAAATTTCTCCTTAGTTCTAAGTTGCTTCTCTCCTTAATTAGTTTCCACCCATTGCTTCTTATTCTACCCTCAGGTGCTTTGGAGAATAGTTTGACTCCCTCTTCTTTGTGGCAACCCCTGAGATATTGGAACAGTGCTATCGTGTCTCCGCTAGTCCTTCTTTTCATTAAACTAGACATACCCAGTTCCTGCAACCGTTCTTCATATGTTTTAGCCTCTAGTCCTCTAACCATCCCTATATTAACCATCCCTAAATAACCATCAACACGATTTCTTATAAATTCACACTGTAGTAAGTTGGGTGAACAATTTTCCCACTTTCATTTTTCTTAGATTCCTGACCCATGGGCTATTATTCTATAACAGCAATCACATTTACAGTTATATACCACCCCATAGCACCTTATAGCACTCTCTGGGCAGTTTACAATGTCAGCATTATTTGCGTATTGGCCCAATAATCTGGATCCTCATTAGATTGACCTCAGAAGGCTAAATGAAACTTGAGCCCCATCAGGATCCCACTCCAGGCTGTGGACAGATTTTGCCTGCAATACTGCATTTTTCATCACTGCACCACGATTAAATAAGAATAATATCTTATTCTATTATTGTCCTCCAACCTCTACTGTATGCCCAAAAACCTTTGGTCTTCCTCCTCTAACACCTGGTTCACCCTATGAGAGTATTGGAGCCAGAAAGGAGGAATATGGTCAGTAAGAAATCAACATTTATGTGTGGACTTAAATCAATGTGTGATTCTCTTTTAAGTGGACCCTATGTCTTTCTCCCCTTTGCCTAGGAATGGATCCACACAGCCATTTAGAATAGAATAGAACTTCAGCTGCTTTTTGTCCATCAAGGAAACAGTGCAAGACTGAAGCAAGAGGCACAGGTCATAATAGAAAAAATAAATCTGCCATCTTTAGGAAAAACTAATGTGCTTCTTGAGATTCTCAGAGGAACTATGTAAAGATCTGAGAACTCTGAACTTATTGCTGACAAACTCCAGTGTATGCACTTACGTTGAGGCTGAATGCACTCACTGTATGAATGCACTCACTGTATGAATTCATAAACTATGATTTCCAGAGACCAGAGTGAATAGATTCATATAACATGGCTTAGCTAAAATTAAGCAATCACCTGAAGGCTATTTGAAACGCAATAAATAACATGCAAAGGAATAAGTTATTAATAATTACTATCTTAATTATCTTAATAAGAATTATTAAGTGAAAACATCATAAAAATAGGAAAATTAGCTAAGAATAGAATTAAAGATAAGGAAAAAAATCGGGAAAGAAGGGAACGTTTCATGAAATGCAATAGAAATATCAGCATTATTATTACAATTGTGTATCTGATCATATTTTATACTTTTATTCCACTTTCTGGGTAATTATTGTGATTCATGTGAATTTGAGGGAGATGGGCCCATCTATCAGCTATTTATATTAAAAGGACAAGATAGATTAGAAACATAAGTAGAAGAAAAAAGAGATTAGTTCTTTAAGGTTCAAATAAAAGATTAAACCACAAACTAAACTTGAATTTATACCTATTTGAGTGTTTTTAAGAATGATGTTATATAAATAAACTCTGTTGCTGTAAATTAACACGAGTTAATTATTAGATAAGGAAGCATGCTTAGGCAGTAAGTATCAGTGGGAAACTTAATTTATGCAGCTATCTTATGGCTTATTTAAATACCTGATGTAAGTTACCTTGATCTAAATTACCACTTGGAGTTTGCAGCTCTTGTTGAATTTCCCTCCCTCTGCCACAAAAAATGTTTTCTTTTCTAGCATAATCATTAACTAGAAAATGGGTTTGTAAGCTGGTAATTTTCACAGGTGCAGATATGCTTGCACATTTGGAAAATTTCGCAAGCATGAGCAGCTCTTCTCCATTTCATTTTGTTGCACATTTGTATAATTGAAAAAAAATTATAATAAATTTTTACCTCTATCTCTGTGTCAGATAGCAAGTATAATGAAGTTTAACATTAGAAATGTATTTGTAAGAATATTTAACAAGAATTATGTTTGATTTTAAATTGCTTGTCATAAATTTACAAATCTGCATATAGGTTAAAACTTTATTGGATCGTCTTAAATTGTTTTTTTTAATAAATATTGGTTATGTTCATCAAAAGCTGTAACAGGTCAATCAAAAACATATTTAGAAAGGAAGCTTGGCATAAATCATCATCATAATAAGTTGACAAAATGTCCATCTGTCAGTTGCAAAAGGCCATATTGCTTAGTTCTGTACATTACGACATTGTACATTCTTGGGGAAAAAATGTGATCCATATGAAGGCCCACACCAGCTAAAGAACTGGCTGCTGAGATTTCACATTGTTGTGAACAGAGAATAATAATGTGATCTCTAATATCTTTCTATCTTAGAGCTTATAAAGTTCCATCCCACTTAAGGTGTTCCTGGGTTTTTGTATTTCTCAAACCAAGCAATTGATCAACTGCTGTAAAGTTGTTACCATGGAGATATACTCCAGAACAGCCTCATTTTTTTACTTTTTGTGTATAGAATTGATTTTCTTGTTTTCTTTTTGTGTAAAATTTCTAAGCTATTTGTAAGATCAGATACTTCTTGGCCAGACTGTAGTTCACAATTTACAACCACAATTGGGACCTTAATCTTAGTCATTGGATGAATCTGTAAGTAAGCCAGATGTCATAGCTTTACCCAACAATCCTAGCACACCCAGTTGAGATCATTAAATAATCTTGTGGGTCGTTAAGCAGAGTCCCTGAAATCCTAGCAGAATTTTCAGCCCCAGAGATACTTGTTTGCAGCACCTCCCACTTTTTACATGGCCTTTGCTGTCCTGCTTGGATTTCAGCAGGGAGAATTTTCATTACCTGTTTGCTCTGGAGCTGAAAATTCTGCTTGGATTCTGCTATGCACCTTTTTTAGCCAGTCCCTGAAGACCAGACAGAATCCTTTGGACACGCTACAGTGCTTGCGATCTTCCCTGTCAGCTTCCCCATTGTCTTTCTGGGAAAACTGGCAAGTAAAATTGCAAATGATGCTTACATGATCACAGGGAAGATTGCAAATCATAATTGTATGATCACAGAGCATTTGGCAACCAGGGCTAAGTGTGAATGGGTTGTTAACTGCCCAGATCACAATCCTATGACTGGGTGGGTGCAAAGGGTATAACTTTGGGAACAGTTGTACGTACCTTCAGCATCTGTCATGACTTTGAATGATCACTAAATAAATGGTTGTAACTTGAGAACCATATGTAGTCTGATTTTAGTTCTGATTTTGAATTTTTAAGGTCAGTCATTTTTTAAAGCAAACCTTTCATGAAATGCAAAAATTAGGCTTAAGGGAAATAAATGTATTAATGGAAACTCACTAAAGTAACTTTAAACTGAAACATGAAAGGGCAATTAGACAGCAATAAATTAAAGTAAATTTAAAAATACTGTAGTATAGGGACACTGTAATATGGGTTCAATATTGTAGAGAAGGTATTAGAAGCAAATGATGGAAGAAAGGAGAGGTCAAGGAAGATACAAGGACAGATTAAGGCAAGGATCACAATGTAGTTGATTCATTGTGAGAAAGGATAGAGGAGAGAAATAGCTGATATAAAGGGCAGAGGAAAAAAATGAGACAAGGTAGTGTGTTACGAACATTATATAAAATATAAAGACTTAGGCACAGAGGAATATGGGAAAGACAAGCACAAGCATATTTATTTGCATATCATCTATAATAGCAAAGAAGCATTGTGAATCACAAGTATAACAATACAGTTTACTGAAAATATTGCATCTTATTGCTGTGAACTCTCTTTTATTTGCAGATAGCAGTTACCTTTCACTAGAAGTGGAATGAAGGAACAGACAATGGGAACACACTCAAGATAACACTCCTGGACAAGGTGTCTTATGGCTATTTCGAGTTGATTTACATCTGCGTATTTGATGGTTTTTACATACAAAGGATTTATTTTTCTTTTGGATATACTCAAAATACAAAATTGTTTCTTGTTGGAAACTTTTTACTTTTGAAAACTATACACCATGGGAGACATGGCCAACAACTCAGTGGCATATGGTGGTGTAAAATACACTATAAAAGATTCTAATCATGGAGATTTTGGTATTACACTTGAAGAGCTTCGTACACTTATGGAACTGCGAGCTACTGATGCTTTGCATAAAATACAAGAATGCTATGGAGATGTATATGGAATCTGTACAAGATTGAAAACTTCTCCAAATGAAGGTAAGGGTGATTGTACATGAATTTTAAGTAAGAGAATTCTGACTTGTGTAGATACTGAAGGCCTTGTTAATTGATAATGTTTTTATTTGTGACTTGAAGAGCCACCTGGTTTTTGTTGTATCTTAAATGGATTTATTTGGTTCTAAATTAAGATAATTAAAAGTAGAATTGAACAAAATAAATATTGAATTGAAGCTGCAAATATTTCTGTTAGGTATAAATCCAGAAAATATGTCAAAAATACCACAGTTTACTAAGATGCATGCTGATATCTGGCAGGACATATTTAGTGTAACAGTGGGAAAGAGAAACTGCCAGTGATGCAAGACCAGGAGACTAAAATTGGAGAATATGCAGCAGTGACAAAGTTGACAATATATGTCCATAATAGGCATATTGCTAAATTTTAGCAGGAATGGCTCCCTAATACATGGCACAGAGCAAGAGAAATTAAGACAGTTGGAATATAGTTTCTAGATAAGATTATGAAACCATGAAAAACAACAGATAAAGCATGTTAAGCAGACATTAGCAATAAACTCAATGTTCAGTAACAAAGTACAAATATTTAGGTTAGCAATTTTGAAATAAATGGAAAGGGAGGGGGAAAAGCATTACTTTGTTGTCCTTGTTTTCGTGTAATATTTCATTTGATGCTGGAAATTCTGATGATTTTCCCCCCATTGTTTTTATTGAACTATAATTAACAAACAGTATTAGGTAACTACCTTAACATAAATCCAAGATGCATATATAAGGAAAAAAATAATGTAGAAAATAGAAAAAAGTTGAATATAAAGTACAAATTTATCATATATGTAAAATAGAGCATGTTATATAGTTTATTGCTTTTGAGCTATATCATAAATCAACCAATTTTTTTTTTATTTGCATTTATATCCCGCCCTTCTCCGAAGACTCAGGGCGGCTTACACTATGTTAGCAATAGTCTTCATCCTATTTGTATATTTATATACAAAGTCAATTTACTGCCCCCAACAATCTGGGTCCTCATTTTACCTACCTTATAAAGGATGGAAGGCTGAGTCAACCTTGGGCCTGGTGGGACTAGAACCTGCAATAATTGCAAGCAGCTGGATTAAATTGAGGTTCTTCCTTTATTTTAGCTTCCTCTATGGCAGGGATAGTCAACCTTTTTATACCTACCGCCCACTTTTGTATCTCTGTTAGTAGTAAAATTTTCTAGCCGCCCATTGGTTCCACAGTAATGTGCTGTGTATTGTCGTCTGTGCATGCCTCTCACGCATTGTGGATTGGGTTGAGGGGGGGGCACCTGCTACGAGCTCTGCTTGTCTGTTACAGCTGGGTGGTGTGGGGGGAGATGCACGAGCTATTCTGGGAGGAGGCTGTTTTGTTTATGGACACACTATAGTGCCATTTAGTTTCACTTACGTAACACAAACTAAACTTATGCGCAGGCAATACAAATAGTATATTTTCAGAAATTTAAATTGTCAAGTGGAATTTTATGAAAACTTAATGAAAATGTTTTTAAATAATGCTATGATTTTTTTTTTAAAAAAAGTCAAATTAAAAAAAAAGAAAGTGCGTCAGTATTGGACAAAATCCCTACCGCCCACCATGAAAGCTGGAACGCCCACTAGTGGGTGATAGGGAGGAGGTTGACTACCACTGATCTATGATATTTTTCTAATGTGGCAATTGAAGAGATTTTGTTAATCCACATCTCTAACGTGATGTTATCTAATGTTTTTCAGTGTTGTGTAATTATTTTGGCTACTAAAATTAAATAGATAATATGTTCTTTATTTTTAAGCTAGAGGTTTGATCCAGTAAATAAATGTAGTAAACCCAGCTCTGGGAAGCATTTAATTCTTTGTTGATGTTACTTATCTCCCCAAGTATTTTATGCCAAAAGGATATAGCTTTATCACATGGCCACCACAAATGAAAAATTGATCCCTTTTTTACGACCTCTCTAACATTTGAAAGAATTGTTTGTTTGTTTGTCTATGTGTGTGTGTGCATTCAAATCTAATGGAAAAAAAGTATTACTAAAAGAGTTTTCTGAAATTTTTAAAACTGTGTAGTAGTGTTTTCCCTTTCTTTTGTGCTTTATATCTTTTAACTTTTAAAAAGTTGCTTAAAAAAACTTTAAAAAGTAATTTTTTTAACACATTCCTATATTAGGATTAAAACAAAGATTTTATTTAAGGTTTCTTTCCCAGTGTTGTAAGCTTCCAAAAAATAATTTAAGAAGCAGCATACTAAACACACATTTATCAGGTCAATAATGTGGTTTTTTTTCCGAAAAATATAACTTACTTTTTATTTTTTAATAGTTTCTTGAGCTTTTCAAATAAGGTTAGATAAACCTGTCATTTTATGTATAACTTTTTTCAGAGACTTCTGTTAGGAAAAAAATGAAACATTCTACACAAATTATTCATGCATTTTTTTCAGAAACATTTTCTCCTAAAACTAAGCATTTTTATACGTAGGGCCCATTAGAGTATGTGTCTTTCTGATGTGGTTACTTCTTAGTAAAAACTCACAGGCTGCTTAAACTTCATTATAGGTAATCCTCAAATTATGACCACAATTGGATTGGGAATTCCATTGCTAAGCAATGCAGTTGTTGAGTCATCACATGACCACAACCATGCCTAAATTTTTGCCAGTCATTTACTGAATCACCATAGTTATTAAGTGAATCACCACAGTCACTAAATGAATCCAGCTTCCCCCATTAACCTTGCTTGTTCGAAGCTGTCCAGGAAGGTTGCAAATTGTGATCACGTGAACCTGCGACACTGCAGCTATTGTAAATACATGCCAGTTGCCAAGTACCTAAATTATGATCATGTGATTGTGGAGCACTGTGACAGTCAGGGGTATGAGGACTGGTCAAAACTCACTGTATTTAATGTATTTAAATATCTTTCTCTGTTTTTTTGGGGGGAGAGCAGGGGAAATAGAATGCAATTACCCTGTGTGCACAATTATTAGGCAAGTGAGTATTTTGACCATATCATTTTTATGCATATTTTCCACCTCCAAGCTGTATAAACTTGAATGCTTAGTGATGTGTATTTGTGTAATGAGGGAGGGTGTGGCCTAAGGAGAGCAACACCCTATGTCAAGGTGTGCATAATTATTAGGCAGCTTCTTTTCCTCAGGCAAAATAGTCCAGGAAAGAGATTTAACTGACTGTGAAAAGTCAAAAATTATAAAAAGTCTTTCAGAGGGATGTCGCACTCTTGAAATTACTAAGATATTGGGGCGTGATCACAGAACCATAAAATGTTTTGTTGCAAATAGTGAACAAGGTCACAAGAAATGTTGAGAAAATAAGACAAACATTAATTGCCAAAGATTTGAGAAGAATCAAACATGAAGCTACCTTCTTCTTGTGCCATATCTGTCATCAGACAATCATGTTGGTGATCCTGTTTTTATCAACAACCGCACAAAAAAGTGCTATTGAGTTTTGTCCAAATCAGTCCCTTAGATTTTGAAGCCATGATGTTCTTCTTCTGCCTGGACCTTGTTTGCCTTCAATCTTTCATACAGGGAAGTATGTCGTATTTTTATGGGTGTCGCATACATGTCCAAAGTATTTTAACTTTTGCTTTTTTATGGTTTTGATGATTTCCGTTGGCTTTTCCAGGCGGCTTATCACCTTCTCATTTTTGATTTTGTCATCCCAACTTATATGTAATAGTCACCTGTAAATCCACACTTCAAATGGTTCTAGTTTCTTCAAGTGGCTTTCTGTCAGAGACCAGCTCTCCACTCCATAGGACAGAATAGAGAAAATGTAGCATCTGACAAGCCTGATTTTCAATCTTAGGCTTATGTCATGACTGCAGAAGACCTTTTTCATTTTGAAGAATGCTGTTTAAGCTTTCTCTATCCTTGTTTTTACTTCAGTGGTCTTTGAATAAAGCTACCAGGAACCCATTATACTCCAGTGTTGTCATATTCCAGAACTGCAACCTACCTGGAGTGTCCAGAAGTACAAGGTGTTCAGTGTTCCACTTCGACTCAGAAACCAGCAAGGTGGAGATGGGATAGTGGTATGGGCTAGTATTATTAAAGATGAGCTAGTTGGACCTTTTTGGGTTGAAGATGGACTCAAAAATCAACTCCCAAACCTACTGTTGGTTTTTAGAAGACACTTTCTTCAAACAGTAGTACAGGGAAAAGACTACATCTTTCAAGAAGATCGTTATTTTTATACAGGACAATGCTCCATCACATGCATCGAAGTACTCCACTGCATGGGTACCCAGTAAAGGCCTTAAAGATGAAAGAATAATGATATGACCTCACCTGACGTAAACCCTATTAAAAACTTCTGGGCCCTTCTTAAATGGAAGATTTACAATGAAGAAAAACAGCACACCGCTCTGAACAGTTTCTGGGAGGCTGTGGTGCTGCTACACGAAAAGTTGATCATCAACAGATCAGGAAACTGACAGACTCCATGAATGGAAGGCTTATGACTGTAACTGAAAATAAGGGTGGCTATATTGGTCACTGATTTTTTTTGTTGTTGAAACGTCAGACATGTCCATTTGTACATTTTAAGTTGTTTATTATACTCACTTTAAAAGATGCAAATAAACGAGAGAGATGGGCAGATTTTTATTTTCCGTTTAGTTGCATAATAATTCTGTACACTAATGGTTGCCCAATAATTATGCACACATAGATATTCTCCTAAGAAAGCCAAAATCTTATTTTTTATTTTCTTAAATATTCAGGTTTGAGGTTTATTAACATTTTGGTTGACTGGGAACACCGTAGTTGTTCAATAATAAAATTAATCCTCCAAAATACAACTTGCCTAATAATTGTGCACACAGGGTATATTTTTTTTTAAAAAAAGGGTTATACTAAAACATACAATCTTCTATCTAAAACAGGTGGGCCCAACATATGGCCATGGGCTGCATGTGGTCGTCATCAGCTAGTAAAGTGGCTCCACAAGATCATAAACTTTTAACATGATGTGATTTATATATACAGACATATATACATACATATACATATTACATATTTTATATGTGTCTCAAGACCAATACCTCTACATTCAGTGTGGCGTACACAAGACAAAAGGTTGGACACTCGTGATCTAAGATTTATTAAGCATATGAAATTTCCAGCAAACAATGGTGAACGTTTTTTGGACCACAACTCATGGTTCCTACTCACATTTATTTGCTGCCTAATTAGAAAGGAACACACTTGGTCTCTACATATTTGAGCCATTCATAATTTGAGATTTGTAATGACTATAAATGTTCTTTCAACACATGTTTAAAAGAGAAACACTTTCATTTTTAATAACCATTGGCCAATTTGCTCATTAGGATTCTCCTACAGACTTTATTGAGCTGAGTGCAAGTGTTTACATCACTGGTGGGTTTCAAAAATTTTTACTACTGGTTCTGTGGGTGTGGCTTGGTGGGCATGGCTTGGTGGGTGTGGCTTGGGCATGGCAGGGGAAGGATACTGTAAAATCTCCATTCCCTCCCCAATCCAGGGGAAGGATACTGTAAAATCCCCATTTCCTCCCGATTAGCTGGAACTTGGGAGGCAGAGAATAGATAGTCAGAATTTTTACTACCGGTTCTCTGAACTACTCAAAATTTCCACTACCAGTTCTCCAAAACTGGTCAAAACCTGCTGAAACCCACCTCTGGTTTACACGTTGACTTCCAAGTGAGGCAGTCATTAACTGACCTGTTCTTGTGGTATTACTAATATGCCAATTGGGTTTAATTTTGTGTATTCAAGGTTTGAGTTGCCTAAATGTGATTGGACTACAGTGCTCAGAATTTCCAGCCAATATTGGGCATGCAACTGAGAATTATAATTTGACAGTAGTTGTAAGAATCACTTCTATTGTCATTGTTTCTGTTGTGTTTAGTGTCGTTAAGGAAAATTGTGAGATTTCCCCCCCCCCATATTAATACAGGTAGAATTGAATGATTCCTTAATACTGGTAGGGAAAATAAAACAGCAATACAATTCTGGGATATGGTTTTTTTTATTTCTTATCGGATATTTGCAATATCCAAATGGCTTTATAACATACAGTTATATAAACAAATACAATTAGTACTTAAAATGGTGGACAAACTACTTCTGTCTGCACAGCTTTTGTAGCACAGCTTTTGAGAACAGCTTTTGTTCTCAAAGTGTTGAGAACACGCATATATTCTGTGCTATAATTATTTTGGAGCAAAGGCTTCAGAGAAGCGCAATATTAGAAGAGTCTGAAGTTTCCCTTTTGAATTTTTTTCCCCCAGAAATGGTCAAAATCTGTCTCAGGCATTCACAATATATATTTTTACTTTTTAAAAAAACAAACAATAGTTTCAGTTAGCATTGAAAAAATGTTGCATGGAATTTCCAAAAATCATTGGTAATTTTCTAAAATAAAATCTTCCCAGCATGCGGGAAATTCCCTTTCTTGAAACGGGAAATAAGAAAAATCTAATTTGCTACTGTTATTTATGCTTGTGGAAAGTCACAAATCCAATTGCTTTTTGTGTAAACGGAAAAAGGTATGCTTGATACACGTGAAACTGGCATGAGAAGAAACTCAAAACTATTGTATTCAAATTGCATTCAAACTGTGCATTCAAGAAAAATCTTATCATATAGAACAACCCCTTCATGTAATCCTAATACCAGCTATTGATATAATTAATTTCTTTGAAAATTGAGGGTTGTTTAGCATATACTGAATTGGCAAAATAAATAAGCATATTTTTTAAAAGCATACCTGGTTTTTATCTGCTCCCTCCCCCCCCCCTCTATACACACACATCCACACACACACAAAATTAAAATCAATAAAACAATACATGTATTCAGTGATTTGCAGCCAAAAAGCAAGTTTAAAGTGTCCTGATATTATTACAGTGATTATTTTTCTTGAAAACATGGAAGTAAATAGTATGATAATAAATAAGTACAAAATAACAGATTTGTAGTATATTTAACATTTTAATAAATCCAATATGAAAATGTTTCATTTTTGTTAGGAGGTGACAATAAACTACTCTAAAACCATTTTCTCTTTTTACTGTTTAGGCTTAAGTGGAAATCCAGCAGATATAGAGAGGAGAGCAGCTGTATTTGGGAAGAATTTTATACCTCCTAAAAAGCCAAAAACATTTCTTCAGTTAGTATGGGAAGCACTACAGGATGTTACGTTAATAATTTTAGAAATTGCAGCCATAATATCATTGGGCCTTTCTTTTTACCAACCTCCAGGAGGAAACGAAGCATGTAAGTAATCAAATAGGGTTTTTTAAAATTCTTGTTTATTATGAAATACACCAGAATGAATGTTTTAGAATTCTGTTATAAATCCAAAAAGGGGTATTCTTAGAACTGAGAACTTGACAGGTTAAAGTATATTCACCTTAAATTCTAGTAATTTCTTCATTTGAGCAAGATACAGATTTTATTATTCATCGTATTTGCACATATCTTGAATGTCTGATGGAATGACAGTAGGTTTATATCATCTTTTGTATCACTCTTCCTTTTTCTTCTGTTTTTAAATCTAGAAAACAAGGATAATTAGAGCAACTTCACTCTGTGTTCTCAACTTAATTTCCCCAGGGTTACATAGTGTAGACAATCAAAAGAGCTCAGTTAATCTATGTTTGGACTGACATTTTGAGCTTTACTATAATCTAATTTCCTCAAGTATAGGATCTCTTCAGATGCTGTATTTTTCACTGGAGAGAGTTCAGGAGCAGGCCTGGATTCATATACTCCATTCCTTACTGTTCCTGAGGACAGGTAAATATGAGTGTCTAAATAGAGGCATTAATGAAAGAAGTAGGAAACCCAGTGGAGGCAGGAGAAGGTTCTCTCCTTGTTAAGTCCCATTCCTGACAATGTAAATGCAAAAGCAGACACATTTAACATATACCCCATGTTTATTCTTATATCCAGGTCAACATTCAGTTACTTAGCAAACACCAGTGCAGATTAATATTCCTGGGTTATCATTTTATTAGATGAATTTCTTTTTTAAAATGCCATTCATCTATATTGAAATCTGCTAAATGGAGCAGTCAAGAGGTTTAAAGCAAGTTCTGATTTCAGAACAGGTATTTTTCTAAATGCATAGTATAAATGTTTATTTACCGTAATATTATTAATCGTAATAACTAAATATGGTGCTACAAAATGTCAGAATTATCAGATAAAATGTTCAGAAACACACTGTATCTGAAATGGTCTAAGACAAAAATTGCATATTGTTTCAAAATCTGTCAGAGGCTTTAGGTAGTAAAGCAGGAGTGTGTTTTTCTGCAGAATTCTTTCTCTTGACATGTTCACTGAGATGATTTCTGAAATACTGTCCCAAAGGTGCTTTTTCAAGAGGCAACTGGACTTTCTTTGCCTCTTTTAAAAAGCATCTTTGGGACAGTCATGACCTGGATGAATCTCCATAGACGTTCTGAAATATGGAAATTTATTGGAAACCTATTCCGTAATTGTTGGCTTACTTTTAAAGTAGCCCAGGAATAAAGCCTCCTTTAAATATTTTAGTGCTGGGGATATACATAATCTTTGTTCAGAATAGGATCAAGAAGATTTCAGGCTAGTGGAACATGTTTCAGTTTTTATAATAACTCTGACATTTAACAAGTAAAGTTTGTTACAAAAACAATTTTAAAATCAAGGAATCAAATTTTATATTTGAATTTTGTGTAAGATTTAAAATTAGACTGTTTCAGCTGTCCCTGTAACAGTCTCTGCTTGATTATCCCAGTCTTTCTTTATTCAGCAGTATAATTAGTAATCGGTAAATCTTATTTCTGTACCTCGGATAAATCTAGATCTATGTTCTGTCTGTTTATTCCATAGGTAGTCTGAATGGAACAAGGCCATTAAAACTTTAAAAAGTTAACTATAACTCTGAATTGTGTTGAGAAATAAATTTGAAACCAGTGCAATGCTGACTAAAACACAGGTATTGCATTTAGAACAGATAGAACCCTGGATATTCTTTAGAGTCAACCCTAATGGTTTACCCATTACATAACATGTAATTTACTTGGCTTCATTGTAAATATAGTATATTGATAGGGTTAAGGCTTATTTGTTAACAAAGCTATTGTACCTTACTCAACAAATATGTTTAAAGCAAAGTATTTATAAACCTTGCTATAGAACACCGGTTAGTTGCCCAGTATGCCCAGTTAGAGTTTTAGTTGATATAGTAATTTAAATAAAGATAATGAATTCTTAATTATGCTGATTTCTATGATTCCAGAAGACATTCCAGAAGACATTTTCTGTCTTCTAAATCTTTTAATCTTGCCATCACATGATAGCTATAGTCATCCTTTTAAATATTCCATTATTTCACTTAAATTGTGTAGAAAAGAAAAAGCTTAATCCCCAATTTCTGAACTTCCAGCATGCTGTTTTACAATATCACTACTTTAAGAACTACATCAGTTATCATACTGTCTTTCAGGGTAGTAATAGTTTCAGCAAAAGACAACAAAACTGTATATGACTATATCAACCTATTTTGATTGAGTTATATAGCTTTATATATTCTTTCTTTAAATCTGAATCTCCTACTATGCTTCTACATATAGTTCTTTTCACAATTATTTTTATCTATATGAGATGCAAGTGTTATATTAATTCTGATGTTTGAATGATCATATAACCCCCAGAGACTGCACTCAATTCTGCGGCAATTAATTTTGTATCATGAATTATAAAATGAACAAATGCTTCTTCCAGGAGCTCTTATGAAAGATAGCCCATGAAGGCTGCTACAAAGCAATTTCAGTTTTCTCTTAATTCAAAATTTGACAAGTTATATTAAAACTATTTGCACGGCCACCAAATATAACATTTTTCTAAGCAGTATTTTAGGGAGAGCAAAAGTCTCTATTCAAAAGGATCATGATTAAGAAAAAAGGGAGAAAACTAGTGTATTAATTTCTAAAGCATTGTTTGCCTTCCAGTGGTTTCTGGCAGACTTACGTATATATCAGCCTTGTACATTCTGTAGACCTTCAGGTATAATTGAATAAGATACCTTTGAGGAGCATTTCCTTCTCATTGGTTACTCTTGGTCCCGAATGGATTTAGGAAAATATATGTTTATGTAAAGGAAACTTGAACTAGGCAATAATGAGCATCCTCCTTAACTCAGGCTATTATTTGTAAGAAACCAAAATTCTACCATGCATGTCTGTGAAAAAGTTGGCTCCTTTTAGAAATTAGCTGACAGGTATAGAATATCTCTGCTTTGAGTACACCTGCCATCCCTATCCAATAAAGCCCTTGACCTTGCTGGCTGCAAGTACTGATTAAAGTCAGCCAACATCTAGAACAGGGGTGTCAAACTCACATCGTCACATGATGAATCACTACTTTTTTCCCCTTTGCTAAACCAGTGGTGGGTGTGGCCAGCACGTGACGCATCTGGCCTGCGGGCCATGAGTTTGACACTCCTCATCTAGAACTAAGTAGATTGGGAAGGCTGCTTTAATAGGTAGCATACATGTTATAATATTAATAGATTCCGTTTGTAAAACACACTGAACAAATAATGAGTTCTTTCTGCCAGCCCAAAGGTAGCCTTTAACATTTAATTAAATATGTAATTGGGTAAAATTTTGCTAACTAGCAAGGAAACAAGACATTGTTTCTTTTCACTTTCATTGTTTCTTTTTTTGTTTTGTTTTGTTTGTATTTATTCCTTAGAAGTTAGAAGGAAGAAGCATTGTTAATATTTCTCAGTAAATTGCAAGGTCTGGTCACAGGCCAAGAGACGATTAAGCTCCACTTCCCCCATCCTTGGTCTTAAATTAGAATCTATGTTTGTCCTGATTGACATAAACCGTATAGCTTAAGTAGTATTTTATGGCAGTGTGACTGGCTCTACTTGTTTCCTCTTTTGAATCAGTTTTCCTTTCTATTAGTTGATGATATCAGATGGTAAATGAGATTTCTCCTTACATTGCAATGTGTTGTCCACCCAAAACCTGCTTATTCTTCAGATTTCTGAAGCAGGAGAATTCTAGAGAGTAATGAAGAGAAATGGACTATATGTGGTACCCAAAAAGGGTTATCATCTTTGGTGGAGATGCTTGCCATGCCCTTTTTAGTACTGCTTGTTCACCTTTGATAATAAGCTTGTTTTGTTGTTTTGTACCCCAATATGGAGCCTTTTCAGCTAAAGAATTGGGGTTTATTATCCTTTAATTTTATGAGAGCTTGGCCAAATGATTACTAGCATTGAAAACTGGATAGGATATATCTTTTGAGTAAGTAAATTGAGTAAGAACTAGCTATGTGTTTGTTTATGAGAAATTGTTTAATCCAAAATTAGATTAAAGTCAGCGTATCTATGAGTAGTCAATTTAAAATTATCTCTTTATTTGAGTTTTAATCTATTTAAGAACAGGTGTTCTGCAACTTATGAGAGGACAAATTAAGTACTTCCCTATAAATTATTTTGCAAGGCTCACACAATTGCTTGGGGAGTTGCTCCCAGCTTTCTGCAATGTAGGTGTATATGCATACACACATAAAACCTTTTGAAGCAGACACATCACTCTAGCAAAGTGTAGTGCTGTTAACAGTTGAAGGAGATATCTTCATTTTCCCTTCTATTTATTGCAAAACATTTCTTTTGAAACATTTTGAAACATTTCTTTCTGAAGATGGTTAGTAACTGGATTTGAGGTACATCAATTAGAAATAGAAGAATAAAATATATTATGAAACATAATTGATTGGTTTTATTTATTTGTACATTTATTTTTATGAGTGCTTGTACCATACGTAGCTTTAAAGTTTGCTTTAATGCCAAGGGAAAAGTGTTGATCCATGTCATGTTAGTTTTATATTGCTACTAAAATGTAGTCATTGAGAGAGAGTTGTGTGGCCATATAAATTTTCTTAAATAAGTAAATAATTGTTGCAATAATTTTTCTATGTAAATTTATAATTTAGATCATGCTGATGAGAGACCAACAGAGGACATTTCTGCCACTGCCCACTTTTCAAAATTGAAAAAAGTGGGTGGTGAGATGATACTTTGTATTTAGAACTCAAAATACACCAGCAAAAATTTAAGAAGTAGAACTTATCAGAGTGCAAAAACAGTATATTTTATCCCAGTTGCTTCTTTCATAATTTCTGAGATTCATCACAAGAAGAAAGATTTGGAGAGCTTGTTCCAAATAGCCTTACCATCTTATTTATTTCAAAAAAATATTAGTGATCCTCTGTAACTAGCTCTGGGAATATAGAGTAAAACAACTCAATCTAAGCTAAAATACTTAAGTTAGATCAAAATAGAATTAATGACTTAATAAACTGAAGAATTAAGGGTTTTTTTTAATTGTTTGTATATTGGGCTTTTATTTTCATAAGCTACCCAAATTCACTGAGAGTGAGTCAGCGGCCATATAAATTTTCTTAAATAAATAAATAAACTAAAACAACAATAAAGAAAACAACTGAGATTAAACAATTCTGAAATTGTTTCAGGAAATTCTGAAAATCTGTGGAAATAGAAATATATTTTAAATGATGGGAGAAACAGGGCAGATGCCCATTTTAAAAAGCCTTACAATAGCTGTAATACAATAGTTGGTTAATATGCTTGTACCGGTACTACCTGCTAAAGTGTATGTAAAATGAAAGCAACTGAGGTAGTTAAATTTAAATACTGAATAAGGAGATGTGTTATTGTTATTAGAACATACTCAATATAGTGAAGTAATGATTGTATGAATTAAATCATTGCAATATTGGAATAAACCAGATCAGTATAAAAATGAATATGAAATTTGGATTATTCATTTACTTTCTGCAGTATGTGGAACAGTATCAGTTGGAGAAGAAGAAGAAGAAGGTGAAACAGGATGGATTGAAGGAGCTGCAATCCTCCTGTCTGTCGTTTGTGTGGTATTAGTGACAGCTTTTAATGACTGGAGTAAAGAGAAGCAGTTTAGGGGATTGCAAAGCCGCATTGAACAAGAACAGAAGTTTACTGTCATCAGGGGTGGCCAAGTCATCCAGATACCTGTAGCTGACATAGTTGTTGGTGACATTGCACAAGTAAAATATGGTAAATATACCCATTTATTTTATTGTCATTGCTGTAACTTATTATTCATTTGTTAAATATAGTTTTGGCTTCTCTTTTAGGTGACCTTTTACCAGCTGATGGTGTACTTATACAAGGCAATGACCTCAAAATTGATGAAAGCTCGCTCACTGGAGAATCTGATCTTGTTAAGAAAATGTTGGATCGAGATCTTATGATGCTGTCAGGTAAGTCATCAAATGATAGCTGGATCTAAGCATGAGATATTATGGAAACTGAACAAAGTTTCCTACTTCTAGAACTAGGTTATATGACACATTGTCTTCCCAGGTGGTAAGAACTAGTGCTCTTATATATTATGTATTACTTTTTTAACTTCCTCAGGACCAAAATGATAGGTCCTAACAACAGGTAGGATTTCAGACATACAAGCATCCTTTAATGTGATTAGTTTAATTAACCATATGTAATTCTAGTATCTTCTTTTCCCATGAAATTAAATAATTTCTAGAATACTGGTATATTAGAATAGAACACTATTACAAATTATTGATGTTGTGGCCCTCAGTATGTTATTTTTATGGCCAATCTGCAATACTTAATTGTTTAATATTTCAGTAATGAAATAAATTTTCAAAGTAAAGAGTGATACATAGTTAATATTTCAAAAAATGCAATAGAATGGTGCAGTCCCAAAAATTGGATATGAAATTTGACTTGCATTTCATTTAGTATTATGATTCAATACTTAGATTTCTTTCACAATACAAGTAAGATATGTATGGAATGATTTTTTTTCGTAATGTAGGAATCATGACCTGTCATAAATATATTCTCACTCCCTATAAATTATTCCTATAGAAGTTTATACTCAGGATTATTTTATTTGTAAAACTAATGAAAATATAAACCACTTAGTAGAACTGAAAATCTTGGAGATTAAACATACTGTATTTTTTTGGATTATAAAACACTCTGGAGTATAAAATGCATATTAGGTTTGAGGGAGGAAAACAAGAAAAAACTGCCTCTGCCTACCAGCCTCCATCGGTATTCATCTGGCTAGGGTCCTTGCAGCAAACAGCAAACAACCTGGTCAGCTTCAGCATTTTATCGCAGCCTGATTCAGTTTGAGCAGCTAATTGGTGGTTGGATCGGCCTCCTGGAATACTGCCAATCAGCTGTTCCAGGCTGCAGGGATTGCCACAGCCCTCGCCACGTCCATGCGTCATGTTTTTGGCCTCCATACGTCATGTTTTTAGCCTCTACACACACCGTTTTTGGCCTCCGCATGGTCGCGTTTTCGGCCGGTTCCAGGCGGTGGGGATCAGCGGCAGCGGCAATCCTCAGCACCTGGAACTGGCCGAAAATGCAGTGCACAGAAGACAAAAACGGGGCATGCGGAGGCTGAAAACATGAGGTGCAGAGGCTGAAAACGCAACATGCAGAGGCCAGAAACGCCACACACGGAGGCGGCAAGGGACTGTGGCAATCCCTGCAGCCTGGAATGGGTCTAAAACGGGGCATGCAGAGGCCGAAAACGCAATGCACAGAGGCTGAAAATGCGACGCGTGGAGGCGGCGATTGGCAGCAATGTGCTGTAGCAATTCCCGTAGCCTGGAACAGGTCTAAAATGGAGTACGCAGAGGCCGAAAACACGATGTGCGGAGGCCAAAATGCCTGAAGGGCAGGCAGGGATTCAGCAACATTCCCTGTATAAGACGCACAGGCATTTTCACTCACTTTTGGGGGTGGGGGAAAAGTGTATCTTATACTCCAAAAAATACGGTACATAAAACCCCATTCTTAGTTTAAAGCCTATATTAAGCTAAAAAAAAATATTAAAAACCCATATGGCTATCTAATAAAAAATCCTGAATAATGTCTCTCTTGAAATAAAACATCTAAAGGAATTAATATAGAAATTCATCTTGAAGTGTAAATCAGTGTAGTAGAAATAATCATTTTGACCATGTTTATTTTCTCCCATAGACTCATAGGAATGTTCAATGTAATTCAACATTTAAATATATTAACAAATGTTCAAGGGAAGTCTTTGACTTTACCATTTGTTTAAGTTACAATGGTGCTGAAAAAGTGACCTATGACTAGTTATCACACTTAACAACTGTTCAGCATCCCAATTATCACGTGATCAAAACTCCTGCACTCAGTAACCAGCATGTACTTATTAATTTTGCAGTCTCTGGGGTTCATGTGATCACTATTTAAATCTTCTTAGGGGACTTCCAATAAATAAAGTCAATGGGAAAAGCATGACTGCTGTAAAAAAGGTTGTAAAATCAGACACAACTCACTTAAGGACTGCATTGTTTAGCAGTGGAAGTTCCAATCCCAATTGTGGGCATAAGTCAAGGGCTACATGTTTTAAGATATTACTTTGGAGAATAGGCAGATACCAATAATTCACAAATAGCCATTAATATCTGTAATATATTAGACTTATTTCAAGTAACCCAATGATTTAACGTGTTTCTTTAGAGTATTTACAAATTGAAGTAAAGAGATTGGAAGTTTATCAGAAATAAGAAAATTCCATCTGAATAAATAAATAATAGTTTCTGTTAAGCTACTTTAATTCTCAAAATTTAATGTAATTGCCTAAAAAAGAAACATAGTTCTAATTCTAAACTTTATAAATAGAAGATAAAGCTTATCCTTAAGAAATTTCAACATAGCATAGCATAGCATGATTGTAACAAAATATAATATAATAAATATAATATATATATAATATAATGTTATAGGCAAACATATATTCCTTCATTCATTAAGGTTTAATACTATTCATAATCATTCTAGCTGATGGATTTAAATATTATTTTAATGCATTAATAAACACACAGTAATTTAATTTTTCCCAAATCATGTCACATTGAAGAGTTTTTCTTCATGTAAAGAAGCTATCAGATACAAATCGGGTTTCCCGGATTCTCATCTTATTCATAGTAACTTGTTCCTTAATCATCTTATATTTGAATTCCTATAATACAGTGTACATGAGGCTTCCCTTGAAGAACTTTTGAAAGCTGCAGCTGGTCCAGAATGCAGCAGTATTGATAGTTTTTAGCATTTCTCATTGCCCTCATGTACCACCACTGTTCTATAAGATGTACAGAGTTATAATAAGCTTCTGGTTGCAATTCAAGGTGCTGCTTATAATCTAAAAAACCCTCTGTGGCATAGGGCCAAATTATTCCCAGGACTGTCTTTCTCCTATTGTTTTACTCCTATTGTTCCGGATTCCTGCTGTAAAACAGTGTCATCTTCTTGGACCCCAGTGGCAACACCTACCCTGTGGAATTTGGATGACTTGTTGGATGATTTGTTAGACTTTTACAAGATATTGAACACCTAGCTGTTTCCCATGTATTTGGGGTGAGGGTAAATGAGCTCTATTATTTTGATGGTGTGTGGAATTATTTGGGTGTCAGTGTGGATGTGGGATTGGTTTGGTGGGTTTGTTTGCTTTAATTTTGTAAGCTGCCGAGAATCACTTGTGTGAGATAGGGGGCTATATATAAATCATATAAATAAATCATAAATTTCTAAAATATCTTCTAATATCTAATTCCTTTTATAAACTGGAATTGTACCAATTGCACTATAAAATAAAAAATATGTCATAGGGTCCCTGGATGCCTTTATTTAAACATTTTTCAGAGGGCAACTTCCTTCCTATAAGTTCCAAATGAGCCAGGACTCGGAGAAAGTTGCTCTTTGTGTCTACGAGACATAATTCCTTTCCCTGAACCTTCAAAATGTAATCCAAAACATTGAAGATAAGATCAGTCAAGATTACATCTTTATTTATTGATTCAGGATATATGTGAAGACTGATAAGAAAAGTTTTCCGCTACAAATGATAGGCTAGTGGATTGATTTAAATTAAAATTCATGGTAATCTCTCTCTGTATTCCATTCCTATACATTTATATTTAAAACATCCAATAATCATTTCACTAGTAGTAGTGAAAGGTATTGATGTAAATAAGATGCAAGTTCCTTCTATCTTACTTCCTGCCTTTATTTTGCTTAGTATTATTCACTTTTTCTGCACTTGTATTACATCCTTACCATGAAGGAAAATAATGTGATAGATATGTCTAACCAATCAATTAATATGCTGAAATTACAATAGAAATAGTTCAAAGCACCAGGAGAGCATTTGACCCCCTTTTGTGTTTTCATCTTTAATAAAATAAGTATATCTTTTTTATTTTTAGTGCTGCTTTTGTTGATCATAGCTTTTATACCATGTTTCCCTGAAAATAAGACCTTTTCTTATATTTTTTTGAACTCTGAAATAAGCGCTTGGCCTTATTGCCATGTGCTCAAAATTATTAATATCAAAATTATTATTATTATCAGGGAATTTCTTATTTTGGGGAAAACTATTATTATCATGGATTTAAGTTTTACTAGCAATTTTGCGCTGTGACTTTCTCTCAACCAACTTACCTCACAGATTTATTGGCAGATATAATGAAAGATAACTATGTGAGCTACTTGAACTCTTTAGATTACCAAATAAATAAGCATTAACATTTTCATAAAGCTACAAAATTCACATTGCTTATCCTTAATTCACACAAGCTTTTTTCATCCTAGGTACACATGTTATGGAAGGTTCTGGAAGAATGGTAGTTACTGCTGTAGGGGTAAACTCACAAACTGGAATTATCTTTACTTTACTTGGTGCTGGAGGGGAAGATGAAGAAGGAAAAAAGGAAAAAGAGAAAAAAGACAAGAAAAGTAGGCACTTTTTAAATCCTATAAATTTATTCATTTATCCTTTATGTAAATTTTGAGTAATATAATTTTAGAATTCACTGATACACTTCAGCCATTCAAAATAAATTTAAAAACAAAATTAGAATATTTTCAGTATCTGAATTATTTCAAGCTAATGTTCCAAATTAGCTTCAGCTTTCAATTTGTCAATCTGTAGAATCAAGTTTCGCTCAAGTGTTCTTAGCAATAACACTAAAGTAAGATGTGTGCAATGAGACATGTCAGATAATGATAAACATGACAGAATAATTATTTAAAAAGTCTAAAAAATAAATCCTGAAGCATACTTTAGCACGTTGTATTCATAGTCAGTGTGATCATACCAGGGATTTATTATACAGTAGTAATGGACAATGATCAAAGTTATAGAACAACCCTTTGGGATAACATTATGAGATTATGAGAAGACTACAAGAAAAGAACAAGGACAAAATTGAAGCAAGGACAAAGTGAAAATTGCATACTGATACAGTTTTATTAAACTTGACTGGATTAATCAGGTGGAGAAGCAGGGAAATTGCTGCATTACAATTAAACAATTGAATAATAAGGCATTTCCTTTTTTACAAACCAAAATGAATAGAATACAATACCTTGCAATTGGGGTTTAAGCAATATATTTTAGCAATGTAGCTGAAATCTTGTAAGATTAAGAATGACTTTAATTGCCCTCCACTGAGTTTTCTTATCACTTCTTCAGAAATGCTGCCTCTGAATATTTTAATAGGTTTACTACATTGGTTTAAACTTATATTTATTTTAACAAGAATTAAACATTTTGTTTAATATTGCCTTCTATGCATACTGAATTGTTCATTATTCCTGTAGATGATTATATGGTCCAATAAACATTCCTATTAGATTGTTGCCAGTTATTTTGAAAAAATTGATTTTAGCAAATTAATAGGAATAGATATCTCAGTCACAAAAAAAATATACAAAGTATTTACCAATTTCTGAAAATGATAACTATTTTTGGTTTTAGGTAAAAAACAAGATGGTGCTATTGAAAATCGTAACAAAGGTAACGATATGACTTACATTTAAAAAATTCAAATATATGTTAGAATAGCATCTTTATTAGAAATAATCAGAATTCCACAGTAATGTGCCTAAGCTTTCAATTTCTCCAAAATTCTTCATTAGCTTTTTTAAAAAGGTAAAGTAGCATTTTGAATGAATTCTGTAGAATTCAAAAGCTTGCACACTTTTTCAGGGTATTCCAGTTTGTTCTAATAAAAGTATTACTGTATTAAATTTTTCCTAAAAATAACTTCTATGCAAAATGTTCACTGCATCTTAATTTTAAATATCAAAGATGTGGTTTATGATAGTCTTAAAATTACAATATATTGTGATAGTGTTAAAATTACAATATGGGTGAACAGAACTAGTAGAACAATATTTTAAGTGTGATAAAGAATAAGATGCCTAATTTGTTGGAGACCATACTATTTAATAATGAGCAGAACATTTTATTTTTAGTGTTGTGCAGATAAAACATATAGTAGCACTTGAGACAGCGTACTCAGTGCAAAATGGTTTTCACTGAGTATTTGTATTTGCAATTTTGGGCAGAGCTGTTTGAAGTTGGAATAATTCTGTTTTAAGTTCAAAAGACTTCCAAGCGATACAGATAGCTTGTTTTAAATTCAAAATTCGTAATATTTTGTGCTTAATATGATTTGAAATGAAATTTTTTACACATGCCTGCTAGAAACTCTGGAAATTTAAACATATACTCTTGATTGATTGAAGATTGAAGCTTATTTCTCTCAATAAGTGTTAAAGTAGCTCCCCTTAAAACTGTACAAAATTAATCTCATATCTTTTATAAGTACTCTAGATTTTCTGGAGCTTATTTGTGTTTTTACATTCCCACCTGATCCAATCTTTAATAGGTGAACTGTCAGGCCATTCTGGCCAATGGTGTTTAGAATTCTTCCTAAAAGATAGGTGCCCTGAAATTACTAACATATCTGATCAAAGCCATAAGATTCTGCTATATTCAGACCCAACAACTAAAGCAGACTGTTTACTCAGTTAATGAGATTTTGCTATATTCCAAGGTTGTATTTGATTGTTTTGAAATTTATGATCTGCTCCTGAGCCATAATAAACTGTTCATTCAATTGTGTTTTTATGAATTTAGCAAAAGCTCAAGATGGTGCAGCCATGGAAATGCAACCTTTGAAGAGCGAAGATGGTATAGATGGAGATGACAAAAAAAGAAATAATATGCCTAAGAAAGAGAAATCAGTTCTACAGGGAAAACTCACAAAACTAGCAGTTCAGATTGGCAAAGCAGGTATCACTCTTCAACTGTTATGTTTCTGGAGAGAATAAAACCATGGATTGGCATTATTGTGATACAGAGAATAAAACAGATTAGTTAGAATAGATTACTGGAGCTTGTCAAACTCATGTTATTTAATGTTTGCTGACATTTGTGCCAGTGTTGGTGTAGTTGAACAACAGCTAAAGTTAACACCTTTGTTTAGGCTTGATTTATAATATTTAAAGTTTGCCTCTTTTCACAAGCTGAACCCTGAAAGTCCAGCTTCTGCCATTTGTTTGCTTTGATCACACAATTTGAGTGTTGGCTTAATGATTCTGATTACAATGTATTGAGTTTGCCGTCACCTTCAATACTCCTCATAGGTTGCCATAGTAGCCATTGTGCTAATTTTTAATAAGAATTGTTTTAGGGCATCATAGAACATTTAGAAACCATGTTGAATTAATCAAAATATTTTTAAAACATATCCTTTTCTTACTTTTGGTACTCAAATCAATGTTCATGGAAAGGATGTTCCAAAACAGTTGCTACTCAAAAATTTTTTTACCTTTGTTTATTCTAGAAGTGGCATGATTAGTAGCCATTGACAGTGTTTACATTCCATGATTTGCTAAACAGTAGTTTAGATCCATAAATAGTTCTGTCTATCAATACTTTTGATGGCAGTAAATCAATAATATTTTATTTATTTTTTATTTATTTATTTTGTCACAACATCATACAAAAAGATTATATAGTATATACACATATAAACATATATAGGAAGAAGAAAAGAAAAACAATAGGACAGGAACGGTAGGCACGTTTGTGCGCTTATGCACGCCCCTTATGGTCCTCTTAGGAATGGGGTGAGGTCAATAGTAGAAAGTTTTTGGTTAAAGCTATTAGGATTATGGGAAGAGACCACAGAGTCAGGTAAAGTATTCCAAGCACTGATAATTCTGTTGCAGAAGTCATATTTTCTGCAATCTAGATTAAAGCGGTTTACATTAAGTTTAAATCTATTGGTTGCCCTTGTATTATTGCAATTAAAGCTGAAGTAGTCTTTGACAGGAAGGACATTACAATAGATGATTCTGTGAGTTAAACTTAGGTCTTGTCGAAGGCGACGGAGTTCCAAGTTTTCTAAGCCTAGGATTTCAAGTCTGGTGGGATAAGGTATTTTGTTGTTTTCAGAGGAATGGAGAACTCTTCTTGTAAATATTTTCTTGTAAATATTAATTATTTGCTGTGTATTTACTGTCTTATTGTCCTTTTCTCTAAATAAAACAATCTCAAATGCTGTAACCGGTGGGAGTTACTCTAATCCTTTAATTGTGTTACTTGCCTTTTCTGTTTTTAGTTTCAGCTTTAAAATATACACTAGATTTGAATAAATGTAATATAATGGAAGAGTTTTATTTTCAGTGTTTTTTCTAATGAGCAACACAGAATTTTCCTTTTTCTTAACTGCAACATAATATTTTGACACTTTTGTTGAGGTAAGACCTAAAACTCCAAAACATAATTGTGGATCAGTCATCACCAGTTCAGGCCTCATTAGTATATATGAAGATCTTCTTGCACTATAGTTTTTGGCACTCTGAAACCACAGTATATGCCATTGTTCATAAAATTCTAGACTTCAAAGAGATTGTTTTAACATCTTCACAATTTTACATTACTAAGGCGCAGGTAGAGGATAGGTAAGATCTGACTTGACAATAGTCTATGTGAAAAGGTCTAGGTATCACTAAATATCCTTAGTGATCACAAGTTAAAAATGAACCAGCAATGTGATATAGTTGTTGAAAGAAAATGTTATTTTGGGGTTCAGTTTATAGGAACATAAAATCCGCATCGCGGCAGTTATTGGTTCACTTTACTTTGTCAGATATCACTTGAAATATTTTATCATGTTCTGGCACTATAATTTTAAAGTGGCAATGATAAATTGAGGTAAATTCAGAGAAAGCTACCAGTGGTGATACCTGTGCAGAATTATTAAAGAGTCTGGCTACATTTAAACTACAGAAGAGATGACTGAAAAGGATGTATGACAGTAGTTTTCAAATATCTGAACGGTTGTCACATAGAAGAGCAAATAGATGTATTCTCTATTTTTTATAAAGCCAGAACCATATTTGATGGGTTAAAACTACAGATAATTGGTGCAGGTTATATGTCAGGAGAAATTTCCTGACTGTACAAGTTTATCAGCCAGTAGAACAAGCAACCACAGGAAAAGGTGAGTTCTTCACTGAATCTTTAAACAGAGTCTAAATGGTAATCTGTCAGAAATACTTTACTGAATTTTGCACTAAGGGGTTATACTACATAGCCATTAAGGTACCTTCCAATTCTATAAACTGGTGACTAAGTTTGTGGATGTTATTTAAGACTCTTATTTATGTGACAAATAATTAACTAGGTCTCTTTTCTTCATGAAAGGGTTGCTGATGTCTGCTGTCACAGTCATCATTCTTGTATTATATTTTGTAATTGATACCTTCTGGATCCAGAAGCGTCCTTGGCTTGCAGAATGTACACCAATATATATTCAGTATTTTGTGAAATTCTTCATCATTGGTGTTACTGTTTTGGTTGTGGCTGTTCCAGAGGGTCTTCCACTTGCAGTAACTATCTCACTGGCTTACTCTGTAAAGGTATGAGCAAAAAACATGATTTGGTATGTAGTATTTTAATATGTAATAGTTAAGTATAGGATTATTTTCTCCAAGCAACTACATTTCTGTGATATTTGTTTGAAGTGGTTATTTAATAGCTTATTTCATTTATTTTCAAATTTTATATGCCATTTCAATGAAAGGCTACAAATGGCTTACAACTTGGGCATACAACAAGCAAAACAAAATAGTACTCAATCATTATCAAAAGCAACAGATCAGAATTTAATATCTGAAAAAACCACCATAAACTTTCTCATAAAAAATTGCTAAATAATGTTTATATTGGAAAGAGTTATGAAATTCGTCCTCTGAAAACACTGCAAAAAAGCAGCATTTCAACTGCCTTCCTGAAATTAACAGGAAGGATGTAGGTGGAAGGAAGGTTGATTCAAGGTTGACTCAGCCTTCCATCCTTTATAAGGTAGGTAAAATGAGGACCCAGATTGTTGTGGGGGCAATAAGTTGACTTTGTAAATATACAAATAGAATGAGACTATTGCCTTACACACTGTAAGCCGCCCTGAGTCTTCGGAGAAGGGCGGGATATAAATGTAAATAAATAAATAAAAAAGGGAAGAACAAGAAGAGGATTTCATTGGGTAAAGACTATCTCAGAGAAATGTTATTTTTAAGTAAACACTCTGTTCAATTCCTGAATGGACCGGATTTGCAGCATACCTTCCCTAGCAGTATATATTGGGTGGATTCTACATGGTGTTAACTGATGTTAAAGGTATTCAAGATCCAAGCTTTTAGAGCTTTATATATAATAGCAAACTTTTTGAATTGATAGACAACGCAACTCCTCCAGTAAAGATAGTGAGCAGGCAGGCAGCAACTATAATTTTTATGTCTATGGTAGCCGCATGTAGACTGAATTTATTTTATTTTTATTTTATTTATTTATTTTGTCACACAGTATATATAAGTATAAGCATGTAATAACTATATAAGCATATATATAAGTATGAGTATGTAATAACTATATTAATTGGATATAACAAAATTCTAGTAGTCCAAGTGAGAAGAGCATAAATAACCAATAATAGTACTCTACTGCAAGAACAGTCATAGCTGACACTTCAGCCAAAATTTAGCAAATACTTTCCTGACCACAGCCTTCATCTGCTGCTGTACAATTATAAGAGAACTCCCAGATGGGGAACTGGCTCTTTCTGAGGGAACAGAACTAAAGATGGAACAGTACAGTATGCTACACTTCAAAGAAAAATGTGCAGAAATGACTTTGAGAGTTCCCCCATCATATGGCTTTTTGCTTTGCTTAACCCCTAGTGCATGTTAGTCCATTTCAAAGTCTTATGTGCCTATCTAGTAATAGAAGGTGATGAGGACTTCAGAGATAAAATGCCTGGGTGGAATTTGATGAAAAATTTCCCTCTTAAGAATAGGCAACAAACAAAGGAATGATAAGTTGCAGAAAGTGCTATCAAAGCCAAATACAGCCAAATATCAGAACACCGTGCTGTACATGAACAGATGGGAGCTCCATGATGGAGGTGGGCATGAAGGAGAGCAACAAGCAGAAGCAGTCTGTGTATTATTCATCTGATCTAATGGCTGACAATCTTACAATCTAGAATTAAATATACCTGTTTATTTTTTAGAAAAGATATGTATGGCCATTTATCTTAGAGCACAACTCTGGGCAGCTTGCCATAATAATAAATTACAATCTATAAAAAAAACAAACTAAAAAAGCTCCGATGTCCCATTCATCTCCTAGGATGATGCCCCCATAACTATCTCTAGGCTCCTATCACTCTATCCCAGTGGCTTGTGGAAAACTAAAAGACTGGGAACCTGCCAGATTCTTTCCAACTGTTACAAATACACAGTCTATTTTGTCTGGTATCTGCTAGAAAACCTCCATATTTGTGTTCATATAAGAAATTCAACTTGGGAAAGAGAGTAACAAATACTTTCTAAGAATGCCTTAATGCTGTTCAGACATGATTTTATCCTTCTTTTGAAACAGAAAATGATGAAAGATAACAATTTGGTCAGACATCTGGATGCTTGTGAAACAATGGGAAATGCAACAGCCATTTGCTCAGATAAAACAGGAACCTTGACAATGAACCGAATGACAGTGGTCCAGGCATATATCAGTGAAAAGCATTATAAAAAAATTCCTGAAGTGCAAGCTATTCCTGATAAAACCTTATCATATCTTGTAACGGGCATCTCTGTTAATTCTGCTTATACTTCCAAAATCTTGGTAAGTATATATTGAAATGATACATGCTTTAACATTGAACATATTTCAATCCAAGCCAAGCATTAATATTTTGTTAATTAAGTATATTTTAATCAATGTTTGTGTAAACCTACTTAAATTTAACTTGCTAAAAATAAATATAGTAAAATTCTTTTTAAATATTTATGTCATATTATCATATTATACATTAACAAAATATTAAACTTACAAGAGCTTTCTTGTAATTAATGCTAGTAGTTGAGTTCTCTTGATTTTAATGGTGTTGAAAATTAATATTAAATGTAAAATGCTATATTTACATTTGTTCTTCAAATGTATTTTAAATTTATAAAGCATACCCAAACTTTATTCTGGGTAATATAGAATTAATGGTCATGTAAAGTGATCCTTAGCTTTATTTTTTAGCCTGCCCTCATTGTTTTTACAAATCAGTCTGTTGGCTTCTACTCTGCATGCTTGGTCTAGTGCTTTAACCACTAGACCATCTATTAAAAGATGCAAACAAATGTATATAACATATTCTTAGCATAGTTTTCTTTTTTCAAAAACTGGGTTCTCCAAATCCCTTGATGTCTGTGGCTATTTAAATGGGTTCTGTGGAGCTAAAACAAGAAAACATGAACTAAGGGTGAGTCCCTTCAGAGAGTTTATTCTCCCCACAATCTTCTGCAAGGGACTAGGTGAGAAACAAATTTGAACATACACAGCCCTCTGATCCTATCTCAGTGATGTTCTCAGAAATGTTTGAGGGCAATTTTTCAGCTGATTGTAAGATGTTCTAGAACAGGGGTGTCAAACTCAAAGCTGGGGGCCGGATCCAGCCCAAAGGGTGGTTAGATCTGGCCAACAGGGCTGCCCTGGAAACACCGAAGAACTGGCCTGTGGTGCCTCTGACAGCAAAAATAGAGCACGGGAAGGACATGGGTGGAGAGTTACAGGAAACCATGGCAACCTAAAATGGAGCTCGGGAGGGCTGCAAGTAGCCCTCCCAAGCTCCGTTTTCACTGGCAGAGGGTTGCAGGAGGCCATCGCAGCTGAAAACAGAGCTCAGGAGTTTGTTTTCTTTGGCAGAGCGCTCGGGCCACCACAGGTGCCCCCGACACAAGTGACATCGAGCTGGCCAAGCCCACCCTGGCCACACCCATTCCCACTCCCCGAGGTCAAACACACAACCCTGATGCAGCCCTGAATGAAATTGAGTTTGATACCCCTGTTCTAGAATGTAGAAAAAAAATTAAAACCCATGTTATAGAGATATATTACAAGATACATATTTCAAGAGAAGTGCCCTAAATAACTCACCAAACCAAATATAATCCATGTTTGGCAGCTGTCAAATTCTCTCCAACAGCCCCTATCCTAGTTTTGCAATCCCAAGATAGGCAGCAAAAAATTTTTTATTGAGGAGCTATGAGCATGGTTAGTTAATTAAATCTTACTTGCTATGTGACAATTTATGTATGTTTCCACAACTACAAACCAACATTTGTGGTAATATATGATTGTGTTTTTAGATTGCAATAACTTCTAACAGTTATGTAATTTAATCTAATTAAAAAGACTTCTCATGGAGTCAACTGGGATATAAAAACTTGAAATGATAATAGGCATATGTGTGTGATGGAGAAGGATGTGTGGCTTATTGAGAAGTTAACTCTATCAATTCCTTATCTGAGATTAAAATACACATTTAATATTGCATGTGGACAAAAATATCAAATGGTTTTTCTTAATTAATTTATCTGAATCCCCAAATGTGACTAAATCTTAAAAGCTGCACATGAAGACAAATGGCAATTATCCCACTGGGCTTTTAATATTCTACAAAATGTGCTCCATTTTAGTTTCTGTAGTATGTTTTTTGAGAAATGCACTTTCATTGAAGCTACATGTAAGCCATTTAATTTAAGCACAGAATTCATAATTCTTAAACCGTTTCCAAAAGGTTAAATCCTAAATTATTGTGGCTTATTTTAATTGAAGCAAATTCCTAGTCAAAAATATTGCTTTGTCTTTTAGCCTCCTGAAAAAGAAGGTGGCCTTCCTCGCCATGTTGGTAATAAAACTGAATGTGCCCTGCTGGGATTCCTTCTGGATTTGAAACGAGATTACCAGGAAGTTAGAAATGAAATACCAGAAGAGGCACTCTATAAAGTCTACACCTTCAACTCTGTCAGAAAATCTATGAGTACTGTGTTAAAGAACTCAGATGGCAGTTTCCGGATCTTCAGCAAGGGTGCTTCAGAAATAGTACTTAAAAAGCAAGTTATCTTTTGTATTTGGGAATTCTTTGTATTCTTGAAATGGTATTCCCTGGCATTTAAATAACTCTATTATAGAGATTTGATTAAATATGTGAAGGAGTACAGTAGTTGGAACACTTTATTTGTAACTTCTCAGTAGCCTTTAAAACTAGATTATTCTATTTAGAATATTTGCTTTGCTGATAAGGTTGAACAAGCAGCCTTCAAAATGGATGCTTAAGGGTGTTTTTAATCTGTATTAGCAATTAAACCAAAGATAGGTTTCAGCAGGTTCTGACTAGTTCTGAAGAACCTGTAGCAGAAATTTTGAGTAGTTCAGAGAACCGGTAAATACCACCTCTGACTGGCCCCGCCCCCATCTACTCTCTGCCTCCCAAATCCCAGCTAATCTGGAGGAAATGGGATTTTGCAATATCCTTTTCCTGCTATGCCCACCAAACCATGCCCACAAAACCAGTAGTAAAAAAATTTGAAACCCACCACTGAATTGAACGCTTTTGTTTGACTTGATTTGATGTTAGATTAATTCATAAACTATCTTTTAACAAAGTTCGTTAATTTTAGAAACAGTTAAGTCTTCCTTGGCCATTCCTGCAAGAGGGGATGTTCCCAAGACCAGTTAAGGAGGCTCCTTAAGAAACCATCACTCAACCCCACAATTTTTGTCCAGTTCCTCGTCTTCCCTTTTTAGAGAAAGTAGTAGAAAATGTGGATATTTGGCAGTTTCAGAGAATCCTGGATGAAATGGATTTCCTGGATCCCTTTCAGTCTGAATTCAGGCCTGGCTATTGGACAGAGACAGCCTTGGTCGCGCTAATGGATGATTTCTGGTGAAAGCAAAAAAGGAGATAGTGCAACTATTCTTGCCCTTCTTGACCTCTCAGTGGCCTTCAATTTCATTAGCCATGGTACCCTTTTGGGCCAGTTTCACAAGTTAGGGCTTGGTGGCACAGTTTTAAACTGGTTCAGCTCCTATCTCTAAGCTCACTCAGTGTTGATAGGGATTGAAAAATCCAACCCCCAACTACTCACTTTCAGCTTCCCACAAGGCTTGGTACTCTCTACTCTTCTATTTAACATCTACATGAAGCCACTGGGTGAGATCATCCATCACCATGAGTTGAGATATTATCAATATGCTAATGATACTCAATTCTACATTTCTACATCTGGTGACTCAAGTGATGTTGTTTCTGTCCTCTCGTGATGCCTGGAGGTTGTGGAATCCTGGATACGGGACAATGGACTTCTATACACTGGCAAGACTGAGTTGGTTTGAGTGTATGGAGCCTCGGGATACTGGGCTTTGTGATCTCTGGTCCTTGATGAGGTTGCATTTCTCTGTTCAGACCCAGTTCACAATTTGGAGCTTTTTCTGGACTCATGTTTCCTGCTGAAAGAGCAGGTAGTGGGGTGTGACTAGGAGAGCTTTTGCCCACTCTGGTTTGTGCACCAGCTGCGACTTTTCTTGGACCTTGACTCTGCACTCAGTTACTCAAGCCCTGATCATCTCTCGTCTGGACTAATTCAATGCACTCTACATGGAGCTATCCTTGAAATTCATTTGGAAACTTCAGTTGGTGCAAAATGTGGCAGCGAGAACAATTTTTGGAGCCCTAGAATGGCTCATATATACCGCTGCCCGACAAACTACGTTGGCTACCAGTCTGCTTCCAAATGCAGTTGGTTATGACCTTTAAAGTCCTTAATGGCATAGGTCCAGGCTACCTGATGAACAGTATTGTCCCACTAAGTCTTTCCCATCCTACTCAGGCTTGTAGAGAAGGCCTACTGCAGATCCCATCGGTCTAAGAACTCTGACTGCCAGATTCCAGAAGAAGAGCCTTCTCTGCCACAGCACCTGCCCTCCAGGATAAAATCTGTCCCAATATCCTTTTATTCTGCAAGAGCTTAAAGATCTGACCCTACAAGTTGACCTGGAGACCCAATAGGGGAGTTCATCTCTGGAAGCGGCTGCTAGATTAATAGCAGACTCAAACACCCCCCCCCAAAAAAAAAACAACAACAACCCTCTGCTGCCTATTCGTCCATTTTTTATTTTTTTTTTGCTAATCATATTGATGTGTTTTCTTTGTTTTCTTTTTCTTTGGTTATTTTATTGTTCTATTTTACTTTTGCTTTGTTTAAACCTCCTTTTAATTTCTTCACTTTTTTATGGTTGTGAGCAGCCCAGAGTAGCCCCATAGCGAGATAGGCAGCAAATTAATATAGCCAAGCTGAATATATTCTCCTTCATGATTTTTAAATGCAAAACTGGATTGATGATTCTACAGTTGAGTAGGAATAGATTAGATAAAATAAGAGTTGAAATGTTATTTGTGCAGTTACAGTCCCATAATCTTTTAATTTCTGCTAGTACTGTGAACTTTATTATTTACTGGAATTACTGCTGAAAATAATGATATTTACTGGGAAGCTTTTGCCAGTTTAGTTCTTGCGCAGTTTCCTTATTGTGCCTTATTTATAGAATTTTGTAGTTAGTTATAGCTGTGAATATACTGCACAGAGAGAAAAATACATTGTGAAGGCTTATTATTCTTCTGTTAATAAAAACATAAAAATAGTGAAATAAGTGTAGCACCTCTTGTTTGCAAAGGATATTTTATACTTACAATTTCTTATACTATCTACTGTAGGGCTAAAAGAGAGTAACTGGCTTGCACTTACCCAGTTTGGCTTTGCGCTTCAGGTGGGACTAGAACTCACAGTCTCCCAGTTTCTATTTTGATGCCTTAACTGCTACAACAAACTGGCTCTTATGGCTTAATGTTTTTAACCTTTAGGCAATGCATCAAAAGATTCCTACTTAGGGATCTTCTGAGTTCATCCCAAACCATGTTAAGTACATTATGAATTCATAGTGATTTAGAACAAATTGCATATTATCCTTTTCATATTTTTTCCTAATGTTCTTCCAATTTCTTTTAATCACGAAAACCTGGTACACATTGTTCAGTGGAATTAAACAAAATCTCCATAAATTAAAAGTATTTAAAAAAAACTTATTAGGCATTGAGAGTGAATTCTTCGAGTTGGAAGAGTTTTCATTGACATTCAGAACCTTGAAATGTACTTTGTTTGTAGGTGTTTCAAGATACTAAGCGCTAATGGTGAACCAAAAGTATTCAGACCAAGAGACCGTGATGATATTATAAAAACTGTTATAGAACCTATGGCATCAGAGGGACTCAGAACAATATGTCTAGCATTCCGAGACTTCCCAGCTGGAGAACCTGAACCAGAATGGGATAATGAAAATGATATTGTCACTGGTCTTACATGCATTGCTGTTGTAGGCATTGAAGATCCTGTGAGACCTGAGGTAGGGCAAAATGTCGTTCATCATGGTTTGAGGATTTAATAACCATTGATTTAAACTTGTCTTCCAAGCCTTTCTGGAAATGAGTAATAGCTATTCTTAGTACTGTTTTAGGAAAGTAGATGAACTCCCACATTTCTTTTGTTCTTTATTTAAGAGTAGTGATTGAATAATATTCACTATAACAGGCATATATATTTAATTTAAAATTGCTTAAATGTCACAGAAATGGGTTTCTTACTCATTAGAATAATTCTGAAGCCATTTCTTCAAAATGCAGATGTTATAATATGTTTTGTGCTATATGATGTGATTGGTATGGTATAGTTTTTATTTTTTATATCTGTTGCCTAAGAATTAGGTTTTGCCACAAATTCTTTGTGCATCAGTTAAACAGTAACATGTTCCAGTCTTTTTATTTACCTGAATCTCTTAGTAAGTCAGCTTAGGGTAAGCATAAAATCTTATTCTGAGTAACATAATCAATGAGCTGACTGTCTCAGATGTACCAGGAGTTGTATTAGTGCCCTTCTCCATAGTGATGGAAACAGCAGCCAGGCATGGGTTTTTTTTTGTTTTTTGTTTTGTTTACATTTATATCCCGCCCTTTTCCAAAGACTCAGGGCGGCTTACAGTGTATAAGGCAATAGTCTCATTCTATTTGTATATTTTTTTACAAAGTCAACTTATTGCCCCCCCAACAATCTGGGTCCTCATTTTACCTACCTTATAAAGGATGGAAGGCTGAGTCAACCTTGGGCCGGGCTTGAACCTGCAGTAATTGCAGGCTACTGTGTTCTAATAACAGGCTTCGTAACAGCCCGAGCTATTCCGGCCCTTGGTTGTACTTCTCTGTTCAGTTTGAAGGACTGAGTCTGTCAGAGTTGCTAAGTCCTGCCCTTGTTGCTAGCGGCTTCCAGCTTTTGACTCAGTCCTTCAGACTGGACAGCCGTGTCACAGTTAATGTATATATTTAGGACTTGAAAGAAGAAGTTAGGGATAGATGATATTAGACGAAACCTACGTGTCACTAGGAACTGAAAACAATTTATGGCACATGATATATATGTAAAATATATCAGCATTGTAATTTAAATAACATAAAATTATTGACACAAAGATGGAATTAAACTTTAGTACTTTAGCCAAAAGCAGGTTAACTCTTTTTAAATTAATCATTACTAAGAAATAAGTGCATAACTAGCTTTTCCCTCTCCTTAGGTACCAGATGCAATTAAAAAATGCCAGCGTGCTGGTATAACTGTCCGTATGGTTACTGGTGACAATATTAACACTGCTCGTGCTATTGCATTAAAATGTGGTATTTTGCATCCTGGCGAAGACTTCTTATGCCTGGAAGGCAAGGAATTCAATAGACGAATACGTAATGAAAAAGGAGAGGTGGGTATGGTTAATATTCTTTTTTTTTACTTATGAAAATGTAATTATGAAATTAATCTAAGCTATCTTTACAGATAGAACAGGAGCGAATAGACAAAATTTGGCCAAAACTTCGGGTACTTGCAAGGTCTTCTCCCACTGACAAACATACACTGGTGAAAGGTAAATACATTTTTTAACAAATTTTACAAACAGCTTTTTGGTCAATGGGTTCTTCAATAGCTGGAAACATTCTTGAGAAATAGAAGACTATATCTTGCTATGCAGTATAAATATTGGATTTAGACATTTACTCAGTTGCAATAAATGAATAAATTACTGAAATTTGTAATGTTGAACAGTATAAATATGTGCTGTTGTAACAGTATAAATATGTACTGTTGTAACAAATACTTGCTGTTTTTAGGAATAATCGATAGCACAGTGTCAGAACAAAGGCAGGTTGTAGCAGTGACTGGTGATGGAACCAATGATGGCCCAGCGTTAAAAAAAGCAGATGTTGGCTTTGCTATGGTAAGGAGTTTAACAAGTATTATAATTGTTACTAATTGCTTTTTATAAACTGAAATGTCTGATGTTAACATTATATTGAAGACTGAACAAAATTAGCTCACATATAGCAGTGGGCAAAGCAGAATTGATTGTAGCTTCCTGTGTTCATTATCCTTCTCTGCTAAGATTACCTTGGGATAATTGCACAATTAATGATGAGGTCCAAATTTGATGTCGATATAGAAAATCACAATCCTTATATGTAAATTTAAACAGCAGTTGAGTTCCACAACTTAACTGTGTTCAGAGAGAGGCTAAAAATGATAAAATATGTTTTCAGTTTTTCGTGAGAGTAAATCTAAAATTATATATAATTATTAATGTGAACAATGTACAAAAATGTTAGATGATATATATATTCTGATAAGTTATTAGTTAAAATAGGTACAATTCTTGGAATATTTCTGAGAATGATACTCAATGACTGGGGAGGGAATCACATGATCAACTTAAAATTGGAAAATAGAAATACTTTTACAAGGATAACCATTTTAAAGTTTGGTGTAGGGTTGTATAGTATTCCATGTTAACTTTAAACTCATTGAGTACATAATTCTAAGATCAGTATTCTTCTGTTTTCCTTTGCTTTTTGCAATAACATGCATCTAAGATAACTGTTATTAGAATTTGGTGTCAGTTATATTATTTAGCAGGATAGTAAACAATCATATGATTCTCAACACCTTTTTATAGCATGGAATCTGTAACATTATGTTTTTTCTAAGGAGTAGAAATCAGATAGTCTAGTACAGGGGTCTGCAAACTTGCCTCTTTTAAGACTTGTGGACTTCAACTCCCAGAGTTCCTCAGCCAGCTTTGCAGACCCCTGGTCTAGTATATCTGTGAGCGTTTAAGTTGCAGGTACTTCTCATACCATTGTCATGCAAATTTTGTGTAACATATTTTCATTTAATTGAGGCACAGGGGAAAACAGGCACGTCTGTATTGTTGTGTACGATATCAGTAACAAGTGTCCTATTCTGAATAGTTAAATATCATGTTTCTCAAATGATTTGTCAAAGTTTTAAGGAACCACACCTTGAATCCAAAATGTATTGCACATTGCCTCCTTGACCTAGACTATGAAGAATTTAATTAGTCTAAATTAAATGCTCAGAAGCTATTCTCCTATGCCATCTACTGGCTTTGAGGGTTATCTGGAATTAGAAGTCAAAGCTACTTAACATAATGGCCATTTTTACTTTTGCAATTGAGCAAGAAATGTGCAAAATATTAACAAAGGCAGATATATCTTTGTATAATTCTCATTACTACTATAAAATTATTATATCTGAAATTATTACAAAATAATTCTGAGTTTGCTTAAATTTCATGCTAATGGGTAGTTTTTCCATTATTCAAGATTTTAAAAGTGTATTGAAAGTTGAAGAAACAAAATTATTAGCTCTAATCCAGAGTTTTCAGGAATTGTTTAATTACACCATGTAATTACTTCTATGGTAATTTATAATTCACAAGGAATTGTATGGTAGCAAATGAATTGATTGGAAGAACAAATATGAAGGAACCTGTCTCTACTCTGTTCCTCACGATAAATGGTAGGCCACAAAGGAAGTCTTCTCCTCTACACTTGGCAGGCAGCAGGAAGAATGACATACCTCTGTATTCTTCCTTTTTTTTTGACTAATAACAGATGGGAGTGAAAGTGAGTAGTATATAATCTGGGCTGTCATAATATTCAAGGATTGTATTGTAATTTTGTTTTGTTTTCTCTTTCAGGGCATTGCTGGAACTGATGTAGCTAAAGAAGCTTCTGATATTATTCTTACAGATGACAACTTCACAAGCATTGTTAAAGCAGTTATGTGGGGGCGAAATGTGTATGATAGTATCTCCAAATTCCTTCAGTTCCAGCTTACTGTTAATGTAGTAGCTGTAATTGTTGCTTTCACAGGAGCATGTATTACACAAGTGAGTATTATGGATTTATTTGCATGTAGTGGGATTTAAACAGATTGAGTCAATGTAGTTAATTTTGAGAGTGATTTCTTATTTCATAGATTTATGTCTCACCCTTTCTCCAGTAGTTCATCAGGCTCGCCAATCTGTTTATCCCATAACAATGTTCCTGTAAGGGAGCTGGATTGAAAAAGAGTAACTGCCCAAAGTAACACAATGAGTTACTATGGCTAATATGGAGTTAGAAACTGGGTGGATTTTTCTAGTCTTAGCTTAACCTCTTAATCATGGCATCACAGTTTAAAGTACAATAATAAATCCTGATTGGAAGTATTAAATTTTACATAATTTAATTTCTTACGATATTTGTGATTATATTAGAAAACTTTGATTTTACAGGACTCTCCACTTAAAGCTGTTCAGATGTTATGGGTAAATCTCATAATGGATACCCTAGCTTCACTTGCTTTGGCAACAGAACCCCCCACAGAAGCACTTCTGCTGAGAAAACCTTATGGTAGAAACAAGCCTCTCATCTCACGGACCATGATGAAGAATATTCTGGGCCACGCTTTCTATCAGCTTGTGGTTGTCTTCACACTGTTGTTTGCTGGTAAGAATATTATAATTTAAACCTCTGGAATACTTTCTGTGCTTGCTTTATTGTGAGCATTTCTTCAATATTTAAAGGAATGCTAAGGGACATTAACATGTTAATAGAATGTTAAAGGAGAAAGGCATGTTAAAAGAAGACTAAAGCAATGTTTACAAAAAACATGAATTTGAGTGGCATTTTGAGAACATTTATTTCTTGTTTACAGGTGAAAAAATCTTTGATATTGATAGTGGAAGAAATGCACCTCTTCATGCTCCTCCTTCAGAGCACTACACAATTGTGTTTAATACTTTTGTGATGATGCAGCTATTTAATGAAATAAATGCTCGAAAAATTCATGGTGAAAGGAATGTATTTGAAGGAATATTCAATAATGCTATATTCTGTATTATAGTTCTTGGAACATTTATTGTACAGGTGAGTAGATTTTTTAAAATAAAGTCTTGCAGAATTTGGAGGGTTAAAGTTTTTAGAGGCCAATGATTGCTGTGTGTATAATCAATATTCGGGTAGGATACCACTTGACAGGTTCAGAATTTATTTAAATGTAAAACCTATATGTGATCTGTGCAAATATGGTTTTATCACTGGTAGTATGCTTACAGAAATAGGTTTGTGTTACTGTTAATTTTAATATTACTGTTAAAGATGTATAATATGTTCATATCACACTCAGGTTAGCTTATGGCAAGCTTGATAGTTAGAATTTGTTCACATAATAAGAGCTGTCATGGTGCAGTGGTTTGAATGTAGTATTGCAGGCTAACTCTGCCCACTGCCAGAAGTTCAAACCTGATCAGCTCAAGGTTGACTCAGTCTTCCATCCTTCCAAGGTTGGTAAAATGAGGACCCAGGTAGTTGGGGGCAATATGCTGACTTTGTAAACCGCTTAGAGAATGCCATAAAGCACCATAAAGCAGTGGATAAGACTATTGCTATAATTTGGTATTATAAAACTCAAAGGTGTTAATAACTTATCTTGAAATACAACATAGAGTTATTGATAAGATAGCTATGCACTATAATTATTTTTGCAAGATTTCCTTCAGGTTTTCCTTCAATACATTTGTTAATATGATTTGAGAAGAGTAATAAGTTTTTATAAAGTCAATGTTATCTGGAAGTACACAGTGAAAATTGGAAGCCATAGAAGATAACTTTGGATTTGTGAAGCTTAGGGTACAGTAGAAAACATCTTTTTACAATGGGAAGCAAAATTGGAAGCCATTCCAATGACATATGTCCACTGCCTTCTTATGAATTGGTTCATGTAATGGCTAGAATTACAATCTTTTTAAATAGTTACTGAAATTGTATCATAAAAGCCAATACCTTCATTGTTTTATCATTTCAAATAGCTGAAATAATCATTATGTTTCTTAACAGATAGTTATTGTACAGTTTGGTGGGAAACCTTTCAGTTGCTCTGAGCTTACAGTAGAACACTGGTTGTGGTCAATTTTTCTAGGAATGGGAACACTTCTCTGGGGCCAGGTATGTAATACTACTTTTGTAGTTCAGTTCCTCAAATTACCAAAGTTCATGTTTTAGAATGTGTTTTACTCATATTACTCAGTTTCACTTCATTAATTTTCTCCATGTTGCTCTACTATTGCTGTTTTAAACTTTGAAATTTCAAGACAATATGGAAAAGAAAGCAATTAATACAATCTTTTTATTATGCATCCAAATTCATGGAAGTATTAAGCTGCAATATTGACGAGCTACAATTTGTTTAATCCCTCTCCAAAGAAAACAGTGAAAAACTTTAAGCTAGCTGTTTCTTATTTGAAGCCATTTAAGGAAGGGCGGGGAAGTCTGTCACTGATTCTAAAAGGGAATTTGAACATAAGGGAAAGTTTTCATAAATATGTTAATTTTTTTGTTTCTCATTGTTATAGTTGATATCAACTATTCCGACCAGTCATTTGAAATTCCTTAAAGAAGCTGGCCATGGAACACAAAAGGAAGAGATTCCCGAAGAAGAGCTAGCAGAAGATGTGGAAGAAATTGATCATGCTGAAAGAGAGCTAAGGCGTGGTCAAATCTTATGGTTTAGGGGTCTAAACAGGATACAAACTCAGGTATGGTCTTGTAAAGGTAGGAATTAGGGTTGAGGACTTGACATTTCCTCATTGTTCTTAGTATTGGTTTGGATTGTAGTCATAAAATGTGTGACTGAAATCTTTATATGGGAAAAGTATTAGCTGTTTAAACCTTCAAATTCCTTCTTTACTTCATCACCAAATGTGCTTCTCACCTCTTTACCTGCTCTATAAAAGTGCCTTTTTTCTTTGCTTTTTATGTGTTGTAGATGGGATGCTCCTTTCTCTTGTTCTCTCTCTCTCTTGCTGAGCAAGCTGTCACAATCTCTGATTCCTTGCAGATGGATGTAGTGAATGCTTTCCAGAGTGGAACTTCCATTCAGGGGGCTCTAAGGCGGCAACCTTCCATCGCCAGCCAGCATCATGATGTAACAAATATTTCTACCCCTACACATGTAGTGTTTTCCTCTACTACTACTACTACTACTACTTCTGCTTCTACTACTGTGGGGTGTGAGTGTGTGTTCATAAGTGCATGAAATTAACGTTTCCTAATTCACATATCTAACTTTCATTCTTTCCTTCAGTCGTTAAATTCATCATTAACGTTTTTTCACATTTTTACCTTCAAAATGGGAGTCCTAACACCCCCCTTCCATCTTTTTCAAGGGTCACAGTTCAAGTGGAACAATTGAAACTATTCTATACAGTAAAAACCTTGAACATGCATATAGTACCTTCGTACTTGCACAGAAGAGACATTTTTGAAAAATGTTTATAGTAATAGCTACAAATATTTGAGTATATGCCTTGAAATCTATAAACAAAAAGATCTACAAACTTGTTTAGTGAAATGCTTAAATCTGGTCCAAGACAAATGTGTTTACTTCATGTTTACTTCTGTAACTTTAGAATATTCTGTAGATCATGAGAGAAAGGGCTTTAATTTGGAACAGCAAAAGTAGCACATACATTTTTCATAAAGATTATTATTTTATGTTCTAAACTCCTTCCAGAATTAACAGTATTTAAAGTGAAAATACATAAATTGCATTTTATGCTATAAATATTAGGATTAAAATGGCCTTTATGTAAAAAAAATAGTTATGCAAGATAATAAAAGCCTTGTTCAACTCTCCCAGCAATGTCATTGATGTCGATGTCAATGTCATTTTGGAGAAGTCCTCATAGTCAGTGGTGATGTATATAGGTAAAAATGTCTTCACTGACAGGCATGTTATTCAGAATTCCACATAGTGACCATTCCATGTAATGCCTAAGTGGAATTACCATCTTTAGTTATGGAAAAATACATATACATAAATATGCCATTCTGTAAAGAGTTTACGTTCATGGCACAAATGAAAAAAGAACTATAGAGACAGAAATAGAAATAGATCTGTTCCATCCGGCTTCTAATGTGGGCTTTTGATAGACATTATTTCCCAAAAGACACTTTAATGTCTTTGGATCACAATTTAACGTTCCATTTGAAATAGTAGACATGCACAAAATAAAGTGGATATAATATCAGACTCAGTTAAATATTCTGAATGTAAGTTGATCATACGTTGGATTTCATACTATTGAAGTTGTAAACATGAGGACTACTCTGGATTGCTTATTATTGATAGTAAAAACTCCTGAGGTCCGTTTTCAGCAGCAAAGGCCTCCTGCAATGCTCTGCCAGTGAAAACGGAGCTTTGGGAATGCCACCTGTGGCCATTGCAAGCTCTGTGGCTGCGACAGCCTCCTGCAACCCTCTGCCAGCGAAAACAGACCTTGGGAGGGCCACACACGGCATTTCCAAGCTCCATTTTTGCTGGCAGGGACACCATGGGCCAGTCCGCTGTTTCCAGGGCGGCCCCATGGGCCAGATCGAAGCACCCCGTGGGCCGGATCTAGCCCCTGGGCCTTGAGTTTGACACCTCTACTATAGAGTGAGGTTGGAAAAAGAACTAGAGTTGTTTATATCTACAGCAGTTTCAACATTGACTGTATTGGCATCTGCAGGCTATGGGAAGTCTTAATTGAGCAAACACCTGTTTCAGAAAACAGCTGTCTCTTTTTGTTTCATTACCAAAGTAGATGACATCATCAGTTACTTACCTTGGTAATGAAATGTCTGTAGGAAGAGGATCAACCTGACAAAACACCAAGAACCCAATAAATAAAAATGTTTAGCTAGGCATGTGCATACAATTAATTTTAATTTGATAAGACACATTTATTTTCTAGTGATGATCTAGAACTTACTATATATAAAAAATGGCAAATGGGATATTTGTAGCAAAAAGCTTAAAATATATCCAAAGGTATTTAAAGTATATTTGCATAAACCTGACTTGGCTCATATTTTTGTCATTTGAGCATATATACATAATATGGCTGAAATATTTGCATTAATGTGAAGGAAAACAGATTACTTCATATAGGCAATTTTATCATGCATTTCTTGATCCTACAAATTATGACACACATTTCTATGAAAGTATTTTATGTGACATATACTCAAATATTTAGATTAAATACAGCAAGCTTGAACAAGCTTATATGATATTGAAATTTTCATAGCTCGAGTTCCAAGCGTTTTTTTGTTTTTTTTTTAAAAGCAACTTAAAAATTCTTAAAGCCCGGCCAGTAGTCTATAATTCCATATTCTAGAAGTCTAATATTCATCTGTCTTTAAAATGGAATAGAATTTATAAATTGGCTTAAAATTTTTAACATTTCATATTAGTTATAAAAGTAGATAGCTTCAATTTTGTAGCTTGACATTTTGAACCAATTTTTTTACATTTATTTCTGTTATAGCCCGACAGTGCTGTTCTGAAATGCTCTTCATTTTTTTTTTTTTACAGTTTATTGCAAGTTCCACTGCATTATATAAATTCAGTTCACTCGTCTTACCTATTTGTGGATTCAACCTCATAAAACAAAGTTCTCCTATGGACAATATTATTAAACAGTAACACTTGCGCTTTTCATACTTGCAGATCCGAGTGGTGAATGCATTTCGTAGTTCCTTATACGAAGGATTGGAAAAACCTGAGTCCCGAAGTTCAATCCACAATTTTATGACTCATCCTGAGTTTAGAATAGAAGATTCTGAAACTCATATTCCACTTATTGATGATACTGATGCCGAAGATGATGCTCCAACAAAACGCAACTCAACTCCTCTTCCACCATCACCCAACAAAAATAACAATGCGGTTAATAGTGGAATTCATCTTACGACAGACTTGAGTAAGTCTGCTACCTCTTCATCCCCAGGGAGCCCACTGCATAGTTTGGAAACATCACTCTGATTGTATGCTGAATGTTAACACACTAGCTGCATTTAAAGGAACACAATGAAACTGGGCTTTCTCCCTCACTATGATGGACAAGATGGTATTCTTGTCTCGGACTTCAACAAGAAGATAAAATTGTACGAATGTAGATTTATTTTTTTAAAAAAGAAGCTTTCTGCCAGACTTCAGGGTGCTTTTCTGGGGGAGGGGAAAGTGGGAGTAATAATGAACTCTGACAGATAAACAGTAACTTGCTTATGTGTCCTGTGGATCATTAGCTGTACTTAAGAATGGCCCATAAGAATGTCTTACCAGAACTTATGTTCTTAATTCCTTTGATGAGAGGGCTGGATTGGGCAGGAGAGCCCAGGATCACCAAATTTATAATTTTCATTTCTGCTCTTGGCTGTTAATAATTTGAATTATTTATGTTTATAAATAATGCAGATCTGTTTACAAGGTTTGTAGATACTTTTTGTTCCTGTTCAGAGATGGGAAGTTTCCTTATAAATGATGTAGAAAAAAATTAGTCCATCAAATACTGCTGTATTTTCAGGAAAGGGTGTTTCTATTGAAACTGTACTAAAAATTTTGCCTGCAACTTACCTTGTTAAATATTGTAGATAAACTGCTACTACTAATAGCCAAATAGGTAACACTAATGCTTTGTAAAAACAACAACAACAAAAACATGAGCAATGAAGTTATGGCCTCTGTCCTAATTAGTTTCTTAAACATTTACTACTTAATGGTTTTGAAACAATTGTAAAAAATTTTAAAATTCAGAACTCGCTGAACATGTTCAGAATTTAATAAGAGGATTGTTTAATGCAGGACCTATGATGGAACTTGCTTGAAATACTTTTGTTATCTCAGGCAAAATGGATTAAATCAAAATACATCAGAACTTTAGTCTTTTTTGTTTTTGTCTAGAAACAGTAGCTTGGTGAACTGTGAGTGGAGCTGTTTATTTTTCTGACCTAAATATCTTTATAGCATGAAGGCTATTGGTATTTGGAAAGTTATGAATAGTTACCATACACTGTTTTGAAATTCATTTGAGTTAAAATAAATCACCCCTTTTGATAAAATAAATATGCGGCAGTGGTTTTTATAGAATCCAGCATCTTTATAAATATTAGGTTTTGGTGGCTTCACTAGATGCTAAAGAACAAAGACTGTGGACTGTTTCTGATTTTATGCAGAAGAGGTGCTCTGGAATATATGGAAGTATGAATACAGCATCTATCTGTAACAATTTAAAGCTGCCATGCAGTCCAAGAAAAAAAAAGTTGATTTTCTTTGCATTCCTGCACATTCCAAAACCCCTATTCCTGATCTGATCTGAAGCACTGCACAGTCCTATCCTCATTCACAAGAGTGAGAGATAGAAATAAATCACCTTAGAAACCTTTTCCACTCTAAAAGAAAATATGAATAAAAGAATGTTCTCCGATATGCCTATCTTTCACAATTTGTTTTTCTTAACCAATAATTGAAAATGTTAATTTTTCTTTTTGTGTTTATCATCAGTGTCTAATTTTAATTTTTGCTTTCTGATGATTTGGGATGTATTCTTTCTTTTTGCCAGTAGAGCCCAATAGAGTAAGGATAAATACCTTACTGAAAATATAGGGCAGGTAAGGAGAAACATGATCATCTGTGATAAAATATTTTCTCAATCATGACAGAATAATTTTCTACTCTTCAGAATGATCTACTTATATATTTTTTCTGAAAGAGGTGTATATTCCTCATAAGAAAACTTGGAATACATCTTCTGCTAAACCAGACATTAACTTGTCTGGGAGCTGAGCTAACAAAGGAAGAAGGGAATGCATCTTAAATTTAGTATATAGTATCTAAGCACCTCAAGAATACGATAGTCAGATCTGTGAACATTAGCTTGTCCTCTGGGGAAGCAATTTGAGGCGTATAATGTTACAGCTAGATTTTATCATTCAGATTTCAAGTAAAATATACAGGGATTCGATATCCATCCATAAGGTTTTGCATATTGTATCCAAATATCAACCATTTATTTTCTAGTTGGTTTGTCCTTTATTTATGCCAATACAGTAATTATTTTCAGATTCTTCAGATTTTGTAAATGGATAAGAAGTATGGTTTGGAAAGGTAGTAGTTATGTAACTGGGAGAATGATGTAACTGCAACGCATATTGAAGAATGAGATGTAATTGTTCAAACTATCTCAGCTGTGTATGATTCATTATAGTTGTTATTTTTTAAACTTGCTTTTGGAAAGGTTTTCTTTTCTTTTAATGGTAATCATCATTATTTGAATGTCCAAACTCCAGAGTGAATTCTACAGGTCATACCTCAAGGAGAAATTTAATTTACAAATTAACTTTTTCAATCCTGTTGACTGCAGTACATTGAGTCTTAATAGTAAGTGTAATCTACTACCAAGGATATTTGTTCTATAATTTTACTACTACGAAAGCAACATAATTTCATTATTTATTAAAGTAGTCATTACTGCTTTTCAATTACTGACCCCACATTGCTTTTCCTGGTTGTAAGGCTTACTTTCATTTTGCTTGATGTAACTTAAATAAATAAATATGCTGTTTATCTGTCTCTGGATGGGGACTGAAATCTCTGAAAATATTTTACTTGAAATACATAATTTTATTCTGAATTTGTAGCCTGTTTTGTATCTGATGTTTTAATTTGTGATATGTACCTCATTAGGATTTCAATTTGAAATATTATTTGAATTAATTTTAGCTAAATGTATGGTTTCAAACCAATTTAATATTCAGGACAAATTAACACTCGCAAAATTCGATAACAGAATAGACTCAATATTAGATAATAATCTAAATTGATTGCACATATAGATACAGCAGTAATGTAAATTACTCCTAAGATGAAGCAATAATCTGATAGCTTTCCATTTCATTGTGCTTGAATCCACTTCGTTCTTTTGAAATAACATGAAGGATTTCTATGTTTTTATAGCATAAAATAGGGAACCAGAAATACAAAAAGAGAATTGGCACAACCACTTAAAAATTAGTTGTTTAATTTTCAACCCAGAATCTAACAGCTTTAGAATTTGACATAAAATGATGGTCCAGTTGTAGGCATTGTGTCACTAATAAAATGAACAAGAATCTTGATATTGAGTATATCCTTCAGTTTGAGCAGATTCAGTCTCAGGGATATCATTCAGGAATCCAAAGTCATTTTTGTGAAAGAATGACTTTATGGTTGAAAAGATATTCAAAAATACATTTGAAATACTTACATCTCTTCTTTTCACTTCAACTGGTGTTTTCAACTTGCTAAACAGATGAAATTCTGAAGCATTTCTATTTTATCAACATATCACAGTTGCATACAAGGTTAAGAACTTCCTTGACAAAGAAGGATTCGAGTTTTATGCTATAAAAAACTAAATGACAGAATAAATCCTATTTGCTATAACCTTCTATTCCAGAGTCTCCTAGAACATTTTTTCATGGCATGGAACATTATAATGCTAAAATGTTAGAAATTATGTAGCTGGTTGTGAAGGTCCATTCTACATGACATGGAAACTAGTGATAAAGTTAGTTGCAAAGTTTTTTAGATGTTGGCTATAACTCTCATCCTTTGTGTTTTGATTTTTGATCCCATAGAAGTACAATCTACTATGCATTTCAGTGCCAGTATAATATGTAATTTAAGCTAAATGAAATTCAGCATGACAATTTATCATCATCTTGATAACTTTCCTTTGATAACTGTCTAAGGTTGCAAAAAGGGAGAATATTGGATTAGATTTAAATGTTGGTAAAATGGAATTAATATGTAGGCCTGTATAATTTAGCTGCCTTTGGAATTATTATAATTCTTACTTTGGACACTCAGCTCTACCACATTTTATGAATAACCAATAGTTTCATCCTATTCTCCCTTATAATCTGATCCTTACAGTACAGTTTCATTTTATGTCTGTTTTGTGCACACATTTTTGTGACGAAAACAGCCCTCTAAAGGGAATTCAGATCTGCCTGATATAATTGTTTATTAATAACTTTATTAACTGATTTTTAATTATTTGGGTTTATGAATATTTTAGAGTTGTTTTCTGTTATTATAAACCATATAGAACCCTGACACGGCATACAAACATTCACAAATTAAAATGCTCAGCCTATATTTTCATATACAGATGTGATTGCATGTATACTGAAATAATTATTTATAACCTAATGCTTTTTTCTAGCTTGAATTTTTTCTGAAACCGAAGACCATGAAACAAAGGATTATTTTACTTAAGTCTGGAAAAAAAAATCAGCATTGACTTGGCTGAAAATGAAATGCCACTAGGCACAAGGTTTCTCTGCTAAAAATACAGCTGCTTCAGAAAGTTGCAGATGTGGCCCGTGCAACAATGCCTGTGGGGCAGGGAGTATTATCAACAAAATTAGGATGGCAGTCATGGCAGTTCTATCAAAGCCCCATTTCTGTATACGGTATGTGCAACATCAGCATCCAAAAGATGTGGAGTTTCAGTTATGCTGCTATCACTGCAGGGCGCCCGATCTGGTAGTGATGGCGGCGGGTGGTTTGGAGAACCGGTAACAAAAATCCCTACACACACACTGCCTAGCTGAGCCAATGTTCATTAGAGTTTTGTTTTTTTTTACTTTTAAAAGCATTTTTCTTTGGCCGAAGAGGTTGGGAAAAAAATGCTTTTAAAGGATTCTGGCGATCAAGCAACTCAGCTGGGATCGTCAGAACCTTTTAAAAGCATTTTTTCTACAACCTCTTCGGCCAAAGTGGCTGTAAAAAAAAAAGCTTTTAAAAGTTAAAAAAAAAGTTGGCCACACCCACCCAGTCATATTACCTCCCCCCACCAAGCCACGCCCACAGAACCGGTAGTAACAAAATTTACATTTCACCCCTGTATCATTACCATTTTGACCACCAAGGATTTTTGGACTATGAAGCATTTATTCCCGTTAATTGTAAGTGCTACACAGCTGTTTGAAAAATTCATACACTCCACAATGAGTATTAATTTATTATTATTTAGAGAACTTGATTAAATGTGATGGAAGCTGTATAAATCAGCAACATCTGCAAGTCATGAACTAGTAAGACAATAGATGTGTCATGATCTAAGACCTGCCCCTCTCCTACATGTATTGTGTACAGAGGAATGGGGCTTGGGTTATGATTCTGTGTCAAACATTTGTGCTCTTTCTCACACACTTATTCTGCTGGAAATAATGGTCCGTGTATCACAATGACTTAGAAATATTAAGCAATTAATGAACAATAATGGTTCCAAAATGAATTTTTAAACCTGCGTCTAAATCTTCCTTGGGTATAAAAGTAAACATGAAACTGTATGCCATTTTAAGGCAATAAGTTGCAGAGAAAAAGAAATAGCTCTAAACAGTTTTATTTCTGTTTGATTTGGATGTTGTATATGTGTCATTTTATATACTGATGGAATTTTATCATTCATTTTAAGGTATGTATTTCACAAATATGTGTAGTTTTGTTTCTGAACAATACATTTTGCTGAACATTTCCATTGTGTGGTATGCTGGATTCATGTATTTGTACATCTAATTTTTGCTTTTGCTATTCAGTCATTCAGCTTCCATTTTTTGAAACGAGATAATTCTCAGAGCACCATTTTTTAAAACAGAAATGAAAGCTTGAGAATTAAGATACAATTTTTTTCAAAAACATGTTTCATGCTTACATACCAATTAGTTCTGATTTCTGGAGACTGCACAAATGGCTTATTATCTTAATCTGTCCCCAATAATAAAACCGTATCACTTGTGAGAATACACTTGCGAATACATTCTTTGGTCTTATCCATGCAATATACTTTAATCCTTTTCTTCAACTTTCTACTTTTTCAACCATGACAAGTGTAGTATAGAAAGTTTTCCTAACCCATTATTCACTTCTGTCATATGACCAAAATATGTTTTTATTTGCTCAAGGAAGTTCATATCCTTTTTTGATGTAGGGTCAATTGACTAGTTCTTGAATGTGTTGTTGTATTCTTAGCACCCCAGATCCACAGTTTGAGGTCATACTTTCTCAATGTGTATCTTAAACTGGTGCACATAGCTACTGAAAAAACTTTTCAATTATACTTATTTATTGCCAAATAAATGCTTATTTTTCATTATCTATTATATTCTTTGCCATAAACTCTTGAGTTCACTTGAGAATATTGGTTGGCATTAGTATTTAATATTAGAATAAATTATATATTTTTTATTCTTACAATTAAATCCAAAAACTAGCTAATATAGGGGCATTGTCTACATATCTCAAACTATTTCTGTTTTGCCTTCACTTTTTATTTCCACTGTCATCTTCCAATGTGGCCATTGTTAAAAAGCAGATAAATCGATATAAAGATAATGTGCAGCTTCCTCTCATATCCATCGCTATTCTTGAACAACTGAGTTTCCCAAAAACCCAAATTTCAGAGTTGTCATTTGTTTATTGTAAAAGTCTCTCCAAAATTAACCATAATATATTTCTGCACACCCATTTGCCTTAATATATTTCACATTTTGGCAGGAACAACTATAAATAGATGCAATAACTTTTCAATAAAGTATAGGTCTTATATTCTCTTGTTCTCTCATGTTAACTATGTTAAGCTAACTATCTTATCCCATCTCCTCTGCCTTTTCTGAAACATGCCTGTAATCTGACTCTTCCGTTTCCGTGGACTTCTGGGTAAATTTAGCAAATTCTGAGTAAATTTAACTTGCATAAAAACTAGCATCTACTTAACGGTGTTATTCTCTTTGTAGGGTCTCATTCTCAAGTAGTACAGAATAATACATTTGATCTAAAGTGGTTACTTTTTGTCCACCTGTGTTCACTTATTCCTAAAATAATGTCTAAACAGCTAAATCAAGTTTTAGATCCTTAATTAAATCAATAGTACCAGTTGATAAAAGTACAGTCTCATATGTCAACATTTAATTTATTTAGAGACACTTAATTATTTCAAAACTATTTTTTTCCAATTCTACAGCAGAGTTGTTCTTGACTACATTATTTTCTGGTATCTCCATTTTTAGTTCAATGGATTAAAAAATGTAATACAAGTAATATCCCTATATAAAATTTTGCCCCAGTTCAATTCCTACAAGAAATAACTCTCATTTTTTCCCTAGGCACTTAACATATATTTATTACAATATTTGCTTTTTGAAAAATAGATACAAGAGTTTGAAGATTCTTTTATTGCAAATAGACTTTTGGATTTATTGTTTGTTTGGAATGTCTATAAGGCATTCAAATATGGATGTATTGTTTAGACTTTATGAAACAAAGAAAGTTCAAGTGAAGTATGAAAATGAGGGTGGGCAGTTAATATTTTAAGCACATTGCAAGATGTCCTACATCTGAATTATATAATGTATTATGGGTATCACACAAGAATTTAATTATCTTTTTTTGCTCTTGAAACAGAATTGGACCATATAAAGCAAAGATAATGGAAGCAAGTGAAACACCTAGTAGGTTAGCAGACTTTTGACTGAAACGATGACAGCAATGTAATATTTCTGCTATTAAAGGATGGCAGTGTGGACTACTGACTAAAATTATTCTTACTCAATACATTAACATTTTATGTTACATTGATATAATAGTAAAACGTAGCACTGAGAAACATGTTTTGCAGAGTATATTTATCCCAAAGATTACAATGATCAAACTGCCTGTTTAGCTACACCTTTATTTATCCAAAACTAATAACCATTAAATCTATGACAAGGGTAAATTTCCCATCTGGAAGTCTCTCTCATTGAATGGTGAAAGACATACGGTGCATCAAGACTTTTGCATTAATAATATTAGAGAAAAATCATGATGGCTTTTTAAATAATGTTTCTCCTTTAGTGAGGCATATAGCACTATAATTGATTAGATTTGTCAAATTTATTTTCTCACATTTTAATGCAACATATTGACAGCAAACCTGACATAGATTTCAAAAATGTTGTTCTCCATCCTGGATTTACAGAAGTTCAGGGGATTAATTTATTTATTATTTAAATTTCTATACCGCCTGAGTCTCCCGATTAATGACATTAGTAATTTATATCCTCATAAAAATTTAAATAAATGATTCTGTATCTTCATCCATGAAGATGACTTGTAGAACATATAAGGGTGCACTTTTCATTTTCTCTTATTTTTAATTTGATTTTGGAAACACTGATTTGTTTTTATTAAATATTTTCAGCATAACCTGAATTTAGTACAAACTCTTATTAATATGTTTTTACAGCAGAACTTATTGATAATATACAATAGATTTGCTTCTATAGAAATATAAAATAATTGAAGTTTTGGTGGGTTGCTGGAATTCTCTTAAATATCTGAAAATTGTTTTACCAGAGTGATTTTTTTCCAACTTTATCAAACTTTTGTTTTTCCTCTCTCGGGTTACAAATGATAAACACAGATTGGTTAAAAAAAAATCCACTGATTTTATTAGGAAAAATAAATGTAAAAATGGCAATTAATCAAGGTTGATGTATTCATTTAAAGTTCTGTACTTTTAAATTATTTCAAATGGATGTATATAATATTAAGGCAGTTTTAATGGGAAGTGAATTGAATTTATATTACGGTTATCAGAGGAGGGAGGCATAATTTTGCAATTTTCAGCTTTATTATTTTTGATCTCTATGGACTGCAGGTAAACATTTGTCTTTTTAATTGTCTGTATTGTTAATTTTCTTTCTGTTTGTACTCAAATCAATAAAAACAAAATCAAAAGTGTATTTAATATGAACTTAAGATGAACTTAATTCAACAAAATTCTTTGTCACATTTTCTGGCCCTTTGAATCTTGAAAATGGATTGGCTTGGCTTAACAATGCTATGTATTAAGTTTGTAAACAGCTCCCCTAATTTTCATAAGTTAGTAATGATCAAAGATCAGTATTATTTGAAGATATAAATATTTTTTTCAATTATATACAAAGACTTAGAATGTATATTTTTTTTAAAAAAATGCCTTTAAAAAGAATAGAAATTAGAAGAAATAATACAGTAAAAGGTTTTAAAAAAGCAAAACAATATATAAGGGCATCTCATTTATTATATAAAGTTTTATATAATAGTTTTAATAAAAGATTACCATATTTAATACAGGATTACTACGACTACCACATTCTATACCAGTACTCCTTTAGTGACCACAACTGGGAGCAGCAACTTGATTGTGAAGCAGATGTTAAAGTAAAGCATTATTGTGCTTGTGATCTTACGTCAGCTTTCCTTTGCTTTACAGACCTGCAAAGGTGGTAAATGTGAGGATTATCACAAAGTTACTTTTCCATCACCATTGTAACTTTGAATGGTGGTTGTACGTTGTAGACTCTAAACAAGGATTACCTGTATTCCATTTTCATTGAACAAATCTATGTGAAGAAATTAACTCGTGGAGGAAAATGTCCCTATGTGGTCACCAAGAGTTGACAATAATTTGATGGCACACAGTCATATTCCATTACAGTTCTCTATGAGTAGTTTGTTCTTAAATTGGAATTTTTAATCTATTTTTTTAATCTACTGAGAAATTGGGACCATAAATTTATTTTTCCAGTAAATTTCTTAATAATAAGAAGGGTGCAGGAATCCATTTTCATTGTCCAGTCATAAATTTCCATGTACTAGGTATGTAATTCAACAGAATATGGACATCTAAATATATTAAATCTTGTCAAAATCAGATTAATGTTTACAATGACTTTTCCCAGAATATGATTTTAGGACACCACAAACCACTTTCCTAACAATTTATGAAGGATTACTTACATTGCAACTACAACAACACATGCCTTTGATATATCAATGCAAATCAATCCAAAATACTATACTATTTTTGTTGACTAATCCATAATCTAAGATCTAGTGATGTTTTTGATACAGACATGACAGTTCCTGCTGTTTAGATGAAGTGGGGATCGCCAATTCTTTGTTCTATTCATTCTTTAAAATGTGCGTATTAAATTGATTTTATCAATTACATTGATTTATCACTAACAAGTATTTATAAATATTGTGTGTGGGGTGTGTGCTTTGGGTGTTCTAATCAGTTCTAATAATATAGATTTCTCTGAAACTGAAAATGGTCCAAATAACAAACATTGTCATTATAAATACTGCCAGCAAGAGTATTTATTCTTCTATAAAGAATTATAGATTTGGGAAATATGGTGAAAAATGTTCAGTGTTGAAAAGATAGTTACAGCACAAACCTAGATCACCAGTATGTCTTCATTTTGTGTTCAGTATCTGAATTATGAAAAGATAGATTAATCCTATCTTGTGTGGTCAAAATTATATATTTAAAATTAAGCTCCTGTTGTTTCTCTTTGTTTTTTCTTGATCTTACTCTTACAGTAATAAAATAAAAACAAAAATCCTATAATATCCAATATAATAATAATTTCTGCTTTAATAAATTCAAGTTTTGATTCATTCTTATAGTCTGCACCCTTGTTACTATATATGTCCATGAGAAAACAAAGCCTCATCTTTCAATACCAAGTCCACATATGAACAAATTTCTTGTTTGCATTCAGATCTACTTGTGAAAAGTTTATTACTCTTCTATGACAAGTAACCTCCAATCTAAATATATCAGAAATAGTTTGTCATTGTCTTCATTGAGGTTTGATTTCAAAGTTCCTTTTCCTAGTGGATTGGGTTCCTTCACTTCTAGAGCCCAACTGCTCTCATTCCATTGTGAATTACTCTTGGCTTGACTACTCCCTATTTGAATTTACCACTTATGGCGATCCTACTTGCAGCTCATCTCATTTTTGCCACTGAAGTCATTGAAGGTAGTGAGCACTCCAACAGACGTAACTGTTTTTAGGATGTGAAATTAAAGAATATTACAGTGATATTTAAATACAATGCGTATGAAAAATATTCAGTCTCCATGGACACTGGAACAGATCCATAAATAATTCTCCAGCTTCAATTATTCGCATGATTCATTATACCATTAAATACTGTTAAAGACTATGTAAAAACATGTTTTTTTTTAAATTTTGTAACTTTGGCCTGTTGACGTTATTGCTATATTTATTCATATATTATTTATGCTATATTGCTATATTTATTCACACAAAAGTATGATAAAATCATTTGGGCTCTATTAAAAAATAGGATGATAATGAAGAGGGAAATAAAAGCATGTCTGTACAGGATAGAAATGTTCAACAGCATTTATTTAACAACTGTTAAGATAAAGGACTAGCTTAATATTGTGATTTGGAAAATATTGCGTGAGAATCTCCAGAGTACTATGCTATGTTATGTTGCCTTTAGTTCCTACCTATTTGTGCTTGAACACTTTAATTTGCTGCAGATACAGCTGAGCAGTTCATTTAATATGTTTGTTTTTAATACCTTTAATATATTTGTGCCAGGGGTGGGCTTCAAAAATTTTAGCAAGGGATTGTCTGCCCGGTTGCTGGGTGGACGTGGCCATGGTGGCCGGGGCCTAGTCAGCCTCCTACACCACAGCAGGGGAGGGGGGCATTTTTACCCTCCCCGGGGTCTGGAGGCTTTCATCTGGAGGCTTCCCGAACTTCCGGCAGGCCTGTTTTTCACCCTCCCTGAGCCTCTGTGCGCACCCTGCACTTACCTGCATCCAAAATGGGCCACGTGGGGACTCCTGGGAGGAGCAGGGTGCGGTGGACGGGGCCAACCAGGAGTGGGATTTGGGGGTTCTCCAAACTGCACAGAATCTTAGCTAGAGGTTCTCCCGAACCCCCAGCAGCTCACCCCTGATTTATGCTTTATTTACTGATGCTTTAGCTGTTCGTTGGGAGTCTCCCAGAGTTAATATGGGTGGCTATATAAACACCCCTTCAATTAAGTCAATGCAACATGCTACCTTTTAGACTTCACTAAGCTTAACTATTGCAGCAGTAACTCTTTCCTCAGAAGTCAAACAATTGATATGTGCAGTGCCTTAGCTAAAAGTTAAATTCTGTCGTGATTGCTTCAAGCTTTGATTTTCATAGTCTGAAAAACTGTACACTTTTCTCTATAAAATTTTAATGCTACTAACATAGTAGAATGTTAATAACTTTTCATCCAGGTTATTACTACTTTATATCAGAATAATTTATTTCTTAAAGCTCAACAACTGATATTTTCCAGGCAAGTTGTCTCTTCGCAATTTCCGTCTAAGAATTTTACAATATAAATTGTAGGGTGTCCTGATATGCTTACACAAATGTTGCAGATGCATCAAACAACCAGTAAGTGCATCTTTCACTATGTCAAAGCATCATAGTTGAGCTATACTCCAGTACCTTATTTCTTGCTTTCAAGTTATACAATCTAACCAGCCTGTTTAGTGCTACCTTTTCAAGATATCCTGATATCAAGGCTTAGAGGAGAAAAATTCAATCATGTCCCCAAGGTACTACTGTAATTTGCAAGTTTTATGACAGGTTTTCCTGTAAATGATATGAAGTAGATCATCAAAGCTAGTAAGGACTGGAGTTCACTCTATTCCAGTGGCTTGCCCTGTGATCTTGGAAGTTCTTTGGTTGAGCAATTTGATTGGGGTATTGTTTACTTCTTGGTAACTGTTGGCCTGTTAATCTTGGAGTTAATCTATGGTCATCTGGATGTTGTTTATTGGTAGGAAGGGAACTGCCAAACAAGCTAACAATAAACAATACTAGCACTGATGTTACCTAGCTTGGTTAATGAAATGTCTGCAAGTAACCAACCAAGCTCAGAGAGCACCAAAAATCCTCATCACCGAGGAAGCATCTGTACATAAATTGTGTTTGCTATAGTTCTCATTCTATGATTTGCAGGCTCTGGAACAGGTTGAGAGAAATTAAGCCCTTTCTCTTTCTCAGCATGAAGAAATCCAGCAGTGATATTCCTAAACAGCGCTTGCCTCCCTTCGGACTTGGACTGGAGACCGCTAGACAATCCTAGGTTAGACTGGAAAGTCGAAAAGGCATTATGGAAGCGGACAGGGACAAACCACAATTCACAGTAACAACATGGGCTGTCCTTGGATTCATTAGGACGATAGCTTCAAGATGCTCCACTTGAAAAAAAGCGGCTGTAAGTGAATATAACAATATTCCTCCCGCTCAGTTTTAAGCGAAAAACTATTTATCAAAGCGAAGAGTTCCATTTTGTTAGCTCAGCCCCACCTTTCTGGGCGGAAACCGGCCCGCTCTTTCACCAATCACTGGCGAGTTCGGCTGGATACACGCGCGCGCGCTCTTGTCTCTAAGCAACAGGCCTAACTCCGACATCTCCTGCGGAAGGGCCGTATTGAGGAGTATCGAGTACCGATGGCGTGGATGTCCGAGCTCGGCTTTGAAAGAGGCGCAACCCCTTTTTTCTCCCTGGCCAACCCTGCTTCGTTTTCCTTCTTCTCCAGGAGAGGCGGCGAAGGACTCGTCTCCTTTCCAAGCCGTTCTCGCCGCCTCCAGCGCAGGCGGCAAAATCGGGGCTCGACTGATCCGGCCTAGAGCGCGGGCGATTTGACGGGCTCTGGAAAGCGGCGCAGGAAAGAAAAGCCCCCTCCTCCTTCGTCTGCGGTCCCGATGGCGTCCGCTCTGGTAGGGCCGGTCATTGGAGTGGGGGCGCTGCTCGTTAAGGGCCGATGGTTTCTAGGTGGCCCAGTGGCTAAGACACTGAGTTGTAGATCCGAAAGGTCGGCGGTTCGAATCCCTAGTACAGGTCTCCTGCGTGAGCCGGGGGTTGGACTAAATGACCTCCAAGATCCCTCCCAACTCTATTACTGTTACCTTTCGCTTTCGCTGTTTGCTCACGTATTTGGCCGAGCCGACGGCTGGCAATTGTCGGTTGTGCTTTCGCGGAATCACAAATCAACCCACCAGCTGCTTTCGTAGCCTCGGGGGAGGGCGGGGGGGACTTCCTCTTTCTTTCTTTCTTTCTTTCTTTTTTTTTTTGTTCAGTGTTTCCTGCGAACCCGGCATCTTGAACTGAATAAACCGTGATCTGGTGAACCAGGGCGGGGTGTAGCGCTGACTGAGCCGAGAAGCCCTTCTCCACCTGGGTGCCGTTGCACTGAATAGTATATTATAATTCCTGAATTCTTAGTCCCAGCATCTCTGAAAAGCGTTTTTTTGGGGGGAAAGGACCTTGCCTGTAAAAGACTAAAAGCAGAGGTGTTCAAACTTGGCAGCTTTAAGACTTGTGGACTCCAACTCCCAGTATTCTCCAGCCAGCTGTGCTGGCTGGAGAATTCTGGGAGTTGAAGTCCACAAGTCTTAAAGCTGCCAAGTTTGGGGACCCCTGGCTAAAGGGTGGTTGTTGTTTTTTTGGATAGCTAATATTGTGAAGGGGAAAAAAGCTTGGTTTGGAGAAGTGATCAAACCAGGACCTGTAGGCTGTTTTATCTTCCTTTTGGTTGCCAGTCTATGGGCTGGGAAGTTTAAGGATGTTCAATAGAAGACAATATATGTAGTTTCTGCTTGAACCGTGGAATCCTTGGTGCTCTCTGACCCTGGTTGCACTTTGCTTGAGGACCAATAATGAAATGTCTGCAAGCAAACAGCCAAGCTTGGAAAGCAACAGGGATTCCAAAGGATGGGTATTTGAATGGGAAAACTGCAGAGATTACCAATAAAAAAGAAATAATAGGAGAAAACACTGCCAAATCCTACGAACTTGATTGTTAGGAAAAGTTGTATTGTTACGACCATAAAATTTTGCAGATTTTTTTTGGGGGGGGTGTTAAATTTCATTTCTGCTGTGCAACAGAGAAAAAGCAACTTCAGAGAACAGGATCTTTTAAAAATTCCCAGTTTTTCTTTTGCTCCCGCCACTTGCAATCAAAAGAAATCAACAGCTGCAACTTTGTCTTCCTGTTCAACTGCCTTAGCTACCATAACAAAAGGAATCATGAGATGACTTGGTAACAAATTCCACCGCTTGTTTCTTTTTCTTTCTTGGCAGTTCCACATGTAGGGTTGGTCATAAAAAATTGCATACTACTCCCTTACCTCACTCATCTGTCTACCTTGGCTGTGTGATGTTAGGGCTATGTTTACACAATCTAGTTTCCTATATCTGATGAAGGGAAACAAATAGTAGCTACTCTTCCTTTAAATAGACGCCATATTTTATTTCCCGTTAATGCAGAAGGGGAAGTTCACTTCTTTCTGTCTCTGTGCAGCATAGAAATGTTGTTGTGATATTCAGTTGATCAAAATTTTCATTATTGATTGCATTGCAGCCAATATCCTTACCAAAGATAAAAATGCAGTTTCCATCTTTTTTTTAATAACCTGATTAGTAAACAGTGTTATCTTTTGATTAAAAGTGTTCAGTTGCAGCCCCTCTAAATTTACCGATGCCTAAAATGTTAATTTGTAATTGTTTCATTTCAACTTCCATTGTATTGAGTTTTTCCTCTTTTTATGCTCCTTTACCTTCCATGCACTATAGTTCTGTCTTTACAGCTTTGGATTATCTTTTCCTGTATGATAACATCAACAACTAGAAGGATGTCTAAAAGTCTTTAATTTAACCATATTTTTGACACTATAGTACAGGTAGTCCTCAACTTACAACAGCTAGTTCAATGACAGTTTAAATCTACAACAGATTTATGACTGTTTTCACACTTACGATAGCTGCAGCATCCCAATGGCCATGTGATCAAAATTCAGTGCCCTGGGATCGTGTGATTATCTTTTGCAACCTTCTGACAAGCAAAGTCAACAGGAAAGCCAGATTCACTTAACAACTGCATTATTAACAACTCAGTGATTCACTTAACAATGATAGCAAGAAAGGTTATAAAATGAGATAAAACTCATTTAACAAATGTCTCATTTAGCAAAATTTTTTGACTCAATTGTGGTCATAAGTCAAGGACTACCTATACTCCAAAAGATCTTCAGCTATCCCTTAGCAAGGAGTGCTGAGTGCCCTCTAGGCTGAGGGAGCCATTATCTGCTCTATATTATTAATCATTTTATTTTCTATTCCTATATTTTTATTCATATTCATTTCTATTCTGTCTTGGTAAAATAAAGGAGTGGTTTACCATTACCTTATTTTGCACTGTATGAATGGATGCTTTTGCAGTTGTCACTACAGTGATCATCTGTCTCCAATGTATTCCTATTTTGCTGCTGTCCAGTATAAGTGCCCGCTTGCTTTAATTCAGTACTGAATGACCTTTGTCCCTTAGGTGACCCTGCTAGGAATTATAACTGTTCACATACACTCCCAGCACACAATAAAGACTTGAGGAGCTGTGGAAAATAAAATACGGAATACACAAGCATATGTTTCAATTGCCATCAAACAGCAAGGGCAATCACCTTCATACCGAGGGAGTTCAATGTATCTTCTCTCATCAGTGGGAGCATTGATAATAATAACAGTATGATATATCTGAAAGAAATCCTTCCCCAATCTTGGGAAAGTGAGAAATGCTAGGTATTTGGCCAGCATCCAAGGTTCTGCTTTTCTGGGGCATTTTTTTGGTCCCTAGTTTTTTACAGTGAATAAAAACAAAAGATGCTAATTATTCATCTGGATTCTATTGGTCTCATTAAGTGGTATATAAAAACAAAAAACAAAAAATGAATTGTAGCATCTTCATATACTATGTGGCAACATATTATTGTATCAAATTAGTATTTAAATAATAGTTCTTTATCAAATTTGTTGAACTGCCCATTTGACAAAAAGTCTGGGTAGCATACAACAGTTAAATAAAATATAAAAACAGCACACGTAAAAATATAAAAATCCACCTTAGAATTAAATATTATACAAATAAATATACATATTTGTACATATTTCTCTACTATAGGAAGATCCTGTTTTGATTCGTCATTTTAAAGGCCACAAAGATGCAGTCACTTGTGTTGCTTTCAGTCCAAATACTAAAATGCTTGGTAAGTCCACCTGAGGCATATCTGAAAATGTTAATTGTGTGATCTCATTAGTGTTCTCCTATAGATTAAAAACAAATGTAACTAGGCTACTTGCTGAACTCCATATTTTAGGACAATTATAATTCCAAGGTAAGAGTTATGCTGCCACAGATTATTATTCTAATCTGTAAGTAGTATCCAGCTCTTTGGGATTGAAGGTAAGTTTAACAGAGTTAAATAAATTCTAGAATAAACCTATTAAAACTATATTAATGTTGCTTAACATAGCAGAATATCTTCTAGAATGAAAACAGCTATGGAAATGTATAGGGAGAACCTTGCCCTGGTATAGTTGTCAATAGAATCAATTAAAAGGATATAAGAGGTCGGTCTTGCCTTGAACAGATGTATACATTTTCCACTGAGGTGGGTTCTACTTACCTTTACTACTGGTTTGCAATGGGAGCGTGCATGTGCTTCTGCACATTCGCAGAAGCCCCTTGATGATGTCAGGACGGGTGGACGGAGTCTCCCACCGGTTTTACTACCAGTTCTATAGAACCAGACAGAACCGGGAGCAACCCACCACTGGTTTTCCACAAGTAATAAATGTTGTTTTCCTTTTAACAATCATTCATTCATGGCTGATTCTCAGAGAGTGCTTGGACAAGTCCCTGTAATTTTCTGGGTTTTTAGAGGTGTTTTTCCATTACCTCCTTCCTAGGGCTAAAAAAGTAATGGACCCAAGATCATCCAGCTGGCTGTGTGCCAGCTGGATGATCTTGGGTCCATTACTTTTTTAGCCCTAGGACCAGACAAGAACTCATGATTTCCCATTTTCTATTTATTAGGATATAATTTTATTAGGATAAATATTAGGATATGAAAATATTTCCTAAAGTTTTTCTCATAGTATCCTAAATATGACATTCTGATGCCCAGATTTTAATCATTTGGTATTTGCCAATGTAAATTCAGCAAGATAGATGATAGACAGACAGACACTGATTACATTATTTCTTTTTTCACAATTTCTTCTTTTCTTTTCAATTATAAATTGAATGAAATTGAATGAAATTCAACAGTGAAAAAAGTAAGGTTCTACATTTAGGCCAAAAAAACAAAATGCACCAGTACCGTATATGTGGTACCTTGCTCAATAGTAGTACCTGTGAGAGGGATCTTGGAGTCCTAGTGGATAACCATTTAGATATGAGCCAGCAGTGTGCAGCAGCTGTTAAAAAAGCCAACACAGTTCTGGGCTGCATAAACAGAGGGATAGAATCAAGATCACGTGAAGTGCTAGTACCACTTTATAATGCCTTGGTAAGGCCACACTTGGAATATTGCATCCAGTTTTGGTCGCCACGATGTAAAAAAGATGTTGAGACTCTAGAAAAAGTGCAGAGAAGAGCAACAAAGATGATTAGGGGACTGGAGGATAAAACATATGAAGAACGGTTGCAGGAACTGGGTATGTCTAGTTTAACAAAAAGAAGGACTAGGGGAGACATGATAGCAGTGTTCCAATATCTCAGGGGCTGCCACAAAGAAGAGGGAGTCGGGCTGTTATCCAAAGCACCTGAGGGTAGAACAAGAAGCAATGGGTGGAAACTGATCAAAGAAAGAAGCAACTTAGAACTAAGGAGAAATTTCCTGACAGTTAGAACAATTAATAAGTGGAACGACTTGCCTTCAGAAGTTGTGAATGCTCCAACACTGGAAATTTTTAAGAAAATGTTGGATAACCATCTGACTGAGATGGTGTAGGGTTTCCTGCCTGGGCAGGGGGTTGGACTAGAAGGCCTCCAAGGTCCCTTCCAACTCTGTTGTTATGTTATGTTATGTTATAAATAATATTACAGGTAGTCCTTGTTTAATGATACTGATTGGGACCAGGGATTTCATCACTAAGCAAATGGTCATTATGCAAAATATTACGTGACCACAATGCTTAGCAATGGCAGTTACAGTAGTCCTAGTTGCAGCGGAATGGGACATTTAGGCCAGAGGTGGGTTTCAGCAGGTCCTGACCAGTTCTGGAGAACCAGTAGCGGAAACTTTGAGTAGTACCACCTCTGACTGGCTCCGCCCTATCTATTCTCTGCCTCCCGAGTCCCAGCTGATTGGGAGGAAATGGGGATTTTGCAGTAACCTTCCCCTGGATTGGGGAGGGAATGAAGATTTTACAGTATCCTTCCCCTCCCACACCACCCAGCCACACCCACCAAGCCACAGCCACCTGCCTCAGCTCATTTACAGCCAGTTTGCCTCCTCCACTGACCCTCCACACCAATGGACCCCTGGCCCTTCGCCCAGCCCTTCACCCCTGCCCATTCACTCAAACACCATTTGACTCGGGCCTTTGGCTGCATGGGATAAATAGCTCCCAGCCAATTGGGGGCAGCATGCAATGTAAGATTAAAAAAAATACTGCAGCTGCTGTGCAAGATCTGTCACCAGGATCAGACGGCAGGGGAGTAGGGGTGGGAGCAGCAGTCACTGGGGCCAAGGTGGGGGGGGGGGCGAAGGCATACAGGTGGGAGTGTATTGGGAGGAACAGGAAAGGAGTCCTCAAGGGTCTTCACAAAGACAGCTTGGCTCGCAACTCAGCTCCAACGAAAGGGGAGAAGGAGCAAGGCCAGCATGGCTTCTGGCTGGGAGGTCACACTAGCGAACAGCAAGACTGGCGCTGCTTCTGGCATTGCAGGGGGCGGGAGGGGTTGCACAAGCATTCAGTGTTTGAATGAATGGGATGAAGGGCCAGGGGCCCATTGCCCATGGAGAATGGCCGGGGGAAGACCAGCAGAGGAGGAAAGCTGGCTGTAAATGGGCTGAGGCAGGTGGCTGGGGTGAAGGAGGCATGGCCAAGCATCCATATCTAAATGTCCTAAACCCAATTGCAGTCATTAAGCAAAGACCTCATGCTGCTTCTCTGCTACACATGCCTCCACTCCCCATTCTTAATTATTTCCCCCATCTCTGACCTTTTGGCCATTCTGCACTCACAGCTTGCCCCTGCAACTCCCCTGATGGCCCAGTCACTTTTGCTATCTTCTTTCCCCTGCTACCGATTAGGTGTCCCCAGCAGAGACAGCTGCTGGCCATTTGTGAGGCCTTATAACTAATAACTAAATACATTGTGTATAGTAAAAATAATAAAATCAAAAGCATTATAAATAATGGTAGGACTTTATGCCCTATAAATAATGTGGAATGTTTCTGGGCAAGATCATTTAAGAATCTAATAGTTTTAGGGGAGACAATTAGTTCTCAGTTTAGAAATAGGTAGACTAAGTGGAAAAATAACAGTTGATGTACTGATACATCATATTTCTACATCAGTTCCCTTTTTGTTTTATAGCTTTAAAATTCCTTCTTTGCAGCCACCTCATCTCTGGACAGGTTTCTCATGATGTGGAATTTGAGGCCAAATACAAAAGCCTTCAGATTTGTGGGTCATTTAGAAGCCGTAACTAGTGTACAGTTTTCACCAGATGGATACCTGTTGGCATCTGCTTCTGAAGACCGAACTGCCAGACTATGGATTCCTTGCATGTAAGTAGCATTGGTTCCATTTATTTCTTTCAGTTATACTTATTTTACATAAAAGTGGCTTAGGACAATTTGTTACTTTCTCTAGTAGGAGAATCAGCTATAAGCTAATTTAAAGAAGAAACTCCTAAAGTTATTCTGGAAAATATCTTCCCTAGCTGTCTATTTTATGTAAATTTCTGGATCAAGAAGTGATAAAATATCTTTTGTTAACCCCATAAGTTAGAGTTTATGAGGCTTTAGTGCAGGGGAGCTTGTTTAATGTTTGTGGGGTGAGGATTTTAGCAGAGAAGATGACGAAATTCCCATAGCCCAGACTTGTATTTTTTTGAAATTTTGAGACCATTTTTTTCAAAATAGTCAATGGTTGCAATACACATTTAAAAAATATTTTTTCATGCAGTAATCCATATTGCGAAAGTTTGGTAGCATATGTGGAAAGGAGTCTCTAAAAATTACAAAGAAATTATTGAGGGTCATAAATTGTATACTCTGGAATAACAAATGAGTACTTTTTGTAGTTGTTGTTAGTTGCAAAGTCATGTCTGACCCATTGTGACCCCGTGGACAACATTCCGCTAGGTCTTCCTGTCCTCTACCATCCTCTGGAGTCCATTTAAGCTCACTCCTACTCAGTTACTCCACCTAGCCACCTCGTTCTCTGCCATCGCCTTCTTCTTTTGCCTTCAATCTTTCCCAGCATTAGGCTCTTCTTTCATTTGGGAATGCATCACTTTAAACTAGATATATTGAGGTTGGAATCTGTATTACCGTATATACTCGAGTATAAGCCGAGTTTTTCAGCACGTTTTTTGTGCTGAAAAACTTCCCCTCGGCTTATACTCGGGTCTATACGGCTTATACTCGAGTTTTTTTTTTTTTAAAAGCCCCTCGGCTTATACTCGAGTATATACGGCTTATACTCGAGTTTTTTTTCTTTTTCACATTTTACGGACGGAAGCCCTGCCGGTGCAGTGAGAGGCGGGCGGGGAGCCGCCAGCCTTCTCAGCTGAGGAGGAGGTTTCCCCAACCGGTAGGTGCCTCATTTCCCACCCTCGGCTTATACTCGAGTCCCCAGTTTACCCCAGTTTTTGGGGTAAAATTGGGGACCTCGGCTTATACTCGGATCGGCTTATATTCGAGTATATACGGTATTTTAAACTTATGATTAGTTTCTGCTAAAACGTTTATTTTTTTAATTTCTCTATAGTCATGGCGAATCCACATCATTAAGGGGCCATACTGCCCCAGTCCGCAGTGTGAACTTCTCAAATGACAGTCAGTTTCTAGTCACTGCATCTAATGACAAGTCAGTGAAAGTGTGGAGCATTTGCAGCCAAAATCTTTTGTATTCTTTATCCCAGCATACACACTGGGTACGTTGTGCAAAGTAAGTTTTTTAATTCATTACCTTCCTAAAGATAATTGCTTTTCTCAATGACCTCAAAATATGTAGTGAAGATATGAGTGCAGCATCCTTTCTGAAGCTAATAGGATTGTACCTCGAAAGGGCTCTGTGGGAGATTGTATGGGAGTCCTGTAATCAGTGCCCTGAATTCTAACATGGGAAAAAAGTTGGATGCAGACTCACAAATAGGTATGTTCTTTTACTTGTCATATATTGTATATTTGAAGTTATCTCCATATAAAATTGTTAATGCGAGCAAAAAGTGTATTTATTTATGTATTTATTGCATAGATGTATAAGGCCACCTGTATGGGTAACATAAAATCAAAAACATACTATAAAAAACAATTAAAAATTATTAAAACAATAAAAACAAAACCACAACAATGAGAATATTATACGTAATACGCAAGGGATGCGGTGGCTCAGTGGCTAAGACACTGAGCTTGTCAATTGAAAGGTCGGCAGTATAGCAGTTCAAATCCCTAGTGCCGCCTAATGGGGTGAGCTCCCTTTACTTGCGCCAGATTCTGCCAACCTAGCAGTTCGAAAGCACGTAAAAACTGCAAGTAGAAAAATAGGGACCACCTTTGGTGGGAAGGTAACAGTGTTTCGTGCACCTTTCGCATTTAGTCATGCTAGCCACATGGCCACGGAGATGTCTTCGGACAGCTCTGGCTCTTCGGCTTTGAAACAGAGATGAGCACTGCCCCCTAGAGTCGGGAACGACTAGTACATATATGCAAGGGGAACCTTTACCTTTACCTTACATAATACCCATACTTCCTTTACCAGAGGATCCCCAAATTTGTTAAAACCAACACATTTTAAGGTTTTCTGAAAGGCCATGAGAGGTGGAGCTCACCTCAGGTGGGATGATGTTCCAGAGCATGAGAAAAGGCTTGCCTCCTAGGTCCTCCTAGATCAGGTGGAACTGTTTCGCAGATGGAATCTGCAGCATGCTTCTCCTGCCGGACCTGATCAGACAGGGAGATATAATCAGGAAGAGGCAATCCCTCAGATAATCTTGCTACATGCTAGGCTTTAAAAATCAAAACAAGCACTTTGAATTGGACCCTGAAGCAGACTGGTAACCAGTGTAGCTCACAAAGCAGAATGTGTGTCTTAAGGGCATACATAATTATGGGTGCCAATTCATTTTGCATCAGCTGCAGCTTCTAGATACTCTTCAAGGGTGGCCATATGTAGAGCGCATTACAGTAGTTTAAATGGGAGGTGACTAGAGCATGAGTATTTTGTACTTATGACCTAGCTATTTTCAGCATAGTTATAAATTGTAGTTGGATTAACCAGTTGAATGTGAACTCCTGAATGCTTCTAAACTTTAATATTACCAATTTTATAATGCAGATCATTTAAATATTATTTGTAAATATATAGGTCTTTACCCCTCCTTTTATTTTTTTTCCCCTTTCTAGATATTCACCAGATGGAAGATTAATAGTGTCTTGCAGTGAAGATAAAACTGTTAAAATCTGGGATATTAGAAACAAGATATGTATTAATAATATAATAGATTATGATGGGTACGTCATTTTCATTTAAAAGCAAAGAGAAATATTTTATTAATAATTATAGTTATATCAGCAGGGATCGGTTATGTCAAAATTCTGTTGTGACTCACAAAAACTAAACTAATGGTTCTTTTTATTTTGATTGTCTTAAGGCTACCTTGTTACTCAATTTCTCCAACTTGTGATCATGACTTCACGAATAGCAATTCCTTTTTGTTTATCAAATATCCCTAACCCTTTGAATTCACTGTATTCCTTAATAACCATAAGCAAAGATTATTTAGGTAATTTTCAGGAGCTACTTTTCAGAAATACACCTTGCTGGTATTTAATGTTCAAGATAGCATATAACCGTGATGGCGAACCTATAGCATGTGTGCCGGAAGTGGCACACGGAGCCATCTCTCAGGGCACGCCAGCTCTTCCGGGTTCCAGCGCACCAGCCGGCTGTTATTCATGCATGTGGGAGCACTGGAAACTGGAAGAGCAGCCACCCAGCCACCTGGTCTTCCGGTTTCTGGTGCGAATGCACGTCTGAAGACCAGCTGGCCGGTGCGTGCGTGCGTGAATGCCGGGATCCGGAAGATCATCTTCCTGGCATGTGTATGCACACCGGGCAGCTCCTATTATGGTTTCTGACATGCACATGCGCACCAGCCAGCTGGCCTTCACATGAAAACCAGGTGGCCGGTGCATATGCGCGCATCGGAAATTGGAAGAGCAGCTGCCTGGTGCACGCATTCTGGAATCCAGGTGGTGCATTCTGCAATGCACATGCATACTTCCATTTCGGCACTTGGTGCCAAAAAGGTTCACCAACACTGGCATATAATATTCAGGAGGCTCTCATGCAGCTTCTCATATCTTGAACTATGGTGGCATAGTGGTTAGAATGCAGTACTACAGGCTACTTCTGCTGACTGCTGGCTGCCAAGGTTGTCTCAGCCTTCCATCCTTCCGAGGTCAATAAAATAAGGACCCAGATGGTTGGGGGCAATATGCTGACTCTGTAAACCTCTTAGAGAGGAATGGAATGGAATGGAATTCTTTATTGGCCAAGTGTGATTGGACACACAAGGAATTTGTCTTGTTGCATACGCTCTTGGTGTACATAAAAGAAAAGATACATTCGTCAAGAATCATAAGGTGCAACACTTAATGATAATCATAGGGAACAAATAAAAAATCAAAAAATAAATAAAGCACCGTGAAGCTTTAAAAGTATATAAGTCTAAGTGCTATTGCTATCTTGAGATCCTTTCTTAACTTTTTTCCAATTAAGGCTGATAGGAATTGTAATTCAAGAATTGTAACTCAAGAAGGACCTAGGCTTGAGAATATGTTTTAGCTATATTACTACTTCCATTTAGTAAATATCTAGGGTACAAGTTGACAACATATAAAGGAATAGATAGATACCTGATTGCTAACTTACAGGCAAGATGGAGAGACTGAAATACTACTTAATAATTAAGATATTGACATATTTCAGGATGACTTATTTTACGCAATATTGGGAAAACAGAATGTACTGCTTGTGTGGCAAAGACACCTTAAGAATTCATTGAAATAAACAGATGACCCGATTCCTTTACAATAACAACCATTATTTTTAATTTTCTTTATAGGTTTGCAAACTACGTAGATTTTAATCCTGATGGTACATGTATAGTTTCTGCTGGTTCTGATCACACAGTGAAGTTTTGGGACATTCGAATAAACAGATTACTGCAGCGTTACAAAGGTAAATGTTTATGCAGCATAACTTGATTAGCCTCCCTTTTGTTTAACTGCAGAACAAATACCCTTAGTATCGACCTTACCATAGTAGTTAAAAGTAAAATCTAGGATAGAAATAAATACTATATTTCTAAATATTGTAATTTTAATTTTATCTCTGCCAAAATTACTGTTTTTAAACTTATTTCTTGCCCTGCTCATATTTTATACCAGCGTAAATGCCAATAGTATTTTAAAAGTGGTATATTCAATCACCCTGTTTCCCCCAAAATAAGACCTCCCTGATAATAAGCCCAATTGGGCTTTTGAGTGCATGGAAATAAGGCCAAGCGCTTACTTCAGAGTTCAAAAAAATATAAGACAGGATCTTATTTTCAGGGAAACATTGTGTGTGTGTGTGTGTGTGTGTGTGTGTGTGTGTGTGTATGTATGTATATATAATGTATATTATATAGGCTTTGAAGCAACAACGTATACTTTTAATTTATACATACTTATAAAACATATGTGTGTGTGTGTGTGTGTGTGTGTGTGTGTGTGTGTGTGTGTGTGTTTTATAAGTATGTATAAATTAAAAGTATACGTTGTTGCTTCAAAGCCTATATAATATACATTATATACCTAACAGCAAATTATATACCAAACAGCAACAATTTGAAGAAGATAGTTCATAAGGTAGCCACTTGACTATATAATACTGTTGTTGAAAATATTTCACTGGTTGTCTGTAACTTTCTGAACCTATCTTAATATATTGACATTTGTCTGTGAAGTACTAAATGCATAAAAGAATCACTTCGCTAAATACGTCCAACTTGTGCATTAAGTTCTGCTGGGAACTATTTTCCTGCTGATGGGTTTTGATTCAGTGTCGTATCAAGTGGTAAGGTGTCAATAATAGGAACTCATATGGAACTCTCTCATGAAAAACATTTAACTTCCCCATAGAAAACAGTGGAAGGCACACTTGTCCTTGTAGACATGTATTGGTTAACAATCACTCCAGTGTAAAACTGTGCCTCAGTTTATGTATTATTTTGATTTTGTTTTAGTGTTTGTATTTATTCTTAAGCATTGTTGACTTTATTGCAACGATTTTACATAAATTACTTTCTTATAAACTGCTCCGAAAAACTGCTATAGAAATATGTATGGTTGTGGGTGTACTGTAGATAAATCCTAAACTGAGATCATAGTCTAGATGATTGCTTCTCTTTATAATGGAAACAATTAGTTGGGACATGTCTATCCAGTTTAGGCCATTTTAAAAGTTTTAATAATTATTATTATTTATTTATTTGATTTTTTTGATTAGAATACTATTGGTATACATTCTGTGATCAAAATCTATACACATTGGAAATTAATAAATTGTTTGAATTGAAATAAAATTCAGATGAATATAGATACTTCATAGATATTACTTAAATGTGTCATTAATCCATATCCCAAATAAAACGTTCATTCTCTGTTCAGTTGTCATACAGTTTCCACCTTAGAAAGAAAATAGAAATATTAAAAATATTAAAAAAAGCTAACTAATAGCAACACCATCATATATTGTTTTCACAGTCTGAAATGCTATTTAGTCTGTGTATTACTGGTGATCGTTTTAGAAAATTTCCAATTAAGGTATGGTATTTTGTAGATTTAAAGATAAATTATCCTACAGTACATCTCATTAAAACTGAATGTTAGTGGTATTAAAAACCACAAGATGGCAGTAGAATCACAGACCTTTAGTCAAATATTCATATTCTGCCTTCAACCTAGAACAAAGAGGTAATGACTTCAGTTTTTCATGTATTGTTTTTGGATTTGTTGGTTACAGACATTCTAAACATTAGTCTTACAATTTTGGTATTGGAAGACTAATTCTCTTGAATCAGTAATCTTTCCCTTCAGGGGCAAAGGTCTCATTCTTTCTAAAGTTGAAAAGTCTCCCTTCATTTATACAGTATGTCATATTTATTATAGAAGAAATTGTCCTTCCTCCCAAATATTCTCTCTTTTCTTCAAAATGGTGATTACTCATTTTAACCTGTAGGGTTTTTGGTGATGGATCCTAAATTTAAAAAATATTGTAGCTCTGTTGTGAAACAAGTTTTATAAAATACTTTGTATCCTATGTATACAAATCAAAGTTGGAAGAATATTTAAATCTTTAGATACAAACTTTCTTATCCCCTCTCCAGGTCTTCTATTGTAGTTGTGCTTTTTGTATCTTCTTTAGGAACTCCCACCCGTTTTTAGCTCCCCTCCCCTTTAGTTTCTTCTGCTCTGAATGCATTAAAATATTTTTTAAGAAATCCAATAAACATATTTGACTTTTAGTGTTTAAAATCAACAACTGCATCATTACGTAATCATTTTCACCCAGTATTCTAGCTACTTTTACTTTACTGTGTAAATTGCCAGTTCTTTATCTAAAAGTATGGTGTGTATGTATTTTTCAGTTAATGAGGCTGCAAATGCTTGGGGGTTGAATTTTTTCACATGGATCAGAAAATCTCATATTTCTCTTACAGTCACAACAGTACCTGCTTGTGTACTGTTTCTCCCCCCCGCCCTTGGAAATTATGTTGACTCTTCTTTTCCAAACTTTGAAGTTTCATTGGCAGCCTTTTCCATTTCTCACTTTGTTTTTCAATTTTTTCTAGTTGTTTTTTAATAAGTATTAAGTGAATTCTTAATTTTTATAACCTGTCTTGGGCTAGGAAGTGGCTTAAATACTTAGCAGGAAAAAAAGAAGTATAAGTGTATGTCACCGGGGACATGTGTCTGGGGACTGATTAACCATGCAAGAATTTTGTTACACTTAGTGAATATGCCAAGCCTAATTCCTTATATCCTGGATTCTAAAGTTCTGCTAGGCAGAAGCAGAGGCTTACTTAAGTAGCTATGTGTTCAGATTGGTGTGCATTCTGGGGCTCAGATTTGTACCTCCATTCTTAAATGTTGGTGGGATATTGATAATTCTGTTTTTCCTTGGAATCCTGCAATGTATACAATAAAGAGCAGCAGCATATAATGGAATGAATTTGTCTTTTTCTATCAAAAAATCTATCAAATGATCTGAAATGTAAATATTAAAATAACTGACTAGTGAAGAAGAATGAAGAAGAAGAACAGGAAAACTAGTATTTAAGTCTGCTTATTTAAATGTAAGGGAAATGTCACAGAGCAGTACAAAATAATAGCAATGAAAATAAGCTATTGTAGGAACTCATAGATAATACGGATGAGAAAATGGAATTCAGAATGCCCCTTTATAAATGTAATCAGTTACACAGCCCTTGGTGTTAGTATAACTAGTTATGGAACATCTCAAACTCAAAAGCATTTTGCACATCTGTAAAGGATAACATTGATGTAAAAGCTAGGTAAAATCTGAAAAAATGGTACTTATTAGAATTGCATTTTAAAAATATCAATCATAGGATAATACCTGGGCACCATATCCTGGTGATAAACTTTATTGTTATTCTTTTCAGTAATATAGTTAGGTTTGTGTTGTTGGTCAGCGATGTTATTATGTGTTGTTTTTGTTTTGGAAGTTTTCTTCTTTGTATCAATATCTGAACTACTTTTATTAAAATCAGTTCACAGGGGAAGTGTTAATTACACATCTTTCCATCCTTCTGGCAACTTTCTCATAACAGCATCTAATGATGGAACTCTTAAGATTATGGATCTTATAGAAGGAAGACTCTTATACACACTTCATGGGCATGAGGTACAATCTTTATTTTGGGACTTGCTTTTAAAACCTTGTTATTTTCATCATAAAAAATAATTTCTATGCATGAAATGATAAAGTTACTGTAATGAAAACCTATGTTAATTATACTGTAGCTATATCAAATTATCCTAATTTGGATACATTATACAAAGACCCAACTCTACATGTGGTTCCTAGAAGTCAAAAATAATTTAACAGCACATAATCAGTTAAAACATCATTTGGACAAATATTGCATGTATAATATGCCAGTTAATGTAGTCCATTTAATATATTGTTTATTAGCAATTTAGGAATTATTAAGTAAAAAGAAGAGAGAGGTACTAAAAAAAACCATTATGCCTTTAAAAAATATATTTATTTTGTTCCCCCCTGTCCTTTTTTAAAAATTAGGGTCCTGTGCTTTCTGTAGCTTTTTCAAAAGATGGAGAGACATTCGCTTCTAGTGGCACAGATACACAGGTTTGTTAAAATAGTTAAATTCTTAACTAAACATCACTCTTCTTAATAAGTTCACTAAATAAATATTTTATTATCAAATTAAGAAGAATATATTTTTCAAGTATGTGTTGATTATAAAATTATTGTCTGATGTTTTCTGTCAGCAAATTTCCCCTTTAATTATATTACACTGTATGTCTTATTGCTTTACTATAAACGGGATATTCAGTTAAATGCTTAATTACCAAATGAAAAGGCTGCATTCATGAAACATTAGTAAATTTCTTACAGGTGCTGCTCTGGAAGACAAATTTTGATTCATCTGAATATAAGAAAGTTCTTGAAAAGCATGTGCAAAGATTACATAGTGACGATCCACCTCACCTTCTGGATATTTACCCTCGGTCACCTCATCACCATGATGCAAAATCACAGGCAGTTGAGGTAAACTATTACGGCTTTTAATAACAAATTATTGGGTACAACTGGGATCTGCAATTTTTCATTATAGATATTTCTTTAGTAATATTGGCTGAACTTTTGACCATTTTTTTCCAGAGTTTTTCATTCACTTTCTTCTCTACCATCCCGTTTTTATTCTTTCTTCTAAAACTGGGCAATTTATACTCAGCGAATGTAACATTTCTCATTACGTAGTTTGCTTCTTTTTTCTAAATCTTTTTTTTAAAACGACTTTCCCTGATGGTTATAGAGCACAGTTATAGAGTTATATTGGGGGTGGAGGATAGGCTGCCATTTTTAAAGTTCAGTAATTTTTTATTGAGATGATAGGATGGTGAATAATGCGAATAACTCTGACTTTAAAGCCTCGAAGTCTTTCTTTCTCTTACTTCTTCCTAATTACCATTAAAACACAAACAAACATATTCTCAATAGGAAAGCCAATACGAATGGCAGAAAAAAGGACAACTAGATTCTAGTATGAGTTCATGTTTGAGCATATTCAGTGACAATAAAAGCAGTAAACATTTATTTGTGTGTGTGAATTCCTACCCCAAGATTCTGTTCAGAGTGATATGGCCCTTTATGGGGAGGGACAAAATGATTTTGTGAATTTCCTTGTAGATAAAGTTACTTATAACTGCTATTGTTTGAATGCCAATTTGACAGAAGCGTGTTGGCTGAGCAACATCAAGTGTCCATTTGCAATTCATTTGAGTCTCTGAAACCTGAAGAAGACAGAGTCTTCTATAACATGATTTCTGCTACCTGTGGGTTAAACTTATGCCCCTACAGGTCCTGCAATGATCAGGCATGACATGTGCCACTGGATTTGAAAGGTGCCAAATACTGTATCTCTTTGAAAGGGATATTATGCCCTTGACCTTGAAACACTTAGTGTGCACTCTAAAAGGGCATCTCTCAGCATAGCCACATTGACAGCTCTTACCCTGTTTAGGAAAGCATGAGAGTAGAATAGAGACTTAACGATGGAGTAACAGATGATATAGTTCATATAATGTTAATATGGATCCCATATATCAGTGATGGCTAACCTTTTCCAGACTGAGGGCCCAAAGTGTGCATGTGAATGCACGCGCATGCGCCCAAACCTCCAAGATACAATGCACATGTCCCTCCCATGCATCCATCCATGCATGTATGCACAGCCCCTTGCATGTGCCTCGCCCCCAGGGCATGCACATGCGGCTTCTGCATGTGTGCTCCACCCCCCACCCCCCGGGGCAGGACACGCGGTCCCCCGCATACGCAGCAGAGACCCAAACACCAGCTGGCTGGCGGGAGGTGCATGCACAGCAGAGCTGAACTGGGGCAACAGCTCGCATGCCATCAGAGAGGGCGCTGTGTGCCACCTCTGGCACACGTGCCATAGGTTCACCATCACGGCCATATATAATGTACATATACAATTTTTACATAGTGTTTTATGTTACTAGCTTATTATAGCTTTAACACACTAGGTGGCACTAATGTTTAAGAATAATCTGTTGAATGGGAACCATCCTAATATATAATAGGATTTTTTTAAGGATCAGTGCATTTTTAAATATATGAAGAATATATAACAACAATAAATGTGGTGATAAAGAACATTTTATAGGAATTGACCTTTTCAGTTACATCGTTTATATAATGCTCCCATGGTATTATATTCAATATGATCACACAGAAAAGAAAGTTGACTTATTTTAGATTAGGAGATATTAAAAGATACACAGATTGGAAACTTCAGCTCATACAAAAAAATATCTGTGTTATTTCTGTCAGGAAGGTGAGAGCCTATTTTAATCTATTTAGCAAACATTGCAATAGATTCCACTAACAGTAGTTTCTATGCCAATTGAACTTATATTGTTTTTTTAAAGTTCTTCATGAAACCATTGCTGTTTCATTGTCTGCTGGGATCTACTTATCAAGCCGCAGCGATAGTTCCATCCATCGAAGAAAAAAAAATTACCACAATAGAAATTATCCTTTTAAGTAATTTTCCCACCTCCCTTAGAGAATCATGTTTACATCCAAGTACATACTTAAATCTGATTTTACTTATTAATTTGTTTGTAAAAGTTATAGGCCATCCATCATTCTCAAGGTAATTTTAATTTTAGAAGCTTTAATGTACAAAGGATATTTTAATGTGGAGTCTTTAGTGCTCTTTAAGCTTGATTTGGTTGCAGATATTTCATTACCCAGGTAGATAATATCAGTGTGAGTGAATGTGAGGTTTGCTCCCTGTTTATATACAGTAGCTTGTCCTTGCCAATTTTGATGGGGGATGGGTTTTGCCGTGTCTAGTTCCTTGATTTGGGTGTTGTATATTGCCTGATCGTTTGTCTGGTGTTAATCCCTGTTTGTTTAGGAGTGTGATGGCTCAGTGGTTAAAGATGCTGAGCTTGTCATCTGGAAAGGCGACAGTCCGGGTTCGAGACTTGAGCACTGCACGATGGAGTGAGCTCCCATTACTTGCCCTAGCTCCTGCCCACCTAGCAGTTCAAAAGTATACAAATGCGATAAATAGGTGGGAAGGTAACAGCATGCGCCTTGGCATCTAATCATATGGCGTATAATCATGCTGACTACTTACCATGGAAATGTCTTCTGGCAATGCTGGCTCCCTTGGCTAAGCAATAGAAATAAGATAAGACACAACTTGAAAGAGGAAGTCTTTACTTTTAACTTAATCCCTGTTTATCTGGGTGTTGGAGAGGATGTTTTTTTGTTTTTTTGTTTGTTTCCATCTTAGCTTTTTATTGTCTCTTTTCAATGGAGCAGAAATGTGGTTTCTTTCTATGTATTCAGCGATGGCTGATTCATCTGAATTACCGGTACAGGCCTCTAGGAATTCCCTCGTATTCTTTGAATTTAGCTTGGTTAAGGATGGTCAGTTTCCCAATTGAAACTGTGGTTGAATGTGTCCATATAGCTGTAAGAGATTTTTAATATCATGGTCTCAACTATTTTGAATCCGTTTGTTTTTTAGATGTATTTTAGTGAATTTTAGCATTTTTCATTATACATTTATGAGTGTACTAGGGGCAATATTTTTTACATTATTAAATTTGGACATGCTTCATAAAATTTTACTTCTTCTCTACATGCAGCACAACAATCTCCCACTTCTCTTTATGGAATTCCTGAACCATTTTCTAGGCTTTCCTAGAGAACAGCTCTTGTGTTAGGGTTTTGTCAATGCTATTCAACAAGGCTTTGTATTACATTGACATTATAAACATCTGCTTTATAAACATAAACATCAATTTATCTAAGAAAGGAGTAGTTAAACTAATGCCTTCACATGTTTTAAAAGAGAATTCCCAGAAGCTATAAAGATAATTGAAATCCAAATATAATGAGATAGCCAATTGACTCATCAGAGAACAGGACATTAAACAAATTTCACCCTTACTTGAGGAAAAAGCAAAATAAATTTGATATAATCCAAACTGTAAGAAAAAAGTAAGGAACCTCTTGTGAGTATGATTTCTTTCCTAAATATATCCTTAATATTTTTTCTTAAATATTTAACTATGTCATGTATATTTTAAGCATTCAATATTTATTTTTTAATAACAGAATAATAGCAAATCTATTTTTCAACAGATAAATCCCAATTTTGATGTAACAAATATGCAAATATTAGATCCTCCTGTTGTAAATATTGCTTCATCACCTACTTATCCTCCATCATGGCAGGTAAGTTTCAAGTTACATAATTCAATACAAGTTAAGATTTAGAACAGTTGCAGTCAACCTGGTCCCTACCGCCCACTAGTGGGTGTTTCAGCTTTCATGGTGGGCGGTAGGGGTTTTGTCCGATACCGAAGCACTTTCCTTTTTTTTAATTTAATTGTGCCTGACAATTTCCTTTCTTAATTGAAATAAAATTATGAGAGAATCCTGAATTAAGTTTTATGAGTTATTTATAATTATCAAAAAGCACTTTTTTGAATCATAAATTTTTATATGCCAATATCATGATTCCGTTTTATTTCTCAGTAAACTTCAGATATAAAGGTATCTCATAGTCTATCAGAATTGGATAAGGAATCTAAGAATTGTAGCAGGAGACAGGATGAGCAGATATTCCCACTCCAGTTACATAGAAAGGTGCCTACACACAGAGTAGCATTTCTTCTGCTACTGATAATGAAAATATGATAGTTTTAATTACTGGTATGTGTTAGCTTAAAAGCACCTAAGTGGTTGTGGTAAAATTTAGCAGGAAGGAAGTGAAGCGCTTCAGGATCTAAAACAATGTGGTTTTTTTTCTGATTTGAATGAATAAATTACAACCACTCTTCATTTAGCAACCAAGTTGATTAGCAACCTTTACAAATACGATGGTTAAAAAAAATAATTTTGCACCCATTGTGTGCATTTATGACCTTTGCAGAATTTCTGTCTCTCTTTCTCTCCTTTTCAGTCAGTTGTTTGCTATTTACAGTTAGTATCACGTATATCCTGCAGTTATTTTTGCTTATCTACTCATTTATAGAATAGAATAGAATAGAATAGAATTTTATTGGCCAAGTGTGATTGGACACACAAGGAATTTGTCTTGGTGCATATGCTCTCAGTGTACATAAAAGAAAAGATACGTTCATCAAGGTACAACATTTACAACACAATTGATGATCAATATATCAATATAAATCATAAGGATTGCCAGCAACAAGTTATAGTCATACAGTCATAAGTGGAAAGAGATTGGTGATGGGAACTATGAAACGATTAATAGTAGTGCAGATTCAGTAAATAGTCTGACAGTGTTGAGGGAATTATTTGTTTAGCAGAGTGATGGCCTTCGGGAAAAAACTGTTCTTGTGTCTAGTTGTTCTGGTGTGCAGTGCTCTATAGCGTCGTTTTGAGGGTAGGAGTTGAAACAGTTTATGTCCAGGATGCGAGGGATCTGCAAATATTTTCACGGCCCTCTTCTTGATTCGTGCAGTATACAGGTCCTCAATGGAAGGCAGGTTGGTAGCAATTTTTTTTTCTGCAGTTCTAATTATCCTCTGAAGTCTGTGTTTTTCTTGTTGGGTTGCAGAACCGAACCAGACAGTTATAGAGGTGCAAATGACAGACTCAATAATTCCTCTGTAGAATTGGATCAGCAGCTCCTTGGGCAGTTTGAGCTTACTGAGTTGGCGCAGAAAGAACATTCTTTGTTGTCCTTTTTAATGATGCTTTTGATATTAGCTGTCCATTTGAGATCTTGCGATATGATAGAACCCAGAATTTTGAAGGTTTCTACTGTTGATACTGTGTTGTCAAGTATTGTGAGAGGTGGAAGTATGGAAGGGTTTTTCCTAAAGTCTACCACCATTTCTACGGTTTTGAGTGTGTTCAGTTCCAGATTGTTTTGGTTGCACCACAAGGCTAGTCGTTCGACCTCTCGTCTATATGCGGATTCGTCATTGTCTCGAATGAGACCAATCACTGTTGTGTCATCTGCGAACTTCAGTAGCTTAACAAATGGATCATTGGAGATGCAGTCATTGGTATACAGAGAGAAGAGAAGTGGGGAGAGCACACAGCCTTGGGGGGCCCCTGTGCTAATTGTACAGGTATTTGATGTGATCTTGCTTAGCTTCACCTGCTGCTTCCTGTTTGTTAGGAAGCTTGTGATCCACTTACAAGTCTGTTCCGGTACCTGTAGCTGGTTTAGCTTAGTTAGAAGAATGTCTGGAATGATGGTATTGAATGCTGAACTAAAGTCTACAAAAAGGATCCTTGCATAGGTCTTTGGAGACTCAAGATGTTGTAGGATGTAGTGCAGAGCCATATTAACAGCATCATCTGTGCTTATGCCCATTAATACCCCATACTAAGATGTCTTCCAAGAGAAAAAACTATAGCTCAGCTGAAAAAAAGTGTCAAAAAGCAAAGCAAAGCCATTGATCACAAAATTGAAAATGAAGATTGTAGGTTCAGTTTAATAATTTAAATTGTATTATAGTTTCAATTCAAAGATGAAGATTATGGGTGACTATTATAGCATGAGAAGAAGATCCGGCCCATTCCACTGTCTCCACCATTTTGAAGGATAAGGAAAGGATCAGAGAGCTGATGAAAAGATTTATCAGGAATGAAAGCAGATATAATTCATGTAAGACAGCAAAATGGCCTCATTCAGGAAATGAAAAAAACTCCCTATACTTTGAACTGAAGATCAGATACAAAAGAGGATGCCAGTTGGGCATCTTATCATTCAGGCTAAGGCAAGCAGTATTTTCAGAACACCGAAGGAACAAGCAGATGAGTGCATGGAAACATTCACAGTCAATTATGGCTGGCTTATTTAGTTTCTGCAAAGATTTAATTACCACAACAAATATACATCTCAGCCTTAGCAGGTAGACCAGACAGGAAACATGACCAAATAAGCTGATTCCACTTTATGATAAAACTGCATTAACAGAATCTTTCAAGTCTGAAAGTACAGTTCTCCCGCCATCTCCTTTAAGCCTCCTTTGCCTCATTTCCTAAGGTCTTTTCCCACGTACCGTTACAACACAAGAGGTTAAGATGCAAACACCGAGAAAGAAGCTGCCAAACATTTTCTGGAGGAACATCCAAGTTCATCCATAGTGGAAGGGAGCTATTTGCCTGAACAAATATTCAATGTAGAAAAAACCATGTTATACTGGGGAAAAAATGCCAGAGTAGACCTTCGTAGACAAAGAGGCCAGAGCAATCCCTGGATGTAAAGCATTTGAGACTAGAGTAACCTTTCTATTGGAGAGAAAAGCTACCAGGTTCAAGCTGAAGCTATTTTTGATCTACAAATCAGGTAACCCCCAGGTGTCCAGAAACATAAGAAACCACATACTGCCTGTTTATTACTAATCTACTTGGAAGGCTTGAATGACACAAGTCCTTTTTGAAGATTGATTTATGAATTGTTTCATACGCCAAGTCATAACACCAGCATGGCCAGATATTAGCATGATAAAAATGCAAGATTTTTGGGAAGAAATGTTGGTCTTGTAGATAAAATTGAAGGATTTGGCCAAAATAAAAATATGGATGAAATAAATAAGAAAAAATGTATACTGGTGAAATCTCTTGATTTTAGAGGTTGATACTGAATGATGTGAAAAAAATGATGTCAATTTTAGCATGATACCCTAGGCTGAACAAAGATTTAATTGAAAGAAGAATTGGTTTTGATCCAAATGTAGAATGTTTTGGAAAGGTACACCAGAAAATACATGAAATCTTAAAAGTGTCAATTGTTAAATATATAAAGACAAAAGAAGAAAAAAACAGGCAAATTAAATTTAGTGAGATTTTTTTTAAAAAGAAAGTTACTCCTTCCTCAACTCCACTTCCCTCCCCATCACCCTCCCTATTCAAAAGAATGGAACACCCAGACAATCCACAGCCAACAACTAGCTATGCCAGAGGATCCAACAGTAAAAAGAAGGATCTTTGAAAAGATTTATATCCGGTTAATTTAATGATTACAGGTAATGTAAGTGTAAAATTTGATATAGTCTGGTTTTTTTAATTTTTGTAATGCAATACTATGTTTATTTTGTACTTATATAATAAACCAACTTTTCATACACTGAGTTTTTATTTAACAGTTTTTGTTTCTATTTAGGCACAAAGATACGCACACAGTATTAAACCAAAGGTTAAAAATATTGTAAAGCTTTAAATTGCCATAATAACATGCTAAGATTTAAAGGTAATAATAGAATAACAGTTGAAAGGAATCTATAATATAATAATTGATGTAAGAAATTATTAGTGTTTTAGGCAAAAATATGTTAGAATTAAAAAGATCTTTGAAATAGAATGTATAAAATATTGCTAAAAATGTCCACTCCATAAAGGATAAAATAAATTTGAGTATGGAAAATTGAAATAAATAATAAATACACTCGCAGTCACACCTACACTACGATGATTTTCATTTATGACTGTTTTGCTTAACCTGGAAGTGGAATGGAATCTAGTTGCTAAATAAGAAATAAGTGTCTAATTGCACAAATTCATATAAATACAGTCTGCCTACCTTTGGGAGAATGGTTGTTCAGTACTGGAGTTGGTTATAAGAAAAAATTGGTTAGGAGTTCTTTATATAATTCTGGGTTCTGCACAGTGAACCTTATTGTGTAGACACTTCTCTAGAAAAATCAGTACACTGTTTTTAGACATTACAGCTTAAATATTTCTAGTATTACATAATGTTCTATTTTAAATTTTGCTTTTGAATAAATAATTTACAGCTATCCTATTTTCATAAACTATGTTAATTTACCTTGTCCTGTATTGTTGTGCATCTTAGAACAAATTTTAAGAATATCTACTTTTCCCTTCATAAATGCTTTTGAAATAGCATTTGTGGAGGAATTTTCCTTTCACTACATTTTTCACTGAAAATCTTGTTTCAAAATGATTTGTCAGACAAATGATTTATTAACTGCTAGTTATATATTTGGAAATAACTATTTACTAAATATTTCCTCCATGCTTTCTGATATTTATATTTTTAATTGTATTGATATACCGTATTTTTCGCACTATAAGATGCACTTCTCCCCCACCCACCCCCAAAAGAAAGTGGGTGGGAATGTCTGTGCATCTTATAGAGCGAATATTGCAGCGGGGGTAAGAGGGGTTGGTGCGGCGGCAGCCAGGGAATGCTGGAGCCTTCACTGCCGAGCAGCTAATTGGCGGTTAGATAGGTCTCCCGGAATACTATCAATCAGCTGTTCTAGATGGCAGGGATCGCCGCATATTGCCTGTTCGCCACCACCGATTGGCACTGGTGAATGGGGGCGGTGATAGGTGACGACAGTCCCTGCTGCCTAGAACAGCTGATTGGCTGTATTCCAGGAGGACAATCCAACCGCCAATCAGCTGCTCAGCAGTGAAGGCTCCAGCGCTTCCTGGTGGAGACAGCAGAAATGGAGGCAGTCTGTTTGCTGTTTGCTGCAAGGACACTAGTCAGATGAATACCAGATGAATGCTGGAAGGCAGAGGCAGATTTTTTTCCCTTGCTTTCCTCCTCTAAAGCTAGTGTGCATCTTATAGTCCAAAGAGTCTTATAGTGAGAAAAATACTTTAATTAATGGCCATATAGATATTTTAAAGCATCAGTATATTATCAAGTTTTATTATAAAAAATGTAATACAAAAATGTTATTCTTAACCAAGTGCTCTATATATAAAGGAGTGTTCTTGCAGTGTTCTTCCAAATATTTATCACTAAGTTTTAGAAGATGGTCCTTGGACTGCCAGCCATTCACTTGAAAACACTTATTTTACTTTAATGTATTATTTCTACATTACATTCATTCTATGAGAACCAATCTGGTGTAGTGGTTAAGTTATTAGGCTAGCAACTAGGAATCTGTGAGTCCTAGTCCTGTCTTAGGCACTAAGTAGGCTGAGTGTCCTTGGACCAGTCGCTCTCTCTAGCCCTAGGAGGGAGGCAGTGGCAAATATTCCAAAATCATGGTCAGAAAAATGCACAGACTTGTCCAGGCTGTCATCAGGAGTCTAAGTAGCCTGAAGGCGCCCATCCACACACATGATCACTTCCTAAACGATCACATCTCCAAATCGCTTGCAATAAAATTATTCAAGCAATGAATAGGCATTCCTGATGGTAATTTGGGCTTTCAAGTGAGGATGTTAGGAATCAGGCATTTTGTTTTTATGTTTTAGAGAACACAGTTGTACATAGAACACGCAAATTCATCAGTTCCCATAACAAGCAAATATTTTATTTGGTTGATTTATTCTCAATTTATTGATATTCAACCCATTGCTGCATTCAGTGCAGAATACGTATATCCTCATCTGATTAAGAAGTTAATGAGAAGTATTATTGATATATAAATACAACTTGTCTCCTGTTCTATGACCTGGTAATCCAGACTGAGTTAATAGAAAAAAATGAAGCTGACTTCCAACTTCAATACTTTGAATTAGGAGATATATATAACAGAAATCTGCAATTTCCCATGAGAAAATTTTTTATAAAAATTGCAGACCTCGTGTATCCCTCCATGTTATTGAATTGTTTAGTGAGTTTGTTTTTGGTGACCACTTTAAGGCTTCCATTTGTGTTTTGTGAGATAGACATAAATATTTAAATAACTACAAAATAACCTACAAGATTGTTGCAAGGGTCAAGAAGTATATGATAATCCATTACTATTCTCTGAAACATACCCAGCAAACAGAAATTTATCACCCACCACCTAATTCATGATTGTAAATTTATTTCTTGTAAATTTATTTATTAGTTAATTCAGTCTTCCTCCAATTCTAACATTTATGTAACATAGATCTAAAAATATGTTCTACTTTTAAAGTAATACAGTAGTTTGCTATACAAATAAGGCTATGCTATTCTCATTCCATTGTACCTTAAGCTAATGCTATTCTTATGAACTATGACCTGTATCCATCATCATTTCCTTCTTTTCCATTTTTATCTCCTCCTCTCCCCACTCCCCCCCCCACCAATGTATCTTGTAATCTAAGGACTAGATATCATTGTCACAACTGATTCTGAGGCATGTGTAAAATCCTTCAGTGCACACATCCACTGACAAACAATTCTGTCTTCCTGCTCTGAAAGCTAAGCCCCAAGGATGCAGATGCACCAGCAAGCCTTTCACACAGGAAATAATTATTTTAGCACTCTTAGAAAGTGCTTCTGTTACTTGGACAGTCTGATCGTAATGAGTTTCCTGCTGACCTACAAGATGATTTAGTACTGATCTAAGTAACCTTTGCCAGTTCATAAGTATAATGAAGTAGGCTATCTATAGTTCTGTAAATCTGTAACTGCCCAGTTTTAAACTTGACTATGGAATATATCTATTCAACTGGTTGGTTGGTTGGCTTTATTCTATCAAGCAGGTTTGGTAGGAATCCTTTAAACTCATGGAAGAAATTGAAACCACAGAGCCATTTACAAGTTAGCTCTGTGTGCGTGTGTTAGTTACTATAATACTTGTTTGTACGATTTTCTAACGTCCATATCTCAGAGAACTTAGCTTGGCTGCACTATTTTAACATGCTTATTGTTGAGGTTAGTAAGGGAAGCCGTATTGATAAATTATAATTTGAATTGTGACTCTTGTCCTTAATTTATTAAAAAATCTTTCAGAGTCATCGCTGAATAGGTGTTTCCCAAAGTTATGTACAATAATCCAAGATTGTTTTCCTAATGTTAATAGTCCAATATGAGAAAAATGGAAGCAATCTTGCAGCTTTAGGAGAACTTTACTTTTTAAAAGAAATTTTATCAAAAGAAGAGAATATATGTAGTTTGGGATTGAACCACAGAGTTCTTGGTGCTCTCTGGTTTTTATTGTTTGCTTGCAGACATTTCATTACCCAATGAGATAACATCAATGTGCATATGAGGTTTTCTCCTTGTTTATATGCATAGCTTGCCCTGCCAGCTATATTAATAAACTATATTTACTTATTCTGAGATTTGTGTTAGTTTGTGGGCCTTACATCAAAGAAATCACACATTGTTATTATTGGACACTATACATAGACTTTTTTTCCAGAATAGTTTTAGTTGAATGTTACTGCATACATACCATATGCTTCATTTCTACTTTCAAGATAGTGGTTGTAGATGTTAACTGGAAAAATAATAAAGTAATTTCACGTAACTCAAAAAACTTCATAGGCAGTTATGTTGAGCAGACAAATTGCTCCATTGTTTTTGTCAAAAATTTACTTAGAAAAACTAAAAAAAAACACCATTCCTTATTTTGGGAGAAAGTTTTATCATTTAAAGATTTGTTTTAAATATGAAACAATTTTTTCCCCTTGAAAGTGAACAAGCTGGAAAGACTGGAATGTAGTTATACAACACTTTTAGAAGTAAATCCCATTAAAGACAGTAATACTTATTTTTAGTAAATATCATAAGATTGCCGGTTTATTTGCATTCATGTTGAATACTCACAGCTCTCCTTTTTGTGCATTGTCTAGATGAGGATGGTCTTAAAAATAATCTGATAATGCTGAAATGCTTCAATACTAGGTAGAGTGTAAGCATGGCCATTATTTCAGATTCTCTTTCATTGGTCAGAGTACAAAAAGCTATTTTAAATATTCCAACTATTGTTGTCAGGGGTAGGCAGCTTTCTCAGGATTAGAAGCCACAACCTACTTCTCCCACCAGTTGGAGGGATTTAGGATAAAAATACCCCCCCTTTTTTTTTAACCAAACAAACAAAAATAGTAACATGAAAGACTGAGTATTTTGGTTCAAAATCTCAGCAGTGAGGGGAAACAATGGCAAGTGGGTTTGGATTACTTGTCCTTGATTTTTTCTGGAGTATTTTAGGGAAAGTGAGTTTACAATTCAGCTAGTTTCCTTTAATTTTGACAAGGAAGAACACTGCACTTTAATCCATTTCCCCTCCTCTCCCTTCAACGTATTCCAAAGCTATTTAGTAATAATTTTAAAAATTGGTCAGGTTTATGACCAATAAGTTATGTGACATGTTTTGATTTGTTATGGCTAGTATCCCCTTTATCTCAGTTTGAGTACAGTTTATCACTTATTGCAACAGTCAAGTCCATTCTTGAACAGGCAGGAAACTACTATGGCAAGAAAAAAAAAGTTACAATGCTATTGGTGAGATTTTGAAGCTTGATTTGAGATTTTGAAGCCTAACTCACCTCAAAAGGTTGTTGCTGTGGGGAAAATAGAAGGAAGGAATACTAGATATGTTTGCCACTTTGAATTATTTATAAAATAAAGGTGGGATAAAATATTACTTTAATAATAAATTATTTTGGGTAACGGTATTGTGCCATCAGACCTGACGATTCCAGGGAACTGCGGAAGTGTGAAGTGGTTCCATTATTATTAAGAGCCCTTTGCCTATTGTTTCCTTTTTAACTGTGTTTTTATAGTTTTAATGCTTTTTAATAATATTATTTATTAATTATTGCTTTTTATCTTAGTTATGCACTGCCTACAGTTACTTGTTTTGTGAGATGGGTGGCTATGTAGATTTGAAAAATAAATAAAAATATAATATTTTTGCTAGAGCATCAGTCTGGTATGGATATTACAGAACTCCGCTTCTTTGTGAAGTTGGTTTACTGTAAGACATGCAATGTTTCTTGCATATACGATATAGTCTGAAAAATAAATGTTGAAGTGGGACTATTTTAGTGAGATCTTCTTAATCGTTTGCATTCACAGATTGGATTCAAATATTTATTTATTTCTTTACTTTCTCTTTAGAGCTAGTTTTGCTACTTTTAGTAGCTGTGCTTTCCACAAGAATATTTCTAATTTATGAAAGTGCCTGTATGTCTCCCTTCCTTCTTTCCTGCCTGCTCTTCTGCCTTCCTGCAGCATTTATATTTAGAATTGACTGCCAGATAAGGAATTTCTCACCTTGAAACTCTAGAACCTTTGACAATTTTAGACTCTGAATGTGTGCTATTTTTTTTCTTTAACCAGACTGTTCTACTGAAAGGTGAAAATAACATTTTATTCAACTGACATGGTCATATAAAAAAGAATTGTTAATTATGAAATGATCATGGAAAACATCTGCTTAATATAAAAAAAAGCAGATCCTGTAATATTTGCAAAGGTAAAAATAAATTTTACTTCAAATAAAGCAGTTCTTAGGTGCGTTAAAGAAGTAGCTGTTATTTGATGCCATCATTTTACTAAATTTAAATTGACTGTCAAATTTAAATTGACTGTCACCCTTAGCAAGCAAAAAATAAAGCTAACTTACAAAGAGGTGCAAAAGCTGTAATTGAGAACTTAGGTTCTTTCTTTTAGGTTTATTATTTCCTTCTTTGCATCTGTCTTTACGCAAAAGGAAAATATTAATCCAGCCCATTAAAAGCAGCACAGTGGGAGACAGAACAGGTATGCAGATCAAAGTAGGTAAGAAATTGGTTTAAAAACTTTACTATACACTTTAGATGAGTTCAAATTGCCAGATCAGTTCGTTTAAATCCTAGGTTACTGAAACAGCTGGCAGATGTGATCCCTGGGGAAATCCTTGAAAAGATAACCCAAAAGCATATTTGTGAGCACTTAGAAATAAACAAAGCAATCACTAGAAGCCGACATGGGTAAGACAGGACAATATGGGATAGACAGTACCACGACTAGACGGATTCACAGCTGGCTGACCAGCTACACTCAGCATGTAATTCTCAACTAGGTGTACATGGATGGAAGCATGTAGTGGGGTACCTCAAGATTCTGACTTAGGCCCAGTGTTCCTCAATATCTTAATAAACTTTCTAGATAAGGGAATAAAAGGGGAACTCGTCAAATTTGCAGATGATACCAAACCTGGGAGAATTGCCAACACTTTGGAAGGTAGACTTACGATTCAGAAGGATCTTGACAGACTTGAACACTGGGCCCTATCTAACAAGAGGCAGTACAGTGGAGAGTCATAGTCATAGAGAGGACTTGTACTCCAAAGCACCTGAAGGTAGACAAGAAGCAATACATGGAAGCTCATTAAAGAGAGATCCAATCTGGAACCAAGGAGAAATTTCCTGACAGTAAGAATAATTAATTGAACAGGTTACCTTCTAGAGCAGTGATGACAAACCTTTTCCGCCCAAAATGTACGCCAACCCCACAAAATGCAATGCATGAGTGGGGGCCCCGCATGGTCCCCGCCCCCGCACATATGCGACAGAAACCAAAGACCAGCTGGTTGGTGGGAGCACATGCGTGGGGAAACTGAACTGGAATGATGGTTTGCGTGCCCACAGAGAGGGCGCTGAGTGCCATAGGTTCGCTATTACTGTTCTAGTGTTAAATTTCCTGTGTAATAACAGAATTATCTTATGATAAACAAAATTTTATTGATATGCTTTGCAATGAATCATGGCATTGAAAACATGTACTTAAAAACAGGATGGTCAGAGCCCGTTTGTACTTAAGACTGTCATTACCATGTAAATATAAAGATAAAATATATCTCTTCCTGAAATGATAAAACTGTTTGATGTATTACTATGAAAAATACGGCCAAAGATTTGTCATTTCACTTGTACAAAAAAAATTTTTTTTTTGGGGGGGGGGAAATGTAACATTTCAAATAGATTTATAAATGTGTTATTATACAGATTGGTAACTTTTAAAGTTGAGGGTGTTTTCTCTTTGAACTATAGCAGTATTTAATATAATTAGGCATTTGATTATCAGTTGGGTCATCTTGTTTTATCTGCAAGATTTTTCTAGATTACGTCATTCCTTTCTCTGTAAATTTCGGCTTCAAAGATACTTCACCATACCTATCCTGTAAGTGTAAACACTTGCTCTCATGGAATGCCAATTATTTTATGCATAGCTTTGCATGTATTTATGTAAACACAGTTCACTGTATTTAACAAAGGTGGCCTTTGTTAATAGACAACAATGTATTTTGTTCTCTTTGAATGGTGAATTAGATGATAGCAATAATTTCCTGTTAGGGTTTCTTTTTTTAAAAAAGAGATCGTATCATTCAACTTACAGTAGCTAAATTTTATGTCTAATTTTCCTCTGAATACATCAAAAAAACAGTAGTGATAAAATGGCGCCTACAGGTTCCATCATCCATGAATACTGTTAAACTATTTATGAGGTACAGAAAGCTTGGACATGCCTAGTGAAGTTTTTAAACATTACTCTTTCTTTTTTTAAACAACAGATGTTCCATACATACCACTCAAGGCTGTGTTGTAATTTTCTGAACAGACTTTTCAGATTCGAAAATTGCTAAGGAATTCTATGAGAGCAAGACTCTTTGAGTAAATGTTCTTTAGAAGCATTCCTCACCATTGACAATGATTCCAGTGTTGTAGGTGAACAAACTGCGAACAACAGTTTTTGATCCCTGCTATAGAGCGGGAAACACATTGCCAAACTAGTTCCATGGATCTGTCGATGCCAGGACACATATCAGTTATAAAACAATGAAGGAGAAAAGAAAAATAATTTGAGTTGCTCAAGATCTTTGAAAAAATGAGACAAACAAAATAAAAGATTGAGATCAATCTAATGTTTGTCCAAAATCAGGAATAGAAAAGTAGTAGTTGAAATAATACCTGTTATTAAATGTGTTTGTTAGTAGGAGAAAATGGATACCCATTTTCATATGAAGTTGAAGATATTATCACAAATATGCTTTTTGTTTTCTTCTGAAAATCTAGTTGAGAATGAATCCATCTGTAGCAATGCACCAAAATGGGATGAACAATGAAGACTTCCAGCATCCTCCCATGTTACCTTCTCCAGCAATGTTAAAAAGAAATTTGAAAGGGGAACTGATGCACACTGTGGCTGAACCAGTAACCATGGATGAGTCTGGGGGCATTTCACCAGTACTGACTACTGCCTTGGAACACATTGTGGAGCAATTAGATGTTCTGACAATTGTGAGTATGGCTGCACCTCTGTATTAGAGTTCTGTTTTGAAACTCTTATTAAATTGTTTATATTTTACATTTAACAAATGAAGTTGGCCCATGTGGGAAGGGCCCTCAAACATGGTTTTTATCCATTTCATAGACTTGAAACACTTCATTCAACATTTTTACTTTGTTTTACAAGTTGTACCCTATCTTTCAACATTTTCAAGAATGGTGTATATCAAATCTGTAGATGAATTCATCACCTTCAATTTCTTAGCCCTCTCTTTACAGTAAATAATAAAACAAATGCTTCCAAATTGAGCAGCTTCACAAGAAAGGTGACTTTTTACAGTTTTTAAAGTTGTCTTGTGTGATCCTCATTGTCATATATAAAGGCATAAATGACCTTTTTCCAAATTAGAATAGAATGTAAATACCATTCACGTACAATTTAAGTGAGTGTTTCTCATCTAGTGGTATATGTGCTACTGGTGATATGCTGGCATACTTGTCACCTATATCAGAATGAAAGAAAAGAGATTTAAGCTACTGGAAAAGGATTGCTGCTATTAGAGAAGGAAAATGTCCTAATATGCTTTTCCTTAACCTAGAATAAAATCAGTTTATCTACAGAATCAGAAAGATAACTAAATTTGAACTATGGTAGAATGCATGAAAAAAGGAGAACAGGCTGTCACATTAATAATGTTCATTCTGTGACAGAGAGCACCTTCTTACCAGAAAAAGGCAGAAAGTTCATATTGGGAGGAACTAGGAAAGGCAACTTTTCCATCCTACAGTCACTATGCCATTGCATGTCAGAGGGCCCGTGGAACTTTGGGACAGCCAGTAAACCAGTAATTGTGTTCCCCTTGCTTCTGTCAGTTACTGTATGTTGGGCAACATTATTGAGAAATAATCTACATTGTTTGGAAGCTAGGCCAAGATGTGATTCCCACCAAAAGTGCCCAGCTCTTCCTTCCTGGAGGTTAAGACTCAAGGTTGCCTTTGCCTCATTCATAAATGAGAAAGCACTACAGAGACTATCTTATTTCTAACCTAAGTAACCTTAACTGAGTTGCTGGTAATGGATGAGACCAGAATGGGACCAAGAATGTTAGGTATCTCAGCTAATTGTATCCCTGAGCTGCGATTCTGACTGGAGTGCAAACTTGTTCCTCGAGCAATTTAAGGCAACCTGCTGAGCAATAAGGCAGTAGTCTGTCTTTCAATTACAGCTCAACCTGGGCTTGCAACATATCCAACCATCCATTTAAACAAATGCATGATTGAGTATAGCAAATGGAGATTGGTAGAGTAGGTGAATGACATAGTCAGGTGTCCTATTATGTGAAGGAGTCTTTTTGAATGTGATCGTGTTATCCTTTCTTATATTGTGATGTAATTTTTATTTATTTATTATTTTATTATTTTATTTATTATTCAAATTTCTATACCGCCCTATCTCCCAAAGGACTCAGGGCGGTTTACAGCCTTATAAAACATAAAGTATAAAATAAATACATGTTAAAACAACATTTAAAAAACTTATTCCATTAGGCCAAATTTAAAACTATAGTTAGAAAATACAAAACCCCATTTAAAATTAATTTTAAAATTAAACCCTAGGCCAGCCCTGCACAAATAAATAAATGTGTCTTAAGCTCGCGGCGGAAGGTTCGAAGGTCAGGAAGTTGATGTAATCCTGGGGGGAGCTCGTTCCAGAGGGTGGGGGCCCTCACAGAGAAGGCCTTCCCCTGGGTGTCGCCAGTCGGCACTGCCTGGCGGACGGCACCCTAAGGAGTCCCTCCCTGTGAGAGCGTACGGGTCGGTGGGAGGTAGTCGGTGGCAGCAGGCGGTCCCGTAAATAACCCGGCCCTATGCCATGGAGCGCTTTAAAGATGGTAACCAAAACCTTGAAGCGCACCCGAAAGGCCACAGGTAGCCAGTGCAGTCTGCGCAGGAGAGGTGTCATGTGGGAGCCACGAGGGGCTCCCTCTATTACCTGCGCAGCTGCGTTCTGAACCAACTGAAGCCTCCAGATGCTCTTCAAGGGGAGCCCCATGTAGAGAGCATTGCAGTAATCCAAGCAAGATGTGACGAGCGCATGAGTGACCGTGCATAGGGCACCCCGGTCTAGAAAGGGGCGCAACTGGCCGACCAGGCGAACCTGCTAAAAAGCTTTTGTCTGACTATTATTATTTTTTCTCCAAGGAGCCTATTTTGAGCATGTCTTAGAGCTCAGTCATTTATCTTAAAAAGCAGCTACATGTCAGGCCTGGAAATCATACTAGACTTTAGGGTTCCAGACGCTGCCACATTTTTCCCCTGAGGGGAAGAAGGGGGGTTGAGGGTATGGTAACATTCTTCAAGCGGTCAAGGTCGGATGGTGTTCACATCTGCAGGAGGAGTGGCGAGAAGATATTTGAATGAACTGGGAGAACGTGGGACCATGTGACCAGCAAAGGGGTTAGGGGGGTGGGACTCTTGGGGTTTGTATAACTGGGAAAAGAATCCAGAATTTCAGTTTTGGAATTTCACTCATCGTGTGCCAGTTTCCTCATGCTAGTAAAGAACTCTGAAAGACAATGGCTTCTGAGTTTTTTTTATGCAGAAGAGGTTTTTCTGGAACCTTGACACTACATTGACAATGGATGGTAGAGCAAAAATCTCCGCTAAGACAATATCATTACATCAACTGAAGATTTACACAATAGTTGTAAAAGTGTCAGGATTCCAAGAATAATTCATCATAAGAAAAGTTACTGTTTATGTTCAAGATATGTTTTCTCTACAGTATTGTATGAGAGAATTTACATATTGTTATCACTGCCCCTTTGGGGATTGGGACACTAATTCATATGAGAGAAAGAGAAGCATAACTATAAATATATTCTGTCCATGGCTCAGTGCCTCAGATAGAAAGGCTATATAGTTATCGCTCTATTTTTGATTCTCATTGTTGGAAGAAACTTACTATAAATGATAAATGTAACAAAAGAAAGTCTATAAACATATAAATAGTCTTCTTAGAAGAAAGTACTTTTTAATCTCTGTCATGATGCGACCCAGGTTCTTTGACAGACTTATTGGTGGAATGTAAGACAAAAATGAATTAAACTTTTCAATAATACCTTTCCTAGAAAACCATTTAAAGGGATTTGTATCCTAGCCAATGATTTAGATATGGATTTCATTGACACGTTGAAAAGTTATGCTGTTTATTTCAAAAAAGATATAAAGCTTCATATGGATATTTTAAAGAATTATATTCATATGTTTGATCCATAGAGCACCCTGCCTTAAGTGGGTATCTTTTCCAAGTGCATATAGAGAAGGTGAATTACCCATTTCTCAAACTGGAGCCCATGAATCGTATTGCATGCTATTCTTGCAGTTACTAGGAGAATCTCAAAAATTCCTGGCTGGTGTATCTAATACTATATAGCACCAATTGTTTTTATATGGTTCTCAAGGTGGAGAGAATTAGCTTTTCAAAAATTTCACTTTCAGAACTGTCTAAGATAAAAGAAGATCGTTCACTTGCATTTCGGTAATTATAATTTATAATTTATATTTGACTATATATGCCACATATCGTCCTGCAGCTGCTATATAGAGATTCTGCCATACCAGTATACAGTTGACATGCCAGATTTTATTGTTCCACTCTAGCATTTTTTTAATTATAAGAATATGAGGCATTACATTTCTGTACTGCAGGTATCCAAATTTATGACTTGATAATAAAGAGTCTTTAGGGAAGTTATATTTCAGATTTCCTAATCTATTTAGAAAAGTTAAGATTATTTGATCAATTGCTGCAGTTCTGACTACTTGAATGGATTAAAAACAAATAACATAATATACATTTAGCAAGCATCTAATAGTGTCATTATTTTCTCCTCCTAACAGACAGTTTCAATCTTGGAACAGCGCCTGACTTTAACTGAAGATAAATTGAAAGAGTGCTTACAGAACCAAGGGAAACTATTACATTCGGTCAGACTGAGAGAAGAAACAACATAAATGCTGGTGAATACTCATTAATCTATTCTCAGGGAAGTGAAGTAAAAAGTGGTAGTACTTAATGACACAAATAAAAAGTGCCTTTAAGATTTTGCTTGTAAGACTTTTTTAACAGATCATTGCTAAAATATTGAATATATTTTATTAAATATTTATATATATATATATTGTTTTTTTCTGAGTATCCAGTATCCTCTGTGTTCCGATAGTTAATTATTCTTGACCTAATCAGCATAGCCCAAAACTCTGCATATAATTCTGCATCTGTACAGAAGCTATATCTTGCCTAATTGATGACATTTCCTATTTATAGAAAGGGTGACATTTCTTAACTCATGAAAAAGATGAGGTTGCCATATTCAGGATAGGAACAAGAATAATGCAACTTGTTGGACTTTAAAAAGTTTCAAGAACTAGGAAGAAAAAGAATTTCCTATAAAGCTTTTGTAAAACTAAGGATGCCCAGACTAGAATAAAAGATTGGGGAAAAGGTGGAATAAACAGGAGAGGATCAAGAAATTCATTGATCCAGGGCAGGGGTATCAAACTCAAGGTCCACGGGCTGGATCCGGCCCACGGGTGCTTAGATCTGGCCACTGGACTGCCCTGGAAATAGCAAAGGACCATCCTGCGGTGCCTCTGCCAACAAAAACAGAGCTATGGAGGGCTGCGCACAGCCCTCTTAGGCCCCTTTTTTGACCACGATGGTCCCACAGCCTTCTGTCAATGAAAATGGAGTTAGGGGGGCCGTTCAGCCCCCGAGCCCTGTTTTCAGCCACGACAGCTTCCTGCACGGTCCCCTGCTCTGTTTTTGCTGGCAGAGGGCTAGCAACAAAACAAAAGGAGTAATGTTTCCCTTTCTTCATTTGAACATGTAAGAAGGGACAGGAAAGGAGAAAGGGCAAGAGAAAGAGAAAGAGAAAGAAACAAGAAAAAGAAAGATGAAAAGAGAGCAAGGAAGGAAAAATAAGGAAAGAGGGAACAAAGAAGAAAAGAAGGAAGAGGGAAGGAAGAAGGGAAGGAAGGAAGGAGGAAGATTATAATGAGAGTGGTCTGAGGGAATACATTAAATACAGAATAAAACCACAGTTAAAAAACTTATTAAATAAGGCCGAATATTTAAAATAGAAAAACAAATAATAAAACCCCATTAAAAACCAAATTCAAAATTTAAAAAATTCTAGTCCAATCCTGCACAAATAAATAGATGTGTCTTAAGCTCGCGGCGGAAGGTCCGAAGGTCAGGAAGTTGACGAAGTCCTGGGGGAAGCTCGTTCCAGAGGGTGGGAGCCCCCACAGAAAAGGCCCTTCCCCTGGGTGTCGCCAGTCGGCACTGCCTAGCCGACGGCACCCTGAGGAGTCCCTCTCTGTGAGAGCGCACGGGTCGGTGGGAGGCATTCTGTGGCAGCAGACGGTCCCGTAAGTAAAAATGGGGGGTGGGGGTTCGTTTGAGAGAGAGAGAGAGGGAGAAAGAAAGAAAAAGAAAGAGAGAGAGAGAGAGGGCGAGGGAGGGAAGGAGGGAAAAGGAGAGGAAGGAGGAACTACAAACCTGGCACTAGATGCAGCTTCAGAGGATAACCCAGGGTTCGAAGGGACCTGGAGGTCATCTAGTCCAACCCTGCTCCAGCAGGACATTGTTAGTGAGTTTCTGTCTTTTGATCCCCCAGTCATATGGTTACATAGCCACGCCCACCCATTCACATGATCCCACCAAGACACGCCCACAGAACCGGTAGGAAAGAAATTTAGATGGAGACTGACACATTGCTAAAATGTATTCACATTTTCAAGGAAAACAATGCAAAATGAAACTGGATAGATGGGAAGTCTACAGTAGCCAAAAATCCAAAGGAATCTTAACAGCAGGTTTTCCAGTGGGAATAGATGCTTTATGGATGCATGGGTAGGTAGGAACAACTTTCTATGAGCAATCACAAAGCATATTTTCCAGGATGCAAATTTGTGATTTTCTTCTTGGTTTGCTCTCCAGCCCTTGGGGCATCCTCACAAATTTGCCCCATAGCCATTATAGAAATCATTTTTATGTAGCTCCTCTCCCCAATGGCTGTTTTGGGAAACAATAATATATAAAACAAACTTTTTAACAGAGTAACAGAGTTGGAAGGGACCTTGCAGGTCATCTAGTCCAACCCCCTGCTCAAGCAGGAGACGCTACATCTGCCTCTACCTAGAATTGAACTCACAGCCTTCTGATTGTGAGGCAAGAGCGCCACCTCTTATAGCAATTATTATTATTATTTATTATTTATTATTTATTTGATTTTTATACTGCCCTTCTCCCGAAGGACTCAGGGCGGTGTACAGGCAAAAGTAAAAAAACAGGCAATACAATGTACAATTTAAAATGCAGATTAAAAAACTTATTTTATAATTGGCCTAAAAAGGTTTAAAATATATAATAAACTAAAACCCCATTTAAAATTATTAATAGAAAATTTAAAATCAATAAAATTTAAGCCAGCCCCGCGCGAATGAAAAGATGTGTCTTCAGTTCGCGACGGAAGGTCTAAAGGTCAGGTATTTGGCGTAAACCCGGGGGAAGCTCGTTCCAGAGTGTGGGAGCCCCCACAGAGAAGGACCTTCCCCTGGGGGCCGCCAGCCGACATTGCTTGGCGGACGGCACCCTGAGAAGTCCCTCTCTGTGAGAGCGCACGGTCGGTGGGAGGCATTCTGTGGCAGACGGTCCCGTAAGTAAAAATGGGGGTGGGGTTCGTTTGAGAGAGAGGGAGAAAGAAAGAAAAAGAAAGAGAGAGAGAGAGAGGGCGAGGGAGGGAAGGAGGGAAAAGGAGAGGAAGGAGGAACTACAAACCTGGCACTAGATGCAGCTTCAGAGGATAACCCAGGGTTCGAGGGGACCTGGAGGTCATCTAGTCCAACCCCTGCTCCAGCAGGACATTGTTAGTGAGTTTCTGTCTTTTGATCCCCCAGTCATATGGTTACATAGCCACGCCCACCCATTCACATGATCCCACCAAGACACGCCCACAGAACCGGTAGGAAAGAAATTTAGATGGAGACTGACACATTGCTAAAATGTATTCACATTTTCAAGGAAAACAATGCAAAATGAAACTGGATAGATGGAAGTCTACAGTAGCCAAAATCCAAAGGAATCTTAACAGCAGGTTTTCCAGTGGGAATAGATGCTTTATGGATGCATGGGTAGGTAGGAACAACTTTCTATGAGCAATCACAAAGCATATTTTCCAGGATGCAAATTTGTGATTTTCTTCTTGGTTTGCTCTCCAGCCCTTGGGGCATCCTCACAAATTTGCCCCATAGCCATTATAGAAATCATTTTTATGTAGCTCCTCTCCCCAATGGCTGTTTTGGGAAACAATAATATATAAAACAAACTTTTTAACAGAGTAACAGAGTTGGAAGGGACCTTGCAGGTCATCTAGTCCAACCCCCTGCTCAAGCAGGAGACGCTACATCTGCCTCTACCTAGAATTGAACTCACAGCCTTCTGATTGTGAGGCAAGAGCGCCACCTCTTATAGCAATTATTATTATTATTATTATTATTTATTTGATTTTTATACCGCCCTTCTCCCGAAGGACTCAGGGCGGTGTACAGGCAAAAGTAAAAAACAGGCAATACAATGTACAATTTAAAATGCAGATTAAAAAACTTATTTTATAATTGGCCTAAAAAGTTTAAAATATATAATAAACTAAAACCCCATTTAAAATTATTAATAGAAAATTTAAAATCAATAAAATTTAAGCCAGCCCCGCGCGAATGAAAAGATGTGTCTTCAGTTCGCGACGGAAGGTCTAAAGGTCAGGTATTTGGCGTAAACCCGGGAAGCCTGCTCCAGAGTGTGGAACGCCCCACAGAGAAGGACCTCCCCCTGGGGGCCGCCAGCCGACATTGCTTGGCGGACGGCACCCTGAGAAGTCCCTCTCTGTGAGAGCGTACGGGTCGGTGGGAGGCATGCGGTAACAGCAGGCGGTCCCGTAAGTACCCAGGCCCTAAGCCATGGAGCGCTTTAAAGGTCGTAACCAAAACCTTAAAGTGCACTCGAAAGGCCACAGGTAGCCAGTGCAGTCTGCACAGGAGCGGTGTTACGTGGGAGCTATGCGTAGCTCCTCTATCACCCACGCAGCTGCATTCTGACTAACTGAAGCCTCCGAGTGCACCTCAAGGAGCCCCATGTAGAGAGCATTACAATAATCCAAGCGAGAGGTAACGAGCGATGAGTGACTGTGCACAAGGCATCCCGATCAAGGAAGGCGAACTGCCGAACCAGGCAAACCTGGGGAAGGCCCTCCTGGAGACGGCCGTCAAATGATCTTCAAACGACAGCCGCTCATCCAGGAGGACACCTAAGTTGCGCACCCTATCCTTTGGGGCCAGTAACTGCCTCAACAGTCAGCTGCGGCTGCAGCTGACTGAATCGGGATGCCGGCATCCACAGCCACTCCGTCTTGGAGGGATTAAGCTTGAGCCTGTTTCTCCCCATCCAGACCCGTACGGCTTCCAAACACCGGGACAGCACTTCAACAACTTCATTGGGGTGGCCCGGGGTGGAAAAGTACAGCTGGGTGTCATCAGCGTACAGCTGGTATCTCACCCCGAAGCCACTGATGATCTCACCCAATGGCTTCATATAGATGTTGAACAGAAGGGGCGAGAGAATCGACCCCTGCGGCACCCCACAAGTGAGGCACCTCGCGGTCGACCTCTGCCCCCCTGTCAACACCGTCTGCGACCGGTCAGAGAGATAGGAGGAGCACCACCGATACACGGTGCCTCCCACTCCCAATCCCCCCAACCGGCGCAGCAGGATACCATGGTCGATGGTATCAAAAGCCGCTGAGAGGTCTAATAGGACCAGGGCAGAGGAGTAACCCCTGTCCCTGGCCCTCCAGAGATCATTCACCAATGCGACCAAAGCTGTCTCCGTGCTGTATCCGGGTCGGAAGCCGGACGGGAACGGGTCTAGATAAATGGCTTCATCCAGGTATTGGGGTAGCTGTCGCGCCACAGCACTCTCTACAACCTTCGCAACGAAGCGAAGGTTGGAGACTGGACGATAATTACCCAAAATAGCTGGGTCCAGGGAGGGCTTCTTGAGGAGGGGTCTCACCACCGCCTCTTTCAAGGCGGCTGGGAAAACCCCTTCCAACAGAGAAGCGTTGATAATCCTCTGGAGCCAGCCTCGTGTCACCTCCTGAGTGGCCAGTACCAGCCAGGAAGGACACGGGTCCAGTAAACATGTCGTGGCGTGAAGCCTCCCCAACAACCTGTCCACGTCCTCGGGAGCCACAGGGTCAAACTCATCCCAAACAGACTCAACAAGACGTGCCTCCTCTCCCTCGCTTGGATCATCCCAATTTCGGTCCAGACCGTCCCGGAGCTGAGCGATCTTATCGTATAGATAACCACTAAACTCCTCGGCTCGTCCCTCCCTGATGAAGGAGGGAGCGGGTCACCCGAAACAGGGCGGCCGGGCGGTTATCTGCCGATGCAATGAGGGTGGAGGCGTAAGAACGCCTCGCCTCCTTCATTGCCACTAGGTAGGTCCTAGAATAGGACCTAACTAGTGTCTGATCAGCTTCGGAACAACTGGACCTCCAGGTGCTCTCTAGGCGTCTTTTCCGGCATTTCATCTCCCTCAGCCCCTCAGAGAACCAAGGGGCCGGACGAGATCTGCGCCAGGTCAGAGGCCGCAAAGGCGCGACACGGTCCAAGGCCCCAGCCGTGGCCTGTTCCCAGGCCACGACTAGTTCCTCAGTCGTGCCGTGGGACAGATCCTCAGGAAATGGCCCAAGCTCCGTCAGGAACCTCTCGGGGTCCATCAGGCGCCTGGGACGGAACCAACGTATAGGTTCCGTCTCCCTGTGATGGTGAGAAAGAAAATCTCTTTTCTTTTTAATTTAGGAAGAGCAGAGTTTAGAAAGCCTAAAAAGATCTATGTAATTCATTCTCCTTTCTTACCACACGCTGTCATTTCTCATCAGAATCTTATTTTTCCTTTGTTTTAAAAATCTAAACATCTTCAAGTCTGCTGTCTGTTTCCACATACTACTTCACACCAACCTAATTTCCTTGGCTGCCATAGCAGTCAGGAAGGATCAGCAGCTACATGTCTTTTACTGCCTGATCCATTCAAACTGGCTATATAAATAATTTCAGAGATAAGAGAAACAAAATAACTGGATCATATTTCGTGCTTTTATTTCGCAAAGGAAAGTTAACTAGTTACAGTTGTTTCCAAATCCCTATGAAATCCCTTTCTTTTTAAAAAGATAGAACAGAGAAAACAGAAAAGCTCAGAAACTGCTTGATGCTTCTATTAATGCTACCGAATTTCTATTGAAGTTTTTCCAGCCTCTTGATGATAAGCTTTACTGTGTTTATTGTTTTACCTGTATTGAGTATCAAGATCGGTGGCAAGATGAATCATTAAACAACATAGTGAGCATGTTAGCGCAAGACAATTATTTCAGAGAGCATTTGCATCACAAAAAGTTCCAGAGTTCAAAAAAGTGCTAAAGCATTTGTAAGCTGGGGATTTTTAAATAAGTAAACTCCAACTGAGCTATATGCCACTGCCTGCTGCTTCATGTTCACTTTTGTTCCTCACATTGCTGTCAAAACATTAAAGCTGTCATCCTCTTTGAGGCAGCAAAAAGGGACTGCTGCAAGTAGTATATTTATGGCATTGAAAGCCTCTGCAGGGATTGTCTTGCAAAAGGGTGGGGTTCATTTTTCAATATATCTATATCTGTATATTATTATTCAGAGCATCCTCAGACTTACTTAAGAGACAGAATGGGAAAATGAAGGGAAAAGGCAAATATAAATTGTCTCCTAATTTATGTCCAGTTTCTGTTCAATGCTTTGTTTTTGAACTGCTTAAAATTCTCCTTTTTTTAATATTAGGAACTTTTTAAAAATATAACCAGGAAATTATAAAATGTGTCTCTAAGGTGATCTGTTCTTAATATTTCATTTAAATGTTGAACATCGTTTACAAATCCCATATAGGATGAGTGCTTTCAATTTACTTTGGACCATTCTGCTAGTCTTCATGTGGATCATAAAAATTAGTGGAGGACAATGATTTCTTTGCAACTGATTCACCTTGCTGGACATGTCTTTTTGGATATTTTCTATTTTCATATTTATGCATTTGGAATATAAACATAAAACTATGCAAAGGTTTCATTTTTGGTTTTTTGAAGCCTTGTATGTGGTTAGGAATAAGTAGTCTTCAAAAACATAACATTATTCCTAAAGTCCAGCTGACTGCTAATAAAAGGTGTGCAGTACATTCCTGTCTGTCTTCAATTTCTATCTAAGGCCATGTGGCTGAATTCATGATTGGTAGAACAAACAAACGCCTATTCCTCCCTCCCTCTTTCATTTTAAAGATCGCACTGATGCGTTTGATTACACTTCACTGAAAGTTAGTTGTAGTACATGAGTGTACATCTTATCACATTTGTACTTGGAATGGAAGGTAGTTATAAACTTTTCCCCCTCAGATTAGCAAAATCACCACCATCCAAAGTTGCACCAATATTACAGACTAAGCTATTATTGGCTACATTGAGCTGTAGCCAACAATAGCTTAATCTGTAATATCAACATCTGGTTGCAATATTATCCTCTCAGTGAACTGCAAATTTTGCATAATGTTGTCAAAATCATTTGCTCACTAGAGTGCAAAACAAGAAAAAAGGCTTGTTCCATTCTTTAATAAAACACTTTATAATGTGACTGATGCAAAGCAAGAAAAATAGCTTTTTCTCTTATTTAATAGTGGATTTTGTAAACTGGCTATTGAGCTCTAAATGTTGTCACTTCTTCCTGTAATATAATATGGGATTTATTCATATTTTTTTCATGTTAAACCTCCATCTTCAAAGTCCAAGTACAATCTACAGAAGGTCAGTTATATACATTTTTGAGTTAAGGACCATGTATGCTATTTGAGTAATATGCATAACATTAGGAAAAAACAATGTTCAATATAGTTTTAATATGTATAAATTGTCATATATTTAATAGAGTCACTCTTGTACATATATCCATTTTATTTTGGGTGATAACATCTGGAGGGTAATATGTAAGGTTTTAAGCGGCTATCTTTTCTAGCTGTAGACTATAACATGATACAGTTTAGCAGAACCACCGTCTCTCCCAATAACCTGTATGAAAATGTTATTCTGTGATAAATATAAAATTGGCAATCTTTAACGAGCAGAGCAAATTTCTGAACTTTTTGTGATTCTGCCAGCTAGCAGGTACCTATTAAGTCACAATATTTAGCAATACTGTATTGAGAATTACAAGAAAGTAATATCTTTGTACTAAATCCATTTCCTAACCTGGTACTCCCATATGCCCTCAATTATTGTGATATAGGTCAAAAATAATGAATATCTTCGTCCATGAAAAGATTTTAAAAGATAAATTTACAACAATTCCCCCTCTCCAAATTTATGTCTCTTGATTCAAGTTTACCAGCAGTAGTTTTTTAATTACCAGTTATGATTAGCTTACCTTCCTAATCATTAGCTTGTCTCTGTGAAGAGGAAAAGTCAATTATTTGTTACAAGATTCTCTCATATCAATAAAGATATGTTCATTATTTTGAATAAACATATGGCAGCAATTTCCTACTACCAGCAATTTTCTTAAGTAGGGGCATCAAAGTAAGTCTGGTTGGGCAAATTAACCATTGAGTGGTGCTTGTGCTTTTAATTGAATATCATATTTCAGTGTTTTCTTTTTAATAAATTTATAGACACTTCCAAAATTCTGTTTTCACTTTGTCCTTATGGGGTATAGAGGGAGATTAGTGAGAAAAATATGAATTCTAGAATCATGCAGCATAACAAAAGTGATTAAAGTGAAAGAGGGTCTGAATACTTACAAAATGTATTGTAGTGCTCTCTCGTATCTACTCTACAAAGTCTTCAGTTCTTTCAAAGTATAAACATTTTTCCATGGGAAAGTATCCTTTCAGTTAACTTCAAAGTTAATCAAGTCTGAGTTCTTAATCTATTTAAAACTTTCTAAAGTCTAAGGGGTGTCAAACTGGCAACCCACAGACCAGATGCATCATGTGCAGGCCACGCACACCTGAGCTCCATGAATGGGAAAAATGCCATGAAACGTCATGTCACAACAACATGACCCGGCGAATTTGACATCCATGGTCTAAACTAGGAGTGTCATGCTCAAGGCCCACGGGCTGGATGTGGCCCACGGCCCACCCTGGAAACAGCAAAGGACCGGCACGCGGTGCCTCTGCCAGTGAAAAGATAGCTCGCCCTCCTGTGCTCTGTTTTCGGCTGTGACGGTCTCCTGCAGCCCTCTGCCAGCAAAAATGGAGCTCTGGGAGGCCTCCCTCAGCTCCGTTTTCACTGGCAGAGGGCTGCAGGAGACCGTCGCAGCTGAAAACAGAGCCTGGGACGGGTGTCATGGCCGAAAATAGAGCCTCAATGAGTGACATTGAGCTGGCCATGCCCACCCTTGCCACGCTCCCTTCTCCCCCCCAGCCCTCTGAGGTCAAACACAACCCTGATGTGGCCCTCGATGAAATTGAGTTTGACACCCCTGGTCTAAACTAATCCTTTTGCTGTATGTTCAAAAAATGATACAAGTCTTTAAACTTTCAGTTCTACTTTTATTAAAAGTTTGAGGAACACTCACCCAGTGATTTCAATAAAATTTGACAGTCTGAAGTTTCCCAATCTTTAAGAAACAGCCAAAAAAAATCCAAAGTGTTAAAAAGTTGAGCCTTAATGATTATATAGACAACAAATATAGGCAACATTAGTGGCTATAATAATGATGGAATCCTGCAACTCCCGGTCAGTTGCAAGACAGTGCAAAAATGCAATTCCTGCCACATGCTCACAAAAAAATAGCTGTCCAGAATACATATGGGTAGTCTTAAAATCTATCCTTTTTTCCAGAGAACTTTCAGTAGCCTGAATTCCACATTCAAGTGCTGTTTAAGCAACATTTTTTCTCTATATTCTAGAGCAGGGGTATCAAACTCACAGGGTCACAGTGGTGTCACGTGACGTATTGGCACTTTTTTCCCCTTCGCTAAACCTTGCCTGGGTATGATCAGTGCGTGACACATCCAGCCTAGGAGTTTGACAGCCCTGTTCTACAGGGATGTCAGTTTGCCACAGTTGCTCATCAGAAACTCTGATGCTTTTACGTTGTTCTTAAAAGGGTGCCAATTAGGAGAATTTATTTTAATTAGCAACAATCTTCTAGAATATATAAGCAAGATTCTTTTTGTCATTTAATTCTTAAAGCCTTTTATTTGCTTAAAATTTCATAGTCTGATCTACCGAAGTAGCATTATTAATTTTTTCTTTTCCTTATTGTACACAGGGACACTTATAAAGAATATTGACATATTAACTAATCCTTCAATCATCATAGACAGGCAAGAGCTTTAAACATAAAGAACCATGTATAATTTTTCTATAAATATTTCACCAACTCTAAATTAACTCAATCTAAAAGTTTCTAGCATAATTATAATTTTGTTTTGAGTCTGTTCCTAGACAAATCATAAAAGTAATTTGTTGCTGGCATTAAAGCCCTCCAAAAACAATTACTTTAATTATTTAAAAGCTCATGGGTTTAATTATTTCATCTCATGAGCTGCTATTTATAGGGCTTCATTTTGTAACAATAATTATAATACTGCTACATGTAAAGGAATGGGCAATGCCTTTTCAAAATGTATGTCTGGTGGAATAGAGTATGGTTTTTCTTTTGTGCTATTTTGTCTCATGAGAACTTAGGTATATTTAATTTAGATGACTCAATCAATCATCAATTAGATGATTTAGATGAATCAATCAATCAAAACTCATACAATATATTGATTAATAATAAAATACTACGTGTGTTATAAATTCTAGTGATTTTTCAGGTCTTGCCTGAAAATAAATGAATATACCAGGAATAGATAATATTTTTTTCTTTTAGATGATATATGTCATATTATGCTGGCAGTAAAGCAGCTGATTTTTAGTTATATAGGGTTTTTTTTTCAAATTTTGTGTTTTTTTAAAAAGTAACAACTGGTTTCTTAAGTTCTAATAATATTCAATGAGCCTATTTTGCATCTTAAAAGAGCCCCATTCAAAAGATCCAAAAGAACTACCTCCTGCAAACTGGCTTCATCACCAAATATTCAAAGCCTAAAGTACAAATAAATTAAAAGTTGTGTTTTTCTAATAAATTACATTTAGGTTACCCTCCTTAAATCTTTTGAAAACAGAAAGCCATGATAAAGAACCATAACTTAACCATCTGTATTAATAATAGACACAATCTTCCAAATTCCACTTTGCACACACACAAATTGCTGCCAAGAGATTTTCAAGACAATTAAAAATCGTTGCAGAAGAAGATTAGGGAATTGCTCTTTGGACAAAGCTTACTGTTTAAAAGCATTAGAATGGAATATTTTGTAAGGTATTATTGGGTACATGGGTGTCTGTAACCCTGAGCTGTGCACTTGTCTAAATTTTTTAGAAGTCAAGGATGTAATGCTCCTATGATGCTCAAATCAAGTACTTTGACCTTTAAAAAGTGAACAGTTAATAGGTTACTAAGGCTTAACTTTTGTTTCTACTTTCAAAATGTGTCAGAGTTTGAATATTAATGACATTGTTTCTTGTGGTCTAATTAGGTAAATAAAAATCTTCAGAATCCTGCAAGAGCAATCAAGCTATTAGGAAAAGGAAATGAGCAGCCTGGTTACACAGAACATATTGTACCTTTCAAATATTAACCATTGTTAATTGTCTGTTGCCCCAGACAGAATGACTACAAGCCACCACATGAGAAATGAACTTGGCCCACAAAGAAACAACCGTTTCAACAAGTCCTTCGTATATGGAAAAAAATGTTTTCTTGCTGAAAAAGAAGCTTCTCATTAACATTTTCTTGTACAGTAGCAAAGGGGCATTGAGAAGAATCTTATTAAGAGGACACACGTTCTCCTCCCCTTCAATTTCTCCCCAAAGAATTCTTTATGGCATGTCTATTCTGTTACTTTTCTATAGTGTAAATGCCATTGTCCTTAAATATGTACACACCTACCCAAACCAAGTATTGCTAGAACAAGTAAGAGAAATGTGTTTCCTTATCAAAATAGCAAATAGATACCCTTTGAGATTTCAGAATCCTAAGCACTGACTTATACTGAGCAACACAATTTAGTTCAACATTTGGAGAGTCAGTCATGCACACATAAATGTACAGTAATGGAGGAAAACATATTAGAACTAATATGCCTGATGATTAAATAAGAATATCTGTTTAGAAAGTGGTGCTGGTATTATGTAGTCCAAAGTGAAAGTATCTGAATCAGTGCTTCATAGAAAATTACTTTTAAAAAATTCAAATGAAAGAACTAAAATCTTGGGATACCTCTAAAAATGTTACAGGTTTTAAAGCAAGCTACATTTTAAAGAAATTACAGCCATAAATATGTAACTGGTAATTCTATTTATGGTTTAAGTGAATAATATCAAATGTACAAGAATAGACATTGGGCTAACATTTAATATTTTGGGGACTGTGCACAGCTATCCCATTTTGAGAAAGATATTGTAAGGCTAGAAAAGTATAAGAAGCAAACAACCAGAATCATAACAGAGCCATCTCTTAAAAGCATTAAGGTGAAAAGGGTAGGATTATTGTAATGAATTCTTTATGTATTTCAGTCTATCTACTTTAATCTTTTTGGGGGCTCTTTTTTAGTAAACTCGTTCAAGGTAATGGTTCTCCTATTTAGTAGCCTAGATAATTGATAACTAAATCACTCTGTGGACTCTAGAGAAAATTAATTTTCACTATAGTGTTTTTAGCACAAAGAAAAGAGCAGTTGTAATATTAATTTAACCCATTAAAAAACATTTTTCTTATTATGGATAGTTTATCTTCCCTTGAGTCAATGTGACTGTTCTGATCTGGATGTTCTCTAAATTTCTTTAGATAAATGTCAAATAACTACTTGCTATTTGCAGAAAAAGTCACTATAACACTGTATAATATTCAAACAGTGTGACAACTAGAATAAATTTACCAGAATTTTCCCCTTTTAAATAACTGTGATTCTTCCTCTGCTGTAGAAGAAAAAGAAAATCTCTCACTCCACTGCTTAAAAAAGCTAAGTAGTTAAGTTTTATAGTCTATAACCGTGATGGCGAACCTATGGCATGTGTGCCAGGGGTGGCATGCAGCGCCCTCTCTGAGGGCACACAAGCTATTGCCCCAGTTCAGCTCCGCTGCACATGTGCGCACACCTCCCACCCGTCAGCTGGTCTTCAGGTCTCTGTTGTACATGTGTGTGGGACGGGTGCATGTGTGGGGGCCGTACATGCATTGCATTTTGGAGATTCAGGCATGTGTGCGCATTAGGCACTCAGTCTGAAAAGTCTATAAGTTAATTGTGGGAGGCCACAGACAACTAAGGAAAAGATATAAGAGAGGATATCCATATGCATCTCTTGGCTAGCTTGCAATGACATCAATGCAAGAATACAACCCATTCCTCATGCGAAGCTCTCTGAAATTATCTTCATTTTTTGAATAATGACTGGGAGAGGAAGTTGCAGGGTTTTTTTCCTGCCTAACAATAGGGCATGTGTTGTACTGAAAACCATCCCCATTGCTACCTACCAGAAATCTCACTTAATGGAGTGCATGATGCTTCTAACACAAGAAAGTGGTATTGAAAAATATTTTGTCTGTATATATTTAAAGTAGTTAGTTGGAATGAAAATACATTTAGATCTTAAAGACAAATCAACAACAAGATGGAAAAATTACAACCGTTAACTGACCGCTAGACCTTTTTGCTCTGATCGTTATGGTCTCATTAAGAACACTCTAAAATATTTTTCCTTGCTGTTTCTCTAAACTATTCTGCAAATTATGAATATATAATCTGTGCTGCAAATTTCAAGATTGTTAATTCAAGGTTCTCAGATAAAAGCATTTTTAAACGGTTTTGTTGAAATTGGAAGATATTATGAACATATATATATATTGCATTTTATGTTAATACACATTTAGCAATTTTTCACATACACATCAAAATAGTTTTAGATTTAAAAAAAAAAATCCTCTGCTTTGGTGTGCATCAAGTTATTGACTCCTTAATAAATCCCACTGCAATATCAGACCATACTCTTATAACATTGTAAACATCATAAGTCAGCCAATTCTAGTTGGTGTCTAAATATTCCTCTTCTAAGAGATTCTCTTATTCTAAGATATTATCTTCTCGTTATTAAAAAGAAAATTTATTCTTTTTAAAAAATAAACAAATCAAGGTTCTTCCAATACATCAGTCCTTTGGGACACGTTTAAGGCATCCTTTTGGAAACCTATTAGTGCTCTCCTCTTAACAATAAAAGAGACTCGGAGGGTCTCATCTTTTACAGTTGAAAAATAAGGCTTAAGATCCATTTTTGTTACTTGCCAGAAACCCACAAATGAATCATATCAAGCATTTATAGCAGCAAAGCTGAAATTGGTGCTACTGCCCAAGGAACAATTGGAATGTTTCCTAATTTGCAGGAAAGAACCTGAAATACTAGCAATCAGGGGAGAAAGATGGAAAGTTAACTGGCTTATTTTTTGGAACAAACATAATATTCCTGGAATTTAGGCCAATGATGGAGATATTTTTCATTTACACAGAATCTATTATTTATTTATTATTTTTATGCACACTTATATGAGTTAAAGCAGGGGTTCCCAATGCTCCCTCTGGTCTGCAGAAAAAAATTTCTATGGAACCAGTCCCTGGTGCCCAAAATGTTGGGGCCCACTGAGTTAGAGACTTCTATAACTCTAAACACAATTTTTAAATATACAATATTCAATACTGTATTACAAAATCTGTGGGATTGCCTCTCCCTGAGAATATCTGCCTGTCTTACTAGGTTAGGGTGGGCGTCTTCAGGCGCCATTCCAGATCTTTGGAATAGCTCCCACTTAATATCCAAGGACTCCCTATCCTTTGAGGCTTCTAGAAGGTCATGAAGAATTGGCTCTCCCAAGTATTGGACTAGGATTATGGTTGAGTTGGGAGGTTGTTTGGTCTGGTAGCCAGGGGGAGGTGGGAGCCGGATAGTTTTTAATTATTTCTGGGTCATTATATTAGATAGGCAGTTATAAATAAACACATAAATCTTCATACTTCCAAGTTCTTCCTTGTAAAAACAAACACACAGGATTTCAAAGCAGCAACAACTGATGATCAGAGGACAAAATCACCTTTTGTTCAACCCTGAACATTACAGCATCTAAATGGAGTTTATTGAAAAGAAGAAAATAGAAAAATAAGTGGAGGAGTCAAACATACATACAGAATTCTAAATAAAATTAATAAAATCAGGCTAATTAGTTTCATGTTAACCTGTTTGAGCACATTATTCTTGAGTTTCAGAATGCACACAAATTGGATGGTTTGAAAAGGGTATTTTGGGCATTTAACCAAAAAAAGGACTTACAAATTGTGGGCTTTGCTTTGCCCAGTTGGACAAGCGTTCCACCAGCGATATTGTAAATCATTACTTGATGGCTGAAGCCATTTTTCTAAGGGCAATATTATAGGCCCTGGTTACTATTTACTAGATAAAAAAGATTGCATTTGGGAATGAAAAGACGATTTCTTATCTATTCAGGGTCTCAATATGGGGCCAAATTACTAGATTAATAGACCTTGTCACTGCATCCCATTTATACGACTATTTTAAAAATGTGGGAAACTAGTGCTGAAACTATTGAGCATGTCAAAATAACCTGAAACAAATTGTGTTGTTGTTTTTTCAATGTTTTGGAATGCCCATAGCAATCTACTACAAAACACCCTGCTATTTAGCAGTAGAATTTGATCATTTTCTGCCTCAGTTCTATATCAAGAGTAATTTTTCCTGGTTTCACTCAAGAAATTCCCAGTTATACTGGAAAGCAAGAACATTGAATCTAGGGTTTTCTGCATGCAAAATGATGCTTTACATTCCAGATTCTTTGGATTTAACAAATGTTGACATTTCACATACAGGAACCAATTAGAACTATGAATTTCCTCATTTGTCTCTAGTTGATCTGAGTTAGCTTTCAGTAAGCACAAATGCCATTATGCTGAAAAGTACAGATGCCTTTCAACCAGATTCACTTTGCCAGGTTTTGACAGAACAATCAATAGAAGCATTTTTTCCCCATTTCCTTATCTCTACAGCCTTTTCACCGTCAAGGACTCTCACTAGGTTAAGAGTTCTTTTCCTGTTTACCATACATGCCATTTTATTACCCAGTGGATGTTTTCCCTTTAAAGCTCAAAGAGATGTCTTTTCTCAAATCCTATTGGGATCTTGGAGTGTCTTTTCAGGCAAACCATCCTGTTTTCAAAGTTCCTGTCTTATTGGGAGTGATCATTTTTAAATATTTTCAGCAGCTTATGAATTAATATTTTGTAAAAATGATGTGACTGCCCCTTCAACAAGCTTTCTGTTCTACACAATAGAACAGAAACTCCTGTAGGAGTTTTAGCACATTCTACTTTTAAGATGTATGGCAAACCTTAATAGATCTGCATGAATAATGATCTAACAAGCGGAAGCCACTAAATGTATATAACATTAAAAGATAATTGGATAATAAAGCCAGCAGGAAATTTTTTTGGAGCATGACTGGTCATGACAACAGTTATACTGCTGTGGAAGGAATGTCTACTATCTATATTACAAAATACCTTAGGGAATCTGTGATTGACTTAACATATCACATTTAGCCATAAAAAGATCTGGCTTTGTATGTTAATCCAGCCATAGCAGTATATATACAAGATTTACAGCTCACAATGTGTAAACCTAATCAACTGTGCTTCATTCAAGAAACCATTATTAGATAAACCACCACTTAAGATAATGTGACAAAGCGGCTCCTTTTATAATTACTATGTCATTGAGAACTTCAGCATTTCCCAGCCTGGGTACAGGTGTTCAGGAGCCAAATCAAGAAAACTATGATTACATTATTAACTGCAATCCAACAAACTTTTAAATGAAAGACAATAAGCATACAGTTTTATAAGCCACTGAATTTAATCAGATTGTTTTGTGTTGCTTTTAGTTAGATGATGATTACAACTGCAACCCAGATAACTATTTAAATGTCCCTGATATTCAGGTCATGCATCGTGACCTATTTCAAAGTAATCTCTTCAGTCTAAAAAAAAAAACCAACATTCCTCCATCAATGCCATAACAATAACAGTAATTCTGGTCTTCCAGACTTTAAGAAAATTCAGCAAATTTCTTCAGTGAATAGATTTAGATGGGGTATTTTTCCTACTTCCACCTCCCCTTTTTTATTGCTTTATTTAAAATCTATTTATATAACAAATCAAGTTAATGTTCCAGATTTTTATAGGATAATTCCAAATCAAAGCAAGCAAAACGATAAGCCATCTGAGACATTTGATCTTATAATCTTGGGTATTATTTACAATATATTTTCACATTTAAGTTAGTTACATCAACTGTTCTTTAATGGCAAAGATTGTTATACCAAAATAAGTGAACAGTATTAAGAGGCAAAATTTGTGCTTTCAGAAATAATTTAGTGTAGCAAAAGGTGCCCAATCTGTCAGAGCCACAACTATCTCCACATCTTGGATCCACCCATTCAATAATAGCTGCTAGTTACACTTTTTAATGTTACAGAAATAAACTGATTTTACATTGTTTACACTGAATATAAATCCTTGCCCTGTCTGTTCTTGGCTCTACCCATTAGCTACTCATTGGCGTTACTAACGAGGCCTCTGGATTGTTGAAATGTGGCTATTGAATGAACAAAGTTATGAATTGCTGGCCAAGGACATTCTCAAAGACACTGCCTCACAGCATTGTTTGTACAAATTATGAAGACTTTCCCGTGATGAAAAAGATATTCAGCCATGTCCAGTTCACAGCTCTGAACAACCTGCTAACAATAGGGTGAACTTACAAACCTCTCAACTGATCATTCCGATCTCCTTGAAGTCAACACACCCAGCTGAACAAATAAAATCAGATCAGTTATTCTTTCAGCATACATGACAAAATGCTAATACCTCTCCCTCTAGGTTCTGAATATTGAGGGAAGGGGGGAACTAGTAATATCAGTTGAGAGTCACCAGGAAATGGAAAAGTCATGAATGTTGTCTTATAATGTGTGTGACAGTATGTGCGTATTGCCAACTTTCAGTGAGTATAAATTAGCACAGCTGCGTGACTTGCTATGGGCCAACCAAGAATGAATGACATTATGATTGTGCTGTCAACTGCCAAATATTCTTTCTCATTTCTAATAATTACAAATTGACTTCCTGATTGGATTTCTCCCGCCAATAAAGATACTTCTGGACTCCTGAGAGAACCCCCCCCCAAAAGCCCCACCTCTACACATTATTAAACTAAGCAATGTCTTTTTAAAAAGGTTCTTGAAGACATATTATCATCTGCATTCAACCCCTGGGCATACTCATCCATTGGCATGATATGGTGATGATAACCAACCTTATATTTCAGTGTTGACGAATCTTTTTGGCACTGAGTGCCAAAATGGGAGCATGCGTAGCTGCCCAGTACGCATCTGTGTGCCGGGAAGATGATCTTCTGGTTTCCAGCAGGTCTTCATGCATGCATGCGCACCAGAAACCAGAAGAACAGGTGGCATGGTCCAATAGCTACTGGAAGAACAGCCGCCCGGCATGCGCATGCATGCCGGGTGGCTGCTCTTCCAGTTTCCGGCACTCCCGCACATGTGAAGACCAGCTGGCCAGCGTACCGGAAGCCAGAAGATCAATGGGTGATGACTCACATGCCTGGAGAGATGGCTCTGTGTGCTGCTTCTGGCACACGTGCCATAGGTTCACCATCACAGTTATATTTGGTTGTCCCATGTCAACCAAATGATGTTGCCAGACGCTTTCCCATTGTCTGGAGACTGTGGGGGTAAAGCTGGGAGAGAACAGGCTTCAGCTCAATTGTGACAGAACCAAGTGGCTGTGGGGGGCTGGTTCCCCCTGGATCCAGACATTTTTGGTTTTTAATTTAAGTGCTAAAGTTTTAGCACTTACCCAGACAACTGATGTGCAGTTGGTGGGAGGAGGGAGAGGTCATCCTCTTGACTCAACAACTCCTGCTCAGACAGCAGATGACAGCTGCCTTCAGGAGAGCCTTTGCGCAGGTTCCATTTGTGAGTCAATTATGCCCTTTTCTGTATTAGAAAAACCCTATTCTTAATAACTGTTGCATTAATAATTTCCTGTATGGATTACTATCCTTTACACTACACGAAGAGTGTTCAGAAGCTATGACATGACCAGAATGCAGTGGCATGGACAGTTCTGGGCATTTAACAATCTGGAAAGTGCAATTTATAATACAGAGAGTCCTCGATTTATTATCACAATTAAGTCCAAAATTTATGTTGCTAAATGAAACATTTGTTAAGTGTGTTTTGCCCCATTTTATGACCTTTCTTGCCACAGTTAAGTGAATCATTACAGTTGTTAAGTTAATAATGTTAAGTGAATCTGGCTTCCGCATTGACTTTGCTTGTCAGAAGGCCACAAAAGGTGATCATGTGATCCTGGGACACTGCAACTACATTGCCAAGCATCCAAATTTTGATCACATGACTAAAGGGATGCTGCAATGATTGTAAGTGTGAAAAACGATCATAAGTCATTTTTTTCAGTGCCGTTGTAACCTTGAATGGTCAGTAAATGAACTATTGTAAGTCGAGAACTACCTATAATAAACGTAATTAAGCTGTACACAAAATATGGCTTAATTAATCTTCAATTGTTTGACTTGTCCCCTGGAATTAGCTTGATAGATAACTTCCAGGTCCCATCTTTTAAGAAATGTCATCTTGAGTTATTCATTGTTGCAATGCATACCTTATGGAACAACAGCAGCTTAGAAATTCAGATGGCACTAACCCTCTTAACCATTTTCACGGCATTATATTTGATTTGTATCACGGCCCATAAATATATTGGATTTTATATTTGAATTGTATGACTACCCATCTCATCTAAGTGACTCATAGTGGCTCACAACAGTTAAAAACAACAATCCAATAAAAACAAGTTAAATTCTTTTACACTCTGGACATGTGTTATACTGAGATTATTTTTATAAATTGTGTTGATTATCTTTTGGATTTAATCTTCTGTTCACTACCTAGAGCTTGTCAGTTATTGATTGCAGGCAGATCCATTTGTCTGGCCCCCAAAGCACCTGGGGTTATACCAGCAAAATTTATGATAAAATGCAGAATACAGATAATATATTTCCTGCACAGTTTATCAAAATAAGAAGCAAGGTTCATATGGACTGCAGGCACCTAGTTTTATTAAAAACAAATTTAAAAAATTCTGCCAGAATGGAATGAAAGGGCTGTTTCCATTCCCTCGTACCTCTTGAAGCCTTATCCACCAAAAACGTATAGAGATCTGTTGGGTAAAGTTGTTCCTCTTTATTGAAAAATAGAATGCAATAAAACACTAGGATGGAATACATGAGTTACTTTTGCTCTACAAGGAAGAGAAAAACTTTTCCTCAAAATTTAACAAATATATTTTTTGCATTACAATACAGTGCTGAGTTTAGATCCTATAGTAAGTCATATTGAAATGTACTTAGTTTTATTTTGCATAATCCATAAAACCAGCCATGGGTTGTAAAACTTGGCTTATGGTTCAGTATATTAGTGCACGTATTTACACTAATGTGTGAACCTTCTACTTTAGATTCCCATAGTCAAAAAATTAGTACCTGTGTATTTTGTTCAATTGCTGCAAAACCTGAATTTCTTTCTGTTCTTATAATTACCTAACCAATAGTCTACATTTTAATGGAACCCTAGAAATTTCGCAGTACAAAAACCTGGCCACATGGTGCTTTACTCTTTCATGAACTATGCGCAGTTTCAAGTACATAGATCCAAGATCCTCACATAGAAAACTACAGCCTGATGGTATCTCATAATAGTTTCCACAGCAATATGCACTTTCTAGTTTTTTAAAGCTACACTACTGAGATAGCAAAAAGGCACTTGATATAGACAGATTGAGCTGGATTTAAAAAAAACACTATTAAACAGCAAGGTGGATTGGCTCATTTTTCAGTGGTGATCGGGGTGAAATGCTACCAGTTCGGACCGGTTCACCCAAACCAGTAGTAAAAAAAAATGCTACCGGTTCAGGCAGTATTTCCGATGATTAGCTTTGTGATGATCAGCTGTGCTGCATGATTTATGTTCACTAGCAAGCAGGAAATCCTGCTTTCTAGCGAATCTAAATCGTGGGGCACAGCTGTTTCCCCCCCTTGATGTTCTGCTTACCATTGCAGATTCAGAAAGGCTTCTTAATCCTCCTTTTTCAGTGCTGCACAGTAGCGCCTGTGGTGCGCCTGCCCGCAAAGTGTGCATTTGTGCACACCGTGCAGGTGCATGTGAAGCGAACCAGTAGCGAAGCGAAGTGGTAGCAAACTTCAGAGCATTTCACCCCTGGTGCTGATGCATTCACCTTTGGAAGACCTGAAAGAAGAGGTTAGGGACAGATCTTCACAGAGAAAATCTATGTGGTTGCTAGAAGTTGAAAATGACGTGATGGCCCATAATCAAATTAAATTTTAAAAAAAATCAACTGTAGGAAAAATAAATAAAACCTATGAATGAATGTATAGAACTGCAGCAGCAGTACAAAACTGAGAGCTTCTCTTTACAAAACAACTTAGAAGCCACAGATTGCTGGCAAGGCAAAACACCTGGAATCATAGAATCAAAACTAGGAGATAATCTAACCTAGTGCTACCTGAGTACATAACATTCAAAGTTAATGCATATGGGTGCTAGTTTCTGCTTGAAGACATGCAGAGAGCATAAGACTCTCACTTCAGTTGCCCTGGGATCCTATGAGGTATCTACTATTGTACAATCATAATCTATCTTCTCGGGAGATGTAATCCTTGCTTCTAAAGGAGCAGCAAACCCGCCCAAGTTCTCCTGTATGTTGCACTCTTTTATCTTTTTATTTATTTATTTTTTGCCTCAGTTAAACATATCCAGGACCATCTTTTATCTTATTGAAGACTCTTTTTATCTTATTTCACCTAGGATAAACTTATCCAGGATGAGTTTTTTTAGCCTTCCAAGCTTTGTTGTTCATATACTTTCATTCTCCTTGTATGCACCAATTCCAACTCTTCGGATGTCTTTTTTTAAATGACTGCATTAGAAATTGATACAACACTCATGATGAGTACTGCGACAATTTATGGAAAAGTAGGTATTCCTGCAAATTCTTTTATGTATCAGACTGACAATATATAGAACATTGGTAGGACTGTTTTAAGTCTGATATACAGGTATATTTACACAACACGTTGGAAATCATGTTATGTAAATAGTCCTGAAACCATGTTTGATGAGTAATATAAATACACATTTTATTAAATAAATATATCTGTAAATAAGATACAAGTAAGATCAAGGTGAAACAAGTCTTCACAGTCACACTAAATGCTTGTTGGAATGTTACTCTGGGTCATTTCCAGTTTGGTTTGCATTCAGCACACTTCCGGTTAATTCCTATATTGAGATCAGAGCAAGCTCTAACTCAAGTCAGTTCAGCTAGCAAAGCTACAGCTTAATATTTACTTATTAAACATCAACAGAAAGAAAAATAAATAAAAGAAAAAGCAAAACAGGTAACTGGTAAAAACAGGATTAAAGGTAAGCAAAAGTAGAGGTAGTGAAAGATATAAGCAGGGGAAAAAATATATTTTCTATAGCTATCATAGAGTTGATTTCCTTCTCTAATTCACCTGTGGGATTGATGGTATCACACTTTGCAAATTATACCTTCTCTGTTTCTCTTATTTGTTTCCAATTAGATAAACCTCTGGAAGTGTTACATCAGTGCTTAGTCACAGCAGTAAGGAATGATGTGATGAGCTATAATAAACTCAGACCAAGCAGTGGAGATCATTGGTATACCCAAATTCCTGATGCCAGATGGGGTTACTCTATCTCTAGTGGTGATCCTTCATTCTCAATTAATGCCTTTTTAATAAGGAATTAATATGACTCCACAAATGGTATTAAACATACCTAAAGCTATCATGGTTTATGCAAACCTTTCTGAGGAAATTGTGGTTTATTTTTGGTAAGAAACCACACTTGAAACTTGGTTGTTGGATTTCCAAACTTAACTAGATTTAGATAAAGCGTATTGCCTTATATGCACACCCAGATAATAAAAATCTTTTTTTTAATGAAGTTTTTTATTTTATAGACAAGCATACATTTAAAACATCAACAATTCCTTCCATGTGACATCTCGGTGTTTTCTTCCTGGCCTCCATTATTTTGCTGTTTCTTCTTTCTTCACTTCAATTTGAATTATTACCATTTTTCCACAAATACATTATTATCATTTTCTTACATAATTATCCATTACTTATCTGTACCTTTCTTTTAACCAATAGTAAAATTTATCCCATATCTTAAAATATTCTGAATCCTCTCTTTCTTTAATCATCAAAGTTAATCTATTCATTTCTGCACAATCTAAAAATTTTCTAATAATTTCTCCTTCCAGAGGTGTTTTCTCTGCTTTTCAATTTTGTGCAAAAACTATTCTTGCTGCTGTAATTACATGTATAATCAGATAAATATTATCTTTACTAATTTAGTAAAGTAGGGTCCCCAGTAAAAACAATCAGATAATAAAAATCTTGTTTGCAGGCATTCTTCTGTTCAGTATAAGCAAGCTCTGCTTTTTTACAGTATAAAGTACAAAGGATAAATTTAAGTTTATTTTACAGATTTTACATTTTATAGTACAGATAATGGATGCCAAAGGATATAGCATTTTTAAAAACATACAAGAGTTGTTTCCTGATAACCAGACAGGAAACCAGGTAGTTCCACTTTCATGTGTGACTGAAAATGAAACAGGAAAAAATGGTGTTTATTAAAACTCTATGCCACTGCCTCATGAATTTCTCTGAATAGTTGTACTGTGATCCATGGAAATTAACAAGAATAAGCAATAAAATCATAAAATGCATTTTGAGCATAACATTCTTTATTTATAATGTTTACATTGTGTCTGCCATTGTTTATGCCGCTAACTTGCACCAGCTCCCACACAGCCCATCTTTTGCTGGCTTGGAAAAAAGTCCAAGATTTGCAAACGTACAAAAACAGAACAAAGGAAAAAACATTGTAAAAAATAATTTATCGATGCCATAAGATGTGCTGTTGTGCGAGAGAGAGAAACTGGGACGAAAAGGAAATGTAATCTTCTCTTTCTCATCCTCTCCTCGTTTTTTAAATAGGCTGGGATAATATTTTGTTGAGGACTCACTAAGGTTATAAAGTAACATTTTATTGGGTGTCCATTGAACAAATATCTTTAAAAAAGAAGAAGAAGAAGAAGAAGAAGAAGAAGAAGAAGGTGGATTTAATTTGAAATTGCCAGAAATGCAGCCTAATTCTATCCCTGTGTGTATGATTTCCAGACTGTTAATAGGAAATGTTTCTCTCTGCTACTTGGAAAGTAATTTCATTATAAAACAATATAAATAGTTCAATATGTGTAAATACACAATTTTTAATCTATAATTCTACCATTTTGAACAGGCAGGAAACACAGTGAGATAATCAATGTTCTCCCTAGCCACCTAATAGGAAAGTGGCAACCAATCAGAGGTGGGTTTCAGCAGGTTCTGACTAGTTCTGGAGAACCAATAGTAAAAATTCTGATTGGCCCTGCCCCCAGAGAGGTCCCAGAGAGGTCCCAGCTGATTGGGAGGAAATGGAGATTTTGCAGTAATCTTCCCCTGGAGTGGGGTGGGAATGGAGATTTTATAGTATCCTTCCCCTACCATGCCCACCAAGCCATGCCATGCCCACTAAGCCACGCCCACAGAACCGGTAGTAAAAAAAATTGAAACCCACAACTGCAACCATTGTCATTCATTTAAGGGCCTGCCCTATTCTCCCCAAGCTAAGCTGTTTCTGGAGTAACCAAGTCTTCTTCACATCCTCAGGAAAAAGGAAATGTTGTTCTATGTTGAATGATGTACAGTTTGGCCACTTTATTTACAGTAAAATTTAAGTTGCTACTGTGAGGTAAAATTTCCTTCTTTGGACATAAAACATCCCACTGAAAGCATAGTACTATAGTTTTACAACTAGCCTTTTCTTAACACTGCAACCACGGGAGATACAATCTCTGTGGTGGGGTTGAAAAACACAATGGTTTGCTAGAGCTCAGAGATTGACAAACATGGCAAGTAAGAGTTTTACAGATTATTTATATAAGCAAGAAAAAATGAATCCATGAAAGTGGGGAGGAAATCAGGATTATGAAATTTATAAGAGTGACCAGAAAGATTACATTCAGTTAAAGTTGCACTTGATATCTAGTCAGAACCTCAAATTTATGCAAGGAAAGGGAGATTTCCACAAATGGAAAAATGATCTTCCCTCAAACCCAGAGCTTCAGTGCTGAGCCTTATCCAATAGATATTCTACAATTGGAATAGCACCATAACTAGACAATAAGAAATCTCCTTTAACTGCCCAGGAGGGTAACATGGGAGCTAAGGGACATAGTGCCATGCCAAGTTAGCATGTAAAAGAAAACTATGGAATCATCTATTAAGACATTTTTCTCTTTCCTGATGGATTTTTAAATAAATATATTAATAAATGCTTTTTATTGTTTACTATTTTCCCAGATTACAAAAAGGCTCTTGATCTATCCTCCAGCGATTTCAGTCCTTAGGGATAATCATAGCAACTACCTAGAGAGAGGTTTGAAACAAAGGAAGCCTGGAAACCTAGAAGAAAACAAGTGTATTAAAAGAGAGAGAACAGTGTTTTATAATGACAAAGAACTGTATTATTTTCAGACTCTTGACTTTGCAAAAGACTGGGTAGTAGTAAGCCAAGAATCTGAAAATTCTTGGAGGAAAAGTCCACAACCTACAACATGGGGATAATATTTATCAAATATATCCAAAGTGTTATAAGTAAGCAAGCTTTTAGACACTTCTGAATATTTTAATCAACCGGAAAAAAGTACACCCGGCATTGCATGGGAAAGGTAGAAAAATAGAACTGAGAATGCCATTATTTTCCATGTGGCAATCACAGAATTGAGTAGGCTATAAATGAAATCAATACATGCCTCTACTTCTGAAAATTTTGTGAACGGGCAAAACACATTAAGGACTATCTGTCAAAATATAGCGTCAGCTGTAGCGCCAACTATTTATGTAGCACCAACTTTTTTATTATTTTATATAGCACCAACAATTTATTTAGTTCTGCCTTATGCCTTACTTATAACACATAGCATCATTGTAAGGCAGTAAAGAGCAATTCGATTGTTGTTACATTTGCAAAGCCAGTGCAAAAAAAAAAAAAAGATTAGAACCAATGTAATTTTGATAACAGAACCTAAGCATCCAATTGACAACTCCACTATGTAAAGATGAAAGAAATGGGACCCAACACAACTGAGTACAGATGGTGGCAGAAACAATCTTTTTCTTGCTTAGTTCCAACACGTTCATTAAAACAGCGTAAGTTTGCACAGTCATACAAACTGTATCTTTAACCAGTCATTTTTCATCCTCAGATCTTTAATGTTATATATGTGGGCTTTGTCTCCTGTAACAATCCTTAGCCTTACCAAACTAAAAAGGAGCTGCTTCAAAAAGCTGTTGCAACTGGAACCTAAAAACCAGCATGCAGTTTTCATGAGTATGTCCCACTGTATATGAAGTCTATATATTGTGACTCCCTCCTTGTCCACCTTCACTTGACAGAGGATTAATCACAATAAAGAACTGAACTGCATGACTGAGTTTTGCAAACCACTGTAACTGTTTTAATCATGAGACTATTTTGGTTGGCTGCACAGAGCACTCATGGTTAACCTCCAGTCAGTGAGGTTAATCTAGCATGCAAGATTATCCAATAAAGCCTACAAAGCTTTCCAATATTTACGTGGCCCTTCCAAAAAAGCCCTACTCATATTCCCCTTCCTTCTTTCCAAAGAAAACGGAGTTGCCCTGTTACTTCTTCTGAGCAGGACACTAAAAGGGAGCAAAAAGGCAGGAGTTTTGTTACCTTGAAGCTCCATCATCCTCCAAGCAACGGAGAATGTGTTTGAAGGACAATGACAAAGTTTTCCCTAACTGTAGGTAAAAACACTTTCTTGAAAGGGGAGATATTTTTTTTTTAGTACCACAAATGAACTCATATTTTCTCTGCTATTAGGCTTTGGAATAGCTACATGATACAGACGAGGGAAAGGAGCCTGGGAAATTGCTGGAATAGGATTTCTACATGACTAAAAGTGAAGAGCTGGATTCCAGCTATGCTTCTTCAATTTCTTTCCCATGAGTTCCCAAAGAGAACTCCAAGAACATTGATGAATAGAACAAGCATTTTACAACAGTCTTCTTCAATTAAATGTCCTCTCCGTAAATTGGAGGACAGATCCATAATTCCAATCTTGTATGTTCAGTCATCATATAAATTGAACTGGGAGACAATATCCCAGAAAGCATGAAGAAACCAATTTTATTTATTTATTTATTTATTTATTTATTCATTCATTCATTCATTCATTCATTCATTCATTCATTCATTCATTCATTCATTCATTCATTCATTCATTCATTCATTCATTATATGGTACCCTTCTCATCAATATGACACTTTCCAAAGGGCCAGGTACACATTGAAAGCTTTGTAGGTTTTACTGGATAAATTATTTATCACATTTGTATGGCTGCCCATCTCATAAGAAGTGACTTACATATGTAATTCACACTCAACATGACAAAGAGTGTTATAAGCTGATAGCATCACAATACCCTCCTTTCTTAGCTCTTTGGTCAAGTTGTTGCTGTTGTTGTTAGTTGCGAAGTCGTGTCTGACCCATCGCGACCCCATGGACAACGTTTCTCCAGGCCTTCCTGTCCTCTACCATCCTCTGGAGTCCATTTAAACTCATGCCTACTGCTTCAGTGACTCCATCTAGCCACCTCATTCTCTGTCCTCCCGTTCTTCTTTTGCCCTCAATCTTTCCCAGCATTAGGCTCTTCTCCAGTGAGTCCTTCTTTCTCATTAGGTGGCCAAAGTATTTCAGTTTCATCTTCAGGATCTGGCCTTCTAAAGAGCAGTCAGAGTTGATCTCCTCTAGGACTGACCGGTTTGATCACTTTGCAAACCATATTTCAAAATAAAGTTCATTTTATCTATTACTTCTATTTATCTATTATTATCTGCTAAATCTCTAATCAAGTCCCAGTGAGGTTTGTATCCTTTAGATAATCCCTGGCCACTCAGTGAATTTACTGTCATTAGCCAAGCATCAGTTGTAAGGAGATATATTATGGATAGATCTTGGCAATTCTCCTTCCTCCTCCTTCTCTGTTTCTAAGGAGATTCTTTGGTTTCCACTATGGTATAACTTTGGCTCCCACATGTTCTATATTGCTTGTGGGAGGAATATTATACTGCCTATGTCTGAAGTCAGCCTGCGTTCATTTAGCATTCAAATGGAAAGAGATAAGTGTGCTTGAGTATTTGGAAATGGAGATAAATAGGGGGCAGCTCTGCATTATGCGGAGCTAGTCAGATATCAATATATTTGACTAGCCCCAGATAAGAAGTTAGGAACTTTTTCAGTGGGATAAAAAGATCCAGGCCTCTTACCTATAACAACTTAGGGTCTTCCTTGAGCTGGTGAATGCATCAGTATTTCTCAATCTTGGCAACTTTAAGACGTGTAGACTTCAACTCCCAGAGTTCCCCAGCCAGCATGTTGGCTGGGAATTGTGGGAGTTGAAGTCTACACATCTTAAAATTGGCAAGGTCAAGAAACAATGGATTACATGGACATTTTTCTACTTTTTTCTTTCTTTCTTAGAAGCTTTAGAATGCTGCAATAACTTCCCAGTCTACCCACATCTCCATTTTTTCCTCTTGGTCTCTTATCAAATGCCAACCAGGTCCAACCAGACTTATCAGCTGCGGCAGACAAAGGGCTGCCACCAGTGGTGGGTTGCTCCCGGTTCGGTATGGTTCTTACGAACCACTAGTAACGGCAGTTGGAAGCTCTCCACACTTGCCCGGACATCGTCATGAACAATCTGCCCATGCGCAGAAGCTTCTACGCATGAGAAGAAGCATGCACACTGCTGTTGCGAACCGGTAGCAGAGGTAAGTAGAACCTACCCTGGCTGCCACCTACTGAGATTATTTACCTAATGCTGTGTCAAAATAGATACAAGTGACATGAATTTGCAAAAAAAAAAAAAAGGTCTTCAGACATTATTCTTAAAAGTGTCTTTTTAAATTGTCAAATGATAATCAATTTGAAAATGTTATACATAGAGGGATTTGGGCATAGATAATGCAAGATTCTGGATTGTTTTTTAGGGTAGAAGTATGAATAGAATAGAACAGAACAGAACAGAACAGAACAGAATAGAATTTTTTATTGGCCAAGTGTGATTGGACACACAAGGAATTTGCCTTGGTGCATATGGTCTCAGTGTCCATAAAAGAACAGCAAGACATGTTCTGGGGATCATACAGGAGCCTTCTCTCTCCCCTCCACCACACACTCTCACAATAAGGAATGTCCTTCTTAAGAGGGAAGGACAGAGCAGTGGTGGGTTGCTCCCGGTTCGCTCCGGTTCTGTAGAGCTGGTAGTAAAACTCTGCTGGCGTTCGGAGAACTGGTAGTAATGGCTGGCTGGCCACGCCCCCGAACTGGTTTTCCGATCATCAGAGGTGTCGTGTCCCCCTCCCCCTCTGACGACCGGGTCTAGGAAGTCCGTATCAAGCGTGGCCACGAAGCCTCTGCAGCTTTGCCAAATTCCTTTCAGATTTCTCAGGGCGGGCAGGAATCCAAGTTGTGACTTCAGCAAACTAAATGAGACTTTGCTTGACTCAAAGTTGCTTGAGTCAATCAGGTCCTTTATATAGGCTGTGGGGTGTGGCTCCATGACTCAGCACTTATCCAGGCCTGCCCCTCCCTTCCTTCTGCTGACGTCGCCTCTCAGATCTCCGGAAGCGAGGATCCTCCCACTGTGAATTTTCTTCAGCTGGATCTGCTGTCGGTAATTCCAACACGTGGCTGGCTCCCTGCTCACACGCTGTAGGAGTGAGGTTTGTTTGTTCATTCCTGACATCCTGTCCGGGCATGGGGCCAGGGCTGGGGGCTGGAGGCATGACAGGCCGTTCATCTTCATTATCAGATTCTGAATCTGATAGCAGGCCCGGGAGGAGACGGGAGGGGCCCGGCTGAGAAGAGGAGGGAGAACGAGGCACAACAAGAGGTTTGTGGGGTTTTTTTTACTTTTAAAAGCCTCTTTTCTTCAGCCAAAAAAAAAGGCTTTTAAAAGAAAAAAAAGACCCTCTGATGATCGTGTGGCTAGCAGGGATCCTCAGAGGATCCTTTTAAAAACATTTTTTCCACTGGCCCACCCAATCCCCACTCCTCACTTACTAATTAAGTAATCTCCTTTCGGGCTCGCTTTCCTTCGCTTCTCCAATCAGTTGCATCAGCTGCAACTGACTATGCCTTCCTGCAATCCATGTGCCTTTGCTGGCTGAGGAACTCTGGGAGTTGAAGTCCACAAACCTGCCTAGAATCCATCTGATCAGTCAGCAACTGCTTTGCTGGCTGAGGAACTCTGGAAGTTGAAGTCCACAAGTCTTAAAAGGACCAAGATTGGAGACCCCTGATCTAAAAAATATAAATAAAATAATAAAATATTTGTGCAGCTTTCTGAGATTTGGTGTGTTTCTGTAGTGTTTCACTCTAACTACACAAACACACAGAATCTCACAAAGCTGTATGTGGCATTGTGTCTGTGTGTGTGTGTATAAGTCTTTTGTGTTGTGTTGTGTGTGTGTGTGTGTAAAGTGTGAAAGTTGGTTTTTGAGCTTTTTGTGGCTTTGTGAGGTTCCTGCTTGTTGCAGGGGCCCTTTGGGTGAAGTGCAGCTGCTTTTACATTGTCTGTGAGTCAGTTGTGTTGTGTTGTGTTGTGTTGTGTATGTGTAAAGTGTGAAACTTGGTTTTTGAGCTTTTTGTGGCTTTGTGAGGTTCCTGCTTTTGCAGGGGCCCTTTTGGGTGAAGTGCAGCTGCTTTTACATTGTGTGTGAGTCAGTTGTGTTGTGTTGTGTGTGTGTAAAGTGTGAAAGTTGGGTTTTTTTGATCTTATTGTTTTGTATACTTTATTATTTTTATTATTTTATTTATTTATTTATTTATTTATTTATTTATTTATTTATTTATTTATTTATTTATTTATTTATTTATTTATTTATTTATTTATTTATTTGATTTCTATACCGCCCTTCTCCCGAAGGACTCAGGCAAGAATAGGCAAGAATAAAACAGACGGTACAATATACAAATTTAAAATGCAGTTAAAAAACTTATTTTAAAATTAGCCTGAGAAATAAAATATATAATAAGCTAAAAAACCCCATTTAAAATTAATTTCTAAGAATTTAAAAATTTGTTAAAATTAATTTAAGCCAGCCCCGCGCAAATAAAAAGATGTGTCTTCAGTTCGCGACGGAATGTCCGAAGGTCAGGTATTTGGCGTAAACCCGGGGGAAGTTCGTTCCAGAGGGTGGGAGCCCCCACAGAGAAGGACCTTCCCCTGGGGGCCGCCAGCCGACATTGCTTGGCGGACGGCACCCTGAGAAGTCCCTCTCTGTGAGAGCGTACGGGTCGGTGGGAGGCATGTGGTAACAGCAGGCGGTCCCGTAAGTATTTATTGTTATTGGCCATGCCCACCCAGTCACATGATGGCCAAGCCACTCTCACCCAATCACATGACTGCCAAGCCACACCCACAAAATAAGCCATGCCCCCAGAACCGGTAGTAACAAAATTTAGAACCCACCCCTGGGACAGAGCCAGAGCTAATTTATTAAAATGGGGCAAGTGAATTTGGGAAATTGGTGCAGGGGGCTTTCAATGCTTAAAGCTAGGATTGTGGCTGTTGAGTCTCTGTTCCTCCCCTCCACACACACTTTCCTTTCGGATGTTGTAGCTCAGGATATGGCTCAGGGTCCCCAAACCCTTCTGGACTCCACTACTGTTCCCAACCTCCCCACCCCTAACCTCGATCATTTCGCAACAAGCTGATTTCGTGATCCGATTGCACAGGGGAAAGCTTTGCATTCTTTCCGCAGACTTTCCACGGTACTTCAACTGCCTCAACTTTTTGAAGAACTTTACATCCTCGTCGCCACCTTACAAATCAGCTATTTCATAGATGCTCCTACTTTGGGAGGGAGTGGCGCCTTGAAAGCCGGGCCTACTAAATGCAGCGAGACTTACTTTCGAGTAAATATTTGTAGACGCCTCGGGCTCCGACCAAGCTTGGCCCCTGACTGCAACTTGAAGCCATAGCGGATGGGGCAGGATTTTAACGCGTATCATTCTCTTACTGCCTATGCCTGTTGACTGCCGAACTAACTTCCTTGCCCTTAATGGCTCTTCGAATAATGAACCGGGCATCAGGCAGTAAAGGGAGAGGTTAATGCGTGGGAATTACCCCCTTCAAAGCCAAGTACTGCAAGGAAAGCGCGCGCCCGAGCAGGGAAATCTCCCAGAAGATTTCAGACTATGGGAACAATGGACAATACAGCGCCAGCAGCCATCCTGGGAAATGCCAAACGACTTTCTCTTTTACGCTACACATTTAACTCCGGCCCACGCTTGGCTGTAATGACAAGCCAGTCCCTTCTGCCACAATTAATATGCTTGCCCGGAGGACAGAATAGAAGTAGCAGCGCGCTTTCCTTTTTACAGGTCAGCGGCGCTATTAGTTCTTTCAGATTCTTTGGCTCGTTGGGATTCAGCCGGAAGTGTGCTGGTTGGGTTTCTTAAGAAGTGGGAGGGGGCTGGGGGAAACCCACACGAATTTTTTCACCTATGGAACGTTCAAAGGAAAGCTACCGGGGATCCTATAAAAAAAAAAAAAGGCAGGCCCAAGGAAGGAAAGAGAGAAGGAGGGGGGGGGGGAAGGAACACTGGAAAAATTATTTTAAAGAATGGGGGTCCACGATCAACGCAACTCGAGTTGCAGGATGAAACACCCGGCTGTGAAGTGCCCTTAACAAGCGCGTTTATGTAGGGAAAACATGGAGAGCCTTTTGTTCTTCCTTTAATTGGACCATTTGTTGTATAATCGCTGGGCTGCTCTGCTTGAGCTTCAACTGAAGGAAACTCGAGCCCCAGACGCGCGACTCTAGTGCCTGTGCCTTCCCCTCTCCCGCCCCCCCCACCCCCCGCATCTTTCTTCCTTCCTCCCGCTGAGCTGCTGTTACTGCTTGTTTGCACTCGGCTTATCCGGAGCGGAAATTCCTTTCCGTTTTTGTGAATGACAAACTCATTAACAATTCATCAACACAACCTGTTCCAGCCGGCCCGTTTCCACGGCAACCGCCCCTTCCGCAAGCGCTGATTGGCCGAGCGAGAGAATGTATCCATTGAGACGTTCCATGTTTGTATCCATTGAGGAACTGCCTGGCGCTGAAAGAGGGGCGATAGTGTGCAGGCTTGATTAAAAGGGACATTGATCACAAGGGGACTTGAAAGAGAGAAAGAAAAATAGGAGGCAAAGAAAGAAAGAGAGGGAGAAGAAGCTGGAGGTGGTGGCTGGAGACAGAAAAAACAGGAGATGAGAAAAGAAATAGGAGCCCAGGCCATGAGAAGCTGCACACGGGAGCGGTAGATAGAGCAGTAACAGCACCGGGTCTAGCTAAATCGCTCTACCTACCTTTAATGCATTTGCTTGTGCTGTGCAAAATAAAAATAAAAGCGCTTCTGCACATGTAATTGCAATTGCAGGAAGTGAAGAGCGATGCTAATGTATCTAGAAGCTCTCCCAAAACGAGAGCGACACTTCGGCTTGCAAAGCGGAAAGACGGGCTAGCTGACTCCCTCACCCGGAGGCTAAGGCGGAAAAGGGGAGCAACGGACCGAGTTCGGACCAACAGCTCCGCGCCCCCACCCCCATTCCCGGCTCCGTGGCTCTTTGGATAGGGGACGCCGTGGCTCTTTGGATAGGGGCGCTTTGCGGAGCTGCCCCCCCAGCCTGGCCTGCCGGAGCCCTTCCTCATGCTAGATACGCTTCGCTCGCCGGTAGCCTCTCTCGCGTCGGACATGGCGATCTGCAAGACGGTGGCGTGGCTAAACGAGCAGCTGGAGCTGGGCAACGAGCGGCTGCTGCTGATGGACTGTCGCCCGCAGGAGCTCTACGAGTCCTCGCACATCGAGTCGGCCATCAACGTGGCCCTGCCGGGGATTATGCTACGCCGGCTGCAGAAAGGCAACCTGCCGCTGCGCGCCCTCTTCGCCCGGGGCGAGGAGGAGCGCGAAAAGTTCGCCCGCCGCTGCGGAACCGACACCGTGGTCCTCTACGATGAGAACAGCAGCGACTGGAACGAGAACACGGTGGGCGACTCGGTGCTGGGGCTGCTCCTCAAGCGTCTGAAAGACGACGGCTGTAAGGCCTTCTACCTGGAAGGTGAGGGGTTAAGCACGTCGGCTGCGCTCTTTTCCCGCGGCTTATTTTTGCCTTCTGCACCCAGACCCGCGGCGTCTCTCCCTTCCCTCCCCCCCCATTCGTTTTGCCTTTATTCCTTTAGCACCAGCCCCCCGGCATCTGGCCGCCCGGCGCCTTTGCCCGGCGTGGCCCAAAGCGCAGAGCTGCCAGATGGCCCTGGAGTTGTAAAGAGATTAAAACCTCTTGTAGGCTCGAGGCTGCAAACCCTCCCTCTCTCCGCCCCCCCGCCCATGTTTTTAATCCTTTGAACTAGTTCTTGGGCAGGCTTCGAAGCAAACTCCCCGCCTCTGTAGTCCGTGGATGAACGGAACGTGTCCCTTCTAGTAAAAGGAACTCTACTCTTGGTTAAGGATTCCCCTCGTAGGGAAAATCCCGATTCCAGAAAAGCGACGTAGCAAGTGCCTGCCTCTGGCGTCAAACGCCTAGTGCCTGCCCCTTCCAAAGAGAAAGAGCCCGCTCTGGGCGGAGGGGGGAGGAGGGGAATCCTCAAGCAGTTTCCTTCCCCAGGAATAGTCCGGGCTTTGAAGTTGTCAAATCAAGCTTAGCTCTTAAGCAGAATAATATGCATTGCTTCCTAAAATTCCTCTTCCCTAAACTATGAATACCCTTCTTCATCGAAAATATTATTTCAAAGGAGCTTCCTGCTGTTTCGATTAAGGGTTCTGTTTATAGGCACTGTAGGGTAAGGAAATCTTTTCAAGCAAAGGATGCCCTTAAGGAACAGCCAATTGTTCTACTGCATCATTGTTTGAAAAGCCAGTGAGTAGCTCTGGCATCCCTAACCTGATACCATCCAAAGAGGTACTTTACAGACCATGTAATCCAGTTTCCGGATCAGTGATGAACTACAGGTTTTGATCCCTCTGCATGCTACTGTTCCTGCTGGTTGGAGTGGCATAAGCTTTGCTATTTGAAGATTATCAAGATGTGGGGAAGCTGAAGCTGTAGGGAAGGTGTGCAGGGTTTGAATTTTTTAGCACCTTGCACCGCCTGCTTAACACTGGAGGCATATGTGAGGGCTCAGATAAAAGCAGCTGAATGTTTAAGCGATTGGAAATTTACTATGTATTCTTTAAAGGCTTAAAGGTCTGAGTTAATAGCTGATGTGCTGCGGCTGTTGGATCAACTGTAATGGTGGATGGCCTAGAATCTAGTTACATAGATTTCATTTTACTAAGGGACACTATAGCTATGTTTATGTTTTGTTCTAGTCCACTAAACTCCACAGAAGAGAAATATTTCAAAACCTTCACTCATATCTCCTTGTTGTTGTTGTTGTTGTTGTTTTTTTACAGCTGCATCAGTCCATTTTCAGTTTTCTAGTGTTTTTAAACCATAAAATGTCCTGTGACGTCTGGCTCTAGCAATTTATAGGAGCTCTAAAAGGAACTCTCTTTAATTCCAACCCTTTCTTTTTGTTTTCTTCCCAGGGGGTTTCTGCAGGTTCCAGGCAGAGTATGCCTTGCACTGCGAAACTAATCTAGACAGTTCTTGTAGCAGCAATTCTCCACCTTTGCCAGTCTTGGGGTTGGGCGGTCTCCGAATCAGCTCTGACTCATCTTCAGATGTGGAATCCGATATTGATCGAGATCCTAACAGTGCCACCGACTCTGATGGCAGCCCTTTGTCTAACAACCAGCCTTGCTTCCCTGTGGAAATCTTGCCATACCTCTACTTGGGCTGCGCCAAGGACTCCACTAACCTGGATGTTCTCGAAGAGTTTGGCATTAAATACATATTGAATGTCACCCCCAACCTGCCCAATCTCTTCGAAAATGCTGGCGAGTTTAAGTACAAGCAGATCCCTATCTCTGATCATTGGAGCCAAAACCTATCCCAATTCTTCCCTGAAGCCATCTCTTTTATAGGTAAGGTTGAAAAATTAGTTCCTGTCTTTTATAGCACTTTTATATTACTAGCAGCAAACCTTCTCCAAAGACAACTTCCTATGCATTTTTTCACAAATTTTTCAGATCACAAGAGAAATGTCTCTTGTTTTATCCATTTCTGCTGGCATAATCTCAATTTACAGCGTACAGTTGATGTTTTAGTTATTTATCTTGTTGTGAAAATGGAAAGGAAAAGAGATATCCTAGGGTGGAGGGAGTCTTTATTTTTGCTGTTACAATTTTAGGTTTAGATAAATGCTTTTTATGAAGAATGTTTTCCATGTTTTATATTTAGTTCACTGCATTTTGTGCTTTTTGTTTTTAAACGAGCAACAGTTTGAGGCAGAATTGTACCAGAAAATAGAAATAGTCCAGGCAGTTATACTTTTTTATCTTAATTTAGCTTGATTGCTTATTTCATTAGACCAAATATTTTTGTCTGGATCTTATGTATATTATCTTAGAAATATATGCCATCAAATGTTAAAGTTTCAAAATTTCTAGATGCTTCTGATTGAAGTGAATCTCATCAAATTCAAAATTTACGTAAGAGTCAGCATGGATAGGTTATGTTGCATGCTTATGGCATGCTTTTTAATCATGAAATAACTCTCAATTCAAATAATCAATATAATTTGAGTCTGCCCCCCATCATGGATGTAGTATCTGTAGGACATTGGGTAAGCAATCCTAGTTTAGCGAATTTCTTAAAATATGTTCAAACATGTCTTTTCTTGAGAATACTAGCTCTTAAATATATCAGATATACTCCCAAGTAGCACTAGTTACGAACACTTGTTTTTTTCTCTACTCTCTGCAAAATGATCCAATTATGCTGGACTTCTTTTTCCATTTTGCCAGGCCCTTGTTTGTCAATGAATACTGTACTGTAATCTGATGGAACTGTAGTAGTAATAAGCACAATATAGGTAATTTGAGCTCAGTAAGAAGAATTTGTGGGGTGGTAGCTGCAAATCTCCAGGCATTATAATGTATTTCTTATGACAAAGGAATCCATTTTCTAGCCATGTTGACATCCTGTTTCTCTTAATGGGCTGTCCCCTGTGACTTCTGGGTCTCCCCCCCCCCTTTTTTTTTTTTTTTTAAACAGCTGAATACTTTCCTTGTTCTTCTGCAGTGCACTACCCTTGTAAAACCATTTAATAGACCTTTGAAATGAAATACATAGGAGTTTGGAGGAGGATTCTTTTCTTCCTTCCTCTTGAAAAAATTCTTATTTTATCAGCCAAATGCGATCTAAACTCCTGTATCTGGCCAAGTTTCTACAACAACTGCCTTCTATAAAACACTTCTGCTTCCTTTTCCAATTCTATATAGAATGTGATTTTACAAAGAATTCTTGCTGGCAACCAGTAAATACAACCAACCGAATTACCAGGACCTTCCTATTTCAGATGAACAGTTATTGGGATTATCCCGATATTCTTTAATTAAAACTAGTTTTTAAAAGATGGGTAGATCAGACATTTAGGCAAAAATAGACCACAACTACTTTTCTATGTGCAGAACAGTACATAATACCCTTTCATTACAAGAAAGCAGTTTAGTCTATGCAGAGTAATGTACATTTTAGTTGTGCGCATATAGGTTGAGTGATGCAGCCCAGTAAAGATGGCACCGTGTAATTTCACCACTTGCCTTTAACACCAGAGAATATTTATGCTTTAGTGAATAGAAAAATCTATGCATGGTTAGAACGACCTAAGTTTGAAATGTTATTTCCTTGATGTATTTGGTTTTTTGGGAAAGGAAAAGCCAAGTATTAAAATATTATTCAAATCCGGGCATGAGAAGGTACAGGAAGTTTTCAATAAATTACAATAGCAATTCACTGATGTCTCATCTCACATCAGGTACTCATGTTATCTGAAACAGGAAACAAATATATGACTTTAACAGTCTCTTGTCTCTTTTTTCCCAACAGATGAAGCTCGTGGGAAAAATTGTGGTGTGCTTGTGCACTGCCTGGCAGGGATCAGTCGCTCGGTCACCGTGACAGTTGCATATCTTATGCAAAAACTCAACTTATCCATGAATGATGCTTATGATATTGTCAAAATGAAGAAATCTAATATCTCCCCCAACTTTAATTTCATGGGACAGTTGCTAGACTTTGAAAGGACTCTGGGGCTGAATAGCCCCTGTGATAATCGCATGCCCACGCAGCAACTATATTTTACCACTCCTTCCAATCAAAACGTCTTTCAGGTGGACTCTTTGCAATCTACGTGAGGGCCAACTTGATCATCAATTCCTCCTACATTGGGTATTGTGAGCATTCCACAATGCTTCTCTCTTGACAGCTAAAGAGAATTGCAATTCTTTTGTGGGCCCTGGGTTTGGGCAGTAGCTGTCTCTGATTCAACACAATAAAGGTTACAACATTTGGAATCTGCTGTTGGAAAATGAGGGATTTTGCTGGGTTTTCCCAGCAGGAAAAAAGACAGTTGCTTCAAGTGGGACAGTATATTGTGCTCCATGCACAAAAGACACTTAAGCAGTGATTTAAAATTTAGGGTTTCCAAACGATGGGCAAGAATGAACACTATAAGTACACATCCATGTGTGTGACACTGGGATAAATGTATTATGTGCATTTATAATATACGTTGTCTTCAGTGAAGACTTGATTTTTTTTATAATTATTAATACTGATTTAGGGGAGCCAAAGAGCGATTTCAGTTTAATGTATTTTGGAATATCTGTTTGCAAAGATCTTTGATATACTCAGCTTGATCAATGTAAATGTTTTCAATCTCAGATGAATGGCATGAAAGTTGCAAGAGGAAGGGTTGAAATGTATTCTCTGCATTCTCCAGTGATAAATTCTTTTGGAGCACAAATGACACATCATCTGCAGCATGCTTAATTTTATTGTAGAATTAGGCAAACTTTCTTGGTTATAAATGAATGTTTGACCCCTTTGGGTTTGTTTATTCAATTTTGTGAATGAATAGTCTGTTTTATAGTTACATCATTTTTATTTTGGGGTGTGTGTGTGTGTGGTCAAACTGGTCTCATGATTTTGGGGGTTAGGAGCCTTACCTTTATAAATAATCCCTGTTGCATACTTTAAAAATGGAAAATCATTTCTTCAAAGTGAAGGATATATATGACAAATGCTAAACAGTGCATTGCCTGTGTACAAACACTTCAGGGAGCTTCACCTCAAATGCAATATCTCGCATTTATTTTTGTAGAAAACTGGAAGGGTGTGTGAATATTGTGTACCTGTGTAAATGCAAGAAGATCCTGCACATGATTGTCAGTAAGAGAAAGTCTCAAATTTGCTAGTATGAAGTCGAGATGTTATTCTCAGTATGTAAGAACTTAAATTATTAATAAATGACTTATTTTGGTTATTGAGAAACCAGGTTGTTTTATGTGTTATGTAAGAATGTTCATAAGTGACCCCAAAAGCCAGGACCATCTTGTAATCTTCAAAAAGCGGAATTAAAGTTTGCAAGTATTTTAGTTCTAAAAAATCTTTCAGCCTGAATCAGAAAACAAGTTCTGGGCACGGCTACATTTTTATACACTTCATTTGATTAAGATGCAGGGTAGACTGTAGCGTGCCAGTCTTTATTGCATTATTTTCATTGGAATGTGTGCTCAGTGCAAGTTCAAATAGGCATCTACATCCTTATATTTTGGGCAAGAGTACATATTTTGAAAGATAAATCTTTTGAAAATAATCAGTGTATCTTGCCCCCGAGATTACTGTTTAGTGAATTACCTTTCCTGAAATATGCCTTGTTAAGGCCAATTCTAACAATACAATTAGAAGAAAAAGATCTGGGTATTTTAATGACTCAGAAGCTGAATGTTAAACAGTCATGATGCAATTAAAGTAAATGCAACCTTAGGCTCAGTTAACAGAAATCTTGGGTTAAATGAAGTCATCAACCTTTTTATCCAGTGTTGGATAAAAACACCTAGAATATTCATTTTTAAGAAGATGGCAAATTAGACCGTCCAGATGAGAGCAGTGAAGATGATGGCTTGGAAAGACTCATTAAAGGTTATTGGACATCATTAGTTTGGAAAAGAGAAGACAATGGGAACACATGACTGTTATCAAGTATCTGAAAAGTTACTGTGCAAAGGGAAGAAATAAGTTGTAATTAATAAGGAAGTAGATGTTGGTTGGATTATAAAAAAAACCTAATGGGAAGAGTTGTTCAACAGTGATGGAAATGGTCTTTGGAAAATCCTTCACTGGAAGTAAAGGCCATTGAACGGCCATGCTCCAACAGTGCTCCAATGGTGAATTCATATACTAAGCATTGTAATAATTTACAAAAGCTGTACATATTTCCCTAATTTTATGGCATATTTTCTTTGGGAGAAAAGTTGCTTCTTCTTCTCCCAATTATTTAGAGGTGATTTTATTCCTGTTTATCACATCTTCTTTACAAGATATCTGTAGCATCAGCATATTACTGAATTCTTTTGCTTTCAAATATGCATGCAAAGTTGGTATTATGCATCCTTGCAGCATCTTTATTAAAACTAGGACTCCAAAGTCTATTTTAGCTAATATTTTAATTTAATCCAACCCTGTCAATTCAATATCTTTTCCTACCATAGTACAAAATTATCTTTCAAATAAACCTTTCCCAGTGTGCCAACATTCTTTGTTACCTCAAAACCCAAAGCTGCAGATGAGGAAGTCACTCTTTCAAATATCACATCTGGCACAAACTGTGTAGGGACTACCCTGATAATTCATCTGATATGATCTGCCTTCAAAGTTCCTGTGCTGTTTTTAACAACAAGGTACTTTGGGATATTTCAGACAGCTGAAGTCCCAATGAGTAATTTACATTTTAATGACACAGCTTTGCTGCTCTATAGTAGAGCAGAAGAGTATAGTATAGTAGTAGACAGTGGTGGTCCATTTGTGTTCTTTGATCTCTTGGTTTTCAATTTCAATTCACTTGGTTGACCATAATATCCTAAACCAGATCTGTGTATTGGGGATTTGAGGCACCATTTTACAGTGATTCTTGTTTTTTCTCTGGGGTCAGCTTCTTCAGTGTGGAGAAAGGGAGGGGGGAAGATAGTTCTCCAGGTCTTTGTGGGTTGCTGAAAGGTTCTGTTCTCTCCCCCCACCATTTTATAATCTATATGAGACTGCTGGGTGAGGCCATCCACTGTTTGGGGTTCGGTATTATCTGTATGCTGATGATACCTAATTATATCTTTTGGCTCAATGCTGAACACATGAGGCTGTTGAGTATCTGGACAGTGATCTTCACTCAGGCTTTTGGTGAGTATGATTGAATCTTTTTATTTTTTTTCTTTATTACCATCTGGATGAATAATCTCTGCCATCTTTACTCTGTTTTTTGCCTTGTGTTGTTTTCTTGTTTCAAATAAATTTGTAAACTCATTTCACTGGGACTTGGGCAGCACATAAGCTTAATAAATATTCATTATTACTGCAGCTGATTTTCAGGAAGTTGCATCCAATTAAACAAGGCAAGGTGTTTATTTATAGAATATACCAGTATGTAGGATTTGCTATCAGAAAATGAGGCAAACAATTAATGGCATAAAAGATGGAAATAAATTAATAAATGCGGGGAAATAGTTATTACCTATGATTATTATATAATCTTCCTTATTTGGAATTTGAATGTCAAATAATACTGGGCATTACCAAAGTTCTTTAAATGCTACTTTAGGACTTTCTAAGCATCTGACCGGCTTTACAAAACAGGATGTTTAATTGATGGATTCTGTGAAGCTCTTTACTTTCCATGGGATACCACTTTCATTTCATATGAATTTGTTATCAGTATCTTACATAAAGCATTTACATACCATTTGGACCAAGCAGTAAATTGATGACATAGCAAAAAATTAAAACACGGAGGAAGAAAGCAGACCATGCGTAACCAATGTGTCAGCAGCAAGATTCTTCAATTAAACTGCTTCCATTTTTAGAGATAGAAGTCAACCAAAATTAAAACCATGAAAAAGTTTTACACCAGAACTTCCTGTTTATTTCAGTCCCAAATTCTGCTAAACAAAAGTGATAGTTGAGCTACCTGAAACTGAATGAAAAAAAGCATCTAAAACATCAATGGTGGGATGAGTTTATTTTGCAGAAGTAAAGCTAAATAAAATGAGTTGCAGAATACCTTGCTTTAATGTTTGGACAAAAGGTTCCTTCCCCCCACTCCCCCAGGTTAATGTATAGAACCAAGCAACAAGAATGGCCATCTATTTAACCTTTTTGTTCTTCCTTTTCTTTCCACAAATGTGAAATCACACCATGAATTTGGATCTGTAGTCATCACTCTGGAAGAACCCTGATTGTAATCTAGGACTGAGGGTTTCCTTTGCTGTCTCTGTCCGGTGTCATTCAAAAAAAATTTTTTTAAAAAAATTGCAAGCTGCTCCAGCAATTTCCTGTCCAGCTGCAGCTCACTCTTTTTTTTTTTTTAATATGCTCTGTGGATAAATTTAGCACTGTTTCCTCACTGTGGATTATTAATCTGCTTTCCTCATTTGAGCCTATGGAGCTCAGCTCCTACTGTTCTGCCGAAACCAACAGATGGTCTCCCTGCTACTTCCTCTCGTTTTGCTGTGGTTTTGCTGTCAGGCCACTTCTGAAATTAATAATGTTCCCTGGCTGACTGCCACAGGCCATTACTGGGAAAAGGAAGTAACACATCTGAATAGCAGGAAGCCAGGCAGGGTCACACTGTGAACTAAACCAGCTGAGCATAATTTGAGTCTCTTCCATTCGGCAAGTTGGATGCTTGTCTTCTCTTCTCTCTCTCTCTCCCCCCCCCCTTTTAAGGACAGTGTACTTCAATATATCCTTCACATTTCACAACCAATCCATCTCATTGAAAGCTTTCTATTCAACATATCTTCAAGAGATTCTGTAGGTTCACAGAACCTATTCTGGAGTGGTAGAGAGAAAGTTAAAATACTTCCAAGGAAGCTGGTGAGAAGTAGTTATGTTTGATTTTCAGAACATTTTTAACGAGAATAATGTTCTACATTATTTGCTTTTATTGTTTACAGGTAGAGATGACTAAGCTATACATTTATTGTGCACAGAAAAGGACTGAGCCAAAAAGGATGAGAATAGAAGTGAGGAGAGTCAGGTTTAAATGTTTACCTGAGACATAGAGCTCAGGAATTATCCATTTACTGTTTAATCTACTCTACAGGATTGCTGTAAAATGGAACATGTTTTTTCTTGTTCTAAAATAGAACAAGAAAGAAAAGCCAAAATTAAATTGGGAAATTATAAAAATAATAAAATACACAATAATGAGAACCCTGACTTGCAAAGTAATTTCTACTTTCTACTTTCATGCAGGTCAGAATTTACAATCCATAGCATCTTGAATAAACAGTTTATTTATTTTTATTTTATTTATTTTGTCACAACATCATATAAAAGATTATATAGTATATAAACATATATATGAGTAAAAAAATTAGGAGGTATAAGCATATATATATATATATATATATATAGGAAGAAGAAAAGAAAAAAACAATAGGACAGGAACGGTAGGCACATTTGTGCGCTTATGCACGCCCCTTATGCTCCTCTTAGGAATGGGGTGAGGTCAATAGTAGAAAGTTTTTGGTTAAAGCTTTTAGGATTATGAAAAGAGACCACAGAGTCAGGTAAAGTATTCCAAGCACTGATGATTCTGTTACAGAAGACATATGTTCTGCAATCTAGATTAAAGCGGTTAACATTAAGTTTAAATCTGTTGGTTGCTCTTGTATTATTGCAATTAAAGCTGAAGTAGTCTTTAACAGGAAGGACATTACAATAGATGATTCTATGAGTTAAACTTAGGTCTTGTCGAAGGCGACGGAGTTCCAAGTTTTCTAAGCCTAGGATTTCAAGTCTGGTGGGATAAGGTATTTTGTTGTTTTCAGAGGAATGGAGAACTCTTCTTGTAAAATATTTCTGGACTCGTTCAATTGTATTGATGTCAGAGATGTGGTGAGGGTTCCAAACAGGCGAGCTGTATTCTAGAATTGTATTCTAGAATACAATTCAGTGTATTCCTTTGATGTAGACAAAGTCTATAGCCTTTTACTTCACAATGGGTTTGCAACTGATAGGAACAAAATCAAAAAGCAGAGAGTGGGTTTTCTTTTGTTTTTTTATCACATCACGGAAAGGTTATCCTGGTGCATTTATATCAATTTTGTTGCTGTGCTTTAAAGCTTAGAACACCCACCCACCCCAAATCACATTAGATAAAACAAAAGAAAAGGAAGGAAGTAAAGGAAGAAGTACAACATAGATAATCTGAAATATACAGATGTTATACAAACACAGTACAACTTTGTTTTATAGTTCATCCGTTTCAGACTGTTGCAATTACCCCCAGTTGTATAGTGCAATATTTAATTGCATCATGAAAATATAAGAGAAGAAAGAACAATGGGGAATAGAAGGTTGTATCCCCCCCTTAAAAGACAAAGCAATGTATTGATGAATTAAACATTATTGGAAAATCATTACATTGTCATTGTCCACTGTATTATATAAAAAATAATATTTTGAAATAAGAGAGAAAAAATGGAAGTTATTGCAATTATAATAATTCAGCAGAGAGGCTCACCACTTTTTTATACTTTTCGGGAAGAGTCCATGTCAGTTTTGCCTTTAAAGGAGGATACCAGTGGTGAGTTGCTACTGGTTCACCCAGGTTTGGGTGAACTAGTAGCAGCGGTGGTGGGAGACTCCGCCCACCCACCCGGATGTCATCAAAAATGCTCTGTGCATGTGCAGAACATTCTGTGCATGTGCAGAAGTGGCGCACAAGTGGGTGAAGTGAGTGTGAGTGCGCGGGTGTGAGCGAACCAGTAACAAAGGTAAAAGAAACCCACCCCTAGGGGATACACACACACACACTTTTAATTACAAGGTTTCTATGCTTTGTAGTCCCAGATGCCTTTCCCACTCTGCATCTCCCATTCCAGTCTCCATCCTACAATCCAAAGACTCTATTTTTAATTAAAGGTTAGCTACAGAATTTTGTCATAAGGTGTCTTTCTGAAATCTACTTGCCGCCCCTGCCATTTACAGAAGGAAGCTAGAAAGCAGGGGATAGAATAATTTTTACATGTTCTGTGTTTTTTAAAAGAAACAAAAATCAATTCTCTAGAACAGGAGTATCAAACTTGATTTCACTGAGGACCACATCAAGGTTGTGTTTGACCTTGGAAGGCTGGGGTGGGCATGGCCAGCTCAATGTCACTTGTGTCAGAGGTGGCTGTGGCGGCCCAAATGCTCTGCCAGAGAAAAAGGGCTCCCGAGCTCCGTTTTCACTGGCAGAGCCACCACTGGCCAGTCCTTCATTGTTTCCAGGGTGGCCCCGTGGCCCAGATCTAAGCACCCCAGCCCCTGGATCTAAGCTGGATCCGGTCCCCAGGCCTTGAGTTTGACACCCCTGCTCTAGAAAGAAGATGTTAAATTCTTGCATTGGTCTTATATCCTTATCATACTGAGTATCCTGAAAGAACATCAAACATACATAATGTCAACTCGCAAAGCATCCCAGAAAAGTTCATACTTTGCAACTTGAATTTTCTTGTTTTTCCTGAAATAGCAAAGTGCCTTGCATTTACTCTATCCAATTCACCCCATCTGAACCCATTATTCTGATGTAAGCCAAATTGAACTCATATCTATTCCTAATGTATTCCTAAATACAATTCCTAATGTATTTAATAGAAGCCAGACATTTGCTTGTGCATAGGTAATGGTAAAGGTTCCCCTTGCACATATGTGCTAGTCGTTCCTGACTCCAGGGGGCGGTGCATTTCAAAGCTGAAGTGCCAGTACTGTCTGAAGACATCTCCGTGATCATGTGGCTGGCATGACTAAATGCCAAAGGCACACGGAATGCTGTTTCCTTCCCACCAAAGGTGGTCCCTATATTTCTACTTGCATTTTTTATGTGCTTTCGAACTGCTAGGTTGGCAGAAGCTGGGACAAGTAATGGGAGCTCACCCTCTTATGCAGCACTAGGGATTCAAACCACTGAACTGCCGATCTTTCGATTAGCCACTGAGCCACCGCGTGCTCAGTGCTTGTGCATAAATACACCTAAACTGAGGTGTGGGACATGAATGGCATACAAATCCTATAAGCTTGACTACCTGGCTGCTGAAAAAACATGGTTATAGTTGAGCACAAAACTCTATAAGGGAGCAATAAGCATGTGCCCAAAGAAGGACCATATGTCTTATTGGTTCTCCTAATTATAGATAGAACTGCAACTTCATCCATATATGCATATATCTTTGTTAAGTTTTTCACAATGACTACAGTCTTTCTATATATGTCCACAACAGATATTAATGTGATCCCAGGAATATTTTTTTTCTCAGAACTAGTATATTTGGAACAGCTCTGATATTCTAGAAGAGGTAGCAAGCAAACATATTCATAAGGAGGAAATCTGTGGATTTTCCAATACTTGGTTTACAATGCAATATGACAATTTAAAATTTAAATTTAAAAACTGCATTTACTTGTAATAAAAGGTACATCTTAGAGATAAGATATTTCATTCATCAACACTTAGTTTAGAGTAATGGAATGTTTTAATACACGCAATCTATAAACTTTCTCTCAGCAGGTGTATCTTTATTACCTTTAAGAGGTAATTGCTAAATCCAAATAAAGCTACCCTTTAAAAAGTAATTTCCTAACCATGAATGCTGTTAAGCAATGGAGCAGCCTATCTCTTGAAACTGTTAGTGTTCCATCACTGAAGGTTTTCCAGTAAAGGTCAGACAGCCATTTGTCTAGGGCCATGATGGCGAACCTATGGCATGCGTGCTACAGGTGGCACGCAGCGCCCTCTCTGTGGGCATGCAAGCCGTTGCCCCAGTTCAGCTCCACCACACATTCACAAGTACCTCCTGCCAGCCAGCTAGTCGTTGGGTCTCTGCCACACATGTGTAGGGGGTGGGGTGCGTGCAAGGGGCTTGCACACACATGCACAGAGGTGAGACACATGTGTGAGAGCAGCATGCACATGCGTGGGGGGCAGGATGCATGCAGGGGGCCGTGTGTGCATGTGTGCATGTTGGGGCTGCACTTGCATGCTCTGTGGGCTGCACACACATGCACAGGGAGTGGAATGCATGGGGAGCACCGCATATGTGTGGGGCGGGAACATGCAGGGCATGTGCATGCATGAGGTGGGGCACATGCACAGGGGGCAGGGCGCATTGCATTTTGGGGATTTGGGAATGCACTTTGGGCACCCATTCCAGAAAAAGTTAGCCATCACTGGTCTAGGATGAAATGAGGGTGAAGGCAAATATACAGTACGTGTCCCAGGATAATGTTGCAGGATCCAGTCTGGGTCGGTCACTCTGCTAGAAAGAAGTTCCATGAAGATGGCCTCCATCACGTGACTGAAAGTTCAGACTGAAACTTCGTGTCTCAGTAACTGACCTAGATTGGATCCTGAAATGAGGATGCCTACCCAGAGTAAGGGGTTGGAGAAGAAGACTGCACGATCCTTCAACACTATGGTTTTATGATATGTTCTTTTTATATGCACACAGAAATGAAACCAGGTTTGGGGTGACTAAAAGTATAGAGATAAGCAGGATGTTTCATTAAATTGGGCCATCAGTTCTACAATATGTCAATCAATGCAGATAAAAAGATCCCAAGGCAAAGGTGAAATCCAGTTCTGACAGGTTCTGGAGAACCAATAGCAGAAATTTTGAGCAGTTTGAAGAACTGGTAGCAAAAATTTGAGTCATTTGGAGAACCGGCAAATGCCACCTCTGGCTGGCCCCAGAGTGGGGTGGAAATGGAGATTTTGCAATATCCTTCCCCCAGGAATGGAGAGGGAATGGGGATTTTGCAGTATCCTTCCCCTGCCACGCCCACCAAGCCATGCCCACAGAACCATTAGTAAAAAAAATTGGATTTCACCACTGCCCCAAGATGTACAGATTTGAGGTTTTTTTTTACTTGGAGTGGAAACAAGATAGCAGGCTTTCCTATTCCACATATAAATGCTGACTGAACTGGCAATTATACTTCTCTCTGTAACTCCAACAGGACAAGTCCCAGTTGCCTCCTCCGGGCCTTAATTGCCATCTTTAGGCTAATGTCTATTACATTAAAGGATAATTTTGGACCTGAATGTATGGGAAACTATCTTTGTAACCATCACAACTTTCATCTTTTAGAGAATCCTGCAAGAGGAAATTTGTACATTAAGCTTTTGTCTACAGCAGGCACCTCTAAAGTTTCCATGTGCCCAACATATGTTCCCATAATTCATAATAATGTATAATAAGAGAATATTGGGTATGTTGGGAAGGGAGAAAGAATAAGCCCTCCTAAGCATGATAAGTAGAATTGCAGATCTACACTTGGGAAGAGAAATAATTGTAATCTATTTTGCAACTCTGCCAGGTCCACAGGAAGAAAGACAAAGGATTCTCCAGCTGGCCAAGTGCTACTAATAAATCCCCCAACTTGTCAATTTTAAAGATCTAATGACCACACGTATGCAGACAAATACTATGTGGGAGGTCTGTTTCTTTTCAGCTGGAGATTGGGGTGAAGACCTTCCTCATGGTGTCAGGAGAATGAAATCCATTGAAATCTGTTAAAAACATAATTCTGTTTTCCTTTCAAGTATGCCTCTGTTTGTGTGTGTGAAGATATGGAAAGAATACAGTTATTACAAAATGTAAGAGTTGACTCCACCTTCCAACCATTTTCTTCAGGTTGTTAAGCGTATGATTTGAACTGTTATATAATTTTAACAAATGCAAAGAATATATAAAGATATATTTCAGATCAAGAAGTTATTATCTAATAATCGAATTGACCCAACATCTAATATACAGTATATAAAGAGTAAAAGAAAAAAATTAAAAGCAATGGTCAAGAAGTTAGCCTAAATATTACAGTGGTCTTCAAATCTGTCTGTTAAACATCTGTTATTGTATTTAACATAGAAAGTCCACAAACAACTTTCTACTGATGCAAAAGAGAACAAATGTATTCACTTCCCAGAATGCCAGTGTCCTGGAAGATAAAGCTGACTGTTAAGCACAAATGAGGGCATTATAAGAAAAAGTTAGGAGACCCCTCACACACATACACATCAAAAAAATAAAATAAACGAACAATAGGTCTCAATAGGCACTTCAGGATCAGGAAAGAAATCTGTTTTGAGCAAGCCAGGACAAAAGGGGGAGGGGTAAGAGACGTTTAATGAGAATTTTGGATGCTCATAGAACTATATTTGATATCACTAAAGTAGTTCCTCTCTTTCAGGTGTTTTAACCCATTTTTCCTTTGCCAATTCTGTGCCTTTATAAAGTAGATCTACTTTATAACTACTGGTACTGTCAATAGTTGTGTCACCATAAAAGAGTTATCGAGTCATAAGATTGCCCTGATGTTTTAAAATTTGCATGCTTAAAAGACAAATTCAACAGATATGCCTATTCCTGTCCTGGAATGCGTCTTCAGACAAGTTCTGAGGAATGCATAGACTCAGAATACAAAAATACTCAACAAAGGCTATAAGAAAGAATAATTTAGCAAGAAATATACAGTACTAACCATGGAAGAACCAAGGGTGATCAAATGTTGGCTTGGAGTAGAGTAACAAGTTCTACCCTAGTATCTTTCAACTGCATCTCCCAAAATTCCCAGCTAGTATATTGGCCAAGGCCAAGGAATCCTGGGAAGTGCAATCTCAACACACAAGGAGGGCATCCCAGATACAGCAAAGCTGCTGTAGAAGGAGCCCTTACATTCTGACATGGAGCAAGGGCAGGAAGTGCAGTGATGCAGGAATAAAAGAAGATCAGACATAAATGTATTCTGCAGATTTCTCCAGCCAATCACCAACTGTGCTGAAATGCTCATGATGGCTGGGAATTCTGAGAGATATAATTTGTTTGTGTGTGTCTGTGTGTGTGTGTGTGTGTGAGAGAGAGAGAGAGAGAATTTCTGTTCTTGCATCCGTGCAATTAAAATAGTACATGAAAGAAACTCATTCTTTTACTTGCTTGATCATTGTACTAAACTGTTTATTCATTTTATCATTCCCATTAAAAAACATTGCTCTTCTGTATGTAAGTAATAAATGTTCTTTTAAAGTCTTTTTCCTATTGTGCCAGCCAGATTTCCACAATTTAGTTATGGATTATTCTACAATATTCCTGCAAAACAATTTATTTTTGTTGGAGAACTTATTTTTATCATTAATTAGTGTACTGTATGGATGCCGATACAAGATTTGCAAAAATTTCAGGTGGTGTGTATAATAGGAAAAATAAAATGTCATAGTTTTTTTTCAAATCCAAATATAGTAAGCATTCTATCCCCCATCCCCCCCTCATAAAAAAGCTCTTGAAAACCAGCTGCAGAATTAAACGGTAAAACGTTTTCAAAAATGACACAGAGTTTCCTTGGAAACAGCTGATATAACTCAATATTTAAAAGAGCACTTGAGAAACTAGGGATTTTGCCCCAAATTACCATGTGATTTGCCACCTACAGACTTGTGGGCAGGCAAGGATTGTATTCTGTGACACTGCAATAAGCAGCATTTCCCACTTCCAGAAAATTGTCTAAAGATAGTGAAACCCATAAGTATGGAATTAGTTACAGGGAAAGTTTTTTTTCTCCATTGGTTTTTTTGATTTTAACAACAGAACCTTTGTTACAATCATGTGTTCATGTTGCATCTTTAGGCAAATAGTAACCATTGTCAATAATACTTTTAGAATATGCGTATAACGACTGCAACAGTAACCCCCCTCTTCATTAGGTTGGCCATATGTGCTGTTTTTCGGAGTTTAAAGGCCTCCTGGTTGTACTTCAAAGGCTGTGATTCATTTTCTTTCAGGTTTTAAGATGCAACATCACAGAAGGAAAGAAGCTTTGAAATGGTACATCAATAGTTAGCATCTGAACAGCAGAGTGGGCAACCACCATAAAAGATACCCATCTGGCCATAATACACCAATCACGGTAAGAGAAACTGTATTTAATTTAAACTGAACTATACTATTTTCCTACATTGTACCCTTCAGATATATTTGAATGATAGTTCCCATAACTCCTTAAAGTAATCCTATAAAATAAATAATGTTTCTATGTGCAATAAAATGATTAGAATGCCATTTTAAGCATGTTTACTTAGAAGTAAATAAGTAAATTAAAGGAAGCTTATTGCTTAGTATGTGTACAAAGAAGCACAGTCTAAAATATGAAGAGTGTAATCATATATATATGTCAGGTTAAAAGTAAGCTGTATTTGGCTCAAAGGTAAGCTGATGTATTATTCTAGCTTAAAGGGCTTATTGTGTTCAATGTTAAAATATGACGCTGAAAAAAGAGTAATGCACATTAAGAGTATATATCATTCCCCCTTCAAATATACTGTTTTGAAACTGGAATGAAGTCAATATTTTTCAAAGAAAAAACCCACAGAGAAATTATGTTTTTGCACAAGTCTGGGGTCATTCATGGATAAATTACATATTCATCTCTGGCACACCAGATCTACCTTGGTTTTCACCACCCTCCATGTTTTATGGCCAATATTTTATCCACCTTTGTAATTAAAAATAACTATTTTGTAAAATACAGAGCTTTTAAAAATGCTACATCACTGATTTCCTCCGGGGACACACACACACACACACCTGTGATAAGGAAAAAAAGATATAGAAATATTGTTGCTGATTTGGCTCCAGTATGTGGTTTTTCTGGATTTCCTTCCTTCTGTCCATGTGTGGAAGGAACTTCCAGAACAAACCGTAATTATACATTTTGATTATTTAGTCATATCTTAACCCATGTTCTAGGTTCAATCATTCTAGGCCTAACTACTTTATAACCTAGTGCAGGAATGTACAAACTGTGATTGTACACATATTGGCATATTGGCTCATCACCATCTCTTTGGGGCTCTCAGAGGGGACATCATCATCATCATCATAACAACAACAACAACAACAGAGTTGGAAGAGACCTTGGAGGCCTTCTAATCCAACCCCCTGCCCAGGTAGGAGACCCTAACCATTTCAGACAAATGGTTATCCAACATTTTCTTAAAAATTTCCAGTGTTGGAGATTCACAACTTCTGCAGGCAAGTTGTTCCACTTATTAATTGTTCTAACTGTCAGGAAATTTCTCCTTAGTTATAAGTTGCTTCTCTCCTTGATCAGTTTCCACCCATTGCTTCTTGTTCAGGTGCTTTAGAGAATAGTTCAGGTGCTTTAGAGAATAGTTTGACTCCCTCTTCTTTGTGGCAACTCCTGAGATATTGGAACACTGCTATCATGTCTCCCCTAGTCCTTCTTTTCATTAAACTAGGCATACCGAGTTCCTGCAAATTATTTGCATATTTGTAGGATTTGGCAGTTTAAGGAAATTAAAGTCTTATACTCTCTATACTTTAAAATTCCCAATGTCTGTCCATTTTTGGAATGCAAAATCTAGTATGGCCCTTGAGTTTCATGTAACATATGAAATAGCTGTTGTTTTCATATTAAATTTCTCTGTCTCGTGATCCAATTTTGAATCTAACCAATATAAAAAATGAATACTTTGGGAATATGAATATCTTGACAACGGCATCAATGATTTCTCTGAGCTGAGTTGGAATTACTGACTTTTAAAAACCAAATTTAATGGCAGAGCTGTATGGATGGGAGGTGAAGGTGAATATCCTAGCTTTCTTCAAGACTAGCAATATCAAACACATTTGACACTCAGTATTTCAGTAATTTCATCCTACATCCTTTACTATTCAATAAACTATTTTTTAGTCATTATCCATCCTTCCAAACTTTAATGCAGTAACCTTAGGCTTTAATAAGAATAAATAGTCAATTCATCCTTCAGTAGAAGTGATTTTGCCTAAGGAGAGGATTAGAGGACTATATCCTAACTGCTAGCAGTTAAAAGAGATTTTGGCTCCAAAAACTGAGGGTACAGCATAGCCAGACAGAAGATAACACAAAGTTCAAAAGTCTAGCACTTATTTGTCTCCACAGGCCTATAAAACTCAACTACTGACTGAATGCAAACAACATACATTTTAAGAGTCTTGGTCTGAGGAAATGCCAGCTAAATTCCTTTTTTTCTTTTTGGATATGAGAAAATTATTATTTTTTCAATTACTTTCCATTGGCCTACTAAAGAATGGCCCAGTAGGATCTTGATTTTCATGTCAACATCAAATTTGTGATGTTCCTTCTTTCCCATAATTTAGGATGGATTCCTTTGAAAGTGGTCATCTGATTAGCCTCAATTTGTTAAACAATAACTTTCTTAATGAATTTCTTAAATTATAAAAAATCACTGGTGAAATCAGAACCAATACTATTCATATTAAAAGCAAGTCTTTATTTTAAACTATAGATTGTTGCATGTTGATTTTCCAGAAGGTATTTCCAGCTTTCCACCCCCCAGGTAATTTCTGTCAGACTCCTTACAGAGTAAATATAAAGTGCCTGATTTTCATTACTTTCTAGTTATAACAAGAATTCATTTGGCAAGAATTAAGTAGTCAGTCTCCCTCAATAAATGTCACTTAAACATGAAAAGGTTCTATAAAGAATGCAAGGTTTTGAGTTTTTGTCAATTAATTGTCATGGTTTAAAATTCATTAAAATAATATCTGTAATAAATCATTATTTAAATCAATATTTGTGAAACTCCAGCCTGGGTTTTATTTCCCTAAATGGACATTCTTAAATGAACTATCTGCAATTTTACAAGAAATTGAGAAGTTAGGAAAGGTAATAACATTATCAACAGAAATGAAAATTTGGATCATTCATTGTAAAACAACACTGCAAGCTTAGGATAGAGTTGGATAAGCTCAAGTTTCCAAGATTTTATTTCTTTTAATCACAATGATATTAGGTCATTAACACATAGCTTATCCATACTGACATGAAGATATGAATTTTCTAAAATGTTATCAATTAAAAGTTATATATTTGCAGAAAATTTAACCCCATAACATTTCAATTTTACATAAATTATTTTAATGAGACTGTAATTCATTGTGTTGTTTTTCTTAGTTTATGAAATTCATTTTAAAATAAGAGAGTTGGAGGGAACCTTGGAGGTCTTCTAGTCCAAGCCCCTGCTTAGGTAGGAAACACTACACCACTTCAGACAAATGGTTATCCAACATTTTCTTAAAGATTTCCAGTGTTGGAGCATTCACAACTTCTGGAGGCAAGTTGTTCCACTGATTAATTGTTCTAACTGTCAGGAAATTTCTCCTTAGTTCTAAGATGCTTCTCTCTTTGATTAGTGTCCACCAAGGGTGAAATATAAAATTTATTACTACCTGTTCTGTGGGCGTGGCTTGGTGTGTGTGGGGGGTAATGTGGGCATGGGCAACTTTCTTTTTAACTTTTAAAAGCATTCTTTCAAAAGCATTCTTGTAAAAAATGTTTTTAAAAGCCTCTGATGATCAGGCAACTCAGCTGGGATCGCCAGTGGAGCCTTTTAAAAGCATTTTTGACAATCTCTTTGGCTGAAGAGGTTATAGAAAAAATGCTTTTAAAGGGTTCTGATGATCCCAGCTGAGTTGCCTGATTGCCAGAACCCTTTAAAAGCATTATTTTACAGCCTCTTCGGCCAAAGAGGTTGAAAAAAAATGCTTTTAAAAGGTTCAGATGATTCCAGCTGAACCGCGTGATCATCAGAGGCTTTTTTTTTACTTTTAAAAGCATTTTTTCAGCCAAAGAAAAAATGCTTTTAAAAGTTAAAAAAAAACCCTCTGATGATTGCGCGGCTCAGCTGGGCATGCAGGAGTGGGGTGGGGCAGGGATTTTTGCTACCAGTTCTCCGAACCACCCACCGCCATAGCTACCAGATCGAGTGATCCGGTCCAAACCGGGAGCATTTCACTCCTGGTGTCCACCCATTGCTTCTTGTCCTACCCTCAGGTGCTTTGGAGAATAGCTTGACACTGTCTTCTTTGTGGCAGCCCCTGAGAGATTGGAACACTGCTATCATGTCACCCCAGTCCTTCTTTCCACCAAACTAGACATACCCAGTTCCTGCAACAGTTCTTCAAATGTTTTAGCCTCCAGTCCCCTAATCATCTTTGTTGCTCTTTTCTGCACTCTTTCTAGAGTCCCAACATCTTTTTTACATTGTGGTGACCAAAACTGGATGCAGTAAGTGTGGCCTTACCAAGGCATTATAAAGTATATTAACACTTCACGTGATCTTCATTCTATCCCTCTGTTTATGCAGCCTAGAACTGTGTTGGCTTTTTTGGCAGCTGCTGCACACTGCTGGCTCATATTTAAATGATTGTCCACTACGATTTCAATATCCCTCTCATAGTTACTACTATTGAGCAAGGTACCGTATATACTAATACCTGTAACTGCTTTTCATAGTTTTTAAAAAATTGTCTTTTCAAATATAGAGCTCAAATCTTTTGCAAATTGAAAAAAAGGATGAAATAATTATTGAATCACATTTTCATTTCATCCTTCCTCCAAGGAAATGAAATTTTGTTAAAGAGAGAGAGAGAGGTCTAAGAGAATCCACTTGATTTATTCATTCTTTCATGCTGTGCACAGAAGTATTTTTAGGGTGACCGAATGTCTACTTAAGACTATCACAAATAGGGTGCATTCTGTATGATCAGCAATTGTTGATAAGGGAATAACAGCTTTATTTTTGCAAACCTATTTTTAAATTATAAATCATCTAATCAGATGAGTGGAGTATATCACATGTACATCATACAATTCTGGAAGGATGATGAACAGAGAAAAGAGAATAAAGTGAAGGAGAGATTAAAAAACTGAGGATAGTGATCTTTAACAGTAGTTTTTTAAGTACCGTTTTTCTTACGTGATAGGTTTTTTTTTTGAACTGGAAATATGACACAGTGTCAGTAGGAATAAATATAAAATCTGATGGATTGTTGTTCAGCTGTTTCATACGGTACAATTTATCTCTGTACAGTAATTCTGTTTTTCAAATGATTAGAACAGAAAACAGACTATTAGGGTTAGGAGGGACCTTGGAAATCTTCTTGTCCAGTGGTTCTCAACCTTTATAGTGCTGTGACCACTTTAATACAATTCCCCACGATGTGGCGACCCCAACCGCAGAAGGGGGAAAAAAGCAGCAAACTGTTTTTTTGAATTTATTGTGCCTGAAGCCATATTGGCTAGTGATCTGAATTGCTTGCGATTGCCTTGAGGACGGAGGCATTAAAGCAGAGACTCGTCCCCTATTAAGTTTATCGCGCCTGAAGCCAGATTAGGCTAGCGATTGGGAGTGATTGCAGCTGGCTTGAGAGGGAGACATCAGAGCAAAGATTTCTCTCTTTTTTAATTCATCGCACCTGAAGCCGAATTCGGCTAGCGATTTGAAGAGCCTGCAGCTGGCTGTGGAGTCAACCATTGGAGCGCGATTCTTCGACTTGCAAGTATACTTCCCATATTTCCAATGGTCTTAGGCGATCCCTGGCAAATCGTCATTCGACCCCCAACAGGGTTACGACCCACAGGTTGAGAACCACTGTTCTAGTCCAATTCCCTGCTCAAGCAGGAGACATACCATTTCATACAAATGGCTGTCCAGTTTCATCTTGAAAACCTCCAGTGATGGAGCGTCCACAACTTCCAGAGGCAAGCTGTTCCTCTGATTAATTGTTCTCATTCTCAGTTGGATCTCTCTTTAATGATATTCCACCTGTTTTTTTTTTCATTTGCATTTATATCCCACCCTTCTCCGAAGACTCAGGGCAGCTTACACTATGTCGAGCAATTTCTTTTCCTGGCCTCAGTTTCTGTGGAGAATAGGTCAACTCTCTCTTCAATGTGACAGCCATTCAAGTACAGAAAGACTGCTATCATGTCACCCTAGCCAGTGGTGGGATTCAAGTAATTTAACAACCGGTTCTCTTCCCTAATGACTTCTTCCAACAACTAGTTTGCCAAACTGCTCAGAAAGTTAACAACCGGTTCTCCCGAAGTGGTGCGAACTGGCTGAATCCCACCACTGCCCCTAGCCCTTCTCTTCATTAGACTAGACATACTTAGTTCCCTCAATCATTCATTGTATACCCTTTAGATCGCTTATCATCTTTGTTGCTCTTCTCTGCACACTGTCTTGCACCATCTCTTGTTTTTGGATATTACCATTTCTGATGCCAGAATTGGAGTTGCTGATTGCTTTAATCTTGAGAATAGTTGATTTGTCAGTGTAATGTCCAGTGCAACAGTACTGGGAGAAGAAAGGCAGAGTTACTGGTAATATTTTGTTCTTTGACTCTCTGAGAATGAACTCTAATCTCTACTTCTACTTGCTTCTTTCTCCTTGATCTCTTGCTTCCTGACTCATCATGTTGCTTGATATCAGTTCAGAAAATGTAAAGCTTGAATAGGGACTTCTTTTGTTTTGTTAGGATGGATCAATTTATGAATGCAAAATATGATCTATCACAATACCTTGTGCTCTAAAATGGTGAACCAGGTGCTCATTAATGTTGTGACTGAGGCCCAAGTAGTGTTACCAAACACAATTCAGGTCTGAATAAACTTATTTTATTAAAACAGCTGAGAATTAATGCATTCTCAGCTAGTCCAAAGCAAATTCTTTGTAAACAGTCCTGCGGACTTATCACCAACCTTTGTTGTCTTTGGCAACCTGCCAAAGGCTTTTCTTGGCAAAAACACCACAAAGTTCAAGAGACGCTGACAAGAAGCAATGGAATCAATGTTGCTTTTCCACAAAGAACCCAATGGCTCGTTGCTGCTCTTTTAAGTCTTATGGGAGTGGCCAATCATCTTCTGGCCTTACTCCCTTTTTGCTTCAGCTGCTCTTGCCTTCTGGCAGTTTGCATGCATTCACAGGCTTCTCCTGTTCCTCTGCCTCTCTGCTGTCTGCCTCTGGAGGCTCCGGAGTCACACATCACTCCCAGATGGTCCCATCTCTGCGTCCAACACAGAGCCCTTGTCCGGGCCTTCCCCTGACTCTAAGACTGGCCCATTGTCCTTCCCAGCCTCCTCACTGTCCGAGTCCGCTGCCAGGTCTGCAGGTTGCTGGTGAACCACAACAATTAAAACTGGTTTATGGTACTAGTCATTATCTGATGGATTTTAAGTCTATGCAAAACCTGGCAACATTGCATTCCTTAGTAGGACTGGTATCTGAAAGCAGCAGGGAAATGTAGACTTGTTCTTTGCGCCCTGGATATTTATGCAGTAATGGTGATACGAGACTTGTATGATTGTCTTTATAGTACAGGCACTGGAAGAATACATCCTCAGTTGTTTTTGTGTGTCCAGAGTCATGGGACATTGTCTCTCCAAACAGGGTTCTTCCTATATCAGCCTTGAGGGACAGCTCAGGGGAGGGCATGATGTCATGCCAGAGTAAAGGCCCTCTGGTCATACAACATGTGTACATATTCAATTTGATACCACAAATAACTTCAAAGAGCTGTATTTAGTCTCTGTGATTCTTACTACACTTTTTAATCCATTAAAACAGCATTTTTAAAAAAGTTGAAATGTTTGCTCACTACGTTGCCATCTCTGTCCTGGAGCCTTCAGAGGGGAAAGAAATTATTAAAAACCCAAGGGGTAATTTCTATTTTTTTTTTTAAGATTGATCTGTGATTTGGTTCAGCCATCCTTTCCAAACATAGGAGCAAAATGCAATATAAAATTATTGGCTAAAATTAAAATAATTATATGTGTTGATTCAGGAGGGAAATCTATAGTTTTCAACACAAAAGACTTTGGATAGGCAGCATATAAGGAGGTAAGAGATGATCTTATATGTGCCATTCCTACAATTTTTCTGCTTTCCAAAACTGTTTCCAAAACAACAACAACAACAACAAAAAACTGGAGCATTTTTTGTATCCTGGATTAATGAGACATTCCCCAGTTTCTTGTGCATTTGTTCAGTCTATTTTTAGATGTAATTCTATTATCTAAATTTATTCTAAGGTGTCAGAAAAAATATTGTCTGTATTCTTTCCATCTAAGGAACTGGAGTCTGTCAAAGCAGAATGTCAGCATTTTGGCACACAATCCTGAATCCACCTATTTATTTATTTATTTTGTCACACAGTATATATAAGCGTAAGCATGAAATAACTATACAATATATAAGTATATATATAAGTATGAGTATGTAATAACTTGTTGTGACTCGTCCTCCCTCCTTTCCTCAGTCGGGCCCCTCCCATCTCCAACCAGGCCTTTTATCAGACTCGGAGTCTGATAATGAAGATGAACGGCCTGTCATGCCTTCAGCCTCCGGCCCTGGCCCCATGCCCGGAGAGGATTCCAGGGGTGAAAGGAGTAGCCCAATAAACCTCACTCATACAGCATGTGTTCCTTTGGCTCAGCCTTCAGAGCAGGAAGCCAGCCAGGTGCTGGAATTACTCGGGCCTACTCCCTCTGACCCCTCCCTTTCCCAGACGCTGACAGCAGATCCAGCTGAAGACAATTCAATGTGGGTGGACCCTCGTTTCCCGAGATTTGAGAGGCGTCGCCAGCAGAAGGAAGTGTGGGGCAGGCCTGGATAAATGCTGAGTCATGGAGCCACACCCCACAGCCTATATAAAGGACCTGCTTTTTGCATTCCAACCTTGAGTCAAGCAAAGTCTTATCTAGTTTGCTGATACCAGACCCTATCGCTGAAGTCACAACTTGGACTCCTGCCTGCCCTGATAAACCTCAAAGGAACTTGGCAAGCTGCAGAGGCTTCGTTGCCAGGTTTGTTACGGACTTCCTTGACTCGTTCATCGGAGTGGGAGTGGGACACAACATAACTATATTAATTGGATATAATGAAAGGAAACAATAGGACAGGAATGGTAGGCACTTTTGGGCTCTTATGCACGCCCTTACAGACCCCTTAGGAATGGGGTGAGGACAATGATAGATAGTTTTTGGTTGAAGCTTTTGGGATTTTGGGAAGAGACCACAGAGTCAGGTAGTGTATTCCAAGTATTAACAACTCTATTACTGAAGTCATATTTTCTGCAATCAAGATTGGAGCGGTTAACATTAAGCTTAAATCTATTGTGTGCTCGTGTATTGTTGCAATTGAAGCTGAAGTAGTCTTTAACAAGAAGGACATTGTAATAGATGATTCTATGAGTTAAATTCAGGTCATGTCGAAGGCGGCGTAGTTCTAAATTTTCTAAACCCAGGATTTCAAGTCTGGTGGCATAAGGTATTTTGTTGCATTCGGAGAGTGGAGTACTCTTCTTGTAAAATATTTCTGGACACGTTCAATTGTATTGATGTCAGAAATGTGGTACAGGTTCCAAACAGTTGAGCTGTATTCAAGAATTGGTCTAGCAAATGCTTTATATGCTCTGGTTAGTAGTGTAGTGTTTTTGGAGAAGAAGCTACGCTAGATTAGGTTTACAACCCTTAAAGCCTTTTTTGCGATGTAATTGCAGTCGGCTTTGGCACTTAGATCATTGGATATGAAAACTCCAAGGTCTTTAACAGGGTGGGGGTCATCTGTAAAGTAATGTCCATCAAGCTTATACTTAGTTTTGGGTTCTTTTTTCCGATATGTAAGACTTTGTTGCTGCAGGATCAATCAGGATCAATCAGGATCTTTTTTTTAATCTCCCCAAAATAACTTTTTGGAGAATTATTGTCCTAAATGTGAGCATTTTTTAAAAAAAATGTTTTATAAGAAAACAACTGGAGAGGAAAAGAGATAATTTAAGAAATAGGGGTTCTGTCAGGAAAAAAAATGCAGTGGAGAACAGTGTTCTTTGCAAATGCTATTTATGGCATTTGGACATGACTCGGAGCTTGTATTCTTTGCTTGGAGTACCATATTTATTGCAGATCCTTCTTTCTTTATTAGATGAGCGAAGAATACACAATTGGAGGGTGGGGCATAGAATAGGTGGGAGATAGAATTTATTGTCCCTTGGATACAAAATTCCAGCAAAGTTTAATTTTTATAGATGCTATTCACATATAGCTGCAACACTCCCAATTAATATTCAGATGAAGAGTACGAGCCAAATTGCATTTTAATCTGGGGATTAGCAATTGAATTTAGCAATGTATCTATTTTCACTTGAAAGCAATTATTGGGGATGGCTAAGGGTAAAAATGGATTGGAAAGAAGCATGCCCAGAAAAAACATGCCCAGCTGATCTTAAATATTTTAGCATTCTTATCAGATTCTACCATTCCCATTAGAAACCTATGCTGAGATTATTGTTGACCTCAACTAGACCTATGCAATCTTAAATCTCAGGCAATCTAATTCATATGCTTCCTTAGCTCCTGAGTTAACTTTCTGTGTGCTTTATTTTGGTATTTGACTACCTTACTATTTCTGTTACATTGTGACTTTTCTCATGGTATCAGATAATTGATTTATATTCCAATTTGTTTCCTAATTTTCCTGCTACAAATAATTTGAAGTTTTTTTTATTTTGCATATTCATATATATGTGCATTATATTCAATAATATAATTCCCTCAAGAGGGAATTATTTTGAAGGTTATTTGTGGTTGATGGAGAAATCCTACAGGAAGCATTATTGTCAAGGTCAAAAGCCTTCTGTGTTTGTGTACTAGAAACCAGGTTTAGTGGATTTTAGATTAAATCATATACTACAAGGGATGATGGGGTGGTTGTGGAGGGATATAGTTCAACCTGTCTGGAAGCTGCTAGCAGAACTAAACAAGGAGAGAACATCAGCAGTGTAATAAAACAATAGTTGTCATCAACAAAACAAAGATGCAGAGTGAGGTAGATACTACTATAATTACACTTTATACAGGAAAACATTGAGAAAACTTGTATGGTGGTCATCAGAATTACTTTCTACTCCAAATGCTTAGAAAAAGTGTATACATAGATAACAATATAACAACAGAGTTGGAAGGGACCTTGGAGGCCTTCTAGTCCAACCCCCTGCCCAGGCAGGAAACCCTACACCATCTCAGTCAGATGGTTATCTGACATCTTCTTAAAAATTTCCAGTGCTGGAGCATTCACAACTTCTGAAGGCAAGTCGTTCCACTTATTAATTGTTCTAACTGTGCATAGATACATAGAGTGTATCTTGCTGCATGAAAGAATCATGTTGTTTATTGCACACAATGTAATTGCCATCTCTGGGGTGAGAGACCCAAGCAACCTAAAGATAAATGGGAGGATATTATTAGTTGAAAAAAAAAAAAAACCAACCACTGTAGGTCTCATTTAAAGCTATTTCTGAAAGTCTCTTCAGATCACAATGATGATTCACAATCTTTAGGTCTTCTATTCATAATAACTGCTTTACTGTATTTGGCAGTCTCTTTTTCTCTTCTATTTTTGTGTACTTTCCTTTCTGGTGCCAACGTATTTCAGTACATTTGCACAAGCTATTAAGTAAGAACCTCCTAGAACAGAATTAATGAGGTTGGTAGATTTTTTTTTTGTTCCAAAAAAGAACACCAAAAAAGCAACTCATGACTTCCACACAGAATTAGAAAGTGGTGTCCATGGAAACAGAAGGAAATGTGGTATTTGCTTACTTTTTATCATTTCACCAAATGATCAGCAATAAGCTATTTGCAGAAAAGTCTTTGATGAACTACTGATAAATTGTCTTACATACACTGAGCTCACTGAATCAGGGGTCTCCAACCTTAGCAACTTTAAGCCTGGAGGATTTCAATTCCCAGAATTCCCCAGCCAGCTTTGCTGGGAATTGAAGTCCTCCAGGCTTAAAGTTGCTAAGGTTGGAGACCCCTGCACTGGATGATCTTGAGGGAGGCATTAAGGCCACACAAAAACTTCACAGGGATGCTGCTCTGGTCAAAGCATTCATAGCCATGCAATCCACTTTAGAAATTAGGGAGGGAAAGTTTCTATCACAGGTTTTCATCTTCCCAACTTTGGATTATGAAGACACCAGGCAAGGACCTCTGAGAAAGATTTAAAGAAAAGACACTTTTTGAAATACTTGATCCCAAATGATCTAATACATTCCTGTAAGGATTAATCCCAGCATCTTTAACTGAGCCAAGGGAATGGATCAGAAGTCAGTAATAGGATGATGAAGAACATTTTGGATGGTGGAAGTCAATCAATTATTAACATAACATAATAACAGAGTTGGAAGGGATCTTGGAGGTCTTCTAGTCCAACCCCCTGCCGAGGCAGGAAACCCTACACCATTTCAGACAAATGGCTGTCCAACATTTTCTTAAAAAATTCCAGTGTTGGAGCATTCACAACTTCCGCAGGCAAGTTGTTCCACTTATTGATTGTTCTAACTGTCAGGAAATTTCTCCTTAGTTCTAAGTTGCTTCTCTCCTTGATTAGTTTCCACCCATTGCTTCTTGTTCTACCCACAGCTGCTTTGGAGAATAGTTTAACTCCGCTTCTTTGTGGCAATCCCTGAGATATTGGAACACTGCTCTCATGTCTCCCCTAGTCCTTCTTTTCATTAAACTAGACATACCGAGTTCCTGCAACCGTTCTTCATATGTTTTAGCCTCCAATCCCCTAATTATCTTTGTTGTTCTTCTCTGCACTCTTTCTAGAGTCTCAACATCTTTTTTACATCGTGGCGACCAAAACTGGATGCAATATTCCAAGTGTGGCCTTACCAAGGCATTATAAAGTGGCACTAACACTTCATGTGATCTTGATTCTATCTCTCTGTTTATGCAGCCCAGAACTGTGTTGGCTTTTTTAGCAGCTGCTGCACACTGCTGGCTCATATCTAAATGGTTATCCACTAGGACTCCAAGATCCCTCTCACAGGTACTACTATTGAGCAAGGTACCACATATCCGGTACCTGTGCATTTTGTTTTTTTTTGCCTAAATTTAGAATCTTACTTTTTTCACTGTTGAATTTCATTTTGTTAGATACTGCCCAATGTTCAAGTCTGTCAAGATCCTTCTGTAACTTGAGCCTATCTTCTGGAGTGTTGGCTATTCCTGCCAGCTTGGTGTCATCTGCAAATTTGATGAGTTCCCCATCTATCCCCTCGTCCAAGTCATTGATGAAGATGTTGAAGAGTACTGGGCCTAAAACAGAGCCCTGGGGTACTCCACTGCATACTGCTACACCTGACTATCCTCAGTATTCCAAGTATAGCCCAGCATTTTGTTACCAAAGAATGAGATCAGAACAAAGTGAGTAAGCAGAATTTATTTTGTAATGCATGTAGAAAATTATGAATCAGCAAGAATGAACTTAAATTATGTTTAAATAAAGGACTTTTTCTACCTGAGTGATTCACTGGTAGTTCTCCAAATTAGCATTAATGTGTTCCACTTACTCATTAGGAGAGCACAAATCATCTGGAAATCTGGTCCTGGAAATTTATAATTTCATCTGGTCTTCTTATATGTAAGTCCCACTTCACATAATGTGTAGAATTTACAGGATATGAGGAAGAGAGTGAATTATGCTGACTTCACAGAAGATGGACTTTTGGATATTCTGTGCTTTGAAAACATGCCAATTCAGTGGATGCTTGGGAGATGTACTGTAATATGAACAACAACAAAAAAGGATAGAAAAAATGAATAGCTGATGTTAATAGTACAACTTTTCCAATTTCCCAACATAATTCTTTTAGCAATAGCAATAGACTTAAGGTAAAGATAAAGGTTCCCCTCGCACGTACGTGCTAGTCATTCCTGACTCTAAGGGGCGGTGCTCATCTCTATTTCTAAGCCAAAGAGCCAGCGCTGTCTGATGACAATTCTGTGGTCATGTGGCTGGCATGACTAAATGCTGAAGACACATGGAACTCTGTTACCTTCCCACCAAGGTTGTCCATATTCTCTACTTGCCTTTTTACAGCTTTCAAACTGCTAGGTTGGCAGAAGCTGGGGCAAGTAACGGGAGCTCACTCCATTATGTGGTGGTAGGGATTCGAACCACCGAACTGCTGACCTTTCTTAGCCACTGAGCCACCACAACCCCTAGCAATAGACTTATATACCACTTTATAGTGCTTTACAGCCCTATCTAAGCTGTTTTCAGTGTTAGCGTATTGCCCACAACAATCTGGGTCTTCATTTTACCGATCTCAGAAGGATGGAAGGCTGAGTCAACCTTAAGCCAGTGAGGATCAAACAGTCAGCAGAATTAGCCTGCAACTACTGTGCCATCATGCTTTAGCCACTACCCCCTTTATGATATAACTATAATTGTTGATTAACAGCTTCCCAAGTTTTGGTATATAATTCAATATCACATTAAAGGTGTTTTCTTAAATCTCTCCCCCTCTCTCCTTCCAACAAAGAATACTTTAATCTTAAATTATTTGAAATTTTTCATGCTGAATTCAGTTACATTTCTGTCTTACTGAAAGATGGATTGGTGCATTAAATGCTATGAATAACTTATTGCCAGTCTACTTCATGAAAATATTTTGAAATCAGAGTGCTTCATCTTTATTTATGTTTTTATGGAGGGAGGATGTCACAAATTATTCTTCTCATTGTGACACAATTGACCCATTTTGAATAACTTCACCATTATCATTTTCACTCTCCACCTTCCACTTCATTTATTCCAGTTTCAGATTTCTTTTTTACAATTGTATTTCCCCTTTTCTCATATTTAAGTTGCATGTATCACCGTGTTTTGTCTCCCCATTTTTCTCTTGTTTGCATTTCATAAACCTGAAATATTTAAATCCATTAAAAAAAAACCCTAACATTTTCCACCCTCTCACAAAAGGAGTCTTTCTCTTGGAACTTCTAGCTAAGACCCATGGCTTGTTATTCCGTGCTGTGTCTTGATTTTTACCTGAATAGGAACTTATAGTTTTCATTTGCAGCTGAGAAGCTTTGTGTAAAAGGTCACTGCAAGATGAGAATATGAATGTCACATCATGAAATATCTTTCTAGGCCTATTGCTTTTCATCTGGGCTTTTCCATAGGTCTTAGATATCAGGACAATGGCAGGTGCTATATAAAGTCCAAACACAAATGGCTGAGTCTAAATTTTCCATTTTCCCCTCTTTGCTTCTGTTATATTTCATAAGGAATTCCATTTCCCCCTTTTGGATTAAGTTAAAAATCAGTAGACTGCATGTGACTCAGCTAAGCAAGTATTGTGGCAAGCAGGTGGTTGTCAATTCCTTTATTAGCAATTCTTTAGTGAAGGAAGGAACAGTGCAATTTTTTTTTTTAAAGCCAGAGGCTTATTTTGGTTTTTTTCCTGGCCTGGTGATTCAAGAGTTGTAACGGTTAATATCATGGTGTATTCAGAATAGGTAGTGAGAAATGGTGATTCGTTGTTGTTTCTTTGTTGTGTTTTGATAATTGGCAGGTTTTAAATATCAAACTGGGAGTAGTCATTTTGATCCTCACATGCATCCAATCTCCCAAAGGCAAAAGTACACTGAGAGCATATGCACCAAGACAAATTCCTTGTGTGTCCAATCACACTTGGCCAAAAAATTCTATTCTATTCTATTCTATTCAATTCAAAAAAGTTAAAATATTTGAGTGTGTGTGAAGAAACAGATTCTCTAGCTGCATGTAAAATGCCATGTTTGTTGTATGGATTATGAATTTTCTACTTGCACTAGGATAATGGCAGTATAACAAGATCCTGTTAAGTTTCTGCTATGGCTGGCAGGTCATGTAGATCACTGCTATTAGAAATGGCAGCATTGAGTTTAGAATTCATGACATGAATTGAAGTAATAAAAACAAGATTAGGAGCACAATATATAGTATTCTCAACATAAAATGTTTTAGCTTAAGTGCTCGAGCTGAAACATTATGTCTCCATCAGACTATGAAAAAAGTTCAGCAATATTAGAAAAGGCTTGTTTATGAGGCAATTAAAACTATGCACATAATTATAGTAGTAACAGGCATATATACTGCTTCATAGTGCTTTATAGCACTCTCTAAGCAGTTTACAAAGTCAGCATATTGCCCCCAACAATCTGGGGTCTCATTTTACTGATCTTGGAAGGATGGAAGGCTGAGTCAATCTTGATCTGGTGAGAATTGAACTGCTGGCAGAATTAGCCTGTAATATTGCATTTCACCACGGCTCACTACTAAAATTAGGTAAGTACTAGAAAACATTACAAGTGATATAAGTGGACCCTAGAAGTAGATTCAAAATTGTGTGTATGAGACACTTGTACTGGCCAATACAGATTTTTGTTCATTTCAATTTTAAATAAGAATATTTTTAAATAACAGAAGCTATTTTGCAAGTTCAGACTTGCCAAATCCTGTTAAATAAGATTCCATGCATTTTTCCAAAATGTAAATCATGATTTTCTCATTTTCTTTTACTTATGCACATGTACAAATATCCACAATAAGGAGAAAAGTCTCCTAAACTATTTAATCTGAAACCTATTTGGGAAGAAAAGATGCTTCTCTAAAAAGAAGGAAAACATGAAGTTATTTCCAAGATTTAACTGGATCTTTTCTATTATTGTAAACTGGTAAGGCTAAAAGTTGTCATATGTATACATTGAGATGATAGGAATAACCATAGCAGGGCTATCTAATATGGTATGCAATAATCTAGAGGATTATTGTTAGCAGATAAATATAGAAAACAAACTTTGTTGCCATAGTGACATACACGAGCAGGACCAACATTTTTGTTTACTTATTTCTTGTTCCAAGAAGGTGTTTGCTAAACTGCATTAAACCTATTTTTGGGTTTATATTCCAATGTCAAAATGTTCTTTGGCACAAAATTGCATAAAACCAGGATGCCACTGATCAGGAAGTTAGATAAGAATATTCTTATGTCTTTCAAATAGGAACTAAACATCAGCAGGAAACTTTTTAGTTTCCACTATAAATCAATCCATTGCTGCTTAGGATGAGAGACATGCAAATCCAAATTTTTGTTTGGCTTTGAAGCTCATTCTTTGGCCTTATGTAAACCACAAACTTCCAAAAACACATAGAAATCAACCTAACAAATATTATAAAAAACAAACTCCTTTTACAATAGCTAGTGGATCTTGGGCTGTGACTGGATATATTAAAAAGAATATTTGCAAACTACAAAGCTTTTAAATCTCCATAGATTCCTCCTAAATTTATACAATGCAGAATCATCTACTGATACTAAACAGTCAGAAATATATTTCACAACCTGAAACCAGCACAATTTAACTTGATTGTGCGTAAGCTTCTGGTTGACATCGGGGTGAGAATGGCTGGAAAATAGTGGATTCTGCTGAGCCCTGCAAAATCCAGCTGGTAACTTCTGTTGGGAGACACTATTATACATTAATGATCTCTGTGACCAAATTACAAGTAATTGTGTTCTCATTGCTGACAATGTCAAACTATTTAACACCACCAACAATACAGTTACCCTTCAAAAGACCTTGACTTTGTATCTGAATGGTCTAAAACTTGGCAACTCCAAATCTCTACCAGCAAATGTTCAGTCTTACATATTGGAAAAAAAACCTAAACACTAAGTACAAGCTTGATGGACATTACCTTACAGATGACCCCCACCCTGTTAAAGATCTTGGAGTTTTCATATCAAATGATCTAAGTGCCAAAGCCCACTGCAATTACATCACAAAAAAAAAGCTTTAAAAGTTGTAAACCTAATCTTGCGTAGCTTCTTCTCCAAAAACACTACACTACTAACCAGAGCATATAAAACATTTGCTAGACCAATTCTTGAATACAGCTCGCCTGTCTGGAACCCATACCACATTTCTGACATCAATACAATTGAACGTGTCCAGAAATATTTTACAAGAAGAGTTCTCCGCTCCTCTGAAAACAACAAAATACCTTATACCACCAGATTTGAAATCCTGGGTTTAGAAAATTTAGAACTACACCATCTTTGGCATGACTTGAGTGTGACAAATAATAAATAAATAAATAAATAAATCATCTATTACAATGTCCTTCCTGTTAAAGACTACTTCAGCTTCAATTGCAACAATACACGAGCACACAATAGATTTAAGCTTAATGTTAACTGCTCCAATCTTGATTGCAGAAAATATGACTTCAATAACAGAGTTGTTAATGCTTGGAATACACTACTTGACTCTGTGGTCTCTTCCCAAAATTCGAAAATCTTCAACCAAAAACTGTCTACTATTGACCTCACCCCATTCCTAAGAGGTCTGTAAGGGGCATGCATAAGAGCACAAGAGTGCCTACTGTTCCTGTCCTATTGTTTCCTTTCATTATATCCAATTAATATAGTTATTACATGATCATACTTATATATATGCTTATATATTGTATAGTTATTTCATGCTTTATATATACTGTGTGACAAAATAAATAAATAAATATAAATATAAATAAATAAATAAATAAATAAATAAATAAATAAATAAATAAATAAATAAATACAGGGACATAGCTGTCTTGTAGGGGTGGTGAAGGAAGGAGAAATACTTCACTGACCACAAGGAATTCACAATTTCCTTGTTAGGATTGAAGCAAGCTCTCCTGAATGGCAGCAGGGACGATGGCCATTTTTGGCAGTCACAAAGCTGGGGCAACCAGGACTGTAAGATTTGTGCTGGAATGGATCGTGAACAGAGCATTGAAACTGGGTGAGATAATTACCAATTTTTACTCTAAAGACCTGATTTAAGTACAAGAATTTTAAAAGAGAACTTCCAAGCCTAAGAAAGTGGCGATTAAATCCACAGAGAAAAAAACCCTGAAAATCAAGAGATGAAAGAAGCCCAAGGGAAGCTTTAAAACACAGAAAGCCTGAAAAAAGCTTAAACAATTTGAAAGGTGATTTTTGGGAGAAGCTTTCTTGTTTATTTGTATTTCTAAACCCCCTGGTTTGATCTGATTATCAGCTGTTTTTGACAGATTGTTTAATGTTGGATGTGGGAACAAGAGAGCCATCTACTGGAAGAAGAGAAGTACTACAGCACTATAGCCGCAGTATACTCAGTGAAAGTGAACCCAATACACACAAAGTCTAATACACAAAATAGAAGTAACAACATCTGGAAAATGGCCTGACCTTGACTTTATGTTAGAAGATGACTTGGATATTTTGAGAATACTTATTGAGTTTTCCTGTCCTTCTGAAGATTTCTAAAAGGAATTAACTTGCAAATAACTAAGTTTTATTACAATTGGCTATTGGATTATGGATCTGAAAAATTGGAGAAATCTAGTGGGTTAATTTGGATTTAGACTATTAATGTTATTTAACAGAGCATTCTATGAGACAAAAGAAGAAAGGTGATAGAATAAAAGCGAAAAGAAGGAAAGTTAAATAAGACTTTAAAATTTGGACAAATGGGAGATATATGAATGGAAAATTATAAGGCTGTAAATGACTAAAGAATTTTAAAGATCATAAATTTAGGTGTTTCGAGGTATAATTATGTGATTGATGAAATCTTATTAAGCAGGAGTATTTAAGTATTGAGAAGTTGGAAAGAAGTATACTGAGTAATTTTAATTAAATTATTATAAAATGGATTTACAGGGGATGATAGAAGCATATGAAGAAATATTCTTGATGTGCATGAAACTATAAAGAACAACAAGGAGACAAGGGGATTGTTTAAAGGCACAGATGTGAATGTAGAAGTCACTCAACAATTGGGAGAAAAAGAGCAACACGATATTCAGGAAATAGATGAGAAGTAGTGGAAGGGAAATAGAAAAAGCAGTGGAAGGGGAAAATCAAAATGAGATGCAAGAAGCTAAAAATAAAGATGAGAAAGGATTAATAAGTAGGAATCAATTAGATAACTCCTTAAAAGTTCATAATAGAACAGAGAGAAAAAAGAAAAATCTCTTTTAAAAAAGAGAAAGATTTAGAGGGAAAAAAGAAAATGTCTATAAAAAAAATAAGGAAGTCTTGTGGATATGTTCAAATAATACAGCAGAAAGAGACAAAGGGCACTCAGTAGGCACAAATATATCAAAAAGAGCTACAAGATTCCAAGAGAGAGAGAGATAAAAGACTGACTAAAAAGTCAATAAACGATGGAATTTCAAAAAGGTTAAGAGATGATGAATAATGAGAATATATTAATAAAATGGAAAAATGCAAATAGGGGAAATAGTAATATATATATTAACAGATAATACAACTCATTATAACTAAAAATAAATTAATCTTAAAATGGAAATTTAGGATTAGGTAATCTAATTGTATTATCAATATTAATTGTGTGTTAAAAGTATATTGTGAATTTAAAATATTAAGGATTAGAAATTGTGGGGATTTTGAGATACACTCCTAGGACTGATTAAGTATTGTTAATATTTGGCTTTATTAGTAATCCTACACATTTGGGATATTAAAGTTATGGTGGAAGGATGAGTAATTTTTAAAATATTAATTATTATTAATTTAGTAGGGGATAACAAATACACAGCGCAAAGAAATGTTATCTATGTTTAAACAAATTAATGGGAAAAATGATAAAGAATTATAAAGAGAGAATAGTATTGTTGAAGTTGGAAGATTAGGATTACACATACTTATTTGTATTATTACTGTTAGCGTTGTTTAAAAAAGATTTGATCCAGTCAATACACTGTCTGTGGAGTCAGTGTGCATTGCAAAGTACAAAATCTGAGCTGTAATTCGGCCCTGTAAATCCTTGGTCAGACAACTGAGACAACTGTCAGCAGTTTTCAATACACATACAAAGCAAGAGGAAGACATAACCTAATCAAGAGGAAGACTTAACCTAATCAAGAGAAAGACATAACCTAATTTGGCAGTTGGGGAAACAGATACTTAAGATAACAATACCTGCTACCTGACAATTGTGTAACCATGCTTTACCCCCTGTTTACTACTCAATAAAAGGTGTGCGCTCAGAGCAATCTGGGCTCACCCCATCCCGAGAGAACAATGGTGTCTGAGTCCTTATTGGGAAGGTAGCCCGTGTTCTTAACACGCACCCTTGCGAGGGCCTCATTCATTTGCAAACAGCATCCCTGCGGGGACCCTACGAGTCAGCGAAGAAGACCCACCCTAGATGACAACAACAACTGGGGGCTCGTCCGTGGATTCTTCTTGACTCCAAGAGTGTGATCTCTGTCTAGAGATACACTTCCTTCACTCCTATTACTTCACACCTGGAATAGGCTACGTACACGTAAGTAATGGGCTCCTCACTCTCCAAAGTTTCGTCAGTTCATAGGGACGAACTTTATTCTTTAGTGAAGAAGGCTAACTGTTTGCAAAATATTAATGGCACCACTGTATATCCTCTTTCTAAAAAATCTCTTAATCAATTTCTTCTCTATGTGATTCTTCATTGTCCTGCCTATCCCCAGGAGGGTACCTTGCGTCGTTCCTCTTGGGAGCGATTAGGCAAATATCTTTATGAACACCCCAGGGCACCAACTGAAATCTTAACCACATGGAGGGTGGTCATGGCTGCTCTTACTATCCTTTATCCTTCCACTTCTACATTACCTGGGTCCAATACAAAAGTATTGGCACCTCTCGAACCTCTGTCTGATCCCCCTCCTTACGACTCTGTTTCTCCTTCCACCCCTAATTCTTCTGAAATTTCCTCTTTACAAATTGTTTGTGCCCCTCCAACTCCTCCGCGACCCCCATCTCCTGTTCTGGGCGCGGTAGATAATGCCTTTAAAACAGCTAGGGAAAATAATGAGCTGACTCTTGAAGATCTGTCCACATGGCAACTTATCATGGAATGTCTTTTAATCCATGAAAAGGTTCTGCCGGATATGTCACCTACAAATTCTGCTCAAAATTCTCAGTCACCCCCACCTCCATATCTGCATGCAGATGAAACTTTCACAGAGAGTAATGAAAGAAAGAAAACTGACTTACTCCCCCTCTCCATTCCTTCAGTTCCTATGCCTGCTCCTTCCTTTCCCTCCTCCTCCCTTTCCCCCCTCTCTGAACCTTCAAAGCATATTGAGCTAGAAATTAAATCTGTGCTTGCTGTCCCTTCAGCCCCTTGTCTTCAACTCTCAAAGCATATTGAACCAGAAGTTAAACCTATACCTGCTTCTTCCATCTCTGCTTTGAAAACTGCCTCCTTTCCCCTGCCTGCCTCCCTTCCCCTAGAGCACCCCTCCCTTTCCCCCATGGGTGCTCAGACTAATCAGCAACTGATTTGGTTCAATTACTTCTCTATATTTGGAAACAATCTGGAAAAGGATTTACTCAGTGACTATATGGAAAAGATTGGGAACCTTTTTCCATGAAAGTCCAAGAGTCCCTGTAAAAATTCTGTCCAAGTGGCGCATGATCCTTGAATGCCTTATTTTACACGAAGTCACTTAAACAGTTTGTCAAGACCTCTGCCTTATCAAAAATGACTTAAAAGGATCCACAATTACAGTCATGATTTAAACTGCTGAGTTTTCTCAGACAACGTTCCCCAGGTCTGTAAATGTTGTTTGATGATGTGTGTGCTTGTGTATGTATGTATGTGATCATTTTCAGACCTGCATAAGAATTGTAGAGATAATTGTGATGCTTGATCTGCATGGAATGTGTGTATGTGCAAAACTCATTGAGAAGGTGTGAGATTTCTGTGTTGTCTTTTGGATTTGCAAGAAATGTGTGCATGTGAGAAATTGTCTCTGCATGTGTGCATGTGTGTATCTGTCTGCATAAATTCCGTATGCAAGCAGCCAGGTACTTTTGAAAAAAAAAAAAACAATTTTTTTTTCCCTTTTGCAAGCAAGTGAGTTACTTTTGGAAATTTTTTTTTCTTCATATGCATGAGAGTGTCTTTGCAAGCAGCGAGTTACTTTTTTTTCTTCTCTGCCCTCGCTGGCTTATCTTAACTACCCCCCCCTTCATTCCTTGTAGTGCCAGGGAAGAGGGTGGGCGAAGGGGGAGAACCATTCACACCCCCCCTCCATTTTTTTTTCTCTGCTGAGCCTGTCTGAGAAGGGAGGGACAAATAGGCTCTTTGGAGCTTTGCTTTTCACTGATTTGGAATTTCTTCATCTGCATAAAAGCCCTGCAGATATATTTTCCTTTCAACCCTGAAAACAATTTTGATTTTAAATTTCAATCCTGAAAACACTTTTGATTTTAATTTTTAACCCTGCATACAATTTTGATTTTGATTTTAATTTTTAATTTTTATTTTTTCTGGAACTTTTTGAAGTTTAACCTGCCTGATTAAACCTATACCTTTATAAATGTTTTCAAAGCACTGAGTTTGACTCAAAATGTTTCATTTAGTTCTGTATTTTTGAAGCTGCTAACATACATAATAAGAGTTGGAAGGGACCCTTGGAGGTCTTCTAGTCCAACCCCCTGCCCAGGCAGGAAACCCTGCAGCATTTCAGACAAATGGCTATCTTCTTATGTATGGATGCATTTTTTTTTAAGCAGAAATCTTTTTTTTTGGGGAAATGCACTCAGCTTTTCCTCATAAACAGACTCACCCAAAAGCTTACAAAATGTTTTTTTTTTAATCAGATTCAATGTGCCTCCTATTTGTTGTTTGTATTGTTTCTTTTTCTTTTTTAGCAGCACTATATGTGCCCTGTTTTAGGAACCATTTCAGAGATAAGTTAGAAAGTTACAGGATGTGAAGAGAGAGTTAAGAGGATGTTCAGATATTGGTACTGAGAATTTTAATTTGTTAAGTCAAGCTTTGAATTTTAAGCTTGAGGCATAAAGGATGAGCAAGTATGATTTTGCAAGTTAGGAGGAGGAGTTAGAAAAGTAGCAAAGTAAGACAGATGGTGATTTTGCTAAGATATAATGTGATTTGTTTTTGGAAGTTTTTGATAGTATGGATTTGTTAGTGAACAACTTCCACACATGAATAAAAAGGGTGGGAGTTGGGTTTTTGTTGATTCATTGTCTTTTTCTCTGTCTTCCACATAGTACCTTTGTTAAAAAACAAAACTGAGATTTGTATGTAAACCCCCTCCCCAAGTTGTGTCATCTCTTCTTTGTCCCTGCTTTTGTGTGGGTATGAATTTTAAAAGATGCTGGAAAGAAGAAAAATGACTTTTCCTACAGGATGGACTGGCTACTTAGACAGAGTGAAGAACAGAGTTCAACTTTCTTTCTTCTCTGTATTTTTGTTTAAATGATTTCACCTGTTCATTTCCTTCCTGAATCCAGCTACCTTTTCTCATATGGAAATATATTGTATTAGATTATCTGTTCAATGATGATGTTTGCTGTTTCTTTTTCAGTTCTACCTGCAAGCTATCTATTCCCCCTTGGCCCCCTCCCTAATCCTCCAACAATGCCTTTTCTAACCCAGAAAAAGAGGAGGAGGGGACCCTTTCTCATGTCTTTTAAACATGTAACGATCAAAAGACTTTTTAAGACAGTTGATTCTTTCTTGTTTTATGTATTCATGTAAGGATTTGTATTTTGAGATTTCTATCAGCAGCGAACATCCAAATCAATGGTGAGACCTTGTGAGTCCCTGGTCAACATATCTGTCCCTACCATCAAAAGATTGACGGCAATTGACTTTTTTCTTCCTACAAGAGACATTTATCGCTCCTTTGGCCTTCTCTTCCTCCAAGAAGGTGGATTGTGTGTGGTTTTAAAGGAAGACTGCTGCTTCTATGCTGATCATCTGGCATTGTACAGGACTCAAAGAAAAAACTAAGAGACTTAACTTTGATATGGTTTACAAGCTATTATAGTTGTAGTTGGTATGATTACATTAGGATGTATAATTTTACCTTGTATTCTACCTATTTTTGTTAGAACAATTTCTAAAAGTTTATCTTTACTGGCTATTGAAGAACTCGAAGATGATTACACCCAAACTGCACCTAACAATTTCTGCCTGGTTGACAAATAAGAAATAGACAAGGATAGTATGGCTAATATTTGTGTTTACACCAACATGAAACCGACTGATTTGTCTGGTCCTAAAAAATAAAAACAGAGGAGATGTCCCTCTCAATTATTCAACCTACTGTATTAATGCCACTACAGACTTGTACCATCAATGTACTATGTATGTGCCTAAATCAAGAATGTCCTCCAGTTTGCAGTCTCAATCTTTCCATGGAGGGTATGTCACTCTATTCTCCACCATTGTATCAAGATCTTTTTAACGTTTCCCCATGGTTAACCACTTTATTGTTTGCTTTAATAGGACCTATTGTGTTGTTATTGCTTGCCTGTACCATGCGTCTTAGGACGTGTGATACAATTTTTAAAATCTCGCATTCAAGCACTTGACTCGGAGGTTTCTGAAACCAAGGCAAAATTGAATCTGGTAGCTGCTCAGGTTTACGACCCATGCAAACAGCCACTGTTAGCATTTACCTCCGATTCCGATATAGAGGATGACAATTACCTTTCACAAAAAACCTTGCTCACTGACATGGAAGATGCCGACCTTAAAGGGCCTGCTCCGGCCATGCAGGGTTATGCAATGGAATCTATCAAATATGATTGTCTCGAGCAATTTTAAAATAAAATAAAAAAGGAGGAAATGTGGAGTCAGTGTGCATTGCGAAGTACAAAATCTGAGCTGTAATTCGGCCCTGTAAATCCTTGGTCAGACAACTGAGTCAACTGTCAGCAGTTTTCAATACACATACAAAGCAAGAGGAAGACATAACCTAATCAAGAGGAAGACTTAACCTAATCAAGAGAAAGACATAACCTAATTTGGCAGTTGGGGAAACAGATACTTAAGATAACAATACCTGCTACCTGACAATTGTGTAACCATGCTTTACCCCCTGTTTACTACTCAATAAAAGGTGTGCGCTCAGAGCAATCTGGGCTCACCCCATCCCGAGAGAACAATGGTGTCTGAGTCCTTATTGGGAAGGTAGCCCGTGTTCTTAACACGCACCCTTGCGAGGGCCTCATTCATTTGCAAACAGCATCCCTGCGGGGACCCTACGAGTCAGCGAAGAAGACCCACCCTAGATGACAACGACGCAACAACTGTCCACAAAATATGTAAATGGTGTAAAAAGAAAACTGCAAATAAAACATGTTTAAAAAACAATAACACCTTGATTGTGTGTATTGTCCAAAAACAAGAACTATCAATTATCGATATCTTTAAAACCCTAGAGAAACAACCATATGAAACGCTGAGACACTTAGGTACTGAAATGAAAAAACAAAACAAAACTTGTCCACTTAAGCCTTGTCTTTTAAAGAGTCATAGTTTGGAGTATTCTCCATTTTAATTTATTTTTTTCCTATGGAGCTAATGAGTGAATCAATCCAAAACTTAGAGGTGTATTTTCATTTGGCTCCAATGAAGATAATTGCTAACATGTGTCCTCATTCTGGCTATTTACCAATCTCTCTTGGTTTGGGAACATCTGGTTAATTTGGAATGGCAGGTTCCATTAAGCAATGCCTACTAGTCTGATGTGTAGCTAATTAAATGAAGCTGATTAAGAGCATATTTTCTCCTTGGAAACAAACAATGATAATTAAAACACAGACACACAGGAGAACTCTTCCTTCCTCCAAGGCATGGCTGCATCTCATCAACATTATGGTTTTGAATCCAATACCATTCATTTAGAAGTACTTCCACTAAAAATATGTGCTGGAGTGTAAGTCCATATATTTATTCTTCTCTCTGAAAAGAAATATGCTTGGCAGTTAATAGAAAATAAATTCCCTTTCTTCTTTTACTCATGACTTCTCAAGAATGAAGTTGCCAGTACTGTAGTATCTATCTGTCTACTTTTCTACCAGGTCAAAGTTAAGCAGACCAAATATTAAAATGCATACACAAACATACACATATGCACAGACTAACAGTAAGTATAGATATATTTTTATTCTAATATCTCATGCAGATCTTTCATAAGCTGTGTGAAGTATAGATATTTTTGTAATGTTCAGGAATTGGCTCAAGTGCAACCAAGGAAAGTTATAAACATCATTTATAAACATCATTTTTAGTTATAAACTAAAGGCTCATCATTCCTTTAGTTTTTGTTGTCATCTGAGATCTTATACAGCAACCTCTTGCTTTTTATTTATGTTCATTTTAAGTATCTTAATGGATATAAAATTCTTTTAATTGCTGCTGGTTGAATACCCAATGTTACATTTAAAGTGGGCTAAAAGAATTAAAATAGAATAAAAGCAATAGCAAGCATTATAAAAATCAAAACATATGCAGCTGAAAATCAACAACTCAGAACATTAATACAACCAACCTGGGACTCCTGCATATATTTGTGTCTCCAGGATCAGAGCCAAGTCTATAAGACTTACAAAAAGCCATCAGGCTCTATACAGAAAAAGCATGTCTTCTAGGCCCCACCAATCAGTATTCTTTAAGATTGGAAGCAAAGCTGGATCTGACTGGACAAATAGAAACAACCCAGGAGAGATGGTCCCTCAAGTAACCTGATTCTAAGCCATGAAGTAATTTAAAGGTGTCAACCAGCACTTTGAATAGCACCCAGAATCAGACTGGCAGCCAATGCAGTTCATAGAGGTCATCCAAGAGTGTGACCAATGCCATCACCATCCTTACTCTGGTCTGAATCCTGATTGAAAGAAATCTAGTTAATCTCTATTATCCAGGGTCTCTTGAAGCTGCAGTGTAGCCCAGAATGGGAAACTAACCATAGCCAATTCACCACAGTCAACTTGCTTCAGCCAACTCGCCATAGCCAACTCATCATGTGACAACTCACCATGGTTAACTCTCCATGGGATGACTCACCACAGGGCAGTTCAACAAATACAAAATTTAAATTAATTTCAGCGAAGCTATAGTCAATAATAATAAAACAAGATCGAACTCTTCCCAGACAACCATACAATTTTTCCTAATTTTCTAAATAAATAACATTATATTTTCAATTAACATTAACACTAAACTATCTGTAAAATAATAGTGGCTCAGGGGCTAGGACGTTGAGCTTGTCGATCAAAAGGTCAGCGCTCAGCGGTTCGAATCCCTAGTGCTGCTGTGTAACGGGGTGAGCTCCAGTTACTTGTCCCAGCTTCTGCCAACCTAGCAGTTTCGAAAGCATGTAAAACTGTAACAGCGTTCCGTGTGCCTTTGGTGTTGAGTCATTCCTGCCACATGACCATGGAGACGTCTTCGGACAGCGCTGGCTCTTCGGCTTTGAAACGGAGATGAGCACCGCCCCCTAGAGTTGGCAATGACTAGCACCTATGTGTGAGGGGAACCTTTACCTTTTTATCTGTAAAATAATATTAATGATAATCACATTTCTCTACACTAGCTGTCATTTTTTTAAAAAATGAAGCTGAATGTATACAATCTCTAGGAGCTTTAGGAAATTATAATATTATATTAAAGAAAAAGGCCATGAAATACTGTAGTTAAGGGAAATTAGAGTTCAACAGATTTAGAAGTCACCAGATCGTAGCAGGAGTAAAGTTGCTAACAATAGTTTTCATTCATTTATTTTGCCTAATTATGTCTTTAAAAGAGTGCAAGAGGACTACTTTTTCTCTCAAAGGAGCAGGAAAAGCAATACTAAATTTGGTTGACAAAGTATGTTAGAACAAACCTTGTCAAAATTAGTTACAGAAACCTAGTGGTGGAATTCAAATTTTTTTACTACTGGTTCTGTGGGCGTGGCTTGGTGGGCATGGTGTGGCTTGGTGGGCGTGGCTTGGTGGGCATGGCAGGGGAAGGACTCTCCATTCCCTCCTCCTAGGGGAAGGCTATTGCAAAATCCCCATTCCCTCCCTACTCCTGGGGGAAGGATATTGCAAAATCTCCATTCCTACCCCACTCTGGGGCCAGCCAGAGCTGGTATTTTCTGGTTCTCCGAACTACTCAAAATACGCAGCAACCCATATCAACCATCAGCACCAGTCAATGGTATTTGTAATACATTTTTAAATATCCAGTTGACCTAGTTTCATACTTAATGACTTAGAGAGATAACAACAACAATAATAATGCAAACAGAAATAGCAAAATAAACAAAAATATCAACTTTGTCTTTCAATATTACACACATATGACAATATATAAAGTGCAAATTAAATTAAAATAGAATAAAACATTTAAATAAAAAAAGGAAAGAAAGAAAACTATAATAAATATAAAATCCAAGAAAAAGTGTACAGATTACTTACAACTCTTCTTCCTTGCACCTTGGATGGAGTTGGCAAAACTGCTGCATATCAGATGCTTTTTACTGAGATTCCAGTGAAAAATGTATTTGATTTAAGGGACTGCTAATAGGGGCAATATGCATGCCCATGTGAACTCTGAATCATCTTAGCCCCTTTGAGTCAAAATCATTGTATAGCTTTATGAGTTAACATTTCAATTTCTGGGTTTCATCTTCCACCGCAAGTAAATCTTAGCCTTTTCCTTTGGCAGAGATTTCTCCATCAGAAAAAGAGCCCTCTAATGCGCTAAGAGCTGTGTATGCTTTAAGATAGGGCCGGGTTATCTACGGGACCGCCTACTGCGACCAGATACCTCTCACCGACCCGTGCGCTCTCACAGAGAGGGACTCCTCAGGGTGCCGTCAGCTAGGCAGTGTCGGTTGGCGACGCCCAGGGGAAGGGCCTTCTCTGTGGGGGCTCCCACCCTCTGGAACGAACTCCCCCCAGGACTCCGTCAACTTCCTGACCTTCGAACCTTCCGTCGCGAGCTCAAGACACATTTATTCATCTGTGCAGGACTGGCTTAGATTTTTAAATTTAGAGGGGTTTTAAATTGATTTTAATATTTATATTTGATATTTATATTTCTATTTTTAATAATTAGGGCGCTAGAATAAGTTTTTTAAGGATTATTTTAATTTGTATATTGATATTGATGTTTTATATGCCTGTAAACCGCCCTGAGTCCTTTGGGAGATAGGGCGGTATATAAATATTAAATAAAAATAAAAAATAAAAAAAAAATAAAAATGATTCAGAGGAAGTGCTTCAGACTTTGTGTGATCCAGGGGTAGGTTTCACTTACCTTTGCTACCCGTTCAGTCACATGCATGCAAAGATCGTATTGGATGATATCTGGGTGGGTGGGGGGTGCCTCCCACTGCTGCTGCTATTGGTTCACCCAAACTGGGGCGAACTGGTAGCAACCCACCACTGGTGTGATCATAGCATCTCTTTACACTTTATGAAAGCCACCCAACTTCTTTCAGCATCGTCTCAAACCTGAAAAAAACAAAAGCAAAGGTTGCTTTGAGTCTCATTAAGACTAAGACCAGACTCCTTAAAGTAGCAACATCTTTGTTTCAGGCATGAATAACAATAAAATGTTGTGATCACACTTGTATAAGATCCAAAAGACATTGTCTAAATAAAGTTCAAATTCTTAACATATATTATTTATAATTTTATTTCTCCCATAACTGTCTAGTTTGGTAGAACAATCAAACAGGACAGGTACAGACTCCAACAAATAGTTAAGACTGCAGAAAGAATAACTGTAACCAGCCTGCCTTCCATTGAAGATTTGTACACTGTGTGGTCAGAAATAATTCCTTGTGTGTCTAATCACACTTGGCCAAAAAAGTATTGTGTTCCGTTCCATTCCATTCCATTCAAATTTGCTGACTGATTTTTGCCCCAAACGGAGATGTCTGTACTATAAATGGTAATCCTTTGGGTCTGAAGAATACCCAGTATTATAGTTTTATCATAACTTATCAAATCCATCATTTTTGTGAAGTGTAAACTGAGTTACCAGCCTTTGTCATACTCATATCATATGCAACTTTCTCCAAAAATGGTAAGGGCTATACCAGCCATGTTGGGCACATTTTGGCCAGCATGCCACAAATGCAATCAATGGTCACTATTATTCTAACAAGCTCAAATTATTATATGGAGTTATCTAATCTGATAACTGTTTTGCAGGTAGTCACATTCCTACCAAGATCTATACAGGCCTGACCTTGCTTGCCCTCAAGAAAACCCTAAAGACTTGACTTTTTCACTGGCACTAGGCTAGAATATTGGAATCCTATTATGTACAATGTTGTCAAATGCTGTGGATTTGTCTGTTTTTTAGTGTCCCCACTATTAGCAAATGGGATTTTGTTTTAACCAGTCTACAATTTGAATGCAAGTAAATTATACATGTGAGCAGCTGCAAAAGTTGAAATATAATAGAAAGGAGGGAAGGAGACAGAGAGTGATTGTCCATATCTTTCCAACTGTGTCTACTGAGCATATAGTGTACTGACCTTCACACAGGAAATAATGCTCTTAGGAAATAGAAATGTTCTATGTTTTCATCAAGCTGAGGTGATACAAGAATCAAGGTACTTCCAGTAAACCTAAAGATCTATTGTGAAATGAGTCATCTACAATCTCAGAAATAATAAGAAAAAGTCAGCAGGATAGATTTTACGAATACACATACAAAAGCAGGCTAAATGGACAAGAAAGTCTCATATGAGACTAATAAGAGACAAGGAAACCTATTTTGATGAGTTCAAATCATCAGGACCAGATGGATTGCATCCAAGGGTTTTGAAGGAACTGGCACATGTGATTCCAGAACCCCTGAACAAAATCTTTCAAAGCTTCTGGAGCACTGAAGAACTGCCAGATGACTGGGAAAAAAAGCTCATGTGGTTCCAATCTTCAAAAAAAAAAAAAAAAAAAAAAGGATTCAGGAAACTGTAGATTAATCATCCGGACATCAATTACTGTGAAAATCCTGGAAAAGATAATCAAGCAGTGGATTTGCAAGCCCTTAGAAATGAGCAAAATGATTACTAGAAGCCAACATGGATTTGTTAAAAACAGATTATGTCAGACAAACCTTATTGCCTTCTTTGACAAAGTGGTGAAATTAGTGGATTAGCAAAATGTAGATAAAATTTACTTAGACTTCAGTAAGACATTTGACAAAGTGTACATTAGCATAGCCTACTTCTTGGAAAGATAGAAAAATGTGGGATAGACAACATTACCACCAGATGAATTCACAACTGGGTGACCATCCACACCCAATATGAAGTCCTCAATGAAGGAAAGCATGCAATAGGGTACCTCAAGGCTGTGTCTCAGGCCAAGTACTTCAAAATCTTCATAAATGATGTAGACAAGGAATAGAAGAGAAACTCATCAAATTTGCAGATAACACCAAGCTGGAGGGAATTGCCAACATTTTAGAAGATAATATCAAGATTCAGAAAGATCTTGACAGACTTGAGCATTGGGCCTTATCCAACAAATGCAGTTCAGTGGTGAGAAAACTAAGATTCTGTGCGTAGGTAAGGAAATCAAATGCACAGCTAGGTGGTATTTGGCTCAATAGTAGTAACAGTGAGAGGGATCTGGGTGTCCAAGGGCAGAGTTCCCCAGCCTTTTTGACTTTGTGGACCAGTGGAAGGGGAGAGGGGATGGTTCCATGTGAGTGGCAGGCATGCACACCTACTGTTTGCATAAATGGAACTCATATGCATGTGCTTACCCACTGCTTGTGTGAGTGGAGATGAGCACATGTACACTCATCTACCACTTCCCAGTTCTCAAAGGCTCAAGGTTGGGGACCCCTGTCCTAGTGGACTATCACTTAAGTATGAGTCAGCAGTGTGCTGAAACTGCCAAAAAAGCTGATGCGGTTCTAGGATGTATCAACAGAGGGATAGCATCACAATCATGACAATTGATAATATACTGTAGCAAGTGAGGTCACACTTGGAATATTGCCTCCAGTTCTGGTTACCACAATACAAAAACAATGCTGAGGCCAATGGGGGTTGCTACCGGTTTCCCCCGGATTGGGCAAATTGGTAAAGGCTGCCATGGGAGGCTCCTCCCACCCACCCGGATGTCTCTGCACATGCAGAGTTTTGCGCACTATAAAGAGTCCAGAGAAGAGCAACAAAGAGGATAAGAGGTTTGGAAGTTAAACCATATGATGAATAGTTGCAGGAATTAAGTACGTCTAGTCTAACAAAGAGAATTTACTGACAATGAGAACAATAATCAGTTGAGTGGCTTGCCTACAGATCTGTGAGTGATCCATCACTGAAGATTTTCAAAATGAGATTGCACAGTCAATTGTCCAGAATAGTATATGGCAGTGTTGGCAAACCTTTTCAGCACCGAGTGCCAAAATAGGAGCATGTGTGTGCGTGCGCCCCAGAAACTGGAAGAGCAGCCACCTGGTGTGCATGTGCGCACCATGTGGCTAGTCTTCTGGTTTCCAGTGTGGGCATGCGCACTGGCGAGCTGATCTTTGTGCATGCATGCATGTCAGAAAATGGAAAACCAGGTGGCTAGTGTACAAGCGTGCACCTGAAACCAGAAGAGCAGCCGCCTGCACATGCATTCGCACTGGAAGGCTGCTCTTGCAATTTCCGGCACTGTCGCACATGTGCACTCCCATTTTGGAACTCGGTATTCTGTACAACTCGGTATTCTGTTTTGTTGTATACGCAGCCAGATATTTGACTGGCATTTTTGTCTACCTATTGAATCCTTCCCAAGGACCTGGGATAGGCAGATGTTGATGTTTGATAGTGTTAGAGGTATTGTCGCAGGATGTAAGCTATTCCAAATAAAGCTGCCTTTTTCAATTGACTGATGGTGAATGTGTCAGTGCCAATAGTGTTTATGTGGTGCTCCAGTTGTTTTGGGATTGCATCCAAAGCACCTATTACTATTGGCATTGCCTTTGCTTTCTTTTGCCACAATCATTCTGTTTCAATTTGCAGGTCTTGGGTATTTCGTTATCTTCTCCAGTTCTTTCTTTTCTATTCTGCTGTTTCCAGGTACTGCCACATACACTATCCAGACTTTTTTTCTGTCTTACTTATCAACAATTGTTAAGTATGATATGTTATGTGGCAGGTACCTGTCTGCTTGGATTCTAAAGTCCCAGAAAATTTTAGCTTCTTCATTTTCTATTACTTTCTCTATTTTATAGCTCCACATTTCTTGCTCACAGGCAAATTATATTTCTTGTAGATCTTCCAATGCACCACTATTGCTACTTTGTCATACTGTTGTTTGTATTCAGTTTATGCAGTCTTTTTGCAGCAGCTAACTGGGTGATCCATTATTTCTTCAACTTCTTTGCAGAGACAGCACTTGCAGTCTCTTGTTATCTTCTCACTCCTAATGTTGTATGCATTTCTTCTTTAGGGTTAGTCTTGTGTACGCAGAATTAGCCCCTCTGTCTCTTTCTTCAAACTTTCCTATTTTTAGCCATTGCCAGGGCAGGTTATTATCTGTTTTCCATGCTTTTTTTTTTTTAATGTTCTGGCCATGTAATGCTTTCTCTTACATGCCTCTTCTCTGTTTTTTATTTGGTCTTTCATGTTGGTCAGTTTTGTCTCTCGAGTAGTCAGCAAACCCCTTCCTTCCATACTAACTTCAGTGCATTTTCTTCCCTGTCCTTCAGATATTCTTCCAATACCCTTTTATCTGATGTACATGCAACATTCCACACTCTCCTATTTATCTTGGTAAGTAGAGTCTATCAACATTGCTGCATGGATAAAGGACATGATTCATTGTCATTATTTTTCTGGTCTTCCTATCCAGGGCTTTTAATTTTGTTGAGTCCAGGCCACTGTTCCAACTATGTATTTAACGACTGGAATTGTTCAGGTGTTGATTGCCTCCATAGAATTTGGACTTGAAGTGTCATCTTCTTCACTCTTTTGATGTATTCATTTCTAACCCTTTTCCTGAGTTCAGTATGTTTGATTGTTCTGACCTAGGCTCCCTTAACAAGCAGGAGGCAGGAATTGGTTCCGGCAAAACCTCTTTTATTTACATGACTTTGAAGTACGTTCATTCACAGTCAGCAGGGTTTGTCTTAACAGTTTTGCGAAGGAATATTTCTCAACACACCTTCTCTCATTTGGCAAGCTGCCACGTAACTTGTTTCCAACTGCAGTACAAGGCAAAACCTGGCACAGGGTCTCTCAGAGTCATGAAGGAATGAATGAATTGTTTCCTGCAAAAGCCCACTCCCTGTTCTCTCCTTTTTTGCTTCCTATGGGAGTGGCCAATCACCTCCAAGGTGTGGCTTTACTCCTGAGTTGACCCTGCTTTCTGAGTTGATCTTGTCTTCTGGCAGCTCTGTGCATGCGCACACTGGGAACGAGCTCTGCCTCACTGCTGTCTAGCTCCCTCTCTGCCTTCGATGCAGAGCCCTCCTCCAAGCTTTTCCCAGCCCCCAGGACTGGCCCAAGTTCCTCCCCAACCTCCTCAGTGTCTGACTCTGCTGCCAGCTCTGCTGGCCACTAGTGGGCCACAACATTGATGTGAGTCTGAAGGACGTTCAGGTATTTGTAGTGATTGTCTTCATCCAGACTCAAGATGCCCTTTCCATAGGAGATCTTGATTCCTCCAGTTTTCATTATTTTTCTGCATTTGATGGTGAGCACATTAATCTAGTCCAAACTCCATTGCAATATTTTGGCTGTATATATTGACGGTGATAAGTAGTGATTCTATTTCAGATGGTGTTTTTCCCTACAACTTTGTTTATCTGGGGTGTCAACCTGGTGGCCTGTGGGCTGGATGCATCCCACACAGGCCATGCCCAGCTCCATGAAAGGAACAACCATCGTGAAACGTCATGTGATGGCAATGTGACACTGCAAGGCCTATGTAAAGGAGGAGGGATAGCCTGGCAGATGTTTTTGATGTTTGATAGCTATGGCCTGACATTTAGTATTTTTGACAGAAGAATCAGTACAACGACAAACAATAGCGGCAATAGCGAGTCTCCTTGGAAGATTCCTCTGTTGATATTAACCTCTCCCACTCTATTACCATTTATTATGTTATGATGACAGTTATAATATTAACTAACTATAACTAAATAATTAAAATTATATTTAATTAATTTTAACATTATAATTATATATTATATTATATTGTATTAGTACTATATTATATTATTATTGCATACACATTTGACTATGCAGTTCTGCCTATCTTTTATTATTATTTTTATTATGTATTTTTCTCATTTTTCTTCTTTGTCACTCTTGCTGGCAATGTGTAAGTGCCACTTACTAAGTGGACACCTTAAGAGACACAGAAGCTAACAGAAAAAAATCATAATCCGTGCACAAGTTGTGGAAAATATTTAAAGTTTTTAATGATAACTTCTGACTCTCAAAATTATCGGAGGCTAAATAATTGATTGGGATGAGTAATGTTGCATCCTAAAGCAAATGAACATTAAATACTAACCGATGTAATATATTTTTATTCAGGAATAGTGGTTCTGACCTAAAGACTTCCATAGCCACATAAATATTTTAAATTGCTTAAGAAAGTTGAATATTATTGGTTCATTCATACATTAAGAATGCTGCAGCCAGGACAAGCAAAGCAGCCCTAAAAATTTCAAGCTTAGCATTCATTAGTGTGGCAATTACTGCCTGGGAATAATGATGCGAAGCAGAAATGAACGGGGCACATCTAACCTTGCTTTGACATGCCTGCTTTTTAAAAGATGAGACTCCTGAAGGAAAACAGATGTAAATCAATGTGGAAAATGCAGTTTGTATGGTTTTTAAAATGAAGTTGTCTTGGTCACATAGAAATCAGCTGACCTGTAATCTACATAAAGCTATAAGTATCATTTTGCTCTAAAAGGCTGTGCGCCATAATCACCAGAGCTACAGGAAGAATGAAAGTTCTAAGCATTGGAGCATGTGGTTTTGAAAGAGAAGTGGGAAACCCTGAGGCTCTAGTGCAATTAGGAGTCCTTGATCTAATTTCATGCAGCTCTAAGCCCTACACCAGCCCTACTGTCAGGCAAAATGAAGCAGTTGCCTCGGGCACATTGTGAGTTTCGTTAAAAAGACTGCCAATTGTTAGCTATTTCAGATTGTCATTTTATTTATGTTGCTAGGAAAAGGAATGGAAAACTCATAAGATTTTCTGAATCACAATTTTAGGTGTAGAAAGAAGAGAACGTTTGCTTTTCTCCCTGAGGAAAAAAAATATTTAAGGGTTATCTTCTGTGTGTGTATTTGTGTGTGCAAGTGTATGTGTTCATATACTTTTGAATGAATATTGACTCCTTGCCCGGACATGTTCCTGGATAAGTGTTGTGGTCCGCCAGCAGCCTGCAGACCTGGCAGTGGAGTTGTACAGTGAGGAGGCTGGGGAGGGCAAAAGGCCAGTCCTGGAGTCGGGGAAGGCCCGGACGAGGGCTCAGCATTGGAGGCAGAGTTGGGGCCAGGGCCATCTGGGAGCAATGCATGAACTCCGAAGCCTCCAGAGACAGACAGCAGAGAGACAGAGGAACAGGAGGAACCTGTTCCTAGTGCAAGCATGCAAAGATGCTGCCAGAAGGCAAGAGCAGCTGAAGCAAAATGGATGATTCGGGTGTAAAGCCAGAAGATGATTGGCCACTCCCATAAGGCTTAAAAGAGCAGCAACGAGCCTTTGGGTTCTTTGTGGAAAAGCAACATTGATTCCATTGCTTCTGTCAGTGTCTCTTGAACTTCGTGGGGGTTTTGCCAAGAAAAGCCTTTGGCACGTTGCCAAAGATAACAAAGGTTGGTGATAAGTCAGCAGGACTGTTTACAAAGAATTTGTTTTGGACCAAGCTGAGAATAAATTAATTCTCAGCTGTTTTAATAAAATAAGTTTGTTCAGGATTGAATTGTGTTTGGTAATCACTACTTGGGCCTTGATTACAACAAATGTCTTGATTTTCCCTCCTAAGACTGAGAGAGAGAGAGTGACTGGCCCAAGTTTGCCCAGCTGACTATGCTTAAAGTGAGACTAGAATTGATGGTTTACTGGTTTCTAGTTTACTGTTTCAAATTTTATTTCTCTTCCTTCCCAAGTAGAGAAGGGAAGAGAAAGGGAGAGGGAAGAGGGATAAGCAATGTCAAAAAAAGTAAAAAAAAAAAAAGGGGGGGGGGAATAATAGGTGTTGTCATAAAGAAAGAATAATTAGTTCATCCACTTTTTATTTGTCTGATTTTGCTTATTCTGTCAGATTGCTCCCAAAAGCCTGTAACTTTGTGCAGAAGAAATGTTGCCCAGCCCTCCTTTTCATATGTTCCTCAGAAAAGCTTCAGCAGTCAGCCATAAACTGGTCTGGGTTACTTACCAGAAAGTAAACCTGCTAGGAACTTTTATTCAGTCCTGTTCAAGTATGTCAACTTTCTTTGCAAATGTAATTGTCCTGAGTCAGTTCCAGGTCAACTGGCAGGCAATACCATTGTATAAGGATCTTGTGAACAATGCACAGAGTGGAACATTAAATATTCAGTGAACAAGGTCATTTCATTTTGACAGATTCTTTGTTACCTTGAAATAAATAAGCTCTCTTAACACCTTCCCTCTCACATAATTAAATTCTGGAATATACTTGAATGAAAGTATAGTTGGTATATTTAGCAGTTAATGCAAATTGAGTGGAGAACATACTGTACATAACAATAGTCATTGTACATATTTGTACATATTTGTTGGATATGACAATGATGTGTACAAATGGGAACTTATATACTGTACATACAGTAGTTAGTATAGAACTATAGTATATAAAATAAATCTTAAGCAATGTATTAGCAGTCAGGTAATGTATACCTTGATTAGGCAACATGGGAAATAGCCTTTTAATAACTGGAGATTTTTATGTCAATTTTGAAAAAAAAATCTGAATTTTACCAGCCAATATGCAGTCTCTCCTATTGTAACTATTCAAAGCTAAACTAGCTCTGCAAAGTCTGATAAATATGCATGGAATTGTATGGCATTTTCTTTTTAACTTACATTGCTCAAGAAGTGATAATGCATTTTATAATTACCCAGTACTTTTATTAACTCTACACAAAAGTTTACAGCAATAAAGCTGTCACTAGGAATTAAAAATAAGCCAGAGCCTATACTAAGACCTTTGAAAGACTAGTGTTGGCCCACCTGAAAACCATCCTGGATCCACTGTTAGACCCAGGGCTGGTATGCACTTACCTTTGCTACTGGTTTGCAAATGTGAGCACACTCGGGACGAAGGAAGGAAAGAATTGGCACTTTAATCAGCTGCCCAAGTCCTGTTTCTATCCCAACTAAAATACAGGTAGTCCTCAACTTACAACCACAATTGAAACCAAAATTTCTGTTGTTAAGCAAGACATTTGTTAAGTGAGTTTTGCCCCATTTTATGACCTTTCTTGCCATAGTTGCTAAGTGAATCCCTCCAGTTGTTGAGTTACTAATATGGTTCTTAAGTGAATCTGGCTTTTCCTTTGACTTTGCTTGTTGGAAGGTCACAAAATGTGTTCACACGACCCCATTCACATTACAATCATCATAAATATGAGTCACATGACCATGGAGATGCTTCAATAGTTATAAGTGTGAAAAATGCTCTTAAGTCACTTTTTTCAGTGCCATTGTAACTTTGAATGGTCAGTAAATGAACTGCTGTAAATTGAGGACTACCAGCAAATTAATTTGCAAATCAATCGAAAGAAACAAAAAGAAAATGGGTGAAAAGAATGGTCACCAGTTCAAAGAAGAGACCGTAAAAAGTTGTTAGCCTGTCTATGATGGTCACTATCTGAACACACAGTCCTATGCAACCTAATTCTAATTTGATTACACCTTCATCTCTGTTTTGATTGAGCTGCTTTTCTAGGTTGTATTTAGAAAATATAATCTGCATAATCTGATATCCAAATTTTAAAGTGTGCATCCAGTGTTCAATATATTGTCATTAATTCCTCCTGAACTTTACTTCACTTTGAAAACTATACATCTGCCCTGTTATTTTTATTTATCTCTATTTTCACTGAGTAAGGATTAAAAAAAAGTCTTCATGTCATTTGAAATGTTTTGTTGTTGTTATTAATTTGTAAATTGCTTTAGTGAACTCTTCTCCCACTCTTTAAATTTATTTATTTATTTATTTATTTTATTTTGTTTATTTTGTCATAACAGTATATATAAGCATAAGCATGAAAGTAACTATATAATATATAAGCATATATATATAAGCATAAGCATGTAATAACTATATTAATTGGATATAATGAAAGAAAACAATAGGACCTCTTAGGAATGGGTGATTGATGTGGCATGACTAAAGGACTAAAATGACTAAAAACACAGGAAGTGAAAGAGATAGAATAAACAGCCAATTGTATTATATAACCATTTTATATCCTGAGCAGAAGAAACAGTACATGCATTTTGGTTATTTAACTTGGCATTAGGAATGTTACTTAGCAATTGGAAGTGTTTGGCAACAAAACAATGACATGTGGGTGATGTTGCAAGAAAGGAAGTTGTACTGAGACAAAGATTTTTTTTACAAAAATTAAAAGATTCTATTATGTGTCCAGATTATTCTAGAGATAGCCAAATAGCCAAATGCTAGTGGGATAATAAAAGAGTATTGGATAAGGACCATAAGAAAACGAATTTTAGTCCCAAATCAGTTATGAAGCTCATAAGCTACCTTTCAGTAAGTCACCACAGACTATCAAAGTCCCAGAATTATAGTTTCTTAGCACTATAAAAGCACATTTTGCCTTCAGAGAATTCTAGGTTCAATCACTGGCTTCTCCAGTACAAATGATCATTACAAATCATAGTAAAGTTATACGAAAAATCCCTGCAAAGAGCTGCTTTAACTCAGAAAACAAAATACTGGCCTAAAATTGGGGAAAGAATCTAATCCATTAAAAAAAGCATTTTTTATAATAATGTAATAAAATGAAGAAAGGAAAATCCTTAAATGGTACTGGGAAATTGAGAGGAATAGGCTACCCTAATGCCTGAGAGATTGAGGGAGGTATGATCAACAAGAAGACTGAGTGGGCATAATTTAGCACATTCAAGAATAATGCCTCTTGAACATTAGTTAAAAACCTAAACCAAGGCTGCAGAATTCTTTTTACAGATGGTCCTACTTGGCTGCATTTCTAAAAACAAAGATGGAACCAGAGCTAAATTTGATTCAATTCAATCTTAAATTGTAAGCTTATTTATAATTAAATGATAGTAGCTTGCTGACCTTATTCATATTTACTAGTCCAACCTCAACACGAGCCAAATGATCACAACTGAGATTGAAATCTTATGCCATTTATTTGGGTTAATTTCATTACGCTTACTGCATCAAGCCACATCATTATGACAGAGAGATGTTCCTGGGAGGGATGAATATATATGAAGAGTACATAATTCCAGCATGATCCCCCCAAATATGATACCCAGTTAAAGCAAGCAGACACTACAACAAGTATCAGCAATATTGAAAGATCCTAGAAAGATCCTAGAAGCAGACGATCACTTTAGTGACAATGGTAATTTTCATACCATTTGGGAGAAAGCATATATATATGCTTTGCTCCCAGAAGCATGAAGCTGAAGCCTGAAGACGACATATGAGACTTCGTCGAAACGTCACCAAGACACTTTCAATTTTACGTGGGAGTAAACCCGAATAACCAAAGACCTAAATATATATATACTGTTTGGGATATATATATATGTCATACTGTTTGGAAGAAAGCATATATATATGCGTTCCCCTCGCATATACATGCTAGTCGTTCCCGACTCTAGGGGGTGGTGACCATCTCCGTTTCAAAGCCGAAGAGCCAGCGCTGTCCAAAGACATCTCCATGGTCTTGTGGCCGGCATGACTAAACGCCAAAGGTGCATGGAACGCTGTTACCTTTCCACCAAAGGTCCCTATTTTTCTACTTGTGTTTTTTATGTGCTTTCAAACTGCTAGGTTGGCAGAAACTGGAACAAGTAATGATAGCTCACCCTGTTATGTGGCACTAAGGATTCGAACCACTGAACTGTCGACCTTTCGATTGACAAGCTCACCGTCTTAGCCACTGTTCCTTATATATGGTATATATGCATTTACATATATCAAATAAAATTTAAAGTGTGCTTTTCAAGTTTGATTGCACCCAATATGCTACTGTAGAAAAGTTGAGGTTATTTTGTAGTATAAATGATTTTTATAGCATGGTTGGATTAAGGTCTTTAGGATATTTAATGGATCATTTTGTCATGCAGGAAAAAAAAATACGAAATTGCAAAGAAAGAATTACAGTGAAAACATGAAAACAGGGGAAAGCTCAGCATAATGAAAGATGGAATGAATCAACTAGAGTTTGTTATCATAGGAATCAGTGAACTGAAACAGACTGGAATTGGACACTTTCAGTCAGAAGATTATACTGTTTACTACTCAGGACATGAAAAGTTAAGAAATAACTAAATTGCTTTCATAGTCATACTATAATATACATTACTTTAGTACAATGCAGTCAGTCTCCAAATATTATATATTGGATTTCCAAGACAATCCTTTAAAATGATAATTATTTGACTTTATGCTCCAATTACTGATGCAGAAGAAGGGGCGGGGGACAAGTGATGAATTTGATGGTCAAGTTCAAGAAATCAAAGGAACATGAATGCAAGATCTGCTTTTGTGGTTGATGAATGGAATGCCAAATTTGGGAACAGAAAGAAAGAAATATAGTTAGATTTGGCATTGTTGTTTTTAATGTGTATTTTGTATGGTGTATTTATGTGGTGCTAAACGCAGAATTGCTCTGACAAGATGGCAAATCATGTACATAAATATATATATAATGCTCTAGAAATAAAGCAGAAGAATAAATTATCACTTTTTGCCAATCCAGTGATTTATTCACGGCTAACAGTTTTCAAATAACCAAAATGGTACTTATATACATGGACATTACCAGAATATAGAGTGACAAATTGATTATATTACTGGTATAAGGTCTCAGTTGCCTGTAGTTGTGAAAAATATCATGAACTTATCATGTTCAAGTTCCAAGTTAAACTAAAACAGAAGAACAAAGCCAACCAGTTTTCATAATACATTCATAGCCATATGTCCATCCTTTTCAAGAAGAACATCAGAAATAACTTTGAATCATTTCATTGATTGTGTCTTGATGTGGTGAATCAGAGGAACTGTGGAATTAAATAAAGAAATTGTTAAGGAAGAATATGAAAAAAAGATGCCAAAGACCAACAAAACAGAAATAAGCAGACTAGATATCAGAAAAAATGGTAAAAATTGCCAAGAAATTAAGAGAAGTAAAATTTAAGAAAGGCAAAAAAAAAAACTTAGGAAGAAAATTAGCATAGAATTTCAGAGAGACATCGGAAGAGGCAAGAAGCAATATTACAATGACATTTGTATCGACACTGAAGATGGTAACAGACAAGGAAAATAAAGGAAATTGTACAGAAGATATGTGAAATTAAAAAAAGAAGTTTCTTTCATAGTCAGACATAACAGACAATACCTGAGTATAATGCGGACACTCTCCAGGAGGTTGCAACCTCAAGTTGCTATGCTAAAGGATGCCAATGCACAGATGGTGACAGATTAAAGAAGATCAAAGAAAGATAGCTTGGAAAATATTCCCTATTGCAAGAGTAGAAGGTGAAGTTAGATCAGCATTCTAGTTATTGCCAAGTTTGAATGCTAAGGAAATTGATCGACTGATCATATTCATATCATGATCGACTTGCCATATTTTTGTCGATACTCTGATATCGACAGAAATATGGCAAGCAGCAGAAGGAGATAAAGATTTTAATCAAACTATGTCAGTAAGACTGGAGAATGAGATGATGGTCCACAAATTGGACCAAGTCAACCAACATAACAATATCAAAGAAAAGGAAACATAACAAAGTGGGTGTCAGTATCCTTAATTTCACATGATGACAAAATCATGCATAGGATCATTCAATACAGATTAGATCATTCAATTCAGATATTCAAGCAGGCTTCAAGCAAGGCCTGAATGTATTCAAGAATACATTATTGCTGATTATGAATTATGTACTGGATAATTGAAAACACCAAATAATAGATGTTTAATTGATTATATTGGCCATGTCAAGTTTAGGAAAATCTTACTGTCCTCATTCATGATCAAACTAGGCAGAAAGCCAGACCTAAAATTTTCTCCATTTTAGGTGTACAATAACTAGGTTATATTTTAAAAATATGTTAAAATATGTTAAGGCTTAAGTTGAATTTTTAGGGTATTCCTAAAAAAGATTAGGCAATTAGGCAGCAATTACTAGGATATTTATTTATTAGATTTATATTGTACTTCTTATTTAGGTCAAGAAGATGTACAATGTTTTCTCTGAGAACTGTAATCCAGTGGGGTAGGGTGACTGAGAGAGAGTAATTGGTCTAAAATCATCTATTGAGTTTCCATGGTTGAGAGTTGATTAGTACCTTGATCTGCACACTCCTAACCTGATACCTAAACTACTATACTACACTGGCTCTCTAGGCTATTCAGGGCTAAAAAGTGTGTAGTTTCATGTTGTGGCTCCAAACCCCCCCCCCATCTTTGGGTTTTAGTTTGTTCGCCCCTGTGTTTGGGGCAGTATAGGTAAATAGAAAGCTTCAAATATAGGGCTGTTCCTATAGAGCAAACATAATTCCATTCTAAACAAAACACAGTTTGTTTTATTTTAATTTGTAGGTTGCTTTCATAAGCTTTCCCACATTTATGTATTATTTTATACATTAATGCCAAAATGTAATAATCTTGTTTGCTAATGGCTGGATACTTGGCGAGGACAACAGTATAAATATTGCAAAAGAACTCTGTTATATAGAGTATAACATTACACAACCAAAACCTTTTCCCTTTTCAATGCTAAAAACCCCACAGAAGGCTAAGCAAAATGTAGAACAGGTGTAAGCAAAGTCAGATAGCTAACATTACTCAATGCTATACATCATCATGACAAAAAAGTAGCTTGGCAGCATTCTTTAGGTAACACCAATGTCAGGACTCACACAACTGCACTAAATAAGCAACTGAGCAACTCTAATGCAAACTGGAGGCACTTGTTTCAAGTAATCTAAACTTTTTGTGTTCAAAGTTCTTTAATATGTCACAATGTTATCTATTATCTAATGTTGAACTGCATATTGTTGTAAATAAGTAAAATTTTTTTAAGAATTGCACATTATATGGTGCCGCTATGGGATAACATGATTTGCAAGGAATATGAATGTTAACAAATATTTATACAGCTATATTAATAAGCATATGACTATCTAGACAAAATGGGACAATAATAGGAGAAAACCATATCATATGACTACATTTCTATTTTGTATTCCAAACACAATACAATTAACAAACAGTTCTTTTTAAATATTGTTTATGGTATTAATACATGTGAAAATGAATTTTTATTTAAATTCACAAGGAATATAAGTTACTGAATAAATCACTGATTTATTAATACTGAATGCTTCAACTCTATTCCAGAGTTCTTCTAAATAACTACAATTCACTGCGGTAATTTCTTTTAACTGTTTATTACAAAATACTGTAGATTTAGAATAATCTAATGCACATTTCAGTACCAATATTAATTTAGAAGATTTAGGTACTACTAATGCATCTGGGCTAAATTGTGTAATCAAGAGATATATTAATTGAATATGCTTCCATTTTGCAATTTCAGGTAATCCCAATTTCTCTACCCATAATCCATATAGTTTGAAAAAAACTTTCAGAATAAACTAATGTAAAGAATTAGTACTCTTAATTACTGATGGCTTCAAAAAGCCCCACAAATTTTTTAGAACTGTTTCTGATCAGGACTGTCCCCAAATATAAATTGATGATATAAACATTTCCATTCTAACACCTTCTAAATGTCCCTTATGTGCAATAGAAATATGGATCAAAATATAAATAAGCCCCTGCCATGATGCCATAATGGCCGCACAACTTTCTCCTTATGTCCATATTTAAAAAAAAAAATTATCAATAGTTTCCATGAAGGAATTCAATTAAAAACATACACCTAGTGCTAAAACTAAAAATCAGACACGTTAAATTCCATTAATTTTATGATAACCACAATTCCAATAAAAATAAATTAAAACTCAAGTAATGCAAAGATATGAAACAAGGTTTGTAACTTTAGTGGAAAGAAAGTTTATTTGCAGAAAAGACTAACACTTAGGGAAATTACATTAATCCCTAAGGGTTAATCAAGAGTAGAGGGCTCTGTATGTGCAAGTGTAAGGGGCAAGAAGGAAATTGCTAGTTTAGCAACCCATGAACATAGAGGAAAGTAGGAGCTAAAGAGAGAACACAATAACTCTTTATCTGCAACCCTTTTCATGGCCAGGAGGTTAGGGAGTGCTGAGATTTTTGCAAAGGAGCATTTCTAAACAAATATACTGGCCTTGAAACAATATGCATTTTTATATTATTCATCCTCCTCATAATTTGAGTAGAATTTTTAATTAACTACTTATATTATCTGATCTGAGATTTAAAAAAAGGATATAGTCACAAATGAAGTATCTATCCTAGGTCTAACTATTCTCAAGTATTTGAAAGAATCCAAGCAACAACTAAAACCCCAATTATTGCACATTTCTACAGAAACATTGGAGCCTGCAGGGATTTACTCAATTTAAAGGAATTATCTGATAAACTACCAAGATCTTGAAAGTATCAATAAATTCTGGTATAGAAAATACATAATTATGAATAAAACATACTGTATAATCAGAATGTAATAACAGTTTGCATTTTGACTCCAACCACAGTTATATGCCAAATTTCCACTATTTCTTTAGGTTAGACAGTGGATTGAATATAAAAAAGAGGAAATAAAATATCTACCTAATTAGATTCATAAAAATTCTTACTAGATAACTCAATTTTTAATAACCCTAGAGAAGAGAGTAGAATACACTATATTGAGCCAGTTGATAAAAACTAGAACAAACCTATATATTTAAGCAAACCTTATATTAAATTTTTCCTTTGCATCATTTCTACTTCCAATAAAATCACTGCTATTGATTTCAATTATTTTGAATTTATTCAGGATATCAACTAATCTATTATTATCAAATGATTGATGACTTTTTATAAAACTAAATTGATTATATGTATAATTTTAAAAAAGGAAGATTGAAAACTAATATAAATTAATATAAGAAAAAGAAAAAAAAGAAAAAAAAAAGAAAAAGAGAAAGAAAAAAGACACAAAGAAGTAGCTTCTGATCATCTTTATACCAGTTAGAAGGAGAAATATAAATTCACCTCTTACTCTACGGTTACATACTCTCTTCTTTTTATAATCTATCCTGTCTAATCATCAAAATCATTCATTCATTCCTGTTTTATGCAAAAGTCCAAAAAGATGTCCAGTCAGCAATAAATATAGATATTGTCTTTTGTCTGATCAAAGAAGTCAGTTTAGCCATCATTACCAATTTCTCTATTGTTGGTAGTGCCAAAACTTTCCATCTTTATGCCTACTATAATCTTGCAGCAGTTATTGTATAAAAATAACATTCCATGACTTTTCCAATTGTTTGTTCATCAATCCCAAAAACAAAACCTTTAAATTTTATATTAGTCTTTAAAATTACTTGTTCCTCCAATTCTATTTCAACCTTAGTCTTACAATGTTCAAAACCATAACTTCCTTTCTATTTAAATTTGTAAACAAGAAAAAATATGCCTGTGCCACCAATTCTTTATTTCAAATGCTCTTGAAAAAAATTCTAGTATCTCATAATAAGTCATTTGTGTTTGTCTATTATTTCTAATCTATGAATGCTTATTTCTCAAAGAGATAAAATGTGGCTCGATTTGTAATTTTAAGAAGTCCTATTTAGAAAAAAAATGAATTTCTTCCTTTATTATATTTGATTCAATAATATAGAGTCAAAACTTTAAAAAAGATATTTACTGAGTTAGAATTATTACATATTTTATTTGGAGTAGCCTTAATAAAAGAATAAATAGTAGTGCATTGTAATAATGTTATATAATTACAAAAATGTTGCATTAATGCTGAGAGGCTAATAATCTCCATGGCTTTTAATCTTATTTCTTGGCCTCTCAATGCCTTTTTTTTATTCTGTTCTCTGTGAATATTCTGTTTCATGCATACTATATAAAAGAGACTAAGTTCCTGTTTGGCACTTTAAAAACTTTATATAATATTAGGTGCTGAGCATTGGAAGATGTCCTTCCAGGATTCAGACTGAAATCTGAATTGGAAGGTATAAAAAAAATGGTCATAAAGACTGCAGGACCTGGAGATTCAGTCCTATGAGGAGTGATTCAGGATATCTTTAATTTTAAGAAAAGGCCGAATAGCATGCCCACAATGCCTCAAGGAATGTCATACAGAACAAGGCCTTTCCTTGTTCATAACCATCCCAGAATGATGTGATATAAAAGTCTTAAGATTCAAAAAGGCAAATTCCAAACAAATTTAGGGAGAGAACTCTTCATGCCATGAGCGGTTAATTTGGAACCCATAATTGTATAATCAAAGGCCTGACATGTTTTCTGTGTGACCATCTCCATCTTGATTTTTTTAAAAATCCCTTTCCCTCCCAAACATCCCTGCTTTAGTTCCCCTTAATTCTGTAAATTAGGCTGCCGAATCCATCTCTGTGCCATGCACACAGTCTTTTATTGAATAAATCTTGCTAGAACAAGGACAATGTTTTTTTTGTTATGACAACTTTTTAAAAAAAATAAAAATAAAGAATCCATTATATATCTGTTACTAACACCAATTGAAAAATCAAATAATTCAGCACTTACACTATCCTTTAAAGGAGAACATACATTTGGTCCAAAGCTATTTAAAACTTGAAGAGGAATTCTTTCTGTACAGGAAGAACTTAACCAGGCATGTGGGTGTTATTCAGTCTGCTGCTCAGCTGGTGGCATCTGTGCCAGAGCTACACATGGTAATTGAAGTGAAGGGGGTGTGAAATTGTACAGAAGATATATAGTGATAAAGCTGAGAAGTCAGCTTTACAACTGACGGAGGAGAAAATAGCAGACAATTTTGCCAGCAGAAATTACAGTGTCCCCCTAGAACTTTCCAAATAAGCTAGTGACAAAAACTTCTGTACAAAGCTCTACTGCCCATAGAGTACAGATGACTTTCAAGCAGAGAGATGGACATGCCAAAATAGAATATCAAAATATTTTCTAAACATACTCAAATAATTGAATGTGTCTGAAAGACTTATTTAAATCCTGACGTACAGGGAAATATTATCAAGAAATATCTTCTTATCTTCTATCCAGGGTTAGAGAAACTCTATGTGATTGCTAAGAGTTAACACTGACTTAATGACACCAGATCAATCTATCGCTGATACAAGATTTTGTGAATTAGAAAGATAAAAATTTGAATCTATTTAAATATTCAAATTGCTATATCTTTACAAAAAATTCTATTTCAAAAAAATTCTTAAAATGCCAGTTATTCCCTGTCCCACTCAATCCTCTTCTCTCACTTTCAGTTGCCTACATGTAATGTTTGATTTATATTTTTTAGCTGTACAGTTTAAAATTGTCACTTAGGAAAGAAAACCAGTGTAAAATAAACTGAACATAGCAAAACTGCATAGTGTTTTTGGAATAAAACGATTGAAGAATATGCTCCTGTATGGCCTCTTCTAAATGTTAGTCAGTGTGAGTTCTGTCAGGATTCATGAAATGATTTCCCAATGGAAATTCAGACACATTGTTAGCAATGAAAGTGCTATTAATTACTGTAATAATGCTTCAGACACTACAGCTGCTTCTCTCTTTAAAGTATCATTCAGAAATTCATATTATAACGCCTGACACTGCTTAAAGACATATTATTCAAACATCCCCTGAGACACATAGCAGCCTTATATAATAAATGCCAGAAATAATTAGCAAGAGGCAATTTAGTGTGTGAGCAAATTATCAGAAATAGACTAGTAGAGCAATAAAACCAATTCTACTCCAAACATAAAGCTTCAGCAATCAAATACATACTGGGAAAGTTTATGGGCTATAGAATTATTTAGTTCTTTCAGTTCCAGCTAGAGTGTATAAATATACAGAGCTAACTAAACAGCAAAATGTATATTACACATGTTGAACATAGATTTCCGAAAATTGTTCCTGTACTACAAAGAGGAGCATAGTTGTCCTTTGTCCAACTGGCTTTACAATTTCAGTGGGATTTAAAAGGGAGAGATTCCAACAGGTTTGGACCAATATGTTACAATTGCAAAACTGAAATTATGTTGATTAATTAATTAGGAATTAAAAAAGAGATATACACATTTAAAGATATGATTTTGTTCTCACAATGGAAACACCCAATGGTTAAGATGATTCCTCCAAGAAATAGCTTACTGGAACATGGTACGTATCTATCTTGATTTCAAGAATTGAAGTGCAAGAAGAAAAGTGAACCATCTGAACTACAAAGAAAACCTACTTTATTTTGCAAACCAGGGATTAGATATATAAACTTGTACTGGGGTATCAAGAAGAAACGGCAAAAATTATAAGACATTTTAGCAAGAACTCAACAAGTTTCCTAAAGTGAAAATCCATTTGGAAAATCAAACGTTGATGAGTCTTTGAGGGATTCTAGTGTTTTCATATAACCTCATGCAATTTAAGCAGTTTCATGTAACAAGAAAACAGATTGGGAATAGTGGTGCTTCTTGGAAGTCCACATTCTTGATATTTGAGGACGTCGTGTTGCCAACATTTACTAGAAGCAAACAATCCTTGCTAAAAGAACCACCTCCTGATTTCTGATAACAGGAACTTTCTGAAAACTATAGCAGTAACTTTGTGATCAGACAATCAATGCATAAAGGTATAGTTTGGGCTAGATTACTGGGTACAGCTTCAGAGCCCCACAGCTAAAGTGGAGAGCAGATGTTACTCTACAGACATATATCTTCTTTTTAAGATATCTTTAAACCTCTTCCCACTCTTCCCAAGTTTGACTTTTATCTTTCTGTTGTGAATGGAGAAAACTAGAGAGAGAGAGTAAGTAATGACAAGCATCAGACATATCCTGCTTCTGGTCTCCTCAAACCCCAGCTCGATCTCTAGAGCACCATGTCTTTCAATTGGCCTAGGAGTCTTTATTTTTAAATTAACAAGCATATGTACATCTTTAATAGCTAGCTACCTTTAATTGCTCTCTATCGATTTTATGTATTCTAACTTGGAGCCTTTCTCTCCTCAACTGCAGTGATCTTTTCTTGTAGTGCCAGTTGATAGATGGCATTTTGGCTATGAGCCATGTCCTTCAGAGACCCAAGCCTGGCACTTGAAGGGATGACTATTCCCAGCAGATGCCAGATCTGGAATGTAACAGGGGATCCCCTTCCAATGACTTCAAATGTGATGCCGGATATCCTGTTTGCTATTTATATTCTCTCTAGACTTGTATTTTAAAAATAAGGGGAAAGCTTATTTAAGATATCAGTGTAGATCAGAATAGTGGCTTATCTAAAGAAACATATTTTTGCTTCATCAACATCGAAAAACACATTGCAGAAATTTGTGCGTTTATTCCTTCACTGGAATTTCATATCATTCTGGAGTGGACTGTAATGCTTTTAAAAAATACATTTCTCTTTAATATTAAAAGAATATTTTACTTATTAAATGACCAAGTAATGAAGGTGGATGATTTTTTTAAATTGTATAGTCATGTTTCATGCTTCATAGCCTGCTTGATTTTCCCGAATTATATTCAAATTCACACAACATGAGAAAACTCCTTGCAGGAAATTTTTTCCAGATTAGGGAGCAGGGACAATCAGGTAGATTGAGGAGTGGAGATTTATAATAGACACAAAAAATCAAAACAAATGTAGGAAGCTCCCACATCTCACAATAATAATTCAAAAAACACAACCAAAAAACTTTTTTTAAAAAAACTCAAAGCCTATGAAACAATGGTAATAGAAAAAATAGTTTTGGAGTGGAAAATATTTCTAAAAATGGAAGCAAAATATCAAACTAAACAAACCATTTCTAAGCATTCGGCATCTGTTCATTTAGGATTGCAAGCAAGGAACTTGGCAAAAAAACAGAAAAACTGCTGAAGAAGCTTGGAATGTAAGGGTAAATATGAAAAGATGTTTCAGCTTCAACCAAAGAAGAAATAAGGAAGATGCTCTCAGAACTAAAACAAAAACAAAAACAAATTATCTGTGCAAAATATTTGATAATTAAAGAAAACATACCTAATTCTTGCAGAACTACCAATATTTGACTTACAGTTACAATAATAAGCATATTAAATAATGCTTGAGAAGTTAGTCATTCTCAAACAGTTTGCTGTGGGTATCTTACTATGTAGCTGGATATGATCTTAAGATCTGTAAGATGGAAATATTGTATTCCAGAGATATTGCAGAGAATCAGGTTCCAATGTTTTAAAACATTTCCTAGCAATTGCAGTAGTTTGGCACTGAAATCAATAGTCAGAGATGCTGGACCACCATTCACTAGATGGATTCAGCCATCATGCGTGGGATGCTTTTATTTGGATTTTTTATCTCTTTCATTGCTCTCTCTCTCTCTCTCTTTCTCATCCATCCATCCATCCATCCATCCATCCATCATCTATCTATCTATCTATCTATCTATCTATCTATCTATCTATCTATCTATCTATCTATCTATTTATCTATCTATCTATCCATCCATCCATCTAGCTATCATCTAGCTATCCTATCCTATCCTATCCTATCCTATCCTATCCTATCCTATCCTATCCATTTCTACAGCCACCAAAGCAATTCTACAGCACCAAAGTAGGGTGCAACAAAGCTAACAACAATGAATAAATAAATATATGAAAACCACTATCACTATTAATTATAATAAAAATGTTAAAAACTAAAAAAATATGAAACAAGGAAATAACAGACAAAGGAATGTTAATAATAATGAAGCCACCTCAGAAGTTCAGCCATCTCCCCAGGCTTGCTGGCATAATCAGCTCTTGAGGGCCAGCAGAAGCTCAACAGGGACAAGAGTAATCTCACCTCAGGGGGGACAAGATTCCACATTATGGGCACACTATGGAAAAGGCCCACCACCTAAAGCCCACTAAATGTAGCTACCTAGCTGATAGCACCCCATTACAAGACCTCTGCTGGATCTGGTGGGAAGGGATTCCTAAACTGAGCATGGGAATGGACTTGATGATGTACATGTGTCTTCTGAAGTCCTTCCTATAAGTCAATGGAATTTTTTTTAAAAAAAAGAGAAAAGAAAAAGCTATTTGGTTTTAATTATGTTCTTCTTGAAGAAAATCAAGATTTTATTCTTAACACTGATTTTTTTTAATAAGGCGCAATAACATATTTACAGTACAGATGAGACCATAGATATGCAAACAAGGACCTCATCCATCTGTCCTTACAACAAACTGGTTATGATTATAAATGTTCAGAAAATATTTAATTTTCCTGAATAGCTACATAACTGGGTCAATGTTCGTTCATTCAATAAGCAGCAGATATTTACTCCAATTAACAGTTTTCAATCAGAAGCTGCCATTGCTCAGCTTTTCTCCCAGTGTCACACATTTTCTTACTTCTATCTTGTAACCATAAATTCTTTGTGAAAGACAAACTGTTTTTGCAATAATAGAGTCAAGAAAACATTTGTAGGAATCTTTGAACAAGCACTTTGAGTCAGTTGGTTCACCAAAGGCTAATAAAAAAGTGTTCGACACAACTCATACATCGACTTATATTTTCTTTAAGTTTTAAAACAATGTATATTTTGAGATAATTCAGTGAACATGCTATTAGAAGACCTCACAAGTTGTAAGCCTAAATTCAGGACGAGAAAAACATTTAAAGGTAATAAATAAAAGCGTAATAACAGGAATTGCCATTTGGAAAAAGCTGTTTATATAGAGGTCACTGATTATTCACAAAATGTGAAGTGAAATACAGAATAGAATAGAATAGAATAGAATTTTATTGGCCAAGTGTGATTGGACACACAAGGAATTTGTCTTGGTGCATATGCTCTCAGTGTACATAAAAGAAAAGATACGTTCATCAAGGTACAACATTTACAACACAATTGATGATCAATATATCAATATAAATCATAAGGATTGCCAGCAACAAGTTATAGTCATACTATTCTATTCTAAAAGTGAAATACAGGGCAGGGATAGAAAACCCATGATGGTTCAAGTTGTCTGAATTGCAACTTCAACAGTCTAAGCACATCACCCAGAATTGAGATGTAGTTGGGCAGCCTATAAATTTAACAAACGAACAAGGAAACAACATGACCAGTAGTAAGGATGCTGGGAGTTATAACCAAACAATAGCTAGATAGCTACAGTCTTCTGTAGTAGGAACCTGAAGTAGAGGTTTGCTGTTGAGTGGCAACAAGATTAATAGGTTATTGATCTAAGTTTAATAGCGTATTCATGATGAAGATTTTATTTATATCCCAGTTTCTATTCAATTGAATGTTGATCTACAGATGGCACTGCTATCTGCGCTCAATCTCTGGTGATTGGGAAGGTTGAACAAGCTTACCACAATCTGGTTTGCTCTGGTATAGTAGGCTAGGGATCTGCTCCCCAATGAAACTCACTCTAGAATAGTGATGGATTTGAATGTTAGAATAATAAGTTAGGAGTGCTTTAAATCTCTGTTGGGCTGAATTATTAAGATCATATCCCAGGACACAGAAAGAAGACTTATGTAAGAGACCTTCCTTGTAGAGCAAGCAGCCTTTAATTTACACATCACTGTATTTCCCCCCAGATTATTGTAAATATTCAAGCCAGATATTCCATATTCCATGTATGTTGCTTTCAGCCCATGAATGAGGTTTAAATTACCTTTTCTGTTACATCACACATTCATGTTAGAGCAGTGTTTTTCTCCTTAAACTGACGAAATCCAAGAATATGCTCCTGCAACACCTCGGCTTTATGAGCTGTAGTTGTTGCCAGTTGTTTTGGGATGTGATTCAAAGTGGTGGTTGTTTCTTATAAAACCCTACATGGCCCAGGGCCCCTGGATACTTGAAGGAATGCCTATCTCCCACAGTGCCTGCCTAGCCTGCAAGGCAGGCACTAATTGGCGGAATTGGTGTGCCACAGGTTTCTTCAACGAATTAATGCCATCTATTGGGAGTTCAGAAGCACACTTTCTCTGTAGAAGTGCCTGCCTCTGAAATGAGGTTCCCACAATATCTGAATGGCATTTACCTTACTAGTATTTCAAAGGGCCCTGAAGACTTGGCTGTTGTTGTTTTAAACCAGAAGTCTTCAAATTTGGCAGCTTTAAGACCCCCAGAATTCTCCAGCTAACTGGAGAATTCTGGGAGTTGAAGTCCACAAGTTTGAAGACCTCTGTTTTAAACTATATGAAAACTGCTTAAAGGTACTGGAAGTTGGGCAGCATAAATATTTAAATCATCCTCATCATCATCTGAGGAACGGGCTCTCTCCCATTGTTTCCGAAAGTGTGGGAATGCTCCAGATCCACGGATGGCTTCTACCAGTTTAGTAAAAGATTGAAACAACATGACAGTAGAATGACCTGCAGAAATTTGAAAGCTAGCACTTCTTACAAAAAGAAAAAAAGGGCACGAAGAGAAATCCTAAAACAAGTATTTTTGTGACTTAGTTTAATTAGGATTTTAAAAAAAAAAATAAAAAAAAAATATCCAGCTCAGGTTAAGCCAGAATGATTGCAGGAAAGGAGCAGAGGTAGAGACCTAGAGACAATGGACAGAATCTTGCAGTCAGCCTTCCCATACCAATACTCAGGCACCCAGGATTGACAGACATCTTGTTTTCCTTCCGGATTTATTTTTTATTTTATTTACTTATTTGTTAAACATGAATAAGATTACAGATATAAGTATAAACATGATTATGGATACAGGATAAGGATACGAATAAATGGGGACAGTAGGACAGGGACAGTAGGCACGTTGCCGCGCTTATGCATGCCCCTTACAGACCTCTTAGGAATGGGGTGAGGTCAACAGTAGACAGTCTAAGGTTAAAGCTTTGGGGGTTTGGGGATGAAAGCCACAGAGTGAGGTAGTGCATTCCAGGCATTGACCTCTCTGTTGCTGAAGTTGTATTTCCTGCAATCGAGTTTGGAGTGGTTTACCTTACGTTTATGTGCTCATATATTATTGCGGTTGAAGCTGAAGTAGTCATTGACAGGGAGGAGGCAAATCTGAAGGACCCAATCAATATTCACATGTTTATCCATGCATAATCTGAGCAGCACCATTCAGCAGTAATTCACAACATAGACAACAGAGAGTGATGGTTGGAGAATTGAGAGCTGTGGTGGTTCAGTGGTTAGAATGCAGTACTAACTCACTGCTCACTCCAGGAGTTTGATCCTGCCTCAAGTTTAACTCAATCTTCCATCCTTCTGAGGCCAGTAAAATGAGGACCTAGGTTGTTGGGGGCAATATGCTGGCTCTTTAAACTGCTTAGAGAGGGCTGTAAAGCACTGTGAAGTGGTATATACTGTAAGTATAAGTGCAATATAAGTATAAGACTCACTGGAGAAGAGCCTAATGCTGGGAAAGATTGAGGGCAAAAGAAGAAGGGGATGACAGAGAATGCGGTGACTGGATGGAGTCACTGAAGCAGTAGGCGTGAGCTTAAATGGACTCCAAAGGATGGCAGAGGATAGGAAGGCCTGGAGGAACGTTGTCCATGGGGTCACGATGGGTCGGACATGACTTTGCAACTAACAACAATAAGTGCTATTGTTATTCTGGGAGTTGAAATCCACCCATCTTAAGGTTGGCAAATGTAAGAGGCAGAATAGACATTAGCAATAAGGCAATAGAGGCATAATAGTTATTGCAATGTAGGATAGCAAATTCCAGTTAATTTTCTATTGATTCCAGTATATTTAGATAGCATTTTAGAACAGGAGTGGGGAAAGGTCCAATGTTTTGGAATAGTAGATCTCAGATTCCATATACTAGCAATGTATAGCAAAGATGCTGCAACAAAATATGTTGACTTGTTCCAAATGTGGATATGGTTGGAGTGATGTCTTTCAGGTTTTTCAAGTTTATGGAGGGTGTGTGTGTTGTCAGTGATAGAGGTTTTTGTTTTGTTTTGAGAAAGTCAAGGTCAGACTGACTCTAGCTATTACAGTAGTTATTCTTAATAATCAGTGATTTAGACTTATTAGCTTCCTACTTCCCTTCATTTCTAAAATGGAATTTTAATAAGATTGCAACTCCTTAAAGCTTTCAATTCCTTGAGCATTTCCTAACTATTAATCATGGTGAATGTCATTTCTGATTAAGCTTCTTAAATCCACTATACATTATTAACTGATAACTTCTGCTCATCTTCATTTGTGTTGTTAGCATATTGCTTTAGGGGAAAAAAGAGCTGTAATTTGAAGGAGACACCAAAAACCCTTGTCTAGGAGATCTTTCTTTTCAGTTCTCTGTCTAACAGTCCAGTTTCTTGAAGGATATATTCAGACTTTATAAATTAAAGGCAAAATAAATTTCCTTCATTTTTATGGAGACTTTCCCACCAACTATAAACCAATGTACAAATGCATTTATCTTAATCTCTATGTATACCAAGATCTATTTCTCCTACAATAGCCTCGTTATTGATTTTAATAGAAAAACCAGGATCTCATTTAGCCTTGTTTTATGTATTTTATGTATCCCTGTACACTACAGCTAAAACAGAACAGAACCTCAGTTTGGGAAGAATAATTAATATATGGTACACTATATACTAAAAGGAACAAAAATGAACCCACTTGGCAGTTAATAGCAGAATTTTTAGAAAGGGGAAGAAAAATAATAATAAAGGAAATGATGAATACCTTCCACCACCTATCAATACATACATATTGGTATTAATCTTCATTTGGAATTGCTTTCAGTGCTATTGAAATTAAATCATATTCTAAATATTTGGTATATAATTCAAAAGCAGCTTAAAATCTTCAAGCCATATTATGGTTGCAAGACTGTTTTGAAGAAATTCAACTACAATGGTAGGAACCCATATAATATGTGAACACCCACATAAGATGTACTCACCATGGCTGAGATATAACTCCTTTACAATATTCTCTGATATATCCATAAATGCAGAAAATATTTAAAGAAATACGGCAGTTATACATTACAATCTCACTTACTTATAACAATAGATAGAATAGGGACCATTATTAGCATTTGATGACAAAAGAAAACTACAGCTTGGCTTTAAAATCAAAATAGATGATTTGATGGCTAACAAGGTCAGAGACTGTTTGTGAAATGTACTTTATAAACAAACCCAGCAACAAGGTTTAATCAATGGATGAATGACTAAACTTCCTGAGGCTTATTGTTAAATGTAGATGCCAAGACCTGAATATTACATTGATCTTCTGTGATTTCTTTTAGGTTTGTAAGCAATGGTTTTACCAGGTATAAAAATAGGGAAGACTGAACCATTCTACAGATACATTCAGAAATGCATAAGCACTTCAGCACAAGATCTTAAGGTACTAGTTTGCCTATGAGTTGATGATTAATGGCTAGGATAAATTTGTTGCTTTTTACGTTCTGTTGTTACATACTGTTTTATTTATTTATTTATTAATCGAATTTCTAGACCGCCCTTCTCCCGAAGGACTCAGGGCGGTGTACAGCCATATTAAAATACATAGATAGACAATGAATTTAAAATAAATTTTAAAATGAAATATTTAGCCGGCCAATTGAACTAAAAATAATAAAACCAATTAAAATCAGTATAAAATTTAAAATTTAAAATTTAAAAGCTAAAAAATCTAATCCAGTCCTGCGCACCTGAATAAGTGTGTTTTAAGTTCACGACGGAAGGTTCTAAGGTCCGAGAGTTGGCGAAGTCCTGGGGGGAGCTCTTTCCAGAGGGCGGGAGCCCCCGCAGAGAAGGCCCTTCCCCTGGGTGTCGCCAGACGACACTGCCTAGCTGACGGCACCCTGAGGAGTCCCTCTCTGTGAGAGCGCACGGGTCGGTGAGAGGTATTCGGTAGCAGAAGGCGGTCCCGTAAATAACCTGGCCCTATGCCATGGAGCGCTTTAAAGGTGGTCACCAACACCTTGAAGCGCACCCGGAAGGCCACAGGTAGCCAGTGCAGTCTGCGCAGGATAGGTGTCACCCGGGAGCCACGAGGGGCTCCTTCTATCACCCGCGCAGCCGCATTCTGGACTAACTGCAGTCTCCGGATGCCCTTCAAGGGGAGCCCCATGTAGAGAGCATTGCAGTAATCTAGGCGAGATGTCACGAGGGCGTGAGTGACCGTGCATAGGGCATCCCGGTCTAGAAAGGGGCGCAACTGGCGCACCAGGCGAACCTGGTAAAAAGCTCTCCTGGAGACGGCCGCCAAATGATCTTCAAAGGACAGCCGTTCATCCAGGAGGACGCCCAAGTTGCGGACCCTCTCCATTGGGGCCAATGACTCGCCCCCAACAGTCAGCCGCGGCTGCAGCTGACTGTACCGGGATGCCGGCATCCACAGCCACTCTGTCTTGGAGGGATTGAGCCTGAGCCTGTTTCTCCCCATCCAGACCCGTACAGCTTCCAGACACCGGGACAGCACTTCGATAGCTTCATTGGGGTGGCCCGGTGTGGAAAAGTACAGCTGGGTGTCATCAGCGTACAGCTGGTACCTCACACCGAAGCCACTGATGATCTCACCCAGCGGCTTCATATTGGTGTTGAACAAGAGGGTGAGAGAATCGGCCCTGCGGCACCCCACAAGTGAGGTGCCTCGGGCCGACCTCTGCCCCCGTCAACACCGTCTGCGACCGATCGGAGAGATAGGAGGAGAACCACCGATAAACGGTGCCTCCCACTCCCAATCCCTCCAACCGGCGCAGCAGAATACCATGGTCGATGGTATCAAAAGCCGCTGAGAGGTCTAATAGGACCAGGGCAGAGGAACAACCCCTATCCCTGGCCCTCCAGAGATCATCCACCAATGCGACCAAAGCCGTCTCAGTGCTGTAACCGGGCCGGAAACCGGACTGGAATGGATCTAGATAGACAGTTTCATCCAGGTGCAAGGGAAACTGATATGCCACCATACTCTCTACAACCTTCGCCGTAAAGCGAAGGTTGGAGACCGGACGATAGTTACTTAAAACAGCCGGGTCCAAGGCAGGCTTCTTGAGGAGGGGCCCCACCACCGCCTCTTTCAAGGCGGCCGGGAAGACTCCCCCCACCAAGGAAGCACTCGTAATTGCCTGGAGCCAGCCTCGTGTCACCTCCTGGGTGGCCAGCACTAACCAGGAGGGGCACGGGTCCAGTAAACATGTGGTGGCATTCAACCTACCCAACAACCTGTCCATGTCCTCGGAGCCACAGGGTCAAACTCATCCCATAAAATATCACCAAGACCACCTCGGACGCCTCCCTGAGTCACTGCAATTTTGGTCCAGACCGTCCCGAAGCTGAGCGATTTTATCGTATAGATAACCGTTAAACTCCTCAGCACGTCCCTGCAGCGGGTCATCCCGCTCCCCTGGTGAAGGAGGGCAGGTCACCCGAAACAGGGCGGCTGGGCGGTTATCTGCCGGCGCAATGAGGGAGGCGTAGCAACGCCTCGCATCCTCAATGCCACTAGGTAAGTCCTAGTATAGGACTTCACTAGTGTCCGATCAGCCTCGGGCAGCTAGACCTCCAAGAACTCTCCAGGCGTCTTCTCTGGCGCTTCATCCCCTCAGCTCCTCGGAGAACCAAGGAGCCGTTTGGGACCTGCGCTGGGTCAGAGGCCGCAAAGGCACGACACGATCTAAGGCCCCGCCGCGCCCGTTCCCAGGCCGCAACCAGTTCCTCAGCCGTGTCGTGGGCCAGACCTTCAGGAAGTGGCCCAAGCTCCGTCCGGAACCTCTCCGGGTCCATCAGGCGCCTGGGACGGAACCAACGTAATGGCTCTGTCTCCCTGCGGTGTTGAATGGCGGTCAGAAAGTCCAGGCGAAGAGAGTGATCTGACCATGACAAAGGTTCAATAGCTAATTCCTTCAAATCCAGATCTCTCAACCACTGACCAGAGATAAAAATCAGATCCAGAGTGCCACCCCCAACGTGAGTAGGGCCATCAACTACTTGAGTCAGGTCCAAGGCCGTCATGGAAGCCATGAACTCCCGAGCAACTGTCGATGACGAGCCGGAAGATGGCAAGTTAAAATCCCCCATGACTAAAAGTCTGGGGGTCTCAACTGCCACCCCAGCAAGCACCTCCAGGAGCTCGGGCAGGGCAGCTGTCACGTAGCAAGGAGCCAGGTACGCGACCAGCAAGCCCATCTGACATCTATGACCCCATCTCACAAAGAGGGATTCGCACCCGGCAATCTGAGGTACAGTGGTCTCCCTCGGCTCTAGACTCTCTCTAATCACAACTGCCACCCCACCACCCCTACCCTGGCCCCTCGGCTGATGAAATGCTCGGAAACCCGGTGGGCACATCTGAACAAGGGGCACGCCCCCTTCTGGGCCCAACCAGGTCTCCGTAACGCCCATAAGGTCCGCGGCACCCCCCTGAATAAGATCGTGAATTAGGGGGGCCTTATTGGCCACGGACCGTGCGTTGCATAACATCAGCCGAAGGCCAGGGCCCTGAGGATCCTGACCATCCGGGGAACGGGAGAAGTTTGGGGGCTCGGGGCGCGCAACCGCCTGCAGACATCGAGCGCGCACCCCCCTAACACGATATGAGCCCCCACTTCCGCCATATCTGCCCCTCCCCCTTACCGTTTCCTGAGTCTTTACATATTTAGGAGTACTGATGTACTGTAACTTTCCTGGGTGCTAACCAGTTTTCATGTACCACCTTTTAAAAAATTAATTTCAGCTTAAAAATAAGGTAGGTAGAATGTTGCAGAGAAAACACCACACTTGAGTATCATATTTGTTTCAAAAATGCTTCCAATTCCAACATAAACCCCAGAGTTATTCTTAGAAAATAAAAATGATGGATGGCTGCCACACAGTGCTTTGCTTTTGGGGTATGCCCACCTGTTCAGCTAAAAGGCAAAAGTAAACAGGACCAGTGGACAGCATCTTGAACAGCTGGGTAATAATTCAAAAAGTGGGGACCCAGTGACTTTTTGCTTTTTTATTCTTTCAAGTTAAGTTTGGAAACGTCCTGATGCAATCGAATTCCAATATGCCACATCCTTGTTTGTGTTGACTTCTTCTTAACAACCCAGGATAGTTGGTTTCATACATCATGCTAAGTTATAAATGATGGTTACAAAAAACAAGAGCTGTGTTCACACAAAATCAAATAAGCCACATTATGGCTTAGTTCAGTATTTGGATCCAGTTTCTGTCTAAGTCCTTCCTTTCTCCCCTCATTTCCTCCCTGATATTTTAAATGTCCTATTCGTTGAAAAGTTCTTGAAAACAGAACTTTCACCAGCTACCCATCATTTTACCAGCCTACAATATGTCTAACTAAACTATTATTTGATCTGATCTCCCTTCCCCCCAGTCAATATAGGGTTTTCCCTTCTTTTGATGACTTTTATTTTTACTTATTTATTTATGCACCACCTTCTAAATAACTCAAGGCAGCGAACATATGCGGCATACCTTTCTCCTCTTATTTTCCACACAACAACAACTCTGTGAGGTGAGTTGGGCTGAGAGCTAAGGTGGGACTAGAACAGAGGTGGGTTCTACTTATCTTTACTACTGGTTCGCAACGGAAGCGCACATGTGCACGCTCCTTTTGCCTGCATATATTATATAGTTATTTTCATAAACATGAAAATAACTATATAATATATAAGCATATATATAAGCATAAGTATGTAATAACTATATTAATTGGATATAATGAAAGGAAACAATAGGACAGGAACGGTAGGCATATTTGTGCTCTTGTGCACGCCCCTTACAGATCTCTTAGGAATTTTTGAAAGAATTTAAAGGGGCATGATATTTGAACAAATTTGATGCAACTGGATCTCTTTCTTTTATTTTTCCACCTGGTGACTTGTTTTCAGAAAAACTACTTTTCTTCCACAATATCCCCAGCAATAAGGGTTTGTTCAATTGCCACTGGGAATGTAGAAAATCTGTTTTGACCTTTGCTGCTTATGAAATAATATGTGTGAGGTCCTTTCTCATATGGCAAGGTTTTTGAACTGTTCCCTTCAAACTGCAGCCTTATAAATCCCTAACATTTAGGACAGAATATGAAGTATATATTTTATGCCAAGTAGACATTTGTTTGATACATGTTTCTAACAGCAGCTCCCCTTGTTCAGCCTTATATAGCCTGAGCTAGTCTTTGTTCTCTAAGAGAATGTAGAATTGGATGCCTTGGAGTCTAACTTTTGCAACAGATGGCTGATTTGTGTCACTGCTTCTATAGCTCCAGCATTCTTTTTACTGTTTAAACGGAAGTCTGGAAAAGAACTCCCAACCCATCTGCTTATTTTCACATTCCAGAAGGTTGTTCTGTATGATCTTTGGAAAGGATTTTCTGTATTGCGGTAGAACATGGATTCAGTTTTCTAATCTCACGTTCTGCTTTAGTGCCTAAGAAAACTGAAATTTATTGTTCCATATAATAATGCTCATGGATGTAATGAGAATTTTAAAAGAGAAACATTTCCGATTTAACACTACATTATGAACACCAAGAAATGTGGAAAGATAGCATGAAAAACTACTCTTTCCTTCTGTACACGGGTGCCTTGTTTGTTTTGGATCAGCTGCCAAATCCATTCAATTACATGATAAAACATAGGGACTATGTTGCTTCTATTGAGATTATTTTCTAAAGCAGGGGTAAATGAGTTTATGTGGGTTTTTTTTATTACAACTTTCACTAATTTTTAATAATTGGAGCAAATGGGAATTGTAACTTGAAACTTCTAGAAACTATCAAGTTGCTTTTTATTAATCTTTCTACAGGCTGAAGCTACATTCATTACTCCCACTCCCACCTCCTCCAGAATATGAATCTTGCGTAACTAGGCACAGTTTATGCAAACTTTGACATGAGTCTTCTCTGTGCCATCACATTGAGATGGCTAAAATAGGTTCAGTTTCATCTAGTCTTAGCCTGGCCATAAAGGTCTAAAGAAACCTGCCTTAGTTTGGTTCATCTACCCCTCATGCCCCCCCCCCCCACCTCTGCCTCTCTGCCTCTGCCTCTCTTCCTCTCCTTCTCCCTCTCTATCTCCATCTTTATATCATCTGCCTATCTGCCTGCCTGCCTGCCTGCCTACTTATCTGGAATTATTAACAAAGGCCATAAAATTCCTTGATCAAATCTAAGTGTATTGTTCCATTTGACACCCTCATGGTAATTTAGAACCTTCTCTAGTCAAGTGAAAACCATGACAATGGCATGCGTAAGAGTGTGACATGGACACAATAAGCACGGTGTGACCCTGTCGCTTTGGGCCTTGACTTTTTTCTTACCAAGTGAAATTTTTTCTTAACAAAAGAAAGATAAAACTTCAGTGTACAATTGTTGATTGTTGGTTCAATGGTTCATGTATGCCAGGGCAATTGAAGAGAAAATAGAGAACAAGATACTATGAATAGAGAAAAGCAGTTCAAAGGAGACCTCGGTTTTCTCTTTGCCTCTGCAGTTGATACTGAAAAGTCCCAAAGAAGTGGCCGCTCCTCCTTTTGAGCTTTATAAGAAACCAAATGTAAAAAGAGCCCTTCTTGGCAATCCTAATGGAAAGAAGCAGAAAGAAAGAAATCAGATAGCAGCACCTTGGTGAGCCTGTGTTGTTGCCAAGCAGATTATGTGGAGTAATCTGTAAGCACTGAACTGTGGTTGAATTATGAGCAGGAACTCTCTCCTGCTTTTGTTCAGCCTCCTGGGAGATGGGATGTTTCCGGCCTACTAATGTCACAGCATGACCTGTTAATAACCTGTGAAAGTGCCTGCCCAATCAAAAGCCTCGCTCTTCCCTCAGGACAGAGCAGCTGCAGTCACATGGACTGAATGCTTCGCTTGTATGCGGTTCATTGAGAAAAATTTAAGCATGTGGCCTGAGGTTCCCCTGTTGACTGTCTGGAGATGATGATTTATCCCATCTGCTCCTGTTGCCTGCAGCTCCCGGAAACCTTTCGAAGTTAATGCCGCTCTGGGTCATACATAGGATTTTTAATGAAACCCCAGCTGCTGCCCAACTGTCTGTGGATCTCAAACACATTTGAATTGACTTCTCACAAAGGATGGAAAGAAATATATCTTGATTAACACTTTTTGTCTAAAACACACAGCAGCATTTATGTAAATGATAAGCCACGAGGCACGAGAGCCAGTTTGGGGTAGTCATTAAAACATCAGGCTAGAAACTGGGAGTTCTAGTCCTGCCTTGCGTATGAAACCAGCTGCATGATTTTGAGCCTCTCCTCTCTCAGTCCTAGGAAGGAGGCAATGGCAAACCACTTATGAAAAATCTTGCCCAGAAAATTGTAGGGATTTCTCCATGCAGCCTCTGAGAATCGGACATAATTGAATGAAAGAAAACAAAGCCACAAGGCAAAAAAAAATGTGCCCCTATTACCTTCATTCTAGCAGCTGTTTAATGGACTATATTTCTCTGATGCCCATTACTGTTCTTGCTTTAGGAAACAGGACAATATGTTGGCAAACTAACTTTAAAATTTCTAAAAACATGTCCTTAAATATAAACAAAGGCACAAATGCAAAAAAAGAGATTAAATCATTATAGACCTCGTGATATCAGAGATAAAGAGATATTGAGCCAGGTTTATATTTTTTTCCATATGCAATCGTTGTCCTTTAATAAGTACACCTTGTTTAAAAAATGACTTGTTTTAGTGAAGTTTGGAGTTACAAAGGTGATGAAAAAGTAGCTCTGCAACTTTTACGACCTTCACAGGTCTGCAATAAAAGGAAAAATGAAGTTAAGATTGTAAGCCCAGCTTCACTTAGATTCACTTAGTCCGGGTGTCATTACTTCCCATTTTAACCAGGAAGTAATGTGTTTTTTACCTTCTGCACATGCACAGAAGGTCTGTGTGCGCGCACGCCACATGCACTTCCGAATCAATAAGGAAGGTAAGTAGATTTCACCTCTGGGGGATTATAGAATGAAGGGGATATGTAGTCAAAATAAAATTCTTTCTAGAAAGTCAAGGGTGTTGTGCCCTGCAGCTGTGCTGAGAAGAATGAGGAAACATTTTCTGTTCCGGGGGTGGGTGGGGTGGGGGGGTACTTGATTGGTTCATGTGATAGACATGTAGGTGAGGGGCAAGAACTTGAACTTTCTTTTGGGTGAGGAAAACCCGGAAGCTCTCAGATTCGGGTTTTCCCAGATGTGCCAATATGACATCTCTAATAAAAGTTAGCTTTGAGGAGTTTGATTTCATTGAGGGTGTTACTTGTAACCCTGACATTAACCAGATGCTGTTAGTGTTAGATGCTGTCAATAGTGATGCTGATATGTTCATAGAAACAGTGTATATGCTGCAAAGGACTGCTGTAGAGTTTTTCAAATCATTTCTGTGGTGGCTGCTCACAACTGACTGGAGGAGTCATTTCCATATTTTAGAATGTTAAAATTATTTTTATAGCTTTATTTTGAAATAATATAACTGCATTGGAAAACTAAGTATACTTCTACTATTGAGAGCTGGCTCAGGATAATGATATGCTCTAGTAGACACAGCAGTGGCTGGACATTGGCAGGGACACATTATTGGCACCTGGTAATTCCTGGAGAAACTGTGTTTCAGTCCCAGGGGATAAGCACAAACTTAATTGTACTGTCTACTATGCCCATTGCTGAATGTGATTTCTGAATGTGTTTGCAGTGATGCAAACATAGTGATGCTAAACATAGTGATGCTAAACTAGAACAAAGGTTATGATACCTTGGACATACTTAGAACGTGGAGTGGATGGTTGAGTAGTAATTTTGTTTAAATAGCTGAAGTTCCTCATTATGATCACATCCAAGAATTATGCACCTGCACAGAGCCCCATTATGACTTCATAGAATTGTTTGTCATGAATTATTTTCCTCAAAAATATCACACAAGGAAGACAGCGCCTTCTGAACTTCAGAATATTAGTGTAATGTATCTTTAAATGTTTTGGCGGAGCACCAGGAACGAGCTGAACGCACGAAAGAACCGAACCCAGCAAACACAGGGTGGAAACACAGCGATGGCCAGCTACACTCCACCCGCGCCGTTTGACCCATCCAGGGAGAAATGGGGAACGTACATGACCCGTTTCGAGAGCTTCCTCGAGGCAAACGAGCTGCAAGGAGTTCCAGACAACCGCAAAAGGGCGTATTTCCTGAGCCACTGCGGTCCCGAGGTCATCGACATCGCGGAAGCCCTGGCAGAGCCAACGCCGGTACAATCGGTATCGTGGCAAACTCTGCAAAACCTATTGAAGAACCATTTCGCGCCAACACCGTCCAAATATGTACGGCGTTTTGAATTTGGAGAGCGCAGACAGCAAGAGGGCGAATCCATCAGCGATTACATGGCCGCCCTGAGGAAAGCCTCCAAGGATTGTGGGTACCGAGACTTGGATGAGGAGCTGTTAGAGCAACTCATCCGTGGGGTCAGAGACATTCGTTTGCGGAGGCGGCTGCTATCAAAAAGCAATCTAACGCTGGCAAACGCTCTGGACGAAGCCAGAGCTCATGAGATGTCCACCCAAGCGGCGGAAACCCTGCAAAAGCCGCTCACGCCAACGGCGAGCACAAAATCAACCCCGGTCCACAACGAAGAAATCCAGACCGAATCAGACGGCGAGGATGAGGAAGGCGTTTGCCACACCGGGAGAAGGGGCAAAGAAGACCGGGATGAATGCGGAAGTTGCGGAGGGCAACACCAGCGTCAACAATGCAAGTTCAAGGACGCTACATGTCGGCGGTGCGAGAAGAAGGGGCACCTGGCTCAAGTCTGTCGAGCACCCCAACCTTCCCGCCGAAAATTCAAACCAACCAATCAGAGTGCGGGATCGGCTAGGCGACCTGCGATTGGTCAAAACAAAAAGGGCGCGAATTCAAATCGAACGACCATGATAGTAGGTCGTGCGGCAACCCGCGTAGAAAAGAAAATCTTCACAAAACCGAAAATCGAAGGAGTGCCGTGCCGACTAGAAGTGGACACAGGGTCAGCGATCACAATCATGTCCTGGGACACTTTTGCGAAAGCTTTGCCGAGAATCGCCAAACGCAAACTGCAAACACAGCGGCTACGAGTTCAAGACTACCAAGGGAATCGCATCCCTGTTCGAGGGACCACCTCCGTCCGCGTCGAGTACGGACCACACAAGAAGACCCTGCCCATCACGATAGTCGAAGGAACCCTGCAAAGTTTGTTGGGACTAGACTGGTTCCGTGCGTTGGGCATGGGAGTGACTGGCATCTACAGAAATGACTTTAACCTAAAGGACACACTCATGGACGAATTCGAAGATGTTTTCAAGGACTGCCTGGGCAAGTACAAGGGGACCCCTATTTCCTTCAATTTAGACCCCCAGGTAGCCCCCATACGGTTAAAAGCAAGGAGGGTCCCTTTTGCCCTTAAACCCAAGATTGACAGGGAGATAGACAAGCTCATCAGTCAGGGGATACTGGTGCCAGTCGATCACGCAAAGTGGGAGACGCCAATCGTCACCCCAGTGAAACCAGATGGGTCAGTTAGAATCTGCGCTGACTACAAGGCAACGTTAAACAAAGCCTTGCAAAAAAGCGCTTACCCGGTCCCCGTGGTGCAACATTTGCTGCACTCGCTGGGGCAAGGGCACGTTTTTGCCAAATTAGATTTGGCCCAAGCCTATCAACAACTGCCTGTAGACGCCAACACAGCCGAAGCCCAAACAATTGTGACTCACAGAGGTGCTTTCAAGTGTACCCGGTTACAGTTTGGGGTGAGTGTGGCACCTGGCCTATTTCAAAATTTAATGGAGCGACTTCTGCAAGGGCTCCCGGGGGTAGTCCCCTATTTTGATGATGTATTGGTATCAGCCGAAAATTTAGAAGAATTGGGGGAGCGTTTGAGGAAAGTTTTGGGCATTTTCCGGTCAGCGGTCTAAAGGTTAAAGTGAACAAATGCCAAATAGGGGTAGAATCCGTAGAGTTCTTGGGCTACAGAATAGACAAGGAAGGAATCCACCCCACTGAGAGCAAGGTCAAGGCAATAAGAAAGGCTCCAGCGCCCAAAAACAAAACAGAGCTACAGGCATTCCTGGGTTTAGTGAATTTTTACGCGGTCTTTTTGAAAAATAAGGCAACCGTTGCCGAGCCGCTACATAAGTTACTGGGAAAGAATACTGTTTGGTCTTGGGGAAAGACGGAAGCGAGGGCTTTCGAAGCAGTAAAAAACCTACTCTCGAGCAATAGCTTACTGATTCAGTATCATAGCACAATGCCATTGGTATTAGTTTGCGATGCATCCCCTTACGGGGTGGGGGCTGTGCTCAGCCACAGGCTTCCAAATGGCACAGAAGCCCCAATAGCCTTCTACTCCAGAACGATGTCCTCGACAGAGAGGAACTATAGTCAGCTGGATAAGGAAGCCCTAGCTATAGTGTCAGGGGTAAAAAAGTTTCACGAATACGTTTTTGGTAGAGACTTTGAAATTGTTACAGACCACAGACCACTGTTAGGGTTACTGGCTGGAGACCGCCCAACGCCTGTGGCGCTTTCGCCCCGATTGACCCGATGGACTATCTTTTTAGCCGCCTACTCCTATAAACTGCGGCATCGGCCAGGAAAAGAGTTGGGGCATGCGGACGCGTTAAGCAGATGCCCACTGCCAGGGGCGATCGAGGATCCCACTCCGGGGACGCCCATTAATCGACTCTCTGGACTCTGGCCCAGTCACGTCTAAGGAGGTGGCTCGGGCGTCATACCGGGACATTACTTTGAGAACTGTACTTGGTTGGGTGCAAAGAGGGTGGCCCGCTGCGCCGGGCGAGCGTTTTAAAGAATTTGTAAAGAAACGTGGGGAACTTTCGGCTCAAGGGGGGTGCCTGCTATGGGGGGATCGAGTGGTGATCCCAGAGAAATTGAGGAAAAGGGTGTTGGATCTCCTCCACGAGGGTCACCCAGGGATCGTAAGGATGAAGGGTCTAGCGAGAAGCTATGTGTGGTGGCCCTTAATGGACTCGGAAATTGCTGAAAGGGTAGGGAAATGCCAGGCCTGCCAGGAGTCCAGACCGCTACCCCCAACGGCCCCGGTTCAGGAATGGGAGAGACCCCAAGGGCCCTGGTCTAGAATCCACATTGATTTTGCCGGCCCCTTCCACGGCCAAACCTTCCTGGTAGTAGTCAACGCCTACTCCAAATGGCTGGAAATCATTCTCATGAGATCCATGACAGCCGAGGCCGTGATCTCAGTCCTACGACACCTATTTGTAACCCATGGGTTGCCCGACACGTTAGTATCCGATAACGGCCCGCAATTCACGGCAACCCAGTTTGAGGAGTACTTGGCAGAAGAGGGCATCCGGCATGCCCTCTCGGCGCCTTTCCACCCTGCGACGAATGGCCTTGCAGAGCGTTTCGGCCGGAGCGCAAAAGAGGCATTGTCCAGACTCAAGCCAGGCGACTGGCAAACAAAAATCGATGTTTTCCTGGCCGTCCAACATAGAACCCCCTGTGTCACAACCGGCAGAAGCCCAGCCGAATTATTAATGGGCCGAAAGCTCAGGTGCCCACTAGACCGTTTAAATCCAAACTATACACCGGAGGGTTACAAGGGGGGACTCGAAAAAACAAGAGGAATGGACATAGGCGACCGAGTGTGGGCACACAACTATGGTGAAGGCCCGATCTGGGTAGCAGGGCAAATCTTAAACATAACAGGTCCAAAATCATACTTGGTGGAGTTAAAGGACGGCCGAGTATGGAGGCGCCACATAGACCAAATACGAAAACGCATAGCCGAACAATCCGATCTAGACGAAACAGGCCCTGACTATACAATGTTTGAATCCACAGCTGACTCAAACCCGGGAAAATCGCAGGACTTATCTGAGTTCCGGGAGGTCCAGCGACGCCAACAGGTTCCATTAGAAAACAGCAGGGACGACTCTGCAAATAATCCAGGGCCGGATGGCCTAGAGGAAGAGCTGAGAGGAGCAAACAGCCCCTCCGGTCAGCTCGACCCACTCCCAGGGAATGAACTGCGCAGGTCCGAAAGAGTCAGGAGACGCCCAGTCTATTTGCGTGATTACGTTGAAAAATAATATGTAAATATCATGTAAATATTGGTAAAGTGTTTTCTGGGAGGGAAGGAGTATAATGTATCTTTAAATGTTTTGGCGGGAAACAAGCACGTTGCTGATTGGTTGAAGCCGCCGGCCAAACTGTATATAAGGAGAGGCTTTTCCCCAGCCGGGTTGCTGGGTTCACCATATATTAAAGAGCTGTTGTCACTACCCTGGTCTCCAGCCTCGTTACTGCCCGAACTTAACAATTAGCAGTTACTATAGCTCTTATTTTTCTTTAATCTTCTCCTAACACATCTTCAATTTTTTAGAGGTGTTAATCGGACAATGTGCATCTATGCAGGAGTTCAATGGATTTATGACTCTGAGGGACTCATTTTGCAAGTGTTACCATTACAAGAATAACCCCCCACCCTCAAATGTACATAAAATGTCTTTTTTTTCCCTTGATGAAAGTCTCTCCCTTGTCAGCTATAAATACTGTCAAGCATTTGCTAAGCAGTTCATTGGAATTGTTCCTTTTGTTTGAGTCATTCTCTGGAGCAAACTTTATAACCAGCACATTCCAAAGTTATGGTAGCCTCTTCATCTTCCGCCAAGCCTTTTAACATGTCTCAAAAACCATTTAGCAGCTCTCTCATCTCTTTAACAGATTGATCAAATTTTCCATCACCTGCAGAGATTCCTCACCTTGTTGCCATGCCATAATTTGCATCAAGGACATTGTTCATTAATGGCTTAAAGCTTTCTAAAAGACCTGCCATGTATAATTTCAATCCAGGCAAAACAAAGCAACCCAACTTTATAGTCCCTTAGCCGGCTGTGCATGTAAGTTTAAGATGCAGTTTCCCTTTGTCCTCATTTGTGATAATGTGAACTGCCTAGAGTTGCTCTGGAGTTGGGCAGTGCCAAATCAAAATAAATCCATAACTAGAATGGGGCTCCCCTGAAGCCAGTTTGTAAGTTTCAATATTTCCCAGTGATTTACAATTTACTGGAGATTCAGAGAATTCAACCTGGAACCACATACCATAGTCAGAAATACAATAAAAACTTTAAGATCTGAATCAGAATATCTTGTAAAAAAATGTTTAAACAACCATCCAATTTGTTCTGATTAATTTGAAGGTTTTGTACTTGCTCAATAGTTATTGCAAGCACTTGGTGGCATGAGTATGTCAAAGGCAAAAGGTGCATAGGAAACTTTAAAGGTTTAAAGATAATTGTAGGCAGTAATTAATTTCACTGCATTGTGTAAAGCAGGGTATGCATTTTTTCCAAGGGTTGCCATAGTGTTAAGCAATAATGGCTTTTGCCTCATGTATCATACCGAGAACCATTCATAAAAATAATTCCTTAGAGTCATTCTTTAGATTCCAAACACAGCAAGAAGTTCTTAGTCTGACACGTAAAAGATGAAAACCACACGGAAGAAATGTCTTAATTCTGTCCATGTCTTCTCAAAGGTAAATCTCACTGATTTTAGCATTCCAAGTAACTGGATTTTGGATTGCTGAGAAACTGCAATGAGTAATTGAGTGAGGAGAACATTAAAAAAAAGCACACAGCATGTCATGTTTTCCATATTTTCCCCATATATCCACCCACTTTCCTCATGTATATGAGATATGAAGTAGTAAATTAGAAGGGTGGGTTATTGGCTGGAGTAGAATTTTCCATCTTATTGGGAAACCTGTTTTATGAGGATCCTCATCACACAGATCACTCTACTCACTTGTACAGATCACTTTAAAATATAGAATATCTCTGATATTGCACAACCTTGCCAGCTAAGAGGCTATAAGATTGGGTTGGCAAGTATAGCTTCTGCCCTTTATTAACATGTAAATTTTACACTCTGGGCTGCCTGTGAACAAGGATGAAATAGGAATGCCTAGAAAACAAGACTGATACAGCACTTCAGCAACATTTGGCTAAATATTGTTTTGGTGAATTAATTTTAAGCCAATTCCAATGCTTTAAAAAAACTGCAATGATTTTATGAATAGAAGTCAATTCAATTGTCATCAGTCTGCAACATTTATTTGTGTCATCACTTTTTTTATACCTTTCATTATTTAGCATCAGGAACTGTCCCTCCATGTGGTCAATTTGAAGATAGCTTCTTCGCCTGTGAGACAGGTGGTGGACAGGGGAATGGAGGAAAGAGAAATGACCTACAGATGGTTATAGTAGAGAACTTTAAACTAAACTGATGTGTGGCCTGCAGCATTTCCTTCCTTCCTTGGTGGATGAAGGGTGAAGGAGGTTAATGGCAGTTCAAGGCACTGATGAGATAAATTATTCCACTGTCAGCAATTATCTGCATTTTCATTTGTTAAAAGCAATTAATTTTGTCTTTATGGCCACATTGGCAGAAATAAAATTCTTCTACATTCTTCTACATCCATTCAGCATAAATTTTGATAGCATTAATCTCTAACACTCACACACACACACACACACACACACACACACACACACACACACACAGAGAGAGAGAGAGAGAGAGAGAGAGAGAGAGAGAGCTTTAACAAGTATAGATAATTTTCTTCCTTATAGCTAAGGCCCAGGGAGACAGCATAGGCTTCAGATTAGAGCTCTACAGTACAACCTTTTTCTGGCTTTTCCAAAATAGAGGAAAAAGAGCGGAGAACTTAATTTCACAAACCAGCTGTTTATAGCTGTGCTACGTCATCTCATTATATTTGATTTGTCTATAACTATTTGGGTTGTGCAAAACACATGGGATATCAGCTACGAGTAAGGAAGAAGAAAACTGAGAAATGGTTTGAATAAATATTTGAGAAAACTAAGGGTATGGGGAGCGATAATTAGAATTCTCACTAGTTCTTCTGCAATGCATTTTACTGAAGATAACTATAAACATGCACGTTCCAGTTTGCTAAATAAACCTAGGTTTCATCTGTAAAAGGCAGACTTTTTCTAATGATCTCTTTTAGGAATATATTTTATTTGATGCTGTTCACTAGAAAAGTTCATCTACTTCTTTTTCCTGAGTCGACTGCTGAATCTTTGGGATCTGTGTTCTTTGGCATTTAACATTAATTAAGACTTTGAGAGCCATTGTTTAAGGGCGTACTGGAAGGTTTTTCAACCAACCCATCAGTGATTACTATTTTTGTCCCATGCTTGAACTGCATAATAGGTGGATTGGCTTATTTTTTTTTTAGTTAGTGATTTATGTCCCACCTGTTATTCAGGAGCTAAAGGCATTATAGCTAAATCTTTTCTCTTCCTGTTTTTCCTCACAACAACTCTGAGATCGATTGGGCCGAGAGAACAGGGATGGCTTATATATGTGTGTTTTTGAGTCTGGTGCCAGTCCCACACCTTAATCCCTTCATCAAACACTGGCTCTCAATTTATCAAACCTACATAAAAACACACATATATAAGGCTTTCTCCTCCTGAACCGTGATTTTGCTTGCATATTCTGACTTGCTGGGTAGAAGTCAGCTCTTTCACTTAGAAATGCAGTGAGATCAAGTAGGATCTCTGGAAGGGCAAGAAAAGAAAAGGATGAGAGAAGAGAATGGAAAAAGAATTTGAGAAAGCAGAATGGAATGGAATAGAGGAGCTTTGAGTGACTTGAGTAACAAGGGTGGTGGCGGTGATGGTGGTGGAAAAAGTATGGGGGTGTCAGGGTTACACTAACAGCCAACAATTCTCTGAGTAGGAATGTAAACGAGCAATGGGAGTGTATGAGAAAAGGAAGACTGAGGCTCCATCAAGTAGAGGACAGCATAGGAAAAGCGTGATTTGGATTTGAAAGACCAAGGGGGCCATGTTTTATACAAGTCACTACCAACTATCTATATTGGTCTTAGCTCTTAGCTGTGTTTCCAGGGATCTCCAGCCTGGTTCATGCCTGCCTTGTGAGTAGAAATGTAAGTGCTTATTTGTGGACAATCTCCAAGATGCCAAAAAGCAAATTTCATTGTTACTGGTGCCACCCATATCAAATACTATTTTGCCCTGTTTCTTATTCAACACATCAGAAGCACACACACACACACACACACACACACACACACACACACACACAGTGTGCTAAATCTGTCCATTCACGTATCATCTTCTTTTGCACTTGTCTTCACAGATTCTGTACTTTCATAATGAGACATGTCATGTAAACCTCATTAATTACATGCCAATTTAGAAGGTCTCAATGAAATCCTCATCAGTGTAAATGCCACCATCTGCTGGTGACATTTTTGTAAAAAGCATTCATGAGTGGGTGGTTCTGTGAATTAACCCCACTGTGCTCAGTGTAATAAACCTTTGCCCTTAACTAAGAGCTTCAGTAATGATAAACTCTATACCAAATATATAAAGTACAATAATGATAGATTATTGAACCAAGGCACCAGTAGAGATTGAAACACAAGGATTTTTATCTGAAGATTTGATTCAAATAACATATAACCTATCAGGAAATAACATTTCTTGAAACAGAAAAAAAAAGATAAGTTACAGATATAATATGACATATCATTAATGCATTAAATCAGTGAGAGGTTCTGTTTTCTGAATTAAGAGGGGTAGAAACATCAATGTCCAGCATCTATATACAACGTCATTTATTATTGACGGAAAGCTCCACAGTCTAACCACATTGGGACTGTATCTTATGCCAGCTTTGGATATGATGCATGATGGTAACAAAAGCTGGCAGCTAGTGCATGTGCCAAGTTAAAACAAACCACAAGCAAACAAAAACATCTGGTCCCTTGTGCCTTTGGAAAAACAAATTTTTCTTCTGAAACTCAATGGTACATTTACACACCTTTGAGTTCAGCCTATTCTTTTTGAGAAAGTTGTAGAATCACAGAGAACTTAAATGTACCATAGATTTCTTTCCCGCAGCCAGAAGATCTGAAAAGCTTCTAATTCCCAATGTTAACCCTACCCTAATCCTCTAACATGCTCAACTGCATTTTTCTGGAAGTCCAGCAGGTTCCCAGTGCCATTTTGTTCAAAGTCCTGAGAAAGAGTAACATAATTGTAATGATACTAATTTAGTATTACTGTATAAGCATTCATGTTGCAAATAGTCCACCATTGTTCCTTTGCATACTTCATGAACAATGTGCATCATGATTTAAACAAACCAAATCTAGCTACATGGCCAAATCAAATAATATTGCAAAGATAATAACTAGACTCTTCAAGTGGCCCTTAATTCCTGAATGTCTGGAGCAGTGTTTCTTAAGCTTGTCAATTTGAAAATGTGTGGTCTTCAACTGATGGGGAATCCTTGGAGTTGAAGGCCACACATCTTCAAGTTGCCAAGACTGAGAAACACTGGTCTGGAGATTGGAGCCATCTAGTGGCTGGTTTTACAAGATATTAATGTTACCACAATCAGATTAGTATGATAAATTCACAAATTCCTAGGCACTGATTTAATACGCTCAAGATTTAATATTATTTATATCCCAAACTGATTGGGGGGCTCTCTATAGGAAAAGAGAGGGCACTAAAACTAACTGGTTATTTTAAAATATATCTTTTTATTATTATTATTATTATTTTATTATTATTTATTTGATTTTTATACTGCCCTTCTCCTGAAGGACTCAGGCAAAAGTAAAAAACAGGCAATACAATGTACAATTTAAAATGCAAATTAAAAAACTTATTTTATAATTGGCCTAAAAAGTTTAAAATATATGATAAACTAAAACCCCATTTAAAATTATTAATAGAAAATTTAAAATCGATAAAATTTAAGCCAGCCCCGCACGAGTGAAAAGATGTGTCTTCAGTTCGCGCCGGAAGGTCCAAAGGTCAGGTATTTGGCGTAAACCCGGGGGAAGCTCGTTCCAGAGTGTGGGAGCCCCCACAGAGAAGGACCTTCCCCTGGGGGCCGCCAGCTGACATTGCTTGGCGGACGGCACCCTGAGAAGTCCCTCTCTGTGAGAGCGTACGGGTCGGTGGGAGGCATGCGGTAACAGCAGGCGGTCCCGTAAGTACCCAGGCCCTAAGCCATGGAGCGCTTTAAAGGTCGTAACCAAAACCTTAAAGTGCACTCGAAAGGCCACAGGTAGCCAGTGCAGTCTGCACAGGAGCGGTGTTATGTGGGAGCTACGCGTAGCTCCCTCTATCACCTGCGCAGCTGCATTCTGGACTAACTGAAGCCTCCGAGTGCACCTCAAGGGGAGCCCCATGTAGAGAGCATTACAATAATCCAAGCGAGAGGTAACGAGTGCATGAGTGACTGTGCACAAGGCATCCCGATCAAGGAAGGGGCGCAACTGCCGAACCAGGCGAACCTGGTGGAAGGCCCTCCTGGAGACGGCCGTCAAATGATCTTCAAAAGACAGCCGTTCATCCAGGAGGACACCTAAGTTGCGCACCCTATCCTTTGGGGCCAGTAACTCGCCTCCAACAGTCAGCTGCGGCTGCAGCTGACTGAATTGGGATGCCGGCATCCACAGCCACTCCGTCTTGGAGGGATTAAGCTTGAGCCTATTTCTCCCCATCCAGACCCGTACGGCTTCCAAACACTGGGACAGCACTTCAACAACTTCATTGGGGTGGCCCGGGGTGGAAAAGTACAGCTGGGTGTCATCAGCGTACAGCTGGTATCTCACCCCGAAGCCACTGATGATCTAACCCAACGGCTTCATATAGATGTTGAACAGAAGGCGAGAGAATCGACTCCTGCGGCACCCCACAAGTGAGGCACCTCGCGGTCGACCTCTGCCCCCCTGTCAACACCGTCTGCGACCGGTCGGAGAGATAGGAGGAGAACCACCGATACACGGTGCCTCCCACTCCCAATCCCCCCAACCGGCGCAGCAAGATACCATGGTTGATGGTATCAAAAGCCGCTGAGAGGTCTAATAGGACCAGGGCAGAGGAGTAACCCCTGTCCCTGGCCCTCCAGAGATCATCCACCAATGCAACCAAAGCTGTATCCGTGCTGTATCCGGGTCGGAAGCCGGACTGGAACGGGTCTAGATAGACGGCTTCATCCAGGTATTGGGGTAGCTGTCGCGCCACAGCACTCTCTACAACCTTCGCAACGAAGCGAAGGTTGGAGACTGGACGATAATTACCCAAAATAGCTGGGTCCAGGGAGGGCTTCTTGAGGAGGGGTCTCACCACCGCCTCTTTCAAGGTGGCAGGGAAAACCCCTTCCAACAGAGAAGCGTTGATAATCCTCTGGAGCCAGCCTCGTGTCACCTCCTGAGTGGCCAGTACCAGCCAGGAAGGACACGGGTCCAGTAAACATGTCGTGGCGTGAAGCCTCCCCAACAACCTGTCCACGTCCTCGGGAGCCACAGGGTCAAACTCATCCCAAACAGACTCGACAAGACGTGCCTCCTCTCCCTCGCTTGGATCATCCCAATTTCGGTCCAGACCGTCCCGGAGCTGAGCGATTTTATCGTATAGATAACCACTAAACTCCTCGGGTCGTCCCTGCAAAGGGTCATCCCGCACCTCCTGATGAAGGAGGGAGCGGGTCACCCGAAACAGGGTGGCCGGGCGGTTATCTGCCGACGCAATGAGGGTGGAGGTGTAAGAACGCCTCGCCTCCCTCATTGCCACTAGGTAGGTCCTAGAATAGGACCTAACTAGTGTCCGATCAGCTTCGGAACGACTGGACCTCCAAGTGCTCTCTAGGCGTCTTCTCCGGCGTTTCATCTCCCTCAGCCCCACGGAGAACCAAGGGGCCGGACGAGATCTGCACCGGGTCAGAGGCCGCAAAGGCGTGACACGGTCCAAGGCCCCAGCCGTGGCCTGTTCCCAGGCCACAACTAGTTCCTCAGTCGTGCCGTGGGCCAGATCCTCAGGGAATGGCCCAAGCTCCGTCAGGAACTTCTCGGGGTCCATCAGGCGCCTGGGACGGAACCAATGTATAGGTTCCATCTCCCTGCGATGGTGAGTGGCGGTTCGGAAGTCTAGGCGAAGGAGAAAATGATCGGACCATGACATTGGTTCTGTTACTAAATCATCTAATTCCAGATCATTTAACCACTGTCCAGAGATATAAATCAAATCCAGCGTGCCTCCCCCTCGAATCAAGTCCAAGGCCGTCATGGAAGCCTGGAACTCCCGAGCTGCAGTCGATAACAAGCCAGCTGATGGTAGGTTGAAATCCCCCATGACTATAAGTCTGGGGGTCTCAACCGCCACAGCGGCAAGTACCTCCAACAGCTCAGGCAGGGCTGTGGTCACGCAGCAAGGAGCCAGGTACGCGATCAACAAGCCCAACTAATTCCTATGGCCCCACCGCACATAGAGGGATTCACAGCCGGCAATCTGAGGAACAGTGGCCTCCCTCGGCTCTAGATCTTCCTTAATGACAACCGCCACCCCCCCACCCCTACCTTGGGCCCTCGGCTGATGAAATGCCCGGAAACCTAGAGGGCACAGCTCAACAAGGGGAACCCCCCCCTCTGGACCCAACCAGGTCTCCGTAATGCCCATAAGGTCCGCGGACTCCCCCTGAATAAGATCGCAGATCAGGGGAGCTTTATTAGCCACGGACCGGGCATTACATAACATCAGCCGAAGATCCAAGCTCTGAGGATCATGGCCGCCCGAGGAACGGGTAGGGACTGAGGGGCCGGAGCACGTGATCGCTTTCAGACATCGAACACGTGCTCCCAACTCTTGATACGCCCCCCCCCTCCGCCATATCTGCCTCTCCCACTTACCGTACAGATCGAACAACCCTCTAGTCCTGGAACAGAGCCCTCCCCCCCCTGCCTTCAGACCAGATGAAGTAGTGCCGCGAACAAGCACAGGGGCTGGATCCCTCCCCGACAGGTTCTCTCCCCCACCCGTCAAATCCCTCTCCCCCCTTAAAAAACCCTTATTTAAAAATCTATTTAAAAAACCCCACAAATTCTTCTTGGCCGCATGCCACCTCTCTGGGTCCCAAGACCCTTCGTTAAGGTAAGCCCTCGATAACTTGGAGGGCCATTCCTGTGAGGCGGGGGAACCTCGTAGTCGTAATAATTCGGCAGACGAGTATCTCATAAAGAAATAGTCAGTATAACCGCAGGAGAATGTCCATCCTTAGCCGTCGGATATGTTCCAGTCGTATCAATAGATCGCCAAGACCCGACATTAAATAGTCAGCCGTATGGGTCCTAGTCCGTAGAAGTCCATGGGACCACAAGAATAAAAAGGTCTCCCTCGGATTCCCGGGAACGCACCATCACGGGACAAAGACCCGTGCAGTACGATAATTGGAACGACACCGCCAGTGCCATCAACGCCGTCCATGCCGACACCACTAAGCCGTCAGATTATACCGCTGGGCCCAATATGGCTCCAGCATGCCGCTGTGCCGCTGTTGAAATTGTCCAGGCCAAGCCGCCTCTCAGTCGCTGATGGGAAGAGCAACTCAAAGAGAGGTAAGCCGTTGATGGTAATTGCGGCATTTTGGCAGGCCATGGCAAAAGTCAGCAGTGGGGAAAGAATGATATTCCGGTCCATGAGGGGAGGGGAGGGGGCGATATTCATGCCCATGCAGGTCCCGTCCCAGCAACCGATGTTAACTGTGGCCCAAACACCCGGTGCCCAGCATACTGCCGTCGATGTCCTCCGTCGGTGTTCGGGATGCTCCCCAGCCTTTGATGATATCCGCGGCCAAAACAGCCGAAAAACAGCTGAATCATGCCGTCTCCTCGTGCCCCCCCCCAACATGGCCGCCGCCATCCGCTGCTTGTTTACAAACTCCGGCTCCGTACTCGGCAGCCGAGAGCTCAATGAGGTCCAAAGACCTCGCTCTCGGCGGCCGGAAAGATCGCAAAGCCGGAGCCAGAGAGCAAGCAGCTAGGTGACCGGCGGAACGGCATTGCGGCCCAAGGACTTCCAGCCGCCGTCTCCGCAGAACTCAAGACGCCGCCATAACGCACATGCGCAGAAGAAGAAAAAAAACAAAAAACACACATTAAACTCTTAATTAAACTGGGAAAATAAAATGCAATAAATCCTGACCCCCCCCTGCTTTTTTGTTAGATGTGGAGGGTTAATGGACACTTCTAAAATTTTTTAAATGAAGTAACAAATGTCATTGAATATTTCTTTTTGACCATCTTAAAATATGGTGATATAATAAAATAATTTAACAATTTATTTAAAAGGGAATGCATTATTTGAAGCAAATTCATATTTTCTTTTTCATCAGGATTAATATTATAAAGTATGGAGTGCATTAAAATTATAAATTAAGTTAGTAAAATGGATGATTAAGATTTTTTTTTAGTATATTCTAATCCAAAATGATGAACCTTACAAGGAAAATGCACATGAGGATCCTTCTTGATATATTCGCACCTCGTATGTAGGAAATTAATTTGTCTCCACTAGTCACAAACAATTCCATTATATTGATTTATATAAGAAAGAGATAACAGTGTCTCATGATTCAAACACCTGTAAATGAGAGAAGATAATGAAATATCATGTTGTCCAGGGGTGAGATCTACTTACCTTCCTTACCGGTTTGGAAGTGCATGTGCTGCGTCCATGTTTCACATACATGCACAGACCTACTACGCACATGCAAAACCTTCTGCACATGCACAGAAGGTAATAAACACATTACTTACTGGTTAAAACCAGGAAGTAACAACACCCAGGCGCTACTGGATCGCCAAACCAGCCGCCAAGATCGCTACCGGGTCACCCGATCCGGTGCGAATTGGGAGGATTTCACCCTGATGTTGTCTGCTCACAAGTACCCTTTAAACATGAGAAATAAACATGCTAGACATAAATAAAAACATGAATTATGCCCTTGCTTGATTACTAACCAGGAGATGTGCTCAAGATAGAGTGGCCATTGAAAATGACCTAAAATATTGATCTGGCACTGAATTCACCTACTGATCACCACAAATGGATATAATAGAGAAATACTATGGTGTGGGAACTGCATTGGCTGCCTGTTTTAATCCAGTGTATAGATGATAGAATATCCCCTATAAAGGCATCTATAGTTTGGGTCCTTGCTACCATCACAACTATGGCTTTCAGACAATCTGCCCACCCAATATATATATATATATATGTATGTCAAGGGTAGATATTACAGGTTGGCCACTGCTTAGGACACTGGCCTGACAGATTACCTTCCCGGTGACAGCCCACTGCAGTGAGCTATCTTGCACACCCCATATCAGGATAGGCTTTCCTTTAATATCCTTCAGAAGGGAAGTCAGATTATGCTTTTCTGCAGAGCCTCAAGGGAGAGAGCAGTAAATGGGAATTTGATTATCAGCACTGCTGATTATGATTTAATGTTGATTTTGGACGTTTATTGGCTAAGAATGTAAGTCATTCTAAAGTGATAAATTGGATGACACACAAATAGCTAAAATAACAGGAACCATTAAGCAAATATCAGATTAGAAGATTATAAATGTAGAAGTCATTTTAGTTATCTGAATTGACAGCGCTGTTATTTCTTGTCATTCAAACAGACCAGAGAAGCAATTCCTTTTCCAGCTATGGTGGAATAATGTGTTAGTTGGTTGTATGTATGAATGAATGAATGCTCTACCATGTTGACTTTACTTTGTACTCATCTGATACACTTTTGGCATGTTTTAAGCTGTAATCAAATTTTGTTTTAGTAAAGAAAAAACATACATTTTGCCTCAATGAATGATTTAGAGATAAATTCTATGCATCTAAGAACCCAGCAAGACATAATGCTCCCAGGAAAGTTTGATGGTCTGCTTCAAACTTAAGACTGTCCAGTAAAATTGTTAAGTTAATGGATCAATAAAATGGAAATGTACAAGATATTTTTGAATATGCAGTGATGGCTCAAAAAAAAAATCAACTGCTCAGCAATGAATAATACAAATAGTTGGGATGGAATAGAAGTCATTGGTATAAAAAAAGCCCATAGCTCAATCTGTTATTCAGAACTCCCTGCTTAGTTATCTAAAGCTTAGCTAAAGTTTTTTCTCACATCATTTGTTCCTTTCACAAGGAACAGAACTGAACAGTGAACCACCTGGCAAGTTGGTCACGCAGCATGACTTTTACATTATAATCATCTCATCATGAAGCTGAAAATAGCATCGCACAGAAGCCTTAAAACAGTAATACTGTAGGGAGGAAGACAATACCAAACTCCTATAGACAGCCTACACAATGCCATTTTGAGTCCCATTAATTGAAACTCAAAATCCTCAGGGAATCATACATCTGCATCTCTGCCAATAATACTGTTGCAATATGTTTACTTTTTATATTAGCTTCCCGCATCAAGGATACAGTGAACTATAAGAGTCTAACTAAAATCAAGCCCTGAAGATTTTAGTTTGATTTCCAGAAGGAAGTTAAATATGACCCACCTTCAGTAACACAGTACGATTGACTTTAGCTAGAGCATTCTTTGAATTCATTTGAATTCAAAGCTGGACTATCTACCACAAATCTGGCTTTTGTAATAAACTGTAGTGATTCCTCCTGGCCCAAGGACTAGATTCAGGGTGTTGAGTTTGGATGGGCCTGAAATTATATGACTTTTGTTGTTTCCAGTTTGGAGGGCATTTTAAGAGAATAGAATAGAATAGAATAGAATTCTATTCTCATAAAATTTCTGCCTGTTACAGTAAGTACTTCCATTTTTAAAATTTTGATATGCCAAAAAGCTAATCGGAATACTTATTTGTGTTTGCTGTCCATTACAAAGATTTAATCTCCTAATTCAGCTCATCACTATTTTTTTCCTGATTAAGTGAGTATATTTCCAAATATGAGCTACATCTCCTTCCTCTTGTCTTCCTCCTCCTCCCTCCAGAAGGATACATGATAAAATATTTGACTTTTTCCAAATTACTAAGATTTTTTTAAATTTGTTATCTTTGTGGCATGGAATGTTAGAAAAAAGGAAGACATAACTATGGGGTTGTACTCTAACAAATGGCATCATCACCCCATCCAGTACATTTTGTGTAAATGGGAGATTCTGTTGACACAATGAAATGATTGTCTAGGAGATCACAGTAATTATCTGGGGCCTACTGACATTTTAAAATGGATATTTAAAGGCTGAGAAACTTGGAAATGTTGGTAACTAAGATTCTTTGATTCTTTGTAGAAGATACTTTATTTTCTTGCACAGAAAAGTGTATTATTTGTTACTGTATTGATGAGTTTTAAAATGATAGAACCTTTATGGCAAACATTCATTATAGTTAATGTCCAAGTATTTGTGAAGTAGGAAAAACATAGGAAATTGCCTTATATTAGATCAGCAATGGGATAATCTTTTATAGAGGCTGTCACCTTTGATCAGGGCCAAATTATACATACCTGTAACATATTTATGGAAAAAAGAAAGCATATTTTCCTCTTAGCCCCTGCCAAACATAACATGAAGATGCTTTTCCTAACTTTTTGAATTGTCAATGACAGGGTCAAGCAAAACATTTGACAAATATTCAAACATCATTTTTTTTTTCAAAAACTAATGCTATCCACATCTGCAAAAGCCGCAAATCCAATGGTGGGCTGCTGCCGGTTTGGACCAGTTCTACTGAACCGGTAGTTCTGACCATCGGCTGACCCTGCCCGCCGATCCCGCCCTATCCTGTCCTATATTTCCTTCTTTCTGGCTCAGTTGATTCGCGCGGTACAGCTGATTTCGACTGGGGCTGCCTTGGAAGGTAAGCAGCTGAGCTTCAAATTGCTGTATTTTGAATGCTGCACGCAGAACCGGTTGTTAAACCGGTTGCAGCCCACTACTGTTCAAATCACAATGGAATAGCAAAGGGATTTATATATATTTCATATTTCTCATAGTTCATATTGTAAAATTTGTTAGGAAGAAGAAGGAAACCTTTTCTACACATCTTCCTAAAAATCAGTCATCCAATGAGATTGTTATTTCCTGGCAGGAGAGCTTTTGTTAACAGTAGTAGGCACTTCCCTTCCAAGTAAAATTCAGGAGTGTGTTTCACTTAAATTATAAGGGACAAAGGGGTTAAATTTTCTTTTTCTGCATCTACTTTCTGACCTACTTTCAGAACTACAACTTCACTTTTGTTAATTCTACAGTTGTTGAAATTCATTTTTTTCTCATTAATCTACACTCAGTTCCCCATAATGACAAAGTAAAAACAGAATTTTAGAAATGTCTGTAAATTTACTAAAAAGAAAAAAAAGTGATCAAAATTTGGGTGCTTGGTAACTTGTTCATGTTTATGACAGTTGCAGTGTCCCTTGGTCATGGCATCACCTTTTGTGACCTTCTGACAAGCAAAGTCTATGAGGGAGCCAAATTTACTTAACTACCGCTTGCCAACTTAACAATAATGATTCACTTAATAATTATGGCAAAAAAGATTATTAAATGGGACAAGACTTACTTAGCAATTCTATTGTTTAGCAACAGAAATGTTGAGCTCACTTGTGGTTGTAAGTCGATGACTACCTGTATTAAACCATGGGCATTTATAGGAACAGTAGAAGAATTGAGGTTAACTGTAGTGGTTAATTCAAGTGGTTGAATATTTTGACAAAAATATCCTTTGATAAATTCCTGCATTTTTCATCAATGGAGATATACGTGAACAAAAATGTTAAGATTCAGTGACAATGGGGCTTCAAGTAAGGTCCAGACAACCTTTTTGAGTCAGTGGACCCAATTGCGATTTTAGTTTCAAATTCTGCCAAAATAGAAAACATGACCAATCACCAATACTTTTTCCTGAAAACCAATTCATCAGATTATCCCCTACCATTCCATATAGCCATTAGGATGCTCTGTTTGAATCACTTTTTATTTTGTGTGTGTGTGTGGGGGTGTGTGTGTTTTGTGTGTGTGTGTGTGTGTGTGTGTGTGTGTGTGTGTGTATGTCTTTGAGTCAGCGTTGAATCCTGGCAACTGCCCCGACAAGTCCTGCCAATTTTCTGAGCAAATTTTTCAGTAGTCATTTGTCATTGCCTCCTTTCTAGGGCTGAAAGGGAGTGACTGGCCAAAGGTCAGCTAGCTTGCTTTGTGCTTAAGGTGGAACTAAAACTCACAGTCCCACCACACCAAATATTTACATTTTTTCCCCCTGGACAACTGGGCACACTTCCAAGCAAAATACTAAATGGCATTCACCCATCATTTTAATTTTCCAAGTATGTATCAGTGCTTCCATGTAGTCCAGAAGAAATAACTCTGGAAATAATTCTTTCTCCTGCTCCTACAGTTCATCTTCTTCCACTTCAAAAATTTAAGGGAGCTTCACGAGCATACACTGATAAGCGTACACCATTCCTCCAAATTAATTTTACTATTTTTCTTCCGGACTGCTGATTTTTTTTTAATACTAAGAAATTAATAGATATCGCAACAGAAATTGTGAATGCCTTAAAGAATTATGCCAGTGAGCTTCCTATAATGTTGCACTTATAAAAGAAAATTTTGCACATGAATGAAATAAATAGTGCTAGTTAAAATAATACCACTCTTTCATGCAAAAGTATAAAGTAACTAAGTGTTATACTAAAGTAGTTCTCATTCCTCCAAGATAGGAAAACAATATACTATTTTTGGCCCTTCCTTACTATTCTAACGATACAGCTTGTTGTAAAAGAAACAATCAGAAAAAGAAATGCTGTTTTCAGTCCCTCCAATAGTTTGAAGAAATTCAGTGTAAATTATAAATGTATTTGTATAATCCTGCCTCAAGACAAAACCCTGGAAATTTTCTCACAGTAGGCTTTTTTTGTGCTATTCAAAGCCCAGTTAAACAATGGAAGGTTATGAACGAGTCAAAAAATGGCAAGCTATTTTTTGAAAGCTCTGCCATCAATGATAAGTACCTTTTAAAGGTGGAAAGATGAAAGATGAAGATTATTAGCTTGGCGCTTCTAGAAAGGGAATTAAAAGAAGCAAAATATAGATGGCAGGTGTCCTCTAGTGGCTTCAGTTAAAATAGCTATACTGAAAACATCACTGTGCAAAAGAGGATCTGATTGGTTTTTAATAATACTTAGATACTATTAGTTAATTTTTTAAAAAGTTGTATGGTAGATTTTGTTTTACCTTTTTAAGTCAATATTAAATTGTTCATGATGAAGATCAGCTAAAGGAGGCGATTGCCAAGATACCTGACATGCTGTTCCTCATGGACCTGGATCTCTAAAAAATAACAGAAGTGCTGGCCTTGTTTTTGCCTGGGTTGGGAATTTTTTCCTTCCTTTAAAGGCCAGAATCACTGAAAGGAAATATATCAAGATAAGAAGCTTTGAAGTGGCTGTCATATTTTCTTCCAACTTGCTTTTGGACCTAACTCAAAACAGCAGAGCTATGCTGAATGTAGGACGAAGACGCATTTAGAGGAATGAAAATAATACTGGTTATAGAGCATCCAGGGCAGTGGGAAAAATAATCACCCTAGTTTTTTTCTTCTATGAATATTATGAAATGTTATTCCTAATTTTAAAAAATGTTATGTAATCAAATTTATTTATTTATTTATTTATTTATTATTTATTATTTAAATTTTTATACCGCCCTTCTCCCGAAGGACTCAGGGCGGTTCACAGCCAGATAAAAAATACACAGTAATACAAAAGAAATACGATTAAAATACAATTAAAAAACTTATTAAATTGGCCAAGATTAAAAATTTAGGATAAAAACCCATAAAAACCCATAAATTTAAAACTAACCCAGTCCAGCGCAGATGAATAAGTGAGTTTTAAGCTCGCGACGAAAGGTTCGGAGATCCGGAAGTTGACGGAGTCCTGGGGGGAGTTCGTTCCAGAGGGCGCGAGCCCCCACAGAGAAGGCCCTTCCCCTGGGCGTCGTCAGACGACACTGTCGCGCCGACGGCACCCTGAGGAGTCCCTCTCTGTGAGAGCGCACGGGTCGGTGAGAGGTATTCGGTAGCAGCAGGCGGTCCCGTAAATAGCCCGGCCCTATGCCATGGAGCGCTTTAAAGACGTTCACCAACACCTTGAAGCACACCCGGAAGGCCACAGGTAGCCAGTGCAGCCTGCGCAGGATAGGTGTCACGCGGGAGCCACGAGGGGCTCCCTCTATCACCCGCGCAGCTGCATTCTGGACTAACTGAAGCCTCCGGATGCCCCTCAAGGGGAGCCCCATGTAGAGAGCATTGCAGTAATCCAGACGAGACGTCACAAGGGCGTGAGTGACTGTGCACAAGGCATCCCGGTCTAGAAAGGGGCGCAACTGGCGCACCAGGCGAACCTGGTGGAAAGCTCTCCTGGAGACGGCCGTCAGGTGGTCTTCAAAAGACAGCCGTTCATCCAGGAGAACGCCCAAGTTGCGCACCCTCTCCATCTACCTTGCTGTCACGTAGCAAGGAGCCAGGTACGCGACCAGCAAGCCCAGATTTCTAATGTAGGAAAGTACCTGTGCTCTTTAAATTCACATACCAGACATTTTGGGCCCTACCTAGTTGTGTACTGATAAATATTTGACAACACACTCTGCTGGCTGCCGCCGTGCTGCATCGCTAGCTATCGAAGATTTGATTGTATGCTGAGCATCAGTGCTTTCAGGCAACTCACAAAATTTCTGAAAATGTTAACAATCAGCTCTCACAAATTGGTACAAATTGGCCCCAGCACTCCAATGGGCATATCAATAGAATGTGTTTCAATATATCTCTGTTTTGATTGACAGTTGAAGCGCTTTACAGCTATAGCCCTTTATATGCTTTGGCTTGAAAAGAAAGACAAAGTATTGTTGACTGCTGAAAACTTATCTATGAGCTCCTTCTCTGTTGTAGCCCCAGTGGCAGTGGTGGGATTCAGCCAGTTCGCACCACTTCAGGAGAACCGGTTGTTAACTTTCTGAGCAGTTTGATGAACTGGTTGTTGGAAGAAATCATTAGGGAAGAGAACCGGTTGTTAAATTATTTGAATCCCACCACTGCCCAGTGGTCTCTGGAGTAGTATTCTCTCTAAGATGAGGACTGCAGTCTCTCTCCTAGGGAGAGACCTGTAAGGGGAATGCATAAGTGCACCTGCGTGCCTACCGTCCCTGTCCTAATATTCCTTTTTACTTACTCTTTTCATGTATCCAAATTATGTTTATACTTTTACCTGTTATCTTATATATGATTGACGAAACAAACAAACAAACAAACAAATAAATAGCTGCTTAGGAAAGTAGGTCCATTTATTGATGAGCAGAACCACAGTGTGCAGTTCTCGGACAGCTGACAAACTAGCTTGATGAGTGCAAGGATTTTTATACAGTTTCTGAAATGCTGCTGGGGATTGTGCAATGTAATGAGTTCTGTCTCTTTTGCTATTCTAATGGTGATGGGTTAATCCTACTCTATCCTAAAGGTCATGTCCTGTTCTTAGAATTTGGATGGAGAAGGATGCAAATTTTAATCCCATTCTTGGAGGTGAAAGTGTTTTGTTTGTGAATAGGCTGGCCCAGTCTTTCTTAATAGGCAGAAAATATCCATCTCTAAAGACTTGAAACTTCGGCTGGAGGCTATTGGAGCTGCTTTCTGCTTTTGTCAAAATTTTTCTCCATTTCTCCTTTGGGGAAATATAATCTTTTACCTCTCTTAATATTCCCCAAAACATTTCATTTTCTAGGAGGGGAGGGGGCTTTCCACAATTTGAACGTTAAAACCTGGCTTTGGTCTCAAGTCTGGCACTGATGTTAATTATTTAGATCCCATTTTCTTTTCTTTTGTTTTGATTTGCTGATTTTGTGTTTATTGGATTATTTTTGTCTGGGCTGTTTGATTTTATGCCACTTCCCCCTTAGTTTTGTATGCAATCCATTGGCATTCAGAGGCCAATATTTTAATATACATACATACATACACACATACAAAATGTTCTTTTTCCTATATTCACAGAATCAGTTTTCACAAGTGTTAAGTTCGGGCAATGAAGAGGCAGGAGACCAGTGAGTGACAACAGCTCTTTAGTTTATTGTGATCCCAGCAAACACAACTGGCAAAAACCCCTCTTTAAATACTCTTTTGGTTGAGGCTTCAACCAATCAGCAACGTGCAATTTTCCCGCCCAAAATTCCCTCTCAAAGTTCAAATACATTACAACAAGCCCCTCAGAGTTATAGAGGAATTATGATCATTTCGAAACAGAACAGAACTTTTACAGAAGCTATGAACTAGGGCTAGGAGAAACAGAGGCCTAGTAAAGCAGATTAACAGAAGCTCCAGGAAGCATTGTCCTTGAAGGAATGGTAATAGAATAGAATAGAATAGAATTTTTATTGGCCAAGTGTGATTGGACACACAAGGAATTTGTCTTGGTGCATATGCTCTCAGTGTACATAAAAGAAAAGATACGTTCATCAAGGTACAACATTTACAACACAATTGATGATCAATATAGCAATATAAATCATAAGGATTGCCAGCAACAAGTTATAGTCATACAGTCATAAGTGGAAAGAGATTGGTGATGGGAACTATGAAACGATTAATAGTAGTGCAGATTCAGTAAATAGTCTGACAGTGTTGAGGGAATTATTTGTTTAGCAGAGTGATGGCCTTCGGGAAAAAACTGTTCTTGTGTCTAGTTGTTCTGGTGTGCAGTGCTCTATAGCGTCGTTTTGAGGGTAGGAGTTGAAACAGTTTATGTCCAGGATGTGAGGGATCTGCAAATATAACTAGCCAAGACAGAAATTTGTCTTAGAATTTTTTCTTTTTTGTTTGTGTGGTTTCTTTGTGTCTCCATCCTACGGTTTAGAGTGTATATTGCAAATCTTGTACAAGCTTTCTTGATTAATTATTTATGTCCCATCAAATTGTTTTCTTTCTTTTTTTTAGAAAAAATGAATTAAAAAACTAGCTAAAAAGTAAACAGGCAAGAAGAAAAAGAATCAAAAAGAAAGAAAAAGCCAGAAAGCAATATAAAAGGGGATGGAGATTAAGAAATATAAAATATAAATAAATAAAAATGCAAAAAAAAAAAAAGTAAGTAAGTAAGTAAGTCTGGAAGGAAGGAAGGAAGCAAGCAAGCAAGAAAAAGACTTTCTGACTTTCTTTGGTACAGATATAGATAAGCCATCACCTCTTTTTCAACTTTTAGCAACCATAGATAATTTTTTCCCCCATGACCATATTTCCCTATTTATTTATTTCAAGTCTGCTAATGGTGTAACTAAGTCATTCTTATATTGCTGCTGGTCGTCCCCTTTTCTTTCATTCTAATTTTCCCAGCATTAGAGCCTTTTCCAGAGTCCAAAGTAAGAACTGCCCAAAGTAGGATAATTTGAGCCTGGTCATTTGTGTTTCCAATGGGAACTTTGGGTTGATATGTTCAATGATCCATTGGTTTGTTTCCTTGGCTGTTACGGGATTCTCAGGAATGCAAGCCTTCTATTAGTCACAAATGAACTTAAATGCGGGGTGGAGTCTGAGCAACTGAATGAAGCTGAGTGTTTACTGGCCAGATGCCCTTCCTGTTGCCAATGCAGAGTTTTATTCAGCCGATCAGAGAGATAAATATTTGCCTCTACCCCAGGGGCCCCCAGGGGAAGAGCCTTCTCTGTGGCGGCACCGGCCCATTTGGAATGAGCTGCCTCCGGTGTTCCGCCAACTCCCCAACCTCCGGACCTTCAAACGCGAACTTAAGACCTTATTATTTCATCGTGCGGGATTGGCCTAAGCGAAATTTTAAATGGAAATTTTAAATGGGTTTTATGTCGGTCTATGACCGTTTTAGTCTGATTTGGCCTATTATGAATATTTGGTTTTAATTTTGCTTTTAAATTTGTTGTTTGTACTCTGTGTTGGTTTTTAATATGGCTGTAAACCGCCCTGAGTCCTTCGGGAGAAGGGTGGTATAGAAATTAAATTATAAATAAAAAATAAATAAATACCTAGGATCAAACTCACAGCCTTCTGATTGTGAAGCAAGAGCTCCACCTCTAGGCCACTTAATCACTCTTCTATTAATCACAAATGATCAGTATAACATAGAAAAGCAGCACTTACTGAATATTTACATTTGATTTATTACAGTCTGACTTCCATTATTCTCATTATTGAAGTGGAAGAGCTAGATCACCTTCTAAGGAATCAAAAAATTTCATCCAAATCGGTTGGTTACAAAAACAAGCCTACTGTTGTTTCTAAGATATAAATAAGATATAAATTAATAGTTCTTTAACGTTTTATTGATAGACTGGGGAATCATTTAGGCCCAATACAGCAGAGAGGGTTTAAGTTTCAAGGGGAAAATATTGTAAAAGTATTTTGTTTCTCTGTCTGTTCCTTCATGCACTTTAATTTGCTGTCTTTAAACAGGTCAAAGTTTCATGCTGCTATGAAAGTTATTTTGAAATATATTAATATAGATTAGGAAGCATACATCCCTTTAGCCATACATAAGCAGAGTGTAAGCTGGTAGAAACCATGATCTACTATATCCCTTACAAAAATTGTCTCTATGAAAGTGCTTTTGAGTCATTTGTTTTAAAATATGTATGCAAATATATAGATGACCATTAGATGTCAGCAAAAAGTTAATGTTTTCTGTGTTTCCTAGTGTTCATCTAGTTCTAGTGCAGGGGTTTCCAGCTGGGGCTGGAATATCATTGAGCAGTTCCCAGCTGGGGCTGCTTGACGATATTCCAGGGGGTGCGAAAACTTGGGTTTGGAAGTTTCAAAATTATAGTGCAAATGCATAATTATATGCATATAATTATTTACTTTTGTAAGGGGTGCGAGAATATAAGAAGAGTTCTAGGGATGCGGGTATAGAAAAGGTCGGGAACCCCTGATCTAGTGGAAATCATGTAGATTTCTGCAGTCAAGCTATGGCAGCGGTGAAATCCGGCCGGATCTATCCTGCTTGCACAAACCGCTAGTGCCAGCAGCCAGGATGTCATTATGTCCCATTTTTGACTGTGCATGCGAGCATAGTGAGCGCACATGTGCACGCTCACACTCCTGAACCGGTAACGAAGATAAGTGCATTTCACCAATGAGCTATGATATAATGAGTTCCATTGGCGTACTACCTTTTTATGATTTAATAGTAAGTAATACAAATTTATTTTACATGGAACAGACTGCTGCTTTCACTTCTATTTATCTTTCTGAAATCTCACTATAGCTAATTCCTTATAGAAGTATATTAGTAGGGTGTACTCAGCTAGGGTCTTCTCAGGCATCCCAGAATTGCTGTTCCCAGAATTCCACATTCAGGCTGATTTTGAAGCTTCTACCAGCGGTCCTCAAGTTTTGCAGCTTGGCTGGAGAGAGGGGAACTGGGCCCTTGCGCGAGTGGTGGGCTGGTGCAGATATGCACGACTGCCCATTTGCCCATGGAAACTGAGCTGTGTGCATGTGGATGCCTATACATGCACATGTGCTTCAGCCAGCCAGTCGCACACCCCAATTCCAGTTAGGCCATGGCCTGATAGTGGGCCACAGCCCAGGCGTTGGGGACCCCATATGTGTCAATCTTGGTGGTTTCACTGTAACAAACTAAATTTGCTGCTTTCTGAACCAGGACTATCAAATGCTATTTTAAAAAGTCAAATGAAGCTTTCATGTTCAAAGGCAGGGCAATTTTGCTACAAGAAAGCCTTCATGCTGTGTATCACTCAGAAGAATGTAAACTAGAATTCTAGTATGCAACTTTGACAGAATTAATAATGGAGATATTCAATTTATATAAGGCTTTGTTCGTCAACTTGTCATCTAAATATATTAGAAACAAACCCAACGATTTTTAACGTTTCACCTAACTGAAAATTCTGCAAATGATGCAAACCTTACCCTGGAGTTTGTTTCTTTGCAATGAGAATATTAAAGTATTAATAAAAAAGTAAGTTATTTACATATACAGATTGGGCATTCAGCAATAACATTAACATCACAAGAAATATTGTTCCTCTTAAGGTAGTCTGGCCCAGCGAGGAGGGAGGGTGTACGAGTGCACATCTCCATTTGTACAAATGTGGGCACACATACCCTCCACTCACGCAAATGGAGCTTTGTGTGTGAGCAAGGGGCTGCTTGTGCTTATACGCGAAGCTCCACTCGTGCGAGTGGCAGGCACTCACACAAGCAGCAAGCCCTTGTGCTCATGCACAAAGCTGCACTTTGTGCTCCTGGAGGGCACTCGTGCGTGAAGCTCCATTCACATAAATAGAGCTTTATGTGTGATTGCAAGTACCCTCCATTCGTGGAAGTGGAGCTTCATGTTCATGCACTTGCCCATCTCTCACCCAGGCCAGGTAGGCACCCCTGACATAGGTGATTTGCCATTGCCATCTTCTGAAATATTTTTCTTTTTTCCTAATGTAGCCAACAGAATTGGAATTCCTAGATAGCAGTAGTGGTTTCAAATCCCGGCGCTACCGGTTCACTATCAGTAGCGTGTGGGCACGCACAGTTGCTTCCTGAACACATGGAGCTTATGCGCATGCACAGAACATTTTTGATGATGTCTGGCAGGGGTGAAATTGAAGTGTTTTGGGTTGGGAAATGACTGAGGCGACAATGCGGAACTCTTAACGACTCTTTATTCCAGCAACAAACACACACAGAAGAAACAGGGGCCGGATAGCTCAGGCTGGTAAGGCCTGTTATTAAGAACACAGAAGCCTGCAATTACTGCAGGTTCAAGCCCGGCCCAAGGTTGACTCAGCCTTCCATCCTTTATAAGGTAGGTAAAATGAGGACCCAGATTGTTGGGGGGGCAATAAGTTGACTTTGTAAAAATATACAAATAGAATGAGACTATTGCCTTATACACTGTAAGCCGCCCTGAGTCTTCGGAGAAGGGCGGGGTATAAATGTAAACAACAAAAAAAAAACGCCGGCAAAAACCCTTTCGTCTGACAGCTCTTATATAGCCCGCTGTCAGACAGAATAACCAATCAGAAACATTAAGCTCCCATGCAAATAGTTGCCGTGCGCCACAGCCAATCACATGCCAATTCAGTAATTTCAATGCGGCTTGCCGGACACAACACCCCTCCCCTCTTGGACTGCACAAGCATAGTCTTGTAAGTAAGCCAGGCGCCTACGCATCCGTGCGGAGCGTCGTAGCTCAGGAACAGGAAGTGGTGGAGCAAGTTCCAGCTCCGCCGGCTTGGCTGCTGGCGATGCCGAGGAGGTCTCAGCTGGAGCAGGAATCGATGGGGACAGATTCTCTGTTACAGGTGAGTCCGGCCGTTGGGAACTGCTAATGAACTCAGGGGGAAAACAGTCCCCGGAATTGTAACTGGGAGAAGGTGCGTGCTCGACGGTTGATGGTTGTCCTGGCCTGCTGACTTGACATGGAACTATTGGTTATCCTCGTAGCTAGTTCACATGGCGCCTCCACGTGCGGCCGTCTTCGAGGAGGACCCTGTAAGAGCAGGGACCAGTTACGCTCAAGATGATGCCTGGCAGCCAACGAGGTTCACCCCCTGTTACGAGCGAAAATGCGGTCCCCCTCGGCAAAGGTCCGGGCGGCCAGAGCGTGGTAGGAGGGGTGCTGGGCATGTACCCGGGGTGAAGCCTGTCCAGGGTAGTCCGGAGGCGTCGGCCATCAACAGCTCAGCAGGGCTCTGGCCTGTGCTAGGGCATGGCGCTGTATGCTGAGCCAATAGGTAGGTTGTCACCCTTTCCTGCCAGTGGCTGGGTTCCAACCGGGCCATGGCTTCCTTGGCCGATCTAACGGCACGTTCGGCCAGCCCATTGCTGGCCAAATGGAATGGCGCTATGGGGGCGTGTCGGATACCTTGAGCCGCCAAGAAGGACAGGAACTTGGCGGAAGACATCTGCGGCCCGTTATCCGACACCAGGACGTCCGGAATGCCATGGGTAGCAAATAACTGGGAAAGGACCTGGATCAACGCCTCTGAAGTGGTGGATGCCATACTCACAACCTCTACCATTTTGAATACACGTCCACCACAATCAGAAAGGTGCGGCCCCTGAACGGGCCCGCAAAATCCACATGGACTCGTGACCATGGAGCACTAAGGTTTTCCCATTCCCGGGGGGGAACGACTGGAGCAGCTGACCTGGACAGCTGGCATATCTGGAACCCAGAGACCCAGTCTGCAATATCCCTATCCATGGCCGGCCACCAGACATAACTCCTCCCCAGGCCCTTCATTCTGACTATCCCCGGGTGACTTGCATGCAAACGGGACAACACAGCTGACTGGAGGGAGGGAGGAACAACCACCCTGTTCCCCCACAACAAACAACGCCGTTGGGATGACAACTCATGCTGCCTGGCAAAAAAGGGTCGGAACACTTCAGTGACAGAGTCAGCCGGCTTTGCCAGCCACCCCCTCCCCACCCAGTCCAGAACCCGTGAGAGGGTAGGATCTGCGGCCGTGGCAGCTGCAATGTTAGCAGCAGTCAAAGGGGATTCCCAGTCCTCAGTGAGGAGGACGGAAATGCCCGGAGCAGGGTCCTGGACAGGGTTGGGTAAGGGGCAACGACTGAGTGCATCAGCATGTGCAATTTGCTTGCCTGGCCGATACGTCAAAGAATATGAATAAGCAGCCAAAAAAGCCGTCCATCGGGACATACGAGGGGACAGGATGAGAGGGGTCTGCTTGCCGCCAGACAAAAGACCCAACAAAGGTTTGTGATCGGTCACAATCTCAAACTGCCGGCCATACAGATAGTCATGAAATCACTTAACCAACACCACAATAGCCAATGCTTCTCGATCGAGTTGGCTATAGTTGCGTTCCGCAGAGGAGAGGGTCCTCGAAAAATAAGCAAGAGGAGCCTCCCGCCCGCAGGAAAAACGGTGGCTCAGAACCGCAATTTGTGGGTCTAAGTTCAATGAAATGGGGGTCCCCTTATACCGCCCCAATGACCCATCAAACACAGAGCTAAATTTGGGGAAAAGGAAGTCATAGCTGTCCCCAGACATGGCATGGATGCCAGTGATGCCCAGGCCCAAAGGACCAAACCAGCCTAACCCCAATAGAGTTGGAAGGGAGCCCTTGACCACAATTAAAGGGAGGGGGCCGGAAAATTTGTCAGTCTTCACATGAAAACGGCCCTGACCAATGACTGGGATGGCCCTGCCCTGATAGTCCCAGAGGTGGACATGGCACGGCCGCAGCTGTCTGGCCTGAAAAGAGGGAATAATGCTCTTTATAGTGGCCCAAGAAATAATGGACCGAGCCGACCCCGTGTCAATTTCTATTGGGCAGGCCACCCCCTCCAGCCTAACAGTGAGCACCAATTTCTTAGAGTCAGCCGAGCCACAGTGATGGGAAACGACCTCGGTGACCTGATGACCAGGGAACACAACACCGTTCTCACCCTGATGAGGCTTATTGGACATGCGGCACCTTGATTCTACCCCTGTCAGGCATGGGGACCAGGCTGGGCAATATGCCCAGCCTTGCCATAGCGATGGCAAACTGCAGATCAGAAACGGCAGGATGAACTGGGATGGGATTCCCCACAGCTGAGACAACCCATGGATTTTCCTTTTGGCAGCCGTTTCCTCCCTGGTGGTACAGTCTTGAGTCGGTCCACCTCAGCTTCGTCCTCAGACGCACCTTCACAAGTCTCATCTTCATGGTCTCATCTTCATGGTGCACCCCCGCGGTCTGGCTGGCAGGGGTGTAAAATCTTCGGATGTCGGCAGTAGATCTCTCGGACAACTCTGCGGCTTGTGCCTCCTCAATGGCCAACTGAAGAGTTAAGTCCTTCTTGGCGAGCAGCCGAAGATCTTTCACACCCCTGACTAATTGTTCCAATAAGGCATCGTCAAGGTCTCCAAAATCACAGTCCAGGGCGGCAGTTCGGAGGGAAGCGATATAATGGTTCAACGACTCCCCCTCCTCTTGCAAACGCTGCCTGAACTTAAAACGGCGGGCGATCCGAGATGGGCTTGGCACGTAATGAGTCTTCAACTTGTTCCTTAGGACGTCCCAGGGCACGGAGTGTAGCGGCTGGGGAGCAACTAAGGCTCGAGCGGTGGCAAAATCGTCTGGACCGCAGGCGTTTAGGAAATGCGCCCGCTTGCGATTGCTGGACAGCTCAGTATAGTCATGAGCTTCCAGGAAGCATTCAAATCGCTCCTCGAATGCTTCCCATGTTTCCGCATTGGCTTGGAATGGAGTAAACTCCGGAGGAGCCATCGAGCTGGGCCAATTAACACAGCGCACTGAGGGTTGTCAATGCAGCTGATACCTTAGCGCCAGTAGCTCCCCGTGACGTACAGCCTTTTATCGCCTCAGCATCCCATCCTCGTCGCCAGTGAAGTGTATTGGGTCGGGAAATGACTGAGGCGACAATGCGGAACTCTTCACGACTCTTTATTACAGCAACAAACACACACGGAAGAAATGCTGACAAAAACCCTTTCGTCTGACAGCTCTTATATAGCCCGCTATCAGACAGAATAACCAATCAGAAACATTGAAGCTCCTGCGCAAATAGTTGCCGTGCGCCACAGCCAATCACATGCCGCTTCAGTAATTTCAATGCGGCTTGCCAGACACAGCAGAAATGCTCCTGGATCGGATGGGATTGCGCGATCCGGTAGCGATGGTGACTGCTGGTTCGGAGGACCGGTAGCAAAAATCCCTGGCCCCGCCCCCCTGCCTCAGCTGAGCCGCACCATCAGCAGAGGTGTTTTTTTTTACTTTTAAAAGAAGATTTTGCTTCAGCCGAAACCTGCCTTTAAAAGTAAAAAAAAGCCTTTGAGGATCCCGCCCCTCAGCTGAGATCAGCAGCCTTTAAACTTAGAAGAAAAAAATAATTAAAGGCTAGTCTGGGGATCTCACCTGAGTTCCTCATCAGCAGAAGCTTAAAAAGCATGTTTTCTGTAGAAAACATGTAGAAAAAGTTTTTTTAAAAGAGTCTAAGCCACTTACCTGATTATTGATCGACCTCATGGCTTTTTTCACAGCTGGAAAGCCCCAGTTTCGCTTTTAGCACTAGACTGAACTAATCTAAATTTAGCTAATCTATTTCACCACTGAGTGATTAATGCTGTCTGGCTGAGGAACTCTGGGAATTGAAGTCCACAATAAAATAAAATAAAATAAAATAAAATAAAATAAAATAAAATAAAATAAAATAAAATAAAATAAAATAAAATAAAATAAAATAAAATAAAATAAAATAAAATAAAATAAAATAATAAAATAAAATAAAATAAAATAAAATAAAATAAAATATTTGTGCAGCTTTCTGAGATTTGGTATATTTCTGTAGTGTTTCACTCTAACTACACAAACACAAAATCTCAGAAAGCTGTATGTGGTATTTTTGTGTGTGTGTGTGTCAGTTGTGTGTGTGTAAAGTGTGAAAGTTGGTTTTTGAGCTTTTTGTGGCTGTGTGAAGTGTGAAGTGCAGCTGCTTTTACATTGTGTGTGAGTCAGTTGTGTTGTGGTGTGTGTGTGTAAAGTGTGAAAGTTGGTTTTTGAGCTTTTTATGGCTATGTGAAGTGTGAAGTGCAGCTGCTTTTACATTGTGTGTGAGTCAGTTGTGTTGTGTTGTGTTGTGTTGTGCTGTGTGTGTGTAAAGTGTGAAAGTTGGTTTTTGAGCTTTTTGTAGCTGTGTGAAGTGTGAAGTGCAGCTGCTTTTACATTGTGTGTGAGTCAGTTGTGTTGTGTTGTATTGTGCTGTGTGTGTGTAAAGTGTGAAAGTTGGTTTTTGAGCTTTTTGTGGCTGTGTGAAGTGTGAAGTGCAGCTGCTTTTACATTGTGTGTGAGTCAGTTGTGTTGTGTTGTATTGTGCTGTGTGTGTGTAAAGTGTGAAAGTTGGTTTTTGAGCTTTTTGTGGCTGTGTGAAGTGTGAAGTGCAGCTGCTTTTACATTGTGTGTGAGTCAGTTGTGTTGTGTTGTGTTGTGTGTGTGTAAAGTGTGAAAGTTGGTTTTTGGTACTTCTTATTGTTTTTTTATACTTTGTTTATTATTTTTATTATTTATTGTTTTTATTGTTTTTATTATTATTATTATTATTATTATTATTATTATTATTATTATTATTATTATTATTATTATTATTATTATTATTATTATTATTATTTGCCTGAACCAGGGCAAACTGGGAGCAACCCACCACTGCTCGATAGTCTCCATATATGTAGCAACTAGGGCAACTTTCTTTAGCTTTGTGAGATCTCCCTGCCTCAGCAGATACTGAGGAGACTACCTTTTAAAAATGCAGATTTGGTAATCCATTCAAGACAGGATTAAAACCCCAAGGAAGCCAGCATCTAGGATTAATAACATTTGTTAAACAAGATTAAAAATCCAAGGAAGCCAGCAATTTAGATTCATTGTCAGCCTTCCCAAAACAAACTAATTAAAACCAAATAATAAAATACATAAAACAAGTCTCTAAATTACAGAATGCTGTAGGACAAAAATGTATAAAAATCCATATAGTGAAGAAACCAGTTAGTCAGCTGCACCAGAAACATAAACGCTGGCGGTTCTGTTCCTCATTAAACCATCTTTCCAACCAGCCTCCATGTTTCCAGTGTCTTTCTCCCAGCTTGGAACTGAATCAGATGGATATTCCTTCCAACAGCTTTCGAATTAGCCACGTTGGCTTTATATATTTTAAGTATGGCACCAAAGTGTGCAATGATGGCATTTCAATAGTGTTTATTGATGGAAAAAGGTAAGAAGGTAACTTGTTTCTTCCTATTGAAGAGAAGCATTGTTCATTTGAGCACAATTCAGTTCATGGTTCTGTAGGGAGACCCAGTTCAGCTGGGTGTATTTGCCTTTCAAAGACAGATTATATGGCAGTTCACTTCCATAGCCACTAGAAGTCCTTCTAGCACAGCTAGCATTGTTGTTAATAAAGACATCCTTATCATCTCCCTTTTTGCTTGCAACTAATTAATGCGGAAATTAAATTTTTAAAAATTGGATCAGTTTTCAAATCCTGAATCCATTCTGCCAGGAGATAACAGAGGATTTATTTCAAAGGTTAATGCAAGTAATGTTTCTGATTTGAAAACCTCACTCACTCTGTTGATTCTCTGTAAAGGCAGATAGTGTAATTCATGCTATATTTTACTTTAAAAACCAAGCTAACGAAGCATATCTATCTATAAAAGAAATGTATTTCGACTTTTACTTTTGGAACCTATCAGAGATTTCCATATAAACCACAAAATAGCAATCCTTGAGGTTTTTTTTTTTTAAAAAACTATTTAGAAGAGACCCAAAAAGTAGTATATGTTACATTAAAAACATAACAACCACCTGGCCTTTATAATAATTAACTGCAAAGGTCTCAGCTTGAGCCTTTGCTTTGGGTGGAAAGGGGATTAAAAACACAATTGTAGTTAGTGCAGGTTTGATTCAATTCAGCTATCATGACTATGATAGCTAGTGAAATCCTTGTTACCACCCAGTAAATCAAGAGATATCACAAGCAAATATAGGGCTTACAATATGAATCAGGACACATGAGGTTGAAGAATTTCCTCTTCTCTATCGCTGTCCTTGTACTCCAAAATAGGGATTTTAACCCACAAGCCCTCCATTGATATCAATGAAAATTTTCTCATTTTATTTTTTACCATCCTAAGTGAGGGTAGCTATATGAAGGTATCAGAGGGGTATTCAGCAGGTTCTGGCCAGTTCTGGAGAACCAGTAGTGGAAATTTTGAGAACCAGTAAATACTACCTCTGACTAGCCCTGCCCCCATCTATTCTCTGCCTCCCAAGTCCCAGCAGATCGGGAGAAAATGAGGATTTTGCAGTAACCTTTCCCTGGAGTGGGGAGGAAATTGAGATTTTACAATATTCTTCCCCTGCCACGCTCACCAAGCCATGCCCACCAAACCATGCCCACAGTAAAAAAATTTGAATCCCACCACTGGAAGGTATATGAAACAAAGTGAAAGAAGTGTTAATTTTCTTAACTTGAATTGGGCTCTGGGCTAATTTTTAAATATAGAGTGGTATTTTAAACTAATGAAATAGCGATATATATTTTAAAAGAATAATATGTATTACTTTAAATAAATTGAAAAGTTCTCAGTGGCATTCAATCCTCTCTCCCAACAAATATTCTTTGGATCCATTTAGGGCTAATTCATTATAGAATTTGCAAAAACATTTATAAATTAGACTTCAAAAAATGCACAGACTATGCATTTTACTTTGAAAATTGAAAAATGCAAACATCAGATGAGCTCTGACTTGGGATCACTGTAGGCTTTTCAACCTCATGAACTTTACGATATGCAGACTTCCAGAATTCCACCAGGAATTTTGGGAGTTTGTTGTCCATACATCTTAAAAGTTTGTGATGTTGAGAAACACTGCAGTTGTAAGCTCTACTACAGAGATAAGTCCTTTACTTAGGTTTCTGGTTGAATGGGCTCTAAGGGGTGATTTTCTTTTTCTCAGTGAAAGCATCAGCTGTAAAATGGATTAAAAATGTCCTCTTTAATGTCTCCAGTGCATATATACACTTCAGTGAAGCAGAAGAGAGCTAAATCTCCACTAAAATTTGTCTTGAAAATTCTCGGCACTTTCTTTCATGCAAGAAACCTCTGTTTTTCTATTTTATTCTTAATATCTTGATGTGTTCTTATTCTGAGTTTTCTAGACAATCTTTTTGAGCTTGAGAATTGGAGGGGTGGTGGGCTTGTTGTTGATATTGTTTTGTACTATTTTGTGTTTCCCTTCATTGCATTATTCTGGTGTTTCTCTGGCTTCTTATAGTTCATAATTTAAAAACAATCTGCAATATGGAAGTAGTTGCCTCATAATATCTCCTTTTCAGATTTAATGGTAATATGGGAAGGTGCATACTATAAAGCAGGGGTGTCCAAACTTGGTCCCTTTAAGACTTTTGGACTTCAACTCCCAGAGTTCCTCAGCCAGCTTTGCTGGCTGAGGGACTCTGGGAGTTGAAGTCCAAAAGTCTTAAAGGGACCAAGTTTGGACACCCCTGCTATAAAGGGTAATAAATGAAAGACAGCACACAGATCTTGGCCACCTTGTAATATTCTATTGTTCTCCCCCCCCCCTTTTTTTAGGAAAACAAATCAAAATCAAATTCTCTTTTAATGGATTGAATGACAACTGGTAGAAAAGGATGGAGTTTTATTTCTTCATGTCTCAAATATAGTTAGTTTGCATATACTGCAGTTTGGCCCTTAGGATATCTATGTTATATCAAACAAGAGATTTTAGGCATTTATTTGCAATTGCAGAGCCTAATTCTTCTATAAAAGAAGCCAAAGGGCCATTTTATCTGTATTAGGATTACAGCATCCTCTTTCTAGTGCATTTGGGGCATGTATGGGGAAAGGCTTGTGTTGTAAAAGTCCTCATTCTAACTTCCTCTTTGCCTTCGCCTTTCACTGCCTTCCTTTTACTGTGGACATAGCTGACTTTTTTTTATTTAAAAAAGTGTTCTGGTCCGGGATGAGAAGAGAGTTTGCCACTGACAGAAATCAAAATTTCTCCTTTCAGATTGTACCTCATTATCTTTTGTTGTGAAAACTTTTGTTTCTTTATGCAGAATCTCATTTGCTCTCCTTGTATACAACATATGGCTTATATATGATAATATATAGGAAGCATTTAATATACGATCCTTCAAACCACCTGAAGTTTAATACAAATCTTGTACCTCTATGTGTAGAGCAGGAAAGATAGAGAGATAATACTTTAAAGCTTCATATTATCAAGGCCCCAGTGTGCTTTTTTCTATAAGTTCTCTTATAAAAAATATTCCACCTTTATCCTCCTTCCATTGAGGACCTGTATACTGCACAAGTCAAAAAGAGTGCTGTGAAAATATTTATAGACCCCTCACATCCTGGACATAAACTGTTTCAACTCCTACCCTCAAAATGATGCTATAGAGCACTGCACACCAGAACAACTACACACAAGAACAGTTTTTCCCCGAAGGCCATCACTCTGCTAAACAAATAATTCCATCAACACTGTCAAACTATTTACTGAATCTGCACTACTATTAATCTTCTTTTCGTCCCCATCATCCATCTCTTTCCACTTATGACTGTATGACTGTAACTTTGTTGCTTGTATCCTTACGATTTATATTGATATTGATTGTTTCCTGATTGCTTATTTGTACCCTATGACTATCATTAAGTGTTGTAAGTGTTGTGTACCTTGATGAAGGTATCTTTTCTTTTATGTACACTGAGAGCATATGCACCAAGACAAATTCCTTGTGTGTCCAATCACACTTGGGCATATCTTCTCATGGGCAAAGTTATAAATCAAGAATAAGATCTATCCTGTGATGATTCTGGAGTAGAGTAGGTCAAAATATTTAGCTTAGAAGCCCAGATATTTGGGTTTCCACTATCATCAGCCATGCCCACATGCCAATGGGTAAGGGATTTTTAAAGTTACTATATATTCCAACATGCTTAGATGGAATCACACTCCAGAGTGATTCAGTGCCTAAGTTTGAAACTATCAAATATCCCCTCTGGAAGTTAGATGTCTCATTGTCTTCTTTTTAGAGGAAGTACCTGTTTATTTTGTGCCAAGACTGTAGCATTGTGGTTTAATTGGACTGATCAGAAAGAAGATATTGTGCTTTTATTTAAGAAATATGGCACATTTATGAGTGAATGAATAAATGAATGAACCAGCAAATGTTCTTTGCTTTCTATACTTTGTTTATTATTGAAGGATGAAGATTTTTTCTTTCTTCTTGTGGTTTCAAGTGGACTTTCATGTTTATTTGGCCAAAAAATAAAGACCTCATCTTGCCACTTAAAAGAAGATAGTTTAGCAAAAAAAAAAAGAGGATGCTCTTGATATCAGCTGCATCCATGAGGATATTTAGAACCTTCACTTATTCTTGTCTTAAAACCTTTCAGTTGTCTGCAGCTAACACATTTTTAAAAAATCAACAAAAACAACAGGGCCAGGGATAGAGGTTGGAGGGATTGGGAGTGGGAGGCACCGTTTATCGGTGGTTCTCCTCCTATCTCTCTGACCGGTCGCAGACGGTGTTGACGGGAGGGCAGAGGTCGACCCCGAAGCACCTCACTTGTGGGGTGCCACAGGGGTCGATTATCTCGCCCCTCCTGTTCAACATCTATATGAAGCCACTGGGTGAGATCATCAGTGGTTTTGGGGTGAGTTACCAACTGTACGCTGATGATACTCAGCTGTACTTTTTCACACCGGGCCACCCCAATGAAGCTGTTGAAGTGCTGTCCCAGTGCCTGGAGGCCGTACGGGTCTGGATGGGGAGAAACAGGCTCAAGCTCAATCCCTCCAAGACAGAGTGGCTGTGGATGCCGGCACCTCGGTACAGTCAGCGGCAATTGCGGCTGACTGTTGGGGCTGTTGTGTCTCGCCCAATCTCACCACAGCCGGGGTCTGCTTATCTGCTTCCGAACGCTGAAGAATGTCCTAGCATGCCTCTCGGCCCCAGCCCTGGCTCCATGCCCAGACAGGCTGAGGAGGGGGCATCTTCCGGCCCCAGCCCTGGCTCCATGCCCAGACAGGCTGAAGAAGAGCAAGTATCTCCAGCCCCCAGCTCTGGCTCCATGCCCAGGCAAACGGAGCAACTAGACCCCTCCCCCTCCTCCACAGCATGTGAGCCTGAGGAAGGTCAATTACCAACAGCTGCCGATTGGAGTGACCCTCGCTTCAGAAGAATTGATAGGCGTCGTCGTCAGAAGGAAGGGAGGGGCAGGCCTGGATAAGTGCTGAGTCATGGAGCCACACCCCATGGCCTATATAAAAGATCTGCTTTCTGGCAGTCTCTGAGTCAGGCAAAGTCTAAACATATCTTGCTGAAGTCACTTTCTGGTCTCCTGCCTGCCTTGAGGACTTTGCTAGGACTTTGGCAGAGCTGCAGAGGCACACCTGATTCGGATTTCCCTGACCCGGCCGTCAGCGGAGGAGTGGGACACGACAGGGGCGAGTCACTGGCCCCAATGGAAAGGGTGTGCAACTTGGGTGTTCTCCTGGATGGACGGCTGTCTTTTGAAGACCATTTGACGGCCGTCTCCAGGAGAGCCTTTTACCAGGTTCGCCTGGTTCGCCAGTTGCGCCCCTTCCTGGACCGGGATGCCCTATGCACGGTTACTCATGCTCTCGTGACATCTTGCCTGGATTACTGCAATGCTCTCTACATGGGGCTTCCCTTGAGGAGCACCCGGAGGCTCCAGTTAGTCCAGAATGCGGCTGCGCGGGTGATAGAGGGAGCCCTCGTGGCTCCCATGTGACACCACTCCTGCGCAGACTGCACTGGCTGCCTGTGGCCTTCCGGGTGCACTTCAAGATTTGGTAACCATCTTCAAAGCGCTCCATGGCTTAGGGCCGGGCTACTTACGGGATCGTCTACTGCCACCGATTGCCTCCCACCAACCCGTGCCCTCTCACAGGGAGGGACTCCTTAGGGTGCCGTCCGCCAGGCAGTGCCGACTGGCGACACCCAGGGGAAGGGCCTTCTCTGTGGGGGCTCCCACCCTCTGGAATGAACTTCCCCCAGGACTCCGCCAACTTCCTGACCTTCGAACCTTCCGCCACGAGCTTAAAACACATCTATTTATCTGTGCAGGACTGGACTAGAATTTTAATTTTAAATTTAATTTTAATGGGGTTTTTACCATTTTAATTGTAATTTTAAATTTTGGCCTATTTAAATAAGTTTTTTAATTTAGTGTTTTATCTTGTATTATATTTGTATTTTTATCGGGCTGTAAACCGCCCTGAGTCCTTTGGGAGATAGGGCGGTATAAAAATTTGATTAAATAAATAAAATAAATAAATAAACAATAACAACTAATCAAAGAAAGATGTATTCAGGAATATTCAACCTGAATATTTCTTTTCTTTCCAATCTGAAAAGAAAAAAATGTAATCATGCTTGATTATTTCAATAAATACATGTAGGAGTGGCAGAACCAAGAGAAAAAGAGATCAATCTAGAATTCCTACATATTTGCAAGCAAATCCAACCCACCCCCCAGCATTGCATGGATCTTTATCTAATTCCAAGCAGATGCTAACCATTTCCTGTGCATAGCAATAAATCAATTTAACTGATTTAATTGGACCGTCATGTATAGACCTAGTTTTTCATGCCTGACAATATGGTACCAGAAATCTTTAGTACATCTGTGATTATTTTAGATCAGAAATGTCTAAACAGATAAATGTTATAACATCATATCCATCTAAATGTATTTTTAAAACAGAAGTAATGCAGATGAATAGTGGAGCAGGGAAGTTATCTACTTTCTTTTAAAAAGTACAGTTCTATCTGAGAGAATCATTTGACTGTCCAGATCAAATCTGATTTTAAAAAAACTGAAGAGAGGAAAACAGATCATCCAGTCACAGTGTTATATTTCTATTTAAACAATATCATCAAGAAAGACTAAGGGAAATGTTAAGTTTGGGCAATGAAGAGGCAGGAGACGATGCAAGTGACAACAGCTCTTTAGTTTATTGTGAAACCCAGCAAAAGACAACAGGCAAACACCTCTCTTTATATAGTATTTGGCTGAGGCACCAGCCAATCAGCAACGTGTATTTTCCCGCCCAAATTTCCCTCCTAAATTTCAAATACATTACACTCCTCCCCTCCCAGAATGCATTTAGCCCCTTATTTGCATAAAATTTGCATGTTATTTCTCCACGTAGTCACGCAGGTAGACAGGGCGTCTCCTAACTCTTTCTGACCTGTGCAAATCATTCCCTGGGAGGGAGTCGAGCTGGTCGGAGGGACTGTTTGTTCCTCCCAGCTCCTCCTCTGGGCCCTCCGGCCCTGGATTATTGGCAGAGTCATCCCTGCTGTCCTCTGGAGGAACCGGCTGGCATCGCTGGACTTCCTCCGATTCAGCTAAGTCCTCCGATCGCCTCGGGATTGAGCTAGCTGTTGGTTCAAATATTTGGTAGTCAGGGTCTGGCTGTTTGGTCTCTGGATTGTTTTGTATTCTTTTTCGTAATTGATCTGTGTGGCGTTTCCACACTCGGCCATCCCCCATGTCCACTAAATATAATAATAATAATAATAATAATAATAATAATAATAATAATAATAATAATAATAATAATAATAATAATAATAATAATAATATTTTTATTTATAGACCGCCCTTCTCCCGAAGGACTCAGGGCGGTGTACAGCCACAAGTAAAATACAGAAAGAAAACAACAATACAAAACTAAAAACACCCTTAAAAAACCTATTTAATTTGGCTACTTATAGATAAAAAATAATCCCACTAAAATTTACTAAAAAATTTAAAAACCCATAAATCAATTTAATAATATAAAATTTAAGCGAGTCCAGCAAGACGAAATAAGTAGGTATTGAGTTCGCGGTGGAAGGTCCTAAGGTCAGGTATTTCTTTTTTTTGTTTGTTTACATTTATACCCCGCCCTTCTCCGAAGACTCAGGGTGGCTTACAATGTATAAGGCAATAGTCTCATTCTATTTGTATATTTTTTACAAAGTCAACTTATTGCCCCCCCAACAATCTGGGTCCTCATTTTACCTACCTTATAAAGGGTGGAAGGCTGAGTCAACCTTGGGCCGGGCTCGAACCTGCAGTAATTGCAGGCTTTGTGTTCTAATAACAGGCTTCTCTATTGCCTGAGCTATCCCGGCCCTTTGTCTGAGTCCAGGGGGAAGCTCGTTCCATAGGGTAGGAGCCCCCACAGAGAAGGCCCTCCCCCTGGGGGCCGCCAGCCGACATTGCTTGGCTGACGGCACCCTGAAGAGCCCCTCTCTGTGAGAGCGCACCGGTCGTTGGGAGATAGACGTTGGCAGTAGACGGTCCCGTAGGTATCCCGGTCCTAAGCCATGGAGCGCTTTAAAGGTAGTAACTAACACCTTGAAGCACACCCGGAAGACAACAGGCAGCCAGTGCAGACTGCGCAGGATAGGTGTTACATGGGAGCTCCGAACGGCTCCCTCAATAACCCGCGCAGCCGCATTCTGGACTAGCTGGAGTCTCCGGGTGCTCTTCAAGGGGAGCCCCATGTAGAGAGCATTGCAATAGTCCAGACGAGAGGTAACGAGAGCATGAGTGACTGTGCATAGGGCATCCCGGTCCAGGAAGGGGCGCAACTGGCGGATCAGGCGAACCTGAAAGAAAGCTCTCCTGGAGACAGCCGCCCATCCAGGAGCACGCCCAAGTTGCGCACCCTCTCCATTGGGGCCAATGACTCGCCCCCAACAGACAGCCGCGGCTGCAGCTGACTGTACCCGGGTGCCGGCATCCACAGCCACTCCATCTTGGAGGGATTAAGTTTGAGCCTGTTCCTCCCCATCCAGACCCATACGGCCTCCAGACACCGGGACAGTACTTTGACAGCTTTGTTGGGGGGGCCTGGGGTGGAAAAGTACAGCTGCATGTCGTCAGCGTACAGTTGGTATCTCACCCCAAAACCACTGATGATCTTACCCAGTGGCTTCATGTAGATGTTGAACTGGAGAGGCAAGAGAATCGATCCCTGCGGCACCCCACACATGAGGCGCCTCGGGGTCGATCTCTGCCCCCCTTTTAACACTGTGTGCGTCCGGTCAGAGAGGTAGGAGGAGAACCACCAATAAACGGTGCCTCCCACTCCCAACCCCTCTAACTGGCGCAACAAGATACCATGGTCGATGGTATCAAAAGCCACTGAGAGGTCTAATAGGACCAGGGCAGAGGAGTAACCCTTATCCCTGGCCCTCCAGAGATCATCCACCAACGCGACCAAAGCCGTCTCCGTACTGTATCCGGGCCAGAAGCCGGACTGGAATGGGTCTGGATAGACGGTTTCATCCAGGTATCTGGGGTAGCTGACGTGCCACCACACTCTCTACAACCTTCGCCGTGAAGCGAAGGTTGGAGACCGGACGATAATTTCCTAAAACAGCTGGATCCAGGGAAGGCTTCTTGAGGAGAGGTCTCACCACCGCCTCTTTCAAGACAGTGGGAAAGACCCCCTCCCATAAAGAAGCATTTGTAATCCCCCGGAGCCAGCCTCGTGTCACCTCCTGCGTGGCCTACGGGTCCAGTAAACATGTGGTGGCATTCAACCTTCCCAGCAACTTGTCCATGTCCTCGGGAGTCACAGGATCAAAACTATCCCAAACGGTCTCAACAAGACGAGTCTCGAAACTCTCGCCTGGATCTACCCAATTTTGATCCAATCCATCCCGAAGCTGAACGATTTTATCGTATAGATAACCGTTAAACTCCTCGGCACGCCCTTGTAGTGGGTCCTCCCGCCCCTCCTGTTGAAGGAGAGAGCGGGTGACCCGAAACAGGGCGGCTGGGCGGTTATCTGCCGACGCAATGAGGGAGGAAACGTAAGAATGCTTCGCTTCCCTCAATGCCACTAGGTAGGTCCTACTATAGGACATAACTAGTGTCAGGTCAGCCTCAGAATGGCTGGATCTCCAGACACTCTCTAGGCATCTTCTCCGACGTTTCATCTCCCTCAGCTCCTCGGAGAACCAAGGAGCTGGTTGAGACCTGCGCCAGGTCAGAGGCCGCAAAGGCACGACACGGTCCAAAGCTCCAGCCGTGGCCTGTTCCCAGGCCGTGACTAGTTCTTCAGTCATGCCGCGGGCCAGGTTCTCCGGAAACGGCCCAAGCTCCGTCAGGAACCTCTCTGGGTCCATCAGGCGCCTGGGACGGAACCAACGCATTGGTTCCATCTCCCTGCGGTGGTGAGTAGCGGTCCGAAAGTCCAGACAAAGAAGAGAATGATCTGACCATGACAGAGGCTCAATAACTAAATCATTTAAAATCAGATCATTCGCCCACTGGCCAGAGACAAAAATCTGGTCCAGCGTGCCTCCCCCAATGTGAGTAGGGCCATCAACTACTTGAGTCAGGTCCAAGGCTGTCATGGAAGCCATGAACTCCCGAGCTGCTGTCGATGACATGCCGGTCGATGGCAAGTTAAAGTCCCCCATGACCATAAGTCTGGGGGTCTCAACTGCCACACCAGCAAGCACATCCAGGAGCTCGGACAGGGCTGCTGTCACGCAGCAAGGAGCCAGGTACATGACAAACAAGCCCATCTGACACCTATGACCTCACCTCACAAAGAGGGATTCACAGCCGGCAATCTGAGGTACAGTAGTCTCCCTCGGCTCTAGACTCTCCTTAATAACAACCGCCATCCCCCCACCCCTACCCAGAAGGTGGCAAAACCAGAAGATGAGAGAATTTGCTGTTCTTACACCAAATGTAGTCAGACCATTAAAAAGATACTAAGGTCACACTTCCTTTCCTAATGATATTTGTAAATTGCCTATTAACCGCTTTAAATAAATTAGTCACCTTCAAAATGACACAACTGGTAACACGAGGTGAATGCTTTCAATCCTTATTATAAGAAAATAAAATTTTCTTATAATAAATAAATGTTTTTAAAAATAAATTTTTAAACACTTTATAAGTTTTAAAAATTCAAAATAAACAGCAAAAAGCAAGGCAATGTTTGGACTATAGAAAATTTTAAATGGATTAAGGTTCAGAAACATTAGAATATTTGCTTTTGAATATTAAGACTTTAGAAATAATTTTAAAGAGTAAATGCATTTTTGTGTACTGGAAAATCATTTTCAATATTGGAGACATAACAAGATAAGCAACTTATAATGGCATTCAGAGATATTGTTGAGGAATGACAACAGGACTTCAATAATATCAATTATGTCATATGTTTTTATGAGCATCCTGTTCCCAGAAGAAGCAATTACCCAAGAAGATGCTGTTACAGAAAATGGTGTGGAATAAAATTTATCTGATATGATTATGGAGCATAATGTGAACAAGATTTTATTACACAATATAGCAAAAAAATGGATGAGGCTCTAAAAATTAAGAAGGAAATAAAATTGTGAATCCAATATAGTAATTGGAATAATTTCTTCCTAATGGACTTATAAAAGAGGCTTGTTAAATTTTTCAAAAATTGTTTTGAAGAAATTTGGAAAAAGGGTTAATAATCATTCAAATAGATTAAAGAGCAAAACAATTTTATGTAAAAGGAAGGAATATAAAGTTGGCTTATTTGATCAAGGTTAAAATGGAATATGTTGTTATTTTGGGAGGTTTTTTCTGGACTTGGTCACATTTGAACTGGAAATGACATTGCTTATTGGATTTGTTCACAGTTAAGAGTTCAAATATGGAATGATGAGTTTTATGTTTGCTAGCTGAGATGATCATTTTAGGGTCCCATTTGGGACCCTATAATACTTTTATTTTTATCTTTTTCTTTTGTATTGTTTTTTTACTATTCTAGTTAAATCTTTAATACAAATATTATTTAAAAAAAATTAGGAGATATTAGGATACAAACAGGAATGTCTGTGGAATATGGTCAATCAATGGATAGACCTTCAATCATATTATCCAACTACCATCTTGCTCCTTTTTTACCTCCCCCTACAGACACCACTGGCTTGAATTTTTTTTTTTTTTAATTGAAAGAGTTTTAAAAAAAACAAAAACATTTTCCCCCCTTTTTTCCCCCTCCCTCCCAAAAAAAAACAAAACACCCCTCCTCCCCACCCCCGGCTTCCGGGTCAATCACAAGGTAAAGTTATACATAAACCAAACATAGAATAAAATTTTCCTTCCAATCCAAATAACCACATCCAAAGCTTTTCGCCTCCCAACCCCTCCCATTACATAAAATAACTTTCTAATTATTCAAAGGCAATCTGATATTTCTTAATCTGATATCTATTTTGTAGATAATCAATCCATTTTTCCATTCAATTAAATATCTTTCCTGCGTATTGTCTTTTAAAAACGCTGAGATTTTAGCCATCTCAGCCAAATTAATAACTTTCAATATCCATTCTTCTATTGTAGGTATCTCTTCTTTCTTCCAGTATTGTCCAATCAACAGTCTTGCTGCTGTTATTAAGTTCAAAATCAATTTAGTCTCAATCCCTGTACAATCCATTATAATTCCCAAAAGGAAAAATTGTGGCAGGAACTTTATCTTCTTCTTCAGTACATTTTGAATAATCCACCAAATTCTTATCCAAAAGACCTTAATTTTCTTGCAAGTCCACCAAATATGAAAATATGTAGCATCATCACAATCACACCTCCAACATTTCGCTTGGATATTAGGATACATACATGATAATTTTTTGGGATCTAAATGCCATCTATAAAACATCTTATAAAAATTTTCCTTAAATTCTGTGCTTGTGTAAACTTAACATTTCTAACCCAGATTTTCTCCCATGTTTCCAACATTATTGGTTCCTGAATATTCTGTGCCCATTTTATCATACAATCCTTTACCAAATCCTTTTCGAATCTATTTCAAGCAACACATTATACAATCTCTTTATATGCTCCTGGGTCTGATTTCTAATTTGCTTTATTAAATTTTCCTCCTTTGCATTATACCAATTTTTGATCTTCTTTCCATCTAGCACTTATTTGCCCATATTGAAACCAAGTATAATTCCTCCTTCTTCATTTAATACCTGTAATGATTTTAATTGCAATCTACCTCCTTCAGCATACAAAAGTTCTTTATATGTAATCATTTCCTGTTTCTGTTCTATATTTATATTCTCTATTGCATGTCTAGGGCTCGCCCATATAGGAATCTTGTAATCTAATTTATAGGAATATTTATTCCAGACCATAAAGAGCACTTCTCAACACATGATTCTTAAAAGCCCTATCCACTTTTTTCCATAAAATAAGTACGCATGCCATCCATATAACAAGTCATAACCTTCTATATTCAAAATTCTTTCCTCTGTTAAGTTAAACCAGTCACTTATTACTGAAAGGGTTACTGCTTCATAATATAGTTTAAAGTTAGGCATTCTTAAACCACCTCTTTCCCGTGAATCCTGTATTATTTTCATTTTAACCTCGCCTTTTTACCCTGCCATATAAATTTATTAATCCCACTCTGCCAATCTTCCAAATTTTTATCCTTTTTAATTATAGGTATCATCTGGAACAGAAACAAAATCTAGGTAACACATTCATTTTAATAGCAATCCTTCCCAATAGGGATAACTGCAATTTCTTCCAGCCACTCATATCATTCTGAACTTTTGCCATAGCAAGTCATAATTATTCTTATAAAGTTTCTTGTTCGATGAGCTAATATAGACCCTAAATATTTAACCTTTTTACTACCTCAAATCCTGTCATTTCCTCTAGTTTTTGTTTCTGTTGTATAGACATATTTTTAATTATCACTTTTGTTTTATTCTGATTTATTTTAAATCCTGATACCTTTCCATATTTATCAATTACTTCCAACAAAATCTACTTGAATTTATAGGATTCATTAACGTAACCACTACATCATCTGCAAAAGCTCTAACTTTGTACTCATATTGTCTAATCTTAATTCCTCTATTTTCATTAATTCTCGTATTTTATCTAATAATGGTTCCAGAGTCAAAACAAACAATAATGGTGATAAGGGACATCCCTGTCTTGTTCCTTTCGCAATCTTAATAACTTCTGTCAAACTACCATTTACTATAATCTGTGCTGTTTGCTCTCCATAAATCGCTTTAATTATTCTAATAAAACAGTCTCCAAATTGCATTTTCTCTATTAATTTAAATAAAAAATCCCAATGCAATCGATCAAAGGCTTTCTCTGCATCCAAAAAAATAAGTGCCGCTGAAGTATTCTTCTTTTCCAAATATTCCAATATATTAATAATCTGTCTAACATTATTCCTCATCTGCCTCCCTTTTATAAAACCAGATTGATCAGTATGAATTCTTTGTTGTAAAACTAACATTAATCTATTTGCTATTATTTTTACAAAAATCTTATAATCATTATTTAAAAGTGAAATCGGCCTATAGTTACCAGGTTTAGAGCAGTCTTGCTCCTCTTTGGGTATCAGTGAAATAAAAGATGTTTTCCATGACGGGGTATTCCCACCCTAATTGTATCTGATTAAATAATTCTTTAAGTGGGCCTAATATTTCATCCTGTGTTTTTATAATAAGTTGCTGTAAGACCATCTGTACCAGGGTTTTCCCATTTTAATTGTTTAATTGCCTCCACTATTTCTCCAGTAGCTATCGGCGGTTCAGCTCCTCCTCTGTTCTAATGTTAGAATATTCACCTTATAATCTTTCAAATAATCATAAATGTCCCTATCCAATATTTTGTCTTTTGCATATAGTGCAGTATAAAATTCTGAGAATGCCTTTTAATTTTATCCTGTTGGTATATCTCTTTACCTTTATATTCTATTTTTTGTATGACACGTGCTTTCTGTTTCTTCCTTAAATTATATGCCAACCATCTCCCAGGTTTATTTGCATTACAAAAGGTATTATGTTTAGCATATTGTATATTCGTTGCCACCTGGTCTGCCATTAACATATTAAATTGACTCTGTAATATTTTTATAGCCTCCTTAAGTTTATGATCTTGTGGGTTTTGAATTAATAACTGTTGCTTCCTTTGAATTTCTTCTTCCAAATATCTCGCTGCCTTTGTTTATTATTCCTTTGCCTGTTGTCCAAGTAAATCAATATCCTCTAATAAACGCTTTGCTCGCTTCCCACACAGTTCCTATAGGTGTCCCTTTGTACATATTAAAATCAAAAAATTCTTTTAACTGTTTCTTACAATAAGTTACATTATCCTCATATCTAAACAGATTTTCATTCAACCTCCATGTTCTACCACCTTTTTTCCCTTGTAATAATTCCATCCATACTGGGCTATGGTCAGTTAAACACCTCGGAAATATCTTCGTTTTCTTCACCCTAGAAAGCAAGTCATTAGAAATTAAAATAAAATCAATGCGTGAAAAAGATTGATGCCTATCAGAAAAAAGTAAAATCTCTCTCATCTGGATTCCGTAACCTCCATATATCTCTAAACTCAAAGTCTTCCATCATTTCAAAAAGGATTTTGGTAATTTTGCATGTATAGGTATCTTCTTGGAGGAGGTTCTCTTATCCTTCTTGTATCAATTACTCCATTCCAGTCTCCTAATAAAATAAACGAACTATAATCCCAGAGGGTCAACCTCTCATGTAACATTTTGTAAAACTTTTCTTGTTGCTGATTAGGTGCATAAATACCTATCAACAAAGTCTTTTTTGCATCTATCACCAGTTCAATAGCAATAAATCTTCCTTGAATATCTGCCTCAATTAGCTTAGCTGGTAAATCCTTCCTGATATATACAACAATTCCATGCTTCTTTTCCAAAGCTGATGCAACAAAATGGTTACCCAATTTTGAATTAATTAAATATTTTTGGTCTGATAATTTTATATGTGTCTCTTGCAAACAAATCACATCATTTTTAAATTGTTTCAAGTAGTGAAATATTTTCCTTCTTTTCTGAGCTGAATTCAAGCCATTAACATTCCATGACAAGATTCTATTTGCCATTACTGGCCTCCTGAAGCTTTGAAGCAGACAACGGAAGCTCCTCCTCCGGTATCTTCCGTCTAGCTCCTCCCACAGCTTCCATAATGGGATCCTGACTTTTACTTTGAGACTGTTGCTCTTCTTTACGCTTAAGGGCTCCTCTTGTCACCCTTTGCTCTTGTGGTTCCTCTAATACTGGCAGCAATAAAGGCTCTTGGGTCACCACGCCTTCTTGAGTCTCTTGAAGTTTTCTATCACTTCTATTTCGACTTTCAAAACTGTAGAAAGAAAATCCTTTGCCTTTAAAACAGTGTCAATTCTATATCTCCTTCCTTGATAGAATAGTGTCAGTCCAACTGGCACCTCCCATCTGAATTGAATCTGATGTTTTTTAAGTTCTTGTGTAAAAAGCAAATTCCTTCCTGTCTCTTAACATCTTTGAAGGAATCTCTTTGAACACCTTCAACTCCTGTTCTCCAATTTTTAAAGTTGTCTGATATGAAACTTGCAGAATTTGATTTCTCATAGTCCTTTTCACAAAATAAACCACAATGTCCCGAGGAAGCTTTCTCTGTCTTGCAATCCAAGAATTAACTCTATATATTTTATCAATTTGGTAAGCTACCTCTTGTGGGTCCGCTTCAATAAATTCAGCAAATGCTTCTGATATAATTTTTCTTAAGTCTTCCCCACGCTCTTCTCGCATACCACGAATTCTAAGAGCTCCTTCCATAAGTTTATATTGTAATATCACAACCTGATCTTCATTTTGATCCACTTTTTTCTGAACACCTTTCATTTTGTCTTCTAAATGCTTATTTGACTGAGAGATCTGTTGCATTTCCACTTCCAATCCTTCAATTTTTTTACTCAGTCCTTGAACTGCCATAAGAATATCTTCTCTTATTTTTGCATTAAAATTCTCCATCATCTCTTTTTGCCTATCTTCAGAAAGTTTTAATTGTTCTTTCAATATTTCCTCAAGACTTGGTTCAGATCCCCTTCTTCCAGAAGGCTTTAAAGGTTTAGCTGCCATTCTGTCTTCAAAAGAATCAGGAATTCAAACTTAATAACTCTCCTTCCCTCCTTTCAGTATAAAAAAACTCCGTTTGTAACAATCCACAAGTAACGCTGCTTCATCGTACTAAAAAATTTTTATTTTCACTTTTAGACGCCATTTTAAAAGTCAATTAATCAAAGACAAAGAAAGGTTTCAAGTTTCAAAAAGGGAGTCGGTACTTGCCGTGCTGATTCTGCATCAAAGTTCGAACGCTTGTGAAATTCCCGTCTGCTTGGAATATCAATCAATTTAATAAGTCCTCTAGAGCAGAAGCGACATTCCTCTCCTTTTCCCTGATAAAAACAGGGGCGTGCTGAAGTTGGAAGGAGTGGAATTCGGTGGGGTCATAAATCCAGGAAAATTCGCTCTTGAGAGCAAACCCCCTGTCAGACCTGCCACTCTTCCACAATTCTGATAACCTCTTTCACCCAGAGATTATGCTAAGCTCAGTGAACAGTGATTTATTTTCTGTTTCACTGACTTTTACAATCTTCTAACACGGAGTGCTCTGTTAGAGCACCCAGCAGGAGGGTGACGTCACTGGAGCCCGAATTTTTTTTTTTATAATGCCATGGAAAATTAAATGGTGGTAGCTTCAGATGAAGAGATCTTAGTAAGAGCACTTAAAAGATACTACATAGTTCTTTCACCATTTGTCCTTAATGAAACTTTTTTTCAGATAAGAAAACATGAAGCACTTGAGTGTAGGAGATTTACATATGGAAGATGTAATTTTCTGACACATCCCCCATAAATCTCATAAATAACACAAAAAGCCTCATCTGGAAAAACCTCCTTTTAGATTTGCATCCATTAAAGACTTTTAAATATATTTGTTTAACATGGAATCCCAATCCAATTGTGCCAACAAGGAAAGAAAAGTGTGGGATAGGTAACCTGTGTGAGAACTTCACATGCAAAATGCATAAACTGACCATTCACCTAAAGCTTTCCTCTTAATGACTGCAATTAAAAGAAGAAAAAACAATGTTGTCATTAGAATCTCAAACTTTAATTAGTTGAGGTTTGATATAAATCAGTTACAAAACTGCTTAAAAAAAAAAAGAAGGGTAAGGATAAATTGTAATCAATAGCCAAAGAACTCAGTCAGATTTACTTCTCCATAGACATATATGGAATCGCACTGGGAAATCATTTACTGTAATTGGCACCATTAACACATTACTTAAAAGTGCTGGCAACAGGCAGTAAGTGTAGTTCATAAAAGTTTATGTCACACTAAATGTGTTAGTCTCTAAACTGTCACAAACACTTCTAGTTATTGGTTTTTTTCCCTTTCAACAGACTAACCCAGCTACCTCCCCTGGAGTCATTTTAGTTTTATTATTGTTCCTTTTTCATTATGCAATACTACTGAGGGATAAATACGGGAACATAGAACAGGATGTAGAACTCAAACCCTCTGAGGCCTGGACTTTTTAACAGCTTAAGAAATGTATGTCTCTCACGTTCAGAATTGAAACACATTTTCTCCAGCCCACCCTTCCACACCCCCACAAAAGCATTCTTTGCTCTCCATCTCCCTTCCAGCTTGTGTAAATCAACAGGCTTGGAATTGCCTTTGGAAAATCAACAAGAGGGCTATTTCAGAACACAAGAAGAGGTTGCTGAAAAACAAAGGACATCACTGGGTTCGATCATCAAGGAGGAATGAGGCTTCTTTGTTAAGACCATCCATTTTTTGGGGGGAGTGGGATTCTAAGATATAAATTACACACAAGCAGTTTGGGGCACAAGGATTCAAGGAAGCAAGCAACCACATTTTTCATAGACCAAGAATTAAAGCAGCAGACGAGACAAGCTAGGTGATTAATCTCAAAGGAGGTCTACTACTTTAATCTGGTTCCTGTCAAATATTTGCAGGAGGTTGGATGTGCAGAGGCCAAAGCAGAAGCAGTGGATTTATTTTTTCACTCCTACAACAGGGATGTTCAAAAAAAAAAAAAAAAAGGCATCTGAAGGTCTTGACCACCAAATAGGATTTTAAAGGGTTTTTTTTATCCTCCAAGGATATTATTTTCCTCCCTTTCTCTTTCCCCCATGACTGATTATTCTGTGTCATCTATCTGGCTTTAATTGCACTCTGTTTGTTTTTAATTATCTTAACTGAAATGTACTTGTCCAATAAAAAAGCAATTATATCCATGTTGATCCCAAGGAAAAAATATACAAAACTAGCTAATGGGATCTGTTTTATTAGGACCACAAAATGTCACAAACATTTTATAACTTTTCGGGTCATTCAGAATAAAGGAAAAATCAAACAAATATGTTTCAAGTCAACTATCTTTATAATATAATACCATTACAGTAATGTGAATCCAGGCCTGGATATGCTAATGACAAAATGGTGCCTTGCTAGATCTAACTCTTGTTCTAAACTCTTCTGCTGTCAAAAACAGATCATGCCAGACTAATCTAATTGCATTCTTTGACAAAATGACAAAATTAGTGGACCAGAGGAATGCTGTCAATATAATTTACTTGGACTTCAGTAAAGCATTTGATAAAGTAGACCATAACCTACTACTAGATAAAGTAGAAAAATGTGGGTTAGAAAGCACCACCACCAGATGGATTCGTAACTGGCTGACCAACCGCACTCAACGTGTAGTCCTCAACGGAACTACATCCACATGGAGGGAAGTATGCAGTGGAGTACCCCAAGGCTTTGTTTTAGGCCCAGTACTTTTCAACATCTTCATCAATGACCTGGACAAAGGGATAGATGGGGAACTCATCAAATTTGCAGATGACACCAAGCTGGCAGGAATAACCAACACTCCAGAAGATAGGCTCAAGATACAGAAGGATCTTGACAGACTTGAACATTGGGCATTAACTAACAAAATGAAATTCAACAGTGAAAAAAGTAAGATTCTACATTTAGGCATAAAAAAAACCCACACACAAAATGCACAGGTACCGTATATGTGGTACCTTGCACAATAGTGGTAACTGTGAGAGGGATCTTGGAGTCCTAGTGGACAACCATTTAGATATGAGCCAGCAGTGTGCAGCAGCTGCCAAAAAAGCCAACACAGTTCTGGGCTGCATAAACAGAGGGATAGAATCAAGATCACGTGAAGTGTTAATACCACTTTATAATGCCTTGATAAGGCCACACTTGGAATATTGCATTTAGTTTTGGTCGCCACAATGTAAAAAAGATGTTGAGACTCTAGAAAGAGTGCAGAGAAGAGCAACAAAGATGATTAGGGGACTGGAGGCTAAAACATATGAAGAACGGTTGCAGGAACTGGGTATGCCTAGTTTAATGAAAAGAAGGACTAGGGGGACATGATAGCAGTGTTTCGATATCTCACGGGTTGCCACAAAGAAGACGGAGTCAAATTATTCTCCAAAGCACCTGAGGGTAGAACAAGAAGCAATGGATGGAAACTAATCAAGGAGAGAAGTAACTTAGAACTAAGGAGAAATTTCCTGACAGTTAGAACAATCAATAACAAGGAACAACTTGCCTGCAGAAGTTGTGAATGCTCCAACATGGGAAATTTTTAAGAAAATGTTGGATAGCCATTTGTCTGAAATGGTGTAGAGTTTCCTGCCTGGGCAGGGGGTTGGACTAGAAGACCTCCAAGGTCCCTTCCAACTCTGTTATTATGTTATGTTATGAAGAAGTATAGATGTGAGTCAAGCATTGGAGAGATACACCAACAGGCAGATTCATGATCCTGAAGTCTGGTGGTGCTTCAAACACCTTAATTCCTTTCCTTTCTTAAGCTCACTCTTGTAGGCTCATTTATCTTCTGTCTCTCTCAGAGTTAAGGCAGGCTGCCTGGATATGGATGGAAAAAGAAAGAGAGCTGTGTAGCCAGATCATGGAAAGAGAATAGTTGGAAAAAGTGAGCCCCTTGTGAATGCCTCTAAAGGAATTTTGGCCAAGCATCTCCTATCTTGGTACAAATTTCCTTTGTGTCCTATGTGCATTACAAGTGACTATCTGTACGTTCCTCACATTATAACTTAAGCTCTGTTAAGTTATTGTTAAAACTGGAGCAAATAAGCCCTTTATCTATAACTTTCCAACAATGTTACTCCAAGGACATCTCTTGAAGGGAGTCATGCATTCCCACAGAAACTCATTATTGGTCCACCATGATTCCAATTTTATGAGAGGTATTATTGTTTGGAGATCACATTTGTGTGCAAAGTCCAACTTTTTTTGAGATGAAAGGCCATACTTAAGCTCTGAGTGTCTTGCAACAGAGTGAACACCAACAATTAATAGGTGGAATCCTAGATTAAAAGAAGAAATTTCATTTATATTTAACTTAGATTTAAAATTCAATATAACATATTTATTCACCAATCATCCACTTAATCCTTTCCTTGTTCGACTGCATTAAAATTATTTACAATATGGTATCTAGGTTTGGGATCTTTAGGGGTGGCATCTCTGAGCAAAAAATTCTCTAATCCAGATTTACATGTATCGAGTCCCCTATTTGAAAACAGCTAAAAAAACCTGCATTAAATACCTTATTTGTTAGACACAAGAATTAATTTTTACATTAAAAGTTAATGGTTAGTTTCCTGCACTATGAGTTTAGTTTTTCTGGGCATTATGTGAGAACCCACATATAAATAGGTTTTAGGCAGCTGTTAGGCATGTAAAATAAGAATTTGTTTTACATTAAGTATATGGAATCCAAACCTAGGGAAAAATAAAAAATTAAAATCATTAAACTGCATGTTTTCTCTCGTAATAAGAGAGTTAAGAAAAAAGAAAGTATTGAAATTCCCCTCTTTTTAACTTCTGACGTCTGTTCAAATATTAGACATCAGATGCACAAACAAAATGAACAAAATGATATAATATGGGCAAACAGTGTGGTGGAAGGAAGATTAAGCTGTCCTCATTTATGCTTCCCTGTTGATGAAAATAATACATCTTCACTGCTAATCATATAATAAAACAAGACAAATATAAACAAGGATCAGCATCACTAAGAATAAAAGAAAATGTCCTTGAAATCCTCATATTTGCTTTGGAGCTAGACAGTAATATCTTGAGATTCTTGGATATGTGGTTCTAAGCCAGGGGTGTGACACCCTTGTTCTAAGCATTTAAAATGGGAAGCTCACAATTAGGGCATGCAGGCCTCCATCTGCTGTTGTTTTCCTAAAATAGTAAACATCCCACTTTCTAACAATTAGACACAACTAATCTAATCTGATTTTCTCTCTTCTAATTAATTGTTCAGTAAACACCAAGCAACTTTAAGAATGGATATAATGTTCATTGATCCCATCATATAAAAATCAAAGGTAGCATTTAATATTTCAAACTAGCCCCTTTCCTCTAAATAGTTCTCAAGGGGTCATAAAAGCAGGGAGAACAAATGGTGTGATACGCTATGATGTCAGAATCCAGATTCAGTTGGGACATCTTACTCAAGGACAGTAGTCATTAAAAACATGAGATGAGACACCCAACCAGATTTGTGTCATTATATCGCACACAGTGGTGGGTTTCAATTTTTTTTTACTACTGGTTCTGTGGGCATGACTTGGTGGGCATGGCATAGCTTGATGGGCATGCCTTGGTGGGTATAGCAGGGAAAGGATTTTGTAAAATCTCCATTCCCTCCCCAATCCAGGGGAAAGATACTGCAAAATCTCCATTCCCACCCCACTCCAGGGGAAGGATGCTGCAAAATCCCCATTTCCTCTGAATCAGCTGGGACTTGGGAGGCAGAGAATAGATGGGGGTGGGGCCAGTCAGAATTTTTACTACCAGTTCTCCGAACTACTCAAAATTTCCGCTAACCGATTCTCCAGAACTGGTCAGAACCTGCTGAAACCCACCTCTGATTGCATAGATCTATTTAAACATCTCTACTTTCAACTGTTCTTTATCTGTATTCAAACATTATAAAAAGACTCCTTTTTGGGGGGGGGGGGGGGCTAAAAGATAGGATTGTTATCCCATACATTTTATTAAGAAACATGTTTATTTTAATAAGCAATGCCCAGATAGCATTGTGGTTGCAGGTAGAAAACACAGGGAAAGTAGAAAAATTCCAAAAATTCCCAAAAAATATTAATAGAATTAATGGATTTGGTGATGCTGGAACCATTCCAAAAGTAAGACTTATTATCATAATCACACAGGTGATAGTAAAGGAAACAATCCCAAAGAATTCATATGTCACAATCTTTGCACTACATATGTTCACTTAGTGATTAATGTAATAAGCCCATTGAAATTTCCAGATCTATTTGTGGCAATAGCAGTGATATCAGCAAGGTGTAGAATTTTTGCATAGGATTGTCCAACTTTCAACGGTGTTTCCATTTAATTTCTAGGAATGTAATTGTTATTTGAGTCTAAACTGACATTCTGCTTTTCTTTAAACTTAGTGTACATTTTATTTCCTATTAGAAATCTGTGTAGCTCTCTGCAGTATTAATAGTTCTTGCAAATGTCAGTGTTGGGCTCATAAACTCATACTTGGACCTTAATAATTAAACAAAAGTCCTACAATATTACACAAAAATAGCAAAGATCTTACATTGTGATGGGAATGATATATGAACATTTGTGGCAACGATTCCTAGAACTTCTGGCTGGGATCGAGAGGTTTCACAATAAACCTTGACATATGCAGCGAGGCTTCTGAGGTTCTTTTCAGATAGAAAGACTCAGACAGCGGTTGATAATGCCAAGATTTCTGTCCTCAATATTATAGATATGGGTCAACTGAGGTACAGAGAAAAATGTGGTTGCCTAATCCCCCCCACTGAGCTCACAAAGAGTAGAGATCAAAGCGCAGGACTTTTGGTTTTTGAATGTGGCTCTGAAAACACAATTAAGGCTTCCCTCTAAATTCAGGAGTTCTCCCAGGAAATGTGGAGGAGATTGCAGCTTCAACCAACATACCACAAAACCCAAGATTAATAGAGATAGTGTCCTCTTAAAAACCCTTTTCCTTTTCCTTACATCTTTCCTCCCCACCCTCAGGACAAGACATATTCTTTCCAGTTGCAAAGGTTAGGTAAATTGTATTACTATGATTTTATGAGTTTGTTGAAATGAAACTGTGAGAGCCAGGCTTTCTTTGTGGGAGTAACTTTTGCTCACAGGTCACTTGGAAAGAAGAAGATGAGAAAGGGATTTTACCATCTTCAACATTAGCCGGTTTTACAGGCTTCAAGGCTATGCTGCTTCTGCAATGGCCCACCATTTTTGTGAACAGATCTTCAGGAAAGTGGATTGTAAGTTAAAATGGAGGTGATAATTGTTTACTGCTGACTTTTTCTGTAACAGTTGTAGTACTTTCCTGTTTGGGAAGTAATTTTAGTTCTACAAGCCATGCTGAGATTCTGTTTAATAAAGAGCAATAAAAAAATATGATGACGATGACCTCTCTGTCTATTCTATTACCTGAAATATTAATCAAGCTTGATTCCTTTTCTGATAATGATTAGAATCTATTAAGACTGTAAAAGTTTATATGCATACAGATTGCTAGATCATGTAGTTGTATACTGCTTACTAACTAATGTCACACAGATTAGATGATAAATTGGTAGGTAGGTAGATAGATGATAGATGGATAGATAGATAGATAGATGATAGATAGATAATAGATCTTATGTTGTTCCTTACAACAGAAACCATTTTTTAAAATTCATTGATAATACTCCTGTAAAAAATATATACAATCTTACTGCAATTCTCCTTCCAATGGAATCTCAAATTTCAAAATTACAAACTTATTTTCATTGCAAGTCTTTTAGGAAATTGGCAATATTTTTATGTGCTCTTTACAAGCATTCTAAAAGCATTCTTATAAAAAGATAAGATCACAACTAACTTTTAAAACAAACATGGCTGTAGAAAATTCTTTTTATCAGAGGGCAATAGGGCAAACAGAAAGCAATAAAATGAAGTTAAGGAAGGTGTTTTACATATGAATGGTCTTGGGCCTTTTCATTCAATAAAGCATGCTTTTCAACTAGTCAGCGAGTCTAGGCAGTCGCTGACTCAAAGGCACAAAAAATATATATATAAAGTTTTATAAAACCAAAACCAAATAACAAATACTAAAGCAAAAGCAAAGCAATTCAATTTCTGAAAGAAAATGAACATGCAGTATGCCCAATCGGTTCAGAAGAGATAAAGCTGTATGCCATGACAGAGAAGATCTTTTTATTTATTTATTTATTTTATTTATTTTGTCAAGTGCATATTAGATAATATATATATAAGTATAAGCATGAATTGAATATATAAAATGAATACAATTAAAGGGAACATTAGGACAGGGACGGTAGGCATGCTGGTGAGCTTATGCACGCCCCTTTACAGACCTCTTAGGAATGGGGTGAAGTCAACAGTAGACAGTCTTAGTTTAAAATTTTGTTTGCTTTCTCCCTGCCTCAATCTACACTGGGGGTCTCCAACCTTGGCAACTATAAGCCTGGTGGACTTCAACTCCCAGAATTTCCCAGCAAACTGTTTGGAAAATTCTGGGAGTTGAAGTCTGCCAGGCTCAAAGTAGCCAATGTTGGAGACCCCTGATCTACACCATAGTTAAATTTAGAGTAGTTCCTGAAGGATCTGGGCATTAAAAGTGGCTTTAAACTTTACTAGCCAAGGTCAGCTTTTGAATTGCACTAGGAGCAGGCCTGGGTGCAAGGAGCAGGGGTGGGTGCAGGGGTTTGGAAGAACCTCTAGCTAAGAATCTATGCAGTTTGGAGAACCCCCAAATCCCACTCCTGGCTGGCCCCACCCACCCCACCCCTTCCCTCCCAAGAGTTCCCACGTGGCCCGTGTTGGATGCAGGTAAGTGCAGGGTGCATATGGATGCTCTGGGAGGGCAAAAAATGGGCGTACCAGAAGATCAGGAAGGCCTCCAGAGGGACTTAGGAGCCTAGGGGGGGGCATTTTCGCTCTCCTGGAGGCTCAGGAAAAGCCTTTGGAATCTGGGGAGGGCAAAAATGCCCCCCCCCGGTGGTGGTGCAGGAAGCCGACTAAGCCATGCCCACCATGGCCATGCTCACGCAGCAACCAGGCAGAGAACCCCTTGCTAAAAATTTTGAAGTCCACACCTGACTAGAAGCCAATGCAGCTGTTAAAAACATTGAAGCAATATATTCCACTTACCTGATTAAGTCTGGCAGTAGCCAAACAGAATCAGTTTTTGTTTCTCAGCGGATATGCCATTGCACAAAACATATATAAATCCAAAAGAGATACCAGAGCTTGTGTAAAGTGGATGAGAGTATTACTATGTAAGAAAAGCTGCAATTAGAAGAATAGCCTACTTGGGGAAATGTATTTTACACATAGAGCCTTTTGAGACTCATACAAGAGATTTAGTAACACACACAGATTGTAAACCAGGGAACTGCAACTTCATTGAGAACAGCCTAATTTCACTCCCAGATGAGATGCCCCACCTGCTCATAAATAGATTTTCAGTTCTCCAGGTCACATTCAACTATTCTGTTTTGTTACTTATGAAAGAAAACATATTTAAACAGGTGTGGTTCAGTAAGCCCAGATTTTCTTTTCAAAATGAAAAACCCTCAACAATACATTAAGCAATAAACACTATATGACACCCATTTGCAAGGATTTTGCTTCCCAGTTGAACATGTTTGACTTTCTCACCTGGAAACTTTCAAGTGTTCAGAGTTGGCAGAATTAGATCCATAAAATTGTTTGTATTTTTAAAACATTTGAAAAAGAACGCTTGTCGAGATGGCAGACTTCCATGGGAAGGTTTTGGCAGCCTTGTAGCATCAGATGTCTCCTGTATTTTAGCCTGTTTTCTTCTGAGAAGGATGGCAAATGCACCAAGTAAGACTGCAGTACAGTGAAAAGCAGTCTTTAGGGTACTCTTTTGGATGAGACAAAGGGTAAGATGACATTCACTTGGCATTCCTTTTCAACCAAAACTGGTTGGATTGAGTGGTGTGCTCTAGCACAGGGGTCTCCAACCTTGGCAACTTTAGGACTCGTGGACTTCAACTCCTAGAGTTCCTCAGCCAGCAAAGCTGCTGAGGAACTCTGGGAGTTGAAGTCTACAAGTCTTAAAGTTGCCAAGGTTGGAGCCCCCTGCTCTAGCATACTTGGCAAGATAGGAAGCCAAGATAGTTCATGTAGCATAATATATAACGGCTGTGTACAATAATAATGTAGAATGGTTACTGATTACTCTTGACCTGCTAACATCTGCTACGTTTTCAGATCAGCCTGACTTATGGCAGGGCTTGCTCTTCAAAGACAAAATGTATGCCATCAACATCCCACAAAGTACAGAAGAAGATGAAAATAATTGCAAAAGGGTAGAGGGGTGTGATCCATATGTGAAAGAAGAACTTGCTTTATTAAAAATGAAGAAAATTCAAGGTATCGACTAGGACAGTGATGGCGAACCTTTTTGGCACCGAGTGGCCAAACCAGAACATACGCATGTGCATGCCGGAGTGCCAGAAACCAAAGACCAGCAGGCTGGCATGCACATGCCTGTTTTTGGGCCGTTTTTGGGACCATTTTCAGGCCATTTTTGGGCCATTTTCTGAAGACCAGCTGGCCGAAAATGCATGCCAGAAATCACATGCGCACCCAGAACCAGAAGAGCAGCTGGTGATGGTGCACAAGCACCCAGAGAAGGCTCTGTGTGCCACCTCTGGCATGCGGGCCATAGGTTTGCCATCACAGGACTAGGAGGTTATAGAATGATTATTATTCCAGTATGGAAACAATACATTTCACTATATATTCACCCAGAGACTCCAGTTAGTTCAGAATGCGGCTGCGCGGGTGATAGAGGGAGCCCCTCGTGGCTCCCATGTGACACCTCTCCTGCGCAGACTGCACTGGCTACCTGTGGCCTTCTGGGTGCGCTTCAAGGTTTTGGTAATTATCTTCAAAGCGCTCCATGGCATAGGGCCAGGTTACTTACGGGACCGTCTGCTGCCACCGATTGCCTCTCACCGACCCGTGCGCTCTCACAGAGAGGGACTCCTCAGGGTGCCGTCGGCCAGGCAGTGCCGACTGGCGACACCCAGGGGAAGGGCCTTTTCTGTGGGGGCTCCCACCCTCTGGAACGAACTTCCCCCAGGACTTCGCCAACTTCCTGACCTTTGAACCTTCCGCTGCGAGCTTAAGACACATTATTTATTTGCGCAGGATTGGACTAGAATTTTTTAAATTTTGAATTTGGTTTTTAATGGGGTTTTATTATTTGTTTTTCTATTTTAAATATTCGGCCTTATTTAATAAGTTTTTTAACTGTGGTTTTATTCTGTATTTATATGTATGTTTTTTCTGGCTGTAAACCGCCCTGAGTCCCTAGGGAGATAAGGGCGGTATAAAAATGCGAAAAATAAATAAATAAATAAATAAATAAAATACAGGGTTGGAACAACATATTTGGCCATTATTAAAAAAAAAAACCCAGATATTTATGAATAGGTACAAACAAAATAAAACAAAAGAGTATCCAGATAAATTTGTCTTAATATCAATTGTCCAAGGAGAGGTTATGTAACAATTCCTATATATGGTGCCAATTTGAAATTCCATACCAAGCTGCATTTTCTATCTCTGAAAATTACAACAGTAGTCAAATGCTGGAGACACGAGTCTCTCATTCTAACCCAATTCAACTCCCACATAAAGAATAAATTGAGATTCGCTGAGCCAGTGGTTACCAAGGTCAGATTTATCAACAATGTTTCAAAGGGAACAAATAAGACAAGGAAGAAAAGATGTATTAACCTGGGTGCAGATAAAGAAATAGCTGCAAACTGTTGCCAGTAATTACCAGCTGATAATCAGACATCAAACAAAATACATTTTGATTCTTTTAGTTTTGCTTTAAAGGATTCAAACAGGAAAATTATTGGCACTCCTATTGCATATAGTATCCTGACTCAGCACTGACCTGGAATAGAAGCAGATCCTCCCCTCCCCCCCGTTCATTTTTCTCACCATATTTTAGTGCTCTCATAATTTTGACAGTCCTTATTTGCAGACGCTGCAGGTTATCTGACTCTTCCTTTAATAATCATGCCCAGAAACAGAAGTATAATATGGTGTGCATTGTGCATTGGTTTGACTATATAATGGAAGTATTTTTCCCTGTACACATTAGGTTAAAGCACTTTCACAACCTATTAAGGAAGTTATACAGATAAAACAATGAAAGAAAATTAGTCTGGCAAGACATATTTATGCTGATTTCTAATCATTATATTATTTTGAAGGTGCAACCAGATCCAGCTCTGCTCTAGTCTCTGCTGACAGTACAGTTTATTCTGACATATTGCATTTTACCATAGCATTAATTCTTTCCTTCAATTAAATCTTGGCCATGGTTTTAAAATTCTGAGGGAAACTAAACATTTAACCTAAGTATCCTGGCATTCAGAATCCATATTAATGAAATGATGGGTTAATAATAGAAAGCCACTACAACCCACAGCCATGCAAGTCTTGTCAGAATTAAGCTGAAACCAGAATTTCCCGATCCTGAGCCGCACAGTTTCCAGGCACTGGGAAACCACTTGGCCAGCCCAAAAGTCAAGATGTACAACTGAGTGTCCTCACTGTATTTATAATATTTAATCTCCTGCTGATGTATGACCTCATCCAGTGGCTTTTGATACCAGTAGTTGCATGTAGATGTTAAATAGTAGCAGGTAAAGCGTTAACCCCACCCCACCCCCGCCCCAAAAACACCAACTGGAACTGGCCTTGGAGAGAGAGAGATTAGGAAATTTCTAGGCAGGCAGGGAGGAGGTCACAACCAGAGAATTAGTCTTGAATTCTTGCATAACCACAAGAACTCCAGAATTAACCCCTCCTAAGCTCCATAGAGACTTATTCACCTCTTCCCAAGAGACAGCAAGCACTTTGTGGAGATTTCTGTACAACAAGCAGAATATAATAAACTAGTTAGCTTGAATTCTACATGTGTGGATCTGATGAGATTCTGATCCACTGAGGAACAATGAGTGCCTTCCATTCTAACCACCTCAACGAATCCAAAAGGATGCTGTAATCAGTGGTATTAAAAGTCATTGAGAGATCAAGGAAGGAATCTCATTCTGAGTTCGCTAAGGGTCATCAACAAGTATGATCAATGCCATCTCAGTTGCTATATCCCAGGCTGAGCCTGATGGGTCCAAATAATTTGTTTCCCCCATGGGTCTTTGGAATGGTAACTCTACTACTTTCTCACTTAAAGAAGGAAGGTTGGAATCTGGATGAAATCTGAATGAATCTCCCCTCCCATATAGAGACATTTATCACTTCTGAACCCAGTCACAGGTCATTTTCTGGGAGGCCAATATCAACCATGAGAAACATGGATCTAACATACAAGTAGCAGATCTCAATCTCTGTAATTGGCTACAAGAAAAACCTTGAGAAACAGGGAGAAGAATTGCAATTAGACAACAGAAATCTGAGTCCAAAGCAGGACTGGGGAGGGAGAAGCATTTCAGAATTGAACCTCTAGTTCGCTGGAATATAAAGGTTGGAATAAACCAATCTTTGTGTTTGTGAACTTTGCAGGCTTGTAAAGCTAAGGAAAGTGGAAGTATGATTATAAGCACAATTGTGGTTTCACTTACCAATTGCTTTGCTTAGTAACCAAGTTGCTGCTTTCAATTATGGTTGCTAAATGAGAATTACATATGTGTCATACTTTCCAAATGTGCTGTGCAAAATACCAATATATTCTTCCCCTCACTACAACTATGAATAATGAATTCTATTAAATATTGCATGTAAAGTAGCCCTTAGAATATTATAAAATATATTTTAAAGGTGTAACAGTTGCTGGGAGATGATACATAGATGATAGATAGATAAATAGTAATAGAAAGATACAATAGTCAGATTTGATTGCATTCAGAAATATTTAATATATCTAAGCATTCTGTCTACTGTTTTTACCAAAAGGGATTTGAAGAACTTTAATTTTATCCACCTTTCATTTGCCTGAAGTCCCAGTCATGTTGATACAATGCATAAAAGCAAAAAGATAATGATGTTTATTTTAATAATGGAATTGTTGCCTCACCCATTTCACACATGAATTTCTCATACTCCAGGGCAAATTTTACAAAAAAATTGGCATAAAATGAAAGCTGTCTGTTACTGACTGAGTTAGCAAATGATACTTTTGCTTTCCATGTTTGAAATTTCCCCAAACACTGAGTCATTTCTTTTTACTCACAGAATAATTTTTTTCCAACTGGGCATCAGTAATTTGGAAATGCACAGAAATAAATTGATTGAAGATATATTTTAAAGAGTTTATATATTGAGAAAAAAAACATTTTTCCAGCATCATGAAGCATATATTTTTCATAATTACTTCACTGTGGAGACTTACCGTATTTTTCGGACTATAAGACACACCTAGCTTTTGGGGAGGAAAACAAAGAGAAAAAATCTGCCTCTGCCTCCTAACATCCTTCCAGTATTTATCTGGCCTGTTTGCTGCCGCGGCCTGTTTGCCATGACCACCCATTTGCCACGCCCAGCGCTGCCTGTTTGCCACCGCCATGGCCCATTCTAGAACAGCTGATCAGCGCCGCACCAACCCCGCTCCCCCCGCCGCTATATTCGGAGTATAAGATGCACAGACATTTCTGCCCAGTTTTTGGGGCGGGGAAGGGGAGTGTGTCTTATACTCCAGAAAATATGGCATATAGAATGGGATGTTTATTTGAGAAGGACAACTGAGTTAAGTGCTGTGAAGGGGCTGGAAAAAATGCTTTCTAGGCCTATTATCCTGGTTGTCTTCTCAATAATTTTTTTTCTTTTGCTTTATCGGCTTTCATCAAATAAACACTTTTCAGTACTTTTACCTTCCACCCTTTTCCTATTTGTCTTACCACCAGCTGCCCTTAGCCATTTTTTGTTTGTTTGTTGGATTTTAGTCTGCCTTTATTATTTACTTTATATGTTACTCAAGATGGTGATAACACTCCTTCGTCCTCCTATTTCCCCTCAATAACAACCCTGTGTGGCAGTTCTGGTTGCCATTGTTAAGTGAATCCCACATGGTCATAGGGTCCAGTGGTCATGTGATCACCATTTGTAACCTCTTGCTGGCTTGCCCATTAACTTTGAATGCTGAAAGTTAGTAGTGAAGTAGTAGTGAATTTATACCATAATTCAATTTTTACAATACTGATATTAATACAATTCATTTAATTCTATAGGTATATAGCATATTTCCTTTCCCTTGTTTTTCTCCATTCTACCATTCATATTACACAATATATTTCATATTATAATCACAAATATTAATAATAATACAGTTCCCTTATTACTATAGGCATATATCATATTACCCTTTCTCCTTTCCATTAATTACTCCTTTTAACCATTTTCTCTTGGTCCATCCAGCAATCCACCTCTTAAAATTTTCCTCCCTTCCCATTCTCTTATTTTCTTATTTTCTTTTTATAATTTTATGTCTTTTCTTCTGTATCCTTCCTTTGACTTTTAAATCCTTTACTCATCTAGTTTGCCCTAACTTCCCATCTGATCTATTCCCCTTTTCTCCTCTCACTTTTCTTATTTCCCCACTGTTGATCTCAGTGTAATCATTTAACTTTTTCTGCCTAACCCTTTCCCCTTTTCTTTTCTTGCTTGCTTTGTCCTATCCTCTCTATTTTTGCTACTATTAATCCCAGTATAATCATTAAAAATATTTTCCCTCTAACCTTTCCCCCTTTTCTTTTCTTCCCTTAGTTTTCTTCTTTTTTGTAGGTTGTTTCCTCCTATCCCTTCTCTTTTTTTCATTGTTGCTCCCAATGTAATTATTTAATTTTTCATCATCAATGTCTTTATCTTCAGTGCTGTTTTCTTGCTTCTCATTCTTAGCCTCTTTATCCAATTGAATATGTTCTGACACGATTTCTCATTTTCTATCAAGGTTAAATGATACACACATCATTTTGACCATTTCAATTAGTTCCTACCACATTTTAAAATTAACACATTTTAACTTTCTGGTTTGTTTTCAATTCCAATTTACAGTTTTATTATCTTCTTTGGTGGTTGAGATCAAACATCTTAAAAGAAAACAAATTCATTTTCAAACTTTTTACAGCTCTTGTAGCTCAATGTCACTGTAATTTTTTCCAGATTTCAGATTGTTCATTGTAGTGCTTTTTTTCCGCCAGCAGATGTCTCTCTCCAATCCACAAGTTTCAAATCAACAAAGTCACAAAATATCCAATTTGTGTATTAAATCCGCTTATCAAATGCTTTTCAAGTTTCTTCTTTTTCTTCTTAGTTTTATATATCCCAAATTCCAGTTTAAAATCCAATTTCAAATCCAATTGAAAAATTTCCTTTACAGGGCTTTCTATTTTGAATTTTTCTTTGTTCTTCCTTCAAAGTTCAAAACTTTTAAAATTATATCCAATCTTGTTCAGAAACTATTTACTTTTGGGTTTCTTTTTCTTATAATAATTTTAATATCTCCAAATCCAATTTACAATCCAAATATCAAGCTCCATTCTGGGCTTTAGTGCTTTAACTTCCATTTTGTTTTTCTCCCTCCATTAACATTCCCCAACATCAATTAGATACTATTTCCTCACTGGGACTTCTTTTGGAAATTTTAAAATACTTCTTTTTTACCTGTGAGTTGGCCAATCACTCACCTGGTACCAATCCATCCAAAACACTGCTCCTTCACAAATCTTATTCCGGTTGCCCCAGGTTCAGGATAGTCATAATGGCCGCTGCCCCCGACCACCAGATCAAAGAGTTTCCTCCAACCTCCGAGGAACTTGCCTGTTCCTTTTGGTTGCTGAGGTGCCTCTCCTTCTTCACCATCCCTACAAGATGGATCTGGTCCAAAGACCCCCTGAAAGTGATTTGTCTGGCTGAATTTTCTCAAGGCTCGTCAGAGCCTGCTATTTTCCAGCCAGCCCCGCTGTAACGCTTTCGGTTCCTCCTCAGAAATCTTGAGTGAACAATTCCTGAGACTGAGGAACAGAGAATCCATGTTAATGTGAAAAAAATAAAAAATAAACAGTTCCCAGACGAAGAACTGCAATATTACTAATAGTGCTGATGTTGATTTAGGAACAATTTCTTCCTACCCTGGTTTGGCTCTAAGCTGAGTTATCAAGTATCATGAGAGATATATGGAGACAGAAGAATGGCAGACAAATGGCAGTAATAAAATGGAGGGAACAACCACAATGCTGCTATTCAAGGCAAAAAGAAAACAGAAATGAATGTGCAGAAATGAAGCAACTGTGATAAAAGCTCACACTTTGGTTTTCATTTGGAAAGCCTTCAATTTTCTCTCTTATTCTCACTTGTTTAAATTTATCTGACTACTATTCTTGGCAATGATTTTGTCTAAGTAGCTGCCAAGTCTGTGCCAAAGAGTGGAAGTTAACTTCTCTTTGCTCCTGTCCTCTAGCTATAGTATTGGTGAGAGTATTTTTGTGGGTATTTTTGTAATGCAACTTTTTTGTGAACAGAGTTCCGTGGCTTAGAAATGCTTCATTATTTCTCACTGATCATATTTTGTAATATATATTTATGCAAAATGATGCACCTTTAAGAATTTTGGGTGTTTTCAATCCTATTTTGTTTGCTTTTTTGTTTGAATGGTATAGTATAGCAAAACAATTTTTTTAAAAAAAGTTTTTAAACCAAAGAGTATGGTAATTTTGTATAAGGGCAACACTAGATCACTTCTATATACCTTGAATGCTAGAATATATTAGAATTATATTTATGTATACAGTTTTTATGCTTTAATTACTCAATAAATTCAAAAACAGAGAAACTTCTTTATCTAATGAAGTTTATACTTTGAACTGGTTTTCAAAGTCAAAACAAGAAAAAGAATCAAAATGACACAACTGAATTGTAATAATGTACATAAATAATTCCTCATATCAATGACCTAGCAGAAAGTAAGGGAAGAGCTAATCAAATCAAGGGCAATAAATTTTTGATGTAATTCTTTGATTATAGAAACAAGTAAAACAGAATAGGAAATAGACAAAGTATAATTGCAAAAATAGAGTGAATCTTTAGTGCTATTAATGACTTCATCACTGTCATTTTTTTCCCCATGACACCCAGGGACTGAATATACACTTTTCCCAGTATTGCAAGATGCTATACATACTGAAGTATCCATATGGAGGGAAGAACATTTCAAATCCACACTTGGTAATGGAATTAATGTCCTATCTACTATTGATTTTTTTAAAAAATATATGGGTCAGACTTGACGTAAGATCAGTGTATATTTAAATATGTTCCCAATATTACTTACACTGCATAAATGTTTGTTGTATGTTTGTTTATTTTGGAAAATATATAATACATTGAATAGGACTGACTTATGGAATGTTTTGGGTAAATATGGATTTGACAATTGGTTGTTAAATGTGATAACAGCAGTATATGATACAAATGGGAATAAACGAACAGCTTAGCAAATGACTCAACAGTGAGCAGGGAATAAGATAGAGGTGCAATATTCTTGTTCAATGAAACTATGCATAAATGGATAAGAAATCTTTGGATTGATGCTTAAGGTGTGTTGGTTGGTTGGTTGGGGATATGAATGTACATGTATGTTTGCAGGCAGATAATGCCATATTGTTGGTTGATGACTCAACTATTTTCACACCATTTTAGATTGTGTGTGTGTGAGTAGGGGGTTTTTATGTTATGATTTTTTAAAGTTGCAAGCTGCTCAGAATCACCTATGTGAAAGTTGGGCTGCCATATAAATTTGTTAAACAAACAAATAAATAAGTGCACACATAAGTATGTAGTCTAACGGAACAAGGAATAGAGATCAGTAAATTAATGTGTCCCAGATCAATTTAGGGACTGGAAAAATTGAACAAATGTTTGGAAATTATATATAAATGGCAAAGAGAGAAAGAGATAAATTCAATTGTGTATTTGGCTGGAATGTTTGCAAAAAATAAGGAAATGGATGGAGAATTTTAAACATACATAAACGACTGTAGTGAGGTAAAGATAGTATGTGATCTGTTTTGAGAAATGAATGTTTGGGGAAAGAAGCAAAATAGCTGTTAATTACAATGTGCTTCTGTCCACATTGTTGTATGGAAGTGAAAGTTGTGTATGTCAGGAAAAAATATAGTCAGTGAAAGCTGAATGCTGTGGGAATGGGGTATTCAAAAATATGTATGGTCAAACAAGAAGAGACATGTAGAAGACTGTGGGTGCTGAATGATTGAAGACTTAATACGAACATAAATAATCAGTATAAAAGAAGTAGATTGAGATAGTTTGGTCATTAAAAGAGAATGAATGAAGATCAAACAAAACAAATAATGAAGGAAGAGTATATGAACAGGAGTTTGAAAGTCATGGTTGAATGGAGCTGGATAAATTCTCATGAAGAGGGAGCTAAGAAGTATAAACAATAAAAATGGATATCAACTGGATCATAGCTGTAGTGGGTGCAAGGATGGTTTGCAATAATACAAAGATATAAATGCTACAGTGAATGCTGTGGTATAAACTAGATTTAGCTACATTTCTTTTTTTATTTTTGTCTTAAGCCTTTAATTTCTGTATTTGTATAAGCCTTCACTTGTTTATTTGAAATCTTTTTTTTTAAATTAATTATGTTATTATTCTAGGTTAATAATTTAAGAAATATATATAAAAAAAATTTATATTTCTTATATTGTATTTATGTGTTTTAAATGCCTGTACACCGCCCTGAGTCCTTCGGGAGATAGGGCGGTATATAAATTTGATAAATAAATAAATAAATAAATAAATAATTTATCTTCAATTATTATATAATTTAATTTTATATAATTATAGAAAAAACACAAAACAGAAACCACATAAAAGCTACAAAATAAAATAAAAAAACAGAAACAGTTGAAACTATGCATGCCACATATTAGCCAGATGTCAAACAGATTTTTCTAAGGAAAAACAATACAAACTTATGGTTGATTCTGTAACGTATGAAAACATCATAAAATCTATGCCACAGAAAATCATGCTGACATATTTTTTTATTAATACATAAAAGTGTCTTTTCAAAAAAAATATTTTTGTAGTTTATTATTTCTTATTCTATTTCTGTCCTCTGCATTTTTCCTATAAAGGAGTAGCAATTTGGGTATAGAATAGAATAGAATTTTTATTGGCCAAGTGTGATTGGACACACAAGGAATTTGTCTTGGTGCATATGCTCTCAGTGTACATAAAAGAAAAGATATGTTCATCAAGGTACAACATTTACAACACATATGATGGTCAATATATCAATATAAATCATAAGGATTGCCAGCAACAAAGTTACAGTCATACAGTCAAAAGTGGAAAGAGATTGGTGATGGGAACTATGAGAAGATTAATAGTAGTGCAGATTTAGTAAATAGTTTGACAGTGTTGAGGGAATTATTTGTTTAGCAGAGTGATGGCCTTCGGGAAAAAACTGTTCTTGTGTCTAGTTGTTCTGGTGTGCAGTGCTCTATAGCGTCCTTTTGAGGGTAGGAGTTGAAAGAGTTTATGTCCTGGATGTGAGGGATCTGTAAATATTTTCACGGCCCTCTTCTTGATTCGTGCAGTATACAGGTCCTCAATGGAAGGCAGGTTGGTAGCAATTATTTTTTCTGCAGTTCTAATTATCCTCTGAAGTCTGTGTCTTTCTTGTTGGGCTGCAGAACTGAACCAGACAGTTATAGAGGTGCAAATGACAGACTCAATAATTCCTCTGTAGAACTGAATCAGCAGCTCCTTGGGCTGTTTGAGCTTACTGAGTTGGCGCAGAAAGAACATTCTTTGTTGTCCTTTTTTGATGATGTTTTTGATGTTAGCTGTCCATTTGAGATCTTGCAATATGATAGAACCTAGAAATTTAAAGGTTTCTACTGTTGATACTGTGTTGTCTAGTATTGTGAGAGGTGGAAGTATGGAAGGGTTTCTCCTAAAGTCTCCTAAAGTCTACGGTTTTGAGTGTATTCAGTTCCAGATTGTTTTGGTTGCACCACAAGACTAGTCATTCGACCTCTTGTCTATATGCGGATTCGTCATTGTCTCGAATGAGACCATATGTACATATATATGAGAATATAGGTCTTGGCATTTTCGGGTCTTTTCCCATGTAAGTTTGAGAGTATCTTGGCGACGTTTCAACGAGGTTTCGATGACGTTTCAACCTCGCCAAGATACTCTCAAACTTACATGCGAAAAGACCCGAAAATGCCAAGACCTACATACCTATACCCGTGAAAACCTACAAAAACAAATATATGAGAATATGTATACAGAGATCTGATTCGTGGTAGCAATCCACAATTTAAATAGGCAGCAAATCAATTATTATGAAAAATATGAAAAATAAATAAATAAATAAAATGACGTACTTGTATTTGATACTGTAGTTTAGATTGTCTTTAAAATAAATCCTCTCCATTTAGAATTCTTTATTGGCCAAGTGTGATTGGACACATAAGGAATTTGTCTCTGATGCACAAGCTCTCAGTTTTCATACAACTACAAACATACAGTGTACATACAGTGTACATACAAACAAGCTCTTATTGCCCCCCCAACAATCTGGGTCCTCATTTTACCTACCTTATAAAGGATGGAAGGCTGAGTCAACCTTGGGCCGGGCTTGAACCTGCAGTAATTGCAGGCTTGGTGTTCTTAATAACAGGCTTTACCAGCCTGAGCTAAACCAGCCCCTTATATATATGTATATGTATATGTATGTATGTATGTATGTATATATATATATATATATATATATATATATATATATGTATATGTATGTATGTATGTATGTATATATATATATATATATATATATATATATATATATATATATATATATATATATATATATATATATATATATATATATATATATATATATATATATATATATACAGACATATATATAGATATATATATGTCTTTGGTTATTCGGGTTTTCTCCCGCGTAAAATTGGAAGTGTCTTGGCAACGTTTCGACAAAATCTCATTCGTCATCTTCAGGCTTCAGTTTCGTGCTTCTGGGAGCAATGTGTGATTGCAGCTGTTTCTTCCTTTTTAACTGCTAGTGGGAGTTTGAACTGATTGGGTGGGAGCTTGGCTGTGCTCTGATTGGATGGGGTTTTTTTGTGCTCTGATTGGCTGGGGGTGTGTCCTGTTTGGGTGGGGGCTTCGTTGTGCTCAGATTAGTCTGAGTTGCAGGGGGATTTGAGCTGGTGAGCTGCACTGCTGCTGTTTGGCTTTGTGGTCGTGGTCGTGCTACATCTTCATAGTGTGTGTCAGTCTGCTGCATGTATGGATTGGAGGGGTTTGAAATGGCTAATGTTGCAGCTGCAGTCTGGCTTCTGGTCCTTGGTCATGCTTCCTGATCAATGTGGGTTTGGGTCTGCTTTCTGGGTGGATGTGTGGTGGTGACATCCTGTGTGGACCTCGTGAGTGTGGGTCTGGTGTCATTCCTCGTGTTAAGGACTCGTTTGTCAATAAGGGCGGGTTTCCAAATGGCTGGTAGGCGGGAGGTATCATCTCGTTTGTTCATGCTGTGTGGGCGTTTTTCTATCTCGATGGCTTCTCTGATTATTCTGTTGTTAAAGTGTTCAGTTTTGGCGATAGTTCTGGTCTTTTTAAAGTCAATATCATGTCCTGTGGCTTTAAGGTGTTGGACCAGGGAAGAAGTTGGTTCTTCTTTTTTGAATGAGTTCTTGTGTTCTTCAATGCGTGCACTTATTCTTCTGTTGGTTTGTCCGATGTATGTGGTGGGGCAAGCGGTGCATGGGATTTCATATACTCCTTGATTTTCTAACTCAATTTTGTCTTTGGGGTTTCTTAGGATGGTGGATATTTTTTGGTTTGTGTAGAATGCTGTCTTGATGTTATGTTTGTGGAGGATCTTGCTGATTCTGTCTGTGGTGCCTTTTATATATGGGAGGAGGGCTGTGCTGTTTTCTTGTTCTCTGTCTTGGGTTTTAGTGGGGGGTTCTTTTTGGATTAGTTTGGTAATCTTATTTCTCTGGAATCCATTGGATGTTAGTACGTTTGTGAGAGTGTGTAGTTCGGTTTTTAGGTGTTGTTTGTCAGCTAAGCGTTTTGTTCTAGAAATGAGTGTTTTGGCTACGGAGTTGATCTGTGCTGGGTGGTGGTGTGAGAGTGTGTGCAGATAGCGGTTTGTGTGTGTTTTCTTCTGGTAGATGGTGTGTCCTAGGGAGCCATTGGGTTTCTTGTAGACTAAGACATCTAGGAAGGGAAGTTGGTTGTTAACTTCTGTTTCCATGGTGAACTGTATTTTGGGGTGTAGGCTATTGAGGTGTGTGAGGAAATTGTCAAGTTTTTCTTTCCCGTGTGGCCAGATTATGAAGGTGTCGTCTACATATCTGAGCCAGAGTTTGGGTTTGTGATCAGATTTTTCTAGAGCTTGGGTTTCAAAGTGTTCCATGTAGAGATTGGCAATGACAGGTGAGAGGGGTGATCCCATGGGTGCTCCTTCTACTTGTTTGTATTTTTGTCCATTATAGATGAAGTATGTGTTGGATAGGCAGTGGTTGGTCAGATCTAGGATGTGCTTGGGGGGGTTATATTTGTTTTGGATAGCTGTCAAGACTTCTTTGATTGGCACTTGGGTGAAGAGGGATATGACATCAAAGCTCACGAGTAGGTCGCTGGGCTGTAAGTTTTGTTTCTTTATGATCTCTATGAACTGGAATGAGTTTTTTACGTGTGAGGTGATGGATTCTGCATAGGGCTGTAGTTGTTTGGCGAGAAATTTGGCTAGGTTTTGTAGAGGTGAGCCTATGGAGCTGACTATGGGTCTGAGTGGGGTTCCTTCTTTGTGTCTGACACCCACTATGAAGATGTAGCACGACCACAAAGCCAAACAACAGCTATGCAGCTCACCAGCTCAAATCCCCCTGCAGCACAGACTAGACTGAGCACAACCAAGCCCCCACCAACACAGGACACACCCCCAGCCAATCAGAGCACAGAAAAAACCCCAGCCAATCAGAGCACAGCCAAGCTCCCACCCAATCAGTTCAAACCCCCACTAGCAGTTAAAAGGAAGAAACAGCTGCGATCACACATTGCTCCCAGAAGCACGAAGCTGAAGCCTGAAGATGACGAATGAGACTTCGTCGAAACGTCGCCAAGACACTTCCAATTTTACACGGGAGAAAACCCGAACAACCAAGGACCTATATACAAACACCCGTGAAAACCTTAGAAAACAAATATTGCACCTCTACGGGGAGGAAATCCACCATCTGACCAGGACCTATGAAAAAACTAGAAGTCCAAAGAGCTTCCATTTTATGTGACCTCGCATCCTACGAAACTGCCGCGATCAAAATTTAATCCCCAAATGCTTCCAATTGAAATTCCACTCCAACTCTGCAGCCACCAAACGCATTCTAAAAAGAACAGAATTGGCCTTAATCAGAAATGAACTTCACACAAAAAGATTCCTCCTAGATCAAATCAACAAAGATCTCCTCACACTTCACCTCAAACTCAGCAACAAGATGCACCCTGCACTTTGGGACAAATCCAAACAACTTGCCGTCTGGAGAGCCGAAACACAGACCACCCTCAAGACAGACACGCACACCAACAAACTCCAAAGACTACAAGAACGCCAGAAACAAACCCCTCCACCCTCACAGCAACACATGAAACAAACAGTGCATAACATCTCAGATAGGATCCTCACCAAAGCTGAAACCGATGTCCTTTCCAAAGTTCAACTTTGCAGTCACTCCCAAATACATCCCCACGAAACCATTATATGCGGAGTTGAAACCAGCCTGACCAAAATCAACCCCGATGACGCTAACAAAATCAGACTCGAGATCTCCAACATCCTCTGCACCAGCAAGCCACCCAAAAGCAACTTACCCAAAGAGGAACAGACAGCACTACTTAACCTGAAAAAAGATACCAGCATAATAATCCTACCAGCAGACAAGGGCAACACCACGGTGGTTATGAACACATCTGACTACCAAACCAAATTAACCAACCTACTCCAAGACCCTGCATACAAGCCCCTAAACACAGACCACCCTCAAGACAGACACGCACACCAACAAACTCCAAAGACTACAAGAACGCCAGAAACAAACCCTCCACCCTCACAGCAACACATGAAACAAACAGTGCATAACATCTCAGATAGGATCCTCACCAAAGCTGAAACCGATGTCCTTTCCAAAGGATTCAACTTTGCAGTCACTCCCAAATACATCCCCACTGAAACCATTATATGCGGAGTTGAAACCAGCCTGACCAAAATCAACCCCGATGACGCTAACAAAATCAGACTCGAGATCTCCAACATCCTCTGCACCAGCAAGCCACCCAAAAGCAACTTACCCAAAGAGGAACAGACAGCACTACTTAACCTGAAAAAAGATACCAGCATAATAATCCTACCAGCAGACAAGGGCAACACCACGGTGGTTATGAACACATCTGACTACCAAACCAAATTAACCAACCTACTCCAAGACCCTGCATACAAGCCCCTAAACACAGACCCCACCACCTACCTAGAAAAAACCACTAGATCCAAAATAAAAGCCTCCCCCATCAGCGAAGAAATCCAACAAAGAATCATTCCCAGAGAGAAATCATCCAGATGCCCTAAGCTCTATGGCCTCCCCAAGATACACAAAGAAGGAACCCCACTCAGACCCATAGTCAGCTCCATAGGCTCACCTCTACAAAACCTAGCCAAATTTCTCGCCAAACAACTACAGCCCTATGCAGAATCCATCACCTCACACGTAAAAAACTCATTCCAGTTCATAGAGATCATAAAGAAACAAAACTTACAGCCCAGCGACCTACTCGTGAGCTTTGATGTCATATTCCTCTTCACCCAAGTGCCAATCAAAGAAGCTTTGACAGCTATCCAAAACAAATATAACCCCCCCAAGCACATCCTAGATCTGACCAACCACTGCCTATCCAACACATACTTCATCTATAATGGACAAAAATACAAACAAGTAGAAGGAGCACCCATGGGATCACCCTCTCACCTGTCATTGCCAACTCTACATGGAACACTTTGAAACCCAAGCTCTAGAAAAATCTGATCACAAACCCAAACTCTGGCTCAGATATGTAGACGACACCTTCATAATCTGGCCACACGGGAAAGAAAAACTTGACAACTTCCTCACACACCTCAATAGCCTACACCCCAAAATACAGTTCACCATGGAAACAGAAGTTAACAACCAACTTCCCTTCCTGGATGTCTTAGTCTACAGAAACCCAATGGCTCCCTAGGACACACCATCTACCAGAAGAAAACACACACAAACCGCTATCTGCATGCACTCACACCACCACCCAGCACAGATCAACTCAGAGCCAAGACACTCATCTCCAGAACAAAATGCTTAGCTGATGAACAACACCTAAAACCCGAACTAGACACTCTCACTAACGTACTAACATCCAATGGATTCCAAACAAATAAGATTACCAAACTAATCCAAAAGAACCCCCACTAAAACCCAAGACAAAGACCAAAACAACGGCACAGCCCCCCTCCCATATATAAAAGGCACCACAGACAGAATCAGCAAGATCCTCCACAAACACAACATCAAGACAGCATTCTGCACAAACAGAAAATATCCACCATCCTAAGAAACCCCAAAGACAAAATTGAGTTAGAAAATCAAGGAGTATATGAAATCCCATGCACCGCCTGCCCCACCACATACATTGGACAAACCAACAGAAGAATAAGTGCACGATTGAAGAACACAAGAACTCATTCAAAAAGAGGAACTAACTTCTTCCTGGTCCAACACTTTAAAGTCACAGGACATGATATTGACTTTAAAAAGACCAGAACTATCGCCAAAACTGAACACTTTAACAACAGAATAATCAGAGAAGCGATTGAGATAGAAAAACGCCCACACAGCATGAACAAACGAGATGACACCTCCGCCTACCAGCCATTTGGAAACCCGCCCTTATTGACAAACGAGTCCCTAACACGAGGAATGACACCAGACCCACACTCACGAGGTCCACACAGGATGTCACCACCGCACATCCACCCAGAAAGCAGACCCAAACCCACACTGATCATGAAGCACGACCAAGGACCAGAAGCCAGACCGCAGCTGCAACATTAGCCATTTCAAACCCCTCCAATCCATACATGCAGCAGACTGACACCCACTATGAAGATGTAGCACGACCACAAAGCCAAACAACAGCTATGCAGCTCACCAGCTCAAATCCCCCTGCAGCACAGGCTAGACTGAGCACAACCAAGCCCCCACCAACACAGGACACACCCCAGCCAATCAGAGCACAGAAAACCCCCATCCAATCAGAGCACAGCCAAGCTCCCACCCAATCAGTTCAAACCCCACTAGCAGTTAAAAGGAAGAAACAGCTGCGATCACACATTGCTCCCAGAAGTACGAAGCTGAAGCCTGAAGATGACGAACGAGACTTCGTCGAAACGTCGCCAAGACACTTCCAATTTTACACAGGAGAAAACCCGAACAACCAAAGACCTACATACAAACACCCGTGAAAACCTCAGAAAACATATATATATATATATATATATATATATATATATATATATATATATATATATATATATATATATATATATATATATAAGCTTTCAGCATACATACGAACAACAAAGTGATAAATCATAATTATAGATCATAAGATACAATAATATAACATGTAACCCTTGTCCAAATGTTTATGATCCCTTGTGTCCCTCCCTCCAGTTTTCCATGTGTAACAGCTATTTGACAGTAGAACCAAAGAGGTGATATTCTCCCCTTCATTGTATTCACGCAGTGGCTAAACAGTCATCTGGTGGGGTTACTTTTATTCAGCTTCCTTTACTGAGCGGGGCCTGGACTTGGTTGTCTAAATGGTTCTTCCTTCTGCAAGATTACATTGCCAAATTTGGGGAAAGTGATGGTAAGATCCTGGGACTATTTTTACAGAGAAAACACTGCACACTGGAGTTTTAAAGCAGTACTATACATGGATTTTTTCTCTTCAACCTTTATCCCAGTCCTCCAGTATTAAGAAAGTGTTATTCTTGGAGATCAAACGTGACTATTTTTTAGAATACCAGATCCTGAAGATAAAACTTAAATACTTTGGCCACCTAATGAAGTGCCTAATGCTGGGAAAGACTGAGGGCAATAGAAGAAGGGGACGACAGAGAATGAGGTGGCTGGATGGAGTCACTGCAGCAGTAGGTGTGAGCTTAAATGGACTCCAGAGGATGGTAGAGGATAGGAAGGCCTGTGGAACATTGTCCATGGGGTTGCGATGGGCCAGATATGATTTCACAACTAACAACAACAATTTTTGGAGCCTTGCACTCTGCTGGCATGCTACTGGATGACTGCCTTGCCTCCCGCAGGCATCTGAAGTAAAACTAAGAAAAAGAAGAGAAAAAGTGGAATCCCCAGTCAAGGACAGATAGCTAATACATAAAATAAGCCAATGAATTAGTAATGTGTTAAAGCAAAATGACAGAACATCCTGCTGGGTCATTAAAAAACAAACAAACCTAGAACAAGATATAGACATTAAGATATATTAAGCAACCATGAATGTTTTAAGGAAGCTGTGTCTCTGCAGGCAGTTCTCAGGCTCTTTCATCTGCATTCTCTCATTGGTGACTTCATATTTCCTCCTTCTATTCCTACATGTCATATTCAGTCATATGTCAAAAAAGGATAAATTATGCAAAAAATAGCTCACTGGTGAATAACGTTTATTCTGAACATTTCTGTTGCACAGAAAATCATTATCTTTTTACACAAAAGTAGCCTGCTAATGAATAAACCAAAGTGTCTGCCTGCAGAATTCTGAGGAAGGTGCTCAGGAAATCCTATCCCAGTGAAACAATTGGAGGAAGTTGACACAGGCATTAAGATGTTTAACAAGAGAAGTAGGAGGAGGGAGGAACCACTACCTAGTATGATGTAAGTGGGGATGGAGAATTTAAAGCAAGAACACAATTCCCTCAAGTAATTTTCACTTATTTTAATAGCCACAATTCAGAGCAGAATAAATGTGGCAGGAAGATGGGAAAGAAAATCAACATCTTGTATTAATTTTTTCTCCACGTTTTTAAAATTTTATTTTACAATATACCGTATATACTCGAGTATAAGCCGAGTTTTTCAGCACGTTTTTTGTGCTGAAAAACGTCCCCTCGGCTTATACTCGAGTATATACGGCTTATACTCGAGTTTTTTTTTCTTCTTTTTTTCACATTATACCGGCCGGCGCGAACTTGGCGGGCTTTTGCTTTAGCGTGGGGAAGCCCTGCCGGTGCAGTGAGAGGGCGGGGCGGGGGAGCCGCCAGCCTTCTCGGCCGAGGGAGGGAAGGTTTCGCCGACCGGTAGCTGCCTCATTTCCCACCCTCGGCTTATACTCGAGTCCCCAGTTTACCCCAGTTTTTTGGGGTAAAATTGGGGACCTCGGCTTATACTCGGATCGGCTTATATTCGAGTATATACGGTATCCATAATAGTGCGTGAACAGTGTGGCACCTGGGTATCATACATTTTAGTACAAATAAAAATAGTGCCATTAATCATATTTGTTAGATTCCTCAAGCTTATGTAATTCTAGTGTTAATACACATATCTGTATTAAATAATAGACTTTCATTATTTAATTATTCAATGTTTCAATACATTATTCTAATGCCAATCACAATATTGTTTAAACATACATAATAATACTATCATTCAGTTTCTAATCTTCCCTCTTATTATTACTTTTGTCTTATTGTATAAAAATGTGTATACTAATATTCCCCCTCTCTCTTATTTCTAGCCGTATTCTAACTTTTAATCATGCCACTATTATATTTAAAAACAAATTCTTTCTATCTGTCATCTCTTGCCCGCTTTAAAGCTTTAATTGTTTGTTTTTTTAACTTGCCTCCCATATTCCTCTCTTGGTTATCTTGTATTAATTAAAATCAATGCCTCACTGCTGAAAATTTGCAGGTTTACTTAAGGTGATACATCTTCTTCCTTTCATCCTGTCTTGGGGGGAAAAGAAAATGGAATGCTCCCATGGGACAGAGAAACCACAATATCCATAGATAACTCAGCATCTAAGCTGCTTCTTTCCTGTCTGGGAAATCAAAGCAAGGTATGTCTTGATAAGGTAAAGTGAGGAAAGACTGATCTAGTAAGTGGTCTCTTTGGAGTAATTAGACAAAATCCAGAGGAAATGAGAGGAAACTGAATACTTTTAAACCCCACTAAAATCAATAGGATTAATTTACTCAGACAAACACTAAATGTTCCAGCTACTTCAGGGACTTTAGACCTATTTTATTTCCTTTAGACAGTATCCTTTGACAGCCTATTTTCTAATAGCAAAATCTTATATTTAGGGAAAATCTTATATTTAGCTTTCTGCCTAAAATTCACAGTGAAAGCCATAATGGGAGTTCTGTGAAGTGCATGTTACACATCTGCAGGATACCTGGCTTGAGATGGCAAGTATAAGGTTTTTAAACAGCGTATTATGGCACTTCTGGCCCAAGAATTAGTGCATTCAGCTAGGTGTTACCCATCGATGAGCAAAATCGATGGTGATGGATGGAATGGAAGTAATACTTCAAAATCTTCTAGAATAGTGTTTCTCAACACTGGTAAATTTAAGAAGTATGGACTTCAATTACCAGACAGCATAGCTGACAGGAAAATTCTAAGAGTTGAAGTCAAACTCTTAAAGTTGCCAAGGTTGAGAATAGAACAAAAGAAGAAACAGACTCTTTCCAGTTTTACATCTATTTTAGCCTATATGGCCATTTGTAGTTGTTGTCAGCTGTATTTATTATCCCACAGAAGGGACTGAAAAGAATATTTCAATTTCTATTTAAGAACTTGGGTGACATTATCAATTAGTCAGAACAACTTGAATTTGCTACACTTTGTCAGAAAGTCACAAAAGGAAACTTTGAGAAGGCAATATTATATTTGTGTGGTTAATCAATCTGATGGGAAGGAAGCCAGCCTACCTGTCACATCTTTGCAAGAGAGACAAAGAAAAAGAAGCAACTGGACTAATAACTTTAGAAGCAGTTCATGAGGGAACAAGGCATAAAGAAATGAAATGAGCTCCTTTAAAACACATTCTCCTATTGTGTCTAATGCTTTTGTCTAATTTTGGGATTTTATTGCAGTGTTCCATCCTAGTGCCTTAAATTGCTTTATTTATAGGCTGCGAAGGACTCAAAATTTCTCTAGTTGCTTTTCTCTTTAGTGTTTTTCTGTACTGTATATTTATATATACGGTAGTATTTTCAAATATATTTAGGTCAAGATATTATTGACTTCTTCACCTGGTGCATTGTTTGCAGCATCAAGGAATGTTACAGAAAACATTTTAAAAGAAACAAGTTTCCATTTAAAGAAAGCAAGTTCATTTTCAGAACGACATTCTCCACAGAGAGAATGGTTCAATCTATATGTCATTGGCCTGCCTGGTTTTACTCAAAGAAGTATCTCCTCCTTAAAAAGTTTGAAAGTGAACAAAATAAAATAAAATACATAATCCTTTACTCTAATAAGTACAATAGGATCAATTACAGAATAAGACATTGTTTTTCAAGATTCCTATCTTCACTCTGAGATATCTTTTGAGTTAAGGGCCCTGATGAATAAATAAATGAGTGGCAATGCAATCTCATCCCTATCTTTCTTTCCTGACCTTAATGAGGTTTACTGCCAGATAAATATACCACTTCAGTCTAAATGATAGATGTCTCTCCTCTCTTACATGAAGGCATGTAAGGCTGATAGTAGTATCAGACTACTTTAGACCTTTAGATTTGAACAATCTTTTAAATTTTTCTGATTATGACTCTTTAAGGGGAGGATATGCAAAGAACCAGTCAGCACTATATTGAAAATTAATAATCCCTACTATTGACTGCTTTCAAGTAAAATGTAGCTATGAATTAACCATTAAGCAAAATAAACGTGCTTATAGGACCAAGGGATGGGGGGCACCACAACTAGTGATCATGCCATTAACTCTTTCACTTCTCTGCTCCAGTAATTCTTTTTGTAATTGTTTTATGTCATGTTCATCTTTAATCTGCATTGTTAAAAACATTTTCTTTGGCATGGTGAGTGATTAAATTTAAATGTTTCATTTAAATGCTTTGTTTCTATCTCATAGCATGAGATTTTCACTTCTGTTGAGGGACATCATTGTTGGGTTCTTCTTATGTACTAGTTGGCCTTAATCTGGTCCTGGTCAGGTGCCATACATGCTTGTAATCAGGGTACAAGAAATGCAACACCATAGGTTCAATCTATAATGCAGATATTGCTCTCTTCTTTGCACTCAAGATGTTTATTAAATAAAAATGCTTAATAACAGGAGTTAAAATGTATATTTACATTTTTTTTTAAAAAAGCTCCCATGTTTCTGTTGAACACATTATTGAATGGAATGTACATGAATGCATACATAGACATACACCAATGACTGTATTAACTTTTCATATGACTTGTGATGTCATAAATTCAGAGTTTAGGAATGCTTAAAGGCGGGTTTTTAATCAATCTTCTATGTGTTTTATCAAATTCATGCTTAGTGTCTGTACCAATAGGACTATAGGAAATAATCCTTCAGGATCAGGAAAATTTCCCATCTGGTCCACAATTCTGTGGCTAACCAGATGCATGAAGTCTACAAGTATGAGCAGAAGAGTGATACTATTCACTGTTGCTCCCTACTAACTGGTGCTAATTGTGATTCCAAAAATAATAAAGTAGTATCAGAACGAGTAGCTATTAATAGCTATCACTCCATGAATTTGTCTAGTCTCTTGCTAAACCTTCCTAATTAACAGCCATCACCAGACATAAAAAATCCCACACTTTATGTATTGTGCAAAACAATATTTCATTTATTATTGATACAGTTTTTGTGTACTCCAGTAATAGTTTCAATAGATATTCCCCAACTCCTGACTTCTCTGCATTTTTTCTCATAGCCATCACATTTTCTCCAAGCTAAGGGCATGTAGGATTGATCATTATGAGTAGTTCTATGGAGCTGCTCCAATACTAATCAAATCAGGCTTCTTTAAGCACGGCATTATGCTGGATCCTTGTGATGTACCCAAATCTATGTCAGGGTTCCAAGGAATACCCCCAACAAAATAAAGCTCTGAGGCTTTAAGTTCCAATTTATTAGAGATGTCATGTTGGCACAGCTTGGAAAACTCAAATCTGAAAGCTTCCAGGTTTTCCACACCAAGTTGACAGTTCACAGTCCTGCCTCACACCTACAAGTTCATCACATTGTCCAATCAACTCTTCACACTCAATTGGATACAATCAGTCTCCATCAGACGCAGGCAAAAGTTCTTGAATACGGAATGTTGTTATGACTAACTTTCTACCGCTCCAACAACAATCCCCTCCCAAGTTCCCCAGCTAAAATATGTGGCAGTCAAGAAGCAAAACAGAAAATTGTCTTCCAAAACTGACAATCTAATTGGGATTGTCAGTAAACTATTTGAGGTACAGTATGCTACTGAAGAAAAGAAGATGCTGTGTCTGATAAAATTAAACTACCTTTTGTTCTTTCAGAATAAGAAACCCAGGCTATCTGAGTCTCACCCCCAATGGGATTCTGCCAGCAAAAGGGACATGCTGTGGACCCTGGTTTGTCACAGTCAGCAAGATGTTCAGACTAGATTTGGCATTTTTGTCCACCTATTTGCATTTGGTTGGCATAACCTTTTGACATAATCTTAATTTAAATTGTTTTTGAACAACATTGTATTCTTCCACCTTTAGCAAGAGTTTCCTTTAAGTCTTTCTTGCTTCTAGCCATCACAGTCGTATTATCTTCATCATCTCTGAGGTTGCTGATTATTTTTCCCAGCATTTTTAATTCCAATTCCTCTTTCTGCTAATTCTCAAGATATAGTTTCTAACAAAGTTAAATACATCAGGTAACTATGTACTCCTTCCTTAAAATAGAACACTTTGGAAGAGGGATTACAAAAATTTGTCTGTATAATATAATTTGTGCTGAAAAATAAAAGATGGTGTTGTGAAGCTTTAAAAAACAAAACTCCAATACTCAATTTAAGAATGTGGCCAAAATGGACCATAATCAACAAGCACAGCTGCCAGCAGTCTTTGAAGATGAGAAGTCTGAGATACCATCCACTCCCAGGGCAGAGGCTCACTATGCTGAGAGGAAAGCAGAGCAAAGGTGCTCTCTGTAAGACTCCTTGCAAGAAAAGGGCATCAGCCTTCAAATGAGCAACCGTAGGGTTGCTTCTGCTTAAGAGCAGTGAGTTGAAGCTCTTCTTTTGGTAACAACTATTCATTTACCTAGACTTTGTGGGCTTTGACTCTGGATTGGCTCGTGAACTTTCTTCCACGTTTAGACTTTGCTTGACCACTCTTGGAGGTTGAAACTCTTTTAAGGCAAGCTTACCAAACTTTGGAGGACTTGTGTCTTTACTGTGGATGTGTTTGTATTTGCACTTGCATTTCTTTTGCCACTTGTTTATTTCATAAAATGTACCAATAAAATTTGCAACCACCTCTCTACAGTATGTGTTTGTGTGTGACATTGAAAAGGACAATATCTATCCCAGAAAAATAGTTCAGAAGACCTGGGAAGACTCAACCTAGATTTTTGTTTTTCTTTTTCTTTTACAATATATCAATCAAAGGGAACATTAGGACAGGAACTGTAGGCATGCTGGTGCTCTTATGCACGCCCCTTACAGACCCTTACACCCCATTACAGGAATGGGGTGAGGTCAATGGTAGATGGTCTTTGGTTAAAGCTTTGGGGATTTTGGGAAGAGACCACAGAGTCAGGTAGTGCATTCCAAGCATTAACAACTCTGTTACTGAAGTCATATTTTCTACACTCAAGATTGGAGTGGTTCACATTAAGTTTAAATCTATTGTGTGCTCGTGTATTGTTGCGATTGAAGCTGAAGTAGTCTTCGACAGGAAGGACATTGTAGCAGATGATTTTATGAGTTATACTCAGGTCATGCTGAAGGCGATGGAGTTCTAAATTTTCTAAACCCAGGATTTCAAGTCTGGTGGCATAAGGTATTTTGTTATGATCAGAGGAGTGGAGAACTCTTCTTGTGAAATATTTCTGGACATGCTCAATTGTATTAATGTCCGAAATGAGGTGTGGGTACCAGACAGGCAAGCTGTATTTGAGAATTGGTCTAGCAAATGTTTTGTATGCTCTGGTTAGAAGTGTAATCTTTCTGGAGAAGAAGCTACGCAAGATTAAGTTTATGACTCTTAAAGCCTTTTTGGCGATGTACTTGCAGTGGGCTTTGGCACTTAGATCATTTGATATGAAAACTCCAAGGTCTTTGATGGGGTGAGGGTCATCTACAAGGTAATGTCCATCAAGCTTGTATTTCGTGTTCTGATTCTTTTTTCCAATGTGTAAGACAGAGCATTTGTGGGTTGAGATTTGGAGTTGCCAAATTTTTGACCATTCTGACACAAAGTCAAGGTCTTTTTGAAGGGTAGCTGTATTGTTGGTAGTGTTAAATAGTTTAACATAATCGGTGTAGAGAACACAATTACTTATAATATGGTCACAGAGGTCGTTAATGTATAATATGAAGAGTGTTGGTGTTGTGTCTGCACCCCCCGAGCCGGCCCTGCTGCCAGAAAGTGACTTGGAGCCAGGCCTGCTGCCAGAAAGTGACTTGAACAATGAGGAGGAAGGGCCATCAGGACTTACCTTGGAAGCACTGGCTTCCCTGGTTCAGCTCCAGGAGCCAGAAGCAGGCCAGGTGAAAGAGATAACGAGGCCTCCTTCCCCTGACTCTTTCCCCCTCCCAGGCCATGCCTGCAGACCCAGCTGACGGCAATCAGGCTTGGTTGAACCCTAGGTTTCGTAGGCAGGAGAGGAGGGAACAACAGAAGCAAGGGTGGGGTAGGCCTAGGAAGTGCTGAGTCATGGAGCCACAGGATATAAAAGGCAGTGAGAGCTGCTGTGTCTCTTTGTAAACCCACTGATTAAGAGCTGAAGTTTGTTTCTGGGTGACTCACTAGCGTCGTGGAAGATAATGGAGGCTCTTGGCAGATGCTGGCTATTCGGCAGCCAGGGCTGATGGCGCCGGCTAATTAAGCCATCACTCGGATGGAGGCGAGGGAGAAAAGAACAGTTGGTCCTAGAATGCTGCCTTGGGGGATACCGGTATTGACAGGAGCGGGATTTGATAGGGCATTGCCTATTTTGACCATTTGTTGTCTGTTTGACAGGAACACTGTTATCCAATTATGGAGGGGTCCGGAGATGCCATAGGATTTTAGTTTTAGAAGGAGTTTGTCATGTACCACTGAGTCAAAAGCTTTACAGAAGTCTATGTAAATTGCATCTATTGCTTTGCCCTGATCAAGATTTGAAGTCCATATGTTTTTGCAGTGAAGAAGTTGTAAATTAAAGGATATTTTTTTTTCTGAAACCAAATTGTTTATTAGAGAGTAGGTTGTTTGTTTCAAGGTGGAGGGTGATGGATTGGTTGATGATTGATTCCGTTACTTTGCAGGTGATGCAACATAAAGAAATTGGTCTGTAATTTTCAGCTAGGCTGAGATCTCCTTTTTTGAAGACAGGGATGACCGTGGCTAGTGACCATAGTTTGGGAAGGGAGCTGGTCCTGAAAGGTTTTTCAAAGATTATGCTTAGGAGTTTTCCTATAACCGTGGAAAGCTTTTTTAAGAAGTATGCACATAGACCATCAGGTCCAATAGATAGAGATGGTTTCAGTCTTTTCAACATTATTTTCTGTGAAATCTATTTGTGTTAGATCGTCGTAATCATTGTTGGTACGACTGGGGAATTTTGGGTATGAGCCATTACAGTTAACAAAGACTGAGCTGAAGAATGTGTTAAAGAGGTTTGCTTTAACTGTTTCATCATTACATTCTTTACCATTAGATCCTTTTAGGGGTGGGATGGATCTCGAGTCTTTAAGTTTGTTGTTTACAAAATTATAGAAAGCGCGATTGGATTTTGTGCGCAGAAGAAATTAAGAAACTGCAGGTTATTGGAGACATGATTGTCCAATGAAGGACAGAACATTTCACATATGTCCTTGGTAACCTGTTAACTAAGTACGAGAACAGCCAAAGTTCACCTATGATGATTTCTCTATAATTTCCTTCTGAGAAGAAAGAAAAGAATTTCTAAAGTAAAACCTTTTTCATTAAACCTAAAAAGAATCAGGTGCCCCCCAAAAAGCAGAATTTCCAGTGTTAATTTATATGCTACTAAAATTTTCTTTGTGTCTCTGTCTGTACCTCAAGTTAGCCCAAATGGTGCATTATGCTGTAACAATTTTTGAATCAAAGTACCTAGCTTCCATCCACTAACTTAAAGGATAAGTAAAAAACTCAGGAACCTTTACTTCTGTAGAATTGAAATTTCCATGAGATTCAAGACCAGTTTTATTTGCAAAACTGGCCACAGTTTTGGGTCCCTGCAGTTACACAATTATAATTTCTGATGCTCTCTGCCAGCTTCTCACAAGCAAAGTCAATGGGGAAGCTGATAGAAAGTCAGAAGTTACTCCTGTGTTCCTTCCTCTTTTGCCTGCCTGGGGCCATTCTGCTTATCTGTTTAGGTAAGATGCTGACTCCGGGCCAACACAATACACAATATCTGTTTAATAAAACAATTATAGTATCCTCTTCCTCAAAAACAAAAATCTCTGTCAGGAACTAATAGAATTATGCGAAATAATATTTCTTTGTTTCTTAATGTCCTAGGGTTTATGTTGCCATAATATCTATCCTTCTTTGTTCATTATCCTTTGACGTGTGGCCTAGAAGAAACCATTAATCTATTAGTAACAATATTGGCATTGCTTCTCTAAGCTCAATTGTTTATTACAGCAGTGAGATGAACAAAATTTAGGGAGCTGGAAAATAGTCCCAAAAAAGTTAAATGTATGTCAAGATATCTAAAGATATGTGGAATGTAATCTAGGTCAGCAATAGCAACTTAAGCAACAGGCAGCATGTTAATGATATTGCATAGCTCCATTAACCCCTCTGTTAGGCAAGGAGTACAAGGGCATCAAGCATAAAACTCTTGCTCTTGATGTGTACAAGTGTATAAACTCATACACAGATCCATAGGAAAATCCCTAGGAAAAAAGTAACACTTTGCTTTCAACCTGACAAGTGATAATCCCCAAGCAAGATCAGTTTTACTACTTTTCTGTGGGTGTCTTGGTCCGGCTGAAAGAAACTTCTCATCTGCATCTTCATTTGTCACATCCCCATATAGCCATATTGATTTGGGGATTCACATCTGTCTTTTATCTTCTTTATTACAGAAGATGAATATAGAAGCAAAGGATGTTTGGACTAGAAGGCCTCCAAGGTCCCTTCCAACTCTGTTGTTATATTATGTATTTGGGTTCTCTGCAACCTCCATATCCTTTTGTTTACTTCCTAGATATCTAAGATCCAAGTAGTTTTATGATTGGTTTTCAGCTTAAAAAAGCCCAGCCCTTCCATGGGTAGGAGGAGCAGCACATCATATTCCACCTCTGGCATAGGGTCATCCTTGTTTCTGAAATCACTGAACCATCATATCAACTAAGTCTGCATCAAAACTAGTGTGCCCCCTTTAAACACAGCTTTTCTTCCTTAATTAGTTCTTTTTTTTTTACTCTCCATATTCAGTCTAACACACATTATATCCCTTTTTCCTGCTCATAGTTGTGAAACTTAGGGCCATCCTCTCTGTCCCCTTGATGGTTAATGAACGTGTTCAGCCTTTTCCTCTTTGCTCTTCCATTGTCATCCTGCAAGACTGTAATCTGTATCTTTTCAATTTATGTAGAGGGTTGCTATTTTCATTGTTATTGTTGCTACCTGAACATATTTGAAAAATGTTCATCAGTATAATGGGATAGTTTCCCCACTAATGTGATAGTCTCCCCCACACAGAAGGAGTGGGCAAATGTCTTGACTTTTATTGCACATTCATCTCTCCAGGTGTCTGCAACTTTCCTCTATTTTTGTTAAAAATAGAAAGAATTATCCTTATATCATGCTTTTAATTTGGTTTAGGAAATGATGTGTAACATAAATCAACAATAGCACTGTCTGGTCCATCCATCCATCCATCCATCCATCCATCCATCCATCCATCCATCCATCCATCCACCCACCCACTTCAAAACACTGCCAAGAGAAATGTATAATAATTTCTCAAGAATCCCAGGACCAGAAAAAAAAAAATTAAAGGGAAGAAATCTTCAGAGGATTTGCAAGGCAGTTTTTGGTAGTAATTAGCACTAATTAGGTCATCAACATCACTTACCTATATCTATGCAATCTTTTTCCTTCAGCTCTTATAATGAAGTTTTAAGGATTGAAGCTAATTTAGTGATGAAGCTTTCACAGACACTCCTGGGATTTCTCTCACTTGTTCCTCTGCCTCATTTCTCTTGATAATTCTTCTGTGTCCTATAATTGAACTCTCCGCTTTGCACACAGATTCTCTCTTCTCCCAGCCTGACGCTGCCTTCTGCTAACTAGGAAATGGCAGAGTCTTAATCCTCCTTTTCTTTCTCTTTTTGCCCTTTTTAAAAAAGAAGACATCGTGTGCACTCCAAAACAAAGTTATAAGAGGCCAGTGTTTCTTTTCCATAAATAAAAAGTAACATGACACTGCATTTGGGGAACTCTAGACTGTGGGGTTTCAGCTTTCTCCTTGTGGTGCCGTTTAAGTAATGGCAGTGTGAACTGTTACACAGGTTTTGTGTCTAGTGAAGAGTGCAGAGCAAGTTACCAGACATGCTTAGAAAAGCATTTTGCATTCCATCATTGACACCTGAGTCTGCAAGCATTATAGGTGTCAACATTTTTTAAAAAACTGTCCAATCTGAATCAGTTTCATTGGATGCTGCCTGAAGGATGAAGAGATGTGATTTTCTCCATCTACTTGATGGATTAAACACTTAACCAGTTTCTAAGGCAGTATAGGATAGTCTACAGGAAGATTGTTCCTGCCTGTTACCTCATGCCTCCCACCGATCCGTACGCTCACACAGAGAGGGTCTTCTCAGGGTGCCGTCCACCAAACAATGTCGGCTGGCAGCCCCCAAGGGTAGGGCCTTCTCTGTGGGAGCTCCTACGCTTTGGAACGAACTTCCCCCTGGTTTACGCCAAGTGCCTGATCTTCGGACTTTTCGCCGTGAGCTGAAAACGCATTTATTTATCCAAGCGGGACTGGATTAAAAGTTTACTTAATTTTAACTGGGGTTAATTATTAATTTTTAGGTAATGGGGTTTTATCATTTTAACTGTAATTTTAAATTCTGGCCTATTTAAATAAGTTTTTTAATTAGTTTTTATTGTGTATGATTTCTGTATTTTTACCTGGCTGTAAACCGCCCTGAGTCCTTCGGGAGATAGGGCGGTATAAAAATTTGATTAAATAAATAAATAAATAAATAGGATTGTGAGCATAACTTTGCTAGCATATGAAATGAGTGCAATGGTGCGATAGTTTGAACATTCTTTGGCATTGCCATTCTTTGGAATTGGAATGTAAATTGACCTTTTCCAATCCTGTGGCCACTGCTGAGTTTTCCAAATTTGCTGGCAAACTGAGCGTAGCACTTTTACTGCATCGTCTTTCAAGATTTTGAATAGCTCAACTGGAATATTGTAACCTCCACTAGCTTTGTTGTTGCTCAGACTTCCTAAGGCCCATTTGACTTCACATTCCACGATGTCTTGCTTGAGGTCAGTGACCACTCCACTGTGGTTATCAGGGTTGTTAAGCTCATTCTTGTATAGTTCTTCTGTATAATTTTGCTACCTCTTCTTAATCTCTTCTGCCTCAGTTAGGTCCCTGGCATTTTGGTTCTTTATCATGCCCATCTTTGCATGAAACGTTCCCTTCATATCTCCAATTTTCTTGAAAAGATATCTGGTCCTCCCTGTTCTATTGTTTTCTTCTATTTCTTTGCACTGTTCATTTAAGAAGGCATTCTTATCTCTCCTAGCTATTCTCTGGAATTGTGCATTCAATTGGGTGTATCTTTCTCTTTCTTCCTTGCCTTTCACTACCCTTCTTTCCTCAGCATTTGTAAAGCTTCCTCAGACAGCCATTTTGTTTTCTTGCATTTCTTTTTCTTTGGGTTTTAGTTGCTACCTCTTGTACAATGTTGCAAACCTCCATCCATAGTTCTTCAGACACTCTGTCTATCAGATCTAATCAGTGGTGGGATTCAACCGGTTCTCACCACTTCGGCCGAACCAGTTGTTAAATTGCTGACTGGCCCCGCCCCACCCCACCTGGTCCCGCCCCCTGGGCATGAGCACAGGAGGAGGCAAGCGTGCAGGGCCTCACGTCCCTGGGTACTGCTTGCTGAACGCTGCCCTTCACCCAGGACGCCAGGCCAGTCCTCGCACGCTTGGAGTCTCCTGTGTGCACGCCCAGGAGGTGGGACCAAGGTGGCAGCGCAGATCTAAGGGTGGCCCAGATGCCTCTATGCTCTGCTCGCTGGCCTTTCCCTGGGACTGCCCCACCCCCACCTGGGAAAGCAATGTGCATGCAGGAAGGAAGAGGTAGGAAGGAGAGAGCATGGGACTCAGGGGGCTTCTGCAGTAGGAGATTGCAAGCTGCAGGGCTCTGGGGACGATGTGGAAGGTGTGCAGTTTCTGGTATTGCAGTGGGGTGGGGTGGGGTGGGGTGGTGGAAGCTTACCTGATTTCCAGCTCCATCGCCTTTCTCCATCACGTTTCTTGTGCAGGGAAACAAAAAGTTGTGGGACTAAAAATAAAGTGCAATCAATCAATTTCAACTTCTCACAAAAAAGAAAAATCCCACAAACTTTTGTTTTCCTGCACACATAGCAAGAAACGCTACGGAGCTGGAAATCAGATAGGCAAAGAAATGCTTGGGGAAAGTGAGGGCTTCTGGCAAGTGGTGGGTGGGGCAAATGGTGGCAAACTCTTCTCCCTGCTGCATCTCCTTCCCTCGTGTTGTCTGCTCCATTTCCCATTTCTACATTGCAGTGCAGCTGCAGGGTCCACTTTGATAGCGAAGGGGGGGGGGAATAATCTGCCTGGTCTAACTAACCCCGCAGTCTCCCTTGCACTGGGATCAGCTTCGATCAGGTCACTCAGTGGATCTGTTGGTGGCAAACAAAACAGCACGCCTCTTCCTGCTATGAAGCGCAAATGGGGTATCTGCGTGCACACGGGCCGCTTGGAGAGAAAGAGAGAGCAAGAGAGCTCTCCAACCTCTGTGTGTATGTGTGTAGCTTTTTTTCTCCCCCTCTTCTCCCGTCCTCTGATTTCTTTTTTTTCTTGGAAACAAAGGAGGTGCGGTTTGGGGGGTGGGTTGTCCCAAAAAGCAAGACCACAAAGTTAAAAGAACAGCTTTTGAAATCCTTAAAAAGTTACAATGCCAACCCTGGACCAGCAATTTATTTTTTTCTTTTGGGAAAAAACAAGCAGTAGGTATCTGAGCAAGCATCCCTGGCTCTTAATAAGGGTGACATTTAAAAGTTGGTGTGGGGGGGGGGGAGTCGCCTTCTCCCCTAAGAAATGGAAGGGAAGGGAAAGAAGGAAGGAGATGGGAATAAAAAGGAGAGAAGGAGGAAGCAGGGACAGAGGGAGGAAGGAAGAAAGGAAGATTATAATGAGAGACAGTGAGGGTCTGAGATAAATCCTGCCTTAGCACTTGGCTACCAGCAGCCCTGCTGCCTTTTGACATGTGGCTTCTTGGGGGTCCATTTTGGAGAAGTGTCAAAAGAAATGCTAAAAGGCAATCATTTTGGGATTAAATTCCAAATAAAATTGCGCCTTCAGGGTAAGGAGACATGAAGAACTTTCAACTGCAGGTTTCTAAAAATCTTATTAAAATGATTGTTTAGAGGCAGCTCAGTTCCAGAGGAAGCAAAAGAGGTAGGACCCAAATGAGGGTCTTAGCTATTTAGCTCAGGAATAACAGAGTTGAAAGGGACTTTGGAGGTCTTCTAGTCCAACCCCCTGCTCAGGCAGAAAAATTGAGAATGCCAAAATTTGAGTAGAGAACCTGGGAAAGATGTCAGAATAACATAATATAATAACATAATTATTACAAAAATCATCATAATAATAGTATTCCAAACTACAATTTCAAAAAAGCCAACTATGATCTTATAAACACCTACCTCTCATTTCTTGACTGGCAAAATCTATTCTCATCCTGTATCACTGCTGAAGACCACTACAGAGTTTTCCTACTCGAAATCAATAGAGTCATTAAACTCTACGTACCACAAACCACCACAAAAATCAAGAAAAACAAATTACCCATATCAATAAAACAGCTTCAATAAAAAAAAAATCCCTTTGGAGAAAAAACAAAAAGGACATGTAGCTAATTTCAAAAACCAATACAGAGATATATGCAACCAAATAAAAATTGAATGCACCAATTGGTGCATGCTTGGTGTGGACCAAGCAAGAAGAAGACCTTCTGCACACAAATTCCAATCGTGCTTTTTATAATTTTGTGAACAACAAACTTAATGACTCCATCCCACCACTGAAAGAATCTAACGGCAAAGAAAATAATGATGAAACAATTAAAGCAAACCTCTTTAACACATTCTTTGGCTCAGTCTTTGTTAACAGTAATGGCTCATACCCGACATTCCCCAACCACACCAACAATGACCTAACACATAGAGATTTCACTGAAGAAAATGTTGAAAAAGCTCTTCGCAAACTGAAACCATCCCTATCTATAGGATCTGATGGACTATGTGCATACTTCTTAAAAAGGCTTTCCACTAATATAGCAGAACCCCTAAGCATAATCTTTGGAAAAGCCTTCACGACCAGTTCTCTTCCCAAACTTTGGTCATTAGCCCCGGTCATCCCTGTCTTCAAAAAAGGAGACCTCAGCTTAGTTGAAAATTACAGACCAATCTCTCTATGCTGCATCACCTGTAAAGTTATGGAATCTATCATCAACCAATCCATTATCCTCCCCCTAGAAACAAACAATCTACTCTCTAATAAACAATTTGGTTTTAGAAAAAAATTATCATGTAACTTACAACTTCTTCAGTGCAAAAACATAAGGACTACAAATCTTGATCAAGGCAAAACAACAGATGCAATTTACATAGACTTCTGTAAAGCTTTTGACTCAGTGGTACATGACAAACTTCTCCTAAAACTAAAATCCTACAGCATCTCCGGATCCCTCCACAATTGGATAACAGCGTTCCTGTCAAACAGACAACAAGTGGTCAAAATAGGCAGTGCCCTATTAAATCCTGTTCCTGTCAAAAGCAGTGTTCCCCAAGGCAGTGTTCTTGGACCAACACTCTTCATATTATACATTAATGATCTCTGTGACCATATTAAAAGTAATTGTGTTCTTTTTGCTGACTATGTCAAACTATTTAACACTACCAACAATACAGCTACCCTTCAAAAAGACCTTGACTTTCTGTCAGAATGGTCAAAAACTTGGCAACTCCAAATCTCAACCAGCAAATGCTGTCTTACACATTGGAAAAAAAGAGTCTAAACACTAAATATAAACTCGATGGACATTACCTTACAGATGACCTCCACCCTGTTAAAGACCTTGGAGTTTTCATATCCAATGAGCTAAGTGCCAAAGCCCACTGCAACTACATCGCAAAAAAAGACTTTAAGAGTTGTAAACCTAATCTTACATAGCTTCTTCTCCAGAAACACTACACTACTAACCAGAGCTTATAAAACATTTGCTAGACCAATTCTTGAATACAGCTTGACTGTTTGGAACCCATACCACATTTCAGACATCAATACAATTGTATGTGTCCAGAAATATTTTACAAGAAGAGTTCTCCACTCTGAATACAACAAAATATCTTATGCCACCAGACTTGAAATCTTCGGTTTAGAAAACTTGAACTCCGCCACCTTCGACAGGACCTGTGTTTAACTTATAGAATCATCTATTGCAATGTCCTTCCTATTGAAGACTATTTCAGCTTCAATCATAATACAAGAGCAAACAATAGATTTAAACTTAATGTTAACTTCTTTAATCTTGATTACAGAAAATATGACTTCTGTAACAGAGTTATTAATGCTTGGAACACACTACCTGACTCTGTGGTCTCTTCTCAAAATCCCCAAAGCTTTAACCAAAAACTGTCTACCATTGACCTCACCCCATTCCTAAGAGGTCTGTAAGGGGCGTGCATAAGAGCACAAATGTGCTACTGTTTCTGTCCTATTGTTTCCTTTCATTATATCCAATTAATATAGTTATTACATACTTAAGCTTATATATATGCTTATATATTATATAGTTATTTTCATGCTTATGCTTTTATATACTGTTGTGACTAAATAAATAAATAAATAAATAATAGCACTTAGAAGGGACCTTGGGGGGGGGGTGAACCCTATACCATTTCAGAGAAGTGGCTGTCCCATCTCCTCTTGAAAACCTCCATTATGGAAGCACCCAGAACTTCTGGAGACAAGCAGTTCCACTGGGTAATTGTTCTTACTGTCAGGAAGTTTCTCCTTAGTTTTAGGTTGCTTCTCTTTGTTCAGTTTCTATCCATTGCTTCTTGTTTTGCCTTCTGCTTCTTTGGAAAATACATTGCCCCCCTCCCCATTCTTTCTGGAAGCCCCTTAAAAACTGTTGCCTATCACACTCTTGGGCAAAGCATGTGAGCCATTTCTATCTTTCAGTGGTCTACGAAAGTACAGCTATGGTATGTAGATAATAAAGTTGAAAAAAGATGAACAAAATTTTTACAGATCTATAGATATGTTGAGGCTGGGTGTGACAAGGAATGACTGGGAGACGAAGGGCCAGGCAAGGCACCCCTTAATGTGAGTGACATTGAATTAGCCATGCCCACCCAGTCACATGCCCACCTAGCCACGTCCACCCAGTCACATGACCACCTAGCCACGCTGACAGAACCTGTTGTTAAATTATTTGAATCCCACCACTGGATCTAATTCCTTAAATCTATTTGTCACCTCTACTGTATATTCATCAGGGATATGATTTAATTCATACCTGAGTGGCCTAGTGCTTTTCCCTATTTTCTTCAATTTAAGCCTAAATTTTGCAATGAGAAGTTCATGATCTGAGCCACAGTCAGCTCCTGGTCTTGCTTTTACTGACTGTATAGAGCTTCTCCTTCTTTGGCTGCAGAGCACATAATCAATCTGATTTCTGTGTTGACCATCTCATGATGTCCATGTGTAGAATCATCTCTTGGGTTGTTGGAAAAGAGTGTTTGTTATGACCATCGTATTTTCTTGACAAAATTCTACCAGCTTGTGCCCTTTTTCATTTTGTACTCTAAGGCCAAACTTGTCTGTTATTCTGGTTATCTTTTGACTTCCTTCTTTAGCATTCCAATTTCCCATGATGATAAGGACATCATTTTTTGGTGTTAATTCTATAAGGTGTTGTAGGGCTTCATAGAACCAGTCAAGTTTTGTGACACTTACATCATTTGTAGTTTGCCATCCATTTCATCAGAGAAACAAAATGATGTAAATGAAGGCAAATATATGTGTCCCAAGATAATGTTGCAGATCCAAGGTGAGTCAGTCATCAGAACCAGAGATTTGTTCTTCCAAGCTTTTGGACTAGAGCCCATCCAGTCCAAAAGCTTAATAATAAGTTTAATATTATTAATAAAAATAAAAATAATAAAAATAAAAAGCTTAAAAATAAGGGGCATGCATAAGAGCACCAACATGCCTACCGTTCCTGTCCCAATGTCCCCTTTGATTGTATCCAATTCGTATAGTTTTTTTTATACTTATGCTTATATATATGCTTATATATCGTATAGTTATTTCATGCTTATGCTTACATATACTGTTGTGATAAATAAATAAATAAATAAATACATAAAATAAAATCCTCAGAAACTTCTCAATCTCCAGAATGTGTGCCTTTTCTCTTAGTGTGGCGTTAGATGTATTAAACCCCTAATTGTGTTCAAGTATTCATAATTCTTGCTGGCTTAATTGTTTGCTCAATAAATTAGACCAAGTTCATACAGGTTTGGAAGCATGGCTTTAACTTTTGCATTTTATCCTCCAACTGTTTCCTTTTCCTCACCTGTCTTTTTTTCACAAGGGTTCTAATGATGGGTGGGTGATTAGCTCTTATTCAAGTTGTGTTAGACAATCCCCCTTTTGTATATTAATATCTGGTTTATACTTGCTCCAGGCACATATCTTGGAGATTGTGACATTCTCTGCAGATGGGCTCCAGCATGAGTCTGAAAGACATTCTTCTCTTGGAAGAATGAATCTCTGGTCCCGGTGACAGACTCAGACTGGATCCTGCAACAAAACGATGTGTTCAGATGCAAGCCCATAGAGCACGGGTGTCAAACCACAGCATCACGTTGCCATCACGTGACGTTTTGCTATTATTTTTCCCTTCATGGAGCTGTGAGTGTGGCCTGCACGTGACACATCCAGACCACAGGCTGCCAGTTTGACACCCCTGCTGTAGAGGCACTCACATACTTACATCAACATGGCTGGAGTGGAAAGGAAATGATCAAAAGGGACATCAGGTAGAAACGAAACACAAAAAAATGCAGGGGGTGATAATTATCTTATTAACAATGACCATCAAAACCAGTTATGAGGTTAAATTTCAAAAAGATGATTGACTCAAAGGTGACCACTCTTGACTAAATGAAACTAAAAGCGCAAGAAAAAAAAATAATTTAAATAATAAACTTTCTGTAGCTTCAAAGAGGACAGAATTTGTGGTCTCTCATTGTAAATATGTGACTTAAAAAGTAAACATGTGGTTTTTGAGCTGTTCAAATCATTGACAAACACATATTTTTCTAAAGCCTCAGAAGGAATGATTGTGTGTCTCCCTCCCTACTCATGAATAGAGCTACTTATTACCCCACAGGGGAATCTAAACAATGACCCAGTGTTGCATTAATGTCTGGCTGTCCAAACTAAACACATGCCTTGGCATACGTGGACTCTGCTCTTACAAAAAAAGAGCTAGTAGATATATTTTATGTCTTTGTCTTTTCCACAGGCAAAACTCCACAGTTTTCTCCAAAGAATATTTGAGATCTTCCTCACACTCTTAAATCAGTGACATGGACATTGCTGGTTCTAACACTGCTTGATGATAGACATTTGTTTGTTTGATAGATAGATAGATTTTACTTGTCCATACAATCCTTACAAGCCTCCTTTAAGGATCAAAGTGAAGGACAGGAGTCTTCTCTATCAATTTACTTTAATTAAGTTGTCAGTGCAAAATAATGAATGTTCTGGAATCAAGTGGAGTTGATTTGACTTTATCTCCATCTCTACTAAGGTCAGTTTGCTTTTCAATTGCTGAGGCAAGGACGATAACACCCACACCTGTGTAATACTTAAAGCTTGTGCTTTTTAAGCCATGTCTTAAATGAAAAAAAAATCTTTTTAACATTTAAAGAACAAAACTTAACAAAATAAGTTTTGTTCTTTAAATGCTAGTGGATCCGACTCTTGAGAAGTAGGCTTCAATAAAGCTTTGCAGGAAAATAAGTAATTTCATCAATCATTGGTTTCTATATACATCCTCAGAACTCTGATCAAATCACCACCCTCAGGCCAAGAGTAACTTCAGTGAGTTAGCTATAGGTAGCCTATATACACATAAAGGACAACTGAGTTATTCAGGCATCTTTATTGTTGTGAAGATAATTGGCCTCATTTGAAGATTAGCATTATACTTCTGACTAACAGGGTGCAAGATTATCCATCTACTCTCCCTTCTTCTATATTTTTTTTATTGTCTTGTTACATTTAAATACTTATCTCTCCTTATTAGGTTGCATTAAACTGTATATTAGAAGATAAATGAAAATTAGGAGTCGTACAATATATTTGACAAAATGGCTAAAAACACACACACAAGCATACAAATATACCTAATTCTGCCTTCAAGAAGCAGAAATGACCTTACTTATCTATTGTTCGTGGCAATACTTCAGAAGTTTCATATCACTTAGCAAATCACAAGTCCACAAAGATTTGTAAAAGAGAATAATATAAGAGAAACCTCATTCAGCCATGACAATGATGTAAAGTCTTCCTTTATCTACTGGTACTTTGATATTACTTCAGGCTCATGTAATGATGACACTTTGCATGCTCAGATGACACAAAAGCTGATTTTGTTTCTTGCTTGCCAACAAAAAAAACAGATCAACCATCCCAACAAGCTTGTTTTCTGTATTGTATTTGTACTGTATTTGTCCATTAATTGTTGACAACAAATGCTTGTCCTACTTTTGGCCTGTCTTTTTGTCAGCAAGGAATATTTAAAGGAATTGTATTTATGCTTGAATCCCACCCCCACTAATTTGGAAATCAGGTTGTGTCAGTTGACTTCAATCTATGTGATACTGATGCCCATATAAGACAAAATTCCCACATACTGAATTAAAATTGTTAACTTTTTTCTTGGATACATTTGATATATTAATGTTAAATCATCAGGAATTTTAATCAGAGGCACTTTCAGACAAGTGCCTTTTCTTTTCAATCCCTTTGCAGAGACTGTAAAAAACAGACAGGAGATTTATCCTTCTATTACCAGAATATAGAAGGCAGAAATCCAAGATTTTCAAATGGCAAAAAAGGAATGCAAGCAATCGTAGGCAACAAGGTTCAGCAAATAATACTACAGGTAACAGTAATTCTAAAGGATGGAACAGGTGAACATCCAGGGATACAGTATGGTGGTAGTAGACATAGCATAAACCCTCTATTCTTACTCAGATGTGATAACTATTTAGCTATATCATGAGACTGATAAATCTTTATGATTTTAAAAGCAGGAAACTACCGTATATACTCGAATATAAGCCGATCCGAGTATAAGCCGAGGTCCCCAATTTTACCCCAAAAACTGGGGTAAACTGGGGACTCGAGTATAAGCCGAGGGTGGGAAATGAGGCACCTACCGGTTGGGGAAACCCTCCCTCCCTCAGCTGAGAAGGCTGGCGGCTCCCCCGCCCCGCCCTCTCACTGCACCGGCAGGGCTTCAGTCCGGTAAAATGTGAAAAAAAGAAAAAAAAAAAAACTCGAGTATAAGCCGTATATACTCGAGTATAAGCCGAGGGGCTTAAAAAAAAAAAACCTCGAGTATAAGCCGCATAGACCCGAGTATAAGCCGAGGGGACGTTTTTCAGCACAAAAAATGTGCTGAAAAACTCGGCTTATACTCGAGTATATACGGTATATTTAATTTATATTAAATTAAACACGTCAGGATTGCCCTTATAATTGGTTTACAGTGCTTGCTACATCAATTTTTTTTTAAAAAAAAATCATGGTTTCCACAATTTGTTACACCAGCAATATTCTTGCTACCTTCCCTTGATGTTATTTTCATTTTAAGCTTAAATTCATCTGCTTCATAATTTCTAGGTTTCTCTTTGTTACTGAAATTTGATTTACAATTTCCTGACAGTTTTTTATTCCCAGTCTAAAAGAAGCTCCTTTCTCCGTGTGGTTTAGATTTTTTAAATTGCTTTATGTGGAAAATTTGGACATTAGTTATAATCATGTGGTGACATTGAGAACATTTTCTTTGTGACATAGGCATCGAAAGGGATGGAAGAAACAGGTAAATAACATGAGTCATGCCTGATTTTATAACTTTATTTTGCCACGTTTGTTAAACAAATTGCTGCAGTTGTTAAGTGAATGATATAGTCATTACGTGAATCCAACTTCCCCCTTGAGTTTGCTTCTTGGAAGCCTGCCTGGAAAATCACAAATGGTAATTTTACGATCCTGGAATGCTATAACTGTTGTAAACACATACTGGTTTGCCAAGCGCATGGGGATATTGTAATGTTGTAAGTGGGAAGACTGATTATAATTTTTTTCAGAGTTGTAACTTTGGTTGCTAAATGAATGGCTATAAGTTGAGGATTGCCTGTATTTGTCTGGGTCTCCATAACTTGTTTCCTGGTATGTGTTCAGAACTGGACCTTCAGCTAACAATTACAAGATATTTCATTGGAATAGTTTATAATGCAAAACTATTAGGGTTCTAGTAAACAGCAGTATTCTATGGCCTGAAAAGTGAAGCAAAAGAATGGAAACTTTTTTAAAACAACAACCAAAAAGATAATGTATAAAAGATGCCTTCAACCTTACCTTTAATTTAATTAAAAGTGCAGACACATTTAATTTTTTTAAGAAAATAATTTATCCTGGGGAAAGAGCTAAACACCATTGTTTATTGTAGATGTAAACACACTGTAGAAATTTATAAATTTATTCATTTAACCAAATACTGTATCCAAAAAATGGCATGAAATGTCTGATAAAACATTAAGCAGGCCCATAGCATTTAAGCCAATATTTGGCTTCGAATAGATGCATTTATGGCCTTGTTTGAAATAAAACTTTTAAAGAAATTCAGTATGCTCGACAACATTTCGATTTGTTATATAATGAAGGCTTCACGTAGGAAAGCACAACACTAATTGCCTTTATATGAAATTGAGCACTAGAACTGAATATTTTACAATTGTATCAAAAGACAATGCAGATTTGCAGAAAGAAAAAACAGAAAAGGAAAGACCAAGCTGCGTTTGTATGATTTTACATTTAGTAGATGACTTTACATTTCATGTATAGAAGCAGATAAAAGCATACATAGTTTAGCATCGCAATTTTTAAAACTAAACTGAAATAATACTAATTATGCTTATTACTTTTCTTTAGGACTTAATCACTACTATTCCATGCTACAGTGTGACAGTATGCTGCTGAATATACTTGGGAAAGTCGATTAATACCAATTAATTTATATGAAAATGCACTTTAGAGAAGCTAGGAAAAGAAATAGTTACAATATAAACTTGTTTCGGAATATTTTTTCTTTCCCTTTTCTCTGCAGTAATAAAAAATAACAGTTTATCTTGGAAAGCAAAGTTGAATCCTATAGAACCGTGATGGCGAACCTTTGGCACGTGTGTATCTGTGGGCATGCAAGTGTTGCCCTAGCTAAGCTCCAGCGTGCACGTGCGTACCAGCCAGCTGATTTTTGGGCCTTCCAGGCCCACCGGAAGTTGGGAAATGAGCCGTTTCCGGCCTCCGGAGGGCCTCGGGGGGGGGAGGCCTTTTTTGCCCTCCCCAGGCTCCTAGAAAGTCTCTGGAGCCTGGGGATGGCAAAAAAATGGCTCTGCTGGGCCCACCGGTAATCTTTTTGCCATTGCGTGCCATAAGCAGGGGGTACACAGCAGGATCGCATGCGCATGCATAGGGGGGCATTGAATTATGGGTGTGGGCACACATGCACATGACTCCCATGCTCCTCCCACTTTTGGCAAAAGGGTTAGCTATCACTGCTATAGAAGGTGAGAATTAGCCTTCTATTTTTCATTCAAATGCCCTCTAAACATCTCAAAACATGTATTTCTCATAAATGTTACAAAGGTCTTATTCCTGGATGCTTGCAGCCCGCAGACCACCAGTTAAACAGGGATAAGATCCCATGAGGCGTATTTCAAAATTTGTGTATTATAAAGTTAGCCTGTGGTTTTTGTATGATATGTATCAACAGATATTTTGTACAAGGTTGGTGCTGTACCAAGAAAACCACTGCACTTTTGACCTATTTATTTGTCCAAGAGAATCAGCTAATTTACTGGAGAGTTGATTTGAGAAGTCTTCCTTAATTTGGATATTCATTTGTGTGTGTGTGTTTGTGTGTTTATTTGTGTATTTGTTAGAACCAGCACTTTGGCAGTTCAAATCTCACCAAGCTCAAGGTTGACCCAGCTTTCCATCTTCCGAGGTCAGTAAAATGAGGACCCAAATTGTTGGGGGCAATACGCTGACTCTGTAAAGTGCTTAGAAAAGGCTTTAAAGCACTGTAGAGTGGTACATAAGTGCTATTGCTATCTTAGTTAAAACACAAGTTTAAAAATAACTATAAGCTGATAAATACTTGTCTCCTCTTGCCTGATATTAGTAATATGTAGCAACATTTAATAGGATCCTAAGTGCTCCTTTTCATCCAAGCATGGAATCTAATATCATATGATGTTTCTTTTTTACTAGGGGTTTCCTGCATCCCCTCAAACTCTGCTCTCATAGTCAGAATTGTTTGAGAGAGCAATCAGTTCTGAATCAAGCATTCTGAAGGTGCATAAGGAAAAGCAGCTAGTGTTCCATCATGAGATTCAGTCATTCCTTTATCAGATTCAGAATATAGAGAATCCCAACTGCATTGCTGCAACTAACACTGGTGAACATTTGGAACATCACAGGAAATATTTGAGAAAGTTGGTGGGATTTTTGTGAATTTTCTTCACAAAACAAAAAGGGAAAAATTGGGAAAGGTTATTACTATTCTCTCTACCAGAAACAGACCAAATGCAAGAATTTAAAATTAATTGCTTTTAAATTAGCAAAAATTCAATTGGAATTCTAAATGTGTAAAGGTAAAGGTAAAGGTTCCCCTCGCACATACATGCTAGTCCTTCCTGACTCTAGGGGGCGATGCTCATCTCCTTTTCAAAGCCGAAGAGCCAGCGCTGTCCAAAGACATCTCTGTGATCATGTGGCCTGCATGACTCAATGCCAAAGGTGTACAGAACACTGTTACCTTCCCACCAAAGGTGGTCCCTATTTTTTCTACTTGCATTTTTTACGTGCTTTCGAACTACTAGATTGGCAGAAGCTGGGACAAGTAACAGGAGCTCAGCCCGTTATGCGGCACTAGGGATTCGAACCGTTGAACTGCCAACCTTTTGATCGACAAGCTCAGCTGTCTTAGCCCCTGAGTCACCCTAAATGTGTACCTAAATTCTATTTAATCTGAACACCTGCACTAAAAAGCAGTCTTTCGATCTATTGTTTCATGCATTATGCAACTGAAATTTGAGTCTTTAAATTTCAAGTGTTTTACTAGCCAGAAGCAAGGTTATGGCCAAGATGTCTCCCTTAACTGCTTGGGGAATAGAGAAATGGTAATTACAATGTCAAATAACAGCCTCTGGTTGCATTACCACATTCACAAGGATGACCATTCCTTAACAAAAACCACTAACGCTGCTCAAAATAATGCAACTGAAGGTTGTGCTATTTGACCCGTGACTAGAAGGTCACTGAGAAAGTATAATATATTGTTCTAAACAACAAAGTTATGACTTTTATAGATTATAGTTGAAAATTAGGAGAATCAGAGTTTAGTTTCTCTACATAAAATCCCATGTTCACTTTTGTCATCTCCAAAGGCAATTATGTCAGATTACAGGAATAGAAAAGATCCTGCAGAGATTCTCTTATCTAGAGTTACATTTTGGTGGGTGGAGAGCAAATGAAGCCACTTAGCATAAAAGAGTTTTCTATAATTATTATGTAACATTTAAAAGCATTGTGTTGTGGCTCCAGCCCCCCCCCCCAGAAAGTGACTCAGAGAGTGAGGGCGAAGGGCCGTCAGGGCTCCCTTCTGCAGGGCTGGCCTCTCTGGCTCAGCTCCAGGAGCCAGAGGCAGGCCAGGTGGAGGAAGTAATGAGGCCTCTGTCTCCTGTATCTCCCCCTGCCCAGGAAACGTTTCCAGACCCAGCTGTGGACAATCAGCCCTGGTTAGATCCCAGGTTTCATAGACAAGAGAACAACAGAAGCAGGGGTGGGGCAGGCCTAGAAAGTGCTGAGTCATGGAGCCACACCCCACAGGGTATAAAAGCAGGAGGGGCTGCTATACTACTTCGTGACGAACAAATCAACTGACTGGAGAACACTTGAGCTGAACTATCTGACTGAGCATTTGGCCTGAATTGCTGTTTGCTCCTGACTTCCTGGTTGCTCCAGTAACAAGCTCTGCGACGCCGGCATCAAGGAGATAAGAAAACCTTGGCAGACGAACGCTGGTTTGCTGCCAGAGCTGATAGTTGCCGTGGACTAAATTGCTGGCTAATTGAGTCAGCTCGCGTGCCTCCCGGACTGAAGTGGGAGACAGAACACATTGGCTGCTCCTACGGTTTTACCAGTGGTGGGATTCAAATAATTTAACAACCGGTTCTCTGCCCTAATGACCAGCTGGGTAGGTATAGCTCGATGGTCATGTGACCGTGTGGGCATGGCCAACTCAACATCACTCACGTCAGTAGGCGCTTCACCTTAGCTGTTACAGTGTAAAAAGGGTTAACCAGAGAGGCAGTTTCTGTAAGCAGGGCAATAAAGATTAGGCTAGAAACAACACCAGAATGTTTCTTTCCTGCCTTACAGGATTAGCCCTGTAAAGTGGAAAAAAATAAAATAAGATTTCTTCCAACAACCGGTTGTTTGAACTGCTTAGAAAGTTAACAACCAGTTCTCCCGAATAGGTGTGAATTGGCTGAATCCCACCACTGGGATTTACCCCAGTGATGTTACAGTCCTTTAACTTAACCATTAGGAAGCAAAGTAAGTTTACTTACCAAAAACCCAACTCAGCAGTAGTTTCCAGAATCAATATGAAACATCTAAACAGCAAACTTAGAGGAAAGAACAGTCTGACTCAAGGAGCAGCCAAATTTTAAAACAAAGAAAACCTATTCATGCCCAGAAAGAAAATGCCGTAGAATCTAGAAGTATTTAGCACAGTATGATTGTTTTTAAAATATGACACCCTAGAACTTTTCATTTTATAAAGAACAAATACCTCTTCTTGGCCTCAGGAAAAAACTGATGACCCTTGCTGAGTATATTATTGACAATCATTTTCTGATTCATTATCAGAAGGCAATGCCTGTAGTCAGTGGTGGGATTCAAATAATTTAACAACCGGTTCTCTGCCCTAATGATTTCTTCCAACAACCAGTTCACCAAACTGCTCAGAAAGTTAACAACTGGTTCTCCCGAAGAGGTGCGAACTGGCTGAATCCCACCACTGCCTGTAGTTACCCCATTCAAAAGAATGTAGTCTTCTTCATGCTGCTATTAATGCTGCTATTTGAAATTACATCACCAACTTGATTTTTGTGGAGCTCAGTTAGGACCATATCTCAATTAGTCTCCTCTAGAAAAGTATAATTTAAATTCCTGAAGCTTGCGTTTCAGAATCCTTAGGAAAAGTTTTTCCAAGTCAACCTGGATTTAACTTAAATCTATGCAGGTGGTAATAATCCTTTCTCTGTCCTTCGGTTAGCGTATATATAAAAATAAAACTCTGTATAAAACTCTGTACTAGAAGCTTGATTACAAATATGTTCTAATTTTCCAGTATATAGTCCTTCCTTCCTCTTGAAAAAATGAAATTGAAATTCTCTCATAAGTAGTTCTAGTTCTGTTTTGTTTAAAATACTGTTGTTCAAGAGTACCAGTGATGTATTCAGCTGACTCTATCCAGTTCAGGGAAACCAGTAGTGGCAGGGGAACTCCAATCAGAGACAGGTAAGAAAATCTTTGCTGGTTTCTCTCATTTACTTGTTCCTGACATCCATCCAGAAGCAAGTGAATAGAAAAAAAATGGAAGAGTGCTTAATGATGCCAGGTAACCATGCAGAAACCTGTCTTTTTGAAGAGTCCCAAAATGGTTCCCTCACTTGGCATCTCTGACGTGCAGTTCAGCTGCAGCTCTTAACTCCTTTACCCTGAAAAAACCACTAAATGTTCCTTCAACATTTTCCCCATAACTCTCCATGGTTGCAACATTACATTTTATAGAACTATTTTTTTTAACAAGGGGATTCCCAAAAATCTCCAACATTCCCAGCCAAATGCCCTTTAGCACTGGGATTATGACACCCATCATGGGTGTATCATAATACGATACAGCTGTTAAAGACATATTATTTTTCCATTCTCGTTCTCTTCCCTAGCTATACATCTGGGATATGGAAGATATAGATCTTTCAAAAAGATATAGATCTTGTTACAAATATATATATAGATTTATGTTTGAATTCTGCATCTGAACATATAAGTTGTAATGAATTACAACATACATATGTTTTATGTATGCATGTATTATTTTTTTGTTTTTTAAAATCTGAATTCCAACAAGAAGAGGTTATAACATTAAAAATACAGCTTGTCTTAAATAGTGTGATACACTTTGTGTGAAAATATAATGGAAGTGACTGAGAAGTATATTTGCAAGGTAGCAAATATAGGTTGGTGTTATAATCCTTACCCAGCAATTAGCAATAGACATAAAAAAGACTTATTTTACTCTTAACTTCCACTTCATCTTGGATCACCTAGTCCTGGCCATATTTGGTCTATTGGGAGTTGCTGAATGCACCAATGGGCCACCTGTGGAAACCAAAGCAGAATGAATGTATTTCAAATGGAAGTGTAAGCAAAACAAACCAGCAAAGAAAAGGTATGTTCATTGCTCCCTTCTAAAAATAGATATGAAAGTAAAGACATGGGTTTCTTTTTCAAAAAGTGTCCTAGCAACAAGAAGGAATATTATAGTGCATAGTAATTCTAGGAATGTGGGGAGAGTTGTGCCTCTTCTAAACTAGTTAAAATGATAAACATTAGCGGTAAAGAAATGAGTGAAGGAAATTTTTTGCTTCTCTTAAACCAGAGAAAGAAATCCACACAGGGAGAGGTTTAAAGGACAGATTCCATTAAGAACCATTTCACCTGTTCTAATAATTTTAAACTGAATAAAAATAACAATTAAGCCTCTGCCTGTGATCTTTGGCATAACTACAAATGTTAACTTTACCACACAGATTTTTAAAATGCTTGATTGTGAAAAAGAACTTCAGAAAATAGGTGTATAATAAGTGTATCATAGATGTATTTCTTTCATTGCTTTTGTTTCTCATAAAACCTTAGGCTGGCGTGTTTATTATGAAGAGAATATGTATATAACTTGCATAACCAGTATTTCCATTTATTTTTCAAGCTACAGTGTATGGTTGCAGTGTTTTATATGCCCGGAAGAGAAATTGGGGGAAAAAACCCCATTTGAAAAATATTTCTAGTATACCTCTCAGAAAAATGAGAATACCGTATATACTCGAGTATAAGTCGAGTTTTTCAGCACGTTTTTTGTGCTGAAAAACTTCCCCTCGGCTTATACTCGGGTCTATACGGCTTATACTCGAGTTTTGTTTTTTTTAAAAGCCCCTCGGCTTATACTCGAGTATATACGGCTTATACTCGAGTTTTTTTTTTTTCTTTTTTTCACATTTTACCGGACGGAAGCCCTGCCGGTGCAGTGAGAGGGCGGGGCGGGGGAGCCGCCAGCCTTCTCAGCTGAGGGAGGGAGGGTTTCCCCAACCGGTAGGTGCCTCATTTCCCACCCTCGGCTTATACTCGAGTCCCCAGTTTACCCCAGTTTTTGGGGTAAAATTGGGGACCTCGGCTTATACTCGGATTGGCTTATATTCGAGTATATACGGTAAGTCATTTTTAAAAAAGAAATGAATAATCCAGTAATGGTAGTCCTCTATTTACAACCACTCATTTAGTAACCAGAGTTATAATGGCACTGAAAAATGAAACTAATGACCGTTTTTCACAATCATGACAGTTGCAGCATCCCCATGGTCACACGATCAAAATTCAGATGCTTGGCAACCGGTTCATATTGATGAGGGTTGCAGCATCCTGGGGTCATGTGATCACCTTTTGCGATCTTCTAACAAGCAAAGTCAATAGTGAAGTGCGATTCACTTAACAATCCTTGTAAAGTCCTCGGAGTTACGACGCGTCTCTCGCCTGACGACAGCCAGGCGATTGCTGATTGGATAAGACGCGGCTTTAGAAAAAGCGGGAGATTGGAGCCCTGCTATTGGCGTGGTTCTCTGAGGGAGCTGGTATATAAGAGCTGTCAAGAGTCCCTGGAGTTTCTAAGCCGGTGTTGTCGTGTCCCACTCCTCCGCTGACGGCCGGGTCAGGGAAATCCGAATCAGGTTTGCCTCTGCAGCTCTGCCCAAAGTCCTAGCAAAGTCCTCAGAGCAGGCAGGAGACCAAAAAGTGACTTCAGCAAGATAAGTTCGACTTTGCCTGACTCAGAGACTGCCAGAAAGCAGATCCTTTATATAGGCCATGGGGTGTGGCTCCATGACTCAGCACTCATTAAGGCCTGCCCCTCCCTTCCTTCTGTTGCCTCCGCCTATCCAGTCTTCTGATGCGAGGGTCACTCCAATCAGCAGCTGTTGGAAATAAACCTTCCTCAGGCTCACATGCTGTGGAGGAGGGGGAGGGGTCTAGCTGCTCCGTTTGCCTGGGCATGGAGCCAGGGCTGGGGCCGGGGGGTGCTCCCTCCTCTGCAGCCTGCTTGGGCATGGAGCCAGGGCTGGGACCGGGAGGTGCCCCCTCCTCTTCAGCTTGTCTGGGCATGGAGCCAGGACTGGGAACGGGAGGCATACATTCCTCCGTGTTCGGGAGCAGATAAGAAGGCCCCGGCTGCTGTGAGAGCGGGCAAGACACAACAGGTGTCACTGTTGTTTCCCAGTTGTGTTAAATAAAGAGTTCTTGACCACTGCCTGGTCTCCTGGTCATACTTACCTCATACTTAATAATCCTGTTACTAACTTAACAATTGCATTGATTCACTTAACAACGGTCGCAAGAAAGATCATAAAATGGGACAAAACACACTTAACAACTGTCTCCCCTAGCAACAGAAATGTTGGGCTCAATTGTGATCCTAAGTTGAGGACTCCCTGTATGCCGATTCATAATGTCTCATTACATTATTTGGATTGGAACAGAGATCGAATCTGAGATCCCTGAGATCCAGAGTGGTTCCAGTATTTTTCCAAAATTGTAATGAAAAGAATTGTCAGCTCCTCTCTGCAGGCATTCAGGTGTAAACGCAGAGAAAAGCCTTCTCCCAAACCTTGTTGCTGAAGCGAGGCCAAGCTTGAAATAGAAAATCCATTAAACTCAGGGAAACTTACTTCTGCGTGGACTTGCATTTTTTTGTAGATAAAATGCTACGTGATAGCAACAAAGTACAAGGTGAGGCATTCTTGACAATTTCCCCCCTTTTCTTTACAGAACCAGCTCTTGGCTCTGCTGATTTCAAATGTGTATTGAAGTGGTTTGAAATTACCTGCACAGTGTTATTAGTTTAAATCATTTCAGACACAAATCTTGGCATCTCTACAGATTTTGCATGCAGTTTAATCAAGATGCTCATTAGTGAAAGCAAGCAAGTAGAATCCCAACAATAAGAAGACGCTGATATATTCTGATCTAATCTACCCTAATAGATGTCTAGCTGGGAGGAGTAGCATCACAGCAGAACACAGAGCAGAACATAGTGTAAGATATTTGATCTGCGTCAAATATTAACTTCTCACGCAAAGAAAAAAAATTCCTTGAATGTATTGCAAGGGAATGGTTTTTATTTATCCCTTTCCCTTCGTATACTATTTTTCTCTGTGTTCATTTAAAAAAAAATAAAGTAAATGAAAAGGGATTATGAAAATAATTTTAAATCTTTTAAAGAAAATGAAAGAAGTGTTTCCCCTCCCTCATGTAGAACCATAGTTGAAAATGCCAACCTCCAATCCAATTTCTGACCTTAATTTGACTTTCTAATCCATCAAGAAGTAGGCATTATTAGATAAAATTTCTAATCCGTGAGATGGCTTATAACTAGTCACCTAGGGCAGAAGTTGCTTACTTGAGGTTTCATGCCTAGAAGGGATTCCTGGCTCCTCCACTTCTGAGAAATAAAACATAGCAAAACAAGAAACCTCTTCGTGATATCCTAAAATAGGCATAAATCAGATGAGGAAATTGTTTTGATTATGATTATGTGCCATTAATACATTGTCAGTTTCTAATGATCACATCGATAGACTTTCTCCATGACAATCGATCTCCATCCCATTCTTTCAACTCTCCCAGCTTTACACTCATTGCCACTGCCACTAAGTACACTCACCTTGTTACTGCTTCTCCTCTTTTCTTCCACCTTTCCCAGCATTAGAGTCTTCTCCAGAGAAGTCTTTGCATAAGGTCTCCAAACTGAAAAGTGCTAGTCTCATCCATATTAATGATGAATTCTGTCCACTTTTACTGTCATATCAGTCATGCACTCTTAGATTTTACAGATGTCTTCAGCCATTTCAAAATGTTCACCATTGATTTAAGAGAAACAGGATGCCATTTTCTTTCAATTTATTTTATTTTATTTTATTTATTTATTTGTCAAACACAACAGTATATATAAGTATAAGCATGAAATAACCATACAAATTGGATACAATCAAAGGGAACATTAGGACAGGAACGGTAGGCACGCTGGTGCTCTTATGAATGCCTCTTACAGACCTCTTAGGAATGGGGTGAGGTCAATAGTAGATAGTCTTTGGTTAAAGCTTTGGGGATTTTGGGAAGAGACCACAGAGTCAGGTAGTGCATTCCAGGCATTAACAACTCTGTTACTGAAGTCATATTTTCTACAATCAAGATTGGAGCGGTTCACATTAAGTTTAAATCTACAGTGTGCTCGTGTATTGTTGCAATTGAAGCTGAAGTAGTCTTCAACAGGAAGGACATTGTAGCAGATGATTTTATGAGTTATACTCAGCTCATGCCGAAGGCGGCGGAGTTCTAAATTTTCTAAACCCAGGATTTCAAGTCTGGTGGCATAAGGTATTTTGTTGTGATCAGAGTCCTACTAACCGCTCTCTTTGTTGTTATTTCTTATTGTTCAGTTAGATAACAGGAAATTAGCTAGCCATTCCCAGTTTGATTGAACAACACTGTAGAACCATCTTACATAAAACTACAACCCCTTCTCACCTATCATCTGTCGTACTGGCCATGCCGAAGCCCCACAGTGGCCCTGACTGCAATAGCTTTTCTTTGACATGTGTTCCAGCTACTTCTATTTAGTGATAGTTCAGTGAAATCTTTATGGATTGGTTCGAGTACCTTTTAAGATTATATAACTATCAATATAACCTGATTGGCATATGCCATAAAATTAATAATATATTGGAATTTTTCGGAGTATAAGACGCACCGGAGTATAAGACGCACTTTAGTTTCTGGGCAGGAAAATAAGAAAAAAGCTGATTGGCAGGTGGATCGGCCTCCCGGAATACCCCCAATCAGCTGTTCCCAGAGATGAATTTTAGCAACAGGTTCCTTGGTTGTGAGCTCTGTGCCTTGCCATTTTTTTTTTTTTTGCTTTTTTTCTGCCTCTGAAACTTTCAGAAAAACTTTTTTCTGCCTCTGAAAGCCTCTGAAATAGCTTCAGAAAAAAAAAGCCTTTGAAACTCTGTTTGGGGGCTTCTTTTCTGAAGCTTTGTTTCTGATGCTTTTTTCAGCTTCTGAAACCTCCATTTGAGAAGCTGGCCGGGGCTACATTCGGAGTATAAGACGCACCCAGATTTTCATCCTCTTTTTTGGGGGAAAAAAGTGCATCTTATACTCCAAAAAATACAGTAAGTTATAAATTATTCAATTGATTTGTAGGGGAGCAGAATTAATAGCCAATCAATAGATGGAAGTGAATTCCCCATCCCAATTAAAAAAATCCTATAAGAGAAAAGGTCTAGCTGCCGAATACATTTTGTGAACATAATATGGGCTAATGAGCATGATAACTATCCATAATACTTTGCTTTAATCTACTTCTTTGCATCAAATGTTTTAAATAATTGGAACTACAGTATTTCCTATTTCACTTGCCATAAGATAGACATTGATGAGGATGGTTTAACTATAATTTGTAAGTTTAAATGAATAAAATCTTTTTCATTCTTTGGGGTAAGAGACAAAGAAGAAATGGCTGTCTAGGAGGGTTTCCCAAAGTGTGAGTTGTTTGTCCTTTGGGAAGGCACAACCAGAGAACACAAGATGAGCGAAGAACCTTTTAGTTATGTTGTTATAAATAAATCTACCTTTTCCAAAGGTTTATTGTATTGTTTCTATTGTTTATTTGTATTCATTTTGGTGTTTGGTCTTTTAGGGAAGGTGTAAACATTAAGATGAGGGATGCAGTGGTTCAGTGGCTAAGACGCTGAGCTTGTCGGTTGAAAGGTCAGCAGTGCAGCGGTTCAAATCCCTAATGTCGCATAACGGGGTGAGCTCCCGTTACTTGTCCCGGCTTCTGTCAACCTAGTATCAATTTATAGTACACATTTCTTCATCAAAGCAATCGGTAAGAATAATCTCATATAAAAATGATGCTTTATTCTGGACATGTATTGCACTTGTCAACAGTACATGTATTTGTATCACAGGCCAGGCATGGTGCTAGTAATGGAATAGACTACAGCAGTCTATAGTTTGATTAGTTATCTTGTCATTTAGTTGTAGAAGTGTCTTCTGGCTTTTTCTAGTATTTTGTTATTGCAAAGCCTAACATTCCTAAACAGAATAGTCACCAGAATTAAAATCATAGTCCCTATAAATCTGAACAGCCCCAGGTTTGGAAAATCTATAATCCCTATTTTTTAAACAACAACAACAACAACAACTGTATTCTTATTCATCTTATTTTAGTTCAAGCAATTACATTTCTTGGAGTAAAATTATTGTAGTTAATTGCTTGAATTTATATGGATCCTAATGTTGATAAAATCTAATTACCATTATGCTGAATGTCAATAAATTAATTTGAAGCACTAACCGATTTACTTCACATTTTAAAATTGGATGCTTGTTCTCACATCTATTATTAGAAAGCTTAGAAAATGCTAAGAATTTGATTACTGTACTGGATTTTCTCATCCAGAATTAATTAAACAAAACAATTAGTCATAATTGAAATACAGGGCCATTTTTTCTTATTCCAAAATAAAAATGGTTTACAACAAGTCAATTCAAGCTTAGCATCAAATAGAATGTTAATGGGTGAAAGCTAACCATTATCTACCTATGCAAAAACTTAAAACTTGGAAGCAAGTTAATAAAAAAAAGCTTGATGCACAGTATGCTTCAAGGACTTTTTACAAAGAATGACGATATTATCTAGGTTGGGTAATGAAACATCTGCAAGAAAACAACCAAGCTCAGAGAGTGCCAAGGACCCCTCATTTTATTTATTCTATAACAGATGCAGGGTCCCTGGGTCACGTGACTCGCTTTTACAACCTTCTGATAAGCAAAATCAATGGGCAAGCCAGATTCATTTAACAACTGTGTTACTAATTTAACAACAGCAGTGATTCACCTAACAAATGTGGCAAGGGAAGTTGTAAAGTGGGACAAAACTCATTTAACAAATTTCTCACTTCACAACATAAATTCTGGGCTCAATTGTGGTCATAAGTCAAGGACTACCTGTACTTTCTCTTAGTAGCCTTTTTACAAGTGTTACAGAGAATGAAGAAATGCAATGCAAACAGAAGCAAATGTTGCAAAGGAAAGTTACCAGAATTAAAAGGAAGGAAGTGGCTGTAAATCAAGGAGCACTGTGAAATCTTTCTCTAAAGGATTCTGGTATCTGGACGAAGAAAAGAAGAGAGAAATCAGGATGCTTCAGTCCACTGGCCTTGCTCACAGCGTTTTTTTCCAGCAGACTGAAAGGCAAAAAAATTTGGAATGGTCTAATTTACAGATGGTTATAAAAGTGCATATATGAAGAGCTGAAAAAAAGGATAGTACTTCAACACATTTAGTAATACCAGGTCATAAAAATTATCTTTTTTGGAAGGCTACAATTCATAATAAAGTATTGACTATCCATGAACCAAAATCTTGGAATTTTCTAAGATTCACTTATTTAATTTTCCCAAAAATGTCAGGGAAAACCACCGTCAGAAAGTAGTAGTGTAAATCAGTGTGAAGACCTGGTAGCACATTGATGAATAGACTAAGAAAAATAAAAGATTGCAATAACATTCCAAGATAAATTTTAAATCAAAAAAGGCTTGTATTGTTAATTTATTTAGTACAAATTTGTTCATTTTCTATACAATAAACTATACTTACTTTCTGAGGAATGTATTGCAAATACTAAATTCAATTTTGCATCTCCATTTTTTAAATTCTAGTAAACCTATTTAATCTTCTGTTATATACCACTTTCATAGCAATAACTTATGAATATAATTATTAATGAGAAATTAGATGACAGTTGCAGCCTATGTAAACAATGTAAGCAGATGCATGTAAACAAGAGTTTGTGAACACTCCATTGACGTTAACAAAACTTGGTATGGACCTCAGAAAATAGAAAGACAGAAAGCACAAATAAAATGATATAAATGCATTTACTCTGATATTATAAACCAGTCCTAAATATTGCAAAAGGGGGGGGGTAGATCCAAGATAAGGATAATCTGCCTTTGTTTAGACCATAAGGAATTGTCAACAGTGGTATCATTAAGAAATTTTAGACCTTGGGATGAAGGAGTATTAGTCCTATAAAAATCAGTACGTTTGATTTGATAACCAAGGGGAACTCATCAAATTTGCAGATGACACCAAGCTGGCAGGAATAGCCAACACTCCAGAAGATAGGCTCAAGTTACAGAAAGATCTTGACAGACTTGAACATTGGGCGCTATCTAACAAATGAAATTCAACAGTGAAAAAAGTAAGGTTCTACATTTAAGCAAAAAAAAAAAAAGAATGCACAGGTACCGTATATGTGGTACCTTGCTCAATAGTAGTAACTGTGAAAGGGATCTTGGAGTCCTAGTGGACAACCATTTAGATATGAGCCAACAGTGTGCAGCAGCTGCTAAAAAAGCCAACACAGTTCTGGGCTGCATAAGCAGAGGGATAGAATCAAGATCACGTGAAGTGTTAATACCACTTTATAATGCCTTGGTAAGGCCACACTTGGAATACTGCATTCAGCTTTGGTCGCCACGATGTGAAAAAGATGCTGAGACTCTAGAAAGAGTGCAGAGAAGAGCAACAAAGATGATTAGGGGACTGGAGGCTAAAACATATGAAGAACGGTTGCAGGAACTCGGTATGTCTAGTTTAATGAAAAGAAGGACTAAGGGAGACATGATAGCAGTGTTCCAATATCTCAGGGGTTGCCACAAAGAAGAGGGAGTCGGGCTGTTCTCCAAAGCACCTGAGGGTAGAACAAGAAGCAATGGGTGGAAATGAATCAAGGAAAGAAGCAACTTAGAACTAAGGAGAAATTTCCTTACAGTTAGAACAATTAGTAAGTGGAACAACTTGCCTGCAGAAGTTGTAAATGCTCCAACACTGGAAATTTTTAAGAAAATGTTGAATAACCATCTGTCTGAGATGGTGTAGGGTTTCCTGCCTGGGCAGGGGGTTGGACTAGAAGGCCTTCAAGGTCCCTTCCAACTCTGTTGTTGTTGTTGTTGTTGTTGTTGTTGTTGTTGTTGTTGTTGTTATTATTAGTCAAAGCTTTGATGTTTGGCCTGTTTTGCTGATAATCTGATCACTTGGGAATTTCTTAATCTCCAGGAATCTGGCTATTGTGCTGAAGTAGTTTTTAGTTTCTTGACTAGTTGTCAGTTATTGTAGACTGCGTTAGATTATATGAAAAATAGTCTAACAACCATCTTGTTTTATTTAAGAGATAAATATAGCTGTTAAACTGTACAATCTCATGAGATAGTTTCAACTCATATAGAGTCAGCAATGAGATTTATAGTTAAATCTGAGTCTTCCCATTACAAGTCCAATGCATTAATCACTTCACTATATTAGTTTATGCCACTTCCTATAACCCATATTAATGAATATTGAAATAGCCCTGAGAACTCATAATGAGATCATCTATGATTGATGAGTTTGTATAGTTGTATAGTTAAAACTATAGGAATGAGAGACAATTTGGTCAGTTTTTTAACTACTGCACTAGAACCTGGGATATAGTAAGTTCTTCATTCCAGTAGAAAAAAGTTCCATGAGGATGGGTTCCAGCATGAGTCCAAAAGCTCTAAAATAAACCTCTGGTCCTAATGGCCAACCCAGATTGGATCTTGCAACATTTTTCTGGGACATGTATATTTGTCTTCATTCATGGTAAATTCTTTCTTGTCACAGGTACAGAGCCAGCATTTGAGCCAATCATACTTCCTCAGCCCTAGGAAGAAGGCAACAGAAATCACTTCAGAACACATTGCCAAAAAAGTACGTGGATTAACTCAGGCAATCAGCAGGAGTCACGACTGGATTGATGGCACAAAAAGAAATACAACTACAGCATAATACAACATACACCATACAACATATGGACTACAAATCTTAATCAAGGCAAAACAATAGATGCAATCTACATAGACTTCTGCAAAGCTTTTGACTCAGTAGTACACAATAAACTTCTCCTAAAACTAAAATCCTATGGCATTTCAGGACCCCTTCACAAATGGATATCTGCTTTTCTGTCTAACAGACAACAAGTGGTCAAAATTGGCAATGCTCTATCAAATCTTGTTCCTGTCAAGAATGGCGTTCCTCAAGGCAGCATCCTTGGACCAACACTCTTCATACTATACATTAATGATCTTGTGACCATATCTCAAGTAATTGTGTTCTCTTTGCTGACGATGTCAACCTATTTAACACCACAGACATACCTCTATCATTCAAAAAGACCTTGATCATCTAACCGCTTGGTCTAAAACTTGGCAACTCCAAATCTCAACCAGCAAATGCTCAGTCTTACATATTGGAAAAAAGAACCCAAACACTAAGGACATACTTGATGGACATTACCTTACAGATGACCCCCATCCCATTAAAGACCTTGCAGTTTTCATATCAAATGATCTAAGTGCCAAAGCCCACTGCAACTACATAGGAAAAAAGGCTCTAAGAGTTGTAAACCTAATATTGTGTAGCTTCTTTTCCAAAAACACTACACTACTAACCAGAGCATATAAAACATTTGCTAGACCAATTCTAGAATACAGCTCGCCTGTCTGGAACCCTCACCACATCTCTGACATCAATACAATTGAACGAGTCCAGAAATATTTTACAAGAAGAGTTCTCCATTCCTCTGAAAAAAACAAAATACCTTATCCCACCAGACTTGAAATCCTAGGCTTAGAAAACTTGGAACTCCGTCGCCTTCGACAAGACCTAAGTTTAACTCATAGAATCATCTATTGTAATGTCCTTCCTGTTAAAGACTACTTCAGCTTCAATTGCAATAATACAAGAGCAACCAATAGATTCAAACTTAATGTTAACCGCTTTAATCTAGATTGCAGAAAATATGACTTCTGTCACAGAATCATCATTGATTCAATCATTGGAACACTTCTTTTTTTATTTGCATTTATATCCCGCCCTTCTCCAAAGACTCAGGGCGGCTTACACTATGTTAGCAATAGTCTTCATCCTATTTGTATATTTATATACAAAGTCAATTTATTGCCCCCAACAATCTGGGTCCTCATTTTACCTACCTTATAAAGGTTGGAAGGCTGAGTCAACCTTGAGCCTGGTGGGACTAGAACCTGCAGTAATTGCAAGCAGCTGTGTTAATAACAGACTGTTTTACCAGTCTGAGCCATGGACTCTGTGGTCTCTTCCCATAATATATATATATATATAGGTCTTTGGTTGTTCGGGTTTTCTCCCGTGTAAAATTGGAAGTGTCTTGGCGACGTTTCGACGAAGTCTCATTCGTCATCTTCAGGCTTCAGCTTCATGCTTCATGCTTTTGCTCCCAGAAGCATGAAGCTGAAGCATGAAGATGACGAATGAGACTTCGTCGAAACGTCGCCAAGACACTTCCAATTTTACACGGGAGAAAACCCGAACAACCAAAGACCTATATACAAACACCCGTGAAAACCTCAGAAAACAAATATATATATATATATATATATATATGCTTATACCTCCTAATATTTACTCATATATATGTTTATATACTATATAATCTTTTTGTATGATACTTATATATATTGTTGTGACAAAATAAATAAATAAATAAATAAATAAATAAATAAATAAATAAATAAATAAATAAATAAATAAATAAAATGCAGATTTGAAAGATAGAAGGAAATAAGAGGAATCATCTATCCTGGTATATTTCACAGTTCAAATGCTTGGTCCAAATTTGCAGGTGCAAGCAAGAAGGTAATGGGTGTGTGTGAGGGGGCAGGGGAGCTGGAGAAAATGCTCAAATTTTCAATTCTGACACGAACTGAGGTCTGTCCATACTTCTGTTGCCTCTACATATGCATGGGTTTGCTTCTGTGGTTGCTCCCTTAGTAGATAAAAGAAGATCAAGAAACAATGCAGGTGAATAAATGTAGATACAGTTATAATCCAAAACAGTTCCAGCAGACCACATGAATATATCCAAATATTTTGGCAACAGAATTAAAGTGGCTTATCACAGTCTTCTTCCAGGATGCTTTTTGATTTCCCAGTCTAGCATATAAACCTGCTGGTCTCTCATTCAAGTACTAGGTACTACTTAATTTTCAAGCCCAGTCAAGCTCCTGTGTCACATATATGTTGATGAAGCACCAGATCTCTTCAAAAATATTCTTGAAGTTATTTGCTATCTCACTTCACATTGTTACATATACATATATAATATCTTAGAATTAATGTTTATACTATGTAATATATGCGTTGGTGTGTGCTAAGAATGTGTATTATGGGTACAGTTGTCTATGCCAAGAGCATATGTGAAGAGCTTTTATAAAATTCATAATCTATTTCTATGGTAAAAGAGATGTCTACAAAATTCAAGTTATTGCTAAAGGAATCAAAATCCACTAGCAGAAAAACCATATGAAAACTTAAATTGTTGGAGACCATAAAGAAAATGTATAAGAAATTCAGAAAAATTCTGGTTAATAAAGAAACATTTGTGGGAAGAATTCCTATAATGTTAATATGATCTTGCCCAATTTCAAGTAAAAAAAGTGAATAAGAAATGCTGAGTTCTCATGACTTTTTAATGATAAGCAAGACTTTCACAAAAGTAATAAATATAGAGTAGTTATGCAGATTAACACTTTACTTAATTTTGAATTAAGTCCAAATATCCTGTCTTCCAAGATTCATCTACAAGAAAACACAGAATTTAGAAAATAAAATTAAAAGTATAACAGCGTATTTAATTAAATTACCAAGGTTTTGATTTGAAGAAAAATATATTGCACAAATTGCTCATAATTGTGAGTATTTTTCTGGCAGAAGTAAACCAAAAGCATTTTAGCTTGAAATAGTACAACATATAGACAGATTTAACCATAGTTTCAATTGGGAAAATGTGACAATTGTAGACCAGGCCAGGTCCAAAAATGCCAGGGAATTTCTAGAAGCCTGGCACTCTGGCAAATCAGCCACCAATAGACACATAGACATTAACAACATCTATAGACTACTCAAAAGAGACCACCCACCAACTCAAAAGGGAACAAAATGACTCCTGCATCTCTCTACCAGTAATCAGCACCCAGATCAACACAGATTAACTCCAAAGTTAACTTCAGACCAGGGTTGAACTCTAAAAATTTTCCCTACCGGTTCTGTGGGCATGGCTTAATTGGTGGGCGTGGCTTGGTGGTTAGGTGACCGGGTGGGCGTGGCCAATAACAATAAATAATAAAAATAATAAACAAAGTACACAAAACAATAAGAGATATCAAAAACCAACTCTCACGCTTTACACACACACAACACAACACGACACAACTGACTCACACACAATGTAAAAGCAGCTGTACTTCACCCAAAATGGCCCCTGCAACAAGCAGGAACCTCACATAGCCACAAAAAGCTCAAAAACTAACTTTCACTTTACACACACACACACACACAACACAACACAACACAACACAATATAACCAGTGGTGGGATTCAAGTAATTTAACAACCGGTTCTCTGCCCTAATGATTTCTTCCAACCACCAGTTTACCAAACTGCTCAGAAAGTTAACAACCGGTTCTCCCGAAGTGGTGCAAACTGGCTGAATCCTACCACTGAATATAACTGACTCACACACAATGTAAAAGCAGCTGCACTTCACCCAAAATGGCCACTGCAACAAGCAGGAACCTCACACAGCCACAAAAAACTCAAAAACTAATTTTCATACTTTACACACAACACAACACAACACTGACTCTCTCTCTCACACACACATTCACAAAATACTGCTGTGTGAGATTTTGTGTGTTTGTGTAGTTAAAATGAAACACTACAGAAACACACCAAATCTCAGCAAGCTGCACAAATATTTTTTTATTATTTTGTTTTATTTATATTTTTTAGATAAAAGCAGCTAAATTTAAAACTTCCTTAACTTTAAATTGCTGTCTAAAAAAAACTCCTTAAAAACCCAATTAACTATTTTTTAAAGCCCCCCCCCAAGTTACTTACCCAATTGAAGGCAGGCAGATTGAGTTGCTCACCAATGAGATGGATCTCAGGCAGGCAGATTGAGTTGCTAGCTGATGCAATTGATTGCAGCAGCCAAAGCAAGGCTTAGCGAGCCCGAAAGAAGCAGCAATTAGTCAAGTGGGGACTGGGCGATTGCGTGGGCATGGGTGGGGGCTGTTGTAAGAGGTTGTAAAAAATGATTTTAAAAGCCTGTGATGATCAGACAACGCAGCTGGGATCACCAGAGGAAAAAAAGATTTTAAAAGGCTCCAAAGAGCTTGTAGAAAACATTCTTTTTAAAGGTTCCGGCAATCAGGCAGCTCAGCTGGGATCGCCAGAGGAGCCTTTTAAAAGCTGAAGAGGTTGTTAAAAAAAAGCTTTTAAAGGGTTCTGATGATCCCACCTGAGCCGCTCAATCATCAAAGGCTTTTTTTTACTTTTAAAAGCTTTTTTTCAGCCAAAGAAAAAATGCTTAAAAAAAAACACCCTCTGATGATCGCATGGCTCAGCTGGGACAGTGGGCAAGGCCAGGGATTTTTGCTACCGGTTCTCCGAACCACCTGCCACCATCGCTACCAGATCAGGTGATCCAGTTTGAACTGGGAGCATTTCACCCCTGCTTCAGACCAACAATCAAGTAAACAATACCCAAATCAAGAAACTGCCAAAGAGCCACCAGTAAACAAGCCAACCAAAGAATATCCAAGACCTTGCCCACTCATACAGACAGGTAAGACACCAGAACATAAACTGAGAGCAAACAGCACTCCTTACTAGCACTGATGATGTTACCTAGTTAGGGTAATGAAAGGTTTGCAAGAAAACAAGCAAGCTCAGAGAGCACCAAGGACCTCTCAAATAGTACTTTATCAGCTGATGTTTGACTAGATATTAGATAGTTATTTCACATCATTAACCAGTTACAATTATTTTTTTCTTTCATTCCGAAGATGTTTACGGAATACACGGTGTATATCTTGGAATGCTGTAAATATGTTTCTTGTGTTTTTGTACCAGCAGGTTTATTCAGATATTTCAGAATAGCTTTAAAAAAACAGAAAATAGAGCCTACTATCCATAGAATCAAGTCTTGAAGGAAGCTTTAGGGAAAAGTCCACCAAAATAAAACTAGATAGTCATGGAATATGAGAATGATAAACCAAGCAAAACTTGAACTTGTCAAAGTAGAAATGATGTATACTAAGCTGCATATTTTAGGAATAAGTAAACTTGAGAGAACCAAAATAGGCAACTTTAATTCATATGATTACAATACTCAAGAATGAGTTTTTAAGAAGAACTAGAATAGTAAAGATACTCACAAATTCCTACATATAATTTCAGTTGCATTATTTTTAACATGCAATGTTTATTTTAACAAAATAAAGAGCATTTTGATAAAATTAGTACCAAAAAAAGTATTGGAACCACAGGAAGTTTTGGATTGGATAAAGGAAACAGATTAATATAGTTTTCTGAAGATAATTCTTTGTTTATTTCAGCTTCAAGCAATATAAACTTAGGCCTCTAGATAGATATCACTGGATGGATGACCAGAAATCCGAAGGAAAAAGGCGACAATGAAGTGCAATCCAGTGAAGTGTTCATTGTGGAATAAATGATGAATTACTAGTGTTAAATAGAATAGAATAGAATTTTATTGGCCAAGAATAGAATAGAATTTATATATTCTATTTATAAAAAATAAGTGCTCCAGAAAAGGATAACTTTTCTGTTGAAGACATATAATCAGGATAGAAATCAGCATTAAGAACAGTTTTTGTAAGCTTAATTTTGTAAAAGAAAATCTGAAAAGCTATTGGAGCTATTTCTGATGTAAGACATAAAAAACAGTAAAAAAATGAAATGTTCAAAGAGAAAGAGAACTAAGAAAAAGACAATAGCAATAGTACTTAGACTAATATACCACTTCACAGTGCTTTACAACCCTCTCTAAGCAGTTTATGGAGTCAGCATATTTCCCCAAACAATCTGGGTCCTCCTTTTACCCACCTCGGAAGGATGGAAGGCTGTGTCAACCTTGAGCCTAGTGAGATTTGATCTGCCAAACTGCTGGCAGCCAGTGATCAGCAGAAGTAGCCTGCAGTACAGCACTCTAACCACTGCACCACTGCAGCTCTTGAAGGATAGAAACCTTAGGAAATAAGAAGGGTGTATGACAACTGTAGAAGATGTCTCATTTTAGAGAGCAGAAGGTTGAAGATCTCCAAACTCCTCTTCTGGAAGCTCCCTGGGTCTTCATATTTTGGGCCCACCTCCAGCTTTGGCATAAAAACTTGACTGATTACCTGCTTCCAGGTGGCATCTTACCTGTCATCTACTCCCTAACAAGGGAAAGAGCTGAAACAATTACATTCCATGTTGCATTTCAATGAAAAAGAGAAAAAGAGAAAATCAGAAAGAGGGAGAGAGTGGGAGGAAAAAAGAAGAAGAAAGAAAAACAATTTCAATAGTGCAAACTCCTGGCATTGCATCTTAGAAGTATGCAACTTGGTGATTTAGTTCTTTCTTTCCTCTTTGGGAGACAGTTCAATCTCACAAAAAATATATATAAGCAAGGCAAAAAAAAGTTTAAGGAATCCCTGCAGATTTTACTCCATTAATTGTTGCCAACTACGGTGTGTGTGTGTGTTCAAGGCCATTGAAACAGCGCTGTCCAAAGACATTTCTGCAGTCATGTGGCCAGCATGACATCACAGAGCACTGTTACCTTCCCACTGAAGTGGTGCCCATTTATCTACTTGCATTTGCAATCTTTTGAATTGCTAGGTTAGCAGGAGCTGGAGCAAAGACCAGAGCTCATTCTGTTGCACAGCACTTGGGTCTTGAACCTGGACTGTCAGGTTTCTAGCCAAAAAGCCTAGCATCTTAACCACTGAGCCACTGTGCTGCCTTTTATATAACCAAATTGTATATAAAAGAAGGGAATAGAAAACTCCTTGTTAACTCTGAGATTTAAGAGAAACTATTTAAAGACATACCAACTAGTCAGAAAAAATGACCGAGTTATTGGCTAGAATATTATTCACTGGATACAGAATTCAATAAATGTATCATTGACATATTTAGATAGTTCTATTGAAAAACAATTATTTATCCCTAGCAATATTTTAATCTAAAAGAAAATTCTTGAAAAATATGATTAAAAGACGGTCAAGTAGTACTACTTGCACACAGTTGCTATGATATTCAGAGATTACTCAGAAAGTACTCCTGAAATTCTAGTGTTTGTTTTTGGTTTTTTTACCATTCAGCAACTTATTCCTCAAACATCTTAAAGAAGCTGTTTAAAGTGGAAAGAGTCAAAGTGGTTTCTCTACCTTGAGTAAAATATTATTTTATATTTCTATTCTTGATTTGAATAGAATAGAATAGAATAGAATTTTTTATCGGCCAAGTGTGATTGAACACACAAGGAATTTGTCTTGGTGCATATGCTCTCAGTGTACATAAAAGAAAAGATACCTTCATCAAGGTACAACATTTACAACACATATGATGGTCAATATATCAATATAAATCATAAGGATTGCCAGCAACAAAGTTACAATCATACAGTCATAAATGGAAACAGATTGATGATGGGAACGATGAGAAGATTAATAGTAGTGCAGATTTAGTAAATAGTTTGACAGTGTTGAGGGAATTATTTATTTAGCAGAGTGATGGCCTTCGGGAAAAAACTGTTCTTGTGTCTAGTTGTTCTGGTGTGTAGTGCTCTATAGTGTCGTTTTGAGGGTAGGAGTTGAAACAGTTTATGTCCTGGATGTGAGGGATCTGTAAATATTTTCACGGCCCACTTCTTGATTCATGCAGTATACAAGTCCTCAATGGAAGGCAGGTTGGTAGCAATTATTTTTTCTGCAATTCTAATTATCCTCTGAAGTCTGTGTCTTTCTTGTTGGGCTGCAGAACCAAACCAGACAGTTATAGAGGTACAAATGACAGACTCAATAATTCCTCTGTAGAACTAAATCAGCAGCTCCTTGGGCAGTTTGAGCTTACTGAGTTGGCGCAGAAAGAACATTCTTTGTTATCCTTTTTTGATGATGTTTTTAATGTTAGCTGTCCATTTTAGATCTTGCGATATAATAGAACCTAGAAATTTAAAGGTTTCTACTGTTGATACTGTGTTGTCTAGTATTGTGAGAGGTGGAAGTATGGAAGGGTTTCTCCTAAAGTCTACCACCATTTCTACGGTTTTGAGTGTGTTCAGTTCCAGATTGTTTTGGTTGCACCACAAGGCTAGTCGTTCGACCTCTCATCTATATGCGGATTCATCATTGTCTCGAATGAGACCAATCACTGTTGTGTCATCTGCGAACTTCAGTAGCTTAACAGATGGATCATTGGAGATGCAGTCATTGGTATACAGAGAGAAGAGAAGTGGGGAGAGGACACAGCCTTGGGGGGGGGCTGTGCTAATTGTACAGGTATTTGATGTGATCTTGCTTAGCTTCACCTGCTGCTTCCTGTTTGTTAGGAAGCTAGTGATCCACTTACAAGTCTGTTCCGGTACCTGTAGCTGGTTTAGCTTAGTTAGAAGAGTGTCTGGAATGATGGTATTGAATGCTGAACTAAAGTCTACAAAGAGGACCCTTGCATAGGTCTTTGGAGACTCAAGATGTTGTAGGATGTAGTGCAGAGCCATATTAACAGCATCATCTGTTGATCTATTTGCTCGGTATGCAAATTGCAAGGGGTCTAACAGCGGATCCGTGATGGTTTTCAAGTAGGAAAGCACTAGCCTTTCAAAGGTTTTCATGACTACAGATGTTAAAGCAACTGGTCTGTAGTCATTCAGTTCCTTGATGGTGGGCTTCTTCGGCACTGGGATGATGGTAGAGCATTTGAAGCAAGAAGGAACATAGCACATCTCTAGTGATTTATTGAAAATATGGGTGAAGATGGGGCCAATTGGTCAGCACAGACTTTTAAGCAAGAAGGAGTTATCTTGTCTGGGCCTGGAGCTTTTCCTGGCTTTTGTCTGTGAAATAGGTCCTGCACTTCCTTTTCTGTGATCACTAGGGGTTGTGAACCCAATGAAATGGGGTCAGTTGTAGGAGGCTTGGCTGTTGTTGGTGTGTCTGAGATGGGGGTTGTGGAGATAGGTGGCTGTAGTTTCCTTTCAAACCTGCAGTAAAACTCATTCAGGTCATCTGCCAGTTGTTGATTACCTTCAGCCTGGGAAGGAGGTTTGCCATAGCCAGTGATATTTTTAAGAGTTTTCCATATGTTTGCTGGTTCATTTGCTGAAAACTGATTCTTTAGCTTTTCAGAGTAGCTTCTTTTTGCTGCTCTGATCTCCCTTGTTAGTGCATTTCTGGCCTGATTGTACAGCATTTTATCACCTTTTCTGTAGGCTTCCTCTTTGGAATGTCGTAGTGGCTTAAGTTTAGGTGTGAACCAAGGTTTGTTGTTACTGTATATTTGCAAGTTCCTTATAGGTACACATAGGTCTTCACAGAAGCTGACATATGATGTTACAGTATCCGTGAGTTCATCCAGGTCTGCAGAGGTATCTTCAAAAATATTCCAATCAGTGCAGTCAAAGCATGCCTGTAGCTTTAATTTTGACTCCTCCGTCCAGGTCTTCACTGATTTAATTGTTGGTATTGTGGTTTTAAGTCTTGCCTGTAAGCAGGTACAAGGTGAATCATGCAATGATCAGAGTGTCCTACAGCTGCACGTGGTAAAGACCGATAAGCATCTTTTAGTGTTGTGTAGCAATGGTCTAGAGTATTCTTGCCTCTGGTGGGACAATTGACATGCTGAAAGTATTTTGGTAGCTCTTTCCTTAAGTTTGCCTTGTTTAGATCTCCCAAAACAATGGCCAGTGAATCAGGGTGTTTGGCTTCAGCCTCCATGATTTGGTCAGCTAGAGTTCGTAATGCCTTGTTTACACAGGCTTGTGGTGGGACATAAACAGCAATTAGAAGAAATGAGGAAAATTCACGAGGCGAATAGTATGGTTTGCAGTTGATAATTAAAGTCTCTAAATTGTTGTCACAGAATTTGTAAATTATTTTAAAATCTTGACACCAGTTGTTGTTAATATATAGGCATAAGCCTCCTTCTTTCTTTTTATCAGATGTTTCTGTAATCCTGTCTGATCATTCAATCTGAAACCCTGGAATGTTCATGCTGCTATCTTCAATTGATTCATTTAACCAGGTTTCAGAGAAGCATAGGACTGCTGAATTGCAAAAATCAGAATAGTATTTGTTTAAGAGGAGTATTTCATCCATCTTATTTGCAAGTGAGCGTATATTTGTTAAGAAAATTGAAGGCAGAGGAGTTTTAATGCGATTTCTTAATCTGTTTAAGATCCCAGCTCGTTTACCTCTCTTCCTTCGCTTCCGTCATTTGGTTTTTTTAGTAATCCATGGCTCCGTGGGAATTGCCTCCTCCTGTGTTAGATTCTCCTCCATGTTTGTAAAGACAGGCGGGGGTGAGATCAAAGAAAGCTGCTCCTTAAAGAAATGTTGCTTAATTTTTAGCAGATAGTCTCGTGAGTAGGAAACTGTAGTGAGTCACAGAGAACAATTAGAAATAACGAAACCATTAGAGAGCATTTCACTGAGGCAGCCTTCGTCGGCGCCATCTTGAATCAAGGTAATCTTTATTTTAATTCTTTAATATTTAAAGAAATTTCATAATATCAGGAATAGGAAATCATTAATGCAAATAAATAAACAGAAAACTGCATGGTGTAAATTAATGATCTTATGTTTGGAGTACTAAATATGCCCTTGAATTTTTATTGGCAATCATTAAATTGTGAAAAATCACATATAATTACCTTCAATTAATTATACATAACTTAATTTTTTTTCCTGGCTCACACAATTCTTTATCTTTATGGTGAAAGGTGATATAATTAAGCATATAGGGGGAAAGAAGACTCCTGAAAAGAATTGAACTAGTTCTTTGAAGGCTTTGCTCTTCAAAGAACTTCAAAGAAAAGGACAGTTCTCTGCAATTTATATAATTCTATTATTGTATTGTAAAGCAACCTATTGTTTTTTATTTGGAATCTCAGGCCTATTTAAAGAGAACAAACAGTCCTGCTCAATTTTTGGAGTGTGGCCTTCAGCCTACTTCTCGAAGGCCAGGCACCACCCTTGATTTGAAAAATGCTGTGCATTTCTGAACAAGAGCCAAAGTAACATCTGTGAGGATTACATCCTTGACGTCACAATTTAAACAAATAATAATAACCTATCACTTTGACTATGATGTTGTTGAGCAAACTAAGGTAATGGTGCCAAAATGAAGTAAATAAGGAAGTGTTCTAAATCAATCAAATGAATATAAATATCTGGCAAGGTGACTCTCATTTTGTATCTGTGTGTACTTATTTAAAGATGTTGAAAATGTTTGTTTTGACGTGTATATCAAACTTAATGCCTTTGTTTAATGAGAACAAATAGTCCTGCATTTGAAAAATGGTATTTGGTGGTTTTTGAATCCTTTCAAATATTGTTTCATGATTGCACATAGATCTAGATCAGAATATGTAATATTTAAAGCAGCACAGGAAAACCTCCTTTCCCTTGGTAAATTTTTTGGTTTGTCAGAAAGATTTTTTCAAGTACTTGCCATCAGCACTAATACATTGTTGAAGGATGGAAGAAAAGGGTATGAATAATTAATATCCAAAAAAAAGAAAAGACTTTTGAAACAGGTGCAGATATGCACAACCAGACTAGCTTCACTATAAACTATTCCTTTTTGCTCTGAGCTAAAAGACAAAATCTATTGAGATGACAGAAGTAGCATCGTATGGGATTATCTGGAAAGTTTTTGAGTCTGTGATTGTCACGTAAATAAAAAGAATTGTATGAAACTTCAACTGTAATTTGTAAATTGGGGCCCTGTCCTACTGGGCTGGTTAAAAAAACTAGGGAGATTCTGGAGACTGAATCTATACCATAGTCAATGCTTCTTACAAGGAAGGTGTTGTGACTCCAGCCCCCGAACCTGGCCCCATGCCCGAAAGTGACTCCGAGAGTGAGGGGGAAGGGCCGGTAAGGCTTACCTCGAGAGCACCGATGCCTTTGGCCCAGCTCCATGAGCCAGAATCAGACTAGTCGGAGGACGAAATGAGGCCGTCATCCCCTGATTCCTCCCTTTCCCCGGCTACACCTTCAGACACAGCTGATAATAATCAAGCTTGGATTGACCCGCGCTTCATAAAATTAGAGAGCCGGTGTCATCAAAGGGAAGGGTGGGGCAGGAGCCCCACCCCACAGGATATATAAGGAGCTTTGGGACTGCTCTCATTCCACGGGAAGCAAAAATTAGCTGAACCATTTCAAAGAGAGCTGAAAGTCTTACTCCATGAGCCATTTGTTTGAACTTTGGCAGGCAGCTGCAATTTCTCTGCCAGGACTGATAAGAGCCATGAATCCACTGGCTGAAGGCCAGTTCGTTGATCCGAAGTGGGGAAGGAGACAGAACAGAAGGTGAAGCCCCAACAGTATTTGATGAGCCTTGAATTTATACACTAGGGCAGAGGTCTTCAAACTTGGCAGCTTTAAGACTTGTGGACTTCAACTCCCAGAATTCTCCAGCCAGCATAGCTGGAGCTGGCTGGAGAATTCTGGGAGTTGAAGTCCACAAGTCTTAAAAATGCCAAGTTTGAAGACCTCTGCCCTAGGGCTTTTCTTAGATTATTATATAAGAATCAATGCAACGCATTCCGCCCATCTTTTCTTCACAAAAGTTGCCGCACTATGCTATACTTTCTTTCACTTTCTTTTGAATTCTGTGCTTAATCCCACTGTTATGAATCATTTTAAAGTTTCTTTCATAAAACTAATTTAATTTCTTGTTATAAACTGGCATTCTCCTTTGATTATGTGGTAAATGGTAATAGTAAATGAAAGCCAGTTTAAATGCTGCAGATGGTGACACGTAGCTGTGACTCATAGATGCTGTGTGAAATTCACATGAGTAATTATTTCCTGCCAGCAAATATACTAATCCCATACGGTCTTTTAGGGCAAATACCTAAGAACAATTTCCACTCCTCCAAACTTTAATAAACTTATATGAGTTTCTGTTCTGGGAAGATATACCAGTTTGTTGTTCTTTACTTTTTTTAATCAATTAATTCCAGGCTTCCTGAGTGAGCAAATTTCCGAAAGAGGCAAAAGATCAGCTTATAATTATGACAGACTATGCTGAGTAATTCTACAGAAAGTTTCTTAATATTTCTTGTGAATTTTTAGTTAAAGGATTTAGTTAAAGTATTTCAATAATATTTCAAGTATTTCAAGGCAGCGTTCTTGGACCAACACCAGTGGTGGGATTCAAGTAATTTAACAACCGGTTCTCTGTCCTAATGATTTCTTCCAACAACCAGTTTGCCCAACTGTTCAGAAAGTTAACATCCGGTTCTCCCGAAGTGGTGCGAACTGGTTGAATCCCACCACTGACCAACACTCTTCATATTAATGATCTCTGTGACCATATTATAAGTAATTGTGTTCTCTTCGCTGACGATGTTAAACTATTTAACACTACCAACAATACAGCTACCCTTCAAAAAGACTTTGACTTTGTGTTGGAATGGTCAAAAACTTGGCAACTCCAAATCTCAACCAGCAAATGCTCTGTCTTAACTCATTGGAAAAAAGAATCTGAACACTAAATACAAGCTCGATGGACATTACCTTGTAGATGACCCTCACCCCGTTAAAGACTTTGGAGTTTTCATATCAAATGATCTAAGTGCCAAAGCTCACTGCAACTACATCGCAAAAAAGGCTTTAAGAGTTGTAAACTTAATCTTGCATAGCTTCTTCTCCAGATACACTACACTACTAACCAGAGCATATAAAACATTTGCTAGACCAATTCTTGAATACAGCTCGCCTGTCTGGGAACCATACCTCATTTTGGACATTAATACAATTGAGCGTGTCCAAAAATATTTTACAAGAAGAGTTCTCCACTCCTCTGATTACAGCAAAATACCTTATACCACCAGACTTGAAATCCTGGGTTTAGAAAATTTAGCACTCCGCTGCCTTTGACATGACCTGAGTTTAACTCATAAAATCATTTGTTACAACGGCCTTCCTGTTGAAGACTACTTCAGCTTCAATCACAACAATACACAAACACACAATAGATTTAAGCTTATGTTGTGCCTCACCCGCCCTCCTCTCCTCAGCCGGGCCTCTCCCTCCTCCTGCCGGACCTGCTATCAGATTCAGAGTCTGATAATGAAGAGGAATGGCCTGGCATGCCTCCAGCCCCCAGCCCTGGCACCATGCCCAGACAGAATGACAGGAATGAACAAACAAACCTCACTCCTACAGCGTGTGAGCACGAAGCCATCTATCTATCTATCTATCTATCTATCTATCTATCTATCTATCTATCTATCTATCTATCTATCCATCCATCTATCTATCATCTATCTTTCTATCTATCTATTATCTATCATCTATCTCTATATTTCTATTATCTATCTATCTATCTATCTATCTATCTATCTATCTATCTATCTATCTATCTATCTATCTATCTTGCTATCTTGCTATCTATCTATCTTTCTATCTATCATATGTCTGCCTAACTATCATCTATCTATCTCTCTTTCTATCATCTATCCATCCATCTTCTGTCTGTCTGTCTCTCTCTCTCTCTCTCTCTCTCTAATCTGTCAAATTTGTCATCTGTCAATCTTATCATCTGTCAGTATCTGTCTGTCAGTCAGTCAGTCTGTCAGTCTGTCTACCAATCCTTTCTTTCTTCCATCCACCCACCCACCTACCCATCCATCCATCCATCCATCCATCTATCTTTCTATCTATCTATTATCTATCATCTATCTCTATATTTCTATTATCTATCTATCTATCTATCTATCTATCTATCTATCTATCTATCTATCTATCTATCTATCTTGCTATCTTGCTATCTATCTATCTTTCTATCTATCATATGTCTGCCTAACTATCATCTATCTATCTCTCTTTCTATCATCTATCCATCCATCTTCTGTCTGTCTGTCTCTCTCTCTCTCTCTAATCTGTCAAATTTGTCATCTGTCAATCTTATCATCTGTCAGTATCTGTCTGTCAGTCAGTCAGTCTGTCAGTCTGTCTACCAATCCTTTCTTTCTTCCATCCACCCACCCACCTACCCATCCATCCATCATCCATCATCTGGTAGCCTTAAAGCTAAATACAGGTATATGTATGTGATCCCAAGAGTTGGCCCTGCCTACAGGTATCTCTGTCTCGAAACTTCTCCTTAAATCTGAACTGCCTAACTATGATTGATGGTCCCTTTACAGCAGGTCCCAGTTCTCCCCCGCACCGCACCGCCCCGTAAAACGCAAAGTCTGCACCCTTCCTTGTTCCACAAGTTGACGACGACAAAAAAAAAACAAACCCCAAGAACGTGCTGACGTTGCTGCAGTCTAATAAACTTTTCGCGGCTTTGCCTCCCTTCCCTTCTACAGCGCAGTGATCAAAGGTGGCGTAAGACAAGCTTGGCCACCTTCAACCCCCGCCTACCAAAAAAAGATCTCTCTCTCCATTTGCTCAGAGTGAGACACTGCCTCCCTTCTGCCGGCTCCTTCCTCTTGCAAGAGGGGTACTCTCCAGGTTGCCCTCCTCCCTCCATCCCTCCATCCCTCGGCACCCTCTTCCCTTGGCTCCCAGCTGCTTCCTCGAGGAAGGCGCCTTTTCCCTGGGCAGAGTTGGCTTTGCAGAGCCGGCCTCTGGGCGAGCCCTCCAGAGGGTTCAGCTGGAGTGGCTGGAATGGGGGGCGGCCGGAGAAACGGTCCTGACATGCTCCCCACCTGCCCTGGCGGGGACAGGGACTTCACATGCATCCATGGCAGCCGGCGGGCTCTTCGCGGGGGGACCGGAGCTGGTGGGGTTCCTCCTGCCCACCCTTCCCCTCCTTTCTTCCAACTCCTCGCCGCTCCCTTGGAAGGAATCTCCTGTCTTGGGGGCTCCTCTGCCTCCCCACCCACCCCGGGTTTGCCAAGGCACCATTGGAAGAGGCAAAGTGGAGCCCAAATTGACCATGTGAAATCTCTGCCTCCTGGTCAGCCAAGGACCCTCGCTCACTCTTGCTCTCCTGGGTGGGGGGAGATTCGGCTCTACCTAAAATGAAAGGATGCCGCAAAATGCACCCTCACCTCTTCGGCGCCTCCGCAGGAAGTCTCAATGAGGACTTTTTCAGAATGCCGTGGGATGCGGGACAAATTTTTAAAAAACGGGACTGTCCCGCCAAAAGTGGGACATCTGGTCACTATAAAGTAAAAAGAAAAAAAACTGATAAAGGAAATAAATGTGATCAAATCATCCCCCAGCCCACTCAAATTAAGGTGTGGGGTAAGAAAATCAGATCCTTCCTCCCTCTCTTTTTTGCAGGGAGATAGACCAGTATCACAAGCAATTTATAAAATAACATTTTATTTTTTAAAAAAAAAAGAAGGAAAAGAGAGAATGTTAAGAAAAATTTTAATCTTATTGTTGCTGTGTTCTTATTTTTGTGTGGGCTTTGTTTCATACTGTATTACGTTGCTTCTCAAACCATGGAGAGCACGATAAAATAACTTGCAACAGGGAAAACAACCCCAAAAGATAAGGTTCTAAGCAGATCTCACAAAGCAACGTGTAACGAAGAAATACCAGTATTTGCAGAAAACACACAAGGGAAAAGCTTGTACATAGAAATGATAACACATACATCTTAAACTGAAAAAAATATTATACTTAACACTGTTCCTAGATTTTTCTTATTTTTATAGAGCAGCGTCTACCGGAAATGCTACCAGTTTGTCCCACTTCAGCTGATCCAGTAGCAATGGTGGCGCAAGGCTCTGCCCATCCGCCCGCTCATCATTACTTTCTGGTTTTAACCAGGGAATAACCTGTTTTTTACCCTCTGAGCATGCGCATGCACGTGATGCACTTCTGAACCGGTAGGGAAGGTAAGTAGATTTCACCCCTGTTATAGAGCCCTTGGAATGGATTGCTTTTGTACCAGTTCATTACATGAAAAATCTTTATTTCTGGGTTTCTGGTGGGGAATGGTGGATTGACATCCCACAAACCACAGATTACAAAAGGCATCACATCCAAAAGGCAGCTAAGTAATTACATAATTAGGATGAGGTAATTTTGAGATTATCATATATATACTCTGGGTAGCTGTTTATGGTGAGTAAAAGTGTGTAAACTGCAAAAATGTCAGAAACTGACATTTTTGCAGTTACTTGCAATCAACTGGGAGTCATGGAATTCATGAATCTCTGAGCTGTTAATCTAGTCTTTTTAGGGAACTCAAAAGTTTTACCAAACCTCATCTTTTGAAATATTTTGGAGTTTTATTTTATTTTTACTGTTTTATTAAAAATGGAAAAACTTGAAAATTGCAAGGTTTTTTTCCCCGTTATTGTTTGTTTGTTTATATATTTTGCCTTCATAATTTTCAAAAATTATTTTAGGAGTCAAACATATTATTTTTTTCAATCCATTTAGAAGGAAAGACATTTCTATGCCTACAATTTTGTAAGAACTTAGGGTTTTTTTTTGTAATATACAGCCAAATATAGTGCTGATTTTAGAAAGTACTTTTAAATGGATTAAAGTTTGTGATGAATCTAACTTAAAGCAAGATATTGAAGTTAATTAAAAGGATCCTCTCTCATGGGAAGAATTTCTTTATATTATAAACAAGACCTTGAGGTTTGGATACTAGAAGCACCAGGCTACTTTAAAGGGAATGTTTGGCACTTGGGTTCAAGCTGTTCTTGAGCTATTTTACTCTATAATTGGGGTGGAATATAGTCTGGATTCCCAAGAGAAAGAGTCTACATTCTAGAGCCAAGAAAGCATGAAAAGTTTGGTTGGGAGAAAGAGAGTTTAAGTGGCTCCTTCCTAGAAATTCTCAGATATATATCTATAGTGACGCAAATGCCTCAGTTTGGCAAAATTTTTATCTATACTTGAGGAGCAATAAATGAAACTATTCAGAATGAACTAACATGTGTCTTTCTGGATTCCAGGCAGTCTGATAATAATGGAAGTAAAAGATACTATTGAAGAGGAAAAGCCTCATTAAATAAAATCAAAATGAATTTTAAGATTTTATTTTTTATTTTTTATTATTTAGATTTTTATACTGCCCTTCTCCCGAAGGACTCAGGGCGGTATACAGCCAGATTAAAACAGTACAATATACAAATTAAAACCACAGTTAAAACAACCTATTCTATAAATGGCCGAAAATTAAAACCGTCAAATTTGACCCATAAATAAAATACCCCAATTAAAATTATTAAAATTCAAAAAATTTAAGAAATTAAAAAATTAAAAAATTAAGCCATTCCCGCTTGGATAAACAAGTACGTTTTCAATTCACGGTGAAAGGTCCGAAGGTCAGGTAATTGACGCAAACCAGGGGGAAGTTCGTTCCAGAGGGTAGGTACTCCAACAGAGAAGGCCCTTCCCCTGGGGGCCACCAGCCAACATTGCTTGGCGGACGGCACCCTAAGAAGACCCTCTCTGTGTGAGCGTACGGGTTGGTGGGAGGCATAAGGTAACAGCAAGCGGTCCCGTAAGTACCCGGTAGATGGAGGAAAGCTATGGCAAATCTAGACAGCATACTAAAAAGCAGAGACATCACCCTGCCAACAAAAGTGCGTATAGTCAAGGCTATGGTTTTCCCAGTTGCAATGTATGGCTGTGAAGGCTGGACCATAAGACAGGCTGAGCGCCAAAGAATCGAGGCCTTTGAACTCTGGTGCTGGAGAAGACTCCTGCTAGTCCCTTGGACTGCAAGGCAAACAAACAAGTCAGTCCTAGAGGAGATCAACCCTGACTGCTCTTTAGAAGGCCAGATCCTGAAGATGAAACTGAAATACTTTGGCCACCTAATGAGAAGGAAGGACTCACTGGAGAAGAGCCTAATGCTGGGAAAGATTGGGCAAAAGATGAAGGGGACGACAGAGAACAAGGTGGCTGGATGGAGTCACTGAAGCAGTAGGCATGAGTTTAAATGGACTCCAGAGAATGGTAGAAGACAGGAAGGCCTGGAGAAACGTCCATGGGGTCGCGATGGGTGGGACACGACTTCGCAACTAACAACAACAACAACAAAAAGAAAACTGCAACTGCCGGAATAGCTCAGGCTGTTAAGAACCTGTTATTAGAACACAGTAGCCTGCAATTACTGCAGGTTCAAGCCCGGCCCAAAGTTGACTCAGCCTTCCATCCTTTATAAGGTAGGTAAAATGAGGACCCAGATTGTTGGGGGGGCAATAAGTTGACTTTGTAAAAAAATTATACAAATAGAATGAGACTATTGCCTTATACACTGTAAGCCGCCCTGAGTCTTCGGAGAAGGGCGGGATATAAATGTAAACAAACAAACAAAAAAACTCATTAGAAAAAGATGGGAATATTAGATTTACCTCTTCTAAACCAAACACTGCAGGTCTCAAATGTAAATTAATAAATGCAAGAAGTATTGTAAATAAATTATCTGAATTTATCCTATTGTTAAACATTTGATATTATATTTGTTTGTGAAACATGGCTAAACTCATCTCTCCCTAACTCCATTATTTCAAACAAAGAATATCAAGTTTTTCGATCAGATCATGAAAACTGCAGAGGTGGTGGAGTGGCTATCTTTTACAAAAAATCACTGAACCTAAAAAATATTCAAGTTGTACATAAACTTTCTCTTCCTGAAACTATTGTATGCGACCTTTCCATTAACACCACACTTCGATTCTTACTATGCTACAGAGCACCTGACTACGACATCAATCACACAAATAAGTTAACCACACTGCTAACATGGGCTACCTCTTGCCCATATCCTCTCATCTTCCTGGGTGACCTAAATCTACCTTTTATTAACTGGATAACAAATGCATGTACAACTGAACCAATCCATACTACACTATAAAACACCATTACAGACCTAGGTCTGGAACAACTAGTAACTAACAATACAAGACTCAACAAATGCCTTGACCTCATCTTTTGCAATAACACAAACTCAATTTATGGACTACAAATAAAAGGACCTTTTCCAACAGTGACCACTGCATGATAGACTTTTGTCTCAATATACGCCCTCACATAAATTGTCATAATAATAGTACTCCTAACTACAATTTCAAAAAAGCCAACTATGACCTTATAAACAACGACCTCTCATATCTTGACGGCAAAATCTATTCTCAACCTGTATCACTGCTGAAGACCACTACAGAGTTTTCCTACTTGAAATCAATAGAATCATCAAACAATACGTACCACAAATCACCACCAAAATAAAAAATAAAAAAATTACCCATATCAATAAAGAAGCTTCAATCCAAAAAAAAAAAAATCCCTTTGGAGAAGAAACAAAAAAGGCCATGTAGCAAACTTCAAAAACCGCTACAGAAATATTTGCAACCAAATAAAAACTGAATGCACCATTTACCACACAAAGCAAGAAGAAGATCTTCTGCACACAAATTCCAATCGTGTGTTCTATAATTTTGTAAACAATAAACTTAAAGAATCAAGATCCATCCCACCATAAGAGAATCTAACGGCAAAGAATGTAATGATGAAACAGTTAAAGCAAACCTCTTTAACACATTCTTTGGCTCAGTCTTTGTTAACAGTGATGGCTCATATCCGACATTCCCCAATCGTACTAACAATGATTACAACGACTTAACTCATATAGACTTCACAGAAGATTATGTTGAAAAAGCTCTTCGCAAACTGAAACCATCTTTATCTATTGGGCCTGATGGACTATGTGCATACTTCTCAAAAAAACTTTCCACTAATATAGCAGAACCCCTAAGCATAATCTTTGATAAAGCTTTAACGACTGGTTCCCTTCCCAAACTTTGGTCTCTAGCCACAGTCATCCCTATCTTCAAAAAAGGAGATCCCAGCCTAGTTGAAAATTACAGACCAATCTCTCTATGCTGCGTGACCTGCAAAGTAATGGAATCTATTATCAACCAATCCATTACCCTCCACCTAGAAACAAACAACCTACTCTCTAATAAACAATTTGGTTTCAGAAAAAAATTATCATGTAGCTTACAACTTCTCCACTGCAAAAACATATGGACTACTAATCTTGATCAACGCAAAACAATAGATGCAATCTACATAGACATCTGCAAAGCTTTTGACTCAGTAGTACATGACAAACTTCTCCTAAAACTAAAATCCTACAGCATTTCAGGACCCCTTCACAATTGGATAACTGCTTTCCTGTCAAACAGACAACAAGTGGTCAAAATTGGCAATGCTCTATTAAATCCTGTCCCTGTCAAAAGTGGCGTTCCTCAAGGTAGCGTTCTTGGACCAACGCTCTTCATACTATACATAAATGATCTCTGTGACCATATCTCAAGTTATTGTGTTCTCTTCGCTGATGATGTCAAACTATTTAACATCACCAACAATACTTCTACCCTTCAAAAAGACCTTGATTTTGTATCCGATTGGTCTAAAACTTGGCAACTCCAAATCTCAACCAGCAAATGCTCAGTCTTACATATTGGAAAAAAGAACCCAAATACTAAGTACAACCTTAATAGACATTATCTTACAGATGACCCGCACCCTGTAAATGACCTTGGAGTTTTCATTTCAAATGATCTAAGTGCCAAAGCCCACTGCAACTATATAGCAAAAAAGGCTCTAAGAGTTGTAAACCTAATTCTGCGTAGCTTCTTTTCCAAAAACTCTACACTACTAACCAGAGCATTCAAAACATTTGCAGACCCATTCTTGAATACAGCTCATCTGTCTGGAACCCATACCACATCTCTGACATTAATACAATTGAACGAGTCCAAAAATATTTTACAAGAAGAGTTCTCTGCTCCTCTGTAAACAACAAAATACCTTATTCCACCAGACTTGAAATCCTGGGATTAGAGAATTTAGAACTCCTCTGACTCCGACAAGACCTGTGTTTAACACACAGAATCATCTATTGCAATGTCCTTGCAATGTCAGCTTCAATAGCAATAATATAAGAGCAAACAATAGATTCAAACTTAATGTGAACCGCTTCAATCTTGATTGCAGAAAATATGACTTCAGTAACAGAGTTGTTAATGCTTGGAATATACTACCTGACTCTGTGGTCTCCTCTCCAACTCCTAAAAGCTTTAACCAAAAACTGTCTACCATTGATCTCACCCCATTCCTAAAAGGACTATAAAGGGTGTGCATAAGTGCACAAAAGTACCCACCGTTCCTGTTCTATTGTTTCCTTTCAATATATATTCCTGTATATAATGTTGTAACAAAATTAAAAAAAAAGTTCATTGCAAGTGCACATCTTAATTTCAGTCAATATTGTTTATATGAGGTTCTACAATAGAAGACATTTTGCCAACAAAATCTTGGTCTAGAGTGAATGCTAAGATGTTTTATACAGAACACTTTTAATTATTAATAAAGCTTTATTTGTTAATTGGAATTTTCTGCATGTCTGAAAATATCCCCCCCCCCCAGATAAGAACTATGAAAAGTGTGCTTGTTTGGTAGTTTGAAGCCTGGTTAAATTTATTGTGAGAGTAATTTATATGATCACTTTTAATACTTTGCTTATTTATTTAATTTTGATGTTGCCCATCTCCCCTACCAAGTAACATTGGATATTTTTGACATGAGAATGACAATGTTCTGAAGTATTAGATTTAGGGTTGGGATTCAGCCAGTTTGGACCGGTTCAGGCGAATCAGGTGCTAATTTTACATCTGGTTTGCCCAACCAATTATTGTAAAGACTGGATGACTCTGCCCACTCCGCCCCTCCCCTCCCAGGAGTCTCCACACAGACGCAATTTGGGACGCACAGAGGCTCTGGGAGGGCAAAAAAATGCCCCCCTAGAAGTACCAAAAGTCTGGAAACAGGCTCGTTTCCAGCCTCCGAAGGGCCTCTGGAGCCCAGGGGAGGCCATTTTTGCCATCCCGAAAGCTCGAGAAAAGCCTCTGGAGCCTGGGGAGGGTGAAAATGCCCCCCTTCCCCATGGTGCAGGAGGCTGAGTAGGCCCTGCCCACCCAGCAACCAGGCAGAGAACTGTTTGCTAAATTTTTTCAATCCCACTCCTGATTAGATATTCAATGTCCAGAAGATTTGGGTATAAAACCTGCACTGCTTAAAGCTGTGTTGGGAAGTGTGTCAATAGTCAACATGAACCCTTTTCCTTTCTGGACAGAGGGGCCCATGGGATGGAGAGAAGGCGCATGCTACAAGGAAGAAGAGGAGTGATTTCTGAGTAACCTGCCATCTTCCCACAAACAACATCAATGGGGAAGCCAGCAGGAGGTTGGAAGTCACACCTGATCTGACTGCTTTTTTAGGTTGTTTCTCTGATTAAGTAGGGTAATATTTCTGAGCTACCTGAGTAAATAGTGACCCAATGGTTGCCTAACAGTTCATAATAATGAATGCATGCACTACACATGAACTTTCATGATGTTCATGAAATCATTGCACAGCTTTTTGGCTCAAGGAACGAGAATGTCAGCTGACATTTTAAGTCAGATCATCCTGCAATTACTACTATATTGAGCATGTAATTTGTATTTGACTTAAACATTTTCTCTTATTTCTGACTTATTTACAAATTCAATTTAGACTGATTTAGGAACAGATCTCATTCATAATCCAGGGATTATCTGTAATTTCATTTGGCACAATGTTTGATGCCATTGGAGTTCAATGGTTCTGAGAACCCTACGTCTCACATTCCTGCTTAGTTACAAGATTAAACATTTTAAATATTTCTATATTTATAACATGACCTAAGATTTCTTAATGAACAAGAAATAAAAATATGAACATGTTTGAGCCTATCATTATATTTGAGTTTGTCTATCATTATATGATACAGGTTTGTTTATATTGGCTTTATTTCCTGATTTTCTGTTCAGCTAAGCACTCTAAATTCTGATGGTGGACCACCAAAACAAAGTACTGAAAATATATGCTCACTTCCACTCTTTTTACAATTGAGAATACCTTTCATTTATGAGGGCATTTGGTTGAATAATCATTCAATTATGTGATCAATTGTTGCCTTTTTATATTATTAAAATATTGTTATTACTTCTTTGTGCTTTCTAATACTTTTATATTTTGTGTCTGTGCTTCAATAATATTGTTATTTTATAAGTTATTTTATAAGGAATTCTGGAACTCTGTTAAGATGAACTATTTTAAAATCATACTTTAATATTGCATTGCCATGTTTAGTTTTACTGCTAATCCATTAGAACCTTTGACTAATGAAAAGTTGTCTTCGTGACTCATCAGGAGTAAACTTAACCCAATGGATTAACCAGGTGTACACGTCAAATCAGAAACTGGAGTTTCATATGCAGTTAAAACAGTTTAAGGAAACAGAAAAGAGTATTCACCCTGCTTGAAAGAGAGACCTGTAAAAATCTGCAGCCCTCCAAAAATTAAAGCTACAACTCAACTTACGTAATAACGCAAGGGCTTTCAATAGATTCAAACTCAATGTAATTCGCTCTAATCTTGATTGTAGGAAATATGGTTTCTGCAATAGAGTAGTAGATGTCTGGACACTTTACCTGATCCTGTTGTTAGTCTCTGTAATCCCCATACCTTTTACCTTAAACTGTCTACCATGGACATTTCATGTTTCTTTAGAGGTCTCTAAGGGGTCATGCATCAGCGCACCAGCATGCCTACCATCCATGTCCTACTGTTCCCAATTATATGTAATCATTCTATGTGTTTATGGCTATGTTTTGCCTATTTATATTCTTTTTTTGTGTGCCAATTTTTTTCATCTGTCCAGGTCTATGTCTATACTGTTACTTGTTTCCTTGTACTTGTTGACAAATAAATAAATAAATAACAACAACAACAACTCATACTTTCTCCTCAGACTGGCTCTTTTGGATATGAACATCCAGCAATACCTGAAGGGTTGGAGATTGGCTACCTTTAGTCTGGATTCAGTGTGTTCTTCTTTCAGCAGAAAGCATTTGGCAAGTTTCTGAGCATATTATTATTTCATTTTCATTTAATTGTTTTTCTAAAAAGAATGTGATGGATTTGTTAATTGCCTTTTTAATAAAGCAACTCAGATCTGAAATTAACGGAGCTTTCATTGCAAAAAGAGTCTTCAATTCATTTAGGCTGCTTACTTTATTCACTTGCTTTATATTAACCTGTGGATATATCTTCACATATTTGTGAAGAGCATAATCGTTTTATAATTTTCATGAGTCTGGGCCTAAGATAAAGAGTATAATAAAATTATTTACTTCAGGCAAACTTCATTTAAAGAAGGGTGGTCCTCCCTTCCCAACACTAATTCAGAAAGTTTTATAATCTATCCAATCTTGTGCAACACATTATGCATGGATGTAGAAGCTCATAATAATTCCTCCGGTAAGCAATCTGGTAATCAAATATAGCAGAAAAGGTGTTGGCAGTGGTCATACGTAGGAGGTACTCTTAATTGTTTTTCCAAAGTAGACATGTATATTATAATTAAAAGAAGAAAGTCTTTACAGATGGCAAAAATAAATCCTTTGAAATGAGTCTATGATTCTATCAGCCTCAAGGTCAGAGCCCAAAGGAAAAATCCATAGTTTGCACACTGCAAATATTTTTTATGATTACATTAGGCCACCTGATCCTCCAAGTAGTTTCCTGGCACAGTTCCCAGAAGAGGCTATTGAGGGAATTGGAATATTATTTTCAATTCTGTTCATGGAAAAAATGGCATAAACATGATGGAAACTTTATTTTAAAGTGAAAAGATTTGTATTGTCCAAGATGAAAGTCATTCTTATAATTGGCCAATATCTGAGAAATATATTACTTTCTCTAAAAGCTTACAGATTAAGTTTTCACTGATATGTTTGATATTTACAACCAAGTCACCTTTTTCTGTTGATGATCCCATATTACAGGATAAATAACCACATCGAATGAAACAAACACCCACCTTATTACGATATAGGATGGAGTTCAAAACTTACTTATTTTCATATGCATTTCATGCTACTGTTCAGCTTTTGTATTATGGTTTATTACATAGTCAACCAGATGTTAATACTGGATTTGACATTTTTATCCACCTACCGAATCCTTCCCAAGGACCTTGGATAGGAAGATGTGGATGCTCATGATAATGTTAAAGGTATCGTCACAGGATGTAAGCTATTTGGAATAAAGCTCAAGTGGGGCTTCATTGGTTTTGGGATTGCACCCAAGGTGCCTATTATATTGGTACCACTTTTGCTTTCTTTTGCCATAGATGTCCTATTTCTATTTGTAACTCTTTGTCTCTTGTTATCTTCTTTATTTCTTTCTCTTCTCTTCTCTTCTGCTGTCTCCAGGTACTACCATGTCCACCATCCAGACTTCCTTTTTGTCTTTCTTATTGACAATTGTTAATTCTGGGGTATTATGTGGCAGATGCCTGTCATATTATTATTACAGCTTGTCACATAGTCAACCAGATGTTCATGCTGGATTTGGCATTTTTGTCCACCTATTGGGTCCTTCTCAAGCACCTGGGATGGTAGAAATGCATGATTGCTGGTGTTCAAGATATCATCAGATAATGTAAGCTATTATTATGGTTTGTTACACAGTCACCCAGATATTCAAACTGGATTTGGCATTTTTGTCTACCTATTGGGTCCTTTCCAAGGACTGAGATAGGCAGATCTGAATGTGTTGTGCCTCGCTCGCCCCCCCCGTCCGCTGCAGCCGGGCCCCTCTTATCGCCTGCCGGATGCTGATAGTGCTGAAGAATGTCCTGGCATGCCTCCAGCCCCCAGCCCTGGCACCATGCCCGGACAAACCGAACAAACAAACCTCCCTCCAATAGCATGTGCACCTGAAGCCAGCCACGAGCTGGGATTACCAACAGCTGGAGACGAAACGATGCAATGGATAGATCCACGCTTCCAGAGAATGGAGAGGCGACGTCACCAAAAGGAAGAGAGGGGCAGGCCTGGATAAGTGCTGAGTCATTTATTTATTTATTTATTTATTTATTTATTTATTTATTTATCATATTTATATACCGCCCTATCTCCCTAGGGACTCAGGGCGGTTCACAGGCAGATAAAAAAGTACAAATAAATACAGAATAAAATAACAGTTAAAAAACTTATTCTACACAGCCGAATAATTAAAAAAGCAATATAAATAATAAAACCCATTAAAACCAATATAAATTTAAAATCTAGTCCAGTCCTGCGCAGATGAATAAGTATGTTTTAAGCTCGTGGAGTCATGGAGCCACACCCCATAGCCTATATAAAGGATCTGCTTTCTGGCATTCTCTGAGTCAGGCAAAGTGTAATCTGGATTGCTGAAGTCCCACCTTGGATTCCTGCCTGCCCTGAGGACTCTGATAGGACTTTGGCAGAGCTGCAGAGGCACGCTTGATATGGACTTCCCCGACCCGGCCGTCAGAGGAGAAGTGGGACACGACAGAATGTTTGATGGTATTACAGATATTGTCACAGAATGTAAGCTGTTCCACGTAAAGCTGCCTTTTACAATTGACCGATGGTGAATTTGTCAACGCTGATGATATCCAAGTGGTGCTCCAGATGTTTTGGGATTATACCCAAGGTGCCTATTACTATTAGTATTACCTTTGCTAGCTTTTGCCACATTCGTTCTATTTCTATTTGTAGGTCTATCTATTTTGTTATCTCCTCCAGTTATTTCTCTTCTATTTTGCTTCTCCAGGTAGTGTCATGCCCACTATTAAGACCCTTCTGTATTTCTTATTGACAATTATTAAGCTGCGGTGTTATGTGACAGGTGCCTGCCTTTTTGACTTTTAAAGTCCCAGAGCAATTTACTTCTTCACTTTCTATGACTTTCTATTTTATGGTCTCACCAGTTCTTGTTTGCAGTTAAATGATATTTCTTGCAGATCTTCCAGTGCACTACTGTTGCTACTTTGTCAAGCCATTGGTTGCAGTCAGTCTGGGTGATCTTCTTGCAGCAGCTAACTAGGTCGTCTACTGTTTCTTCAACTTCTTTGCAGAGACAGCATATGCTATCTGTTGCTGTCTTCTCAATTCTCGCTTTGTATGCATTTGTTCTTAAATTCTGGTCTTGTGCAGCCTGAATTAGTCCTTCTGTCTCTTTCTTCAACTTTCCTACACTTTTTTTTTCTGGTCTTCCTCTCCAGGGCCCTTAGTTCTGCTTGAATCCACTCCACTATTGTAGCAGTGTATCTAATGACTGGAATGGCCCAGGTATTGATTGCCTTGATGGTGTTTCCTCCACTAAGTTTGGATTTTAAGATCTTCACTCTCTTGATCCATTCATTTCTAACTTTTTTTTTACTCCATTGTGCTTGGTGTTGTCAGCTTGAAGGATGCTCAGATAGTTAAGACAATTGTCTTCATCCAGATTCTTAATATTATTTCCATAGAATAGAATAGAATAGAATAGAATAGAATAGAATAGAATAGAATAGAATAGAATAGAATAGAATTTTTATTGGCCAAGTGTGATTGGACATACAAGGAATATGTCTTGGTGCATATGCTCTCAGTGTATATAAAAGAAAAGATACCTTCATCAAGGTACAACACTTATAACACTTAATTGGTCATAGGGTACAAATTTAACACTTAATGATACAACACCTAATGATAATCATAGGGTACAAATAAGCAATCAGGAAACAATCAATATCAATATAAATCATAAGGATTACCAGTAACAAAGTTACAGTCATACAGTCATAAGTAGAAGGAGATGGGTGATGGGAACGATGAGAAGATTAATAGCGCAGATTTAGTAAATAGTTTGACAGTTTTGAGGGAATTATTTGTTTAGCAGAGTGATGGCGTTTGGGGAAAAAACTGTTCTTGTGTCTAGTTGTTCTGTTGTGCAGTGCTCTATAGCATCGTTTTCAGGGTAGGAGTTGAAACAGTTTATGTCCAGGATGTGAGGGATTGGTAAATATTTTTACGGCCCTCTTCTTGATTCGTGCAGTGTACAGGTCCTCAATGGAAGGCAAGTTGGTAGCAATTATTTTTTCTGCAGTTCTAATTATCCTCTGAAGTCTGTGTCTGATTCTGTCAGTTTTCATTATTTTCCCTTGTTCCGTGGAAAGCATGGCACATTTGTCCAGTCCAAACTCCATTGCAATAGCTTGGCTGTAGATATGGAAAGTGATGATTCTATTTCAGATGGTGGTGTTAATGTTGTTGTGATGGTAGTAGTGGTGGTTTTTGTCCTTATTTTCATTTTTAAAATATTTTTTACTGTACAATAGTAGCTACCCAGAACTGATAAAACAGTAGTTATCTCTTTAATTTTCCCCCATCAATTGACCATCTTTTCCTGGCCATCCTCTTTTTGTTAATGAATTTATTTTATTCACAAATCATCAATCAGAAGTATGAAGTTTGCATGCAGGTAGTATTTTATTATATGTCCTGTCTTCCCCGATTCCCATATGGCAACAAAGGCAATATTATTTTTGATAGTAGAGTTTTTACTCTATCTAAGGCAAGTTCTGCCTCTTTTTGTTCTCTTTTTCATTTTTAAGATCTCCTCTCATCAGTGGTGGGTTGCTACCAGTTCACTCCGGATTGGACAAACTGGTAGTGGCAGCATCGGGAGGCTCTGCCCACCTGCCCAGACGCTTCTGTGTATGTGAGCCCACGAGGAAACTGGTAGCGATGGGTTTTGAAACCTGCCCCTGCCTCTCATACTACTATACTTTTTAAAATTGTTTGTGAACTGCCCAGAATAATATATTTGAGATGGGAAGCTATATAAATTGAATTTAAAAAGAAATAAATAATCATTTGGAAATAAGTTCTATAGATTAACTTTCGTATAAATGCCTTAGAACAATTGAAGCACCAATGGAGAGGAAAGGAAGAAATTACAATACAGATACTATTATTTGATGATATTCATAGCACTTGTAACGGACAGTTATAAAAAATCAAAATGAAAGAGACTTCCAGTCTGCAAAGGCTTTTTCAAAGGAAATCACAATAAACATTTGATACTAAAATATGTCTTGGTGTTTCAATGCAAAACAAGAAGACAAATGAAACTTTGATTAAAACCAGGTTTATGGAATGCTTAATGCCACAATAAGGCAAACATATGGGGGAACTTAGCACATTCTCTGACAGAAACATACAGTCTTTCATTGTCAAATCAGGCAAACATCAGTGAATAATCTATTGGACTGTTATGCAATACGGCTAAAATGCATAACAATCTTTCTACTACTTTTGTTACAAATCATGCTATAAAATTGTTTAATAAACAAAGATTATTAGAACATTGGAAACTAAAGTTTATGATCACATTGTCTTTTGTGAACCATATTTGTTTATATGAAAACAAAATTGGTTAACTTTTAAAGTGCCATACCACTCTATTTTTTCTTGTAAAATAGTAAGTTGTAAATATATTAAGCTAGTTTTCGTTTGCATGATGATTATTTATATAATTTATTCATAAATATGATGTATCTCTTCTCTCTGAAGGACACTTTACATGGAGTCAGGACCATTCACCTTCATGAGCGTCTAATAGGGGTGTTTGTTCTATCCTGCACTGAAACTGTAATTTCTAATTCTAATTCTATCTTAGGCATGAAGCCAGTTGGATGACTTTGAGCCAGTTACATCCTCTCAGCCCTAAGAACATGGCAATAGTAAACCACTTCCACTTCCACGTCTCCAACTTCCATCCCCCAAAATACAATAATATGTCTCAGCTGTCTCTAAGAATGACTCAAAATATCAGAGCCAATGGATAGACCAAATAAATATATCTGGAAATATATACTGTGGAAAAATTATGCTCCTAAACTGCAACAGCCATTATGTGATATTCTGATTCATGCCACAAGTAGATATAAAAAAGCACAAGAGTCAGCAGACGAAAGAACCAAAGAAACAACAGCAGGATGATAGGCACATGAACAAGTGGAAATGATAAGGAAATTGATTTAACATAACATAACATAACATAACATAACATAACATAACATAACATAACATAACATAACATAACATAACATAACATAACATAACATAACATAACATAACATAACATAACATAACATAACATAACATAACAACAGAGTTGGAAGGGACCTTGGAGGCCTTCTAGTCCAACCCCCTGCCCAGGCAGAAAACCCTACACCATCTCAGTCAGATGGTTATCCAACATTTTCTTTAAAATTTCCAGTGTTGGAGCATTCACAACTTCTGAAGGCAAGTCGTTCCACTTATTAATTGTTCTAACTGTCAGGAAATTTCTCCTTAGTTCTAAGTTGCTTCTTTCTTTGTTCAGTTTCCACCTATTGCTTCTTGTTCTACCCTCAGGTGCTTTGGAGAACAGCCCGACTCCCTCTTCTTTGTGGCAACCCCTGAGATTTGAAGAACTGCTTTCAAAGGTGAAAGCAATTTCAGGAAATAAAGGCCTGAAAGGATATGAGGAGGTGGTGTAACAGTGGTTGGATTCAAAAACATTTACTACCAGTGTGGTTTGGTGGTCGTGGCATGGCTTGGCTTGGTGGGTGTGGCATAGGAAGGATCCCCACTCCAGGGGAAGGTTACTGCAAAATCCCCATTTCCTCCCGATCCACTGGCACTTGGGAGACAGAGAATAGATGGGGGCAGGGCCAGTCAGAAGTGGTATTTACTAGTTCTCCGAACTACTCAAAATTTCCGCTACCAGTTCTCCAGAACTGGTCAGAACCTGCTGAATACCACCTCTGTGGTGTAAACAAGTGGTCTTCATGGTATGAGGCCAGGAGAGACAACAACAAAGTGGTGGTAGTGACAACTGTGTGGGGAATCAAAAGGCCATGTGGGGTATTTTCAGAAGAACAGGACCCAAGCAGAGTCAGCAGCAGCTGCAAGCACAGAAGAAAAGTAAGAATGCACGATATTAAAACAATGGTTTCAAAAGTCACTCTTAAGAAGGTGGCAGTTATGGCTAGGAGAGCAAGGACAGCTAGGAGAGCCTTTGCACAACTTTATGTTGTGGGCCAGATGCGGCCTTTCCTGGACTGGCTCAGTCATTCAAGCCCTGGTCATCCCATGTCTGGACTATTGCAATGCATGCTAAATGGGGCTTCCTTGAACAACATTCAGAAGCTTCAAGTGATGTAGATTGCACAGTGAAGGTTGTTCTTAGCCCATGTTACATCATTGATCTATGAGCTGCATTGGTTGCTAGTTTGCTACTGGGGACAATTCAAGGTGTTGGCTATTATCTCTAAAGCCTGCATGGCATGAGTCCAGGTTACTTGAGGAACTGTCTGGGACTGGCCCACCCCACCCACGCCAGCAGAGAAGGCATGCCATGGCTCCTGACCTCTGGAATATCTTACTCCCTGCAATGAGATTGGATCCCACCTTTCTGACCTTCCAAGAGAGCCTGAAGACATGGGGCCCTAACAGAGGAGCAGCACACTGGAGGTAGTTGATGACTTAAGAGGCAATCCCATCTCCCCCCCACACTCCACGCATCCTTCGTCCTCTCTCCCCATTTTAAATTATTTTGTTTATAGTTGCATTTTTATCATTTTAGAAATATTTATCTTATCATTTTAATACTTTTAATGCTGTCAGCTACCCAGAATCACAAATAAATAAATAAATCCTTATGATTTATATTGATATATTGACAATCAATTGTGTTGTAAATGTTGTAGCTTGATGAATGACTATCATTAAGTGTTGTACCTTATGATTCTTGATGAACGTATCTTTTCTTTTATGTACACTGAGACCATATGCACCAAGACAAATTCCTTGTGTGTCCAATCACTATTAGTCCAAATAATATTTGAACTAATAGTTTCAGGAAAATATTAGGTATCACAACATAAGCATTATAGGTTGGGTATTGTATCATAAAATAAGCATAAATCTGTATTCATTAGTTTTTGCAAACTTCTATTTATAGACAGAAGGTCAGAGAGCCTGAAAAATAGGCAGCATGTCAAGTTAACATAGAATATTTGGCTGGTGTGTCTCCTAAATCTTGGAACAATACAAAGAAGAATAGACAATTGTGTCCTAAGAACAAAACAGGCAACCTCTCGTGCCTGGGCCAAGACTCTACAGTAAAAGTAAACTCTCTTAGCATGTTGCATGAAGTCAGAGGCAGAAACAGAAAGAAGAAAGTGTCAGAAAAAATGGTATGTCAGAAAAAAATAATAATAGGGGAAAAGAATCAAAACTGTTGTCCAACCTACAACAGGTGGTTTCTGGTCTCACCTTCTGTTCCTTGCCATATTCCCCTTTTATCAAGGGGCATGCAGCCCTTTCCCCCTCTCCAGGGAATATAGCCTGCAATAAAACACCTTTACCATTAATTAACGGATCTCATTAAACACCATATATTTAATGAAGTCGTGATTGGAAAAGGGAAGGAGAAAGAAGATGTATCAGAAGAAAAGGACTGGGAAACAACAAAACAAAGCAAATGAAGCAGTCAGTCACTGGGACAGAAGCATTTCATATGGAACTTTGGCCATGTCTGGTAGCACAGCTGAAAAAAAGAATTACATCTGGAGCATCAGCTATTATAATAATTACATGTGAATTGACTCCCATGAGCCATTTCAAAGGTCCAGTTCTATGGAAATTGAACAAAATGGAACATTTGACACATTTTTCCCTACGTGTTTATATAATTCTCTACAAATAAATGCAAACAGAAAACTTTAGCCTTTTCCTTCTTCGACCTGTCTATCAGCTTTGATCTCTTACTACCTAAGAGATGAAATACAATTAAAAGAAAAGAAAAATAAACATATGTATTCAAAACAGTACGTGCTAGAGGGGAAAAAAATCATTCCAAATGAACTTACCTGTGGACTTTTCCACAACAAATTATGTAGAAAGGAATGACAGAAGTCCTGACCATTAAAGACTGACTTTTTGAAGTACCTGTGAGAACACAGCTTTTGAAATAGCTTTTGATTATGGTTTAGCTATATTGTTTAAAACCTTTTCATTAAAATACCTATTAAAGAGCTCAAGGTCAAGGTTAACATCTGACTAGGTTGATTGTGTTGTTTTAAAGACAAGCTATAAAAAGGGACTGCAAACCCCGAGAGAGATGATTATAAGATAAAAGTTTAATTTCACACAGACTTAACTAAAGCAATACCCCTTTGAAAAAAAAATTGAAAACAAATGTTATTCTTCTATTTTCATGATTGAAAACAAAATCCTGAACAAATTTTTCACACAGCTCTAATATAAACTTTTGTTATACCTGTGGACTTTTCCACAACAAATTATGTAAAAAGGAACGCCATCTACAGCAGCAGCAGCCATTTTAGTTACTTATATCTATTTTGGTCCAAACTGAGATTTTGTCACTTACCTTTAAAACTTTGAATGGTCTGCCAGGCACCTAGAGTCTTGAAGGAACCCTTCTCCCAATATCTATCAGCTTTTATTAAGTGATTTCTTTAGAGGCCTGATGGATGCCAACAAAAACCTTGGCTTTTGTGATGTCCAAATGAGACATGTCTTGCCTCTAGACAAAATGTGTTTGTAGTTAGACTACAAAACAGAGCTTTTTGTTATTAATTATTAAAAATGAATACACCACCACAAACAAAGAGGGAATATTATTTTTAAAAGTTTATTATTTTCTTATTTATAGAACCAAATAATTTTACAAGCTGTTACAGATGGATTATAATATTAGGGAGTCTTTATAATCTAATTGCTCTCAGATGCCAATGCATTGTGTGGTACCAAATGACTGGTCACCCATGGAGGCTAAAATCTGTCTGTCACCAATACTTGCCAGGCAGGATTGTTGTGGCTTTTAAACGGCCTGTCATAAAAGTGTCATTTGTCCAAGATGAACAGCCTTAAATATATGATATGGATTTTTTAAAAAAAATAAAATTCAAAGAGAAAAAAAGTACGCTATTGTAAAACCTCTGAGAAATAGTATGTAATTTTTCCCATGTGTGCACACACATGCATGTGGTCAGCTGGCTGAACTGATTCCTTCAAAAATAACTTCCTAAGGCTTTCTCTCACAATTCCTAGACTTGAAACTTCACATAATTGGGAGAGGTCTGTTCATAGTGGTTACCATCACTTTATGGGGCAAAATTTCCTCTGTTGGACAAGTTTACTGATTAGTTTTGTAGAAACTGGCATACATGAAGTTATATTTATTTATTTGTTATATTCTGAAAGACTCATAGTAAAGCAAAATTCCAGTAAAGCAATATAACTAAACAATCGATACAAAAGCTTAAGAGTGGCGCAAAGAGCCATGGAAAGATACATGTTTGGCATTGCAAGGCAAGATAGAAAGACCTGCGCATGGATTAGAGAACAAACAAAAGTGTAAGCTATCATCAAGATAGTAAAAGAACTGAAATGGAAATGGGCTGGTCACATAGCAGGGGGACCAAGGCAGTCATAGAATGGATCCCATTTGATAAAAAGCATCCACGAAAGAGACCTAAAACAAGATGGATTAACAACATCAGCAAGTATTGCAGGCCCAATTGGCAAAAGAAAGCTCAGGACTGTATTGGTTGGAAACATGAGGAAGAGGCCTTCAGGGGATAGACAATGGCTAAAATGATGATGAATATAACTAAACAAATACAGTAACTCTGTAACAAACCCATCCTAACATACTACCAGTTCAGCCCAAAAACTGATGGATGCCCTGTTTACTTGCTTTCAGAATGCAAGGAACATTAGAATTACATGGACATAGAGAGAGGGGGAGCTACTAGTGAAAATTGCCTCTTGTCTAGCCCTCTTGCCCTGTTCCCCCTCCTATCTCTAAAATAAGAGAATGTTCTTATCAGGGTTTATCTAGATGTTGTTGTTGTTGTTGTTGGTGGTGGTGTATGTGTGTGTATAGGAGAAAGAGAGAGAGAGAGAGAGAGAGAGAGGGAGGGAGAGAGGGAGAGAGGGAGAGAGGGAGAGAGAGAGACGGAGGAAGGGAGGGAGGGAGAGAGAGAGAGAGAGAGAGAGAGAGAGAGAGAGGGAGGGAGAACATTTACTGATGAAATAAAATGCTGTGGCCTATGCCCTATAACTTGGCCAGTAGCAAGAAGTAGGTTGCAGAAGAAGAAAAAAGATGAATTTGATTAAATATAATTGTTATTAGTTAAACTGAAGGAATGTTTAATGGAGTCCCCTTCTACTGTATTGTCAATACATTTTTAGAGTTGTTTTTACAGTGTCACAGGTTGTTTTCCTTTATCATTTATAATGCCATATTTAGAAAGATTTGCTATGTCAAGAAGACATTGACTTAAATATTTCTATAGCTGAAATTATGTTCCTTCTAACAGATGATGGAATCATGGAGCATATATAGAGGAGGACAGTTGCCCTGATCTAACAAACACTTTTCCATAAATGCTTGGCAACAGTGTGTAATTCTAGCAGACAATGCTGATTTTTTATATATTTATGCACATGGGGACACAAGGCTATATTGAGAATCTCAATGACAATTCTGATAAAACCTTTGTGCAAAATTGGGTTCATTTTGGGGCAAATGAAAACCTTTAGTTTTTGTATAGAAAAATAAAGTGAAATGCAAATATTTAATTTAAATTAATTTTAAAACTTGTAAAGTTTTAAAGGAGCTGTGGTGGCACAGTGATTAAAATAACATATTGCAGGCTAGTTCTGTTGACTGCCAGCAGTTCGATTCTCACTGGCTCAAGATTAACTCAGCCTTCCATCCTTTCAAGATCGGTAAAATGAAGACCCAGATGATTGAGGGCAATAAACTGACTCTGTAAACCACTTAGAGAGAGCTGTAAAGCCATATGAAATGGTATATAAATCTAAGTGCTATTGCTAAATGTGAGAGATTGGAAAGTGAAGCTGCAGAAGTTTATGCTTCATTTAGGAAATCATGCAGTTACAAAACAAGGAAATGTGATATTCATGTTTCTAATAAAATTATATTTGGAACACAATACAAGTCTTGACATGTAAGAAAAAGAAAACAATGAACATATTTGAAGGAGTTCAGAAAACTTACAAAAACATAATTGTCGCTTGAGGCAGAACTGATTTTTGAAAGTAGATTTAAAAATATAGTTTGTTCAAAAGTTGGCTACAGGAGGATACAAAAAGATTAAGGGTTGGCTTGGGACAGCAGATTGTTTTGCATGTTTGGATTAAGAGAGTTTGTTGTGTAAACAAAAACTGAGTTCCGTTACAAGAAAAACCCTCTAGCAATATAAGGAAACCAATTTAAAAACTCTTTTAAGTTGAAGATTTTGATAAAAGTACAGACAGCAATTGGGGAAGTAAGAAGCCATCTGGACATCAGAGAACAATCAAAATGATTAGAAGGGAAAGAAAGAAAAGTCATTGTGCCTACTTTAAGGAAGCTCAAAATGTCAGGCAGAGAGTAACCTGAAGTTCTTGATTAAAATACCAGGGTGACAGTAGTTTCCCCTGTTACTCACTACTTCCTATTGTCTTCTTCAGTCACCATATTTCTGTGTTTATTTGATTTTATTTTGCTTATTAGTTGTTTGTTTTTCATGGAAAGCTCTAAGTGGGGCAAACCCAAGATTGAAATAACAATTCAAAGAACCAGGAGGATGTAGATTGCACTGAAAATAAACTTGTCCTCTGCTATCCTTGCAGTCTACTACTACCTCTTTCTGAACAGAAGTCCTTTTGTGTTTGGGACAAATGTAAAAAGCAGGAGTAATGAATATTAAATTATTTAATCACCTGTCTCTAAGACAATCTCAGCATGTTCAGCTTCAAAGCTGGCCAGGCCAAAAAGAAATATGATGCTACTTTCTAAATGAGTCACAGATTGTTTGGATGCCTGCAGTGTCAACATCCTGGCACCGAGCAGCCATCTTGGCACCTAGATGGCACCTAGATTTTCCCTTTCTTATATATGTGCTAGGCAAGATGTTCTTAATGTGTTGCTCCATTGGGGGAGCAACAGGTTGAAATTAAACCCTGGCAAGACTGAGTGGCTCTGGATTTGGGGTTTGTTGGCTCAGGGAGAATTGCCACTTTGGTCTTGGATGGGTGGCACTATCACAAACAGACCACATGCGTAATCTGGGAGTTTTCACAGACTCATGACTCCTGCTCCAAGAGCAGGTCGCAGTCATGGCCAGAGGGCTGTGCACAGTTGTAATTGTGCACCAGTTTCACCCTTTCCTGGACCAAAAATCCCTACTCACAGTCACTCATGCCCTAGTCACTTCACGTCTTGACTATTGCAACACACTCTACATGGGGCTGCCTTTGAAGAGCATCCAGTTGGTGCAAAATGCAGCGGCCCGCATGGTTTTGTGCAGATCCAAGTGTGCACATGTATCACCTCTCCTACAGGAGCTGCATTAGTTGTTGATTGCTTCCAGGTACAATTCAAGGTGCTGGTTGTCACCTTTAAAGCCCTTCATGGCTTAGGACCAAGTTATCTGAGGGACTGTCTCTTGCTGGTCACATCTACCTGACCCATCAGAGCAGGGAGGCAGGGAATGCTGAGGGTCCCATCGCCAAGGGAGATACACCTGGTGGGACCCAGAAGAAGGGCCTTCTCCGTGATGGCTCCCTCTCTCTGGAACATCATTCCCCCAGAGACTGGAATGGCCCCACTCTAATTCTTTTCCAGAAGGCGCTGAAAATCTGGTTTATTTATTTATTTATTTATTTATTTATTTCGTCACAACAATATATGTAGGTATCATACAAAAAGATTATATAGTATATAAACACATATATGAGTAAATATTAGGAGGTATAAGCATATATATATATATATATATATATGAAGAAAAAAAGAAAAACAATAGGATAGGAATAGTAGGCACGTTTGTGCGCTTATGCACGCCCCTTATGGTCCTCTTAGGAATGGGGTGAGGTAAATAGTAGAAAGTTTTTGGTTAAAGCTTTTAGGATTATGAGAAGAGACCACAGAGTCAGGTAAAGTATTCCAAGCACTGATGATTCTGTTACAGAAGTCATATTTTCTGCAATCTAGATTAAAGTGGTTGACATTAAGTTTAAATCTATTAGTTGCTCTAGTATTATTGCAATTAAAGCTGAAGTAGTCTTTAACAGGAAGGACATTACAATAGATGATTCTGTGAGTTAAACTTAGGTCTTGTCGAAGGCGACGGAGTTCCAAGCTTTCTAAGTTCTGCCAGTTCACTGGTTCTGCCAGTGGGCCCATGGAACTCAGAGCGGGATGGAGCCCATTAAATGGCTTATGTGATCTGCTGTCACCAGGGTAGGAGATTGCGGGTGGGAGGTGATTTTATTGTATTATATTAATTTATTTGATTCTTTTTATTGGTTTTATCGTTTTAAATAAGGTTTTATATTCTGTAAGCCGCCTTGAGTTGCCATGGGTGAATAGGCAGCAATATAAATTCAATAAATAAATAAGTTTCTCTCATAGATGTTCTAGCAAAGCGTACATGGTTTTATGTAGCTTTCAATATCTTTTAATATTCACTTTCTGATTCATCTTAAGAAAAATCTTTAGCTATTAGTTGATAGTTTAATGTATTGTGTTTTACTGAGTTTCTTATCGTTCTTTTATCTAAATTACGTATTTCCTACTTACTACTAATAAAGGACAGTTCATAAATCTGCCTAATAATAAATAAACTAATGGGAGACTAGGGCCAAGGCATTTTAATCTTTTCTTTAGGCCTGTTATTTATAATATCCAATGTTATAACAAAATATTCTTGATAGCTTATGCTTTTCAGTAGCATTTTAAAAGATTTTCCACTATTAGGGGTATTTTGTCTGTCAAATAGTTTTCTTCAGAAAAAGTGCCTTCTTCTATTTCCTGAAAGTGATATTAATACTTGCATTCATTTTGGAATGCTGGTCTTCTTAATGTATGGGAGATCAAACAGAAGATCTTAAAAAGAAACCCAGCACACAAGGGAGGCAGATTACTTTTTCTTTGCAATACATTTACATTTTGTTATTCAGCTGTTCAATACCAAGGAGATACTTGTCCCTGTCAAAATACTATTTTTTCCCAGAATCTCCTGTGAAGTGTTTACCTGGATAAGTATTTTTCTTCAACTAATAACCATGTTAAGGTACTGACTGCTTTGTGAATAATGATTTTGATACCTAATAGAGTAACAACTCATTTGTATTTCTCCATATCGATTCTTTTTAGATTTTCATATAATAAAAATGAAGAAGTTCTACTGCAATTCTGCCTCATTGCTTAAGCCATTATCTAAACAGTAATTAAATCTGGTAAAGAGTAACTTATGCTAAATTTCTCCTGGATCTCTCTCACTGTGCTCAAATTTTTAAATTCTAAATATTTAAATAAAGAAATCAAGTACTTGCTTTCATTTATCCCATTAGTATCAATGAAACTTTAGCCAAATGATTTTCAATGTCTGGATATATGGCTTTGCAAATTACCGTGGATGGGTTCACAGCAGTGGTGGGTTGCTACCGGTTCGCCCTGAATTGGGCAAACTAGTAGCGGTGGAGATGGTGGGAGGCTCCACCCACCCACCTGGATGCTTCTGTGCATGTGCAGAAGCATTGTGCGCACACACGAGTGCACACACACACACACACACACACACACACACACACACGAGCGAACCAGTAGCGATGGGATTTGAAACCCACTCATACACATGCTAAGCCAAAACTAAAACCATCATACGATAGTGTACAATCCGTGAACATTGCCATTATGTAGACTACTGAAATTTCAGAGAAATAATTTTGTTATATTAGATCAGGGGTAGTCAACCTTTTTATACCTACCACCCACTTTTGTATCTCTGTTAGTAGTAAAATTTTCTAACTGCCCACCAGTTCCACAGTAATGCGCCGTGTATCATCGTCTGCGCATGCCTCTCGCACATCGTGAGTTGAGTTGGGGTTGGGGCACCAGCTACCAGCTCTGCTTGTCTGTTATAGCTGGGTGTGCTATTCTGGGATGAGGCTCTTTTGTTTGCAGTCACACTATAGCACAATTTAGTTTCACTTATGTAATGTGAAATAAACTTATGTGCAGGCGATACAAATAGTATATTTTCAGAAATTTAAATTGTCACAGGGAATTTTATGAAAACCTAATGAAAATGTTTTTAAATAATGCTATGAATTTTTTTTTAAAAAGTCAATTAAATTAAAAAAAAGGAAAGTGCTTCAGTATCGGAAAAAACCCCTACCGCCCACCATGAAAGCTGGAACGCCCACTAGTGGGCAATAGGGACCAGGTTGACTACCACTGTATTAGATGATATTCATTGGATGACATTCTTGGCTGTCAACATATGTACTGTAGATTTTTCTAGACAGCCAGGGATAGTTTCCACTGCATGCTAATGGCAAAGAATGCTCTTTTGAATTAACATACAAATTAATGCCAGACATAGAAAATCTGCATTTCTTTTATCAGTTGTCAATCAGTCTGACAGGCATTGTTTTAGAGATTATTTCAAAGAAGAGAATTTGACTTAGTGATCTTTCTATTGATCTGCAGTATTCATGAGTGTCAATTTCATTTGAAGAAATCATGATGGAATTCCTCCTATTGGGCTTTTTAATAACGCTACTATTACTACAAAAGAGGAATCTGATTCTTTTTTTTTTTTGTAATTTTTTATTTTATTTTTTAAGACACACATCAACATATAATGCATTTTTTCTGAACAAAATATTGGCCAGGTTTCATATTCATACAACTTTTGGTTCTCTTCCAACACATTTTATATGCTTACGTTAATATATTTTCTCTCATTTTTATTTTCCTTCTTTTATTTATGTTGTATATCTAATCTTACCACGAATCTGATTCTTGAGATTGTGGGAGAATTTCTCCATCTAATTTCTCTAGTATAAATTTAATTAAGAATATTAAAAGACCATTTGTATTTATTTTGGGTTGATTATTATTTAATGTCTACTCAAAGGTAAATTCAAGTGAGTTTACTAAGATTTGCATTTAATACTAGAACACAATACCAGCCTTACCTAAGCTTTTTTACTTTAATATAACATCAGATAAATTGTATTTATTATTTCCTCTTGTTGCAATATCACAGATTGCTTTTATCAATTTAAGGGATTTCAAACATGTTTCACATTGAAATTATATCCTTCCATTTGTAGGAAAATCATTTGACAGAAAAATTCATTTGACAGAAAAATCTCGTGGTTTACCTGATTTCTTGTCTAGACTTCTTCTAAGCTTTTTCTAGTCCTCTATTTGGTACAACAAGAAATCTGATTTACAGTCATAATATTCAATGTTTCCATTATATGTTCATTGCAGCCGCAGGAGTGTTCCTATATTGAGATAGCAGGGAAAATACCATCAGATACTACAGTGCAGTAAGATTAAAGGGTGCGCACCTGATGTAATTTTCCTTTCTCAGGAACCCTTAAAGATATGAAAATATAATTATAGTTTCAGAAGAACAAAAATAGCTCTGGTCTCTCATTACTGTTTTCTTGAAACTGACATTTAGAGATTGCTGCACTAATCCAAAAGCAATACTGAGTCCTTAAGACCAATAAATATTGATACTCTAGTTCTACATGAATTTGCTCAAACTCCTTTGAAAGTCATCCAAGTTCTGACCCCTTTCTTAAGAATGGAAAGAAAATGCGTATCTGTGTATTTTCTCTGTGTCATGCATGATTTCAGACCAGCTTGATCATTCCCTAACAGGTAACTTTTCCCCAAGGTAAAGAATACCAAATCTATACATATATAAGCAAAAACTACTCACGCATTAATCACAAAATCTCCAGAACCATAAAACCTACAAACTTGAAATTTACCATGGATGTTCCTCTTGGCTTCTAGGTGCTCACTAAGAAAGGATTTCTCGAAATGACCATCAGAGCATTAGTATTTCTTATATGATTATAACATGCTCTGATTCTAATTAATTAGACGTTCTACTTCCCCTCCCAACTTGAAAATAACTCTGGAGAGAATGGGATAGTATAGGAAAGGCTTCTGTGGGGCAAGTCTCATGGAAAGAAGGGGCTAGAAAGCCTGAGGGAGAGAAGGGGATAGGATAGGAAACATTTTTGTGGGGCAAGCCTGGGGAAGAGAAGGGGAGAGGACAGGGTCTATGGGCCAGCCTGAGGGAGAGAAGGGGAGAGGAAAGGCCGAGTGTAACTGCTCATTAATTTTCAAATGCTACCTGTCATTTATCAAGCCCAATCATATAGTTTCGTAGCAGAGCATGGGTATTCAGCTAGTGTTATAATATTTTCATGTAAGAAACTTTTTCTAGCTGCCTAATCATTTTGTTTGACCTCTTCTGCACTTTGTTTAGCTGTGCTGTTCTGTACCAATTTTAAATTCATAACAATATTCCATATGTAAACATCACATTTTTACAACAGTTTAATGCTCCTGGTGGTTGAATTTTTTATTTTCTTTTTTAAAAATGATATTTCATTACACATTTTTGAGAAAGGTAAAAAGTAAATAAAAAAGACAAACATGAAAAAAAGATTTTAAAAACCGAAAAACACAAAGTAAAAAAAACCCAAGATATTTACAAGCATCATAAAATTAGATTTTTTAAAAATCAGTATTTCATTAATTAGTTTTAAATAACTGAATTTATTATAGTATTTAAATAAAAACATTCACATTATTGTTAAAATATAAGTAATATATAAATGGTAGTAGCAGTAGTCAGCAAAATGTAAATCATAAAATGAATGTAGGAGTTAAATTGATGTCTAAGCAGGTTAACATTTATTTGCATTTAACAGGTAAATTAAGGTTACAATATTAAGATATTATGCAAGAAAACCTAAATTTTAGATGTGGCACATCTTATAAATAATGAACTATATGGAACTAGAAACCACAAATGATTTCCAGTGTCACTTTGGACAGTGAGATGAGCAGTCTATAAAACAAACATACAGACAAACAAACAAACAAACAAACAAACAAACAAACAAACAAACGTCTTGAGTTAAATTCTGGGACAGAATTCCTTGCACATCAAGCTGCACAACTTAAATAACTATTCTTTTGTAGAAGAAATTGTATGTACTTTTTAATACAAGTGTGGAATGTTCTTGCAGCAGTTTGCATTAATCCCTTTATTAATTATTGCTAGCATCAAATTTGCTTTTTTTTCACAGCTGCAAGATACTAAATTAACATCTTCATTATAACCCCAGGATTTATTTATTTTTTTGGCTAGTTACCTGGCAAATTGAGGCATCTAATACTTGTTAAAATTATCCTATAATTACTATTGTGGTCCTGATTCACATAAAGACAGTGATGATTATATTTCACTGCTTTATTCTTCCTTCTAACTTGTTCCACTACTTTCACTTAGATTTAATCCTTACTTATTCTAGCAGGATCACAAGGGACTTTTCTTTTTTCACTGGCATACTTTCAAGAAATAAGCTATATTAACAAACCAAGCTACAGCTAAATGGGTTTGATTCTTGATTTGTTCACATTATGCTAGCTACCACAGAGATTTTGTAAAAAGAGGAACAGCAAATGTGGTCATTTTTTTTAGTCACCACAGGGTTTTTTTTCCAGAGTTGGAATAAGAAAAGGAAGAGGTTCCACTTTAGCTTTCAACCTAAATGGGTGGTAACTTCCTCATCTACCCTTTATCTGGAGACTAAAGCAAATATGTCATTGCCTTATTTCCTTCCTGCTGTGAAGAAGGATCTGAGGTCATTCCTTAGACAGGCGCATTTCTAATCACAGAATGCTACCATTTTTCCAAGGCATATTCAAACTTTTCTGAACAGTTCCTCTGCCAAAGTACATAATTTGGTAGCCAACTGTATTGAATGTAAATAAATATATGCTTTGATAGAACTTTGCAAAGTTGTTTTTTTTAGAAAAGATGGTATCTTTTCAAACAACGCTACAGAGCACTGAGCACCAGAACAACTAGACACAAGAACAGTTTCTTCCTGAACGCCATCACTCTGCTAAACAAATAATTCCTTCAACATCGTCAAACTATTACTAAATCTGCACTACTATTAATCTTCTCATTGTTCCCATCACCCATCTCCTTCCACTATGACTGTATGACTGCAACTTTGTTGCTTGTATCCTTACAATTTATATCGATATTGATTGTTTTCTGATTGCTTATTTGTACCCTAAGACTATCATTAAGTGTTGTATCTTAGAATTCTTGATGAACGTATCTTTTCTTTTATGTACACTGAGAGCATATGCACCAAGACAAATTCCTTGTATATTCTATTCTATTCTATTCTATTCTATTCTATTCTATTCTATTCTATTCTATTCTATTCTATTCCTATTCCTATTCCTATTCCTATTCCTATTCCTATTCTATCACAATAATACATATATGTCTTCTGCAATGGAATGTTCTCTAATGCATAGAGTCTATGAATCTCAGAATTCCATGCTGCTGACCCTTCTGGGTGTTGTAATTTCAACTATAGAGTAGTGAAGACTGAATTAGGATATACAGAAACAAGCATGCAGATCTGCCATCGTTCTGAAAAATGAATGTGGGGAAATTAGGAAAGGAAAATTTCCTGTGGTACACCTATCAAAACTTAAAAGTAATTTACCATACACCTAATATACTGTACAACATATGTCAGTGCAGTAATACAGTATTGGATATTAAAAAGCTTGTTACAATTCTCATTTCAAATATGTGGAGAGACTGGTAAATAAATCAGGAAACACTAATTGATAATACCTGAACCAGTATTTGCATGTATGATTTCTGTATTTGTACTATAAATATAACACATTTGCAATGGTGTACACTTAAACTTCAAAAGGCAAGTAGCGATTTGATTCATTATAGCGAAACTACATATGAACACGAGGACTTCTTCATCTGAGCAAACTTTGCTGCAATTTTAATTTTTACAAAAATGATTGACTCTAGTTAACTAAAGATTTTAATTTGCTTCCCCATTTAAAAAAAAGAACATAATACCATCCTGGATTAATAAATAATTCCTGGAAAGAAAATCCTTAGATTGTAATATGTACGCACAGTGTTCTTCACAGAAGTTCTGGTCCTTTTGCCCAACTCTTGTACAGATAGTAATCATACTGCATGAAAGTACTGGTAACAACATGGAAAGAAAGAAAGAAAGAAAGAAAGAAAGAAAGAAAGAAAGAAAGAAAGAAAGAAAGAAAGAAAGAGGGAGGGAGGGAGGGAGGGAGGGAGGAAAGAAGGAAGGAAGGAAGGAAGGAAGGAAGGAAGGAAGGAAGGAAGGAAGGAAGGAAGGAAGGAAGGAAGGAAGGAAGGAAGGAAGCCCCCACACTGATAGGCAGTGATAGCAGGAATTGAGAAATCCTTCTCGCCATCCCATTTTCGCAAGGTTTATCTAGAATTAGGATCTCCCACCGTTTTTGTTTTCCTAATTAGCAGCAGCAGGGGGTAGGGGAGGTCATTTTCATTAGAATAAGAGAGAGCTTCCTGCCCTCTGAGTGGGTGCCATATTGCTTATTCTCAGAGCCCCCCCACCAAGCTGCTAATTAATAAGACAAAAAGTCTGTTCTATCCAGTCTGTTCCTCAAAAATGTGTGAATTATATCACTAGGTGCATACAGAGATGAAAATTAAAAGAAAATATTGGTTGAAACTCCAGGGGCTGTATGTGAGTTTTGACATTTAGAAGGGAAAAAAAATAAATGCACCATCTTTATTTCTTTAAGACTGCTGTCAAAGAGTCGTCACAAATCAGTGCCAGGAGGACAGGCAATGTCCTGGTATAAATGATTAAATTTTTCCCACACAAGAATGCAGAGAAATGTTTCTACTATAGTCAACATCAACACTCAAATAAATCTTTGAGGCAAGAAATGGAATCCTAACTTTTAGTAGATATCTAAGTATTACCTGTGCTACTGTGCATTAGAGATTTTGATTCAACAACTATTTCAAAGTCTTCAAGGCTAAGAACAAATAAATCTATGTAAGAAATCTTAAATAATTAGTTATCAAAATATCCTTTTCTCATATAGTTTGGAAGACTAAACCAAGTTTTCAGCCAAAAATGTAGATATGGTTGGAATCCAGTTTCATCATCTTCATTGGCAAGGCTATAAAGGGAATTGGCATTTAACAATGCCTGGGAGGGCATATATTTCTCATCTAAGCATTCAGAAGCAGGTATCCACGTGATTTGGAATCTCTATGAGCATGAAAAAGAATAACATTTTAAAAATCTGTTTTTAAAAAAAACGTTTTACGTGAAGTAAACAAAGCTAGTGAAAAATGAAAAATATCTAAAATTTTAAACAATTAAAAATAAAGAACAAAAACCCTGGAATATACACAGGAATAGGTATATAAATTGTGATTTGAAGGAAAAACACACATTTTTTTTTTATTTTTATTTTTTTTTATCTTATCAAATAATTCATCCAATGTACAGTTATATACAATTAGTCGGGCCTGCCCAGTCACCACCCCCCTTTTTAACCTTCTTCCCTCTTCTACCTTCTTTTACTTTCCAAACCTTCCTCTCCTTCTCTTATCTACCTCCTCTCCTCCCTCCACCCTGCACTCTTCTCCCTCTTCTACCCCTCTTCCTTCCTCTTCTCCTCTTTCCTACCTCCTACTCTCTCTTTTTTCCCTCCCCACCGTTCTAAAATGGCAACTGGTCAGACCCGACCCTACATTAATTATATTTATACATCTTCAATAATCCCTGTACATTAACCATCACTCCATCACTAACCTCAACCCCCCACTTCCTTCCCTTTACCCCCACCCCCACCCCGACTTCCCAGAACAAAATGCAGGGTATCAAAACTAACAATCATAATCTAAAATAATTCCTAAATTATAATCTCTAGTCTCTCCACGCTTATTCACACTCTCAATTCCCCTCTCCTTCAAAAATATATCTAATACAAATTATTTCCTAAATTTACTCATATGCTATTTGATATTTTTTTATCTGATACTTATTTTGAATATAATCAATCCACATTTTCCATTCTAAAATATATTTTTCTTGTGTATAGTCTTTCAAGTAAGCAGAGATTTTTGCCATTTCTGCCAGATTTGATACTTTAAGAGTCCATTCTTCAATTGTAGGTAATTCTTCTTTCTTCCAATATTGAGCAATCAAAAGTCTTGCGGCTGTTATTAAGTTCAGAATCAATTTAGTCTCTATAGCTGTACAATCCATAATTATTCCTAGTAAAAAGAACTGCGGGGTAAACTTAATCTTCTTTTTCAAAATATTCTGCATGATCCACCATACTTTAATCCAAAATGCTTTAACTTTTTTGCAAGTCCACCATATATGATAATAAGTAGCATCTTCACAATCACATCTCCAGCATTTAGCCTGTACATTAGGATACATACATGACAATTTTTTGGGGTCTAAATGCCATCTATAAAACATCTTATAAAAATTTTCTCTCATATTTTGCGCTTGTGTAAATTTAACATTCCTCACCCAAATTCTTTCCCAAGTTTCCAACATTATTGGTTGCTGAAAATTTTGTGCCCACTTAATCATACAATCCTTAACCAAATCAGTCTCTGAATCTATTTCTACTAATACATTATACAACCTCTTAATATGCTGTTGACCTTGATCTCTCATTTGTTTTAACAAATTATCCTCAATTTGCTCATATGCTATTTGATATTTTTTTATCTGATACTTATTTTGAATATAATCAATCCACATTTTCCATTCTAAAATATATTTTTCTTGTGTATAGTCTTTCAAGTAAGCAGAGATTTTTGCCATTTCTGCCAGATTTGATACTTTAAGAGTCCATTCTTCAATTGTAGGTAATTCTTCTTTCTTCCAATATTGAGCAATCAAAAGTCTTACGGCTGTTATTAAGTTCAGAATCAATTTAGTCTCTATAGCTGTACAATCCATAATTATTCCTAGTAAAAAGAACTGCGGGGTAAACTTAATCTTCTTTTTCAAAATATTCTGCATGATCCACCATACTTTAATCCAAAATGCTTTAACTTTTTTGCAAGTCCACCATATATGATAATAAGTAGCATCTTCACAATCACATCTCCAGCATTTAGCCTGTACATTAGGATACATACATGACAATTTTTTGGGGTCTAAATGCCATCTATAAAACATCTTATAAAAATTTTCTCTCATATTTTGCGCTTGTGTAAATTTAACATTCCTCACCCAAATTCTTTCCCAAGTTTCCAACATTATTGGTTGCTGAAAATTTTGTGCCCACTTAATCATACAATCCTTAACCAAATCAGTCTCTGAATCTATTTCTACTAATACATTATACAACCTCTTAATATGCTGTTGACCTTGATCTCTCATTTGTTTTAACAAATTATCCTCAATTTGCTTAACACCTATTTTTTGATCTAATTTCCATCTAGCTTGTAGTTGTCCATATTGGAACCATGTATAATTTTTCCCTTCTTCCCCCATCTTTTCTCTAGATTTTAATTGTAACTCCCCCTTTTCCATACAAAGAAGTTCTTTATAAGTAACTACCTCCATCTTTTGATATATATTTATATTTTCTATCATGTGTCTCGGGTTTGCCCATATTGGAATCTTTCCATCTAATTTGTATTGATATTTCCTCCAAACCCTCAATAATGCATTTCTAATTATATTATTTTTAAAGATTTTATCAACTTTCTTATCATATAATAAATAGGCATGCCACCCATATAACAAACCATAACCTTCTATATTCAGAACTCTTTCCTCAGTTAAATTAATCCAATCAGTAATTAATGATAAAACAACTGCTTCATAATACAATTTTAAATTAGGCATTTTAAGACCCCGAAAAACACACATTTTAAATAAGTTATATTCTACTATTAGTCAGAAGGACATTTGTACAGATGTATATTATCTTGGAAAAAAAATGTTGATATATCAAATAGACTAGAATAGAATTTTTTATTGGCCAAGTGTGATTGGACACACAAGGAATTTGTCTTGGTGCATATGCTCTCAGTGTACATAAAAGAAAAGATACGTTCATCAAGAATCATAAGGTACAACACTTAATGATAGTCATAGGGTACAAATAAGCATATAATAATAAATGGTGATATGTACTATATGTACTATATAAACCTATACTTATTCCCCAAGAATATTTTTGTCCCATACTTCTAAATTCAAGGAACAATGGACTTCACATTTACAGAAATTTGCAATAACAAAGAGTAATTTCAAGAACTGATTAAATTTCAGACATAACATCATTTATTTCTGTAAATGTGAAGTCTATCTTTAATTTATTAAAATAAATTTCTTAAGAGGTTATTAGGAAAAGTAGACACTAAGTCAACAACAGGAAACATTGTTGAAGGTTATTACAGAATACAGAATAACAGAGTTGGAAGGGATAATTGGGAATAATAATAGAAAAACAGAGTTGGAAGAGACCCTGGCGGCCTTCTAATCTAACCCCCTGATCAAGCAGAAAACCCTATACCATTTCAGACAAATATTTGAATAACCACAGGTGAACATTGTGTCTTTTCTTTTATTATCCACAAGTTTATTCCTAGCTTAAAAGGTGTGAGAAGTTCTACAGCTTGACTCCCTTTAGTGTTCATAGTTTACCATTCTTGACAAAGGATGACCATGTGAATTATACTGAGCAATGACCTCATATTGTTATCCTTATTTTAGATATGTAGAAGGACAGCAAACTTCAAGATATCTTTTAGTTATGCATTATAAAAAGCTCTGCTTTGAAGTCAAAGCATCTTCAATTCATTTTGAGGATTGTAGTATTTCAGGTTTCTAAAGGTTCAGGTTTGACACATACAATGTTACCTATTTTCAACTTTTTCCATACCAGACAAAATTTTGTTTTTCATCCTAATTTCATATTGACAATTATTACGAATGAAAGCCAATTTTTATGCAAGAATGCAAAATAATCTGCCTTCTTCAGTCAAGTAGTAAAGTTGCTTAAAAAAAGTAGTCTGCAGAAAAGGCATTTGTGTACATCAATAAAATAGAGACATATAATTCTGAAATTATAGAATTTCAGAATTCTGAAAAGGAACCTCAATAATATTTCTTTTGATCTTTAGACCAATTATTTCTTCAAACTTTTTAATAATTTATGGATCAACAGTTCCTAATGTCAAATCCAGGTTATATAAAGCAGGTTATCTACAGTATAGTCCAAATAGACATTTAATTTGAAACATGATATTTTAATTTCCAAAATGGGTCTAAAGTTGATAATTTATTGATAATCCTTACTTTCTTTTTTAACAAAAATAGAGTGAAAAATAAACATAAGTAACATTAAAGTTGCTTGCTATATAAGATTAAATTTGACCATTCAGATTAATAAAAATAATACCAATTTGTAGGTAATAAAATTCAACAAATCTGCAAATAATTGACAATATTTCTTTTTTTTAAAAATGAAGCAAGTTTCTCAGACCATAAATACATTATTAAATTCAAGAATGTGTATTTATAATACAATTGTGCATTACAAAAATTATTATGTACACATTTATGCTCTAGTCAAGATATAGCAGAAAGACATAGTATTGTTGACATCAGCTGGAAATTTCAAAATGGATAGTAATTTAATCGCTAAAGCAAAATTAGCAAAATTAGGTCAGTCTGTAGGTTATTTGATGTTTCAATGACTGGCTCAGTTCATCAACCTGCGGCGTTTTAACTCATGGTAAAAGTTGGTGCCCTTATGAAACCAATGCTATCAATAATCCAAACAAACAAATGAAATGTGCCACCAACAGAAAAGTAGTTTTAGTCTTAGACTTTAGTCTTTAGTCTCAAAAATTGTCTTTCGTCTCAAAAATTGTTTAGTCTTAGAACTAGATAGATGTTGATAGATAGATGGATGACTGATCCATCTGATGATAGATAGATATAGATAGGAGAGCGGGAGGGAGGGAGGGAGGGAGGGAGAGAGAGAATGAACTAAATACACTCCATGTATGCCACAAAAGAGAAAGACCAGGTGGTGAACGATATGGAATGAAAACAAAAGAGGAATATTAAACAAAATAAAAAACATGGGAATATGGAAGTAGGCTCCCTTATATATATTACTAGAAACCTCAGACTAATTAAAGCTGTTGAACAAATTGCTTTAGAAAAAATCTCTTTTGCTGCAGATATGTAAGCAGATATTAAATAATTATCGAATTGCCATTGTATTCTGCATTGAACTGATAGATGGATTATATGATCTCAGGTATCTTCCAACACATTCTATAGTTGTTCATATTCCCAGAAAAGACATTTAGTCCAAAAACTTTTAATGTGATATATTTATATCATACTTATAAAATGCTATATATTATAAAAAATTAAGTGTATATTTTAAAAAATCATCTTCAGCCTCACCACAGACAACCATGAGAACACACATGTTTCTGTGTGTTCTTGTTTGCTTAAAGCCTTTTTATAGGTATGTTGCCATGTAAATACTCAGCTCTATGGGCCTTTCAAATCCAGCACTGCTTTTCTAAATTTTTTATGCAATATTTTGGTAAATGATGAGTCAGGTTTTCTTATAGCACTTGCACTTAACTTGACCTTGTAATGTGTTAGTTTGATAGAATCTAAAACGTGCCATATGGAACATTTTTCAGATACACAGAGGGAGAGAGGGAGATACAGAAAGTGAACACAACAAATAGAAGAAAGAAAACAAATTAGGCAATTTACCTAGCAGCTTTGATGAAAAGTAAGATAACTAGAGGTTAAACCCTCCATCCATCTATTTACTAGGCAACAACAAAAGACTACAAATCTACTTAGGTTTCATCTCACTCTCTCTTCCAACTTTGGTAACCTGTTGTGCCCATAGTGTTATCTGTAACCTTTATCTAGAGTCTTCAGATGTTCTAGTCTTACCTGCAAAGGGTCATCCAGTACAAGTCCTATTTAAAAGTGAGAGGAGGAAAGTGAGAAAGAAAAAGAGGAGTATGCAGAATACAGCTCATCTGGCTATAGTTTTGCATAGGTGATCCCACTAATTGGATAATGAATTGTCTGTAAGTGATCAATTAAACTCAGAGACTCCATAGTTCAACCATGACATGCATATATTCTCCTCTAATAGAATATATATTTCATTTAAATTATAGTAATTATTTTTAGTATTATTGGAAGACCCAAAGGACAAGGATGTAGATTGGTTCTCCTAGAAAACATCTATCTATATGGTCACTTATAGTCAACACCAATTTGATGGCACATAATCAATTATTTTTAATTTCTATACAGACATAAAAATTAACATATGAAAAGGCTGTACAGATTTGTGTATTTGTTGGCATTTTGTTCATCAGGATGATAATTTTGGGGTGGAATACATCAATGCCTTTGCTCTTTTATTTAAGCCACCTGATTTCCTCCCACAAAATAAAACTATTCTTAGGAATATTTCTGTTTCTTCTCAAGGATTATGAAATGCATCAAAGCAGGAATCTCATTTTTAATTACTGAAGATACATAAATGTCTGCAAAAATTAAGATATGGAACTGAACAGATGGCAATTATGAAGAATAATGAAGAATAAAGAACTGAGAACCCTATTGAATGGTGTGTTGTTACAGTGCTATAACTTCAAATTAGTCAATTTAAAATAATTATGTGCTAAGATCAGTGGTGGGATTCAGCCAGTTCGCACCACTTCGGGAGAACCGGTTGTTAACTTTCTGAGCAGTTTGGTGAGCTGGTTGTTGGAAGAAATCAATATGGCAGAGAACCGGTTGTTAAATTATTTGAACCCCACCACTGGCTAAGATATAAACCCAATAAGGTGCAAAACATAGGACAGTTGCAAAGGAAATAATTTCTGCTTCAAACACAGCAATCTATATTAAAATTTTATCTGCACATAAGATTTGTCTGGATAAAAAAAAATAGCCTGGACACTACACAGGTTTGCTTTCATGTAACCAAATATGCTTTTCGCTCTTCATTTGGTTCCTTTTAATAGCAGGAACAAGCAAAAAACAAACAAAAAACAGGCATCCCCATTCATGTTTATTATACCCAGAAACAGATGATTTCTCTGGCTTACCTCCTAGCAGGCCGAATGAATAACTCATCTGTCTCATGATTTATTATTATTATTTGGGGGTGTGGGGGTCAGGGATCTCCACTGTTTAAATGTTGCTTCTACTTTTTGGATTTGTGGGGAATTCCAATCAAGTTTTGCCACCATCAAATTGCCATGTGATTCATAATAAATTAAAGTTCTTAACTTTGCTAATCATATTAGTTGAAACTGGTTCTTTATTTCCCTCCTGGAAAGGTATGCTTTGTTCTGTCTGCATTGCAGTTGCACAGCAGGACATCTTTGGCAGTTTCTGGTTTTGGTTTTGTGTTTTTTCCCCTCTGCTTCTCTTGGATGCAGGAATTACAAACTGATATCCAGTTCAATTGCTGAGCAAGTGTGATGAAGGGTTATGAAAAATGGCTTTAAAATAGTATAAGTACAAGCAGGTGTATACTGTGTTATTCTTTTATTTATACTTGCATTTCTTCTCCCTTTTTTCATTTGATTCTCTTTTCTCTCAATTTGTCCTGTTCATTAGTTTGCCTATTTATGTCTGATGCTTGGCATAAATTTTCTCCAAAAGTAGGATTTCCATATGATTATGATGCTGTGTCAGAGCAACCTATTGCTCAGCTCAGCATAAATTGTGCTATTTAATACATTTGCTAATTAGTCCTAACAAGGCTTGTCAAACCTATCATCAAATGGCTTTCTTGGATGTGAGACTAAAAGACATTTTAGAAGAATGTGAATTCTATTTTTACTGAATCCAGAGTAGAAAAAAATGCTGTTGGTTGACTAATCTAACACAATCCCCCAAATTGTCCTATCTCTGTATATTTTTGGGTAAACCTTTCTAATTCATTGACCAATAAAATTAAAAGCTTGCATTTCAGATTTTAATGGCATTTCAGCCAAATGAGAAAGGACTACCTTTGTGGAAAATATTATTTTTATGCTATCAGAAGAAAGAAAAACAAATTCTGAAACATTTAAATGCATACCAGAAATATCTAGATATCCTGAATATTCACTGCCTGTTGTGATATGGGGAGCTGTTGATATTATATGAATAAATAAGTAAATCAATAAATAATAAATTTATAAATAAATTTGAACTAAATACATTTTCTGTTGACTTAGTTAAAATGATCAAACTATTCTACTAGCTAGTCAGTAGCAGAAGATGAAGACATGACCAGATCCCACCATATTTCCCCTACAATTGGTATTTGAAGCCATGAGGGTAATTCTGACATAAAGATAATACTGATTTTTAAAGACAAATGTTCTGTTTTTAGAATTTATCTAGACTTTCAAAGGGAATTAGAATTAGAATTTGTGGTAAGGATTGTTACCCCTCAATCAACTGGATTAGCCTGGTCCTATTGTTTTCTTCTATCTTATTTTTGTCTTCTACTTTCTCCATGCCCTACATAATTTTAGATTCCCTTAGATGTCTTACTCAATTTGCCTCCTACTAGTCTTTCTCATAAGGAATGTATCTGATCCATCTAATAATTTTGATTGACTTCTATATTTTTTTCAACTAGATTTGTCAAGTGCAGTAACCAGAACTGCCCAGTGTTCTAAATGGGTATATATCATAGATTTATATAAGGAAATTAATAGGTTAGCACAGGGGTGAAATTCAACCGGTTCTATTTGGCTCAGGTGAACCATTATCGGCAGCTGCAAGAGGCTCCAACCACTCATGCGGACATCATGACATTGCTTTTTTATGACATTTTAAGCCTCTACGCATGCGCAGAAGGCTTTACACATGCAGGGACAATGGTGTGTGCCAGGGAAGCGAGCGCACACACAGCATGTACACATTTGCAAACCGGTAGGGAAGGGAAGGGAATTTCACCCCTGGGTTAGCAGTTTTAGAATAGAATATGGTTTTTCACCAATGATGTACATTGAGAGTGCATATCTTCATTGAATTGACTACTATGATTGCCTATATTTTTCCTGATTAGTTTCAAACAGCTTAGAAACTGTCAGGGAGAAAATAAAATTAGACAAATTTTGTTCCAATTTGTAACATTTTATGCTTACCATATTTTTCGGAGTATAAGACATACCTTTTTCCCCCAAAAAAGAGGGTGAAAATCTGGGTGCGTCTTATACTCCGAATGTAGCCCCGCCCAGCTTCTCAAACGGAGGTTTCAGAGGCTGAAAAAAGCATCAGAAAAGAAGCTTCAGAAAAGAAGCCCCAAACAGAGCTTCACAGGCTTTTCTTCTGAAGCTGTTTCAAATACTTTCTGAGGCAGAAAAAAAAATGTTTTTTTCTGAAACAGTTTCAGAGGCAGAAAAAAAAGCCAAAAAAAGCAAGGCACAGAGTTCACAACCAAATTGCTAAAATTCACCTCTGGGAACAGCTGATTGGGGGTATTCCAGGAGGCCAATCTACCTGCCAATCAGCTTTTTTCTTATTTTCCTCCCCAAAAACTAAGGTGCATCTTATACTCTGAAAAATACCGTAATTTGAACTATATTTGCCATTTGACTGACCATTCACACAGTTTCAAACTTTATGAACACATTTGTTTTTCACCACTCTTAGTAGCTTGTTATCATTTACAAACATGCCAGCCATTGTTTATTCTAAGCCAATATTTATCTATGAATTAATTAAAAAAAGAACCAGCCCCAGTTCACATCCTTGATGGATTCACTTTTCTTTTCCTCCATTGAGAAAATTGCTCATTCATTCCTAGCATTTGTTTTCTGATTTCTAACAACAAATGCCCACTGCTATTTTGTAGAAGCCTATTCAGGGTGAGGATGATTTGAGGGCATATTAAAGTATGAAATCAGTCCTGCTGAAGGCAAAAGATGGTAATAAGCCCTGACGCATGCATAGCAATCCAACGAAGGAAAATTACATTTGGATTATTGTTCTCTATGACCCCAGGGTTTCACTTTATCAGTTGTACCTGCACACATCTCTACCTTTTCAGCAAACAGGAATGCACACAGTTTTCTCTTACTATTTCAGGCATCATAAAAAACATCATATGTTTTTCTAATGAGAGGTCACTCTTAAATCATACCAATGCCACTTTGAAATTGTCTCATTGCAGTTACATTCAGCTTTCTATATCCTAGCACCCTCCCAGCTTAACATGGCACTTAGACATTTCTCTGAAATTATTTTTTTATCCTGACCAAAGAGTGCTTTTAATCAAACTTACTTCATCATGACTATTTTCAAACATTTAGTGGAAGAAGAGAGCTACTCTAATTCCAAAGAGGAAATGTAATTGTGGTTGTATTCAAACTCCCTTAGTTCCCTTTCTCCATAATAAATGAACATTAGACCTATGACTGTGATTAGTGCACTACTGTGTGTAGTGCATTACTAGTCCATTTCTTCTTTTGTCTTGTGGAAGGGCTCTTACTTGTGCTTATTTTTCAAGAATATGGCATATGTCTTCAACTTTCCCTATGTACTATCTTACACATAATAGAACAGAATGGAATGGAACAGAATACTTTATTGGCCAAGTGTGATAGACACATAAGGAATTTGTCTTCGGTGCATAAGCTCTCAGTGCACATGCAAAACAACAAAGTAATAATAACCATAATATCAAGTAATAATAATCATAATATAAATATCTGCTTTAGATGGATGTCAATTTCCCAAATTTTACTTTCATTATTTTAGCAATAATGTAATTAACTCCATGGGCAATCTAACAGTTCTTTATGCACAGCAGAAAAAATATAATAATCACTGAATGGAAGTCAAAAGAGAATGCTTGAGATTCATGACTACCACTACCTCTGTAGAGGAGATGGGCCCATAGGTTGATATGCTCCAAATGGTTTCTAGATGGTGTCCCTTAACAAATAATTCCATGGTGATACTTTGTTAAGTTCCAGACTACTGAAGCAACAAATACAATATGCTTGCTATGGTTTTTCCTGAGAGGTATATCGTTGTGTGATGAATTCAGGAAGTCCTGAATTAATAAGAACTCTGGAAAATAAAATACCTGGAATATATATGGATTAATGCTGGGAGAAGAAGAGTGAAGATGATTGGATGATTGCCTTTTGTACACTGGATGCAGGTATGAACCAAAATTTGAACCTACACCAGGTTAGTAAGAGTAGCAACACATCCTTGCACATTACATCTACAGTGTCAGGTAGCGGCATTATTTAAGGTGACCTCTTGCCTTTTGTACACTGGAAAAACCTGCTGACATTAAGGATCAAATTGCTCATCTCTGCACTGAGTTAACTGCTGGGTGGATATGATCTTATGAAATGACAGAAGTATATCCTGTGGGGCCATCTAACATTCTTATAAGCCTGTGATGCCTCAGGAAGATCCACTGTGGGATAAGCTGAGGCACCTGTAAATTAGAATCACACTTCTTCTGGCTGATATGTGCAGGCAGGAGGACACCATAGCATGAGTATAGAAAACTGTTGAATGCTGCTGTCCATCAAACTATTCACAGCACATCCTTTCTTAAAAGTGACCACTCAACCCAGCTGCCCAGAACAATTATTTCACTCTTTTTAAGTAAGATTGTTGAGATGGTGGTTGGGTTGTAACTGCAAAAAATCCTAGATGAAATAGATTAACTGGATCCCTTCTAGTCAGAGTTCAGGACTGAGTATGGGATGAAAACCAAACTGGTCACTGAGGATAGTGCAACCCTCCTTGACCTGTTAGATTTCATAGCAGCATTCATTGCCACTATTATTGTAAGAGTTGGCATAGAAAACATTATTCTGTTTCCACTCTACTTGAATAGGTGGTTCTACTTGATACTGATGGGGGTAGAGAAGTCAAGCTCATAATGGAAATGAATTGTGTGTCTGTTAGATGTTGAGATGCTCATTTGAGCATATCAAGGCTTGATTTTTTTTGTTATTTATCTTTAAACAGAAATTGGAATAGAAGAACCATTAAATAGAAAATAGATATCAAGTGAACCTATGTAGCTCACCAGTTTACTACTTTAAAATCTAGTTGTCACAATTTTGTTCAAAAAATTATTACCTAAAAATTCAGTATATTTGCACATTAAAGTTCATGTTGTCCTTTGAAATTATTAGCCTAGATTAATTACCAGGACACCTCACTCTCACATGCTTTCCCCCCCAGGATCTCTTTCTCTCCCTCTATTTATCTGCCTGACCCCTACACCCTTCCTTTCTTCCTCCCTCCCTCCCTCCCTCCCTCCCTTTAAATAAAAAATATTTTCATGGAACAAAAAATCTATTTCCATTATACATTTTATAAAAAATAAAGCCAAAGTCTTCATTCATTTAAGGTAATTCAGCCAAAGTATGTTGGTTTCAGTGGGAGAAGAAAGTATATACTGGAGGCAGCAGTTTTATGCCTGCCTCACTCTTTTTTCATTACAGTAAATAAGATGGCTTGTGTGATAAGCGCCATCCAGTTTGAAAAGATCAGTTTCTTTACTTATAAAAAATAATATATTATGATAAATTTGTTGGATTTTAGTGTCACAAAGTGTCACAAAAGTTTCTTAAGATATTTAAGAATAAAATATCCTGGACTTCAATGTATATAAAAAAATCAAAATCAAATTGCTTTTCCATTCAGAATTCATAACTTTGTAAAATGAAAATTCCCTCAAGTTCAGCTTGATTCCTGATGACTGATGGGCACACCCATACAGCTTTTCTGACAACATGGATACTGGAACTGGAACCCTACTGAGTTCAAGACTGGTCTTGAATGAATGATGCAATATACTTTTGCCAGGGCAAATCAGGCTTTATTAAAAATGAAAACACACACACAAACACACATACACACACATTTCTCAAGAAGGTAAATAAGATTTTACAATTATATTGTGCTAAAGGCTTACAGCCAAACGTCCCACAACCTGATTCCTGCACATCTTGGTTTAATACTTGTAGAAATGAGAAATTAAAATGGCCAGAACTCTTTTGGCAGCACTGAAAACCTATGTACAATGACCCATTCTGCTTTAGACTCCAGCTGAAATGGATTACCACCAGTACATGGCATATCAAGAGGCTAAAGTAGGTTCCATGTGTGTGTGTTTTTTATAATTTTATAAAATTTTATAATTTTATAAGGGTCCTTGAGTGGCTCAGACTGCTAAGACAGTCTGTTATTAACAGCAGCTGCTTGCAATTACTGCAGGTTCAAGTCCCACCAGGCCCAAGGTTGACTCAGCCTTCCATCCTTTATAAGGTAGGTAAAATGAGGACCCAGATTGTTGGGGGCAATAAGTTGACTTTGTATATAATATACAAATGGATGAAGACTATTGCTTGACATAGTGTAAGCTGCCCTGAGTCTTTGGAGAAGGGCGGGATATAAATACAAATAAAATAAAAAAAAATAATTCTTTGCACATTGAAGCCCTGATGAGAGCACCTGAAGATCCATCCAGATGTGATAGAAAATTTGACTCTGATGTTGTACAACCTTCAATGACCTTTGAAAGATATGAACACAATCAGTAAATCTTATACATGTTTTTTATGTTGCAAGGCTATTGGGAGAGTTGGAAAACTGTGATGGAACTTCTACATTCATGGAAAGCAACCTTTTTAGAATTCTTGTTTGCCAACATGCAGTTATAACCTAAATAAAAGTGAGGTAGCTAAAATACAAAATATATTACACAATACATACATAGAACTCTTTAACCTTCCACAAAATTACACTGTATTAACAAAGACCATATTTTGCTGAGAAGTAGCAGATAACACACTTTCAGCACAATAAAGGATCAGAACAAGTCTGTTTGATCTTTTTTACAACATTATTTAACTGAGTTTATGCTACACAATTATTAATCTTTTAATCTTTTTGTAAATAAGGGTGACCTTTTGCCCCACAGGCATAGCTTTGCCCCAGGGATAGAGAAGATAATGACTAGCTTAAGACTAGGTGAAGAGCCTAATCACTGCTTTTCCATAAAGGTATGTCCATCTCTTTATCTTGGAACATCCTTACTTGGTAGAAAGCTCCAATGAAAACAGGCATTTTGGTGAGAATGTTTTCCTATTATATACGGTACATCAATTTAAGAAAAGTCTGAACTTTGAATTAACATTTCTTTTGAATTATTGTTCTACAAAATTTGTCAGTAGTAAAATAATAGATTAAGTTGTTCTCATTACACATTTTCCTTGGTCATCTTAGATAAACTATTCTTAAAATAATGAAGTAGTGAAAGGTAAACTGTCATAGAACAGAACAGAACAGAACAGAACAGAATAGAATTCTTTATTGGCCAAGTGTGATTGGACACACAAGAAATTTGTCACTGGTGCATAAACTCTCAATGTGCAGCTTAGTAAAGACAGTGTAAACTATCTTTACTAAAATTATTTTCTAATCCAATTTTAAAACAACTTACATTGATGAGGTCCATGCAATTTGCACTGTTCCATATGAAATGATTTGGTTAAGTAACATCTCTTATTGTGAACGTATACGTTAGTTTTGAATTAAAATGATAATGCTAAGAACTGGATACCAGAGCAGTATGGGCATGAGCAATAAATGCGATTTTTTTTAAAAAAGGATAAGGTCTTAGCTTTCACATGAAATCAGAAGGCATCCTATGCTGAGTCATTTTCTGATTCTATCATCTGCAATGTGAGAATAGTAATCCTGACCTATGGTACATTATAGAGGAACTGGATACAGGTAGTCCTCGACTTATGACAACAATTGACTCCAAATTGACCACCACCCCCATTGCTAAGCAAAACAGTTTTTAACTGTTTTGCTTTAGGGGCCGGAATAGCTCAGGCTGTAAGAAGCCTGTTATTAAAACACATCTGCCTGCAATTACTGCAGGTTCAAGCCCCACCAGGCCCGAGGTTGACTCAGCCTTCCATCCTTTATAAGGTAGGTAAAATGAGGACCCAGATTGTTGGGGGGGCAATAAGTTGACTTTGTAAAAATATACAAATAGAATGAGACTATTGCCTTATACACTGTAAGCCGCCCTGAGTCTTCGGAGAAGGGCGGGATATAAATGTAAACAAAAAAACAAAAACAAAAAACTGAGTTTTGCCTATTTTACAAACTTTCTTGCCACAGTTGTTAAGTGAGTCATTGCTGTTGTCAAGTTAAACACAGTTGTTAAATAGATCTGGCTTCTCTGTCAGAGGTCTGCAAAGAACCCAGGACACTGCAACCATCATAAATACCAGAGCCACAAATTCCATCTCTGAGCTGGTAGGTAATGATTAAAAATTATGATTTATTGCTCAAAAATAAGCAATAGTTTATTCAGTGGTGGGGTTTTTGTGTGTGTGCACAAATGGAAAACAACAAATCATACCATAGCTTAGCAAAATGTTTGAATCTATAATTACTCTAGGAACATCTATTTTCAAAATCTGGTTCTGAGACTAATTACTAAAATGAGGTCATACAGTACACAATTCCCTCTACATTCCTATTATTTGACAAGGCTAAAAAAGCTCTTTCAACTGTAATTATGATGGTCATCAGACTGAAGTAATATACTGTGGCCACTAAAAGGGTCAGACAACAATTGGTGTGAAGCAAGAGGACCCTTTTGCAGTTCTCCTATTCTGGATTATATGCCAGGAAGAGACTAGAGAGGAAATCGCATTATAGGGCTTTAAAAGTGAATTAAACTGTTCTTCTCAAGTTCTTTTAGAATTATTTTTTCTTAGCCTGTAGAACAAATAGTACAGTACACATTTTTTGTTTTTTCCTTTTTAGGAAGATGTCAAAGGTAAATTATTTTCTCCATATACTTTACTGCTCTGAGTTTTGTTGTTCAAGATTTTGGAAGGAGAGAAAATGGGAAATTTTGGGTTTTGTTTAAAAGTGGGGAGTAGCTTTTTCCTACCAGTTTGTCACCACAAGGGTTACTAGGCTCAAGAATAAAAGTTTTGTTTTGTTTTAAAAAAGGAGGCTATGCATGCTTTATTTATAATCAAAGATTCTCCTGTAAAATAATGCTCAGAAGTAATTGAAGTGCAGTCATTATAGAGGGAAAAATTACCAATCCTAAGGCTATTGTGGTGCTATCATGTGAACTGAATTGCCTCTTAGAATGTGCATATACTATTAATAATCAAGATTTTCTAATAATTAACAGAAACATATTTTAGGAGGTGGGGCTGATGACAGCTTTTCTGAAGCTAATCTGAAGCTAATTGTTTTAAATGAACTTGAAAACTGTTTTTTGTTTGAAATCTTGGAATTCATCTTAGGTGATTCGCGTTTCCTGCTGTCCTTGCCCTGTTTACATTTTCCATGAAACTGTTATTGAAAGTTTGCAGACCTTTTTTTTAAAAAAAAACATATTGAATTTTATAAACAATTAGCAATAAATTGTAATAATATTATAATCTATTGAAGTATCTGTCCCACACCTCAGTACTTTCTACTTATTCCAGATCATTTCATATTCAACCTACTGCAAAGTACATATAATGCTGATAGGTGACAGATCTTTAGGTGTCGTGAAACTCCAACTTTCAGTTATATTTGGAATTTGCCAGATTAAGGAGGCCCGCTATGAGACTCCATGGCATTTTCAATCTGTAACAACTTCTAAACTCAGTGGAAGAAAAAATGGGTTGAGGTGCTTAAAATAAATAAATAAATAAATAAATAAATAAATAAATAAATAAATAAATAAATAAATAAATAAATAAATAAATAAATAAATAAATAAATAAATAAATAAATAAATAAATAAATTTCACTTGGATCAAGGCTGTGGATCCTTTTATTTTTCCTGATGCTCAGACTGCATGAGGCATTGTGCCCCAAATGGGAGAAGTCAGAAATTCCTTTTTGTCTTCTTTTAATAACTAGAATCTTTCGAGTTCCTCCTTCCTTGCTCCGCTTTTTGATCCACCCACAATCCAAATAAAATTAGGTCAAGGACTGGGAAAAGTCTCATGCCATAAATTCCCTATTCAAACCATACGTCATTCTAAATGATTCAAGTAGAGAAACTTGCATACTGATATGTAAAGAGGATCTGCAAAAGAATAAAGCTAATATCTCACACTTCTACTACAATTGTTACTACCCCAATTTCACCAAATTCTTGTACCCTCACATAGAAGGAACTTTGCCTTTGATGAAGACATGAAGCAATGTCTTAAATACACAACCTTCTCTCAAATAAACAATTTGGCTTCAGAAAAAAATTATCATGCAATTTACAACTTCTCCACTGTAAAAACCTATGGACTACAAATCTTGATCTAGGTAAATCAATAGATGCAATATACATAGACTTCTGTAAAGCTTTTGACTCAGTAGTACATGATAAACTCCTCCTAAAATTAAAATCCTATGGCATTTCAGGACCCTTACACAACTGGATATCTGCTTTTCTGTCAAACAGACAGCAAGTAGTTAAAATTGGTAATGCTCTATCAAATCCTGTTCCTGTCAAGAGTGGTGTTCCTCAAGGTAGCGTTCTTGGACCAACTCTCTTTATAATATACATAAACTATCTTTGTGATCATATCTCAAGTAACTGTGTTCTCTTTGCTGACGATGTCAAACTTTTCAACACCACTGACAATACATCCACAATTCAAAAGGACGTTGATCATCTAACTGCTTGGTCTAAAATTTGGCAACTACAAATCTCAACCAGTAAATGCTCAGTCTTGCACATTGGAAGAAAGGACCCAATCACAAAGTACATGCTTGATGGACATTACCTCACTGATGACCCCCCTCCTGTCAAAGACCTTGGAGTTTTTATATCTAAGGATCTAAGTGCCAAAGCCCACTGCAACTATATAGCAAAAAAGGGTCTAAGAGTTGTTAACTTAATTCTATGTAGCTTCTTTTCAAAAAACACCACGCTACTGACCAGAGCATATAAAACATTTGCTAGGCCAATTCTTGATTACTACTCACCTGTCTGGAACCCATACCATATATCTGATAGCAATACAGTTGAGCATGTCCAGAGGTATTTTATGAGAAGAGTTCTCCACTCCTCCGAAACCAATAAAATACCGTATTCCACCAGACTTGATGTCCTGGGTCTAGAGAACTTGGAACTTCGTCGCCTTCGACAGGACCTGGGTTTAGCTCATAGAATCATCCATTGTAATGTCCTTCCTGTCAATGACTTCTTCAGTTTCAATAACAATAACACAAGGGCCACCAACAGATTTAAACTCAATGTCAACCGCTCCAGTTTAGATTGCAGAAAACACGATTTCTGTAATAGAATTATCTATGCTTGGAATGCATTACCTGACTCTGTGGTCTCTTCTCATAACCCCAAAAGCTTTACTCAAAATCTATCCACGGTTGACCTCACCACATTCCTAAGAGGACTCTAAGGGGCGTGCATAAGAGCACAAACATGCCTACTGTTCCTGTCCTATTGTTTCTTCCCCTATATATATATATGTTTATATTACCTTGTTTCTCCTCATATATATGTTTATATATTATATAATCCTTTATGTAATGCTTGTATATATTGTTACGACAAATAAAAAAAATGTCCCTAGTAAGGTCATTTATGAATATGTTCAGATACTGAAATTGAATCTGCTGTAGAAAGTTGGGCCTGATCTCCACTCTACTATCTACATTGGTCTCAACAGGCAACTGTGTATTTCTTACTAGATGTTCAGTATTCTGAAGTGGCTAAGTTTTGTGTTGTAACAATATCTTTTAGAAGTTACTATATTTGAACAAAATTCAGTTTATGTTTAGTTTATGAACATATTTTTTCATTTTGGATGCTTTGTTGTTTTATGATCGGATATGGTTAGCCTAAAATTTAATGTTCATTCTGGTCACATCAGAATACACTACCTTTTTCTTGAAGCTTTACCCAATGGGTCACAGGGTTTTCTCATTTTTTTCTAAAAATACATTGTATTTTCTCCCTGAAGTGTCTCTTTGTCAGCTTGTGTTGAACTGAGCACTAGAAGTCAAGATGAGAACAGAAACTAGATATAGCTTTAGGCTGTTTTTGTATGATTTCTATACAGAACAGGTTAATCTCCAATAAATAACCACAGGATTGCTAAAAATAACCTTCCTATACAATATAAGGCAAAGGGTTTTATACCAGAAAAGAAGGTATAATAATGGAGCTGAACAAAACTAATGCCCGTTAATTCAAATTTGATTCCAATTGTGATGTAAATCTAGATGAATTAGTGTAGGGTAATTAGTATAGCTAGTCAAGATTAGGGTGATACAAGTATCCTTCTACTTAATTACAAAATACAGTAATCAGAATTTTTCAGATATTGATTCAACCACTCTCTCCAAATTCTATTCTATTCTATAATATTTTTAACTCAGCGTCTATGTGAATGTGAGCCTGAATCTCCCCATTTCTAGTGTAACACACACCATGAGTTTTTCTGCACCACACCCTTCAGATACTTGACTCCCTTGCATAAACTGATTAGAAATAAAACCTATATATGAAATCTCTTTCTGAATTTCAAGCCAAGCCTTGGTCATGGTGATAACTTGATGTGCTGTCTGGAATATGCTTACAATGACCTCTGATTGGTGGATTACCTTCTTCTCTATTCCTTCTGGACCAGTGAAAATTGTAAAAAAGAGTTTTACCCACCCAGGTTTTTTTTAAATCACTGAGCAAGAAGAGGAAAGTGGCAGTATTAAGTTCAAAAACAATAAACAAAATCCTTCATTTTTTGGTTCCTGCAATGAATAGTGTAAAAAAAAGCCACACACATTTTATCATTGTTCCACTGTTGAAACTGTACAAAATAAGAAAAACAAAACAAAACTTGCAGTCAGGGGCAGTCACTAGGGATTTCAATGGAGAAGGCATTCACACCACAGTAGCCAACTGGAGTGGAAGAGCTTGGTATAAGGTATAATTTGTAAACCCAACAGCCTATCTTAAGCCAGTGCAAGATAGAAAAAACTATTTTTGATGCACAGCCAGAGAAGGAAGACAGAGTCAGCATGAACTATAGCTGAAGTGGATTGAGGATAAAGTCATGCATTTTGGTGTTCCAGTACTGGTAGATGGTCCATGTTCATGCTAGGGGAAGCTGAACTGTGGATATATTCCATATCGATTTAGAAATAGGTCTAAATAATTTTTGAAGGTTTCTCCCAAAATATGCCAGGTCAGTCTTTAAGATCTCTAGAGGATTTGCATGTGATGCTGAGATAATAGGTGGCCTTGTTTTGGAATTCCTGCTTTTAAAGTTATGTGCTATACAGAGACATTATTGGAAGTTTCTACATTCAGTGTCTACTTAAAATGGCTTCACCCAGATTTTTGTTCCGTTTGATATATTGGCTCCTGCTGATTTTAAATATTTTGTGTTTTAGTGTGGTTAAAATGATTTGTAATATCATAAATTAATAATTTCATACTTTGGCATATTTATATTTATAAATTCTTAGTTTTAGAATTAAGTTACACCTCACATACAGATTCACAAAGTACTCCTTCTTCCCATGGCATGCCTGTCAATGTTTGTGATAAGACTGTTGTGGTAGGATAATATTTTTGGAACAGATTCAGTGCTAAAAAGCACTCTAAAATTAGTTATTTAAAGAACAGGTTTTTTCTTTGGGCTTCTTCAGAATGATAATATAAATAATAAATAATATAAATAAATAAATAAATAAATAAATAAATATAATAATATATATAATATAAATAAATAAATAATATAATGATAAATAAATAACCAATAATTTCTAAAATATAAACAGTATTCAGAATAGCCCCTTACCTAGTGACCATAAATAAAGGGGGGAAAACTTTATATTTATTATTGTAAATGAGATTTAAGAAAAAAAGACAGAATAAATCAATGCTATTGGGCTTTGAACTTTATTAAGTTCTTATTAAGGTGATGCTGAAATACTGTGGAACAATTCTAAGAATTTATTTCAACCAATTTTAGTTCCAGTAACTTCAACAGGAACTATTAAGTATTGCTCTTTCTTGCAGCCCTGATGTTGCAGAACTTTGTACTTCATTAAACAAAAAGAATGACAGGATAATGACACAGATTTAAACTGTGTGCAGAATTCAGTTAGCTGTTCATTGTTTGAATGTCCTACATGCGTCATTTAAGTATTTCTGAGAACAGAAATATAGATAGGTGATGTATAATGTGACAAAGATTACCATGGACTGGCTGGGCATTAACACCTACCGCAGGCACTTCCTTATGGACATTCCTCAGGCCTCATATTCAATCAAGACCTGACATGGAGTGACACAACTCCTTGCTCGCTTTATGCTTCAACTTGTTGCACCTGAATTTAATCACTGAGATGACACAGGTAATAACAGATGAACACAAAAACTCTCTGAGGTCATATAGCCTAAAAAATTTTTTTTACAAAAAGATCTTTTGCTTCTTTTGATAGAAATCAATGCCGCATTAGGAAAAATTTCCAGAGAGATAATATTTTCCAACGAATACAATACAAGAGAAAGACTTGCAATGATACCTAAAGAACTAATAAATTTATTGTTGAATAAGGTTGTTTTGTTTGTTCATTCCACTGCTATGCCACTAAATTAACTATTGACTCATGGCAGTTTATTTTTTCATCAAAAAAATTCATCAAAGGAAACTGTCAAAAGTGAATAAAAAATCAATACAATCAATAAATACAAACAAAAATGTACTATATAAAAACCCATATTAAAAATATCATAAAAGTGAAAGTACAAATTACAGATTTGTATGGATAAAAATGGTACCTCAACAATGGAGCCATCTGGTCACCTGGGAGACCCAGACACGACAATGAAGCAAAGACTTGAGGGTTTTTTAGAATACCAAAAGGATATAGTGAGTCTAATTTGGGGTGGAAGAACATTCCATAAGGCAGGCATTGCAGCAGGAAAGCACATCTCCTACGATCATCAAATGAAGGTCCCTGGCCAATGGTACCTGCAACATGCCTACTCTGCCTGATCTAATGAGTTGGATGTATAACGAACTGTGGAACAAACTTCCCCCTGGACTTCGACAACTATCTGACCTTAGGACCTTTCGTCGCGAACTTAAAACCTATTTATTCCGCCTTGCTGGACTGGTTTGATTTTTTAAAATTTTAATTTGATTTTATGGGTTTAAAATTTTTGTCAATTTTATAGGGTGTTATTGTATTTTAAATTTGACCATTTGAATAAGTTTTTAAGGGTTGTTCTTATTATTGTATGTATTGTTCCTTTTGTATTTTATTTTGGCTGTTCACCGCCCTGAGTCCTTTGGGAGAAGGGCGGTATACAAATTAAATTATTATTATTATCATTATCATCATCATCATCATCATCATCATCATTATTATTATTATTATTATTAGAAGGAAGAGGTGGTCCCTCAGATAACCTGGTCTCATGCTGTGAAGGGCATTAAAAGTTAAAACCAACACTTTGAACTGAACCCAGATGCAACCAATGCAGCTCATAGAACAGAGCTCTATTCTAGAGGTTCATATACCAATCTGTCTACTGCAGAACTACCTGTCTACTGCATTTTTAATAATCAACAATAAAACATTTATAATTTACCATCAGCATTTAAATATCCATTATAAGACTATAATAAGAGTCCCTAGAGCAAACCTAATCAAATAACAAAAGGAATGCTATCAAGTGTTGAATAAAGAGATAACATTTAGAAGTGGCTCAGATAGATATATTATACGCTATGTAGGGTATGTAGATTTAACAGCTGTAAGCTGATGGAAGGTTGTAAGTGGAAGCAACTGAAAGCTGATGCAATGGGAATAAGGCAGCAGGGTTACTGTCACTTTAAGAAGCTGGGTAAGAAAAAATAAAAATAAAACTTTTTTAATAAAAAAAAAAAGAAGCTGGGTAAGAAGCTGCCTATATAAGGGAAGCCATTAGAGGGCGTTTCTCTTCTATTCATGTTCTCTCTCAACATGTATCTCATTGTGTCAGTAGCTGTATGATAAGGTATTTACCACGTATAAGTCTGTATATATTTAGTTGTATATAAACCACTGTTAATTATCTAAAGGCTCTATGTGCTGTGTTTTTTTGCTCCTGGGTTTATCCCATAATAGTTACACTGTCTAAACTCTGATATTATTGGTGTATAAAAATATGGAGTAGGTATAGCACAATTAGACTTGAAATATTTTGCTATATCATCCAATCTCAACAAAACAGTTTAAGTCTTCATGTGATATTTATTTTCTAATGGGACTGGCAGTAGGCACTCTTTAGCTGAATTGTACCACCCTCTCAACAACACTCTCTAAAAAGTGAAGGTTGAACCAGGGAGGGCTTCTTCAGGTGGGATCATACCATAGCATCTTTCATGGCTGCCAGCAAAGGGGCATTAACAATTTCCTGAATTCAACCAATCAAGTCTCCATCTGTTCTCCAAAGCTTGTGTGAATTATCAGTTGCGCTAGGAAAAAATGCCATTTCAGTGAATGTTGTCCATAAAACCAATCTGAAAGCAGTTTGATTTAAAGTCTGATTCAATGTACTTAAACAGGAAGGAACCTTGCACAACATACCTATCTAACGTCCAAGCAATTTCAGGTGATGCCTGGGAATCTATTGTCCTTGGAAAGAAGTCATGGAAATGAAAGGTGTTGTTTAATAAAAGATTATGCAAACTGAACACAGGTTAGTGTTCACCAGTTCACTTCAAAAGATTCCTGCTCCCATTAGATTTCTAAAAAAATCCTTTTGACCATAGAATTTCCCACAGAGGGCAGAAAGTAGGCTTCCTATTTCTTTTTAAGACCCAGTTTAGCACAGATTCTTCTTGGTTGCACACACTGGAGTGGGATGAATATGTGCAGGAGACATCATATATTTCAGCCATCACATCTTCCAAGATGGGCTGAGAATTGGTTGAACTACAGTCCATAGTTCTATTACCCTGGCCCATGTCTTCAGGGTCAGGTGTGTCAAACTGGTGGCCCATGGGCCAGATGCATCAAAAACAGGCCATGACCACCCCAGCTCCATGAAGGCAAAAACGTTGCGATACATCACGTGACATCAACGTGACATGGTGAGTTTGACACCTGTGGACTATATGAATCTCATTCAAATACATCATCAAAATGTTAATGGCTGTTAAGTGCCTTGTGTCAGCTTTCAAAAGTCAGAGATTTAAGGATCCCAGACATCTCTATAAATCTATATCAAAAAGGACTGACAATTAGGATTGAAACAGATCCGGTGAAGTCACCTTGACCAATTCCTAGGCTTGTTACAAAATACTTCTAAGAATGACATTCTTAAGACAACACACACACACACACTTTTTGCTTTTTGCTTTGGACCATCCCTGAAATACAAATGGGAAAAACTAACAAAGAAAGAAATCATGTTTTTCAAATAACATTCCAAATAGATAAAATGGATTAAATAGATAAGTCAGTACTGGAACTGATAAAACCCAGGGGATGCTTCAGGAAGAATTAGTTACATTTTTGATATGTACAATATGAAAGGATCAACTATTATGTTCATATAGAGAGAAAGCAAAGAAGGGTGAAGAGCATAAAGTAAAGGCAATATGATACCGAAGGCAAAGCCAAAGCCAAGGGATTACTTATCCCAGAAGCGAAGGTTAAAGATTTGTCAGAATCCAAATGAATAATGATTCCTTTTCTTCTGGTCTGAAACTGCTCCTCTCAGAGGTATGATTGCTTCCCACCATCTTCTTCCTCAGGAATGCATCTAAAGCTAACATGCTTTTCAGACCTGATTCTGGGTTCTGGTTTTTCATGTAGGTTTTGTACACTGCTCACAGTTACAGTGGGGCAGCTTATAAATGCTGCTAGATGAATAAATAATTTCTGCATGCCCTGAAGTATTTTATTTTTGTTATTTAAATAATAAAATATTTAAATAGCAACTAGGGATAAATATTAGAGTAATTGTGATAAATAGATAATTTTTAAAAACATGCTCTTTCACCAGCTTTGCTCTGAGAAATTGTCCCTTCCCTCTCCCTTGGAGGAACACTTTAATTCCAAGAAGGAAGGTTCTGTTGATGTCAATGGAGGCTTGTCTTCAAGCAGCATTGTTTGTCTCTATGACATATGGGAAAGTTTGGCTCTTTATACTTGGTTAAGTTCTTTGAGGATTTATTCTGAACCAGGGATGTCCAAACTCAGCCCCTTGAAGAGTGGTGGACTTCAACTCCCAAAATTCCCCAGCCAGCAACTTGCTCATATTTATAGCTCATGCTGGCTGGGGAATTCTGGGAGTTGAAATCCCCCACTCTTCAAGGGGCCAAGTTTGGACATCCCTGTTCTATTCTAGACCAAAATCAAGTTGGCATGGTATTGACTGTCCATGCTGTCTCAGGTTATTTTTGCTGTTGGGTTAGATTATTCCATAGTTAAAGTTGAGGAGGTTGGTTTATTGCAATAAATAGTAGCTTCGTTACTTATTTCTTTCCAAAAATAGTTATCAGCCACTTGCTAGGAAAGAGTCTCTATTCTCTTCAAAATTGGCAGGGTGGACTATAAACTCTTCACAGTTCCCAAATCTCTAGCTTTTGCCCAAGCATGCCTTCAAGCAATTTGTCAAAAATACTTGCTTGATTTGGTTTGTTAAGCTGAGAAATACAAGAAGATTCTATTTTCTATATGTGCATGTTTAGGCTTGCTTACTGCCTTAAAATCATAAATATACAGAGTTCAAGAATATTTTAAAAATGCATGCACTATTCTGCATTGCATGCATTAGTATTAGCTTTAGGATTTTTACTCCTGATATAGGTGCTATGAAAGAGAATAAAAATGGAAGCAAGTCAGATTTTCTAAAGAGATTCATAGAATTAGGTCATTTCTAGGAAACTGAATTGAGAGTATGCTGAGTAGCCTGTATCATCAGTGGGCCAATGAAGTGCAGAAAAAACAAAAACAGATATCAAATACAGTTTCCCCAATAAGTCTTCTAAATCTTTGTTTCAAAAGTGTGAGATTGAGAATGAGTGTATCAGTTTATCTAGTTCCATTCATGTTCAATTTGAGAACCTGTATCTAAATAAAATGATATTTTCAGTCTCTGCAGATTCTCTAAAGGTGAAAATCCAAGAGAATAAATTTCCCCAATATTACATTTATATTTAAACTTCAAGAATCATAAGACAAGATAAAATGGCAGCCAGTATCTTGATTAATAGTACCAGAGGAGCCAGAGGATATTTAACAACAGCACTTTGCCATATAAATTAGTCTCTAGATTTTTTGTTTTAAGTCAAGTTTTTATATATATGTAACAGATATACTGATAGCAATAATGATAATACATGTTATAATTATAATCATATTTATAATTATATTAGCTTATTTATGATCATATTAATTATACTAGCATAATTATAGTTATAAAGAACATTCATATTTTACTTACACATAACAATAATCTTTCTTTATCTAATTTCTACCTCTTATCTCTAACCATTGATAAAATCTATCCCACGTTGAATAGTACTCTGTATCGCCTTTATTTTTTATTTTCAATGTCAATCTATCCATCTCTGCACAGTCCAATATTTTCCAAATTTATATTTTCATCTGGGGGGGGGGGTGTTCTCATTTTTCCAATATTGTGTAAATACAATTCTCGCTGCTATCAATACATATAGCATTAAGTATATAGTCCCTTTATCATAATTTTATAGTATTATGCCTAACATAAATATGTCCGTTTTTAAGTCTATATGCTGCTTGGTCATCTTTTCCAGCCATGTGTGTATTTTCATCCAATATTTTTCTTGCTTTCATACACCACATACACCACATATGATAATGTTGTGGTCCGTCAGCAGCCTATGGAGCTGGCAACGGAGTCAGACAGCAATGAGGCTGAGGTGAGACCAGGGCCATCGGGAAGTGAGGTGCAGACTCTAGAGCTTCCAGAGACTGATAATAGTGAGGAAGAGGAACTGGAGGAGCCTGTTCCTAATGCACATATGAGGAGAGCTGCCAAAAGGAAAGAGCAGCTCAAGCAGAGAGGGCAACTCGGGAGTAGGGCCAAGACATGATTGGCCCCTCCCATAAGGCTTAATAACAGACCGGCACTGGTGTTTCAGTTTGCCGGAAAACAATGTTGTAGCTGCGTCCTTTGCTCTGTGTTTTGGTAACTTTTGGACATTTATCAGGAATGGCCTTTGGTAGTTTGCCTAATTGGACTCAGGTTTGTGTTAACTGAAGAATTTGTGTTTGAGAGGCCTTTGTTTTACTTTGAGTTGAATGACGCTGGAAATGAGGTAATTCCCAGCTGTTTGAATAAAGTTTATTTTATCACGGACTGAGTTTGTTGCTTCCTACTTGGGTCTGGGTCACAACAGATAATAGGTACCTGGAGTCTGATTACATTTCCAACATTTGGCAGACATGTTGTTAAACATTTTTGCTAGTCTTGCCGGTGGCAAACGCCACCCATAAAACATTTTACAAAGATTTTCCTTATATGCAGTAGCCATTGTCAGTTTGTAATTTCTATCCCAAAATAGTCTCTAGATTAATGGTCCAGCTTGCACAGAATAGTATAACACAGGGGTGTCCAAATGTGGCAACTTTAAGACTTGTGGACTTCAACTCCCAGAATTCCTCAGCCAGCAAAGCTGGTGTAACAGAATAACAGAGTTGGAAGGGATTTGGGGGTCTTCTAGTCCAAACCCCCCCCCCGCACAAGCAGGAGGCCCTATGCCATTCCAGACAAGCGGCTGTCCAGTCTCTTCTTAAAAGCCTCCAGTGGAAGTGCACCCACAACTTCTGAAGGCAAGCAATATATGTAAACATCCCGAGGGTAACACTGGGATTGGTTGTATTTACGATGAAATACCTGTGGGCCACATAATGGGTGGTAGAGGCCCATTTTAGTGAACATGACAAATGGAAGATTGCAACTTGAACTGAAAGTGAAATAAATGATAAAGGAAGTGAACGAATGAAAGAAATGTAAGAAAAATAGCAATCCTGTATGTCTGTGAAACTAACCCAAAGGGAAAGTATGTAAGAGGTTTGAACGAAAGTAGTTTGAGTGAAGAATGGAATTGAGAAGACATGCAGGGAAGTGAACCAGGGGTGAAATCTAATTTTTTTTGCCACCGGTCCGGTGGGCGTGGCTTGGTGGGTGTGGCTTGGTGTGGGTGTGTGTGACTGGGTGGGCGGAACTAACATGACGTCACTCACGTCACTCTTTCTTTCTTCTCTTTCACTCTTCCTTTCTTTTTCTTTCTTCTCTCTCTCTCTCCCTTCTTTCCTTCCTTTCTTTCTCTTTCCTTCTTCTCTCTCTCGTCAGCCCCGCTGCGTGGGGGCTCTCATTCTGGCGGGGATGGCAGCTGATGGAGCTAACCACCCCATATTCCAGTGACCCAGGAAGCCTCACCCTGGCTCCACTTACTAGCCCTGCATCCTGTCGCTTGCTGGTAACTCCCACTTCTGCTCACTGCTTCCGGGACTGCTGCCAAGACCTCAGATCTTCTTGTTGCTGCCTGCTCCCTACTGCCTCTCAGCTGAGAGGTGGACAGGAAACAGCAGGCGCTCAGGTCGGCACTGGCTGCTTCCATGCCTGCTCAGAGGCCCCAAGCCTGATCGGGAGCAACCCAGCCTGCCCAGGATTACTGAGGGCGGCTTGCCCAGGAGTAATAAAAACTTGATAGCCCAGGCCACACAGGATTAATTAAGGCTTGCTAGCCCTGATGAGGTGTAGCTGGGGCTGTGCACCAGTTGCATGACGGGGGGTGGAGTCGGGGGAGTAGTGGGGCGGGGTGCGCCGGATGCGTTCCCCATCATTAGATAGATGCAGGCAGCGGGACCCGAAGTGGAGGGGAAGGCAAGCACGCAGTTGTCACCCAAACGCCCTGTGGAAGCCAAGCGACCCTCACCAGTTCCCCCAAGGTGGCTCTTCTTTGGCCGAGCGGGTCTCCCTTCCCAACTGCCAGCATCAACCTTACATCCTGGGGCTGCTCATGCGCACCCCAGCAGAGCAGCAGTTTCTGCTCCAGCGGCTGCTGCAGGAGAAGGAAGAAAGTCCTCTGGGAGGGTGGGCAGCCTGGTCCAGAAGTGGCGCATCCCCCATCATGGGCTGGATGGAGTCAGCGGGGAAGGCAAGTCACCCAAAGACCGCATGGAAGCCAAGCACACCAGACCCAAAAGGCGAGCGAGCCTCGCAATGTCCCTCTGAGTAGTCTCGCACACCTATCCCTCTCCACCCCAGCTGAGAGGGGCAGCGCTTCTTCACCAGCGGATCTTCTGCGCATGTGCAAAAACTGTGCATGTACAGAAGGTACAATGTTACTTCCTGGTTAAAACCAGGAAGTAACGACAAGCAGGTGGGTGGGAGGAGCTTCGCTCCATGATTGCTACCGGATTGCCGAACCAACCAGGACAATCACTACCGGATCGCCTGATCTGGTCCGATCCAGGAGCTTTTCACCCCTGAAGTGAACCCTTTAATTTAGGTATGAATGAAAAAAACAACATCTTGGTATCAGTGGTGGGTTGCTACCGGTTCGCCCTGGCTCCGGTGAACCAGTAGCGGTGGCAGTGGGAGGCTCCACCCATCCGTCCAGACACTCCTGCACATGTGCAGAAGCGTTGCATGCCTGTGAACACGCGTGCACCCACGAGCAAACTGGTAGTGACAGGATTTGAAACCCACCACTTGTTGGTATGTCAAAAAGTATAAACTAATGTCATCTGGATAGTTGTGGATTTGCATGAAGTTGGGAAACAGGATGGTAATAGTTTTATGTTACACTCCACTGAATAGTGATAATGGAAGGACCAGAAAGGAGTTCAAGGGTGGAACTGGGTCACATTTTGAAATAATGTGATTTGAGGAGAAAAATGAATTTGCAATGTGACATAAATGGGAATCAGATGTAAGAATACTGAAAGAGTATTGTAAGAGACTGAAGAATGAACGAGACTGGTAAGGGGTCAGTCTCTCTTCAGAAAAATGTCAATTCTGAATTAAATATGATGAATATTTAAACATAAGTATATTCATGCATACACATGGCAAAAGAATTATTGTAAATTTAGACTGATAGAAGACTCTAAGAATGAATATTACAAGCATGATAAGAGGTTCTAAATGAGGGTCATATTATTTTTAGAATAATTTCAAGAGTGGACCTTGAGGAAAATGGGCATGGCGGAAAAAAAAGAAGTAAAAGAAAGTATATTGAAAGTAAAATTTCTTGCAAAAAGCCTTGAATTTTGCCTGAAAATATATTAGAAGGGAGATTATTCGTCCAACAAACTGAATGAAAAGTGAATATAAGGAAAGAGGAACAGGATGAAATGAATGTTACAGAGCATGCTTTTGTGGAATTGCACTTACAATATGGAAATTGTGGAAAAAATGCTTTATGGAATGATGAAGAAGAAAATGAGAATGAATGCATACAAAGAATGATTATTGAAAAAAATGAGAATGAAAGATTCTATGTATTATGAGAATCAGAGAAACAGTTCAAATTTAAAGGAGAGAAAATCAGGTGTAACTAAAATATGACTTAGGTGTAAAAACAATTTTTTGTTTTTATTTTCAAGCACTAAGCAAAAAGCATCCAACAGAGTAAATGGAACTGAAAATAGTTGAAATAGTTTGAAATAAATCTTAGGTGAGAGAATGCTTGAATAAGCATTTTAGAGATTTGTATTGGAATGAAAGTGATATGTCAGAGTAGAATTGAAGAAAATACTAAGAAGGCTAGTATCCAGGAAAAGAAATGATAAAAGGGGATAAATATTATGAGAACATAAATCTGTTAAACAATGTTAAAGCTCTAATTAAATTTGTATTTTATTTATTATGAATGCCTTTACGTAGCTTCAGTCATTCAGCTCCACATATACACTATATATTTACTATATATTTACAGTATAGATAACATTGTAATAAATGAAAATCACTTCACAGTATGGATCGATAAATAGTATACAATACAGCATATCCTAAAATATACTTTAATCTTCATCATAAAGGTTGAAAAAAAATAGTCAATTTTTCAAACTTGAGATTTAAACTGAATCAGATGGATTGTTTTCATGTTAAGAGGCTATTCACTATTTTACAATTTGAACAATATCAACTTTGCTATATTTGTTTATTGTATGAAGCTTTGCTCTATAACTGTGAAGTAAACAAACAGATGTTTGCAGGATCCAATCTGGGTCGGTCACCAGGACCAGAAGTTTGATCTTCCAAGCTTTCAGACTCATGCTGGAGCCTATGGTTCACTTCTGGTCCCGGTGACTGATTCAGACTGAATCCTGCAACATTATCCTGGAACACGTATATTCGCCTTCATTTGAAACAGACATGTTATTTATGGCAAGTAACATAGGTTATATAACAACCTATGATTTATAGCTTTCAGTGAGTGAAGATAAAATCGCTGCTCAATAAAAGTATCATCACTGTTCTCCATACAGGTGGAAAAGTAGCTAGAATGAATGACTAAGCAACAGGGGTTTATCTCACATGCCTGGAAAGTGTTTTGTAAATTTCTGATTGAAAGTATTAAAGAGGTGATACTGAACACAATTTTAAAAATGCAGTGCCGCTGTATTGCAGCAGGAATATGTAGGCCAGATTTTTGGCCTTCCACAGACCCGTGAGAGATTGAGTATGAGAATATGCACCATGCTTATTGCTGCATATCCCCCAAAGACAAAGCATCATGGGTATGTTTATAGGTGACCAAGTTTGCAAGTACATTAATTTCTATCAAAATTCACATCATATTTTTGTGAAGATTTATTCTTTTTGAACATCTTTAATATGTGATTATCATATGGATATCCATTGGATTGTTGGCATTTAATATTCTTTTGGCTAATACTAGACCTAGAAGTCATGAGTCAATGATTCCAGAATGCAGCACCAGGATCCACAACTATTAGTCCCAGATAAATATGTTACATAAAAATCTATGCGGTACTTACAAGATTGATTCCATGGCCGAAGGACTATTAGTAGCAGCAATTTGTACACCAGTGATAGTCAACCTGGTCCCTACCGCCCACTAGTTGGTGTTCCAGCGGTAGGGGTTTTGTCCGATACTGAAGCACTTTCCTTTTTTTAAATTTAATTGACTTTTTAAAAAACTTTCATAGCATTATTTAAAAACATTTTCATTAGGCTTTCATAAAATTCCCAGTGACAATTTAAATTTCTGAAAATATACTATTTGTATTGCACATAAGTTTAGTTCACATTACATAAGTGAAACTAAATGGAGCTATAGTGCTACCGCAAACAAAAGAGCCTCGTCCCAGAATAGCTCGCATCTTCCCCCGAACCGATGGGCAGTTAGAAAATTTTATTACTAACAGAGATACAAAAGTGGGTGGTAGGTATAAAAAGGTTGACTACCCCTGCTGTAGACAATGATACTAGATACACAATAGGTTCATTCTTTCTGTGAAAAAATATAATTAAATATTGCTTAATAATTTAGGAAATTGGAGACATGTTGAATATGCTAATGATTGGTTCAAGATTCAGCCTGCCAGAGTCAGGAATTTATAGTCATATTTCAAAATAGAGTCATACTTCCAGATGGCAACCAGGTAAATATAAATTTTACATAAAATGCAGATAAAATTGTTTAGCAATTGTTTTTCTGCAGTTCTAATTATCCGTTGAAGTCTGTGTTTGTCTTGTTTGGTTGCAGCGCCAAACCAGACAGTTATGGATGTGCAGATGACAGACTCAATAATTCTCCAAAGAGCTGCTAATTCAGTTCTATAGAGGAATTATTGAGTCTGTCATCTGCTACCAATTTGCCTTCCCTTGAGGACCTGCATACTGCCCAAGTCAAAAAGAGGGCTGTGAAAATATCTACAGACCCCTTATATCCTGGACATAAATTGTTTCAACTTTTACCCTCAAAACGACGCTATAGGGCACTGCACACCAGAACAACTAAACACAAGGACATTTTTTTCCCCGAATGCCATCATTCTGCTTAACAACTCCACAACTGTCAAATAATTTACTAAGACTGTATTATTATTATTATTATTATTATTATTATTATTATTATTATTATTATTATTATTATTATTATTATTATTATCTTCCTTCCTAGTAGCTATCTTTTCCCACTTATGACTTATGTTGCTTGTGTCTTTCAATTTATATTGTTTTTATTTGTTTCCTAATATGATTTGATAGCTTATTAGTAACCTTGACTATCTCTAAGTGTTGTAACTTTTATTCTTGATGAATGTATTTTATATTCCTAATGAGAGCATATGCACCAAAGACAAATACCTTGTGTGTCCAATCACACTTGGCCAATAAAGAATTCTATCTTATCTATCTATCTATCTATCTATCTATCTATCTATCTATCTATCTATCTATCAAATTATGTGTGCAAAAAGTACTCATGGGAACATACATGTAGAGATGCACATACTTACTAAATGTAGGCACTCATTATGGCAGTATTTATACTTTGTTCCTCCAAAAATTAGGAGTGTGGTCTTTTTTTATTATAGGTTGTATCAAACTTTTCAAAAATAAAAGAATTTCAGCTAAAGTTAGAGAGGATAGAAACAGTGTTTAGACATAAATGATATTGGCCCTAATAAAATGAATAAAATTCTAACCCCAGAATAATTTTAGATATGCAAATAACTTTAGTCAAGTAGCTATTTTTCAAAGCATGCCCAAGACATGGAGCTGGATGTGACATCAAGAAGTAAGAGAGAATGGTTCCTGCCATTGGGGCAAACATTCAGCGATGTTTCTCTTCACTGTAATTCCAAAATGGTACAAACACACACACTCACTCTCAAACAAACAAACAAACAAACAAAAGAAATAAATTCTACCTGCAGTTATGTTTTGGAAATACTCATGTTAATAGTTAGTATTCTGAAACTGTGCTAAAATATTCATTTCTGACTATAGAAGTAGTTATACTTAGTTCTTGTTCTTTGGAACTATGACTATATATTTCCTTTACCAGTAAGTAAGCGCAGCTAGCGAGTTCATTAGAGAGAGTGACTCAACAAGTATTAGGAACTGGTTTTGTTTTGTTTTTTAAATATTTTTTGCAAATTCCATTAATTAGGAAGATATTGACCTATTACTGCATATTAGCTGATGCTTCTGTATTTGGTTTGTGAGAATGGAAGGCTAGATTTGTGAGATACTTATTTCTGTGACTTTTATTTCCTACAGTTCACTTCCTATCTCAGTGAAGGTCTTTGTTCCCTCCCCAGCTCATAACATTTTTCATGCCACCAACTTGCCCAGTCATTGTTTAGTCTTGCTCATCTTGCTGGTTTTATTCTGTGTGATTTGGCTTCTTACGCATTTGCTGTTCTCCAAGTCCTGAGTAGATAGAGGAAAACTCCATCTCATACATCAGTGACAAAGAAAAAGAAATGTTGTCCTAAAAAAATTAAGGTCCTGCTGCATTTTCCCAGGACTATTGTGCTTTTAACAAGGAAGATTTAAAAAGGGACGCAACCATACAGCTACTTTTAATATGTGAAATTGCCATTGCAGTATGTTTGACAATCAAATTGTGTCTGATGAATGACAAAATGTTTATCTAACATTCATTCATTTTATCTAGTAAACAAACATTAAGGAATCTTATCAGTATAAGAAACATTTGTGGTATTGAAATAATGTGCTTCACTTCTGAAGCTTCAATGTGCTTCATTTGTGAATATCTCTCCATACAGAAAGAGAAGTTAGGGAGAAGATCTTCCAGTGGCCTCAGTGAAATCACTGAAATGGAAGGGTCTATTTTTAATTGTCCGTTCCTATACTAGATCCAGGGTTGGTATGAAGTTTTGCATGGCATGGACATAATCTGAATGTGGGGAAAATTATAATTAATTACCACTGACATCCACCTGACCCACCAAAATGGGAGGGCAGGGTATGTTATGGGTTCCCTCTATTAAGGAAGTCCATCTACTGGGACCAAGAAAATGGGCCTTCTCCATGTTGGTTCCCCCCCAGTAGAACATCATCCCCATAAAGATAAGTTTGATTCCCACCCTAATAATTTTTGAAAGGTCCTGAAGACATGGTTTTGCCAGTGAGCCTGGAGACCCCAGGGAGACCGTCAAGTTGTTTGTTTGATTGTTGTCACCAGAGGGTCAGGGTTTAATGGATATGTATTTGGAGTGTTACTTTGTAAACTACTTAGAATCACTGAGAGTTGACCAGCCATATAATTTTTTTAAAATAAATACAATAATTTTTAAAAAAATATACAGATAATCCTTGATTTATGACCATAATGGAAGCTGCTTATCATGGTCATAAGTCATGATAGTGGTAAATCATGTCACCTACATGACTGGCCTTATTTTATAACCTTTTTGGCAGAGATCATTAAGTGAATGTCACCATAGTTAAGCAAACCAACAGTTTGCCACAGGCTGTAAGAAAATGCCAGTTTTTGGCAATACCATTTATTGTGTCTGGAGTCAGATACCAGGAAGAGTCCAGTCAGGAACTGCTTTTATAACTTTATTAACCAACGTGGTAACAACAAGAGAACTCACTCGAAAACTAGAAACCCTTGACAGCTCTTATATACCGGCTGCCAGAGGGGACTGCACCAATGACAGGGCTCCAAATCTCCCGCTTTTCTTGTGGCGTGTCTCACCCAATCAGCAGACGCCTGGCTGTTGCCAGGCTAGAGACGCGTCGTAACTCTGAGGACTTTACACCCTTCCCCTCCTGGACCGCGCATGCGTAATCGGCCAAGTACGCAGGCCGACGTCGGCTCCGCCCAGATCTTCTTAGTTCAGGGGCGGTAGCCGCCGGAGGAGGAGGAGGAGTGGCCTGAGGCTGCTGATGCTTCTGCTGGGAACGACAACTCCACCCCTAAAGGAGGCCTGGCCCACGCGGGAACTTCGGAAACTTCAGGTACGTTTCTCGACGAGATCAATCCGCGTCTTGAGGGTTGGAGTCCCTCCCCGGCCTGCAGGTCCGGAAGGCCGGGTTCCCAAGACGGGCCGGCGTGGTCGTGGTTTCCTTCCAGGACTGATGGCCTGGAAGGTGGAACCGGAGCGGCCTGCTCCGAGGTTCCCGGGTAGTCCTGGTCATAGGTGAGGCCCTCCGTGCCGGCTGTCCGCCGTCTGAGTTGATTTATATGGCGGTGCCACTCTCGTCCGTCGGCCAGCCGGACCCTGTAGGAATAGGGCCCGGTTATTTGTATAATGGTGCCTGGCACCCACTTGGGTGATGACCCAAAGTTCCGGATAAACACGGTGTCCCCTCCTTTGAATCCCTTAGTTATGATTGAATTGTCTGGCCCCCGCTCTGTGTCATATTGGGGGTGTAGCCTATCCAGAGTAGTCCGCAACCGCCTCCCCACCAGTAGCATGCCATGTGTGGGGTATCATTGCAAATGGCTATAAATGCAGGCCGACATGTGCCAGATGACTACTGGTGGGGGGGGGGAGCTGTTTGGTATTTTGGAACTGTGTTGTAATTACTTTGAACGGTGGCTAAGTGAATGGTCACAAATCAAGAATTCCCTGTATTCTCATGTGATATTCCTATCTGCACTCAGATGGCTCTATCCTCTTTTGACATACATTCCCTGGTGGAACAGCTCCATTCACATTGTCTCTCAGGCAATTCCACTAGCACAGTCTTCAGAGGGATGTATGACCCATTTGGGTTATGAAACTTCTATCGGATCCTTAACTAGTAAAATAAGAATATGGTATGGAGCTGTTCCAAAAGGATCAAAAATGTTTCCACAACAAAGAAGCCAAGACAATGGAATTTCAAATCCATTCTATTGGTAGTTACATTTATTTCCCTAATAAAATAAAGTAAAATCTTCCTCAAGTCCATCTCAAGTGCCAGTGGCACTTCATGAACCCATCCCACGTTTTCTTGATGTATCGTTTGCTTCTGTTTTCTTCTTGGATATTTTTCAATGTCCTAATACAGTCAACATTCCTGAAACTCCTAGGTAAGACTCCATCCCAATACACCAGGGGCAACTTTGCTTAGCTTCAAAAGATTAGCTAGATGCATTGTGGGCTTTTCCCCACCTTTCTATAACTACGAAAGAACTCTGCCCCCATAACACCTTTCTTCTGAGACTTCCTTGTGATGTTGGCTGCATCTCACTATCGGTCTATAGGTGACAGACACACTTGAAGGCGTCCTTCGCTATACCAGAGCACATTTGCGTTTTCCCTTGAACCATGTCCAAAGTTTGCCTTAAGGTGTGTAAAATGCTCGGAGGAAGGTCAGGTGACTCAAGTGACTGGGAACAGGGGCAGAAGAGGGTGGGGACAGCAAACTGCATGCGGCATAGTTTTCTGCCTACTCAGTGGTGTGTGGATAACAGTTCAACCCAGGCAGTGGAGAAAGGCTGGGAATCATTTTTTTTTCTTCTTCTTTTTCTTTCGCTCTCCCTGTCGGCGTTTATATACTGCAATTGTCTGTCTGGTCCTGCTTGATTCCCTTCTCCCCTTTCTCCGGGCTCCTCCGCTGCTCCACTTTCCCCGTCCCCTGACAAGGACTCACACAGAAGGCGTGTCCTCTCGGGGCGGTTGCTGCCGCTGCGGAAGGCAGCTTAAAGCTATAAAAGAAGTGATCGGGTGCCGGCTTGAGCTGCATTTCCCGCCTCTGCTTTCCTCCGGAGGACTTGGAGCCGGTGCGAATAGAGAGCAGCGGGTGCGCCGCCCGCGTGCCTGGGGGCGAATTGAAGGACAGGGCACGGCAAAGCCATAGAGGGCGCTAGGCAAGCCTCAATGCGTGGTCTAGCTGCCTTTGCAACATGCTGGAACTACAGAGCAGCTAAAAGGACTTTGCACACCACTGTCGGAGCTGGATTGCAGCGCTCTCTTTCCTTATGAAGAAGACACAAGTGAGTATCCAGTGAAGAAGTTTTGCGTCCCGCCGGGGACTTGGTGCTGATGGTATCTGGACAGACTTACCAAGGGCGGGTGGGTTGTGCGCTCCGCGGGGAAGGATGAAGGCGTCTAGTGTCCAGGCAAGTGGAAGTTTGGCGGGGAGAAAAGAGCGAGTTGGATAAGAGCTGGACGAGAGATCACCTTCTGGCTGTTGGGTAGCCTTACAGCAAAGAGGCTGCCGAGTTGCTTGCAGAAGCGCCGCTAACTTTTTCCCTCTCCTCTTGCGCGTGGATTTGCGCGGCGGAGCGTTGTAAGCCGCCTTGAACCAACCTCGCGCTTCTATTCAACGGGGACGTTCTGGTTAGGGGCCAGGTAGGTAGAGGAGGGGTGTTCTGGTGACGACGGCTCACTCTATGGCAGAGAGAGAAAGCATTCTTAAGGCCATTGGAGCTGGTGATCGTTTGTCAAATCCCTCCTTTCCTGTCCTGTGACTACCTGGTCGTTTCCACCTGGCAGGATTCTAAACACCAAATAATTCTTTACCGATAGGATGAATCGTGCAAATACTCGATCAATAGGTAAACTGAAATTGCTCAATACCAGCTAGAACTAAGGGGTTGAAGTATTGCTTCTTTTATAATCATGCAAAGAGTGCCTTTGTGGGGTACCCTTTCCTCTTTGCTTTTATCTTTCATTGACACCCCTCCTCTTTTTTTTTCCATTCCATATCTGAACATGTTCCTTTCTCTACAAGCTGCACTTTGTGTTATAATTTCTTTCCACGAGGGGACTGGCTGTAGAGTAGGAGAGGAGTAGGAATTGAAAGAAAATTGCCCAGAATGACAAGGAATTGCTGACAAGAATGAGCTAAATGTGTTTGGGACTCTAGAAGAATGTTTAACCAGGCTCCCTCGCAATAGATAGATGAAAAAAGATAGATAATAGATAGATGGAATCTCCCAGTGTTGTTCCCTTGCCAGTTTTTGCACAGCAGTGCCTTCTTCACCCCACCCTTTAATCCCAATGTTTTCCTAGCTACTTTCTTTGGTATCTTCTGCTGTTTTGGCTCATGTGCCATTTTGGGTCTTCCACATGTAAGCAATGAAAGGAAGGGATTCAAGCAAGGAGACTTAGGTGGGATCTGCAACATTTATTCGGTGTCATTCAAACAGAAACAATGAAATTAGATTGTTTAATCGGAAAAGTGAAACAAAAATATCCTATGTAGGTGTTCAGAAGTATTAATATATCTTTCCCATAATTTGAAATCTTGCTACATTTGGAATTTTAAGATGTGATAGGTAGATTGAAAAACATCACATCAGAGTCCTGAGGGGAGAAAATGCTTTGTGCAGTCAATATATATTTTGTACAGATTATAGTACTGGCAGTTGCTACTTAATTTTGTTTAGTTTGTGTATGCCAATGTCTGCTCAGAAGGGAAAGTACGAGCTGGATTGGAGAAAATTCCGAAGCCTGTACTCTGTACTCTGTATGATGGAGTAAAAAGGCAAAAGTGTTACTTAAAAAGGAAGGCAAGTAGAGTTCCGTTTGCAAGCTGTTGAGTTTCACCCTACAGTTCCATTTTGCACATGTAAATATGACTCTGAAAGTTACCAGTTGCACACTGAAGCTGAGATAGTGATTTTACTCTGAAAACTGATGCAGTAGTCTTTGGTGGCTTCAAGGGTTCTTTTCTGAGACTTATGAATCACCTTCTGACCTATCAGCTTTCTTCTAGTCAGAATTCAGAGGTGTAATTGAACAGAGAACATTTTTTAGGAAAGAAAGATGGATAGTTGCAGGCAAATTTCTCTGACCTTTCCATATTGTGTTAGCTGATGAAGAAAAGGGTTAGATTTGGGGGGGGGAGAATATCAGGTTTCAGAAGTTAAAATACAAGAAACCAAGATAATGGTTTATAACAAGGTAACATTTCACATTTAAAGACAAGTGGAGAGGAATCCTGTCAACAGTGCATTGTATTTCTCCTTGTTCTTTTCCTATGATGCACTGTGAGCTGGGATTAAGAAAGGATCGGATCGTGCAGTTCAGGGTTTAGGTTGTCATCAGGTTGTAACTGCTCTGGCTGATCTCAGGGCCCCTTCAGCCTCTGAGGGAATTAGTCACTGTTCCATGCTACCTTAGCCATTGTTTTGTACCTTTCAATCTGCTCCATTGTTCAGGCTTCTGTGCTGCTGAAAGCTTTGGGGGAGGGTAGTAAGGGTGGAAGGGAGGAGAAAAAAGCTAGTTGAATCTTTTCTGGCGCAGGAATTTTTCATTAAAATTGGTATTAGATATTGGAATTCAGATTTTTCTTCTTCTGGAGTTTACTCAGAAGCAAGTCTATCTATATTTCTGCTTACTAGCATAAATTACGGCTATAGTAGCATACTATACTTACTATGCATACTTACTATGTGTTAATCCTTAGATTTAATCATTAGCAATGCATTAGCTAGATGACCTGATAGAAAAATACTTATCTATGTAAATGTATTTTCAACTGGCTATTTGAATGCAGTTAGAGATTATATCATAAATCAACTATACATGAAGATTCAAAATTCTGTGTTCTTTTATTTTGGCCGTTTAGAATTTGATCATGCCCATTCTCATTTGGGATGATTATGGTGATGTAATCTTGTTGAAGGATTGTTCTGATGAATGGATTTGCACAGTTATATGCAACAGTAAATGAATACTAATATAAGAAACAAATCTGTGTAATTGTCGTACCAGAGAAGGATTTCAAAGTAATAATTTCTGTAAACATGGACTTAATTTTTTTTTAAAAGGCAACCTTTTTAAAAGCAACATTTTTTCACTGTCAGCTACTACTTTAAAGGCAATATTTCATAATATATTGGGAGAAGTACATTTTAGAAGCATAGGGTTGATCGCAACAAGTTTGGAGATCACCAGGCAGACTCAGAAATTTGACCTGCTGGCTAGACATGCAAACTTTAGGAGACCTTAACAGTGGAAAAGAGCTAGAGGCAGAAAGAATACAGCTTTCTTTTGCTGAATGGGTACATTCATTGCCAGCAGTTATATGACCTTCAGGGCTTCTCTGGGAGGACAGTCCGAGTAGTACAGCATTTTTGCTGTTGGAAGAGGCTTTTGGAAATAATGGAATAGATGGTGCACAAAATCCTGGGGGAAGCCAGCAATTTATGGAGGCATAATTGTATCCTATTCTGAAAACATACGTTGCAAGAGGCCGGTATCCATTTAGCTTAGACTTAAAGCCATTCAAAGTAGGCTTTTGTGAAGTAGATGTACATGAAGTTATTCTGTTGAAAAGAACTATGTTCCTATGCAACTCTAGGGTTGATATGCGTGACTGATAAGCTTATATAAATATCAATTCACAGGTTTATAATTAAGCATAGCCCTCATTTGTTAGAAACAGCAAACACAACAATCACATCTACTAATCAGTGTTGCTAAGAGAGTATAGAAAATAAAATGAATACATACAAAGACTCAGGTGAAGGACTGGTAAAAGTTGCTTTAGAAATCAAAAGGGATGGGCTAGATTGAAAATATAAAGAATTTTAGTTTCATTTTTCTCTGCAGCTGATGTAAGAGAAGTCATCCTTCTCTTAAATTTCATAAACCATGGTTTAGAACTGTTGGTTGCAGCCAATAATTCTTGTTAATAGTTTTATATCTGGATGTGTTTGCAAAACTCAGTTCAGATAAGTACTGTTGTTGCTATAAACACTTAACTGTAGGACATGCAGCATAGTATTATTTATTTATTTATTTATTTATTTATTTATTTTCCACCTTTATTATTTTTTCTAAACAATTCAGGGCAATAGACATATCTTATACTCCTTTCTTCCTCCTATTTTCCCCACAACCACAACCTTGCGAAGTGAATTGGGCTGAGAGAAAGTGACTGGCCCAAGGTCCAGTCTTTCATGACTAAGCCAGGATTAGAACTGAAGGTCTTCCACTTTCTAGCCTGGTGCCTTAACCACTAGACCAAACTGGCTGTCATTACTGATATATGTAAAGTGAAGATTCCTTGGGACAAATGGATCTTAACTAGACTTTTGTAAGAGAGGGGATTTGAGGAAGGGATTCCGTATAAATTGGCACTTTCTTTACACATTACTTTGTTTCAAAACCGAGACTATTTGCATGGACTGTATCTTTTATAACAATGAGAGTACTTAGTTTGGTATTTTTGGCACACTACTCTTAGTGTTTAAAACAAATATCAACCATTTAGGTTGCTGAAAGACTTCAGCCTCCAGTGTTAACTAGCATGTACATGATTCAACACTGTGATATGAAGTTATATTTTTATAGTTCAAGCAGGTTATTTGGTAGTTGAAGTTGAATAACCTGGGATAATGTATAGTGAAGTCAAGATTTAAAAATGACAGCCACTTCAAATAAAGCATATCAATTCACTTTACCTATCTTCAGTTGTGTTTTGTTGGGAGGTTCCATATTACTAATGGGTGTCTGCAATTTCCGAAATGCCAAGTCAGTAAATTTAAAGGAACCTAATGAGAGATGGAATAAAGGTTATTTTAATAGGGAGTTTTATTCCCCTACTTTTCTTCCTTGAATAAACAGCATGTCCTATATTTATTAGTCTAATGATACTAAGGATAATCTATTTTAATACAGCATTTCCTGGGAACATTTATCCCAAAAATCTTTGCATTGCCCACTTAAAGCTTGTTAATTATTAATATTATGCTTAGATTAAAAAATGAATCCAAGAGTTGCTAGATGAGGGGTGGTGATGGGCACCCCAGAGATCTTCCCTGAATATATCATTCAAAAACTACAAGCATCCACAGGCTTTCATCCTCAAATTACTCGTTCTGGCATGGAACTGTGGAGGTTATCGGATCTGCTTCTAAAAGTTATTTGAGATTTGTAGTCCGAGTTGCATAAATATGTAGATAAAAATGACTTTCTAGTTTCTTATGGCATTAATACCGATCGATAAAATGCACTGTGACTTGCAATATTTGTAGTTACTCAGGAAATACTTAATGCTTGAAAATTAATTTATAAAGAATTTGCTTTTAACTTCTGTTGAAGAATTTGTCTGTATTTCTGTTGACTTGTTATTGTTTCTGTAGCTGGCAAATGCTCAGGAAATCCAGGCAGATGATAGTTTGATATTATACCCTGAAATGCGGTGCAGTGGAAAACAATAGAGGAAGGAAACTCTAGGGAAAAAGTGGGAGAGTGGCTTATTAGTATGCACCTTGTGTTATGTAGTATATTAAGTGGAGACAAAGGAGATACCTCTTCCCACAAAAAACCACAAAACAATACTATTCTCTACTTATCTCCAGTGCTGACCATTGTGCAACCATAGGGTTGATGAGCTAGACATGCACATTTTGCACTCCAGGGGAACTTAACGAAAAAGCCTTTTATTTCAGTTATAAAGAGTGCAGAGAAGGGCAACAAAGATGATTAGAGGACTAGAGGCTAAAACATATGAAGAACAGTTGCAGGAACTGGGTATATCTAGTTTAATGAAAAGAAGGACTAGGGGAGACATGATAGCAGTGTTCCAATATCTCAGGGGCTGCCACAAAGAAGAGGGGATCAAACTATTCTCCAAAGCACCTGAAGGTAGGACAAGAAGCAATGGGTGGAAACTAATGAAGGAGAGAAGCAACTTAGAATTAAGGAGAAATTTCCTGACAGTTAGAACAATTAATAAGTGGAACAACTTGCTGGCAGAAGTTATGACTGCTCCAACACTGGAATTTTTAAGAAGATGTTAGATAACTATTTGTCTGAAGTGGTGTAGGGTTTCCTGCCTAGGCAGGGGATTGGACTAGAAGACCTCCAAGGTGCCTTCCAACTCTGTTGTTGTTGTTGCTGTTGTTTTTGTTATTATTATTATTGCTAATCTCTGGATGGTAGATTAGATAGGCCTTTTTCGGATCTAATATGATTTTTCAATTTACTTGGGTAAATATTTGAAATACAAACATAAGAATGTAGATGGAACTATTGAGATAGGCATTATAGGTAGCTGTTGACATACAATGTAATATAGAGCCCGCCCATCTACATAGTTGCAAGTTATGACAGTTGTAAAATGGACTACCATGTTACAAGACCCATATTTATGACTTTTTTGTAGCAGTCATAAAGCAAATTTAAGCCACAGCCATTAAGCAAATTCTTTATTCGCTATGGGCTATTTTGCAGAAAATCAGAAATAAACACAGCAAAAAAGTTGTTAATTGTGGTTGTCTAACTGTGGGATGCTGTAAATGTGTGGGCAATGTCTCATCTGTTCATCTAATTGTAAGGATATCCTTTTCCAGAGTTTATATTTATATTTTTTGTAGATAAGAGTTTGTAGAGAAGAATAAGAAATAGAGAGAGTAGATGGGATACACTGGTTGAGTTCTTTTCTCTTGCTTCCTTGGTGATTAGATTTGAGAACTGAAATAACTAATCAGAGTAATATAACTTACAGATTTTTGAAGAACTATTGAATAACCACACAAAAGTGACTATATACACTGTGTCTTGTTTCCAAAGCTATATTCAGCAGGGCATTCTCTTGATTAATTGCTCACAGTCTGTACTCGATGTACATGGGCAAAACAGATTTTCTGATTGCTTTCCAGTCCTGAATATTATCAAGAAAACTTTAATTATAGAAGCAGATTTGAGCATTTATGCATTTGTGAACTTCTAGATACTGATACTGAACTTCTAGATACTGATATTCACACTCCACAACCTGCTGCATTTGTCAATGAAGGAAGACAAAACTTTAAGTATATCGGTAGATTGCCAGACTTGCAAAATGCCCTGCGTACAGTCATCACAGAAGAAACTATGCAGAGGCAGTAGGCTTCAGCAGTAACTGCTGCTCTTTTGACAGATGCATGCTTCAGTACAAAGTACATAATACTGTATATAAACTGTGAAGGTGCAGACAGAGAAGATAGTTTAGTCAAGATACAATACACTGCCTATTAAAAGCATATTGAAATATTCTGACAAACTGTTTTCTGAATTTGTCTGACATACTCGGAAAGTCGGATTAAGCAATTAATAAATCTATTACTGTTTCTGCAAATTAAACTATTTTTTTTTTAAAAAAAGACCGACCTGTAAGATTTTCTGATCATCTGTTTTCTTAAACATGTTGATTGCAATATTGGTAATGATTTGCCAAGTAGACAAATGTTTGTTCATTGTAATTTTCTAAAGGTATGGATTTTGTTATCTATCTATTATATCTATCTATTTATCATCTATCTAGCTAACTAGCTAATCTCAAGAAAGAAAGTAAATACTTTGCTTTCTTTTATCAAAATCCTTCCTCGCAGTTTAACCTGCTAAGCTGCTTCGTGCAATGTAAATAATACTATGGTACTTCCTAAGAATTGCTTAGGAGCTTATGCTTTAAAAATCCCTGAATATCTCTGACCTTTTTGTGCTATCTAGAATGTATTAGGAATTGTAAATTGCATTACATAGTGTAAAAAAAGCAATTTCTTGTGGTGTTAAGGTTTGATTTTGAAGTATAGGGAAGGGAACTGAGTATAGTAAAGATATGGTCCAAGCAGCAGGTGAAGCTAAGCAAGATCACATCAAATACCTGTACAATTAGCACAGGGGCCCCCCAAGGCTGTGTGCTCTCCCCACTTCTCTTCTCTCTGTATAGCAATGACTGCATCTCCAATGATCCATTTGTTAAGCTACTGAAGTTCACAGATGACACAACAGTGATTGGTCTCATTCGAGACAATGACGAATCCGCATATAGACGAGAGGTCGAACGACTAGCCTTGTGGTGCAACCAAAACAATCTGGAACTGAACACACTCAAAACCATAGAAATGGTGGTAGACTTTAGGAAAAACCCTTCCATACTTCCACCTCTCACAATACTTGACAACACAGTATCAACAGTAGAAACCTTCAAATTTCTGGGTTCTATCATATCGCAAGATCTCAAATGGACAGCTAACATCAAAAACATCATTAAAAAAGGACAACAAAGAATGTTCTTTCTGCGCCAACTCAGTAAGCTCAAACTGCCCAAGGAGCTGCTGATCCAATTCTACAGAGGAATTATTGAGTCTGTCATTTGCACCTCTATAACTGTCTGGTTCGGTTCTGCAACCCAACAAGAAAAACACAGACTTCAGAGGATAATTAGAACTGCAGAAAAAATAATTGCTACCAACTTGCCTTCCATTGAGGACCTGTATACTGCACGAATCAAGAAGAGGGCCGTGAAAATATTTGCAGATCCCTCGCATCCTGGACATAAACTGTTTCAACTCCTACCCTCAAAACGACGCTATAGAGCACTGCACACCAGAACAACTAGACACAAGAACAGTTTTTTCCCGAAGGCCATCACTCTGCTAAACAAATAATTCCCTCAACACTGTCAGACTATTTACTGAATCTGCACTACTATTAATCGTTTCATAGTTCCCATCACCAATCTCTTTCCACTTATGACTGTATGACTATAACTTGTTGCTGGCAATCCTTATGATTTATATTGATATATTGATCATCAATTGTGTTGTAAATGTTGTACCTTGATGAACGTATCTTTTCTTTTATGTATACTGAGAGCATATGCACCAAGACAAATTCCTTGTGTGTCCAATCACACTTGGCCAATAAAATTCTATTCTATTCTATTCTTTATCAAATGGAGTTCAAGAGAATTTAAAGGAAGCACAATAAGTAAACAAGATTGAAACAAAAATAATTATAGGATTGTGTAAAAGAAACATCTACTGAGAATATGGAAGGATGTTCAGAATGCAAACTTCCTTCTGTACTTCTTTCTTTTCCCAAGAGAAGATCTTTAAGATCTGCTAATATGTTATTTCTGTCTTGACATTTGGTGTGTATCAGCAATAATTTAAGCATATTCATCATATTTGTATCCTTTTTCTTGAAGAATAGCAAAATGGTTCATAGCAGTTCTTGCCACAATAATTATCTTATATACTACCAATGATTATTTGGAAGCTTTTGTTAATATCATTGCAATGTCTGTCTATACTTTTGTTTGTTTTCCTTTCATTGTAGTTTTCCTTTTAATGCTAGTTAAACTACAACAATACACAATACAATGCAACCACAATACAATACACGCTACAATACAATACAATACAACCACAACAATACACGAGCAAATAATAGATACAAACTCAAGGTAAACCACTCCAAACTCTTGCAGAAAATATGACTTTAGTAACAGAGTTGTCAATGCCTGGAATGCACTACCAAACTCTGTGGTCTCATCCCAAAACCTCCAAAACTTTAAGCTTAAACTGTCTACTGTTGACTTCACCCTATTCCTAAGAGGTCTGTAAGGGGGCGTGCATAAGTGCACCTGCGTGCCTACCATTCCTGTCCTAATATTCCTTTTTAATTACTCTTTTCATGTATCCAAATTATGTTTATACTTTTATCTGTTATCTTATATATGATTGACTAAAGAAATAAAGAAATAAATTAGTTATATGAGTAATTTTCCTATTGCAATAGTCCCTTCAGGCTTATTCTTCATATAATGTCTGTGGGCTATATGTTCGCTACCATAGCTCTACACTTCCTTTTATTCCCATGTGGATCCCACTACTTTCTTTGCCTTCTGTATAAATGTTTGTCCTCTGTGATCTGGAGGGCTGTTCATGGAAATACAGTGAGATAAAAGCAGCTATTATATTCCTAGTAAACCTAAATGGCATGAAAAAGGAGTGAGGTGGCTGCACAGGCCTTGAATTGACAAATAGTTGGAACTTGGAGATCTCTGCTCAGTGAGAGTCTGGTTAGCCAGCAGTGAGATTCTAATTAAGAATCATTGTAGAGTAAAATATCATTCATTTCTCTGGACTGTTTATAATCGCAACCTCCTGCACGCATATTTTGATCCAAAGAAACATGATATGCTCTCATTTATTTTATTTTATTTATTTATTTATAATCCAATTTCTATACCGCCCTTCTCCCGAAGGACTCAGGGCGGTTTACAACCGTATTAAAAACACAAGAGTACACATAATATAAATAACAAATTTAAAACACATTTAAAACGAATATTTAATTGGACAATTTACTAAAACGGTCAAGACTGACATAAAACCCTTTAAAATTTAAAAACTATAATTAAAATGCATTTAGGCTAGTCACGATTAAATAATAAAGTTTTCAATTCCCGCTTTGAAGTTTTGGAGGTCGGGGAGTTGGCATAACTTCGGAGGTAACTCGTTCCAAAGGGCTGGTGTTGCCACATAGAAGGCTCTCCCTCTGGGGGCCGCCAACCGACATTGTTTGGTCGACGGCACCCTGAGCAGGCCCACTCTGTGGGAGCGCACAGGTCGTTGGGAGGCTATCGGTGGCAGAAGGCAGTCTTGTAAATAATCCAGTCCTAAGCCATGGAGCGCTTTGAAGGTGGTCACTAACACCTTGAATTGCACTCGGAAAGCTACCGGCAGCCAGTGCAGGCCACGCAGGATAGGTGTTATATGGGAGCAACGTGGTGCTCCCTCTATTACCCGCGCAGCCGTATTCTGGACTAGCTGGAGCCTCCTGGTGCTCTTCAAGGGGAGCCCCATATAGAGAGCATTGCAATAGTCCAGGCAAGAGGTAATGAGGGCATGAGTGACCGTGTATAAGGAGTCCTGGTCAAGGAAGGGGCGCAACTGGCGAATCAGGTGAACCTGATAAAATGCTCCCCTGGCGATGGCCGTCATGTGTTCTTCTAAGGACAGCCGATCGTCCAGGAGAACGCCCAGGTTGCGCACCCTTCCCCTGGGGGCCAATACTTCACCTCCAGCAGTCAGCGAAAGCGAAAGCTGGCTGTACCGGGACGCCGGAACCCACAGCCACTCTGTCTTGGTGGGGTTGAGCTGGAGCCTGTTCCTCCCCATCCAGACCCGCATGGCCTCAAGACATTGGGCCATCACCTTGACAGCTTCGTTGGGGTGGTTTGGAGTGGAAATGTACAGCTGAGTATCATCAGTGTACAGATAACAATCCACCCCGAAACCACGGATAACCTCACCCAGCGGCTTCATGTAGATGTTGAACAGGAGGGGTGAGAGACACAAGTGAGGGACCTAGAGGTCGATCTCTGCCCCCCTGCCAACACCGTCTCGAATGGTCAGAGAGATAGGAGGAGAACCACCGATAAACGGTGCCTCCCACCCCGAATCCCTCCAACCGCCGCAGCAGGATACCATGGTCGATGGTATCAAAAGCCGGCGAGAGATCTAAAAGGACCAGGACAGAGGAACATTCACTGTCCCGAGCCCTCCAGAGGTCAACCACCAACGCAACCAAAGCTGTCTCAGTGCTGTACCCAGGTCTGAAGCCGGACTGGAATGGGTCTAGAAAGACAGATTCCTGCAGGTATTGGGGAAGCTGATATGCCACCACACTCTCAACAACCTTCACCAAAAAGCGAAGATTGGAGACTGGACGATAGTTCGCCAATACAGCTGGGTCCAGGGAAGGCTTCTTGAGGAGGGGCCTCACCACCGCCTCTTTCAAGGCGGTGGGGAAAATGCCCCCCAACAAAGAAGAGTTGGTCACTCCCAGGAGCCAGCCTCGTGTCACCTCCCGTGTGGCCGGTACCAACCAGGAGGGACATGGGTCGAATAAACATGTAGTGGGATTCAGCCTACCCAACAGCCTGTCCATGTCGTCGGGAGTCACAGGATCAAACTCAGGCCAGGTAATGTCCACAAGGCTCGGCCCCGTCATCTCGCCCGGATCTATCCAATCTCAGAGTTAAAGTCAGTAGTAGGCAACTTCCTTCTCCTTGAACAACACTCATATTTAGGGAGAAAGGGGAATTTCTCTTTCTATTTCCAAATTGCCTGGCCACTGTCCAAGATTCAGAGAAAAAAGTTATTGATCTCATCTTGTCCTTCTCAAAGGGGTCTCCTTTCACTTCGGAGCCAAATCTCTGACCCTAGGGTGTGTTTGCTGTTCTGCAGTGGCTCTGATATCCCTTTGCCCCTCTCCTTGAAGAGTAAACCAACTTCTACAGAATTAATGTTTTGTAGGACTAATAAATCAAATTCTTGGCAGCAGTCCAGAATGATTTGACATTACCTCCTTCCATACTGGTTTTTCAATCTCATAGCCCAGACTACAGCACTAAACACTATTTCCAGATAGTCTCCCATCTAAGCTTTAGTGATGTTAATTTTTCTAAGATTACCAAGATGGCTGCATCTGATAATGTACATATATATATATATATATTCCTATCGCTTTTTTTTTACTTATGGTTATTATTTGTAGTTTGACAGATGTTTGCTTGGGCAGGTGATTATTATTTTATGATTATATTAAACTATCTAATTATTATAACTGAAATTAAGGCTGATGACTTGTTAAAATAATTACATTTGTCTAACAAGAAATGTTACAGGCAGAAAAGTATTCTTACTCATAATTTTAAAATTCTGCTATATAAAGCTGTGGTTTATATATGCATGTATGTTTTTAACAGAACAAGATTGACGCCCAGAAAACAGAAAACAAGGCAGCTCAATTAGAGTGCCATAGCTTTCATTCATGAGCAACTAGTATTAAAAGTTAATAATGTTGCAATCTTAGCAAAAAACCATAAGGCAGCATAACTACTGAGTATACAGTATTTGGTTTCTGCAAGCAGAAATTCAGAGTTTTATTAGTTCATATATAGTATAATCATGAACCACACTGAATAGCAGGGAGGGAGGAAACTGCAAAAAAAAATTCTTTTCTTTAACCACAAGTTATGAATTACTGCAAGCTAATTTAATTAAATTCATTTGCATTTCTAGACCTGAGATTTTTAATTTGCTTTTGACTTCAAAGTGCATAAGAGTATAAATTAGTGAAGCAATGCTAACACTACATTTTCTTTTTTTAGTAAACTAAGAAAAAGATTTCAGCTGGCGAACTGCATGTTATCAGCATAGTGCATCAAAGGGCCTCATAATAGAACTTTTTAATGTTTCTTTGTATTTCAACCACCAAAGTTACTCTACTGGACTATTGGGCTCCCCTGGCCATAGACAGACCTATTCACATTAATGTTCGTTTTGTGGCATGTAATAGGCTGTTGGCTGGATTTTTGGTTGACTGTCTTTCAGGAGTTGTATTGGTGTAGAGCTTGGTGCAGCGTGGTATGTTTTGGGATTACTGGTCTGATTATGTTTGAGGCTGATCTCTGGTTTTATTTACAATCTGACTTTGGGAGGCTGTACAAGAGAACCTGGAGTTGTGCAGAAGATTGGTCAGAATCAGACTGACTATGTTTGTCCTTCTTCCCTGGGTGAGCGCTAGTGTGTGTGTTTGTGTGTGTAAATGTCTTGTTGCCTGGTAAGTGAGAAAGACCAGGGAGGGTGGTACTTGGGGGTTGTATGGATGTAGGGTGAATGCAGAGGGGGATGAAGGGGTTTTTGATGTGACAACTCTGTTGTTGCGGTAAGAAAATGGCAGTGCCTTGAAGGCACTGAGAATAAATGCTATAGCATCTGTCGGGCTCACCTTATCCCTGGTTGTTCATTAGTTGAAGGGGGGGGTCCCCTTTCAAATCAATAAAAGAGTTTTGAGGATGGAGAATGGTATGGCTGGTGAGGAGGGCAAGGTAGGGCAATGTATTTTGGTGGTGTCAGATAATGGGAAATATGGCAGGAGACAAGGGTCATGCCCCTTGTGGGGAACACATCCTCAGTATTTAGTACTGCTCTTATGTTTCAGTCCTTGCATTAAATCTATTTACCTAGTCAGCAAATTTGAGTTTTAGGCTGATTCTTGTGTAGAAGGCTGATCTGACTTGTATCACCGAGACCTAGCTAGGTGCAATTGGTGGGGTTCCTGTCTTAGAAATGTGCCCAGCTGGTTTTGGAGAATGACACCAACTTAGACTACAGAGACAGGAAGGGTCTGTCTGTTGTCATCAGAGAATTTCTGATGGCTTTCAGGGATATCACTCCACAAGTGAGTGATTATAAGACCTTTTTTAAAAGTTGGGCTTGAGGGATCAGATGAGATTGGGGTTACTGTACCAACCTCCCTACTGCAGCTTCCCAGCCTGAGCTCCTGGTCCTTGCTATGGGGCTGGTGATGGAGTTCCTCAGGTTCATAGTTTTGGGAAACTTTGAACTGGGGTGGGGTTGGAGGTAGCTGTCTCAAGGTCAGGTTGTCCAGAGTTCAATTATGAGCTTGTCTAGAGTTGTATCCCGCTATAGCAGTGTTGGCGAATCTTTTTGGCATTGAGTGCCAAAACAGGAGTGTGCGTGCAAGCGCTGGGGAGCACCAGAAATCGGAACAACAGCTCCCTAGAATGCATGTGCAGGACCACCAGAAACTGGAAGAGCAGTTCCCCAGCATGCATGCGCACGCCGGGAAGCTAAAGTTCACCTGGTCTTTCAGTTTCTGGTGTATGTGTGCATGCGTAGAGCAGCTGGCCAACATGCATGTGCACACTGGAACCTGGAAGAGCAATGGACAACGGCTGGCATGCCCTGAAAGATGGCTCTGCATGCCATTTCCGGCACATGTGCCATAGTTTTGCCATCACTGCTCTATAGGGAAGCAGATTGATCTACCTCCAGTGACTGATTTTAGAAGGAACTGCAGATTATAACTAGGATCTGCTGTTTAATTCTGCCAATTCCTAGTCATTGCTTGGAATAGAAAGGTGACAGGCTTTGATTACGCTCCTGCGACCTGTCCTGACCTGTGGATATGCCCCTCCCCTGGTATATGTCAGAATTCAGAGATGAAAGTGATTAAGAAATAACTAGGGTATCATTGGCAGAAGACAAAGAATTAACTCAACCAAACATGGGTAAGAGCTGATATTATAGCCTACCTCAAGGTGATCTGGGCAGCAAAGTGCAAATACTTATCCACGCTAATTGCATCTGCAGATAATCATCAGGTGACCATCTTTAAGGGAGTTAACTTCTGGGGAAGGCAAATGTCTACCTGCAGGGACATGCGGAGGCATTTGCCTAGTTTCTGGAAGACAAAGTTGCTTGGATTAATTTCCAGTTAGATGTTGGTGTGGCTGCTGATCTGGTGGAGATGTCTGTTGCAGATTCTTGCCCAGCTATCTGGGAATGGTTTAACTGTGTTACTCTTGTAAAAGTGGAGAGGACCCTAGAAAGTATGACTGCAACCACTTGTGTCTTAGATCTGTGTCCCTCCTGGCTTGTGAAAGTTTCCTGGGAGGTGACATGTGAGTGGATTCTGGCATGATTAATGCTTCTCTGCTGGAAGGGGTTGTGCCCAGTGGTGGGATTCAAATAATTTAACAACCGGTTTTCTGCCCTAATGATTTCTTCCAACAACTAGTTCACCAAACTGCTCAAAAAGTTAACAACCGGTTCTCCCGAAGTGGTGCAACTGGCTGAATCCCACCACTGGTTGTGCCCCAGCCTTTTATGAAGCTGTGGTCTGCCTTCTTCTTAAGAGGCAATAGCCATCTTATTCAATAATTTTTGTCCTATTTCCAACCTTTCCTTTTTGAAGAAGGTTATTGAGAAAGTGGTTGTGTTGCAGCTCCAGAGGTTCCTGAATGAAACAGATTATTTAGACATTCTAAGGTTGTTTTTCAAGAGGCAACTGGACTTTCTGGTTTTTCTTTGAAGATGTTCTGCTTCTCATCCAAGAAGCTTCTTCAACTCTGATTTTTTAAGTTGGCATTCAGGCCTGGATATGGCATGGAGATGTTATTGGTTCTGCTTTTTGATTACCCCTAGTGAAAGTGGGATGGGGTAGTGTGTCCATCCTTGTTCTACTTGACATCCTGGTGGTCTTCATTATCTTTCATATCTTTCTGAAGTAGTTGCAGGGGTGGGAATGGGGAACACTGTGTTCTCTTGGTTCACTTCCTTCCTTTGGCCATTCTCATTCAGTGTTGATAGGAAGTGAGAAGTCCCCCCTTAGGTTAGGTACTTTCTCTGCTCCTGTTTAACATCTACATGAAATTGTCATCATTTGCTGAGGTATCATCAGTATGCTGATGATATTGTGATGGAATATAGTAAGGAGGTGGAAGGACACATGTGAAAGAAAATAGCTCCTCTCTAATAGTTTACAGAGTATATTGTAAATGTCAAGAGTTGAATGTTCAGTCTGACAAGCTGTGGTCTATAGGGGTGAAACTATAAAGAACTCAACTTGGAAGAATCACCTTGTGTTCTTGATTTTGGGCTTGCAGATTTTCAGCTGTATGTCCTCCTTCTTGTAGTGCTTGGAGACTGTTAAGGGCTGATTAAGGAGCAATGGGCTGAAACTGATCTTTGGTAAAATGGAATGACTCTGGATTAGGGTTTTTTTGTCTATGGAGATTTGCCATCTTTGGCCCTGGATGGGTTGCATTGCTCCAGATGGACTCATCTGTAATTGAGGGATTCCTTTGGATTGCAACTCCTGCTGAAGGAGCAGGTGGTGCTTGTGGCCAGAATAGCCTTTGTGCAACAGTTGTTATGAATTAGCTACACCCTTTCCCTCCTCACAATCATCCATGCCCTAGTCATCTCTCAACTTGACTACTGCAATGTGCTGTATGTGGGGCTGCCCTTGAAAAGTATTTGGAAGTTTCCAATTAGTTCAGTGTGTGACAGCCCATATGGTTTTGTGCAGGTCTAGATTTGCACATGTTTTACCTCACTTGCAGGAGCTGCATTGGTTGCCAGTTTGCTTCTGGGTCCGATTTAAGCTATTGGTTGCTAGCTTTAACATCCTACATGACTTCGGGCCGGATTAATTGAAGGATTATTTTCCCCAATTATATCTACCCAATCCACCAGAGTACGGAAGTATGTTATGTTATGGGTCCCCTCTTAAATGAGGTCCATCTAGTAGGACCAAGACGCCTTTTCCATTATTGCTACTTTCCTGTGGAATATCATCCTGATAAGATTGACCTCCTTGATACTCTTCTGAAAGGCTCTGAAAACATGGTTTTGCTAGTGGGCCTGTGGGAACCAGGCTGATACAGAGCCCATCAATTGGTTTGTTTGATTGTTGTCATGGGGGAGGGGTATTGGGTTTTGTATATGGGTTTTACTTCTGTAAGATGATTGGAATCTCCATGAGTGAGTTGGGGGCAGCTATATAAATTTTCTTAATAAATAAACCTGCTGCTGCAGTTCTAGACTCCAATCAATTTATTTTAAAATAAATGTAGTTCTACATATTAATAAAGGAAGAATGCCAACTTGATTTTAGTTCATCCTTCTGCCCCAAGGAGAGCCACAAAGAGTGATAATTTTGTATTGTGCTCAGCTGCTGAATTGCAACCTTTCCCTGTAATTCTACTGACTATATGTTGCCTACTATTACACTTCTGAATTGACTTTACTCCTGGTGATTTCAAGGACATCTGTTCTGTCTCAACACATTGTTTCTAAAATATTAAAGTGTATTATGTGTGTATTTAAGTATATGTGTGTCTTTCTGTGTGTGTATGTGTGCTTCAGCAGCAAAAGACCAAGGCTACACTTTAAGTTCCAATTAAACTGATTTGTTATTCATGCCTATATACAGGAATTTAGTCAATTAACAGCACTATTTTGACAGTAGATAAGGGTTAACAGAATTCAAGAGGGGTTGGACTTGTGGCAATGTAGAAACTTTAGACCCGTGATGGTGAACCTATGGCACGTGTACTCAAAGTGGCACATGTAGCCGTGTTGCCTGGCATGCGTAGCATTGCTCGTTCCTCTTCTGGGTTTCTGGCACGCATGCACATGTGACAATCAGCTGGCCTTTGTGTATGCAGCAGTGCTGGGAACTGGAAGAGCTGGTCTTCTGTTTTCTGGCATGAGCATGCATGCTGGCCAGCTGATCAGTGCATGCACATGTGCATCAGTAACTAGAAGACTTGCTTGCCTTAGCTAGGATAAGTACCTTATCTGGTGCGTGCATGCCCCTTGGACAGCTCCTCTTCTTGGTCGGGGCCCTGATGAGTGCATGCCCACTTGTGAAGTGCTCCCTTTTCGGCACTTGGTGCCACGCGCACATGCACGCTCTCCTTTTTCAGCACTCGGTGCCAAAAAAGTTCGCCATCGCTGCTCTAAGACTGATTCCTCTTTTGACTCCTCCCCTGCCCTTGCCACTCCTCCCCCCCACCCAACACATCCACACCCGGATTACAAGTTGCTCTGCTCTAAAGGCTCATTTTAAGAATTTTCCTAAATGACAGCAAAACCAGGCCCTGTGGATTTTGAAGGGAGCATGTATTATCCCACAGTTCATGGGCAGCTTCAGAAAAGTGACATTTCCAAGAACTTCCAAGATAATATAATGTAAACTGTGCACTTAAAAATACAGTGGTACCTTGATAGTCAACTGCTTTGAAACTCATCAGATTTGGTACTCAACGCATTTTGACATGAAAATTTTGTCCCAGTACTCATTGGTTGTTGGGTACTCAATACACAAGTTATCAGTGGTGGCTGCCTTGTGACTTACTATATTATTCCTTATGGAAAAAAATGTTTGTTAATCATTGTTTTTGGTACTCATTATGCCTCCCAAAACCAATTACCGTATATACTCGAATATAAGCCGATCCGAGTATAAGCCGAGGTCCCCAATTTTACCCCAAAAAACTGGGGTAAACTGGGGACTCAAGTATAAGCCGAGGGAGGGAAATGAGGCAGCTACCGGTCAGGGAAAGCCTCCCTCCCTCAGCCGAGAAGGCTGGCGGCTCCCCCGCCCCGCCCTCTCACTGCACCGGCAGGGCTTCCCCGCGCTAATGCAAAAGCCCGCCAAGTTTGCACCATCCGGTATAATGTGAAAAAAAGAAGAAAAAAAAAAACCTCGAGTATAAGCCGTATATACTCGAGTATAAGCCGAGGGGACGTTTTTCAGCACAAAAAACGTGCTGAAAAACTCGGCTTATAGTCGAGTATATACGGTAACAATCAGTATCCAGGTACCACTGCAAAGTTTAAAAGGTTTGGGTAGCATATGAGCTATATGGAAGATGATTTTAGCAGTGGGACATAGCCTATATTATTAATTTCAAAAGGCACTTTTGAATTTCCTCTATCTCTAACTGTGCAAAACTCGTATCTTTATTTCAGAGGTCTTTCCATAATTGACAGGAATTGGAAAGCAGACTAAAACTAAAAATATCACCCACTGTCTCCGGATATTTCTATGAATGTGTCCTGTTATTAATAACCTGTTCCAAATCATGAATATAGTAAACCTGCCTTTTTCTTTTTATTATCATTCTCTTTCTCTACTATGGCACCATCCAGTGAGATAAACAAAGTTCATTTTATTGTATTTTCTTACATCATGATGTTAAATTAAATCTGGAATCCAATGTGGTAAACAAGACCTGGCAGCCTGGTGTTTTTTTTTCCTTAGCCATAATTCTTCGGGGTTTTAATTTATTTTAGGTTCCAACGAAGCAGATGGAAAAAGCAACTGAAGCTAAAATTATTTCTTATAGCTAAGAAAATTTGAGAAACACTGAAATAATTGAAAGTACAAAGGAGAATACCCTCTTGCCCCCACTCCCTCTAAAAAAAGGCCTGGTGTTATTAAAGCATATATAGTGGAGATGCCCATTATAGCCATCATTCAACATGTCTTGGTGGGGCTATTCTTGATTTTTTATACTGCAACATACTTTTTCTGTACTGATATACATGGAAACTAAGGAAAGTGCCAGCCTTTTGCAGGGCTTCTTTTTAAAAGATGACTTTTAAAGAGACTTTTTTCCCAAGCACAGGCCACTTTGAAGTATAAAAGTTAGTTTCTCCGTGGCTTTATGTATAGCAGCAGTAAATTCAAAGAAATAGCAAAAGTCTTTACATACCTCAGGGACAGAGATATGATATGAAGTGAAAATCTTAAAAGACAGCACAGTCATCAAATAGCACTCTGCTTACTCTGGTCCTACTTGCAAAACTAATTGTCTTATGACACATTGTGATAATCACTTTCATTCTTTCATTGCATTTCTCTTACGTTTGTACTTAATTGTTTCCCATATTGCATAATATTTCAACTTGTAGCACCATCAACTATTCAGAATCTTGTTTTGGGCCATTTTATATAATAGGGAAGTAATTTTGCCGCAGGTCCAAGTTACTTCCAGACAAGCCCATGTGATACTTTTGATATTTAGTATTGGAAATTGCCACAAACCAAAGAAAACATAGTTAAAACTATTAGACACAATCAGTCTCCAGTATGCTTTCCTCATGATGATGGAATTCTGCAACTATTGTTCTGGACATTGGGGTTCCATGAGTGCACATTGACTAAGCCCATGATGTTCAGAAGCTTTTCTAGAGACGGAGCCTGCAGAAAGAGTTAATTAAGTCAAGACTTGATGTTTTTCATGAGACACTTATGGGAATTATTTCATACTGAGAACAAAGTTATATAAATGCCAACATTGTCTATCAACATTCCAAACGTGATTCATAAATGAAGAAGCTGTACAGTTGTGTCACTGATTTAATCTATAAATGAAAAGGCTGTTGGTAAAATAAGGGAGGGAGAGAGCACGGAAAAAGAAAACTATTTCTAGAAGAAAGAATACAACTTATTAACTAGATAATTTAGCTTAATAAAGTGGTATCATACATTTTGACAGTAGATTAAACATGTATCCTAAAAGGCATAGAAAACATACATATGAGCATAGCAAAATATCCATAGTAGTATAATAACATTTAGAATGGGAATACTGTACTGCCTATTAAAAAAATAAATGGGACTTTTTATGCAGTTTTCATACCTGCAATTTTTTCAAACTATAAATTAACACATCTAATTTCATAGAAATGTTAATCATAAATAGCTTTTAGGGAACATCCCAGTTCTTGGTAGTTTGGGGGGGACGGACCCCAGCCACAATTGTTTGGTTATACAATAGTTTGTATTGTGGACTACAGTTTTGAAACTTTGGTGACTGAAGTCACCCTGCATGTTAAACAAAAACCAAACTGAAAACTTTATTCTTCACATAGTGTGTGAGCCCAGATGCACACTACATTAAGCAAAGCTTCTAAACCTACTTCAATGGAAATTCTCACACGGAACTGGATGAGTAATCCAAGTGGAATGACTGAGCAGATTGTATACCCTCTCCTTATTAATTGATCATTTATTGAGGACAGGATCACATGATGTCATTTATACTGGGAAGGTTATTCATATTTTTCTGCTATGCATCAAAAGTATGTTTTTGCTTTTGATTATGCTTCAGTCATTTCATGTAGGTAATATCTCTACTCTGTTTGGTTATTATGCACGGTGATCACTGGTTGCTTTCATTTCTTAAGTTTATTGATGGATCAGTAAAAATATGAACATTTCCCTTTAAAAAAAAAGAACAAAAATGATCCAGGAGAGATAATTGGTTTCTTCCCCAAACCCCCATAACTTTAACCTTAGACTGTCTACTGTTGACCTCACCCCATTCCTAAGAGGTCTGTAAGGGGCGTACATAAGCACACCAACATGCCTACTTTTTCTGTCCTAATGTCCCTTTTTATTCGTATCCTTTTCATGTATTCATAATCATGTTTATACTTTTATCTGTTATCTTATATATGCTTGGCAAATAAATAAATTAATTAATTAAGCAGGGAAATCTACCCAGCAGGGCTTTGGTAATTGTGGTGCAAACAAAAAAAAATCACTGTAGCCAGAGTGGAGAAGCAGATTCAAATCCGAAAAAGAGATTTTTAAAGCTATTTTCCAGCCAGTTTACACACAGGAGATAGGCTGCTGAAAGTTACCATGTGGAAATGTCTGTAATTAAAGATAAGAAAAGGCTGCTTTTATGGGAAGAGAAAGGAAATAATGGCTTGGTCCATGACTTTCGCTGGCCTGTGAGGAGTTATGGAGGGATTTTGTTAGTTGGATCTGTAATAGCTGGGAATCGGCTGGACATCTGTTCAGCATTCCCATAAGAGGGAAGTGCATATTGCTTATGCTTGCACACATTAATGAGTATTGTATTACTAGAAGCTATAGTATTCTTTACTGGTGAGGAAGAAAAGTATTTTGATGGAGGAATAACATTTTCCATTGAAGAGGTATGGAATGGAAAGGGAATAAATAGTTTTATCTAAAAATAATAATGTTTTTATTTTATATGTGGATTAGGGAAGTGGGAGGTTTTGTATTGTATATATCCTGTGGCAGTCTTACATAATGCATATACATACAAAGGTTACTGTATGTACTGTATAATATCATGATGGCGAACCTATGGCACACGTGCCAGAAATGGCATGCAGAGCCATCTTTCCGGGCACATGAGCTGTTGCCCGTTGCTCTTCTGGGTTTCTCATGCCACCCAGCTGGTCCTCACGTGTGCAGGAGTTCCGGAAACTGGAAGAGCAGCCGCCTGGTACACATGTTTATTCCAAAAGAAGATTCTTTAAATTCATTAAACTGCTATTTAAAACTCTTTTAAGAATTAAAGGAAATTTACCAAGAGCAGTAAAACCTGTCTTTCCAAATAGCTGAAAAGCCGTTAATAAGCAATTTCCTTATTGCTTAAAAATGAATCCTGTATCCACAAAGGCGCCAACCACAGTTTGGGCAAAGATGGCATTGCCTGGTCCCCAAATCTCTAAACCTGTTGGAGAATGTTGTTTCATCCTCACCTTGTGAGAAGCACATAGTGGGAGCACTTGTAGATGAGCTGTGGTGATACAGTGGTTAGAATGCAATATTACAGGCTGATTCTGACGACTGCCAGGAGTTCGATCCTGACCAGCTCAAGGTTGACTCAACCTTCTGAGGTGGGTAAAATGAAAACCCAGATTGTTGGGGGCCATATACTGACTCTGTAAACTGCTTAGAGAGGGATGTAAAGCACTGTGAAGTGGTATATAAGTCTAAGTGCTATGGCTATTGCTACCCCAAATCTTCTCCCTGTTGAGAGAAGAATTCTAAAGAGCTGTTTGTTCCACTGTGGTCACGAGAGCAGAATTCACCAATTCTTCCTTGAAAGTCCACCATTTTTATTTTAAAACAACAACAACAACAACAAAACAAAGGTTTGTGTACCGAAGCATTCGTAGAAATAAAAATGGTGCTGAAAGCTTGCACTTTGCTTTGTAGCATTCATACTTCCTTTTTGTATAATAAAAATATTTTTAAATATAAAAAAAATCAGGTAGAACAAGAAGCCTGGTTGTTTCCACAGAAAGTGCCACTATACATTTTGATGCTTATAGGTCTAGGTTCAGGATACAGACCTATACTATCCTTGTGTCACATTGACATTCAACTGATAAAGAGTCTGCAAGTCAAGGCTGAGATTGTACAGGATTGATATTAATCTAGTTTCCTCACATGGATTGTTATAGTCTGTTCACTAGAAACATATTACAGTTTTTTGTTGGCATATAATTCCATATAGATGTCTCCAAAATCTCTGCCCAGAGACTCCAAGCCATTTCTTCTTCAAGTGGTGATAAATTATATTACAGAATGGTTGTGTATCTATATTATAATTTAAAGTGATATTAGTGTGGGAGAGCTAAGTACTGTGACATTTTTAGTGTAGAACGTATTCTCTAAGCCAGCTCGACACTTTCAACTGAAAATTCTGCATCAGTTCTAAAATGGCATCATAGGATCATAGAACTGGAAATGATCACAAATGTCATCTAGTTCAATTCCATGCTCAATGCAGGATCCACTAAGGACTCTGATAAATAACCATCCAACTTTTTTTTGAAGGCCTCTAGCGGAGAACTCACCTACATCATGTACCACTGGACATCAGCTGATACATTCAGGAAATTTCTCCCAATATCTATCCTGACCTTCATCTTCCTTTTAGTTTTACTTCATTGCTTCTGGTCCTGGGGCAGCAGAGAACAAGTCTTTTTTCTCTTCTGAATGACGTTTGATTACCGTACTTCCCCTTAGTCATCTTTTCTGTAGGCTAAACATATGCAAATTCTTTAACTCACAACTCGGTTGTGTCATCAGACATTTAAAGAGGAAAAGTAACTTTTATTGTCTTTGCTGTTCCCAGGTGAAATGAGTAGAGCTGACAGGTTTCTGTGTGGGAGGAAGAAGCTGGGCATTATAATGTCACCTTGTAAGCTTGAACCTTTCATCCTGATATCATACTTGTTATTGTATTTTCAGGACATTCTAGAACAGCTCTTCTAGGTAGATATTTTAGAAGTTCTCCTTTAGAAATTAGGGAAGAAAAATGATAAACTGACAATGTCTGTATACTATAAAAAAAACATGTACAAAATGTTCTATAGGTGGCACTTGCCACCAGCTAGATTAGCAAAGATGTTCCCCAATGCATCACCAATGTGCTGGAAATGCAAACAGCAAAAGGTAACGTATTACCACATGTGGTGGTCCTGTCATAAAGCGAAACAATAGTGGAGCAAAATCACAATTGGAAGAGATAACCAAACAACATATAGAGATGAGTCCAGAAACATTTTTATTAGGAATACTTCCAGGGTCATATGAAAAAGAAATACAATATTTAATTATTCATATAATCACAGCAGCAAGAATAATCTATGCACAGAATTGAAAAAATAGCAATATACCAACCTAAGACAATTTGATCAGAAAAGTTTTGGAATGTTTGGAAATGGATAAGCTTACAAAGGAGATACAAGAAAAAGAGGAAACAGAATACTACCTAGTGTGGGAGAAATGGTATGAATGGCTGGAGGAAAGAGATAAAAGGCAAGGAAAGATCAAACAATGGCCAAAATAGGAGTAAAAATACAACAACAAATACGAGGAAACAAAAATTATAGAACTGAAATTGTGTACACAGTTATTTATTTGTATATAGGTAAATAAATAAATTTATATTAGAAGTATATATATATATATAAAAGATACATTAGAATAAGGAAGAAAAAATGTGTAAGTAAGAAATTTGTTACCGACGCGAACTTGTTGAAAAGAAACAAAATTCAAAAATTTCTTTTTTTTTAAAGTTTAATAACTTTTTTTAAAAAAGAAAATTCTCCTTTGCAATTAGTATAATTCATCTCCAGTTGCAAAGACCCCAGAAAAAGATGATTTCATCTTTACGTTATCACCCAATTCATACTTCTGTTAATACACTTCCACAATTGGGTTTGCAAGATTACATGGTTTATATCCGTATGTTGCTAAAATTAAACAGTCGAGACCTACCTGACTCTGTGGTCTCTTCTCAAAATCCCCAAAGCTTTAACCAAAAACTGTCTACTATTGACCTCACCCCATTCCTAAGAGGTCCGTAAGGGGCGTGCATAAGAGCACAAACGTGCCTACCGTTCCTGTCCTATTGTTTTCTTTCATTATATCCAATTAATATAGTTGTTGCATGCTTATGCTTATATATATATGCTTATATATTATATAGTTACTTTCATGTTTATGCTTATATATACTGTTGTGACAAAATAAATAAATAAAATAAAATAAAATAAATATTTTTACCCCCAAACAGAAAGGAAAGGGGAATGATGAAATGTATGTAATTTGAATGCTAATATATATGAAAAGATAGCTAATTATCTATTTATTGATAATATTTCTTCACCCATTTGTTCATATACAAGTTCTCGATTGTTAGATCTTGGACTAGGAATCTGAATTATTTTATGGGAAAAGACCAAATAACCAAAATTGTTGCAACCGGAAGATTTCTAGTGGGACAGAAAAGAATCATAATAGCTTTATTTTATAGTTTTTTATAAGCACCTATTTGCACAAAATAATTGCCAACATTACTCATTAAGTAGATAAAGGTTGGCTGTAATCTATCAACTATTTTCTGTGATTGCAGAAAATATGACTTCTGTAACAGAGTTGTTAACGCTTGGAACTCATTACCTGACTCTATAGTCTCTACTCAAAATCCCAAAATCTTCAACCAAAAACTGTCTACTATTAACCTCACCCCATTCCTAAGAGGACTATAAGGGGCGTGCATAAGAGCACAAAAGTGCCCACCGTTCCTATCCTATTGCTCCCTTCATTATATCAAATTAACATAGTTGTTGCATACTTTTGCTTATATATATATTTCTTTTATTATGTGTTGTTGTTTTATGTCGATGTTTGTGTATACTGTTGTGACAAAATGAAAATAAATAAAAAAACTATTAACTCAGTCAAGTTTCCAGCATGATATCAAATAATAATTATAACTTGAATCTGCTAGAATTCTTTCTTTCATAACCAAGGCAGTGATGGCATTCAGCTGGTTCTGACTGGTTCAGGTGAACTGGTAGTGGCGACCTGTGGGTGGGCTTGTCCACCCTCCCCAGCACTATGCCGTCCTATTTAGCCACATTTTCTAAGTCGTGCGCATGCGTGGAAGCCGCACATGCGAGCAAAGCGCATCTACGGGAGGCTGTGTGCGTGTGCAGAAGGCGCGAGAGAGAGCGAAGCGAGCGCTCAGATTTTTGGTGCATGGCGAACCAGTGGTAAAATTATGTGAAACCCACCTCTGAACCCAACTCTAAATAATGGGTGGCATACATGCATATTCAATGTAGAGTTATACTATTATTATGGTTTGTTGTGCAGTCAGCCAGAAGTTTATACTGGATTTGGCATTTTCACCCATCTATCAAGTCTTTCCTAAGAATCTGGGTTAGGCAGATGTTGTTTCATAAAGTAGAATGTAAACTGTGATGCCACTGTTAGCAATTTTCTGTTGATAAAGTTGACAATGCCATTGGTGTTCAAGTGATGCTCCAGATGTTTTGGGATTGCATTCAAGGCATTTATTATTATTGGTGTTACCTTTGCTTTCTTTGCCACAGTCATTCTATTTGCAAGTCTTTGTATTTTGTGATTTTGTCCAGTTCTTTCTCTTTTCTTTGGCTAAATCCTCAGATACTGTAACTTCCAGACTTTTTTTGTCTTTCTTATTAATAATAGCTAGTTTGGGGTTTTGTGTGGCAGATACTTGTCTGTTTTAATTCTAAAGTATCAGAACACTTTTAGCAGAACTAAAAATCCTGAATAGGAAGACCAGGAAAATAAGAATAATGAATCATGCCCTTTGCATCCTAGATATTCAGTTATAATTGCACTTGTGATGTACATAAGTGGGTTTATTTCTTGCAGTGAGCTGGTACTTACATTTGATATTACAGTATTGGTATTTTTCATGTTTGTGCTAGCCATTTTTTGGAACAAGCTTCAATACAGGCAATATTATTCTGTTATTTTTGTGCTGTTTTAGATGCTCTGTGACTCTACCTCTTTAGTTAGAGAGTGTTGTTCTTTCTGAGGCAGAAGAAAGCACATCTGGTTTCCAAATGAAAGCAATTATACAGCTGCGCTGACTTCCCCTGCTGTCAGATCCCCTTGGCTTGCCTCTACAATCCAAGTTGCTTCTGACAAGGCTTTGATTTCTTTGCCCTGGTAGACGTTTGAAATTTTTCAAATTCTGATTCTGTGAATATTTTATTTTGTATTATAAATCACCATTGATTTGCTAGCCCTCTGTTCTGTTATTTCTGATTCTGGATATTATTTTTCCCAAATTAGTGCATTTCATTTCACATATCCTTTTCTTGTTGGGCTTGATTCATAATAACAGAACATTATTTCTTTGGTTTTTATCTCTGTATATTTGTGATGGGTAAACCCCCTTTTTTCCAATAGTTCCAATCGTTCTGCAGCTATTGGTCCTGGTTTCTCAGCCAACAGTTCTAGGACCTGTAGCCCATTTTTCACAAGATATCCAGGAACTTAAATACCTATCTTGGTCCTTATTGACCCAGTTGATAATGGAGCTGCTAGGAGGTTCTCAAATAAAATCTTTCTTAGCTGTACTTGGAGATATATACATTACACACACATACACACGCACACATACACACACACACACACACACACACACACGTATGTATATATGTATATAATTCAAGGTGGCAAATGTGAAGGATCACAATTCATTGATCAGTAGGGGCTTTGCAGATGAAAGGTCCTATCCTTGGCATTTCCAAGTACAGCTGAGAAAGATTTTTATTTAAAATCTTAGACCATCATTGATAGTCAACGTCACTGAAGATCAATTGAGCTAGAAAAACAACTGTTTTGATTTCAGCATGAGAACTCCTCTCTGAATTCCCTTCTCTCCAAATCCATTAAAATGATCTTTCCCTTCCTTTCGATTTTGTGCCATGGATATGAGTGATTTATTCTTTACCTGATCTTTCTTGGGCATTACCACATTAAAACCAACCACAAGGCCTAAAAGCATTGGAGTTTTCTAAAGAATGACATCTTAACAGAAGTAAAGTGTATTTTCCCCCTCCCTACCCCTACCCCCAAAAATAGGAATAGCAGAAAAACAAATCTTAAAATAGAACCTGGATCTGGTTATGAAATCTGCATTTTAGTTGCAGTTATTTTTGCTCTGCTAAAGAGAGATAAATTTTTGTTTTTTCTTAGTTTAATATATCCTATAGATCTGAATAAATAATTATAATATTGGAATATTAATATGTTAATGGCAAGAAGTGGGAATTAAGGAAGACATCCTTAGAGGGTATTGCAATAAGGCCTTTAGATCAGGGGTGAAATCCAGCAGGTTTTGACAGGTTCTGGAGAACAGGTAGCGGAAATTTTGAGCAGTTCAGAGAACCAGTAGCGGAAAATTAGAGTAGCGGAAATTTTGAGTAGTTTAGAGTGGGGAGGGAATAGGGATTTTGCAGTATTCTTCCCCTGGAGTGGGGTGTGATTGGAGATTTTGCAGTATCCTTCCCCTGCCATGCCTATCAAGCCACGCCCACCAAGCCACACCAGGCCCACCAAGCCATGCCCACAGAACCAGTAGTAAAAAAAATTGGATTTCACCACTGCTTTAGATCAAAGCTAGGAACATGCAGGTTCTCCTACAAAAGATCTATTGTAGTAATCTGGAATTCAAACCCTAACTAGATGCATGTTAGGGTTGTTCTGAGATTCTCACATCCAGTGGCCTAATAAAATAGGTATTTCTTTGGATCTGGAAAAAATGTGATTTCTGTCACTATTAACTATGTAAATGCATAGTACTAAAAGCAATACTCTCAGGCAAAACACCACTTCACTACTACTTGTAAAACTTTACAAACTCTAAAATTTGTAACTATAATTTATCATTGGGGCATGTTCTTAGTTTTAAAGAGAGAGGAAATAAGAGAGGAATTATGTTGGAGACAAAGTGTGATATATCTATATATCTATATTTATAATTATGTATATCTGTAACATCTATGTATCTATTCACCAAATAGTAATGACAACATCTGTTGTTTATCAATGATATCAGTATAACCCACCAGAATTGCCGTGATAATAATGATAATGAAACAGTTGCTTGTTTAAGCTGCTTTAGCATCTATGTAATCTGTTCCAACATTTATGTTGGATGAATAACACCACAGTAAAAACAACAGTTTCTTCTTAATTTCACACATACTTGTCGAAAACATATTCCAAACTATTAGCAGTGTAAAATTTGGCATAGTTTCTTGGCAACTGTAGAAGCAAAGAACTTTTAACTGGATTACATTTATGTAAGACATCTTGTGTTTTCTTTTCTGATATATCAGTTATCATTCAGAAATGTGTGTTTCTTTCAACACACCATTTTCATGAGTTCCCTCAAATTACATCCAGGATGCTTAGAATCGCCACAGAGCAGGGCTGTATGAAACTATATTTGATTCCCCCCCCCCTCTTCTGCTCTTCTGCTCCACAATGCATTGGATGTTTTTCATTTAATGTCACACCCAGGGCAAAAGTCATTTTCTTGTGTATGCAACGTGCTTCCTGATATTTCTATGAAGCTTATTCCAATGAAGCTATTTCCCTAACGAATACAATATATTGCCTGCAGGACAGGGGTGGGTTTCAAAACCTGTTGCTACCGGTTCACTCATGGCCACGCTCACATGTGCAACACTTCTGCACATGCATCCGGGTGGGTGGGCGGAGCCTCCCACCTTCGCTGCTACCAATTCGCCTGATCTGGGGGGAACTGGTAGCAACCCACCACTGCTGCAGGATTCACAGACTTGATAACAGTCATCTAGAATCATTTTTTAAAACTGCAGCAATTAGTGCAGCGACAGCTTGAATTAAGTTGCTTCTCCTCCTCCCTTCTTATGTTTCTATAAGAATAGGGAAGGAGATTATATTTCAATAGAAAAATGCATGCTTTACATACAAAAGATCCCAGTTCAATCCCTTACCTTTCTAACGAAAGACATTAGAGAAAATTATTATGTAGCAAACTTAAATAATCATTGCCAATTAAAATATACTGGTGGTAGCTCCATATATAAAATTAGAGAAGGCTTGGGGTTCAAATAGATCCTAACCATATAAGTTTGACCTGTGAATCTCACTATCCAAATCATTGTAGCTGATATTAGACTGATAGATGACCATTTTGCCTTTCCATATAGCAGAAAAGGATCATACCGAGCAAATAGATCAACAGATGATGCTGTTAATATGGCTCTGCACTACATCCTACAACATCTTGAGTCTCCAAAGACCTATGCAAGGGTCCTTTTTGTAGGCTTTAGTTCAGCATTCAATACCATCATTCCAGACATTCTTCTAACTAAGCTAAACCAGCTACAGATACCGGAACAGACTTGTAAGTGGATCACAAGCTTCCTAACAAACAGGAAGCAGCAGGTGAAGCTAAGCAAGATCACATCAAATACCTGTACAAATAGCACAGGGGCCCCCCAAGGCTGTGTGCTCTCCCCACTTCTCTTCTCTCTGTATACCAATGACTGCATCTCCAATGATCCATCTGTTAAGCTACTGAAGTTCGCAGATGACACAACAGTGATTGGTCTCATTCGAGACAATGACGAATCCGCATATAGACGAGAGGTCGAACGACTAGCCTTGTGGTGCAACCAAAACAATCTGGAACTGAACACACTCAAAACCATAGAAATGGTGGTAGACTTTAGGAAAAACCCTTCCATACTTCCACCTCTCACAATACTTGACAACACAGTATCAACAGTAGAAACCTTCAAATTTCTGGGTTCTATCATATCGCAAGATCTCAAATGGACAGCTAACATCAAAAACATCATTAAAAAAGGACAACAAAGACTGTTCTTTCTGCGCCAACTAAGTAAGCTCAAACTGCCCAAGGAGCTGCTGATCCAATTCTACAGAGGAATTATTGAGTCTGTCATTTGCACTTCTATAACTGTCTGGTTCGGTTCTGCAATCCAACAAGAAAAACACAGACTTCAGAGGATAATTAGAACTGCAGAAAAAATAATTGCTACCAACCTGCCTTCCATTGAGGACCTGTATACTGCACGAATCAAGAAGAGGGCCGTGAAAATATTTGCAGATCCCTCGCATCCTGGACATAAACTGTTTCAACTCCTACCCTCAAAACGACGCTATAGAGCACTGCACTCCAGAACAACTAGACACAAGAACAGTTTTTTCCCAAAGGCCATCACTCTGCTAAACAAATAATTCCCTCAACACTGTCAGACTATTTACTGAATCTGCACTACTATTAATCGTTTCATAGTTCCCATCACCAATCTCTTTCCACTTATGACTGTATGACTATAACTTGTTGCTGGCAATCCTTATGATTTATATTGATATATTGACCATCATTTGTGTTGGAAATGTTGTACCTTGATGAACGTATCTTTTCTTTTATGTACACTGAGAGCATATGCACCAAGACAAATTCCTTCTGTGTCCAATCACACTTGGCCAATAAAAATTCTATTCTATTCTATTCTATTCTATTCTATTCTATTCTATTCTATTCTATTCTATTCTATTCTATTCTATTCTATTTGGATGAAGACCATTTTGCAGAAAAAAAAATGTGTTAAATATTATCTTCTCCAGATAGGTGTTTTTTTGTCTGTTTTACACTGGTGATCCACTGAAAGTCATATTCATTACCTGAGCAAATTTGATCATTCTCTAAAGCAGGGCTGTCAAACTCCCAGCCCGGGGGCCGGATGCGTCACGTGCTGCCCACGCCCACACCCGGTTTAGTGACACCTCTGCCATAGAACTTTCCAACTTTTCTTTGGTTCAAAGATAACATTGGCTAAAATTTCAGCTTCAGCTGGAATCATAGTATCAATTAAATCAGTGTTTCTCAATCTTGACAACTTTTATTTATTTATTTGTTTGTTTGTTTATATTTCTATACTTTTAAGTTGTATAGCTAGGGAATTCTGGGAATGGAAGTTTACACATTTTAAAGTTGCCAAGGTTGAGAAACATTGAAGCAACAGGCGGATGTGTCACAATTGGAGAGGAGACTGATCTCAGTTTTTTGATGTAATTGCTGTATAGTTGATTGTGGCTGAATAAAAGCCAATCAGGTTTTAGGATAAGGTGTTAAATCTATGATTGTTCTCAGCTGACTCTCAACTCAGCTGTAAAACAGAACTTGAAGAACAAAAGGAAATCCTGATGCCTGCAGCTGTTGCTATTTTAGAGGCCATGCCTATCGTATGAAACAGTTGCCAAGGAGAGAAGTAGTTGGCTTGTTTGGCTTTAACTATTCGGAAACTTTTGAAAACTGAGTTACTCCAATGGCCTTGTGGTAAATTTATTTATTTATTATTTATTTAATCATATTTATATACCGCCCTATCTCCCGAAGGACTCAGGGCGGTTCACAGGCGCTTAAAAACACATAAATACAGAATAAAAACAATTAAAAAACTTATTTTAAAGCCCGTTAATTAAAAATACAAATAAAACCCAATTAAAACCCATAAATTTAAAATCTAGCTCAGTCCTGCACAATTAAATAAGTATGTTTTAAGCCCGCGGCGGAAGGTCCGAAGGTCCGGAAGCTGACGGAGTCCGGGGGGTAGTTCGTTCCAAAGGGTGGGAGCCCCCACAGAGAAGGCCCTTCCCCTGGGCGTCGCCAGACGACATTGCCTCGCTGACGGCACCCTGAGGAGACCCTCTCTGTGAGAGCGCACGGGTCGGTGAGAGGTATTCGGTAGCAGTAGGCGGTCCCGTAAATAACCCGGCCCAATGCCATGGAGCGCTTTAAAGGTGGTCACCAAAACCTTGAAGCGCACCCGGAAGGCCACAGGTAGCCAGTGCAGTCTGCGCAGGATGGGTGTTATACGGGAGCCACGAGGGGCTCCATCTATCACCCGCGCAGCCGCATTCTGGACTAACTGCAGCCTCCGGATACAATAACTTATTGTATAATAATAATGATACAATAACTTATACCACTTCATTTATATTCTAGAGCACATGGTTTTAGGCATATCTGTATGTTTTAACCTCTCTGCTTGACTTAATGAACTTAATTTCTTTGTGTTGGATTTCAACAGAATGGAGTTTATTATAAAAAAAAACTTGGTTTGGTGTGTGTGATTTAGACAAAATTTAAACAATAAATAGGTGCTTTTTGCATTTGATTTTTTTCTACAGCCTACTCAGAAAAGCTTAAGCCAGGGGTGTCCAAACTTGGCAACTTAACTTGTGGACTTGTGGATTTCAACTCCTGGGAATTGAAGTCCACAAGTCTTAAAGTTGCCAAGCACCTCCCATGAAAAAAAAATCTAATTATTACAGATGACTGTGTGTATGTTCTTACCTGTTGTATTGCTCCTACCATTTAATTAATTGAATAAATGATCCTGTGTTATATTATGAATTACTGATAAACCTCCATAGTCCATTTCCATTATAGAATGATAATTATGTAAGCATAAAAAGTAACCAACTATGTGGTGAATTAACGTATTATAGATTTTTATGTATCTACGCCTACTGTCATCATAATGCAAGCAGTGCAAACACTTTCTAGTTCTGACAAACTTCTTATGTGAGTACTATTACAAAAATGAAAAAGAAGCTAGTTATTATTTCTATTTTTTTCCACCAACTGATTTTGGGATGTATATTCTCTGCACCTTTTTTTTTCTAATTGTGAAATTTTTTTATTTTTATTTTTTTTAGATAAGGCAGTCAAAATTATAGGCATTATTCCAATGGTCACTTGGTCATTTCCTGATAATTCCCTGCTTGGAATTTGCCTTTGATTTCAGCTACAGCACAAAAAAAATCAAGGCATGTTTTAAACCAGTCTTTCCCAATTCATCACAATCAGAATCTATGTAAAATAAGAATTTTTCCTTCAAAGCCAAAAAAAAAATATTTTTCTGCTTTTTTCCTGAGGTGATGGCAATGTTGAAAGATGGAGAACATGATTAAAGTTTTAAAGATACCACTTTTAAAGTTACCACATTTGCTTTGGAAGTTTGTTTTGGTTGCTGAAACTGTTGCCATCTAAATCCACATGTTACTTAACATTTATCTCAAATTTTATAACTTATGAAAATTGTTTTATTTAAAGAGCCAAAAACATCTCTGAAGTGTATTTATGTTGTTATAATGTAATTTGTCTTTACTACAGTTACCAGTTATTCTCTCTCTTTTCACAGACTTGGATTATCACTTGCTTTTATCTTCAATTGCTCCTACTTTATCCTCTTATTAAAGCCCAAAGCCCCTGTGGGAATCCAGTGACAGATGATGTAAATGAAATTACAGTACTGGTAAGTGGTTTCTTTCCAAATTTCTCACTAAACACTGTTCTGCACAAGATGAAAGGAGATATGCTTGGCAGAAACATGGAAGCTCTCTTTGGCTTGTCTTAATTTTTAGCTTCAGTTCATTTTTATCATGTAAAAAAAAACCTAATAAAGTTATCTTATTTTTTAAAAAAATGGAGAGAGGATCCGGCAAATCATTACAAAATACATGAGTCTGTTTCAAGCCATAAAATAACTATGGTGTTTCCCAAAGACCATTTTTTTTGCCTGCCTGTAAATTTTCCTGTTAAATCTGTGGTAGTTCCATTACTAAATTCTCTTCAACTCTGAGGAATATATTCTATGCTTTTTATCATTGGAGTAAATATATATGTTTGTGCCTATCTTAAATCATCCGATCAAGACACTGAAAGTAGGAATGTCCTTTAGAGGCTATTCAAAACATAAATTGGTCCCAGAATCTGGGTCGTTGAGCAAAGCAGTTGTTAAGCAAGAGACCCACATGACTGCTTTGCTCAATGACCATAATCTCAGCCCTCTGTCATTAAGCAATTTCTTGCATCATTAAGTGGACAGACTCTCAAGTAAGGAGTGCTAGATTCCTTGAGTGGGGGAAATGCTGGGAGGCCTACTCTAGCACTGAAAATCCTCTGCAGGTTAGATTTTCAATGCCTAAGTAGAGAGATGCTCATGCACTGCCTGAGCCAGGTCTTCCTTACATGATTTCTGCCTCTGCTGAGGCAACTGCTGAAATCAAGCATGAGACTCCATAAGGAACAAGGGGTTTATGCTGCTTCGGGGGTGGGTGGGAGAGGCTCAGTGCACACAAGTGCCTCTCCAGTGTGGAACTAAAAATCCTCCCTGCTGAAATCCAAGCAGAAAACATTGACTTTCTGTGGAAGCCAGCATGGAATATTGTATATGATGATCACATGATTGTGGGGCACTTGGGAACCTGTCATAAGTGTGAATGGATTGAGTGGTGGGATTCAAATAATTTAACAACTGGTTCCCTTCCCTAATGACTGGATGGGTGGGTGTGGCCATGGTGGGCATGGCCAGGGGATGTGACAGGCAGCACTTGGCCTTCTGCTCCCCCCGGGGAGCAAAAATGGGCTGTGGGGAGGAACATGCTATCCACCTGCACCCCTTTTTGGGGCTAGAAAGCCTCTCTGCAGTCTCCTGAGAGCGAAAACGTGCCGTGGGGGCCTCCCCGGCCACCCCTGTGCCCCATTTTGGGCCTAGGGCTCCAGGCACTTACCTGGGAGCCAAAATGGGGGATGAGGGGACTCCTGGAATGGGCGGGGAGGGGTCAGCCAGCAATTTAACTACCGGTTCGCCCGAACTAGCCCAAACCACGCCACTGATTGTGAAGCACCCAGATGATGAAGGGATAGTGGTGCAATGTTTTTCAATGGTCAGAACTTCTTTAAGACCCTTTCTGAAGCTATCATAATTTCAAACTGTTAAGTGACCAGTCGTAAGCCGAGGACCAGGGGTAAAATGCTCCTGGTTTGGACCGGATCGCCCAATCTGGTAGCAATGGCGGTGGGTGGTTCAGAGAACCGGTAGCAAAAATCCCCCCCCATGCCTAGCTTAGTCGCGTGATCATCAGAGGGGTTTTTTTTTTTACTTTTAAAAGCATTTTTTCTTTGCCAAAAAAATGCTTTCAAAAGTAAAAAAAAAAAAGCCTCTGATGATCGTACGGTTCAGCTGGGATCGTAAGAGGCTTTTAAAAGCACTTTTTCTACAACCTCTTCAGCCAAAGAGGTTGTAGAAAAAATACTTTTAAAAGAAAAAAAAAGTTGGCCACGCCCACCCAGTCACATTACCCCCACCACCAAACCACACCCACAGAACCAGTAATAACAAATTTTATATTTCCCCACTGCCGAGGACTGCAAATATATTTTGCCTCATGGAACTGGTCTTCTGTAGTTGAGCTTCCCTCTCTTGCTGGGCCATTCCTCATAGCCAATGCCAACATGTCTTTGCTTCATAGAAGATTATCCACTTTCATCCAAGGGTCATAAGTGGGTAGGATGAGATGGGGCTGGAGAATATATTGCACTCATTACAATTTTCTACTAAATGCTAGCTTTGGAGTTGTTGCTCTGAGTCTAAGAAAAGGCATGGAATGGAACAATGTTATAGAATACGGCTTACAGCATGCATCGTGAATGATACGCATACGCAAACAGCATATGAGGGAAAGTCAACATAATTCAACATCGGCAGTATAGACTGAGTGAAATATTGATGCAACTTTCTATGTTTTTAGAAACTGTACTTAACTCAGGTCATACATTATGCAAGCACAACCAATTACTTCTTTTCTTGGCATGCTGATGGTCCCTTTCTTGTTAGAAAAAGACATCCAAAGATGTGATACATTTTTACAGAAGTTGTTTCATGTCTGCACCAGTCAAGACCCAACAAGCCAAAGCAGATCAACTAATCTTAGGCTGTGACCTGCTAGAGATTTGTGCCTTCCTTTTGTTACATGTTTTCCTCATCCCTTCAGTTTCTAAGCAGTCCACAAATCCAAGTTTCAACAACTCCTAACAAGCTCTCTTTCCCATCAGATAGCATAAACCACAGTTTTCCTGTGGCATGAACAATCAATGCCAAGTGTAATATGAATGTGAAAATAATTAATTGTTTGGAATTTTAAAAAGTTCCTTTGTGGCATGTAAAATAATGCTAGGTTAGCTATCAGCTGCTTCTTATTACAAGGAATGTTATCTTATAAGGCTCTTCTAGAGTTTTGTTATCATCTAAGCTAAAAAGTGGGCAGATGTCTTATGGCATTGGAGGACACAAGGAAGCATAAATATATTTTTTCATTATTAATAAAATAACCAGTTCACTTTGAGTTCAAAGCAGAGCATGCAGCATAAGTAGGGCAGAAATGTTTTTTTAAAAAACCTAGTAAAAATTGCAATGGTGAAAAGATAGCAGGATTAGAAAAAGAGTGTGGGACTAGGAAATTCAAACATGATATTTCTATAATTTGTCATTAAATCCCAGCATGGTGACTCTGAATTTGCAATTGAAATAAAAATTGATGTCACACCAAATATACTGCTATAGTTCAGTCAGTATTTACATACATAAGTAATTTTAAGTTCATTGATTTTTCTCAGAATAAGACAGCATGTCTTTTCAAAAATCTAAATTTGTTGCAAGGCTCCAGCTATGTCGTATCAGTCTTTCTCTCCCTGTCCCTCTCCACTCCTCTGTAATAGTTATTAAAATGTTCAAACTCCTTCACTTTGTAATCTTGGCTACATAGGTTTTTTTTTTTTGCTGTGCATGAAAAGAGCTTGAAAGGCTTTGATGCTAGTAAAGTAGGTTGTATACATAATGCATGTCAATTCTTGTTGTGCTTCTCGATCTGGAACAGATTTAATCTTGCACTGACCTTCCTTAAAGAAATGCATGGTTGCTGACATTGTGAAGCCTCTAATCCAGTGGTTCCCAACCAGTGTGCCGCGGCACTAAGGGGTGCCGTGAGATCTTTTGAGGGTGCCGGGAACTTTTGAGCTACAGAGATTTTAAATATCTATTTCCTTATAAGGGTGCCGGGAACTTTTGAAAGGCTTTCCAAGGGTGCCTCAAACAAGAAAAGGTTGTGCCTCAAACAAGAAAAGGTTGGGAACCACTGCTCTAATCTCTCTGAGGATACTGACTAAAGAAAACAGGAACTTCTCTTTTGCTTAAAGTGTGGCTGATATTGGATCTGGCTAAGAGATCCCAAATCCTCTTGTGTTCAGATGAATCTGAATGATCCTTTTGGCCATGCAATCCAGTGGCGGGTTTCAAAATTTTTTACTACTGGTTCTGTGAGTGTGGCTTGGTGGGCGTGGCTTGGTGGGTGTGGCAGGGGAAGGATGCTGTAAAATCTTCATTCCCATCCCACTCCAGGGAAAGGATACTGCAAAATCCCCATTTCCTCCTGATCAGCTGGGACTTGGGAGGCAGAGCATAGATGGGAGCGGGCCAGTCAAAATTTTTACTACCGGTTCTCTAAACTACTCAAAATTTCTGCTACCGGTTCTCCAGAACTGATCAGAACCTGCTGAAACCCCCCTCTGCTGCAACCACCCTTTTGCCTTCCCTCCTCAAATCTACATGAGGAGATGAGTATCTTCCAAATCTATAAGATGGTTTTGAAGTTGCCTCAAAATCGTGGCTTCTTCCAGACCTGTGAACCATAGTTTTCTTATTTGGAGGGGAAAAAAGAAATTACATTTAATGTAAGATTTCTCAAATGATTGTATGATAGTATTGAGGCTGCAAGTCAAATGTGGATGGGATCCAGAACTAATTTAGGGAGTGAGTTTCAGAAAATAAAGCAGTGAAATCTGGATCAACTCATCATATGTCTTTACTCTTACGTAAAAAAGAAGGGAAAGAAAAAGCACCTATACAATCCCTATGTTATATATTATAGTTTGTTCTTGAGTTAAAAAGATATAATACAGAATTATGTAAGAATTAAAAATTAATGCAAGATCTAAAAGCCAACATTGTACAGAGTAGATCTAGTTTGGAACTTAAACTGGTAACTTACATAATCATTGATTTATCTGAATATACTTAAGTTCAACTAAGTCTGAATATAACCTACTATTTGATTTTGCATTAAAGCCCAAATATGCTTTTGATAAATTATTCTAGGTATACCGTATTTTCCCCAAAATAAGACCCTGTCTTATATATTTTTGAACCCTGAAATAAGCGCTTGGCCTTATTGCCATGCGCTTAAAAGCCCAATTGGGCTTATTATCAGGGGATGTCTTATTTTGGAGAAACAGGGTATCCATTTCTAAAATTAATTAAAATGGAACATGAAATCCACGTTTAAAAATAGTTAAAAATATTGGTCCTTTAGATATCAATAGAAATTGACAAATTTTGTAAAAATTTCACAGTCCTAAGAAATGTGTATTTCAAAGTAATTTTACTGTGTTTTCTTTTGGTTTGAATATCAATTGTTTGACAGGATTGTGAGATGTAAATGACATTATCTTGCCAAATACTAATTCTTTCATTAATTGAGTGACCTCTTTTATTAATTAGACAAGTGAGTCTAGTACAACAAATTTAAATGGGAAGATACGTTACTTTGATTAGGTACTAGGTGAACTCTAGCTACTTATGTACCTATTAACTGGGTTATTATTAGCATTGATTGATCCTTAATTACATTTTAAATTGGCTCATTCTTTCTGAAAACTATTGGACAGTAGTCCCAAGAAGCCAAACTATTCTCTAGCATCTATTCTGAAAAATAAAATCATACCTGAAAAAAGTGGCAGATGCCATTCGTTTTAGAATGCAAATCAGCAGCCCAGAGTCTACAAGCTGCATGTAGCCCCTAAAACCCTACAGGCCTATAAAGCCATACCAGAATAAATATAACCATAATTTTCAGACCCTTTTTTTCACTTTACAAAATTTTGGTGGATTGTTTAAAGGTTATAACTATATCACTTAAAAAAGAAAAAGACGCCCATTTTAGATCCATTTTTTTATATTTTGCAGAGTTTTAATGGATTGTTTAAAAGTTAGAATTGCATCACTTTTTAAAAAAAATTCTTTTTGAAAGGCCCAATATAAATTAAATTAAATAAATTTCAAGGCAAAACCCCTATTGAAACTTTCTTCTAGCTCAAAATTAAAGTTAAAAAAAACCTGGAATGTTTGATTTTACCAACTCTGGTGATGCCATGACATCACTGGGTACTCGTCCCCTATAACCCCTAAGCAGGATATAAAAATAAAATGTTGCTCATTCTTCTTCTAGGGAAATTTATTAGTAGAGTAGAAGTGCTGTAAGTTTTAGAACTATATACAGAAGTTATAATTTAGGATGTATTGCACTGAAGCATGAATTGTTTTTCTTTTTAAAAAACATAGTGGCTAGGTTCCCACAATACACTAAGCCATAAAATACGAAAAGTCAGTGCAGTGTAGTGGTTAGAGTGTGACTGGAGAAATCTAGGTTCAAATCCACTCACAGCCACAAAAGTTCATTAGGGACTTGAGGCCATTCATTCTTTCTCAGCCCAACCTACCTCCCAAGTTGATGATTGGAAGGAAAATCTGGGAGGAGAGAATATTATGCATGCTGTCTTTAGCTTATGAAAAGAAGGCAAGGTAAATATCTATCTAATACATAAATAAACTAGAATGGCCATATGCCTATCACATAATTGGCCAAAAATCAAATTCACTGCAGTATCCCATAGTTGTTACCTGGAGTTACATGATGATCTTTCAGCTCTCTGTGCAGTCATAAATATGATGAGCTCATTTTATGTCCAAACTGAAAGGTGAAACCTACTAAATAATAACCTGTGGTTTGGAGAAGCAATTATATAAGAAAGCTCAATTAATAGGACCCGGACTAGATTTCTTACAAGCAAATTTTGCCAGCTTAACCTTATCTCCTTTGACAAAGTTGGAAAATACTAGAGACATAGTGCACCTAAAGTTCAGGCACTTTGACAGAGTGCCTTGTGATATTCACCTTCATAAAATGGTGAAATATGAGCTACTTAGATGGGCCTACAGTTGGCTAAATGATCACGTCCAAAGAGTGTTCATTATTGGCCCCATTTAATCTTGGAAGGAAGTATGTGGTGGAGTGCCACAGGTCTCTGGCCTGGTACTCGTACTGTTGAATATTTTTATCAGTGACTTGGGTGACTCCTTCACTCATTTATAACATTTGCAGGTGACTCATACATTTTTAATGAAAGGGAGAAAATTCAAAAAGCTCTGGACAGGCTTGAATAGATGACAGAAATGAATAGGAAACAAAGAAACATAAATTTATGCATCTAAATAAGAAGAATGTAAGGCAAAAGTGGTGAAGTCCTGCGAACAGTAAAAAAAAAAGGATTTGGGTGTACTGGATAACCACAAATTAAACATGAACCAGCAGTATAATAGAGCTGCTAAAAGCATAAATGTTATCTTTGGGGCATTAACAGACAATAGAATCAAGATAACAGGGAGTAATTATTTCATTTTATGCTGACCTGGTTGGATCTTACTTGGAATAGTGTCCACCACACTTTAAAAAAAGAACACTTTAGAAAAAAAGGAGTATGGAAATCAGGCTCTGTGAAGAATGGCTATAGGATCTATGTATGTTTAGATTACAGAAAATATTACTAAATCAAAATTACGATAGCAATCTTCCAATTAGAATACAAAGGCTTTCAAGAAACAAGGAAAGGCTAAGGAAAAAAGGAATGGGACAACTCATCGCAGCCAGATCAGCAGGGCCAGGTCACCTGTGCCGACTCATTGCTGCCAAGTCACCGCAGGACAACCACACAGCTAACTTGCCATGGGGACAAGTCACTGCAGGTGGCCAGAGGAAGTTGGGTGAGTGAGCAAATAGGTGGGTAGAGCACATAGTGACCTGCCATGCCAAACTCCAGACCTTAGAGCCTGGGGACAGTGGCAGTGGGCAAAGCAAGAAGCAGGGAGGTGGCAGAGGCTGAGGCGTCCCATTTTCACAAGCCCCACTGCTGCCGCTGCTGCTACTGCTGTTGCACTGCCCTGTGTTCCGGGCCGAAGAGGTTGAAGACGATGGCAGGGAGGTGGCAGTGGGGGTGTCCAGAGCTTGGCACAGCAACAGCAGCAGTGGCAGATGGTATGAAAATGGGACATCCCTGGCCACTGTCACCTCCCTGCTACCCATCCTTTTCACTGCGGCCATTCCTGACTATTTTTTCCCCAGAGCTTTGTGCAGAAGCAGGGTCAGGCGGTGTGACAATGAGAAGCCCCTGGCCACCACTCTGTGCTCTGCCCACCCTTTCATTTGCTCACCTGCCTGGCTCTGTTTCCAGAAACCTATGGCAAGTTGTCTCCACAGTGAGTTGTATATGTGGAATTGTCCTACAGCAACTTAGTGGCAGTGAGTCAGCAGAGGTGACTTGGCAATGATGAGCTGGTGGTGCTGAGATAGCCACAGCAAGTTGCCCTAGACCCATGGAAAAATATACTGGCCCACTACAGAATTCAGATAAAACAGAAAAACAAGTCATTGTTAGACTTAGATCATGTACTTCCCCCCTTTCTCCTTCATAGGTAAGAGAACAAAGCAGAACAAACTTCAGTTTGATATTTCACATGCAAGGAATACCCTGACAAACAATAAACCAGGAGTCAACCTCATGCCCTTCGTCATTCACAGTAGCAAAGGATTAAAACAGATGTAGTCAAAAATACCTGAAAGGCAATTCTTCAACAGGGAACTGAAAAAAAAATGAAAATAAATCTGGACTGAATCAAATGGGTGGCACATAATTCATTAATAAAAAGTCAGCATTAAAAAATGTTCATTGCACTGTCATGCAAGTGGCATGTCAGGTAAACATGTTAAGTTGCCACAAGCATGATTGGACTTTATATGTTTAGCTCTATTTCAAATAGTTAAGTTGTTTTTCATGTTCTTTGTTGTCTGTAGGTTGGAAATCTTCCACATGATTATATGATAGCTCTTAGATATGTCCAGAAGACGGACACACTGGTATGTAAAGTTATTGGAATTATTTAAAAACATAAACATATGCAGCATCAATTATTCTTGCTTTTCAGTTTTTGGAAAGGCAAACAGATTGAACTTTTTAATTCAACGATTTTTCAAACAATATATATTTTGGCCAGAGACCATTACATTCCTGTTGGTAAATTAAATTTTTCCATTGAAATTCTATTAAAATTTAACATGCGGCATTTTAATTGTTTTTTCCCATATATTTTATTTAATAATAACTTGAAATGAATATGTACAAAGGAACAATATAATTTTAATTATTTGTATATATGTAGTAATCAGATGAGTGAAGCAGCCTATGACTCAACCTATCTAAATCTTCAGTTATATAAAATGAATCATTTTCCCATGGTAGTTGGGAACAAGAAATCTTTGATTTTATGCAGCAGAAATATTGTAAGATTTTTATGCCTGCATTCTTGTCTCCTCTAAATTCCAAACATGGAGGTGTGTGGTTACTGACATACTTACAGTATTAATAAGGAATTCAATTTTGTTCATCTAATTAAATTGTAAAGAACATAATATTATAAATGGTTTCCTGCCAAGCTTCTAATTTTTCCTCGCCAAAAAACAGACATAGAACTGCAATGTTTTAAGGTTGTTTCTTTGCTGCTAATTAAAAGCCTAATTAAATCTGCTTGCTGGCAGAGAGAATAATAACTTTTGTGCGTGTGAGAGAGAAAGATCTTTTCTTTAGTGAGTACTCAAAAACATTTTGTGAATACATTTGGTTTTATTTGCCATGGTGGCAGTATTCTATGAACTTAGAAGTACCACCAGTTCCAACTTCAGAAGAATCATTAAAAAAAAAAAAGATATGTAGGTAGAGCCGTGGTTGCAGAGTGGTTAGAATGCAGAATTGCAGGCTAATTCTGCTGACTGCCAGCAGTTTGATTCTGACCATCTCAAGGTTGACTCAGCCTTCCATCCTTCCGAGGTAAAATGAGAACCCAGATTGTTGAGAGTGACTCTGTAAACCATTTAGAGAGGGCTATAAAGCACTATGAAGCATTATATAAATCTAAGTACTATTGCTACAACACTTCATAAACTGTAACAATTAAATTTGTCCTGCAGTCTACAACTCCTACACTGCAGAAACATTTGGACCACACAACTCGACCAGGGTATAGACGTAATTTACATAGACGTCTGCAAAGCCTTTGATTCAGTGGTACACGACAAACTACTGTTAAAACTAAGCTCTTATGGCATTTCCGGATCACTGCACAAGTGGATAACCACATTCCTGTCAAACAGACAAGTAGTCAAAATAGGGACACCCTATCAAACCCGGCACCAGTTAATAGTGATATTCCCCAAGGCAGGACCCACACTTTTTCTGCTTTACATAAATGACTTTGCAATCATTTTACAAGCAGCTGCATCCTCTTTGCTGATGACGTAAAACTACTTAACACCACTGACAATGCTTCTGCCCTACAAAGCGACCTCGACCTCAGAATGGTCGTGTAATTGGCAACTCCAAATCTCAACTAACAAATGCTCTGTCCTACACATTGCCAACAAAGATCAGAACACCAAATACAAGCTGGGTGGATACGATCTCGTAGATGACCCTCATTCTGTCAAGGAGCTAGGAGTACTCATCTCAAATTATCTAAGCCCCAGAGCTCACTGTAACAGCATTGCCAAAAAGGTATTAAGAGTTGTTAACCTAATCTTACGAAGCTTCTTCTCCAATAACATTTTACTGCAAACTAGGGCATACAAAACTGGAACTATGCAGCCTATGTTCTGACCTAAGCATAGTACACAAAATTGTCTGCTACAACGTCCTACCTGTCAATGAATACATCAGCTTCAACCTCAACAATACACAGGCAAACAATAGATACAAACTCAAAGTAAACCGCTCCAAACTCGATTGCAGAAAATATGACTTCAGCAAGAGTGGTCACCGCCTGGAATGCTCTACTTGACTCCATTGTTACATCCTCTAACCCCCACAGCTTCAACCTTAAACTGTCTACTATGGACCTCACCCCATTCCTAAGAAGTCCGTAAAGGAGGCGTGCATAAGCGCACCAGCATGTCTACCTGTCCTACTGTCTCCATTCATTTGTACTCATTTCCTTCATTCATGTCCATGTTTATACTTATACCCATTATCTAGTACATGATTGACAAACTAAATAAATTAAAATAAATAAATAAATAAAAAATTAGGCAGGAAAGCATTATAGGGTAGAGATCTCAGTAGATGCTCAATTATCTTTTAATACTAATAATACTAATTACTTTTAAATCTAATAGTATTTTCAAATTGAGTTTGATGTTCATAACTGAAAATCAGTCTTTGTCTTGCAATATTAATGGGCTTTGGTATTATTAGGATTCACACAGCAGTGTAAGTCAAAATCAGACAAATCTCATTATGACTTATTGTGATGTATGAACACACTTCATGTTAGTAAAATACATTCACTGTTGAGGTGAACCCAATCTATATATAAATGAAGCAACTTTATTAATGCATAGTGGTTTTTACATGTAATTTGTATTCCTGAATGCAACATGAAATGCATCTCATTTTAAAATATAGGACAAATTCAGTACAACATAAATATTGGATCCTGTAGTCTGAAAATGTTGCTAAGAAAACTGTGGAGCTTTCCATGTCATCACCAGGAGTCAAGATTCATAAACATATTGAATTGGGACGAACAAGATAAAATAGATCTTAATTCTTTTCCTTATAAGGAAAAGAATAAAGAAGTGAAATTAATGGACACGAGAAACAAGTAGAATTATCAGAAATCTGCTGACAGGCACAGATCCATGCATATTAATGGCAGCTGAATATTTGTTTAATAAAGTGCAAAATAATGCTTCCAATGCAGATTGAGATGAGATAGTTTATAAATGTTGATAGGTGGATAGATAGAGAATGAATGAATGAATGAATGTAACAATGCATTGAACTACTTTTTAACAATTGTACATTATTAAAGCATGTGCAGAATATATCTTTTTTCCTTTTTTATCATTTCTGACAGCCTTACCACTGTTGGTTGCATTTGATGGTCCCTGAATTGTTAAACAGTCTAAATAATCTTCTCAATAAATTTAAAGAATTTCCAGATATGTCAAATGTCTTGAGTAATTATTCGATTATCAATAAACTAAGGAGGATCATCAATGATGTGATGGCATGCTTACCTTCTACCACATATAATAAGGTAATAATCTAAATCTGAACGTTCCTCTATATTACTAAATAATATCCTGAGATAAAAATATATAAAGAATGGGTGACTGTAACATAATGCTTTTTCAGAGGTTACCTTGCTACTATAATAAACCAAACATTCTTAATGTTTTATTAAATCATGATTTTATATAATTCCTTCAGTTATTTATATATTTAATTATATATAATTTCAATTTTTATATATATTTATGTATCATGTTTATACCTTCCCTTGGGTTTATATGTTTGTAGTGGAACATAAAGATTATATATAAATAATTACTGCATGCAATTCAATTTCTTCTATCCCTGTATTTAAATAAATATGTCTATTTAACATATTCAAATGTATGTACATTTGTATGTATATATGTATGTACGTACATATGTATATACTTACATATCAAATGTATGTACATTTGATGCATTGAAGCTGTGTCAATAGGACTTATTTCAAATGTAATATCTGAGTAGCAAGCATGGCTTGCTTGCACTGCTAATTAATCTGTGGAAACAACACTTTGCTTTTCATAGTAATAGATGAAACAGAAATTTGGGAGTAAGAGTTCTCTGAGATACATGCCATCCTCCCCTCATTATGCACCTCTGATTTAAAATATAAAGAACATAAAGAAACTATGTCTAAAGCCAGCTTTAAAATTAGCTGCTTCAGTTTGCAAAATAAACCAAACCAATTCCTGCTTTAGTATTTTAATTGTGTATTTAATATTTATATAAAAAAAGCTTTTCAGTTGAATATGAATTTGCATGTACAGTTTTCACGTCTGTATTTTTGCCACTTGTAAATAATGTACTCACCTAGGAAGGAATTTCTGCTTTATAACTTTCCCTGCATAGTGATAGACTAGGTGGACTTATTTTTTCAAAAATGGGATTCTATCCTCTTTCTCAGAATTATAGCCAACATGATCATCTATATGAAGAAGGTAAATTTGTTCCAGAAGAGTTCTTCAAGCACTTTTACAGCATTATTGAGGCCTACAAAATCTTTTCAAAAAGACCAGAACAAAGTGACTGCATTCTTCCCTCAACAACAGAAGCCTCTCCAAATGGTAAATGTTCTTTTATATATAGAAATATCCACAAATGTCATGAATCACCTTTAATGGATTGGTGCCAATTCAATATGAGCTTGTATTATACAGGGTAAATGTAACAGTTATATGCTGCTTGGAAAAGGGCCATCTAGACACATCAGTAATAAACAGTGCTTTGACTTCATAGACATGTACCCTTCTTTACCAGGGTCCTAAAGACACTGAGCATGTCAGCTGGAAAGCCGACAGCCTGGGTTTGAGACTAGAGTGCTGCGCGATAGGGTGAGCTCCCAGCTTACTTGCCCCGACTCCTGCCACCTAGCAGTTCGAAAGCATGTGAATGCAAGTAGATAAATAGATAACACTTTGGTGGGAAGGTAACAGTGTTCCATGAACCTCACCACATACGCATGCTAGCCACATGATCACAGAAATGTCTTCAGATAATGCTGACTCTCTTGGCTAAGAAACGGAGAAGGGATCAAAATCTTTCTACACTGTTTAGCCCATTATTCTCTAGAACAATCCATTTTCAAAACTCATGACTGCTATTTAATTTTTAAAATAAAATAAACTGTGGAATAAATTTATTTACCTCTTTATGTCACTTTCATCCCAACCTTCAATTAAGAAGGTTCCTGAAGGGTCTGCGTGAAGATTTTGAAAGAGCAGCCTTTCCCTAGATTTTTTATCAAAAGTACAGGTGGACAATGTTAGCGTTTTCAATCTGACTCTTTGAGACTTAAAATATTCCTCGTCAGAACACCATAACAACATGTCTTAGGAACATAAAGCAATCCTTCAGGATTTTGTAGAATGATATATTTTTTTAACATAGAATAGCAATAGCAATAGCGCTTAGATTTATATACTGCTTCACAGCGCTTTACAGCCCTCTCTAAGCAGTTTACAGAGTCAGCATATTGCCCCCAACAATCTGGGTCGGATTCCATCCTTGGAAGGATGGAAGGCTGAGTCAACCTTGAGCCCGGTGAGATTTGAACTGCCAAATTGAAGAGCAGAAGTAGCTTGTAGTACTGCAGTCTAACCACTGTGCCACCGTGGCTCTGAATATAGAAAATTTAGCTGCTCTGTTTCCGTTATAGCTATTTACTTCTGATCACATTTTTTTACTGAATTGTCTAAATGTTATAAAGCAGTAAAAAAAAAGTAGGGTTCCCCCTCCCAAAAAAAATGGGTCCAGCTTTATTGTAGTGGGAAACTCCTACATGTGGTCCCAGATCAGGCTGGGAAAGAATCCTACAGGAATCCTGAACTAGACGACCCAAGGGTTTCATTCTGTGTTATGCAACTTCCTATGTGCTTAAAATATATATATATAAACACTGACATATTATTTCTGTCTCAGATTCAAGCACTAGTGTCACAGAGCCATTTTTATTACATCCTGTTGCGGCCAGTTCCCTTAGGAATGATAGCAGTAACAATAACAGCAACAGTAAGTGTAAACAATTGCTTTCGATATTGTCATATTAATTGGGGAAGTGGGGAAGAAAAGCAGCCAATATTGTGCAAATCAGTTCTGTATCCTCAGGAATCATGATCCAGTGGTTAAATAAACTTCTTTGCCAGCAGAGGAAAGAAGCAAGTGGCAAACATGTCTAATAGCACTCAACATTAATATGGCTTCTTAGCACGAAACATAGAGCTTGGAGAAGAAGCACATGGTTTTGCTTTGGTTGATGTTAAACTTTGGTAATGAGAATTGTAGGGCGTGTAAAATTGAAACAATATACATAAACCTCTTAATTATTTCATAACATACCCATGAATGTCATTTAATGGCACCAGAATGAGGTTATTTTTCCTCATCCACCTCTTCCTCTCCCTCCCCCCCCCCACACTTCTGCTTCAGTCTGGGAAGCATTAAATTATTAAACCTTGATGAAGCTGTGAGAGAAATAAAAAAACATGTTTTTTTTTAGAGTCTAAGTGCTCAATCCCATTTTTTTTTAATTAAAGAGGCTTACTAATTGAGAAGGTGAAGAAGCTTCTTTATGATTTTAACATTTTCTGGACTGTATAAATCATAAGATGAAATAGAAAAGGAATCTGTTTCTTGCATTGCCATATTATGAGCCCCACAAACTACCACTTCAGTTTACAATCTTGGGACTGTATTTTGTAAAGCTAAAATCAGGGACGCAGTGGCTTAGGGGCTAGGACATTGAGCTTGTCGATCGAAAGGTCGGCAGCTCGGTGGTTCAAATCCCTAGTGCTGCTGTGTAACGGAGTGAGCTCCTGTTACTTGTCCCAGCTTCTGCCAACCTAGCAGTTTCGAAAGCACATAAAAATGCAAGTAGAAAAAATAGGGACCATCTTTGGTGGGAAGGTAACAGCGTTCCATGCACCTTTGGCGTTGAGTCATGCCGGCCACATGACCACGGAGACATCTTCGGACAGCGCTGGCTCGTCGGCTTTGAAACGGAGATGAACACTGGCCCCTAGAGTCAGGAATGACTAGGACATATGTGCGAGGGGAACCTTTACCTTTACCTTAAGGTCAGGTATTCAAGTGATTTTCTCTAAATATTTCCGAATTAAGATGCCAGAAAGGAATATCACTAGAGAAAACAAAATATCACTAAAGAAAACAATAAAGTGAAATGAGGACACAGCAAATATAGATTTGTGTGTGTGTGTGTGTGTGTGTGTGTGTGTGTGTGTGTGTGTGTGCCCGCGCGTGCACTCCTGTGTCTGTGCATGTATTCACAAAGAATTTTGAATTTTGACAAAATGAAACTTAATTCTAACAGACAGCAATGAGAAAGTTAGCAGAACCAGATATCCTGTTTCAAAGAGATTTTAAAAAATGTCTTATGATACTAACTGCTAAAATCACCTTTAAAGAAAGAAATTAGAGGATAAACAAGAAACTAGGATAGCCAAAGAAATGGCATGCCTATATTTCTGATCACTGAGGGAAAGCACTGTAAAATGAACAAACTTTTAAAATATACAGAACAGCCATTTAGTTCTTCCAGAGCAGGGGTCTCCAACCTTGGCCACTTTAAGACTTGTGGACTTCAACTCCCAGAATTCCTCAGACAGCAAAACTTTTGTGGATGTGAGCCACAAAACCTAGATTTCTCCAGTCACACTCTAACCATTACACTGCACTGACTCTTCATGTTTTATGGTTTAGTGCAGGGGTCTGCAAACTTGGCTCTTTTAAGACTTGTGGACTTTAACTCCCAGAGTTTCTCAGCCAGCAAAGTTGGCTGAGGAACTCTGGGAGTTGAAATCCACAAGTCTTAAAGTGACCAAGGTTGGAGACCCCTGTTCCAGAGTAACTGGTCTTCTGATGGAAGAAGTTTGATGGGGTATAACAAATGTTACAGAGAAAATAGAATTCTGCAAGGAAAATATTTTGCCAATTTTTCAAATCTTATGATAGTATTAATAAGAATATAGTTGGGATGAAAACTCACTACCTGTGTAATGGACTCAAAGCAATAATAAAATTAAGTGACAAGTCATCTTATGGATTCATACCTAGTCAAACAGGATAAGAATATGTAGTTATTTTCCATAATGTTAAGAATGCAGCTGTGAATACTGCATAAAAGGAAAGTATTAAGGCAATCACAGTTATCAAATCTGGGCTAGAGAAGTCCTGACCCCTACCATAACATATAGAATGAGTTTTCTGCATGCCTTTGGTGCCATCTAGTAGATACCTGGATTTTCACAGCCAAGACCTGGCACACGTAATAAAAATAGACATGATGGATTTGATCATAGGCCTAAACAGTTCCAATTTGATGTCCATATAAAAAAGGGAGCAATTGGAACAACTGTCTGCAATTCTGGAAAGCCTTTGTTGGTCACTGTAGACAACGCTGGTTAGATTGATCATATCTAATTTGGTATAAGGCCGTGATGGCGAACCTATGGTACGCATGCCACAGGTGGCCTGCATAGCCGGGTGGGCACAGGAGCTCAGTTCTGGCAGGCATGCGTGTGCCGGCCAGCTGATTTTCGGGCCTTCTGGGCCCACCTGCAATAGGGAGACAGGCTGTTTCCTACTTCCAGAGGGCCTGGTGGGGGTGGGGAAGGCTCGTTTTTTGTTCTCCTCATGCTCCAGAGCCTTTCTAGGACCTGGGGTGGGGGGGAAACAGCCTTCCCCACACCCCTGGAGGCCCTCCAGAGGCCGGAAACGAGGCTCCAGAGCCTTTCTAGGAACCTTGGGAAGACCAAAACAGCCTTCCCCACCCCCGCAGAGGCCCTCTGGAGGCCAAAAATGGCCCGTTTGCCAACTTCCGGTCCCACAGGAAGTTGACAAACAGGCTGTTTCCAGCCTCCGGAGGACCTCTGGGGGTGGAAGGCTATTTTTTCCTCCCTCCTCCCCGGTTCCTAGAAAGGCTCTGAAGCCTAGTGAGAGAAAAAAACAGGCCTACTGAGCCCATCTGCCAAAAGCAGGGGGGAGCATGGGGGTGTCACATGCACGGGGGCGGGGCGTATAGGATTATCAGTGTGGGCACAACGGGGATTAAATGTAAAATTAGTTACTACCGGTTTTGTGGGTGTGGTTTGGTGGGGGGAGTAATGTGGCTGGGTGGGCGTGGCCAATTTTTTTTTAACTTTTAAAAGCATTTTTTCTACAACCTCTTTGGCTGAAGAGGTTGTAAAAAATGCTTTTAAAAGCCTGTGATGATCAGGCAACTCAGCTGGGATCACCAGAGGGAAAAAAAGCTTTTAAAGGCTTCTGACGATCCCAGCTGAGTTGCCTGATCGCCAGAACCTTTTAAAAGCATTTTTTTACAACCTCTTCGGCTCATCTGTCTTTCACTCTTCCTCACCAGACCTTATTTTGCTATGGGGCATACATATGCACATGATGGTTGTCCTACATAAGAATAACACAGAAATATGGGAAGCCACCATACATAGATATAGGAGCTGAGTCACACCAAGATTTTAAATTAAAAAAAAAGTTACCAGAGACAGAACAAGAAATACATTCACTCAGGAGTGAAATCTAGCAGGTTCTGACAGGTTCTGGAGAACTAATAGCAGAAATTTTGAGTAATTTAGAGAACCAGCAAATACCACCTCTGGCTGGCCCCCGAGTAGGGTGGGAACGGAGATTTTTCAGTATCCTTCCCCTGCCATGCCCACCAACCCACATCCACTAAACCACATCACGCCCACCAAACCATGCCCACAAAACCGGTAATTAAAAAAATCGGATTTCACTACTGCATTCACTGCTATCTTTAAGTTATTGCTACAAACCTGTGTTGATCATGGTTGGGACACTGGGTGTCAGACAAACAGCAGGCTACTGCTTCTTTTAGTCATTTTAGCTTCTTTTAGCGCTTCTGTAACGGCTTAGCAGATATCAAATTTAAGATATGTGGATTTCAACTTGCAGCATTCCCTTAATCAGCATGCTGGCTGGAGAATTCTGGGAATTGATGTCCAGATGTCTTGAGGTTGCTAAGGTTGAGAAACACTGTTATAGGCTAAGTCTTAGTATAGATTGCCTTTCAAATGTTCAGATGAGCAAAAGTGCCCCAACTCTTATTTCAGTTGCCAGTGGGGCTGCTCTTGCTAATAGTACTCTGTTCTCCAATGAAGAGTTGGGGAAATCTGTGTCATTTTTCAGTTCCTGCTACTCTGCCTATTGAGAATTCACATCTGTGAGCTTCTAAGGGTATTTTTCTGATAAATTATGTGGTCTAGTTTAAATGGGGAGAAGAGACCTTTACAGAAAATCCAGCCAAGAGAAAACAAGAAGATAACTTGGTAAGTGTTCCTTTGCAGATGGTTACATGGGATTATAAAGTTGCCAGAATGTTTGCCTTTCCCGAGTGAAGTGCAAATAAAGCTGTGAATTTCAGGCAGCCAAACACTTCCTAATAAAACCACAAACTACTTTAAAGGTATCATTTACAATGTAAGGAGTAGAAAAGTATTACCAAATACATGACTCACAAGCTTAACTTTGTTACCCTGGAGATTTTGTTTTGTTTTAATCTGCCTTCATTAATACAAAATGTGTTTTGTTTTTTCTTTTAATTTCAGAAGCGGAATTGGACTTCCTCAGTAAGTCTAGCAATCAAGTATTGAGCATAGCACTTTCATCATTGTTGGCTTTTGTCTTCGGCTTGGTTTTGGGAGCCATATGCTGGAAGGTGAGAAATATCAAATATATGATTGGTTAAAGAGGATATTAAATTGAAGTATCATATATGACCTTGAGTGAAGAACCTTGATTTCCTGTTAAGCAAACCTATCAATAAACAGACAGGATTTTACAGACAGGATTTGAGGAAAGGATTTTTTAAAAACTTTCTATGTTTCTAGAAAGCTTTGTCATTTTACTTTACTTTCCTCTCTCCATCCTGTCTAGAGGCAGATGACTTGTTGGCAGAGGATAGTTCTCCAGTGTGGAATTAGATTCCCTAATGAAGAGGAATAGGCATTGATGTGGAATTGAATGCCAGTTTAGATTTGGCAACAGCAGTGTGATTTCATACACTTGCAATGATAAATATTTTTAAAATGTGGCAAAATTTACAAATCTTCGAGGATTGCCAGGCCCAGTTGATGTAGCGAGTACCCAGTCCATGGACCGGTACTGGGCTGCGGCCTGCCAGAAACCAGGCCGAGCAGACAAGCAAAGCCCCATCCTCGAGATACAGGCAGCACACGAAACCACACCCCCTCCAGTACATGAAAAAATCTCTCTCCATGGAACCAGTCCCTGGTGCCCAAAAGGTTGGGGACCATTGCGGTAGAAGACTACTGAAACATACTCTTAGCTAATGTCCCAAAGGTGCTTTTTTCAAGAGGCAACTGGTTTTTCTTGTTTTTTCTTTTGAAGACATTTCATTTCTCATCCAAGAAGCTTCTTCAGCTCTGACAGAATAGTGGGGAATGGAAGGATTTATATTCCTTGCAGACAGCTGGTAATCTGCATCCTTTTAGAGGGTTGTTGAAACACTTGGAGGTTTATCTGTGTTCTCAGGGTCACCTGAGTAGTGCTCCTGGTTCCTGTAGTCTTCATTTTTTTCCTCTGGAAATCCATTCCTACTCCCACACAATTCAAAGGCTGTTCATCCCAAATTATATAGCTAAAAGTCTGTAGAGATTCTCAGCCATCCAGGTCATGGTTGTCCCAAAGGTGCTTTTTTCAGGAGGCAACTGAACTTTTATTTTTTTTCTTTTGAAGACGTTTCGCTTCTCATCCAAGAAGCTTCTTCAGCTCTGACAGGATAGTGGGGAATGGAAAGACTCTTAGCTAATCCACACAATTAGGACTATAGATGTTCTATAACATTTATAGTCCTAATTTTGGGGATTAGCTAAGAATAATATTATTTTTCCCAAGGTGAAATGATTGTGATTTGAAGTTCGAGGGATTGTGCTGCCTACAGTTATAAAAAATAGTATCCCAGTGACCTTTCTGCAACATAATGTGACCTTTCTGCAACAACTAAATAATCACAGTACAAAGAGGCACAAGGGCTATTCTGCCTTCATATCGTTCTGCTATCAATAAATAGTAAGAAAAAGGTGGGCTGAAAGAAAATTTATACACAGTCACATTTATGTACAAAAGCAATGGCAAACAATTTCCATGCTGTATGGTTGCCAAGAAAACTACATGGACAGTGATATATAATCTCCCAGAGATGGGATCAATGCAAAGAAAAGGGGATTTGACTTCTATTCTTTTCCTCTTTCAGCTGAGTGACAACATGCTTTTAGTATTTCATTTTTAAAAAAAATGAAATTGATTAAATTGTATTCTTTCTACATTACCATAAGGCTTGTTCTCTTATTTTTCTATAGAAAAGGACCTGCAGGCATATGCTACAAATTCACCAGACAACACAATCTAACATCAACCAAGATGATAATGAGATAAGGTATTTTAATTTAATTTTTAGTCAATTGTCTGTTAGGATACTATTTCCCCAATTTCAATATATGTTTTGGAAATGTTAGTCCTGAAAGATTCTAGGACTCTTAACATATGTACCCCATGACCTGTGTTAGGATTTTGTAAAGTTGCAATTCTACACAGGTTTACTAGGGCGTGGCTATACAATGGGGTTTTCTTAGTATGCAAGCATTATAAAATTGCAAAACGGAGAGTTTAGAAATCTGTGTTGTTGACAATTCTGTTTTTATGTCTAATTGATGCATTTCCCCCCTGCACTATATATTGTTACATTCTAAAACATTATTTCCATATGAATATATTTTAAAATAGGTAATTGTGGAATGCTCTTAACAAATAAGGACTGTTTTCCATCTGAAATTATTTTCATAATTTCAAAAATGCATTTGTCACAAAAGCACTTTGTTTTTATTTCTTTTTTAGTATGTTGCAGCACAAAGACAAATCGCTTCTACAAGTGTAGCTGTTTCTTTTTTATATATACACTGTTACTGCTTCACGTCTAGGCAAGTATTGAAACAGAATATTTTGAGTTTATGACTGAGGGGTTTCAAGTGACTAGTTGAGTGAACTTTGTAGTAATTCTTTCAGGGTTTCTCATATAAACCTATCTACCATCAGAACATTGATATGCTGCTCTCATTGACAATACAGCCATAGTCTATAAAGTAATCTCCCTTCTTGCTCTCTTTTAAATAAGCATTTAAAATGATGGCATTACATGAACATCTGATCTGAGCCTTTGCGCTGGGACACAGGGGATAGGCTGTGAATTGAAGACTGGAATTTCATCTTGCACTGGCAGGTTTTCCCCATCATTGACCTCAGCGTAGCTCAGCTATGATGCAGAAGGAAATTCTGGCATTTGCTGGACAACTTTGGCTTCTTTTAAGACCTGCCTATGGGGTATCAAAGTAAATTCACAGTGGCTAATATGGATAGGTTTGGACTTATGGTTCATTGACAGTTTGGAGTTACAAAAGGGCTGAAAAAAGGGACTTACCACCTGTGCCAGCTACGTGATGAAAATTCCAGTGCTTGACAGCCCATCCACACTTACATCAGGGACAGTTCAAATCCCCCCCATCACCTATTTTTCTCCCCCCCAACCCCCCATATCATTGCCCTTTTGGCTGGCTTGTACCCTGTTTTGAAAAGCAGCAACCAGCCTTAGAATGACATGGCTCTGAGGCTGCTTGCCATACCTCAGGAAGCCAGAGCCACCCCAGTCTGCTCTAGCAAACATCAGAAAACATTCATTATATTGCCCACTTCTCTTTGCTTCCCAGCCTCAAGTGCTCCCCACCTTAACCCAGCAGGCACCAGCAAGTATTCATTTGCCCAACTGCCTTCTCTTCCAGTTTCCTGCTTCGACCTTTTGCCTTTTGCTGCTTCCTTTTTGGATCCAGCCTTTTGAGGAAACATTGCCTACTTTTCTACTCCCCCCCACTTCATTCCAAAGACAGTGCTTCTTTGTAAAGCTGCATTGTCTTCATAAAGCTGCACTCTCTTTCCAAAGACAGCAAAGCTTTACAAAGACAACACATCCTTCAGAAATCTGAACTGCCTTTCCTAAGGTGTTCCAAAGATAGCTCAGTTTTACAAAAAACATGTTGCCTTCAGAAGAAGGACAAAGTAGGAAAGTAAGAAAGGTTTATTGGAGAATTTGGGCCCAAAACAGAGACAGCAAATGGTGAAAGAGCCATGCAGGGAACCAGGAGAGAAGGCTCTGGGTGAAGAAATGTTTGCTGGGATGGATTGGGAGTGAACGAATGCTGCTGGTGCTTTCTGGCCAGACTATGGAGTATATAGGCCTGGAGAGAGAAGGTAGCTGGTTGAATGAATACCAGCTGGGGTGGGCTGAATTGGTGGAGGCTTCTTTGGTTATGGCAGGCAGCCGTAGATGTTAGGTTGCTTGTTGCAAGGCAGGATGCAAGCTGGCCAAAAGGTTATAGATGGGGGAGCGATGGACACATAGGGGTAGTTAAAGGCAGTCTCTTGACTTACTGAGGATTAGGGCTGGTATGGACCAAGCCCAGAATGGCTTGGATTGAACTAGCTACTCGGCTGATGACCCACAATTTTTGGTTAATAACTGCACTGTGGAGTCCTGGTATTGCTATTACAAATAATTGCAATCAGATGACATCTTGCTTTACAACTGCATCAATTTATAATAGCAATCCCAGTTGCAATTGTGGTCATAAATCGAAGACTACCTGTACACATGGCATGCAAAGAAGAGCAAGCTACCATTTGTATCAATTTACTATTGATACAGAAATAAACTATGATCATTTTATCTCTGACATAAACTGAACCACTAAGTTTTAATATAGGTTCAGCTGATGCTTCAGAAAGGCAGCATCAACTGAACCTATTTAAATTAAAGACAATTTAAACAAATTGTCTCTACATACAGATATAAGAGTACAGCCATGTTATGATTGATTAAATGCATATATTGTGCACATGTGTTCATGCATCTGCACAAACATGCAGAATCCACAGCCACCATATTTCTATTTTCAGTTCTACTCTGCCCGATTCACAAACACCAATTTTCTATCAATTTCATTCTCTTATTTTTTCTGTCCCCTGGTCTTTATCTCTTCTTTCTCTTCTGACTTATCATGTGGTTTTATTCTCTAAGGTGGCAACACTTCATCACTCTATCATTCACCATACATTTCATAGTAAATTGATAAGATGCTCAAATGATAGAAAATGTAACTGATACCTTGCTAATAGTTGTACCAGGTGGGGAAAATATGAAAAATCTGTCCTGACCATCAGAGTTTTCACTGGGGGGCCTGTATCGCTCATTCAACATTCTTGGTCTATGGACTGTACTTCGTTAGGCAGGGTATCCACAAAGTATGATCAGAAAAGTCAAATTGGGGGCCACAAAAATATGATCAGAATTTTTTGTGTGTTGCACATAAAATGTGCATAAAGAACCAAAAGAGTTTTGGTCACATTGTTGTGTTCATCATCTTTTTAAAAAAAATCATACTCTGTGATTTAAAAAATCACAACCTACCCTTAGGAGTGATGCTTAGCTCCCATTCTGAAGGTACTCTCTTTAGCCAAGCCTTTGAAATGTTTCCATCCATTTATTCATTTATTCATTTTCATTCATTCATTCTTCTTTCATAATTCTATTTGCCTTACTTTTATATTTTGCTTTATTTTTATATCAGGGGTGAAATCTATTTACCTTCCCTACTGGTTCAGAAGTGCATGCACCCCATGCACTCTTGGACCCTCAGCGCATGCACAAATCCTTCTGTGTATGCACAGAGGGTAAAAAACAGGTTACTTCTGGGTTAAAACCAGGAAGCAATGACAACTGGGTGGGTGGGCGGAGCCTTGCGCTGCCATCGCTATTGGTTCTCCGAACCACCCACCGCCATCACTACCGGTTCAGGCGAACCAGTCTGAACCGGTAGCATTTCACCCCTGCTTTATATGTTTTAAAAAAGATTGTAGCTGCTTTAAGTATAAAACAATTGGAAAGGGTGGTGGCTGTAGGTTGAATAAAGGAGAATGAAATCACATTATATTTTGAATCAAGTACTGAGTAAAATTGAAGGCTTCCTTGCTTGGGATTCCTTCATTATCAAGGCAGCCTTTGCCATTTCTATGTGAAAGTATCTTCTACTAATATGAGAAGTTGAACATTTGTCACTGAAATAGCTTTTGAAATATTGAGTTTTTAAGCTTTTTCCTCCCTTCCCTTTCTCCAGGCAGCTAACAGTTCTAAGTTTGCTTCATAAATGAAGCAGCTTTAAGCATATTTGTATTCCTTTTGGAGTGACAGACTGAGTCTGCATCTGTTGCTGTTGCCTGTGACTCCATATTCACAATATAGAGCTGTGGATGAAAGCTGTGTTACTGTGAAATCAACGTGGAATTCAACATCACTAGAGAAAAGAGTCTACAGCAAAAAGGATTACCACTTTTAATGCAGAGCAAAGTGTATCTTTGCACCTTGGATCTGCAGTGGATTTTAGCAAATGCAGTAAGAAGATTTATGTGATCCAAAATATAAGGAAGTTCGTATTGGATACACAAATGGAGACTATGAATAGAAGAAATATGCGGAAATGGACAAAAATAGGAAACTTCAGAAATTATGTCTTGCAAATAAGTTTATGCAATGGACTAATGTGTTAGTTTTCTTTCATCAATGGAACTGGGCTAATAGTGATGGAAAGTTTCATTTAAAATCAGATACAGTAATTTTGAAAGATATAAGTGGAGTTTAATTTTGTGTCAAAATTTTTTATAGAGTTTGACAATGTTGTGACTGTCTGTTCAGTAGAAGTGATCTAAATGCAAATATTCTAGGTTGGCCCATTGATGGTTGCAAGGAAGATTACCAGTTATGTTCCAGTACATGAGGGTGGGGGGCAGAATATAAATTGTTATCTGGGATAACTATCATGAAACTGAATCAAAGTACGTAAACTATTCTTGATACTAACAGAAATTAGGTCATCTCAGAGATAGTAAGTTTACTTTAACTTTTTATATATGTCCTTGAATATTTTGAAATAAATTTTAAAAGCAGCACCCATTTTATCATTTTGAATTCTCCATCAATTATTATTCCTTCAGCTCAAGTGGAAAGAATTATTTGTCTAAGTATTTCTCAACCTTTTGATAATTGTAACAAAACTGTGGACAACAATTGCCAGGTGAAAAATTACCAGTCATGAACTTCAATGGAACACTAAAAACATTGAAACCTGTATATAATGTTAAGTTATTTTTTTCCTGAAAATGGATTTGAAGAATTTTATTTTCTATGAAATAGTTGGATTGCTGTACATTCCAAACTACTAATCCAATAATAAGTTTAAACTATTGTAAGTTTAATTAAACTATTGTTAAATTTTCCTTTATGGTGCATTGATAAAAAAAACTGTGCTTAATAAATGCTTTATTTAAACTTTCACATTTTTAGATTTATTTATTTTCATATCTGTCACAGTCTCTTAGAAAGCTATGTAACATATTTAGGATTGACTAAAATAACCTAAATCTGGATTCCTAATTTTGGCTAATCTTGAAACAAATGCATATGGCCTGTATCAATAGGCTCTACTAAGGAGAAAGGACAAATTATTTGTAAACTAAGGTACAGAGCGGTTCTATTTATTAAGCAGCTTTCACACTGCCAATTCTCACAGTACTAGGCAGAGTGTTTAATACTGAATCTAAAAGTATAATTCTGCATATAAACAATACTATATCATAGTCAAATCAAAATCTTTATAAAGTTTCAGATATGTTTTTCCATAAGTCATTATGGAATATTATTGCATAGAAACAGCCTTGGAAACTGAGTGGCATAGAAATATGTGTAATAAATAAGTAAATGGACAAATTCTCTGCCAGTACTTTGCATAACATCTCAGGATTGTGGCTTGGTTAGCCAAATATTTCCATTAGCTTTTTGGTATTATTGAGCAAAACAAGGCCACCTGCAGAAATTCTTTCATTGCTGCATTACTAAGAAAAGATATTCTCCTTATGAATGTCATATAGAGTGCATATGATGATGCTAATTTTTATGTGGAATGCAAAAGAGGTAATTAGTAATAGCCTAATGATACCTATTTCAATCTGTTTGTTTTGATTCATTGTTAATACAAATATATCAAACTTGTCTATTATTTTCTCAGTATCAAACTCTTCAGATAATGCATTATATAATTGTTAAATAAAAATACTTTTCATACATATTTGAAACTACAATTTTTACAATTATGTAATAATTTCTCCACATCCTTTGTAATGTTATGTAAATTTATATAATCTACTATTATTAATTAATCTACTTACCTACTAGGAGAATGATCATCAATCGTTATAATTGTCCTTTTTCTTGGAACACTATAACATTCTAAAATCTTGTCATCTTAAATTATTTATCACAACTATGTGACATTCTGGAAAGGATTCATATAATCTCATTCTATGTTGTTCAGAATACATGTACGTGAATTATTAAGACTCAATGCACTTAATGCTTTTAAAAATATATTATTATACAAGGAAACAATATATCTCTTTGGTCTTTAACTTAGATCTGTTTGTTAATTCACAAAGATTTTCATTGTTTGATGATTCAATAGTTTCCTGCAAAGAGCAGAATACAAGTGGAGGGAATTGTGGTTGAATCCGATGGTGCAGGGAGGCCTTGTGATGTGGTGGGGCTTATTCTTAGTTTGCTCAGTGGGGATTCAGCCTTTACACAGCATGAACCTTTAGAAAGTAGACTAATTGAATCAACTCTTCCTGGATGGGCAAAGAAGCAAGAACATCAAATATTGTACAGCATCTTATAACAAAGATGCAATTACATCAAATTTCAAGCCTGCTACTCCAATTTAATAGTGAACAACATTTTTTAACTGTAACAGAAAGAAACAAATCTAATTTTCCGTGGCTTCTACATAAAAATATATATATTTGGCTCAATAAAAACAGGTACTTTTATCTTAGCCCCAGTCTTTGGATGATGTAAACCTTCCTAACTATGCTTTTTATATTGCTACTTTGGTTTACATTAGCCTAGATAAGTGTATATAATTCTAGTTGACATATTAACATGGAGTGTTTCCATATGGGTTATCAGGAGCTGTTTCGGCAGGAAATTAAACGAGAGTTTAATTTTATTTCATTGTGGCAAAACCTATTCAACAGTTTAGAGTATATAACAGTTTTAAAATTTCAAACTACCTGTTCAATTATCAAATAGCTACACATTGGTAAATAAAATGTAACTGAAAAGTTAAATTTTATAGAATAGCAGTATACTGAAATTATGGGTAATGCACACTGAAACATAATTAGTATGATAAAGAATTTATGCTGGTAGTAACTACAGCATAATGCAGACCTGAATGTGTTGAATATGTCACTTGTTAACTGTCCCTGAGTCCCCACAGATTTCACAAGTGATTTTACAGAATGGAGAAATCTGATGCATGCATGCAGAAGCAAATTTGTACTTCCTTAGGTTCCTCTGGCAGAAAATTAAACTACTAACTCAAGATACTTATTTTTCAACTGATAGATTGCAGTTATTTTTTTTTTCCTACAGGGAAAACTACAGGGACAAAGTGGACATTTTTTACAAAAATTCATTCTTGACTTTACCAATCTGAGACAATTCGTGTTTTATAATTTCTAGCCTTTTTCTCTAAGATACTTAGTTCTCTCTCCTTTGTATTCACATAATAACTCTCCAGGATAAATTAATTCTGGTTCAATCAGGATTATCTACTCCAAAATTCTATCCACCCAGAACATTCACAAATAGCATATAAACCTTGCAGTCCAATCCCACTCATATTCCCAAAAATTTGTCTGATTTTAATTGCTGACAATCATATAGCTATACGTTCTATTATCCTTTGATAACTTTATCACATGAATCACTTTTAAAACCATCCAAGTTGTGAAATGTAACTACAACTTTAAAAGCCCACCTACTTCATTTCACCTGTTCTAAATCTCCCTTTATTAAGATCCATTTGATATTTTGAGTTATAACATCATGAGATGATGAGGTAATGGGAGAGAACATTATCCTACTTTCTTCACACCATGAGTAATTTTATATAGCTCCATCATGTTTTCACTTTTTTTTAATTAAAAGCCTATATCTCTTCCATATAAGATTTCAGAGTTTCTATTCTAAACTTTTCCTAACTCCATAATATCATTTTGAGAAGAGGTGAGCCAGATTGTTTCTACACAGAAAGCACTTTTATTTTGCTCATGCAAAGACAACCATTTCTATGTGATATTTAAGTAAATATCTTAAGTCTGGAGTAAATATAGAACCTGGGAAATTATAAGATGGATTTCACACCCTTATTTTTGTTGTTCATTAGATGTTTCTCTTCTTGACCATGTCAGCAATAACGAAGTATATCAACAAGTGGGCATTGCTCCAATACCTGAGAAAATGTGGGAGAAAAGCCTATAAGGTTTATAAACGTCATGTCCTATGAGCAGCACCCCCCAATGTTGCCTTTATTGCCTTCTACTTTAATACAGATGGCAAACACCTACGTGGAAGACTAAAGCAAAGTTAGCAAGGCACAATAAATGCAGTCATGAAAATTGCCGAGTTGGACCAGAATGCTACATTTGATTGTGCAAGATGGCATTTGTCCATCTGAAAAGTGGACCCTGCACCTGCAAGAATAATGCTAGGAAGACGATTTATAGTAAGCTAATGAAGGTTACTATAAATTATTTTTAAATTATTTGAAATGCTTCTTAGGTTTCTTGACATCTGGACCAGTGGTGGGTTCTACTTACCTTTACTACCGGTTTGCATGCAAGATTGTCAGTGATGATGTTGGGACAGGTGGGTGGAGCCTCCCACCGCCATTACTACCAGTTCGCAAGAACCAGACCGAACCAGGAGTAACCCACCACTGATCTGGACTAAACTGCTGTTTATGACTTACCTCCTGCCTTTTGATTGTTTAGGTCTCCTCTACCCTCCATTTCTTTCCCAGCCCTTCCTAGTCTCCCACAGTGTGCTTGTCCAAGAAAAATATGTGGTATGTATCAGGTTGTACACCACATGTTCCAAGCACGTAATCACAATCTAGATTTTCTAGGAAATCTAGCTATAAAGATTAGCACATTTATTTTCCTAATAATTCCTTCAGTGCAGTTTGCCTTTTTCCAACAGCTGTGTATTTCATGTAGAGGAAATTGAAGAGCTTCTGGATTCATCAAGAAAAAATAGAATTGGACTAAAGCTGGTGCCAAAGGGAGGAGCCCAGTATTATTTCTATTACTCTGACGTGTAAACAGATAAGATTGGAAGAAAAATGACTTTGAATTTGCTTTATAGGCAAGGGCCTAAATAGTAGAACAAAGAACATATAGCCAGTAACTCAGTCAGTTACTGAGCACAACAAAACTTTCTGTGGAGTTGAGAAGCAAAGCATTTGCTTACTACTTTCTAAATTTCCTCTGTGTTTTACTTATTGGGGGTACTGTCTTTAATTTAGCTTGGACACAATAAATACCTGGTTTTCTAAACAAGTATCACTCTATTGACTTGACAATATTTCTGATAAATTCTACAGAAAAAGAATTGAATCACAATACACATACACACAACATTTTTTTCAGGCATTTGTGAGAGGTTGAGCTTTTGGCTAGATTCAAAAACAGAAGCAACATTCTGTCTTTTTTGGCAAAGGGAGGCATTTTCTTGACCTCATGAAATAAGATCCTTGCTATTACAAATATCTCTTTATTTGCAATCAAATATGTCATGATGCATGCACTGTACTTGTAAAGTAAGCCCAATTAAAGAAATTAAGAACAGAATATTTGTTTTGTGTCCATTTTAAATGCTTATTGCAAACATGACCAAATGGTTTGCATGTTAGAAATTATTTATTCTCACTTACTCTGTACAGTACATTTTACTTGGTGATTTTTCGCATTAATCTGTCTTGTTCAAACATTTAAGTAATAGTTTCAAGACTATAATTCATATATTTGACTGATATTTGACTGATGAAATGATGTTGCGCCTGAACAGTTACCATGGTAAGATTTCCTGGAATATTCTTGTACATTCATGAACAATGTGCTGACAAGAAAATCAATTTTAAATAGTTAATACTACAATACAGGAATCTTACATTTCAGTGCCGACAGGTGTCTGCAGGTTCAGGGATGTCTGGCCAATAACTGAGGACTAATTAGTCAAAAGTTCTCAATCCTTAGATATCAGAACAACAGGTAGTAATTGGCTATCAGTTTGGTGTGAACATGACTCACACATATCTAAACATAGCATCTCGAAATCTGTAAATGTCAAATCACTTTGGATAATTCATGACTGCATTTTAAGGTACTATCAGGAGATCTGGGCAATGAAATGTGGCTCATCTTAAAGAATTGTAAAAATTACTAGCCCAAGATGACTTTGGGCAGGGATTCAATCCCAAATTCCTAGTTCAACATTGTAAGTGTTTTTAAATAACAATGAATTTGGATATATTACTGAATGTACCATAACCTCAGCAGGGAGCCAGAATTAAGCACTGACTGACCTGAAGCAGCCAAAGCATTCCAGTCACAAAAACATTCTAATTTATTTCCATGTAAAAGCAGTCTGAGTTTAGGACTTAAAATAACCTAATTGCAGAGCACTTTTTCCTGCTTTTATTTTGAGTTCCGAAAATGATGGTGAAAATTGAATGCTTGAAGATAGGAAACAACACAGCGTCTGAAGCCTAAAAATAGAAGCAATATTTGAAAATAATTCTGAAAATGAACTTGAAAAACTGCGAGATGATTCAAAATTATGCCTCAGGAAAAGAGGTTCAGGGCAAGCTAAGACAAATATATGTATGCTCAGGAATGAGTAATAAAAACCACTTAATTATATATATATATATATATATAAAACTAAATTAAAATGGTAATTAAGATGAATATATTACCTAGATTGTTGTTTTTATTTCAAACAATACCAATAAAACTTGAAAAAACATTTTGAAGACCTGAATAGAATGATAATGAAATTTATATGGCAGGGGGAAAAAATCAATATGAAAATGTTACAAGATGTATTAGAGTTAATCAAACTTCATGATGAAGTTTCCCCTGAATATGTAATTGCCAAAGTGGAGGTGTGCCAGCATGATTTGAACATGTAACTGAAGGAATTTTCTAAAACAGCTACAAGGGAGAACGGTAGTCTGCCATTATTATAATAAAAGAGCATACAATGAAGAGAATGAAGATGCCTACAACAGAAAAAGATAATGAGGTCCAATAACTTTATGTAAAAGCCATATCTTCACAGAAAGTACCATAACAATGAAATAAATACAAAGTAGCATTTTTATAAGCACATAAATTCTTATTTGATTCTGAAGAAAAAAATTGCTGGATAGTTATATATCAATCACATTGATATGTCTGCAACAAAAATAATCCTTGCCAAGAAAAAATTAATTTAGCAAATGGAAGGTTGATAGATGTAAATGGAAAAGGCAGTATTCAGTCTGATCAATCACAATGAACGCAGGCATAAAATAGTTATATGTATGCCTGAACTGGATGCAAATTGGTCCAAGGGTTAAGGCATTGGACTAGGACCAAAGAAACCGATATTCTAATCCTGGCTTACAGACAGAAGTCAAATGGGTGACTTTATGTCAGTTATTTCCTCTCAGTCCTAGGAAAAAGGAAAAAGGAAAATTTCTAAAAAAGTTGCCATGATTTGGTCAATGGAGTCATCTAGGCACCAGATGTGACTTGCTATTGCATGGATGCACAATAAATGAAACAAACAAAATGTTAAAAAGTCATGATATTTATGGTGTTGCTTACCAAGCACGTCTAAATTATATTAAACTAACCAAAATATCTTTACAATCCCCAAAGCATGTCACAACTTTTGAGCACCCTTAAAGTTTGGAAATTGAAAGTTGAAAAATTTGACACACACCCTAGACATACCCATACTAATATATACAATGTGGCTTTGAAATTATGCTTAAGAAAGGACTTTGCACTATTATAATGGAGCATAAAGTAATATCAAAAAGAAAACACTGTGAAGTTAATTTTCTGGAGCTCATGCAATCTAAAGTAAACAGAGTAGCAGGACGCATATATAAAAATAAGCCTGCACAAAAACATTACAGCATTTAAATTTTGGTCATAGAGATCAAACTCTCAAAGTCCTGCTGGGCTGCCTCATCATGGTGGAATGGGGATGTTCCTGGGAGGGATGAGCAAAGAAGATTGGGAAGATTGCCAAGAGTAGATATTCCCAGCAGGGTTACCCAAAATGGAAGACCACCCCAACTGCCCAGCTAAAGCAGGCAGACCCCCTACATCAGGCAGTGGTGATACAAGAAGATGCTAGAGGCAGATTATCACTTCAATGACAATGACAAATTTACCTTACTGCTTGGGAGAAGGCAATGACAAACCAATCCTTCATTTTTCTAAGGAAAATATCATGGAGCAATATGATGGGTGATATAGTGCCAGATAATGGATCTCTCAAATTGGATGGCACTCAGCATGCTACTGAGGAACAGTTGAGGATTCTTCAATCAACAAAGTTCTTATTCAAGGCACAAATGACCAGGTTCAAATTATTGTACTTTAGAAACATTATGCAAAGATTTAGCTACCTGGACAAGACCCTAATACTGGGAAAGGTAGAAGGAAAGGAAAGAGAACAACTTGCAGCAAGATGAATGGACTTGGTTACTGTGATGATGAACGCACTGTTAGAAGACCTGAAAGACCAAGTTAAGGACAGATGGAGAAGATCTAGCTATTTGATTCTTCTGAGTCAATATGGGTAGTCCTTGACTTACAACAGTTCATTTAGTGACCGTTCAAAGTTGCAATGGCACTGAAAAAAGTGACTTCTGACCATTTTTCACACTTAGGAACTTTGTAGTATCCCCATGGTCACGTGATCAAAATTCAGAAACTTAGCAACTGACTCATATTTATTATGGTTTCAATGTCCCAGAATCATGTGATCACCTTTTGTGAACTTCTGTCTTATCCCACTCCTCCTCTATAGAGCTATACACTGCACACCAGAACAACTAGACACAAGAACAGTTTTTTCCCGAAGGCCATCACTCTGCTAAACAAAAAATTCCATCAACACTGTCAAACTATTTACTGAACCTGCACTACTATTAATGCTCTCATAGTTCCCATCACCAATCTCTTTCCATTTATGACTGAATGACTATAACTTGTTGCTGGCAATCCTTATGATTTAAATTGATATATTGACCATCAATTGTGTTGTAAATGTTGTACCTTGATGAACGTATCTTTTCTTTTATGTACACTGAGAGCATATGCACCAAGACAAATTCCTTGTGTGTCCAATCACACTTGGCCAATAAAAAAAAAATCTATTCTATTCTCTGACGGCCGGGTCTGGGAAGTCTGTATCAAGCGTGGCCACGAAGCCTCTGCAGCTTTGCCAAATTCCTGTCAGAGTTCTCAGGGCAGGCAGGAATCCAAGGTGTGACTTCAGCAACCAGATTAGACTTTGCCTGACTCAAGGAATGCCAAAAAGCAGATCCTTTATATAGGCCATGGGGTGTGGCTCCATGACTCAGCACTTATCCAGGCCTGCCCCTCCCTTCCTTTTGCTGATGTCGCCTCTCCATTCTCTGGAAGCGGGGATCTGTCCACTTTTCCTCTTCCTGCCCAGCTGCCGGCAATTCTAGGTCATGGCTGGCTTCATGCTCATCATGCTCACATGCTATAGGAGGGAGGTTTGTTTGCTCAGTCTGTCCGAGCATGGTGCCAGGGCTGGGGGCTGGAGGCATGCCAGGCCATTCGTCTTCACTATCAGTCTCTGGCTGAGATAGCAGGAGATGGGAGGGGCCCGGCTGCGGAGAGGGGGGTGGGCAAGGCACAACAACCTCTGACAAGCAGAGTCAATGGGGAAACCAGATTCATTTAACAACCAGGTTATTTAATGACTACAGATTCACTTAACAACTGTGGCAAGAAAGGTCTTAAAATGGGGGAAAACTCACTTAACAAATATCTCACTTAATCATAGAAATGTCGGGCTCAGTTGTGGTTGTAAGTCAAGGACTATCTGTAACTATTAGATGGCACATAATCAATCAATCAGTCAATCAATCAATCACGCAAATGTATCTATCTTTAAGAAAATAAAAGATGAGGACCAAGCAATTGAATTGAATGTTTGTCATTGCAAGAAACAAAGGAAACCAAAGTGTGACTGTTGCCTCAGAGCAAAGATAAAAGGAACAATTTTTCCAGACATAAATTCAAATAAGCTAGCTAACCATTGGAATTTATTTTTTCAGGCATTTGTCATCCATGCCAATCAAAACACGGCATTTATTTCTTAACTGACAAAACTAAACTGTTTAAGAAATTCAAACCATACTACGCTTATTCTGAAAACAAATTCAACAGAAAAATAGAGAGATTAAGGTCTGATTAAAAGGTAACAAGTTGTAACTGGGAATTTTAAAAATATTTTGAACAATAAATTCAGAAAACATCAAAAAAAAGTTGTTAGAGCCTTGAGAAAAATAAGGCTGCAGAATCAAAGCCTGTTAAGCATGATAAGGTATCTTCTGATACAAAATTACCAAATGAATTCTGGAGAGAAGCCCAAGAGAGCTACTTATCTCTAAATGCATTTACCAAAAGTGCAGCTAACATTCCATATGAGTTACAGAATGGGAGGAAGGGTATCATACCTAAGGGTATGTGGATTCAAAGCTTATTCATATAAGAGAATATTGAAAATGAGTGTGAGGAAGCTGAAATAGCATCATGTTCAAAAGAGACCGCTAACACTTAGTCAGACTTGGATCCAATTTAGAATTAATAAGATTTCAAAGAACTAATAAATATTTAAATAAAAAATGGGCTGCACCAACAGTACAAGAGAGATGTCTGATTCCAATTCAGATAAAGAATAGAGGAACTGCCAGAAGCTGAAACCCTTAAATGGAGGATCCAATACTTGTATAAAATCAAAACATGCACACTAACATACTGTTATGTACGGACGTACAGAGCACCCATTTGCATGCCTGCAGCTGACTGGATAATCTAGCAGCGGGAAAAATAAGCCACCGTCAGTGGCCAGCAAGACTACCGAAGCTCTTTAAAAAGAGAGCTCTGGCAGCCTGCCAGCCTCTTGCTCCTGATGGCGACTGGAAATAAAGTGCTGAACAGACTACTGCATCCCGCCTTTCATTTGTGCCCCCTATCTAACACTGGCAACAAAAGTGGGATTTTAAAGAGGACAGAGGAAAGGGGACAAAGAGCACTGACCTGCACCTTGTGGTATCCACGGCCATTTCCTTAGGGAGGAATGACCTCATCCTGCAAACAAAAAGAAAATGATGACCAACCAAACCTCTGCTGCACTGGCCATCTACGATCCACAGACAGAGGAATGGCACACCTATATGGGACGATTCCGAATGTTCCTAGAAGCTAACAACTACCAAGACCTCTCAGACAACAGAAAAAGAGCCCTCTTCCTCACCTACTGCGGTCCAAAAATTTACAAGATGTGCCGTGTCCCACTCCTCCGCTGACGGCCGGGTCAGGGAAATCCGAATCAGGCTTGCCTCTGCAGCTCTGCCCAAAGTCTTAGCAAAGTCCTCAGAGCAGGCAGGAGACCAGTAAGTGACTTCAGCAAGATAAGTTCGACTTTGCCTGACTCAGAGACTGCCAGAAAGCAGATCCTTTATATAGGCCATGGGGTGTGGCTCCATGACTCAGCACTCATTAAGGCCTGCCCCTCCCTTCCTTCTGTTGCCTCCGCCTATCCAATCTTCTGATGCGAGGGTCACTCCAATCAGCTGTTGGTAATAAACCCTCCTCAGGCTCACATGCTGTGGAGGAGGGGGAGGGGTCTAGCTGTTCCGTTTGCCTGGGCATGGAGTCAGGGCTGGGGCCGGGAGCTGCTCCTTCTTCTGCAGTTTGTCTGGGCATGGAGCCAGGACTTGGGCCGGGAGGCATACATTCCTCCGTGTTCGGGAGCAGATAAGAAGGCCCCGGCTGCTCTGAGGGCGGGCAAGACACAACAAGATGGCTCAGACCCTTGCATCACCAGCAGACATTGAAATGATGACCTGGTCCACGTTGCAAAATATCCTAAGGGACCATTATGCCGAAACAAATTTTACCACTGGCGACAAAGAGAGGGTGAGACCATCAGCGATTTTGTGGCCAAATTGCGAGAAATTGCAATCAGGTATGAATTTGTCAATCTGGAGGAGATGATGAAAGATAGAATCATCTTGGGGATGAGGGACCTGACCTTACAGAAGAAGCTGCTAATTCGGAGGACAGCCACCTTCAAAGATGTGGTCGAGAAAGCCCGCCCTGCAAAAGTGTCTGATAATTCTGCCAGCAACATTCAAAATACCAGCAGAGTGCATCGCACCCAACGGGAGCCCAATTGGGCCACTGAGGTCCCCAAGAATGAAAAGGACTGGGAGGAGGAAGAGGCAGTGAACTGAATATACCCGGAAAGAAGGGTAAGCCAAAGAAACAATGATTTTAAACAACCCCGTTGCCCAAGGTGTATGGATTTCCATGCTAGAGCAGTTTGCCAGTTCCAAGTTGCCATATGCTGCCGGTGCCAGTGAAAGAGCCACATAGCCAAGGCCTGCAGAGCCACCCAGCCTATACCATATCAAACCAGACCCCAGGCTGGCCCAGGGAGGCAAGGACACGTGAGACCGGGGTACCCAAGGAACAAGCACAGGGAAGAAACCCAACCAGAAGCAAAAGGAATAAATCAAACAACTGTGGGCCACTCAGACGCATGTGATGCTGATAAATACCATGTCACCATCCCTATAGAGGGGATCCTTTGCAGCATGGAAGTAGACATGGAGTCCTTCTTCACTATTGTGTCATGGCAGACACTGAAGAGCCTCATTCCGACAATGAAGAAAAAACAACTCAAACCGCAAAACATCACATTAAATGATTCGAGGAAAATAACATCCCTGTGCTAGGCAGAGCATCAGTGTAAGTCAAGTTTATTTTATTTTATTTATTTTATTTGTCACAACAGTATATATAAGCATAAGCATGAAATAACTATATATATAAGCATAAGTATGTAATAACTATACGAAATTGGATACAATCAAACAGAACATTAGGATAGGAATGGTAGGCACATTGGTGCTCTTATGCACGCCTCTTACAGACCTCTTAGGAATGGGGTGAGGTCAATAGCAGTCTTTGGTTAAAGATTTTGGGATTTTGGGAAGGGACAACAGAGTCAGGTAGTGCATTCCAGGCATTAACAATTCTGTTACTGAAGTCATATTTTCTGCAATCAAGATTGGAGCTGTTCACATTAAGCTTAAATCTATTGTGTGCTTGTGTATTGTTGTGATTGAAGCTGAAGTAGTCTTCAACAGGAAGGACATTGTAACAGATGATTCTATGAGTTAAACTCAGGTCATGTCAAAGGCGGCGGAGTTCAAAATTTTCTAAACCCAGGATTTCAAGTCTGGTGGCATAAGGTATTTTGTTGTAATCAGAGGACTGGAGAACTCTTCTTGTAAAATATTTCTGGACATGCTCAATTGTATTAATGTCCGAAATGAGGTATGGGTTCCAGACAGGCGAGCTCTATTCAAGAATTGGTCTAGCAAATGTTTTATATGCTCTAGTTAGTAGTGTAGTGTATCCGGAGAAGAAGCTACGCAAGATTAAGTTTACAATTCTTAAAGCCTTTTTTGTGATGTAGTTGCAGTGGGCTTTGGCACTTAGATCATTTGATATGAAAACTCCAAGGTCTTTATTTTTATTTTTTATTTTATTTATTTATTTTGTCATAACAGTATATATAAGCATTAACATGAAATAACTATATAATATTTAAGCACATATATGAGCATAAGTATGTAATAACTATATTAATTGGATATAATGAGGAGGAACAATAGGACAGGGAATGGTAGGCACGTTTATGCTCTTATGCACGCCCCTTATAGACCTCTTAGGAATGGGGTGAGGTCAATAGTAGATAGTTTTTGGTTAAAGATTTTGGGATTTTGAGAAGAGACCACAGAGTCAGGTAATGTGTTCCAAGCATTAATAACTGTTACAGAAATCATATTTTCTGCAATCAAGATTGAAGAAGTTAACATTAAGTTTAAATCTATTGTTTGCTCTTGTATTGTTGTGATTGAAGCTGAAGAAGTTTTCAACAGGAAGAACATTGCAATAGATGATTCTATGAGTTAAACACAGGGTAACAGGGTGGGGGTCATCTACAATGTTATGTCCATCGAGCTTGTATTTAGTGTTGAGATTCTTTTTTCCAAGGTGTAAGACAGAGCATTTGCTGGTTGAGATTTGGAGATTTGGAGTTGCCAAGTTTTTGACCATTCTGACACAAAGTCAAGGTCTTTTTGAAGGGTAGCTGTATTTTTGGTAGTGTTAAATAGTTTAACATCGTCAGCAAAGAGAACACAATTACTTATAATATGGTCACAGAGATCATTAATGTATAATATGAAGAGTGCTGGTCCAAGAACGCTGCCTTGGGGAACACCGCTATTGACAGGAACAGGATTTGATAGGGCACTGCCTATTTTGACCACTTGTTGTCTGTTTGACAGGAACACTGTTATCCAATTGTGGAGGGGTCCGGAGATGCCATAGGATTTTAGTTTTAGGAGAAGTTTGTCATGTACCACTGGGTCAAAAGCCTTACAGAAGTCTATGTAAATTGCATCTATTGCTTTGCCCTGATCAAGATTTGTGGTCCATATGTTTTTGCAGTGAAGAAGTTGTAAATTACAGGATAAATTTTTTTCTGAAACCAAATTGTTTATTAGAGAGTAGGTTATTTGTTTCTAGGTGGAGGGTAATGGATTGGTTGATGATTTGCAGTTGACGCAGCATAAAGAGATTGGTCTGTAATTTTCAACTAGGCTGGGGGTCTCCTTTTTTGAAAACAGGGATGACCGTGGCTAGTGACCAATGTTTGGGAAGGGAGCTGGTGGTGAAAGCTTTTTCAAAGATTATGCTTAGGGGTTCTGCTATATTAGTGGAAAGCTTTTTTAAGAACTATGCACATAGACCATCAGGTCCAATAGACAGAGATGGTTTCGGTTTGCGAAGGGCCTTTTCAACATTATCTTCTGTGAAATCTATTTGTGTTAGCTCGTTGTACTCATTGTTGGTACAACTGGGGAATGTTGGGTATGAGCCATTACTGTTAACAAAGACTGAGCCGAAGAATGTGTTAAAGAGGTTTGCTTTAACTGTTTCATCATTATATTCTTTGCCGTTAGATCCTTTTAGTGGTGGGATGGATCTTAAGTCTTTAAGTTTGTTGTTCACAAAATTATAAAAAGCACAATTGGATTTTGTGTGCAGAAGGTCTTCTTCTTGTTTGGTGTGGTAATTGGTGCATTCAATTTTTATTTGGTTGCATATATTTTTGTAGCGGTTTCTGAAGTTGGCTACATAGCCAGTTTTATTTCTTCGCCAGAGGGATTTTTTTTTTTTTTGGATTGGAGCTTTTTTATTGATATGGGTAATTTGTTTTTTCTGATTTTGGTGGTGGTTTGTGGTACATATAGTTTAATGACTCTATTGACTTCAAGTAGAAAAACTCTATAGTGGTCTTCAGCAGTGATACAGGTTGAGAACAGATTTTGCCAGTCAAGAGATGAGAGGTCGTTGTTTATAAGGTCATAGTTGGCTTTTTTGAAATTGTAGTTAGGAATACCATTATTATGAAGATTTTTGTAAGGGCATATATTGAGACAAAAGTCTATCATGCTGTGGTCACTGTTGGAAAAGGGTTCTTTTATTTGTAGTCCATAAATTGAGTTTGTGTTGTTGCAGAAGATGAGGTCAAGGCAGTTGTTGAGTCTTGTATTGTTAGTTACTAGTTGATCAAGACCTAGATTTGTAACAGCATTGTACAGGGTAGTATGGATGGGTTCAGTTGTACATTCGTTTGTTATCCAGTTAATAAGAGGTAGATTGAGGTCACCCAGGAAGATGAGAGGATATGGGCAAGAGGTAGCCCATGTTAGTAGTGTGGTTAACATGTTCGCATGTGCGATGTCATCATCAGGGGCTCTGTAGCATAGCAAGAAGCGAAGTGCGATGTTAAGGGACAGTTCACATACAATAGTTTCAGGAAGAAAGAGTTTATGTGCAAGTTGAATATTTTTTAGATTCAGTGACATTTTGTAAAAAATAGCCACTCCACCTCCTTTGCGGGTTTCGCGATCTGACCGAAAAACATGATACTCTTTGTCTGAAATAATGGAGTCAGGGAGGGATGAATTCAGCCATGTTTCGCATACAAATATAATGTCAAATATACCAGTATTTAACAAGAGGAGAAATTCAGGCAATTTGTTTACAATGTTTCTTGCATTTATCAATTTGCATTTAAGATCTGCAGTGTTTGGTGTAGAGGAAATAAGGGGTGTGCGTACCTAGTTTTGGATGACGGTTGGAGGTTCTGTACGATGGGTGGTTGGAAGTTCTGTACGATGGATGGTTGGGGGTTGGTTGGTTGAACGACGGGTGGTTGGAGGTTCTGTACGACGGGTGGTTGGAAGTTCTGTACGACGGATGGTTGGATGTTTTGAGTGATAGGGGGTTGGATGTTGGCCAATTGACTGTAGGTATTTCTTTTTATGCAGTCAGCATGGTAGTCAATGTAAAGGTTGGTTTCACCTTCGTCTTGCCGTCGTCTGAGTTCTGTGCGTAGTTCACGGGAGCAAATCCATTGCAAAAATGATTGATCAGGCCTTGCTCTAAGTTTGTTGAGGCTGGGGATCGTTCTGGCAATTGAGTTTATAGCATGAATGAACTTTCGTTTGCTGGTCTCATTTATGCAGATGACTCTACAGAATTTAGGCACCACTGAGCCATCACTGTTTCGCTATTCAGGTTCATCTCTGGAGACTTCGGCTATTTCGTCAGGGAAGAAGGTGGGTGAATTGTAATTTTTAATGATGTTATGAACTTTAGTGATATCTGATTCACTGGTATTATCTAATCCAAATAATATAGCATTTTGACGTTTTTGTTCTCTCTCGATGGTATCTTTTATTAGTATGGCTACATTGTTTGGTTGATTGGCAGATATTTGTGGTTTAGGTTGTGGATTAGGCAATGTTTGTTGGATTGGGAAAAGATTTTGATCTGCTGAGTTTCCATTTTTTTGTGCCGTAATTTTTTTTTTCAAGATTTGTGAAACGTAGTTCTAAACATGCTATTCTTTTTTCTAAGCTTGTCTGAATGGAGTCAATGATAGCTTGTTGTGACTTTATAGTTGTTTCCATGGTATGGACTTTATCAGACATGGTAATTAGGTAGTCTAATTTAGTAAAACAAGATGGACATAAATGGATAAATGTAGGATCTGATTGTAGGAAATTGTCTATTGATTTGTTTATTTTCAGGCAGGAGTGATGGGCATAATTTGTGCATAGTCTGCATTTCTTGGATTCTTCACTTTCTTTTATTGATTCATTACATTTATAGCATATTCTGGATTCGTTTTGGTCATTATTTGTAGTGACAACTTTTGTTTGAGGGCATTTGGCAGGTCTGTTGGAATTTTTGCCTGGCATGGTCAATGTTCCGTATGTATTTTACAAATTAATTTGTCAATATCAATAGTGAAATAGTAACCAGCAAGTAATTATTCTGATAACATAGAACAGTAAATAATGATAATTTACTTAATGACATCAATGACTTCAGGGGAAGCTGCCCATGACTGTCATTGTCAATGACAGACCAACTCTTCTGGGCCTGGAGTGGTTCAAACTCCTAGGATCAAAGTCAGTGCCATCAACAAAATCAGTGGGAGCGAACTAGATCAGCTGCTGGTAAAGTTTGGGGATGTTTTTGATGGGAGCCTAGGCAAGTATACAGGAAAACCTATATCTTTTAACCGAGACTCTAGTGTTACCCCAATAAGGCTAAAACCCCGCAGAGTTCCTTTTGCTTTTTGGCTCAAGGTAGATGAGCAATTAGATAAGCTAATTGCCCAGGGGGTCCTGGAGCTAGTCGACCATGCCACTGGCTGGGAGTGGGAGACCCCAATAGTCACCCCAATTAAATTGGATGGGTCGGTGTGCATCTGTGTGGATTTTAAATGCACATTAAACAAAGCATTACAACAGAGCTTATATCCCATGCCAGTAGTGCAACATCTGCTACATTTGCTGGATAACAGGAAATTTTTTGCCAAATTAGATTGCCAGTAGATGGCGCTACCGTGGAAGCCCAAACCATTGTAACACATCGCGGGGCATTTAAATGCAACCAATTACACTTTGGGGTAAGTGTGGCCCCAGAGTTATTCCAGAGCATGATGGAACGCCTTTTACAGGGCATTCCAGGAGTAGTCTTCTATTTTGATGATGTCCTTGTGTCAAGGCAGAACAAAGAACAAGATTGGAAGAAACATTGGGGGGATTTCAAAAGAAGGGACTGAAGGTCAAAAAGGAAAAATGCCAAATTGGGGTGAAGAAAGTCGAATTTCTGGGGTATTTAATTAATAGTTCATGGATCCATGTGACAGATAGTAAAATCAAGGCAATAAAAGAAGACCCAACCCAGAGGAACAAAACTGAATTCCAGGTGTTTCTTAGGCTGTTAAATTTTTACAGTATTTTCTTGAAACAGAAAGCCACCATTGCTAAACCTTTACATAGACTACTAGGGAAGATGGCCACATGGACCTGGGGAAGGAAGGAAGCCCACACTTTTGCAGCTGTTAAAGACTTTTTATCTTCAGACAGTGTTCTTATTCAATACAATGAAACTCTACCTCTCATAGTGACATGGGATGCTTCTTCTTTTGGTGTAGGAACAGTCTTCAGCCATAGGCTTCTGGATAGCACAGAAGCCCCAATTGTGTTTTACTCAAAAATATTATCGCCTGCCAAAAGGAATTACAGCCAATTGGATAGAGAAGCCCTGGCTGCGGTGATAGATATTAAATGGTTCCACAAATATGAGTATGGGAGAAAATTCAAACTCATAACAGACCATAAGCTGCAGTTGGGTCTCATTGCTGGGGACTGACAAACACCAAACTACATGGCCCCCCCCCCAGGATGGCCTGGTGGGCAATTTTCCTGATGGGCTATGACTACAAGCTGGTGCACAGACTGGGGAAGAACATTACCAATGCTGATCATCAGAAGGTGCCCCCTACTGGAGCTTGTTGGAGACTCAGCTCCAGCCACACAAGTAGTACTCATAAGACATTGACTCATAAGACTAAATGGCCTAGTCACTTCCAACAGAATTGCAGAGTACACAAGGAAGGATAAATTGTTGTCCAAAGTTTTAAATTGGCTATTGAGGGGGTGGCTGCAAGAGAAACTGGGGGAAGAGTTCAGAACATTCCAAACTAAACAATTGGAATTGTCAACACTAAAAGGGTGCCTGTTATGGGGAAAGAGAGTGATTGTGCTACAGGGGTTAAGGAAACAAGTCCTGGAAACAGTACATGTATATAGCCCGGAGCTATATTTGGTGGCCAAACTTTGACAGAGACATTGCAGAATGGCTAGCGACATGTACACCATGCCAGGAAAGCCAGCCAGCTCCACCCAGGGCACCAATCAGGGAGTGGGAAATCCCTAAGAGTCCTTGGTCATGGATACATATTGACTTTGTGTGGTCGATGGGGGACAAACGTTTCTAATTGTCATTGATGCATATTCCAAATGGCTAGAGGTAGTGATAATACCCAACCTGACCACAGAAGCAACGATAAGGGCATTAAGGAAATTGTTTGCAACCCATGGATTACCGGACGTCCTTGTCTCTGACAACGGGCCATAGTTAACTGCAAAGGCAACTGACTCGTTCCTAGCACAGCAAGGAATCAGACATGCCTGGTTGCCCCATTTAATCTGGCGAGTAATGGCCAGGTAGAATGAATGTTGAGACTGACCAAAGAAACACTCATCAGAATGGGCCCGGGTAACTGGCAGGAAAAGATAGCTAAATTCCTCTTAGCCCAACATATTACCCCCAGCTCAACCACTAATAAAAGTCTGGCTGAGCTATTAATGGGCCAGAGACTATTATTTATTTATTTATTTATTTATTTATTTATTTATTTAATTCGATTTTTATACCGCCCTTCTCCCGAAGGACTCAGGGTGGTGTACAGCCAAAAGTAAAAAACAGACAATACAATATACAATTTAAAATACAAATTAAAAAACTTATTTTATAATTGGCCTAAAAACTTTAAAATATATAAAACTAAAACCCCATTAAAATTAATAATAGAAAATTTAAAATCGATAAAATTTAAGCCAGCCCCGCGCAAATAAAAAGATGTGTCTTCAGTTCGTGGCGGAAGGTCCGAAGGTCAGGTATTTGGCGTAAACCCGGGGGAAGCTCGTTCCAGAGTGTGGGAACCCCCACAGAGAAGGACCTTCCCCTGGGGGCCGCCAGCCGACATTGCTTGGCGGACGGCACCCTGAGAAGTCCCTCTCTGTGAGAGCGTACGGGTCGGTGGGAGGCATGCGGTAACAGCAGGCGGTCCCGTAAGTACCCAGGCCCTAAGCCATGGAGCGCTTTAAAGGTCGTAACCAAAACCTTAAAGTGCACCCGAAAGGCCACAGGTAGCCAGTGCAGTCTGCGCAGGAGCGGTGTTACGCGGGAGCTACGCGAAGCTCCCTCTATCACCCGCGCAGCTGCATTCTGGACTAACTGAAGCCTCCGAGTGCACCTCAAGGGGAGCCCCATGTAGAGAGCATTACAATAATCCAAGCGAGAGGTAACGAGTGCATGAGTGACTGTGCACAAGGCATCCCGATCAAGGAAGGGGCGTAACTGCCGAACCAGGCGAACCTGGTGGAAGGCCCTCCTGGAGACGGCCGTCAAGTGATCTTCAAACGACAGCCGTTCATCCAGGAGAACACCCAAGTTGCGCACCCTATCCTTTGGGGCCAATAACTCGCCACCGACAGTCAGCTGCGGCTGAAGCTGACTGAATCGGGGTGCCTGCATCCACAGCCACTCCGTCTTGGAGGGATTGAGCTTGAGCCTGTTTCTCCCCATCCAGACCCGTACGGCCTCCAAGCACTGGGACAGCACTTCAACAGCTTCATTGGGGTGGCCCGGGGTGGAAAAGTACAGCTGAGTGTCATCAGCGTACAGCTGGTATCTCACCCCAAAGCCACTGATGATCTCACCCAACGGCTTCATATAGATGTTGAACAGAAGGGGCGAGAGGATCGACCCCTGCGGCACCCCACAAGTGAGGCCCCTCGCGGTCGACCTCTGCCCCCCTGTCAACACCGTCTGCGACCGGTCAGAGAGATAGGAGGAGAACCACCGATACACAGTGCCTCCCACTCCCAATCCCCCCAACCGGCGCAGCAAGATACCATGGTCGATGGTATCAAAAGCCGCCGAGAGATCTAATAGGACCAGGGCAGAGGAATAACCCCTGTCCCTGGCTCTCCAGAGATCATCCACCAATGCGACCAAAGCTGTCTCCGTGCTGTATCCGGGTCGGAAGCCGGACTGGAACAGGTCTAGATAGACGGCTTCATCCAGTTATTGGGGTAGCTGTCACGCCACAGCACTCTCTACAACCTTCGCAACGAAGCGAAGGTTGGAGACCGGACGATAATTACCCAAAATAGCCGGGTCCAGGGAGGGCTTCTTGAGGAGGGGTCTCACCACCGCCTCTTTCAAGGCGGCAGGGAAAACCCCTTCCAACAAAGAAGCGTTGATAATCCCCTGGAGCCAGCCTCGTGTCACTTCCTGAGTGGCCAGCACCAGCCACGGGTCCAGTAAACATGTAGTGGCGTGAAGCCTCCCCAACAACCTGTCCACGTCCTCGGGAGCCACAGGGTCAAACTCATCCCAAACAGACTCGACAAGACGTGCCTCCTCTCCCCCGCTTGGATCATCCCAATTTCGGTCCAGACCATCCCGGAGCTGAGCGATTTTATCGTATAGATAACCACTAAACTCCTCGGCACGTCCCTGCAAAGGGTCATCCCGCACCTCCTGATGAAGGAGGGAGCGGGTCACCTGAAACAGGGCGGCCGGGCGGTTATCTGCCGACGCAATGAGGGTGGAGGCGTAGGAGCGCCTGGCCTCCCCCATTGCCACTAGGTAGGTCCTAGAATAGGACCTAACTAGTGTCCGATCAGCTTCGGAACGACTGGACCTCCAGGCGCTCTCTAGGCGTCTTCTCCGGCGTTTCATCTCCCTCAGCCCCTCGGAGAACCAAGGGGCCGGACGAGATCTGTGCCGGGTCAGAGGCCGCAAAGGCACGACCCGGTCCAAGGCCCCAGCCGCGGCCTGTTCCCAGGCCGCAACTAGTTCCTCAGTCGAGCCGTGGGCCAGATCCTCAGGAATCTGAATCTGACCTTCTTGCCCTGCGAGACGCCCCTCTCTCGCGGGTTTGGCCCTCCATACTATCGAGGGCCCACCTTGAGGACGGGCTTTGGAGCCCCGAGAGGTGGCATGCTAAAAATAGGAGGCTTAGGGGCTTTTTAATTAGTTGTTTTAAGAAATTTTTTAAGGGGAGTTTTAATGGGGATTTTAAGAGTTGGGAGGGGAGGGATTCACGGGTAGGGAGAGAACCCATCGGGAGGGGTGGGAGGGTTAGGGCGGGTATTGGGAGTAGCCCGCCAGGTGGGGAGCCAGTCCTTGCGCGCGCTCGTGGCGGTTTAGTAATGGGTTCGGAGGTTATAGGGGGGGATTACGTTCCTTTTGGTGAGGGTGGTTCCATTTGCACGGTAAGTGGGAGGGGCAGATATGGCGGAAGGGGGGGACCGCATTGTTTTGGGGGCGCGCCCGATGCCTGCAGGCGATCGCGCGCCCCGACCCCCCTCCCTTCTCCCGTCCCCCGGATGGTCAAGACCCCCAGAGCCTGGGCCTTCGTCTGATGTTATGCAACGCACGGTCCGTGGCCAATAAGGCCCCCCTAATACATGATCAGATTCAGGGGGGTGCCGCGGATATTATAGGCGTTACGGAGACCTGGTTGGGCACTGAAGGGGGCGTGCCCCTGGTCGAGATGTGCCCACCGGGTTTCCGTGCATTCCATCAGCTGAGGGCCCAGGGTAGGGGTGGTGGGGTGGCGGTTGTTATTAAGGAGAGTCTAGAGCCGAGGGAGACCACTGTACCTCAGATTGCCGGGTGTGAATCCTCTTGTGAGGTGGGGTCATAGGTGTCAGATGGGCTTGCTGGTCACGTACCTGGCTCCTTGCTGCGTGACAGCCGCCCTGCCCGAGCTCCTGGAGGTGCTGGCTGGGGTGGCAGTTGAGACCCCCAGACTTTTAGTCATGGGGGACTTTAACTTGCCATCTTCCGGCTCGTCATCGACGGCAGCTCGGGAGTTCATGGCTTCCATGACGGCCTTGGACCTGACCCAAGTAGTTGATGGCCCTACTCACATTGGGGGTGGCACTCTGGACCTGATTTTTGTCTCTGGTCAGTGGTTGAGAGATCTGGACTTAAAGGAAATAGTCATTGAACCTTTGTCATGGTCAGATCACTCTCTTCTTCGCCTAGACTTTCTGACCGCCATTCACCACCGCAGGGAGGCGGAGCCGATACGTTGGTTCCGCCCCAGGCGCCTGATGGACCCGGATGGGTTCCGGACGGAGCTTGGGCCATTTCCTGAGGGTCTGGCTCACGGCTCGGTTGAGGAACTTGTTGCGGCCTGGGAACGGGCCGCGGCGGGGGCCTTAGACCGTGTCGTGCCTTTGCGGCCTCTGACCCGGCGCAGGTCCCAACCGGCTCCTTGGTTCTCCGAGGAGCTGAGAGGGATGAAGCGCCGGAGAAGACGCCTAGAGAGCTCCTGGAGGTCTAGCTGTTCAGAAGCTGATCGGACACTAGTGAAGTCCTATACTAGGACTTACCTAGTGGCATTGAGGAAGCGAGGCGTAGCTACGCCTCCTCATTGCATCGGCAGATAACCGCCCAGCCGCCCTGTTTGGTGACCCGCCTCCTCCTACACCAGGGGAGCGGATGACCCGCTGCAGGGACGTGCTGAGGAGTTTAACGGTTATCTATACGATAAAATCGCTCAGCTTCGGGATGGTTTGGACCAAGATTGCGTGATACGGGTGAGACGGCTGAGGGTGGTCTTGGTGACATTTTATGGGATGAGTTTGACCCTGTTGCTCCGAGGACATGGACAGGTTGTTGGGGAGGCTGAATGCCACCACATGTTTACTGGACCCGTGCCTCCTGGTTGGTGCTGGCCACGCAGGAGGTGACCGAGGCTGGCTCCAGGCGATTACGAGCGCTTCTTTGGTGGAGGGTGTCTTCCGCCGCCTTGAAAGAGGCGGTGGTGAGGCCCTCCTCAAGAAGCCTTCCTGACCCGCTGTTTTAGGTAATTATCGTCCGGTCTCCAACCCGCCGCGCGAAGGTTGTTGAGAGTATGGTGGCATATCAGTTTCTTACACCTGGATGAAACTGTCTATCTAGACCTGCTCCAGTCCGGTTTCCGCCCGGTTACAGCACGGAGACGGCTTTGGTCAAGCAGGATGATCTCTGAGGCCAGGGATAGGGGTTGTTCCTCTGCCCTGGTCCTATTAGACCTCTCAGCGGCTTTCGATACCATCGACCATGGTATCCTGCTGCGCCGGTTGGAGGGATTGGGAGTGGAGGCACCGCATCGGTGGTTCTCCTCCTATCTCTGACCGTCGCAGTCGGTGTTGACAGGGGGCAGAGGTCGGCCCGAGGCCCCTCACTTGTGGGGTGCCGCAGGGATCGATCCTCTCGCCTTCTGTTCAACATCTACATGAAGCCGCTGGGTGAGATCATCAGTGGGTTCGTGTGAGGTACCAGCTGTACGCGGATGACACCCAGCTGTATTTTCCACACCGGACCACCCCAACGGTTATCAAGTGCTGTCCCGATGCCTGGAGGCCGACGGGTCTGGATGGGGAGAAACAGGCTCAAGCTCAATCCTCCAAGACAGAGTGGCTGTGGATGCCGCATCCCGCACAGTCAGCTAAATCGCGGCTGACCATCGGTGGCGAGTCATTGGCCCCGATGGAGAGGGTGCGCAACTTAGCGCCCTCCTGGATGAACGGCTGTCTCTAGAAGATCATTTGACGGCCGCTCCAGGAGAGCGTTCTACCAGGTTCGCCTGGTGCGCCAGTTGCGCCTTTCTGGACCGGGAGGCCCTTTGCACGGTCACTCACGCCTTGTGACGTCTCGCCTGGATTACTGCAACGCCTCTACATGGGGCTTCCTTGAAGGGCATCCGGAGGCTGCAGTTAGTTCAGAATGCGGCTGCGCTGGTGATAGAGGGAGCCCTCGTGGCTCCCGTGATAACACCCATCCTGCGCAGGCTGCACTGGCTACCTGTGGCCTTCCGGTGCGCTTCAAGGTTTTGGTGACCATCTTTAAAGCGCCCATGGCATAGGGCCGGGTTATCTACGGGACCGCCTACTGCGACCAGATACCTCTCACCGACCCGTGCGCCTCACAGAGAGGACTCCTCAGGGTGCCGTCAGCTAGGCAGTGTCGGTTGGCGACGCCCAGGAAGGGCCTTCTGTGGGGCTCCCACCCTCTGGAACGAACTCCCCCCAGGACTCCGTCAACTTCCTGACCTTCGAACCTTCCGTCGCGAGCTCAAGACACATTTATTCATCTGTGCAGGACTGGCTTAGATTTTTTAAATTTAGAGGGGTTTTAAATTGATTTTAATATTTATATTTGATACTTATATTTCTATTTTTAATAATTCGGGCGCTAGAATAAGTTTTTTAAGGATTATTTTAATTTGTATATTGATATTGATGTTTTATATGCCTGTAAACCGCCCTGAGTCCTTTGGGAGATAGGGCGGTATATAAATTCGAATAAACTAAACTAAACTAAAAGCTCCGTCAGGAACCTCTCAGGGTCCATCAGGCACCTGGGACGGAACCAACGTATAGGTTCCGTCTCCCTGCGATGGTGGGTGGCGGTTCAGAGGTCTAGGCGAAGGAGAAAATGATCTGTCCATGACATCGGTTCTGTCACTACATCATCTAATTCCAGATCATTTAACCACTGTCCAGAGACATAAATTAGATCCAGCGTGCCTCCTCCCATGTGTGTAGGGCCATCATTTACTCGAATCAGGTCCAAGGCCGTCATGGAAGCCTGGAACTCCCGAGCTGCAGTTGATAATAAGCCAGCTGATGGTAGGTTGAAATCCCCCATAACCATAAGTCTGGGGGTCTCAACCGCCACACCGGCAAGTACCTCCAACAGCTCGGGAAGGGCTGTGTTCACGCAGCAAGGAGCCAGGTACGCGATCAACAAGCCCAACTGATTCCTATGGCCCCACCTCACATAGAGGGATTCACAGCCGGCAATCTGAGGAACAGTGGCCTCCCTCGGCTCTAGATCCTCCTTAATGACAACCGCCACCCCCCCACCCCTACCTTGGGCCCTCGGTTGATGAAATGCTCGGAAACCTGGAGGGCACAGCTCGACAAGGGAGACCCCCCCCTCTGGACCCAACCAGGTCTCCGTAATGCCCATAAGGACGACTAAGGTCATCATTGGACAGGTTGCCCCCATTACCACCCAGAAATACTCCTGGACTCAAACCAACAATTCAGGGGATTCGAAGAAGATTTGGTGTTTGCCCATAATTATACAGGCTACCTCACCTGGGTATAAGCAAGGGTAATAACTGTACTGGGGCCCCAGTCATACCAGGTGGAACTTGAGGATGGTAGGGTATGGAGAAGGCATATTGACCAACTCCGAAACAGACTACGGGAGACCTGGTTAAGGCAACTCGAAAAATCCACCATCCAACAAGACCCAAATCCCAAGAGATCACTAAGTGAGCTTCCATCCCAAGAAGCATACAAAACAACAAGCAGGAACAAGCGCAATAAAAAACCGTCCCTAGCTCCAAACAACACAGAGGCCCTAGACTCAACCCCAAGGGAGGCCCGTGAACACTTAGCTGGAGAATCAGGAGTCCAATGATGAGATCCAGGAACCAAAGAAGGAAGTGCTGGGGCAGAATCTTCCATGCCCATGGGAATGTTCCAGCTGAAGATGCAGGCCAGACTGCACCATCAGAGCCAGGTTTGGAGGAGGAGTTGGAACCTGGACTGCCCAACGAAGATTACATGCCTCCGTTGGAATGTTTGGAGAGGCCAGGGGCTGAAGATGATGCTGTCTCACATTCATCAAACATTGGGAGAGGTGGTGGACAGAGAGCTGCCTGACCTCATAGATACAGGGGGAGGATCAGCTGCTAACGGTAGTGGGACTGATAGGCAGCAGATCCCCTCTGGTGAGTAACAGTTGCCCCCCCCCCATTTGATCCAAGGGCATGAAGAGCAGAGCATAGACAAGCTCAGAGAAGGGCTACAAAGCTACTTGGGAGAAGGTCACATCTCCCCTCCTCACAAGGAACACCTGGAGTGGATTGACTTAAGGAAAATTAGTGGGGAGTTAGTCTTTGCCAGGAACAATTTTTTGTTTGGGTTTACACTCCCCAGGCTTTGACTCATGCCTTCTGCCTTGCCTAGCCTTGACAACTGCCATTTGCCTTATACCTTGTCTTTTCCCTGAGGACTGCCTTGTGTCTTGTACTTTGCCATTGCCTTTTGGGCTACTTTTCACCTCATGGACTTGCTTAGCCAGGTGGACTGGACTTGGGAACTTGGACCTTTTCCTGTGAGCATGCTTCTACTCTGGATTTTCTTTGTTATATATTCCTTAGCCGTTGTTGGAGGGCCATTTGTTGGAACATTTACTTAGAGCAATAAAGGATTGTCTTGCCTTGATGACCTGGGTCATTGTCTTTTTTGAGAGAAAGAGGGAGAGAGGGGAAAAACATCTCAACACCCTCCACACTCCACCCCACACAAATAGAACAGCATAAATGACATTATGCATATGAAAATGTCCAGAAAGATGCAACAAATGTTGTAATCCCCCAAATGGAAACCATTAGCCTCTTTAGAAGAAAGATGTTTTCTTGTAATAGAAGCATAAGCCACTAACCCTGACTTGATATACAGTTATTCTCCTTGTCAGTACAATCTCTTGAAGCATCCTTCACATTTATCATGCCTCTTCCTGATATATGGGCTTTCTTATGCAAATGTGGCTGAAATTGGTAACTCTAAAGTGCTTCATTTCAGGTTAATAATAATAATAACCTTTATTGTCACTGCACAACGTATGTACAATGAGATTGGTGGAGCTCCCTCAGTGCACCCCCAACACAATACAAATTCACAGTGGAAACAGAAAATCCTTAACCCAATAAATCATATTAACAAACACCCAGTCCTATTACACCAGTGTGAATATGTTACACATTGCGCTGGTCCTGCAAGTCCATCGTACTACATAGTTATGATGTTATTTCACATTCAGGAGTTCATAGCCTGTTTGTGCACTGGTTATACTTCTATATCTCCTTTTTGATGGTAGGAGGGTAAAGAAGTGCTGACCAGGTTGTGAGTCATCCCTGAGGATTTTCCTCACTCTTCTAAGGCAGTGAGCCCTAGCGATCTCATCTAGTGGTATCACGGGACAGCCATGATGTTTTGTGCTGTGCTCACCACCCTCTGTAATGTTTTTTTATCCTTGGCTGTCAGGCCAGAATGCCATATCATGATGCAATACATGAGAACACTTTCTATTGTGGACCAGAAAAAGGAGGTCATCAGTTATTGTTCCACCCTGTTTTTACACAAGACCCTAAGGAAATGGAGTATCTGTTGGGCCTTCCTGGCCACCTGGATCATGTTGTTTTTCCAGGTGAGGTCTTCACTGAGATGGACTCACAGGAATTTAAAGGAGGAAACTCTCTCTACACAGCCCCGCTCAGTGTAAAGTGGGGCAGGTTCCTCTCTCTTCTTCTGGAAGTCCAACACCATCTTCTTGATCTTGCTGATGTTCAGATGCAGGTACTTTTTCAAGCACCATATGGAAAGTTTTTGAACCTCCCCTCTGTAGGCTGTTTTGTATCCACCTATAATAAGGCCCAGTATGGTGGTGTCATCTGCAAACTTAATGATCATACGATACACAATTATGTGTATACAGTGAATACAGGTAGGGACTGAGCACACAGCCCTGTGGGGAGCCATTACTAAGCTTCAGGGGGGTGGATATGACAGACCCAACCCTCACTGTTTGTGGTTGGTCCCTCAGAAAGTCTTTGATCCAGTCACAAATGGAAGAGAGAAAATCCAAGTCCGTCAGCTTTTTGATAAGGATGCTCGGCACTAGGTTTCTAGAATGGAGAAAGCCTGATCCTGAAACTGAAAACAAATTCGTAATTTATGGATGTGCTTGGAAGGACTCTATTATTAGCCAATCTCACCCTTTCAGAAACACCACAAATCTCCACCTGCCTGCCTGCTGTCTTGCTACGAATCTGTTGTGTTCAGCCAGGGGGCTCCCTGCAACAGCATAGAATGTCTGGAAGGCAATAGCTTCATCATACCAGCCCCTTCATGCACACAAAGCACAGCAGGTCATATTATTCTGCTTCTTGCCAGAAGAAACAACATGCTTGCTACTCAACCTTTCCAGGTTTCACTTCAGGAAGCCAAGCTGGTGGGACTGTGTCCAATGGGAAGGCAAAGGCTCACCCTTTGGCACATGGATTGGCTGTTGGGACACGCAGCTACTTATCCCGTACAGTGAATTGTCCAGGGACAAGTGTCCCTCAGCAAGTCACCTAGGACGAGGATGCAAGGGAGGAGTGCTGGCAGAGGATCAGCTGAGAATGAACACCCATGGTGGACTGGTTGCAGTGGGTGGGCCTACAGTGAAGTGGGCACAGCTATGTGCCTGCCACTAATTGTCCCATTCTGCAGAAGGAAACCTAGAAAAGGTAGGTGTTTTAATGAACAGTAGAGACGGTGGCTCAGGGGCTAGGACGTTGAGCTTGTCGATCGAAAGGTCGGCAGCTCAACGGTTCGAATCCCTAGTGCTGCCGTGTAACGGGGTGAGCTCCCGTTACTTGTCCCAGCTTCTGCCAACCTAGCAGTTTCGAAAGCACGTAAAAATGCAAGTAGAAAAAATAGGGACCACCTTTGGTGGGAAGATAACAGCGTTCCGTTCACCTTTGGTGTTGAGTCATGCCGGCCACATGACCATGGAGATGTCTTCGGACAGCGCTGGCTCTTCGGCTTTGAAACGGAGATGAGCATCACCCCCTAGAGTCGGCAACGACTAGAATGTATGTGCGAGGGAAACCTTTACCTTTTACCTTTAGAGACTGCTTGTGCAGAGTCTAAAGGTATTGTATGGATATCTTCCCTTCCCACAATCCCTAACTTCAAGCTGTATTTTACTATCCTAGCCAGCAATGGGGGGAAAAATCAGAGGCACACAGAAGAGATTGGGGGTGGGCGGGAGGTAGAGAGAGGGAGAGGAAAAAAATAGAGAAAAAGAGAATTTATTTTCTTGGGTCAGAATTTACCATTCAGAATCAGAAAAAGGAAAATAAAGCTATCATATTCTTTCAGTAGTACAAGAGATCCTTAAAGGATGGGTGAACATTAGAATGTGTCTAAACTAGCACTCCATTATCTAAAGTTATCAGAAAATGACAGCAATATAAATAAAAATGAAACACAACACAGCAAAACAGAAGTTCAGTTAAGTGTGTCAACTGCATAGCCTTGCTGCTGAAATTACACAAAAAGCTCCCTTATTCATTTTTCATTTAAGCAGATTCAGTGTTTTCCACTTCTGCAAGTCAGCTCTTTAAAGCACAGAATATGCAAACTACGTGTATCTGTCAGAATTTCTTTCGCAGTCAGAATCCTACATTTTAAATAATCCATGCTTGGCGGGATAGTAAAGGCTAGTGCCAAAAAAACGAAGAGGGTTTGAAATATAGGTCACAAAAAGAAAAGTTGTGTATCATAATAAATTATTTCTTGAGGGTAATATGGCAATTTGTTACAAAAGAAATAATAAAGAGCAGATGATTTTAAATACCCTTTTTGTCAGAACCAGTGATCAAACACTTACAAAGAACAAAATAATAAGGAAAAGACTTCGCTAGCTACTTCTGGAGATGGAAAATTAATAGCTGGAAATGAAATTATTTATTTTATTTATTTATAAAATTTATAAGCTTCCCATCTTACCTTAAGGTAATTATATAGGATCAGAACATTGTTATTTGAATTCTCCCAACAAAAACCAAGGCCAGCAATAATGATATTCCAAAAAAATCAATATATTTACAAATAAAATACCTGAACAAACTATAGCTGACTGCTAATTTTAGTCACTATGACTTTATTGACTGAAAATTGTCATGAAGATTAGAGGGACTGTCTTCACAGAAATCTAGAAAAGTTTTTTTTCTTCTTCTGTTCAATCTTGTCCAATTCTTGAAGACTGGCTGGAGAAATCCCTGCAGTTTTCATGGCAAGGTTTTTCAGAAGTAGCTTGCCTCCTTCTTAGAAGAGAAAGTAATTTATTCAAGGTTATTTACCTTGGATAAATTACCCAGCCGGCTTTGAACCTAAGGTGAGATACCCCAAAGGTGCTTTTTCAAAAGGCAACTGGACTTTCTTTGTTTTTTGTAAAAGCATCTTTTTGAACATTCACAGTGCAGGGCAAAAGGAGGCATGCGGTAAGTAGAACAGCGCACGGGGGGAGGGTGATCAGCTGTGGTGCGTGATCTCTTTTTTTACCTTTTAAAAGCATTTTTTACAACCTATTCGGCCAAAGAGGTTGTAGAAAAATGCTTTTAAAAGTAAAAAAAAAAACCTCTGATGATCAGGCAACTCATTTGGGATTGTCAGAGGCTTTTAAAAGCATTTTTAACAACCTCTTCAGCTGAATAGGTTGTAAAAAACTGCTTTTAAAAGTAAAAAAAGCTCTAATGATCGCGCAGCTCAGCTGTAATCCTCAGATCCTTTTTTAACCTTTTAAAAGCATTTTTTACAACCTATTTGGCTGAATAGGTTGTAAAAAATGCTTTTAAAAGGTTAAAAAAGGCTCTGATGATCACGTGGCTCAGCTGGCCATGGACAGGGGGAGGGCAGGGATTTTTGCTACCAGTTCTCTGAACCACCCACCACCATCGCTACTAAATCAACTGATCTGGTCCAAACTGGGAGCATTTCACACCTGCATCCTAGGATCTATCTTTTCCAAGTCTTCACTGCTATTCTACTAAATGCTACCCTATGGAGTTGCTTTGGTGTTGACAGTTAATCATACAGCAAAGTACTTCAGTTATATTCAATGTCAATTAAGTCTGGTTGTGTACCTGTTGCATTAGTTTAGTTCTTCTTTTCATTTAATCTTAGATCTATTTTTCTTCACTGTCCTGCTTGACTTTCATTATTGGGGTTATAGAACATTTGTATTTTTAGCTGTTAAAATAATGTCATCAGCATTCTGCAAATTATTGCTATTTCTTCCACTAATTTTAAATACTCATGTTCTTTTAAGTAGTATACTCTGCATATACATTGCCTAAATAAAGCAGAGACTTATAAAGTTATCTCACTCCTTCATCCTAGATATTCTGTCCAGGATTTGGCATCTTAATCTGTATTCATGTTTTCCATAAAGACGAGATGTTCTGGGATTCCCATTTTGATAAGCACATTCCATACAGTACGGAAACATAGTTATCCATATTCTAGTGTCTACTTGTGAAACTAGTGTTCTATTAAATGATAAAGAGGTACAATTAAATTTAACAGAAATTCTACCTTGCACAGTCAATAGGGACAATTGTAATTAATTCGTTTAACAAGAGTGCTAAGACCACCTGTATAACAGGAAACAAAACAGATTCTATTGATAAAGGATCTGGTTGCATTTATATACCTTCCTCTTTTGATTATATTTTCTAACAATGGAACATCAAAAGATAGGTCAGTCATAGAATCCTGGAAGATACCCATATCCAACCTGTTTGGGCAGTTCCTGACAGGTGTATTTTTATTTTAATTGGTTGCCCTTTATTCATTTATAATCTCCTTTAGGCTGTTTTATTGATGTTTCTATTGTGTTTTATATTATTTGTTCTCTAGGTTTACAGCAGCACTTTCCAACTATTCTTTTTATACAGACCACTATATCAATATTGAAAGCTTTTGTGGATCCCTAACTAAGCAACGCTTTTAAAATATGCTCCCTCTTGATTAGGCTGGATAAAAGCCATTTGTTTTTAGATTTCTGTTTTCTGAAATGTGTACAATGCATGCATGCATTTTGGTAAAGAAAATCATTTTGCAAATAATAACGTAAATATTAAATATGATACATATGAAGGATATGAGATATTGTTATCATTATCATTGCATATCATTTTGTTCTTACCACACAAATCACTGAGAAAAGAGTATCAAATCACTTAGAAACCAGTAAATTTAGCTGTTAGATGAACTATTGCTGTATATTTTAGTGAAGCCAAACAAATAAATGAATAGGATTTTCTATGCACATTTCCATTGATAAGTTAAAGTAAGTTGCTATTCATCTAATGAATGCATCAGTTGGTAGGTTGGAGACTGATACAATGGGTAGCGCAGAGATTTGGTCCAAAGATAGAATAGTAGTTGGCCTACTAAGCTAGATAGATTTGCCCTGAATGTAGCTAATGAGATATGACCTTGTGAGCCAGGATTTTGTGGTCACTGAGTAGGCAATGATCTACTATCATCCAGGATAATGCTCAGACCATATTTATCCCTTTTCAGAAATTTATGATTTCCTTGGAATATTGGCCAATATAAAAGCAGATAGCATTTAATAGCACCTTATCTATCTTCCAGCAATATTCCAAGTTAATGTTTTATCATGTGTCTGATAAACTGAAGCTACCAGAATCTCTCTTAATGGAATAGTTGTATTCCTGATAAATAACTTTCTATTTTTCAGCAGTTCCATCCAGAACACCTCTTCCTTCAAATAAGAAGAAATCTCTTTTCATAACATGATTCATTTCTAAGTAGACCATGTAAAATACTTTAAGCAGCATTTTAGATACATGGACTTTAAAGTGTTAATGGATTATATTTATTATGCATAAGTGCTGCCCCTCCTCCTCTCCATCTAGTAGCATGCAAAGGCGAGTAGATAAATAGGTACCACTTCACTGGGAAAGTAACAGAGTTCCATGCACCTCAGTGTAAAGTCATGCTGGCCACATGACCATGAAAATGTCTTCAGACAACGCTGGCTCCCTTGGCTAAGAAATGGAGATGTGCACTGCCTCCAGTGTCATATACAACTGGACAAGGGAAACCTTAACCTTTACCAGTACCTATTATACATGACAGTTATATTTATTTATATGTTTACGTCTAAGTTTTATAATAAGTACATTTTAAAATTAGCATTATTAAAATATTATTGCTTTAAAACCACTTGGCACAATATTTTGCTTCTGCAGATATCAGCCTCAAAGGAAAAAAGAACTGTTAAAAACAGAAAGTTAAATGACAGTTTTATACTCAATAGGCTATGAAATATATAGGTAATGCTCTACAAAGACCTTGTAGTGCTTGGAAGACTAAAGGAACAGCACCCTTAGATTGAGCTGAAATTTTCTATAAAAGGAAAGGAAGAGTTTTGTTTATTTGCTCTTTTTTCCTCCTTGGCAGTACAATGGTGGGAGATGATTTGTTACAACTTTTCCCACAGACCAATCCCTGGGAGTACATTGCTAAGGAATACGTGTTCTCATTATTCTACAGAAATAGTATCTTTGCATTTTTTTTCATTTAAAAACTATTAGGCTGGACTCCCTCCAGCATTACATTAGTGTAATTTCCCTTTGTTACTGATAATTTTAGGAAGCTAACTCAACAAAACTAATTTATTCTTTATTATTTTTAGTGAGAATATAAAAACATGGTCCTCAAGAGCCAATGGAGTTAATAGTTCACATTCACATTCAATTATGTGAAACTTTTTATTTAGTCTTTAAGAAGGTGTTTTTTTCCTCCTCTTATGAAGTGTTACAGCTTAATACAAAAAGCCCTCTCTCCACCAATCATGTTTAATCTAATGCACGAAAAGTTAAGAAATATTTATATAGCTTTGCAAGCCATCCATCAACTCACTGGCACTAATATATACAGTCCATGAAACAGGCTGCACAACAGCAGGAAGACTTGGTACATCCCAGAGGCATTCTAGATTCTGTGGATTGTCTTCTAAAGCTACAATAATGCTAGCTGTTTCTACCACACATTCAAGATATAAGCAGATTGCCGAAGTTTTTTTAAAAAGTTACTCTTTAAGTTCAGCGTAAGAGTTTCATGCTCTTTCCTTTGCACAGAAACGAATTCTCCATAAATTACTGCTTAACTAATGAAACAAAGGATGTACTAATTTTAGTTCAGTGATTTATTATGGTTCATGAGCAACACAAGGAAACAAAGTCTGAACAGTGACAAATTGATTGAATACAAATGTAATATTCATATGATGTCTGCATTACAAACATCAAATATTTTTTCCATAATTAACTAAGACTGAACAAAAAGTCCCCTAATTTTACAAGTCTCACCACAGAATATAGTAACTTAAAGTGTAAGATTATTGTTAGAGTCTCAATGAAGGAAGGAAACGTAACATTTTCTGTCCTGGAAAGGAATATTAACTTTATAACAATCTTCTGTTAATAATCTTTTTGCCATTTTAAAAGCCTTCTTTAAAGTCCAGAGACAAAGAAATCTTCTTAGTATGTACAGTATGTGTATTAGTGGAAATCTACAATGGAGACACAAGTTTCCTATCCAGGTCAACTTCCTATCTTTATCCAATAAACATGGAATGATAGAGGGAGCACCGCGTTGCTCCCATATAACACCTATCCTGCGCAGCCTGCACTGGCTGCCAGTAGCCTTCTGGGTGCAATTCAAGGTGTTGGTTACCACCTTTAAAGCGCTCCATGGCTTAGGACTGGGTTATTTACGAGACCGCCTTCTGCCACCGATAGCCTCCCAACGACCTGTGCGCTCCCACAGAGTGGGCCTGCTCAGGGTGCCGTCAACCAAACAATGTCGGTTGGCGGCCCCCAGGGGGAGGGCCTTCTCTGTGGCAGCACCGGCCCTTTGGAATGAGCTGCCTCCGGGGTTACGCCAACTCCCCGACCTCCGGACCTTCAAACGTGAACTGAAGACCTTATTATTTCATCATGCGGGACTAGCCTAAGTGTAATTTTTTAATTGTAATTTTAATATGGGTTTTATGTCGGTCTATGACCGTTTTTATTGATTCGGCCTACTAAATATTTGTTTTTAATTTTGTTTTTAATTTGTTATTTGTATTTTGTGTTTTAATATGGCTGTAAACCGCCCTGAGTCCTTCGGGAGAAGGGCGGTATAGAAATTAAATAATAATAAATAAATAAATAAATAAATAAATAAATAAATAAATAAATAATAAAAATAAATAAATAAATAAATAAAAAGAAAAAATAATGATTACACTATCCAATTAATTACAGCAATTGCTAAATATGATTATTTCTGATTCATCTAAAAGTATCTGGGAGATAAAGAGTTAGTTTGTGAATCTGCAAATCCTCAGCTATCCCTAACATATTACATGTTTTTGAAACTACTTCATTTCCAGTGGAGCATATTTGGAACCAAAGGTCTACCACATTTACCACTTTAAATCTCACAGGAGCCAACTTAATCTTTCAGGAAACCAAACAATATCAGAGTAATTAATATATTTGCATACTTGTGCTCTCTAGAGATTTGTATTTAGAGTACTAGCAGTAAAGAGGTTAGCCAGTGATTGATAGATAATAAAGGTAAAGGTAAAGGTTCCCCTCACACATATGTGCTAGTCGTTCACAACTCTAGGGGGCAGTGCTCATCTTTGTTTCAAAGCTGAAGAGCCAGTGCTGTCCGAAGACGTCTCCATGGTCATGTGGCCAGCATGACTAAACGCCAAAGGCACACGGAACGCTGTTACCTTCCCATCAAAGAGGGAAGGTATTTTTTCTACTTGCATTTTTTACATGCTTTCAAACTGCTAGGTTGGCAGAAGCTGGGACAAGTAACGGGAGCTCACCCCATTACACGGCACTAGGGATTCAAATTGCTGAACTGCTGATCTTTCGATCGACAAGCTCAACATCTTAGCCACTGAGCTACCACATCCCTGATAATGCAATGATAGATAATACATTGTTCTAATCCCTCCACTCTCTCTGAATCCGCATTCTGACTGTTTTGGTGGATCATAAACTGAGCAATCAATCAATCAATCAATTTATTATTACAGTCTTAGACCAGAAACATATAAGATGAGCATAAAACAATAGTTCCAAGACAACCAATGTACTCCTAGGCTACATCAACAAAAAGATAATATCAAGATCAAGAGAAATATCTGCTGTTCTGTATTGAACTACTGCACCTAGAACATTACAACCAGTTCTGACTACATTTTAAGAAAGACATTGATAATAAGAGCATGTCTAGGGGAAGTAACCATAAGGTAAATGGTCTGGAAGGGGAAAAAAAACTTAGCTTCCCAAACAGAGGTTTCAGAGGCTGAAAAAAGCATTAAAAATGAAGCTTCAGAAAAGAAGCCACCAAACAGAGCTTCAGAGGCTTTTTTTTCTGAAGCTGTTTCAGAGGCTTTCAGAGGCAAAAAAAAAAAAGTTTTTTCTGAAACAGAGTTTTAGAGGCAGAAAAAAAAGCAAGGCACAGAGCTCACAACCAAGGAACCTGTTGCTAAAATTCACCTCTGGGAACAGCTGACTGGGGGTATTCTGGGAGGCTGATCCACCTGCCAATCAGCTTTTTTCTTATTTTTCCTTCCCAAAAACTAAGGTATGACTTATACTCCGGTGCGTCTTATACTCTGAAAAATACAGTAAGTTAATTTTGGTTGAACGTAAGGAAAATTAGCCTAATGATAAACCTTTATGGAACAGACTGTTTTGAGAGAAGTTGCCTTGGGCAAGGGATTGAGATAAGTAATATCTAAGGTATCTTCCAACACATACATTTTATGAGATTTTTTTTCATTTTAATGCAATTCTGCTTTTATTGTTTTTTTTAAAAATGTTTTTAAAACTGTTAGCTTTATTCAAAATTAATGTAGTAGTATCAAACACCAAGAATAATTAACTAAAGCAAGAAGAAAGGATGATTTAATCATTCCACTTCATCATTTAATTCAATTATCCTTATTATTTCAAAACTGTCTTCAAGCACATCCTATAACTTTAAGACAACTAAATAAAACAAACTAATAAAGAGATGATTATCTTTTTGTATTCCTTTGGGAACACTGTTCATTTAAAAGAAATTCCACAAACATAGCTCAGTGATGCAATTATACATGTTGGTTTTTTTTTAATACAGATTGGCTTTCCATTATTCTGAACTCTCAAATACCAATTTTGTTCATCAGATCCAATTGGGTCTTTCCAAAATTAGCAATTCCTTGACAAGCTGAAACCATAAAATATCATGCTAAAGGTTGGTGATTTACATATTCATTTAGCAATAAATATAGATTTAATATATTTATCACTTATCACTAGTGGTAGTTAATACCCCTTTCTTAGCATCCTCTCCACCATGTTCAGGAAATAGTTTTGTTAACAACTGAGATCTGCAAATACTATATATGTATAGTATTTATGTAGTATTGTGCTACATATGGAAAGCTTTTTAATATACACAGAGAGAAATTAGGAAATGGTTTATTGTGATATTTTACTCCAGTTTTCTATAGCATTTTTATTTCCTTCCAAAGTAATTCTTCCATATTTTTGAAAAACTCATAATTCCGTTATTTCTGTTATGTGTTTTACATTTTCAAGGAAAGTTCTTTTACAGCTCTGAGTTTATAGATTGGGGTAAACATTCAAATATTCTACTATAGCTATTGATGTTCAGGTGGTGTATATTTGTTTTTATAATGTTTGTTCTTTTCAATCTGGATTTTATATTTTTTATATTGCTTGTTTTTATATTTGTTGTTTGATTATGATATGTAACCCAGAGTCACATTTTGTAAAATAGGTGGCTACACAATATAATAAATAAATAAGTTGAAAGTAGCCTTAATCCTTGCCCCATCCATGCTCTATTTCCATTCAAACATCAGATTCTACTTGCTATCAGATCATGATAATTTTAGGTAATTATTTGATCATTGCTCACATCTGGACACAAGAATCTAAATAACTATCTTGGGATAAGAAAGGGCTTCCTGTATCTCTTTGCTATCATCTAGTGGTCATCCAGAATATTGCAGGTCAATTATAATATGCTAGTTCAACTATTTGAATATAGTTGGATGGATGGATGGATGGATGGATGGATGGATGGATGGATGGATGGATGGATGGATGGATTTATATATGCATTCCAAATTTATTTTTTTATACACACACATATTGCACAATTACATGCTTATATATGTAAGCAAGCAGTAATGTTTTCTGATTTATCCATAAATTATAATATATTCCCATTACACCTGTTACATAATCAAATTCATAACGATGATCCAATATAGGACAGGAATATTCGTATTATTACTTTCTCTCTGTCCTCCAAAAAATTAGTCAATGAATGGTGAGATTCCAAAACAGATAAAGCAAACCAGATAGATATACATACATTTAGATCTATGGTCTTTAAATTTATTTGAGATTATTGCAGATAGCTAGGGATGTTATTTTATTTTGAAACCTTCTTTACTATTTTATTTCATTTGCATCTTCCAGTAAAGAAGTTAAGTAAGGTTCTGCAATCTAATTAGGTTGGGATTTATCTGGCAAGATTAAAATTGTTGCAGTTTAAAGGGTTAAACAATTACAATTTTGCATGGAAGTGTTAATGAGAATATGATACTGCATATGTGGACCAAAATGGAGTGGAAGGAATGGGTAGGAACTGCTTCAAAAATGATGGAGTCATTTGAATTCTTTATCTGATGTTTAGATGGTCTGCAATATTTTGCATATGCCAAAGAAGGTGAAGCAGCACACCAGGTCAGTTTTAAATTCAGCCTTAGTAATACAGAATTCATAATGTAAATAAACTTCAGTGGAATGAGGATGAATACTTCTCCCACTTGAGAAGAAACAGAGAGCAAAACTGCTAGGGGAGAAAAGCCAAAACAGCCCCTATATATTAGGGGATACCTTTGACTAGCTTTGTTGACTGAGCTTTTGCTCAGATTTATAATGTCGGACCCACTGAACATGCCTCTGCCAAGGAAGTGTCATAGTGCCTGAGAACCAAGGACATTTTACAGTAGAACTAAAGGGGCAGTGAAAGCATACTTGTGAAAGGAAGGATTATTCAGCAACTGTAAAACTAAAAAAAAACAAAAAACATGTCCATGGAGATCAGATGAACTTTGCCACTTTGGAAGATGTTTGCAAGCACTGGTCGCTTTTTGAAGAAACACAGAATGTAGGAAATGTATTATCTTGATTAGTTGAATTCTGGCACACTATTCTAAACCCAATTAAAAGACAGTTTCAGAAATAATGAATAACAATACTTTTGCATTCAGAAATAAGATTTTTCATTTGTCAGTGCTAGAAAGAGTCATGGCAATTACACTGCATGTAAAGATATAAGTTTCTTCTGCTTAAAGTATCATAAATGAAAAATATTAATTGGCAAGTATAGATTTATATAAAGGGAACGAGATGGCTGAGGGGCTAGGACATTGAGCTTGTTGATCGAAAGGTCGGCAGCTCGGCGGTTCGAATCCCTAGTGCTGCCGTGTAATGGGGTGAGCTCCCGTTACTTGTCCCAGCTTCTGCCAACCTAGCAGTTTCGAAAGCACGTAAAAATGCAAGTAGAAAAAATAGGGACCACCTTGGTGGGAAGGTAACAGCATTCTGTGCGCCTTTGGTGTTAAGTCATGCTGGCCACATGACCACGGAGACGTCTTCGGACAGCGCTGGCTCTTTGGCTTTGAAACGGAGATGAGCACCGCCCCCTAGAGTCAGCAATTACTAGCACATATGTGCGAGGGGAACCTTTACCTTTACCTTATAGATTTATATAATTAAAATTGGGTGTCTAATAAGATCATAGTAAAGACTGGTGGTGCAATTCTGGAATTCAGAATTCGTTTCCTGGACTATTATGCAATGTTTTATTTCACAGGGATCCCAAATTACCATTCAGATGTATTGGGTAATATTGGTAGCAACAAACAGACCAGATCATTAATTCCCATTGTGATCTACCCATCTACTTAGTGGATCAAAGACCTGATTATGCTTGTTACTTATGAGCAGATTGCCTATGGACATACACTTTATAATAAAATGTGGGACTCATTTATGAAAAATATAGTAGGTTAAAAAGTATGAGAATTATATAAATATATTAGAAAAAATGTACGCACAATCTTGTATGTTTGCATTAATTACTGCTATATATAGACTTGTAAATATTTACTCTTGTAATGACATATTAGACTCTATATTTTAATTTTTATTGCATTTTTTCACTTGCATTTTTTCACTTGTATTAAGCACTTGCTATGCCTTTTTCATTATGTAAATGAATGAATGTGCTTGGTTCCTTTTTTATTATTTTTCTGCAATTATTTTAAAAACATTTATATTTTAAAAATCCTATTTGACCTACTTTGATTCATTCATTTACATAATGAAAAAGGCATAGCAAGTGCTTAATACAAGTGAAAAAATGCAATAAAAATTTCCAATGTGGAAAATGTTTGACTTTAGCAGCAAAACAAATATATTGAAAATATATATGGAACATGGGTATAGTAAAAGTTTTTTCCCCATACTATAAATACTTTCTCATTATTTTCTACTCAAATAATGTTTATGCTGAAGTAATTCACATGGCAGTCCAAGGGAGGCTCTATTAAAATCTAAGTTATAAAGTCTGTCCCCACCATTTTTTGTGGCTATAGTCCTACTAAACTCAAGGCAGAGATGACCAGACTCAATTTATCCTACTTCCGGTAATTATGTGAAGACCCAACTCTCTGGAAAAAGACTCTAACGCTGAGAAAGGTGGAAGTAAAGAGAAGATTAGAACACCTAGCATCAAGATGAATGAGGTCCATGATAGTAGCAATGGGTGTACCATTGGAAGATATAAAGGGCCAGATTAGGACAGATTGTTAAACAAAAAAAAATCTATCTATGTGATCACTAAGAATCAACAATGACATGGCACATTAGCAATTATTCTACCAATATTAGGGAGAAAGCAAGCATATAAAAGCCAAATCTAAAGTAGCAGGCACATTGTTATGCCAGTTTCTTTTATATTGTCAGTGAGTATAGGAACATTAGAATAGAATAGAATAGAATCTTTTATTGGCCAAGTGTGATTGGACACACAAGGAATTTGTCTTGGTGCATATACTCTCAGTGTACATAAAAGAAAAGATACGTTCATCAAGAATTCTAAGGTACAACACTTACCCAGAAGACTATTTGACTCATATGTTCTTGACATCATACTAGTATGTGTTCGTTGATTTTTATGGAGACATATCCTAAGGTTTGATGGAATAACAATCCCTAAACTTCCCAAACCAGCGTTTTTAGAATTTAGTCTTGAACTCTAAATTTATATAATCTTCCTATTTTAATGCAGTTTGTGCTTTATAATTCAAATGCCATTCTCTTCCTTGCAATGCTCTGAAATCCTGGGTAACAGATTTCATGGTGAAATAGAAAGCTAACATAGACATGTCAGTGAGCTGCTCTTTTCTGAGAAAAAGGTAGCGCATTTAAGCTCCAAGGCAGATGTGAATTTGAGTTAAGCAACAAGGTTTTTATATGATATACAGAGCAATATATGATCTATCTAGGAAGACAGAGTAAATGATATTCAGTAAAAGCAGCTAAGCATAAATCAGATGATCAATTATACCTCTGATCTTTAGAAACAGGACCTATTAACTGTACTTAAATACTTCCAGATTCAGTTAGACTTCATTTAAAACTACTCTACAGCAGTTTACTCTGGGGACCATTAGCTATAAAATGGCTTTCTAATTCATATTATTCTGACTTCCAAGCATCTTGAAGATACAACCTTCGATATTTTTTGCCTTAAAACATATTAGAATAGAATAACTATATAGAAAGGGGGGGAGATGATTTAAGGGTAAAATTACACTAGATGAAGAAATACAAATATGGGTGGGGGGGGGAGAGTTCAATCTTATCCTGAAATAAAATTCCAAAACTTAATTAAGATTGAGTATATTTTATATTATTATTGCCTTAATATTATTTGCCTCTCAGAAAATAATAATTTAAGCAATACAAAGTCTCACTTTTTCCTGTTTAGGTACTTAGTTTGTTTTCAGTTTTATGCAATATTTAAAAATATTTTTAAACCAAATAAAACACTTAAATGAATGCAATAAATCTAGATGCACTTGTAACAGATAACCTTAATATTGAAAATTAAATAACAAACCTTTCCAGAATAATTTAGCATGTGCCACAGCCAGAAAATATAGGATTAAAATAAGGCATAAGATAAGTACATTAAAAACTGTTTGTGGTCTCTTTTACCACACAGGTACAAAGGTAGCTGCATCTGAATAGCTGCTAGATTTGAGTAGATACTACTGAGATCACCATTATGCTTTCCCTATCCTGACTATAAGTACCATTTTACCTCACTTTACACCATTTACTGATGGCCAGGATTCTGCTTTGAATATATTTTTTAATTCTCTTGCATAAATTGACTAGGACAAAAGATGCCACATGAATCGTACTGACTATTAAATTCATACTTGCATATTGTATACCATCTTACCTTTTTGATGCCAGAAACAAGTACCCTTTTTTATCTGTCAGTTTACCTCAATAGATATGTCTAATCTATCAGGCTGGACTTTGGAAGGTAAAATCTGCCAAATGGTAGGCCCCACATTACTGCAGAGAGTTAGGAAAATGACCATGAAGGGCTCTGTTATCTAAGCAACAGCGGATAAAGTATTTTTAAGTCCAGAACAAACAGATAAAATTTAGAAGACCCTCCCAGATTCATCAAAGTATAAGAAGAAGGTGGAAGAATAGCATAATCAGACTTGTAAGATTCTGTATTATAGCCTATCTAAAAAAGAAAAACACAAGTAGCTGTAGATGTCCTATGGAGTTAATTTCATAATCTGGTCTATTAGTGGGGCTGACAGTCACAGTCTAAGCACTGTCCCTTTGAGACTACATTTAACATCAAGTAAACATAGAACAAGAAGGAGGATTGTATCACACTCCTATGTATTGTTGTTGTTAGTTGCGAAGTTGTGTCCGACCCATCGCGACCCCATGGACAATGTTTCTCCAGGCCTTCCTGTCCTCTACCATCCTCTGGAGTCCATTTAAACTCATGCCTACTGCTTCAGTGACTCCATCCAGCCACCTCGTTCTCTGTCGTCCCCTTCTTCTTTTGCCCTCCATCTTTCCCAGCATTAGGCTCTTCTCCAGTGATCCTCCCTTCTTATTAGGTGGCCAAAGTATTTCAGTTTCATCTTCAGGATCTGGCCTTCTAGAGAGCAGTCAGGGTTCATCTCCTCTAGAACTGACCTGTTTGTTCGCCTTGCAGTCCAAGGGACTCGCAGGAGTCTTCTCCAGCACCAGAGTTCAAAGGCCTCGATTCTTTGGCGCTCAGCCTGTCTTATGGTCCAGCCTTCACAGCCATACATTGCAACTGGGAAAACCTATGTACACCATCTTGCTGATTTGGCCGCATCTTCCCAAGGGGCTCATGCAAGTACGTTCATTTTTTCTTAACTAAAATGTGTCTTTTAAAAGATTGATTGCCATGAAATATTCTCTATCTATTCATGAAACAACTGAAGTTTTATTTTAAAATTTATATTTACCTTTCTTTAAAAATAATAAAAGAAAAAATTAAAACCAGTAGTATTAATCAAATTTGTTATACAATAAAACTAATACAACTAAATAATAAATCTGGTAAAAATAACATTTACAAACTTAATAACATTTTTGAAATAAAAATTTGGTGTCTGGTCATTGGTATAAACATTCCAAAGTTTGGCTAGAGAAGTTTATAAAACTTGAATTTTAAACAAATGAACATTTGATGAATGAAGGCAAATATACATAACCCAGGATAATGTTGCAAGATCCAGTCCAAGTGTAGATGTACTTCTCAGAGAAGTTCCCTGACGATGGGCTCCAGTACGAATCCAAAAGCTCAGAAGACTAAACACCTCTGGTCCCAGTAACTGACCCAGATTGGATCCAGAATATTTAAAGTTCTATTAATTCTTTTCAATATACATTCATTTCTTTTCCTCTCTTCTTCTTCTTCTTTTTAATATTTTTCATGATATTTCATTCCTTGGTATCTAAAATTATGTGATAGACATTTCAGATCATGTATAGTGAAGTCAATAGCCCATTTGAAAATAATTTACATAATTTACAGACTTTTTTGAAATACTATCCAAATGTATATTTCTTGAATAATAATGATTTTATTAAGTAGCTGAAACAGTTATTTTTAGAACAAAAGCAACACCATTTTATCAATGTCTTTTGAAAAGAATATTGCTAAAGAGGGTTTTTTATTACTGAATATGCAAAGTAAATGACACAATTTTATTAGTTAAAATTAGAAGAAAAACTTGATACATTATGCATATCTTAAGCAATAAGCACTGTTAAATATGAGCTTAACAAATTGCTGCATATATATTAATTTTAGAAAACCATGATATTTGGAAAACAGAGAAAAATCTAGTGGCATTTACACTTAAATAAATTAAGCAACAAATTCTTGTGCTTGTGATATACAGTACATGGAATAGTGCATACAGATTAAGGCTGTGCATATCTTCAAAGGAGTGCTTTGCTTCACTAATGCATTGAGCAAAGCTTTCTTCCAAGCTGTTACAGGAAGCAAAGTGGCTTCTTGCTTTTAAAAGCAAAGCAAAATGGACACATGGCTTGGCTTTACCTCAATCCTGAAACCTTACCAAGAGCTCTGCTATCTGGAAGAGGCAGTCAGAAGTCTCTTCTAATGATTGGAACTGCTACTCAAAGCTTTATATAGTTTCCAAGACATCTGAATAACTGTGTGAAAGAAAGAGATGGAAGATGCAATTCTGCATAAGAAAACAAGGCACACATTTTTTCTAACAAAGAAATAGCTGTTCAGTGGTTTGTTTGTTTATCGTATTCATTTGGCTGCCCATTTAACCAGTGGAATTCTGGATGGCGAACAATATAGTACACGCTCTGTATCAATTTAAAAAAAAAACATAATCAGTGGTGGGCTACTGCCAATTCAGATTGGTTTGGGTGAATCGGTAGTTCTGATGATCAGCTGGGCCTGTCCACCCAGCCCTGCCCTATCCTGTCCTATATTTCCTTCTTTCTGGCTCAGCTGATTTGCACAGCACAGCTGATTTCTACTCCTCCACTGTTCTATTTACCGGGGCTGCCTTAGAAGATAAGCAGCTGAGCTTCAAATTGCTGTATTTTGAACGCTGTGCGCAAGCGCGTTAAGCAAAGTGTGTGTTCACCAAATCGATTGTTAAACTGGTTGTAGCCCACCACTGACCATAACCCACATGTTACATGTAAATATTCAGAAATGCCAGAGCTCCATTTTGCCCAACCTTGGGGGGGAAAAAAAGTCTTCACAGCCTTCTGGAAGGTCAACATATTTAGGGGGGGAAAGATGTTCTATAAGGCAAGTGCCAAAACAGAAAAGTCACTCTTATCATTCCTTGAACATTTTATCACTCCATCTATCACTACATTCATAAGGACAGAAACATAAAAGGAACGGTTAAAGAAAGAAACATAGGATTTAGTACATGACCCTTCAAAAGGATGGCAAATGACCAGCTGTCTGCAAGGAGTATAAAACCCCACTATCCTGTCAGATCTGAAGAAGCTTCTTGGATGAGAAGCGAAACGTCTTCAAAGAAAAAACATGAAAGTCCAGTTCCCTCCTGAAAAAGCACCTTTAGGACAACTTGCACTATGTCTTCACTACAGCAGGGACCTAGAGGGAAATCACTCCCTTAGATTCTATACATGCAGGAAAGGATTGCCCAACCTGGGGCAGCAGATTGCTCTAGAGGAGGCCAGCTTTCTTTTTCCCCATCACTAGCTCTCTCAATTTCTCTATGTACAAGAAAAGTCAGCCTCTTTCTTCACAAACAGAGGAAAGAACCATCTAATAAAAGAAGAAACTGAATCTCCTCTTTGAAGGCCTTATCTATTAATGATGGAATGAGAGCTCCTCAGAAGATTCAGAATCTCCTTCCAGGTATAATATACTGTAGCCCTTGGGAAATATCTCAGAGGTACTCCAGCTAATAGTAAAAGTACTTCTCAGTACTTCCTAGACTGCTATGAAGAATCAGAGCTGCCTTGATGTTATAATAATTGTTATGTATTAACAGTTGTACCTTTAAATATTTGAGCGGGAAATCAGCACGTTGCTGATTGGACGAAGCCTCCTGCAGAACTGTATAAAAGGAGAGGTTTTCCCCCCAGCCTGTTGCTGGGTTCACCATATATTAAAGAGCTGTTGTCACTATCCTGGTCTCCAGCCTCGTTACTTCCAGAACTTAACATTGGCGACGAAGGTGGGATCTCGAGGCTAAGGAGAACCAGAACCGAGCTGAAGCACGATAGTTCCGAACCCAGCGAACGCAGGGCAGAAACGCGGAAATGGCAAACACGCCACCCGCACCGCATAACCCGGTCAAGGAGAAATGGGAACATATATGACCCGCTCAAAGCTTTCTAGAAGCCAACGAACTACAGGGGATCCCTGATAACCGCAAACGGGCTTACTTAAGCCATTGTGGGCCGGAGGTCATCGAAATCGCGAAGCCCTGGCAGAGCCAACGCCGATACAATCGGTATCGTGGCCGACTCTGCAGACTTTGCTGAAGAACCATTTCGCACCGACGCCGCCCAAATACGTGCAGCGGTTTGAATTCGGGGAACGTAGACAGATGGAGGGCGAGTCCATCGGTGACTACATGGCCGCTTTAAGAAGAGCGTCCAAGGACTGCGGATACCGAGACCTAGACGAGGTGCTACTCGAGCAACTCGTCCGAGGGGTCAAGGACATCCGTCTACGGCGACGGCTGCTAGCCAAGAGCAACCTGACACTAGCCAACGCTCTGGACGAAGCCAGAGCACACGAAATGTCTACTAAAGCAGCAGAGACCCTGCACAAGCCTCTTCAATCCAAGGCGAGCGCAAAGCCAACGCCAGTACACCAGGAGGAGATTCAGTCCGAATCCGACGGTGAGGGCGAGGATGAGGAAGGGGTATGCCGGACCGAGAAACGCGACATGGAGGACCGCGACGAGTGCGGAAGCTGCGGAGGGCAGCACCAGCGCCAACGCTGCAGGTTTAAAGACGCAACATGCCGGCGGTGTGGGAAGAAAGGGCACTTAGCTCAGGTCTGCAGAGCGGCCCAACCTTCCCGCCGAAAATTCAAATCGGCCAATCAAAACGCGGAACCGGAAAGGCGGCCCGCGATTGGCTCAAACAAGAAAGGCGCGAAGTCTAACCAAACGACTGTCATTATAGGCCGCGCCTCGACCAAAGTGGAGAAGAAGATCTTCACCAAGCCCAAGATAGAGGGAGTTCGGTGCAGGCTTGAAGTAGACACGGGATCAGCGATCACCATCATGTCCTGGGACACTCTGGCGAAGTCGCTGCCGTCCGTCGCGAAGCGCCACCTGCAAGCACAGCGGCTACGGGTGCACGACTACCAAGGGAATCGCATCCCTGTTCGAGGGACCACCTCCGTCCGAGTCGAGTATGGTCCACATAAAAAGACCCTGCCCATCACGATCGTCGAAGGAACTCTGCCCAGCCTGTTGGGACTAGACTGGTTTCGTGCCCTGGGCATGGGAGTGACTGGCATCTACCGAAGTGACTGTAACCTGAAAGACATTCTCTTTAACGAGTTCGAAGATGTCTTCAAGGACTGCCTGGGCAAGTACAAAGGGACCCCTATTTCCTTCAACTTAGACCCCAGGTAGCCCCCATTAGGCTTAAGGCGAGGAGAGTCCTTTGCCCTAAAACCAAAATTGATAAGGAGCTGGATAAGCTCATTAATCAAGGGATCTTGGTGCCAGTCGATCACGCAAGGTGGAGACGCCAATCGTCACCCCATAAAACCGGACGGGTCAATTAGAATTTGCGCTGACTACAAGGCGACGCTTAACAAAGCCTTACAGAAAAGCGCCACCCGGTTCCCGTAGTGCAACACTTATTGCACTCTTTGGGGCAAGGCAAGTCTTTGCAAAGTTAGACTTGGCCCAAGCCTACCAACAACTGCCAGTAGACGCCCGCACAGCCAAGCCCAAACGACAGACGCACAGGGTGCCTTCAAGTGCACCCGACTACAATTTGGGGTCAGTGTGGCACCAGGGCTGTTCCAAAACCTGATGGAACGACTACTGCAGGGACTCCCAGGGTAGTTCCTTACTGATGATGTCCTAATTTCAGGGAAAACATGGAGGAATTGGGGAGCGGTTAAGAAAGGTCTTGAGCATTTTCCGGACAGCCGGGTTAAAAGTCAAGGCAAACAAATGCCAGATCGGGGTCGAATCCGTCGATTTCTTGGGCTACCGGATAGACAAGAAAGGAATTCACCCTACTGAGAGCAAGGTTAAGGCAATTAGAAAGGCTCCAGCGCCCAAAAACAAAGCAGAGCTGCAGGCATTCCTAGGATTGGTTAATTTTTACGCGGTCTTTTTAAAGAACAAAGCAACCGTTGCGGAACCGCTGCATAGGCTCTTAGGGAAAAATACTGTTTGGTCTTGGGGAAAGTCAGAAAATAGGGCTTTTGAAGCAGTAAAGAACCTGCTCTCAAGTGATAGCCTGCTCATACAATATCACGACTCACTACCCCTAGTGCTGGTTTGCGATGCATCCCCTTATGGGGTGGGGGCTGTACTCAGCCATAGACTTCCAAACGGCACAGAAGCCCCTATAGCGTTCTACTCCAGAACGATGTCCTCCCCAGGGAGGAACTACAGCCAATTAGACAAAGAAGCACTAGCCATTGTATCAGGGGTCAAAAAATTCCATGAGTATGTTTTTGGGCGGAATTTTGAAATCGTGACTGACCACAGACCGCTACTAGGATTACTGGCTGGCGACCGCCCAACGCCTGTGGCACTTTCGCCACGCTTGACCCGATGGACTATATTTTTAGCCGCTTACTCGTACAAGCTGCAGCATCGACCAGGAAAGGAAGTGGGGCATGCAGACGCGTTGAGCCGATGCCCACTGCCAGGGGCGACCGAAGACCCCACTCCGGGGACACCCATCCTCCTTATTGACTCGTTGGACTCTGGCCCAGTCACATCAAAGGAAGTGGCTCGGGCATCATACCGGGACATTGTGTTAAGGACTGTACTCGGTTGGGTACAGAGAGGGTGGCCCGCTGCGCCGGGTGAACGGTTCAAAGAATTTGTTAAGAAACGAGATGAGCTCTCGGCTCAAGGGGGGTGCCTGTTATGGGGTGATCGTGTAATAATTCCTGTTAAGTTAAGGGGCAAGGTATTGGATCTCCTACACGAGGGTCACCCAGGCATCGTAAGGATGAAGGGGTTAGCTAGAAGCTATGTATGGTGGCCACTCATGGACGCAGAGATTGCTGAGAGGGTAGGGAAATGCCAAGCTTGCCAAGAGTCCAGACCGCTACCCCCAACAGCCCCTGTCAGAGAATGGGAAAAGCCCCAAGGGCCTTGGTCAAGAATCCACATTGACTTTGCTGGCCCCTTTCACGGCCAAACGTTCCTAGTGGTGGTGGACGCATATTCCAAATGGTTGGAGATCATACTCATGAAGTCCACCACGGCCGAGGCAGTAATCGCAACCCTGCGCCACCTATTCGCAACTCACGGGTTGCCGGACACTCTGGTGTCCGACAATGGGCCCAATTCACGGCAGCCCAGTTTGAAGAGTACCTGGCAGAGGAAGGCATCCGACATGCCCTCTCTGCGCCTTTCCACCCTGCGTCGAATGGCCTTGCAGGCGTCCCGTCCGGAGCGCTAAGGAGGCATTGTCCAGGCTCCAGCCAGGTGACTGGCAAACGAAAATAGACTTTTTCCTAGCCATCCAGCACAGAACCCCAAGCACAGCCACTGGGAAAAGCCCAGCCGAATTGCTAATGGGACGAAAACTCCGGTGCCCACTTGACCGTTTGAACCCCCATTACACACCCGAGGGTTACAAGGGGGAACTAGAAAAGACAAGGGAAATGAGCATAGGCGACCGGGTGTGGGCCCGAAACTATGGGGACGGCCCAAGTTGGGTCGCAGGACAAGTAACAAAGATAACAGGCCCAAAATCATACGTGGTAGAGCTACCAGACAACCGAGTGTGGCGACGCCACATAGATCAGTTAAGGAAACGAATAACTGACCAAACCAAACCAATAGAGACGGGTAATGACCAATACCACTTTGAATCCACAGCTGACAATGACCCGGGGGAGGCGCAAGACTTAGCTGAGGTCCCAGAGTTCCAGCGACGCCATCAGGTCCCCGAGGGAAGCAGCAGGGAAAATTCCAAAGTTAATCCAAGGCCGGATGGCCAAGAAAAAGAGTCGGCCAATAATCCGGAGCCCGATGGCTCAGAGAAAGAGCTGGGAGGAGACAACAGCCCCTCCGACCAGCTCAAAACACCACCCAGAACTGAACCGCGCAGGTCAGAAAGAACTAGGAGACGCCCAGGTTATTTGCGTGACTACGTCGAAAAATAAAATGTAAATAAATATGTAAATAGAGACAAAGTGTTTTCTGGGAGGGGAGGAGTGTTATGTATTAACAGTTGTACCTTTAAATATTTGAGCGGGAAATCAGCACGTTGCTGATTGGACGAAGCCTCCTGCAGAACTGTATAAAAGGAGAGGTTTTCCCCCCAGCCTGTTGCTGGGTTCACCATATATTAAAGAGCTGTTGTCACTATCCTGGTCTCCAGCCTCGTTACTTCCAGAACTTAACAATAATGGTTCCTCAAGGATTGATCACAGCAGAATTCATTTCCGGAATCACAGTGGAGTTTTGGCATAAGTTTGAATACGTTATCTTTAGAGCAAAAAACGAAGAATGAGCAAGAAAACTGCTCAGCCCCTATCCTCTTATTGCTGTAATTTATAATACTAAAAGAATTATGATGAATCAGGGAATCATTAACAGACAAGGGAAAAAAAGAATTCACTCAAACAAACACTGATGAAAACATGACATTAATTGCTTCCTCTGGGACTGCAATAATATAGTACACCTAATAATCTAGAGGCATCTTGACAGCTTTTCTCTCCAATATTTCACTTCAGACTATTGCCAAGGAAATACAGAGCATCATCCTTGCTTCCTAAGCAGTATTTTACTACCTCCTACGTTTTTGCAAACAATAAAACTGGAAGGTAGTTGTAGGATTTATGCAAGTTCATTCTGCTAATGGTTTGTGAATGGTGAAACATAATTATTCACTCAAAAGATATGTTATTGGTCATGAGTATTAAGCATGGGAGAAAAAACCTGTAAAAAATTACTCATACATAGAAGAGAGCATAAAGTATTATTGGGTTGTTGTTTTTTCCCCTTCATCATGAAACCACAAGAGATATGGTCAGTTACAACACAATCACTGGAGTGGGCAAAGTCAACATTTTTCACCCTTTTAAATGTTTTGGGGACCTGTTTTTCAGTAGCAAATGTCTATTATGTAGTAATCGTAACCTTAATAACATGTCTTTGACGTAAGCACTCAAAAACAAGAGATATATTAAAGATAATTTGAGTGCATGTGGTAGGTAAGGCATTCATGTTCAAAAATAAACAGCAAGATAGCTTTCACTGGCACAAGTAGGGACTTTCAATTTTAAGTAGCAGTTATCCATCTCCTTTATTCAGTAGGACACACGAAAAGCAGTCTAAACTAACATCCCTTATTGTTCAATCAGGCATGACCCCTTCAAACAAATTGTAAAAGGTTATCACAAGAGTTAAGAAGTGTTACTTTCTATTATCCAACAAAACAACTGTAGCTCCCATGCCCTGTGTTAGTCAACATTATTAGCACTATCAAGTCCTTTTGGGAGAAGTTGATGGTTGTGCCCCATTTTGCTCTATGTTGCCTATGAATTGGAACAACCTCTCTCTAGAAATTAGACTGATCTTTTTGGCAATGGTCTTCTGGAAACTAGAGAAGCCTGTATTCTTCTGGAGGGCTTTGAGGATTTTAATGTGTGCCATCATTATTGCTGATAGAACCTGTGCTATGAAGCCTCAACTGAAGACAGATGTCAATAAAATCTGACAGAAAACCATGAGTGGTGTCACAGAATAATACCCACAGTTATTATAACAATGCACTTCCAGTGGTCCCATTGTGCTAGACTCTACGCTTCCAGTTTGGGACTGCACAACAGCATGTCTTCTTTGAAACTAAAAGACTACCATATACTACTTTTTACCCCTTAATGTTATTGTTAATGTGGGTTTTTGATTGTGAGTTTTGATTCAATTATTCATTTTGGGATATTTATATTATTAGGGTTATTGATTACATTTATTTATTTTTCTTGGCATGGCTGTTTCATTGTAATCATAATTTTAGCAGTGAAATAATAGAAAAAATATAAACCAAAAAGAATAATCATCAGGAAATACCAGAAATTATGACTCAATCATGATTGGATTTAAATTGAACTGTCAAGGAGGGCTTGATTTGACTCATGATTCAAAATTCAAAGATAACTTCATTTTCAACTATTTTGAGATTTGATTTAAAAATGATTTGTCTGTGAACTATAATGATTTATCTGTGAGCATATAATGAGAAACCTAGCTTCAGTTGCTTTATTTTAGATCTCTGTGACATGAGAATAGCAAGATGGTAGACCTTTAGGGGAGATTAAGTTTTAGCTTGCTATTTTCCTAACCATGTTTTAATGTAATATACTATATATATCAGGGGTCTCCAACGTTGGCAACTTTAAGCCTGGAGGACTTCAACTCCCAAAGCTGGCTGAGGAATTCTGGGAGCTGAAGTCCTCCAGGCTTAAAATTGCCAAGGTTGGAGACCCCTGATATATATGTGTGTGTGTGTGTGTGTGTGTCTTGGTGTATTCGGGTCTTTTCCCGTGTAAGGTTGAAAGTATCTAGGCAACGTTTTGACGAGGTCCTACTCGTCATCTTCAGGCTGGTGCTTTCGGCTTCATGCTTGTGCGAGCAAAGGGTGGTCAGAGCTGCCGTCTCTCTATAAATACTGGTGGGGAGGTGTGGAGTGCTGGCTTTGTTGCTGTAAGCGGGTTGGTTGGCTGTGTTGTTACATCTTGATTAGTTGATGGAGTTGATGTTTGCAGATTGGTCAGCTGTTTCATAGCATCCTGTGTGGGTGTGTTCCTAGCTGTGTGCCCATTAGTCTTAACGACCTGGGTAATGGTCTTAGCTGTGTGCCTATTAGTCTTAATGACCTGGGTAATGGGCTGTGCTGCAACATCCTGAGCAGATGGCTGTGATGCAGCATCCCGGGCCCTGGTCTGGCTCTGAGTTTGAGGTCCTGTCATGTGTTCATGGCATGTGTCAGCTTGCTTTGCAAGGGGATCAGAGGAGGGTGCAGCTAGGATCATTACCCAGGTCGTTAAGACTAATGGGCATGCAGCTAGGACCACACCCACACAGGATGCTACGAAACAGCTGACCAATCTGCAAACATCAACTCCATCAACCAATCAAGATGTAATAACACAGCCAACTAACCCTCTTACAGCAACAAAGCCAGCACTCCAGACCTCCCCACCAGTATTTATAGAGACGGCAGCTCCGACCACGCTTTGCTCGCACAAGCACAAAGCCGAAAGCACCAGCCTGAAGATGATGAGTGAAACCTCGTCAAAACGTCGCCTAGATACTCTCAACCTTACACAGGAAAAGACCCGAATACGCCAAGGCCTGAAGCTCTGCAGAAGTGCAGCTTTGGCATCTCCTACAAAAGACTATCATTGTGTACTGGGAGTATTCAATTAACTCTGCATTAGTTACTTGGTGGACTATTGGTTATTTATTAGAGGCAGCAAAACAAGCCTGGCACAGGACTATGCAATACAGAAGAGCATGTGACAGAAAAAGACTGACACAGAGGAAACAGAATTTACAGACATAACAGTAGCTAGTATATTTAGGTGATCAAGATATTGAACTATGACTGATGCCACAAACCCAATATCAGCCACAGAAACTGCCTGGGCATGTTTGAGCTAGCTATATTTTCGTGGAAAACATATAGTACATTATGTATGTACTATCCTGTACTCTGTGTGTGTGTGTGTGTGTGTGTTGTACACACACACACACACACACACACACACACACAAATACATAAATACTGTTCAAGGTTTCTTATTCCATGATTTTCCCCTCCAAGCTTTTTACTTCTGCATATGCCATCTCAGAAGCAAGCTCCTGTGAATGTAATGCTACAGTATACTGTATGTATGGAGTGATACAGGTGGAGAGCCTCAAACTCCTGTATTTAAGATTCTGTTCCCTGTTTATTTATTTTGAGATAACTATTCTGGGAAGCAGGACAGAAAAGTTCAGCTTAAAATTGTACTGAGAAAGGAGACCATATGCCTAAAGCCTATTAGTCATTGACATAGTGGAGGAATAGGCATAGTGGAACAGCAATAAATCATTTCATTTTCTATTATTCATAACTATAGTATCCCTCTTGTCTCTGCATAAATAGGCACGATCATTTCAGCTTAAAACTGTCCAACAGTAAGCCAGTTATCTGGGAGAATTTATTTATATTCTGAACCTCCGGACAAGGCCTGTCTTAATTGCAATAAACCTACTTATATATAATAGAAAATGAAACAGCTATAGTATGCTCAAAATTTTAGCATCTATAACTTTCCCCCTTATGCCATAGAGAACAAAAATAAAACGCTCCAACTTAAATGTCATCTACTTCATTTCAATAAAAGCATGCTAAGATACTTCATAGGAATATGAAGGGCCCATTTGTGGTTGACGTTATTATAGCTTCTGATCTAGATAGCTGGTATTCCATTATTGTTAGTTTATATACTGTCAACTTCTAAGAAAGTTAGAATATTACTGTGGCTACAAAGGTAATACAGTGTGAGACCCAAGAGAAGAAACTGTTGAAGGAAGAGTTCAGTGACAGCAAGAAGAGGTAGCCTGGTCCAGATTAAGGCATAGATTCACTGGGAATCTCTAGTACCTAGGAATTTAGTCTTATGGTTTTCAAAATTATGTTTTCATTACTGACACACATTAAGCTTTCCAGATATCTATGTGGTTCTTGCTTCTTTATTTATTTATTCTTTATTACATAGGGCTTGACATATATATCAGCTGTACAGTCTGATAATTCTTAACCAAAGTGGACAATAGCAAGCCTTTACGATATATATGGCCCAAGCCACTTCTTTTTCTCTTTTGCAGAAATGAGAAAATGAAGGCTCCAGGGTCAAATATTTAACTTTAATCTTTTATTATGAACTTTTTGAAGATCCTCAGAAAATCAAAATCTTCTATCCTAATTTAGTTCACCAGTCAAAATAAGTTGTGAAATTTGGATTGGAAGAGGATTGCACAGTTGAACTTATCATGTAAACTAAAAAGGACAGTTAAAATATTGTCTTGTGTAACTTATCTAAATAAGCTATCTATTTGGAATATTATTAAGTTCATCAGCCCCAAAATTGTGAAATTTGGATTGGAAGAGAATTGCACGGTTGAATTTATCACGTAAACTAAAAAGAATAGCTAAAGTATTGTCTTGTGTAACTTATCTAAATAAGCTATCTATTTGGAATATTATTAAGTTCATCAGCCGAATAAGGAAATCAGCATGAATCCAATTTGATAGTTAAAACTCTTGATTTTAGTTCCTTTGTTTCAATGTAACAACTGTTATTGACAATACATTTTTAAGAAGCAGAATTTGAGCTAAAAGAAGCTTTATTTAGACATTAAATGGATTTAATTTTATTGCTCTAATCAAAATTTGAACTTAGTGAACATATTGTTGCATTTATTAAAATGTACTAAAAGTGTTAAAATTAATATTTTAATAGTTTGCTCTTGTTGTGTAAAGTTGAGATTTTTTTTTATAAAAAACAAAAGAACCCGGGAAATCTATCAAAGAAACTATAAAGATGTGTTTGCTGTTTTCTTTGAAAAGAGCAGCAAACACCAAATATCCTTTTTTGTGGTCTAGTCTGGATTCATGTTCAGACAGCAAATGTGTTGTCAATTTCCGCTGTCCTAGATCTCAGGCCAATGCCAGCCCACAACAATTGCTGCTTGAAGCTAACAAATGATTAATTCTCTCCCACCCTACCAATAAATTCCATATGCAGAAGCTGACCAGAGAGACAAATAGATCTTATCTGAACACTCTCAGTGTTCAGGTTGAAGCATGTTGCACACTTTATCTTCCAATGCTTCATCCTAACTTTGGTATCCTTGAACTTACCATCCACAGGTTTTGAAATTTATTCATTATTGTTAGGTTCGGGAAGTAACGAGGCTGGAGACCAGGGTAGTGACAACAGCTCTTTAATATAGGGTGAACCCAGCAACAGGCTGGGGGAAAAACCTCTCCTTTTATACAGTTCTGCTGGAGGCTTCGTCCAATCAGCAACGTGCTGATTTCCCGCCCAAATATTTAAAGGCACAACTGTTAATACATAACACTCCTCCCCTCCCAGAAAACACTTGGTCTTATTTACATATCTATTTACATGTTATTTTTCGACGTAGTCACGCAAATAACCTGGGCGTCTCCTAGTTCTTTCTGACCTGCGCGGTTCAGTTCTGGGTGGTGTTTTGAGCTGGTCGGAGGGGCTGTTTTCTCCTCCCAGCTCTTTCTCTGGGCCATCGGGCTCTGGATTATTGGCCGACTCTTTTCTTGGCCATCCGCCTTGGATTAATTTTGGAATTTTTGACCCCTGATACAATGGCTAATGCTTCTTTGTCTAATTGGCTGTAGTTCCTCTCTGGGAGGACATCGTTCTAGAGTAGAACGCTATAGGGGCTTCTGTGCCGTTTGAAGTCTATGGCTGAGTACAGCCCCACCCCATAAGGGGACGATCGCAAACCAGCACTAGGGTAGTGAGTCGTGATATTGGATGAGCAGGCTATCACTTGAGAGCAGGTTCTTTACTGCTTCAAAAGCCCTATTTTCTGACTTTCCCAAGACCAAACAGTATTTTTCCTAAGAGCCTATGCAGCGGTTCCAACGGTTGCTTTGTTCTTCAAAAGACCGTAAAATTAACCAATCCCAGGAATGCCTGCAGCTCTGCTTTGTTTTTGGGCGCTGGAGCCTTCCTAATTGCCTTAACTTTGCTCTCAGTAGGGTGAATTCCTTTCTTGTCTATCCGTAGCCCAAGAAATCGACCGATTCGACCCCTATCTGACATTTATTTGTCTTGACTTTTAATCCGCTGTCCGGAAAATGCTCAAGACCTTTCTTAACCGCCTCCCCAATTCCTCCATGTTTTCCCTGAAATTAGGACATCATCAAGTAGGGAACTACCCTGGGAGCCCTTGCAGTAGTCGTTCCATCAGGTTTTGGAACAGCCCTGGTGCCACACTAACCCCAAATTGCAATCGGTGCACTTGAATGCCCCCTGTGCGCCACAATCGCTTGGGCTTCGCCAGCGGGCGCTACTGGCAGTTGTTGGTAGGCTTGGGCCAAGTCTAACTTTGCAAAGACTTGCCCTTGCCCCAAGGAGTGCAATAAATGTTGCACCACGGAACCGGCAGCGCTTTTCTGTAAGGCTTTGTTAAGCGCCGCCTTGTAGTCAGCGCAAATTCTAATTGACCCGTCCGATTTGATGGGGTGACGATTGGCGTCTCCCACTTTGCGTGATCGACTGGCACCAAAACCCCTGATTTATGAGCTTGTCCAGCTCCTTATCAATTTTTGGTTTTAGGGCAAAGGGACTCTCCTCGCCTTAAGCCTAATGGGGGCTACCTGGGGTCTAAGTTGAAGGAAATAGGGGTCCCCTTGTACTTGCCCAGGCAGTCCTTGAAGACATCTTGAACTCGTTAAAGAGAATGTCTTTCAAATTGCAGTCACTTCTGTAGATGCCAGTCACTCCCATGCCCAGGGCACGAAACCAGTCTAGTCCCAACAGACTGGGCAGAGTTCCTTCGACGATCGTGATGGGCAGGGTCTTTTGTGAGGGCCGTACTCGACTCGGACGGAGGTGGTCCTCGAACAGGGATGCGATTCCCTGGTAGTCGTGCACTCGTGGCTGTGCTTGCAGATGGCGCTTGTGACGGACGGCAGCGACCGCCAGGGTGTCCCAGGACATGATGGTGATCGCTGATCCCGTGTCCACTTCAAGCCTGCACCGAACTCTCGATCTTGGGCTTTGTGAAAATCTTCTTTCCACTTTGGTTGAGGCGCGCCTATAATGACAGTCGCTTGTGCTTGCAGATGGCGCTTGTGACGGACGGCAGCGACCGCCAGGGTGTCCCAGGACATGATGGTGATCGCTGATCCCGTGTCCACTTCAAGCCTGCACCGAACTCTCGATCTTGGGCTTTGTGAAAATCTTCTTTCCACTTTGGTTGAGGCGCGCCTATAATGACAGTCGCTTGTGCTTGCAGATGGCGCTTGTGACGGACGGCAGCGATTTCGCCAGGGTGTCCCAGGACATGATGGTGATCGCTGATCCCGTGTCCACTTCAAGCCTGCACCGAACTCTCGATCTTGGGCTTTGTGAAAATCTTCTTTCCACTTTGGTTGAGGCGCGCCTATAATGACAGTCGCTTGTGCTTGCAGATGGCGCTTGTGACGGACGGCAGCGACCGCCAGGGTGTCCCAGGACATGATGGTGATCGCTGATCCCGTGTCCACTTCAAGCCTGCACCGAACTCTCGATCTTGGGCTTTGTGAAAATCTTCTTTCCACTTTGGTTGAGGCGCGCCTATAATGACAGTCGCTTGTGCTTGCAGATGGCGCTTGTGACGGACGGCAGCGACCGCCAGGGTGTCCCAGGACATGATGGTGATCGCTGATCCCGTGTCCACTTCAAGCCTGCACCGAACTCTCGATCTTGGGCTTTGTGAAAATCTTCTTTCCACTTTGGTTGAGGCGCGCCTATAATGACAGTCGTTTGGTTAGACTTCGCTTTCTTGTTTGAACCAATCGCGGGCCGCCTTTCCGGTTCCGCTTTGATTGGCCGATTTGAATTTTCGGCGGAAGGTTGGGCCGCTCTGCAAACCTGAGCTAAGTGTCCTTTCTTCCCACACCGCCGCATGTTGCGCTTTAAACCTGCAGCGTTGGCGCTGATGCTGCCCTCCGCAGCTTCCGCACTCGCCACGGTCCTCAGTGTCGCGTTTCTCGGTCCGCAGACCCTTCCTCATCCTCGCCTCACCTTCGGATTCGGACTGAATCTCCTCCTGGTGTACTGGCGCTGGCGCCGCCTTGTAGTCAGCGCAAATTCTAATTGACCCGTCCGATTTGATGGGGTGACGATTGGCGTCTCCCACTTTGCGTGATCGACTGGCACCAAAACCCCTGATTTATGAGCTTGTCCAGCTCCTTATCAATTTTTGGTTTTAGGGCAAAGGGACTCTCCTCGCCTTAAGCCTAATGGGGGCTACCTGGGGTCTAAGTTGAAGGAAATAGGGGTCCCCTTGTACTTGCCCAGGCAGTCCTTGAAGACATCTTGAACTCGTTAAAGAGAATGTCTTTCAAATTGCAGTCACTTCTGTAGATGCCAGTCACTCCCATGCCCAGGGCAAAGGGACTCTCCTCGCCTTAAGCCTAATGGGGGCTACCTGGGGTCTAAGTTGAAGGAAATAGGGGTCCCCTTGTACTTGCCCAGGCAGTCCTTGAAGACATCTTCGAACTCGTTAAAGAGAATGTCTTTCAAATTGCAGTCACTTCTGTAGATGCCAGTCACTCCCATGCCCAGGGCACGAAACCAGTCTAGTCCCAACAGACTGGGCAGAGTTCCTTCGACGATCGTGATGGGCAGGGTCTTTTGTGAGGGCCGACTCGACTCGGACGGAGGTGGTCCTCGAACAGGGATGCGATTCCCTGGTAGTCGTGCACTCGTAGCCGCTGTGCTTGCAGATGGCGCTTGTGACGGACGGCAGCGACCGCCAGGGTGTCCCAGGACATGATGGTGATCGCTGATCCGTGTCCACTTCAAGCCTGCACCGTACTCCCTCGATCTTGGGCTTTGTGAAAATCTTCTTTCCACTTTGGTTGAGGCGCGCCTATAATGACAGTCGTTTGGTTAGACTTGGCGCCTTTCTTGTTTGAACCAATCGCGGGCCGCCTTTCCGGTTCCGCTTTGATTGGCCGATTTGAATTTTCGGCGGAAGGTTGGGCCGCTCTGCAAACCTGAGCTAAGTGTCCTTTCTTCCCACACCGCCGGCATGTTGCGTCTTTAAACCTGCAGCGTTGGCGCTGATGCTGCCCTCCGCAGCTTCCGCACTCGCCACGGTCCTCAGTGTCGCGTTTCTCGGTCCGCAGACCCTTCCTCATCCTCGCCTCACCTTCGGATTCGGACTGAATCTCCTCCTGGTGTACTGGCGCTGGCTTGGCGCCGCCTTGGATTGAAGAGGCTTTGCAGAGTCTCTGCTGCTTTAGTAGACATTTCATGTGCTCTGGCCTCGCCCAGAGCGGTGGCTAGTGTCAGGTTGCTCCTGGCTAGCAGTCGCCGCCAGAGGCGGATGTCCTTGACCCCTCGGATGAGTTGCTCGAGTAGCACTTCGCCTAAGTCTCGGTATCCGCAGTCCTTGGACGCCTTCTTAAAGCGCCATGTAGTCACCGATGGACTCGCCTCCATCTGTCTACGCTCTCCGAATTCAAACCGCTGCACGTATTTGGACGGCGCCGGTGCGAAATGGTTCTTCAGCAAAGTCTGCAGAGTCGGCCACGATACCGATTGTATCGGCGTTGGCTCTGCCAGGGCTTCCGCAATCTCGACATGACCTCCGCCCGCAATGGCTTAGGAAATAAGCCCGCTTGTTATCGGGGATCCCTGTAGTTCGTTGGCTTCTAGAAAGCTTTCAAACGGGTCATATATGTTCCCATTTCTCCTTGCCGGGTTGTACGGTGCGGGTGGCGTGTTTGCCATTTCCGCGTTTCTGCCCTGAGTTTGCTGGGTTCGGGACTAGCGTGCTTCAGCTCGGTTCTGGTTCTCCTTAGCCTCGATATCCCACCTTCGTCGCCAATGTTAGGTTCGGGAAGTAACGAGGCTGGAGACCAGGGTAGTGACAACAGCTCTTTAATATAGGGTGAACCCAGCAACAGGCTGGGGGGAAAAACCTCTCCTTTTATACAGTTCTGCTGGAGGCTTCGTCCAATCAGCAACGTGCTGATTTCCCGCCCAAATATTTAAAGGCACAACTGTTAATACATAACAATTATATTCTACTAAGTAGTCTTCATTTATAAGAGAATTACATGAGCAACATTTATGAAAAAAGTCAACTACTATTATTTTATCCATTCTGTCAGAAAACATATCAGATATGCAATTAAATATTTAAAATTGTCCATGTCTATGATGCATGGTTCTACCAATACTTTCACATCAAAGATTCAGTAAAGAGATATGTTCTCAATATTCTAAAAATTATTTATCACATAATGTAATGTATCTTTAAAAGTTTTGGAGGGAAACTTGGGCGGGAAATAGCACGTTGCTGATTGGTTGAAGCCTCAGCCTAAACTGTATATAAAGAGGGGTTTTGCCGCATGGGTTTGCTGGGTTCACTATAAACTAAAGAGCTGTTGTCACTCATCTGGTCTCCTGCCTCGTTATTGCCCGAATCCAACACATAAGGTCATTAATTTTGAAATAAAGCACAATTCAGTATGAATCCGGAGCCTCTGTTAAGTTCTTAGTAGTACATTTACATTTTATGTTAGTGATTTTGTGTTTCTTGTATTTTTGGGTTCTCTGAGATCATTGTTCTTAATATATTAATCCAGCATCTTAATCCATCTTCAAAGGGTTAACAATAGATGTTAAATGTTTTTCACTGGAAGCATTCAAGAAGTGGGAGGGTGATCAATTACTAGACAAAAATAGCACTAATAAAACTCATCACTTATTTCTGGAACAAAAGAAATGCAAAATATTGTTTATTTCTGCTTCCTAAAGATTTGATAGTTTTAACAACAGGAATATCTGTCTGCAATTAACTACAGTTTTAAAGTTGTTTGTACAACTCTGTAAAATTTAATTCAAATTTGTCATCAGCTAAAACAAATGCTAAATCCCAGAATATAGCCACGTTATCTGCTAGCAGCAACTGTTCTACAGTGAGGGCAAGAACATCCTGCACAAATCTGAAGTTTGTCATTCCCAGGATGGTCCAAATTTTCCAAGATTCTTGGAATTCATAAACATCACAAGAGAATTCTCTCCAGCTGGCTTCCTGTCCATGGCTTCTTTGACCAGCTGCAAAATGTCACAAACTTTCCCCTCAAACTCTGGCAGAAGACAGTGTATGTATGAACTCTTCCAAGGATATGATTCAGCAGCCACTTCATCAGGTCTAGCAGTGATTATCACTGTCACTTGAAAATGCCACAATTGCTTCTAATCTGCAACCATCCATCTACTGTCAAAGCAAATCAGATTTGGAAACCAAAGTTATGAATACTAAACCTACTTTTATTATAGGGTTACTATAACAGTGTCTTATGTCTGAAAGCAGTTCCCCACACCCCCTATAATTCCTAGAGAGCAATAGGAAATTTCTTCCTATCCATATAACTACTCTCTAGAGTTAAGCGAGGTGGGGGGGTAGGGGAGAGAAGGTTGGGAGACAAATATGGAGGTCAGTTTTTAAAGTATAATATGATGTTCAGGTCTGCTTATTTAAAGCAGTACTTTATAATGGAAAGCAATGCCATCTCACTACTTAACTCTGATCTTTGCATGTCTGTTTATTTAGGAAATAAAGATGCTAAATCTCCAAAATGAGAAATAAATATCAATAGCAAGCAATAGTAGACTTATATACTGCTTCATAGTGCTTTTACAGCCCTCTCTAAGTTTTTTTAATTTTTTATTTTTTTATTTGCATTTATATCCCGCCCTTCTCCGAAGACTCAGGGCGGCTTACACTATGTCAAGCAATAGTCTTCATCCATTTGTATATTATATACAAAGTCAACTTATTGCCCCCAACAATCTGGGTCCTCATTTTACCTACCTTATAAAGGATGGAAGGCTGAGTCAACCTTCGGCCTGGTGGGACTTGAACCTGCAGTAATTGCAAGCAGCTGCTGTTAATAACAGACTGCATTAGTCTGTTGAGCCACCAGAGTCTGTTGAGCCACCAGAGTCAGCATACTGCCCCCAACAATCTGGGTCCTCATTTTACTGATCTCGGAAAGATGGAAGGCTGTGTCAACCTTGAGATTTGAACTGCCGAATTGCAGCTAGCAGTCAGTTGAAGTAGCCTACAATACTACACTCTAACCACTGCCCCACCTTGGCTCTTGATCCTATTGCCATTGTCCAGGGAAGAAGAAAGGTGAAATTTAAAGAGAACAGCAAGAACTAATGATATTAGGAGAATGAAAAATTGAAGATAATAAAGTGATATGGTTTGGGACGTGAATACTAGATGATAAAAGGAAATAGAAGGCTTCAAAACAGATGAAAATAGTCCAACTATGGAGAGAAAATGTGGAAAATAGTATTTGCACTTGACAAGTGTATATCCTGGGTATTAAGTGATAGAAAGGAAAAGGGAAAAAATGAAATGTAACATTACAAGCTTCCTTTGTGAGGAAGAAATGATTTTATGATTATGCCAACTATGGCAAGCATTTTGTGAATGGACACTCTTTACATTAGCTATATAATACCTTTGAGTATTTGAGAAGTTTGAGAAATTCCAGATATGTCCACTAGAATGTAAACATTTTAATAACATTGCAAAAGCTAGCTTGAAATGTCTGTTTGACTCTATCCAGTGTATCCAAAAGCATACATGTTGTTATGATACTTCAATGGAATAAGAAGCAAACATATTCTTGATTCTACTTAAGTTTTCTAAACAATTTCTAGGCTTGTTTGCGATGTTATAATTTAATTACATCTGTCCAAGACAGTTTATAGAGAATAAACTATTAAACTCACTTGCTTGTCTGCCTATGCTTGTCTGCACTAAACATAGACTTCCATCAAAATAACAATGAAATTTATTTCAGCCAGGAATGTCAATAAACAAAGGAAAAAATTGATGGAAATATTTTTTTTAAATGTTCAGAAAAATATCCAAGTAAATTAATAGTTAAAGTGTGAATAACATAATCAAGAAAGAAATTTAACAGAGGCAAGTGAAAAATGTTTTTTTAAAAAATGGAAATAAACTGAATATACTGTGTGAGGCAATAACCCTGCCAATACTATTCCTGAGACATGGTAAGAGGACTACTGAGGGCAAAAATGTTTAATGCAGCCTACTTCCACTGTTAAGGCTATTTGCATGAATTTTAAAAATCAGATTCATTTAAATATTATGCTAGATAAAAAAAGAAACATGTTGTTTTCATATGTCCTTAGATTGATTGAAACCATTTCTAGCTAGATGCAAAAAAGCTGGAAATTAGAATCTTCTAATAATCTTAGAAAATTAGAAGAGACAAGGACAGTAGAAATTAAGTAATCAGACATTATTGACATTGAAGGAGGCTGAATCTATGAAGAACTGAATGAGAAAGGCTATAGAAACATATACAGAAAGATAATCAGCAGATGTTGCTTGTCTTTAAGAAGCTGACAGATTCTGGAAAGACAGCAGAATGGGATGTCTGTGTTTTCTGGTCCCTGACCAGAAAGATGACTTCAAACAGAAGCTCTCCAACCTTTGTCTCAAAAAACACCACCAGACTAATATTTTTAAGGAATTATCCATGAGAACCTGTCAAGTCATTCCAGTCAAATTCATTTGTACTGTGCCTAAAAGTAGTGGTGGTTCCAACAATATATAAGAACAGAAGCAAAGGTTTAATGGAATGCAGTATTATTCTGGTTTTATCGTAATATATAGCTGAGGAGTTTCAATGATATCTGTGGGAACGAACTGATAAAAAAAAAACTTATACCAGGAATACAATAACAGACTTAAATATAGACAGCTTCTTTGATGCTATCTTTTAAAGATTCTTAAAAATTAAAAAGGTAAACGTTCCCCTCGCACATACAAGCTAGTCATTCCCAACTCTAGGGGGCGATACTCATCTCTGTTTCAAAGCCGAAGAGCCAGCGCTGTCCAAAGTTGTCTCTGTGGTCATGTGGCCGGCATGACTAAATGCCGAAGGCACACGGAGTGCTGTTACCTTCCCACCAAAGTTGGTTCCTATTTTTTTACTTGCATTTTTTATGTGCTTTCAAACTGCTAGGTTGGCAGAAGCTGGGACAAGTAATGGGAGCTCACCCCATTATGCGGCACTAGGGATTCAAATGGCTGAAGTGCCAACCTTTCTCTCAACAAGTTCAGCATCTTAGCTACTGTGCCACCATGTCCCTAATTTAAAAATTTAAAAATTACTCAATTTTAATTTTTTTTAAAAAAATTTTTTTAAAAAAATTAAAAATTACTCAGTCTTATTTAACCTGAGCAAATGATCTAAAATATAAGAATACACCATGGAATAAATTGCCTTTATTTATTTATTATATAAATTGCCCAGTGGTGAAATCCATTTTTTTTTACTACCGGTTCTATGGGTGTGGCTTGGTGGATGTGGTGTGGCTTGGTGGGCGTGGCTTGATGGCATGGCAGGGGAAGGATACTGCAAAATCTCCATTTCCTCCCCACTCTTGGGGGAAGGATATTGCAAAAACTCCATTCCCTCCCTACTCTGGGGCCAGCCAGAGGTGGTACTTGCCGGTTCTCCGCACTGCTCAAAATTTCTGCTACCAGAACCTGTCAGAACCTGCTGGATTTCACCCCTGAAATTGCCTCATCTATTTAACATCATAACTCTATAATCCTTGCATCACCATAACTCTATAATTCTATAATCCTTGTATACTAATTAAGCTCCTTAACAGGGGTATGCTTCATAGAGATATTTTCCCTGTCTGCATTGATGTGCAATGCTTCAATGGATCATATAGTGATACTCTATTTTATTAAAAAATGGAGACCTGTTTTTAGAAACACCTAATATACAGTCTCTCCACTTATTTGAGCCACAGAGCATACAGTTTATTCAGCTCGCTTTTTACTTCCTGCAAGTCCCTTTAATAGTATTGTGGACATATGTTTTTACTTCTGAATATATGTAGTTTGTTCTGAGGCTCAGCTTCAGTGTTCCTTTTTAGCTCTCTTTGAAGATAGTCCAAAACTTCAGCTGGTTCAGCATGTACCAAAGTTTAAATAGGACCAGACATCTAGAACACATTATAGTCTTTTCCATCTTCTTCTTCAGCATCCTCTGATTCAAATCCAGGACTAACCCAAATTGTTTGCAACTGAGAAGCCCATTTAGGATTATTGTTATTTTTAGTGGTAAACTTTATTTTATGACAATCATCCTCTAAAGTAATAAAGACACAAAATGTTTGTACCATAATTTCAAATTTTTTTGCCTAATTACAGTATAGGCAGCACACTTTTGTACAGCATACATATTTTACCTTACTGTGATTTTTAATCATATAAAAAAAAGAACTGAAACTAAGACTTATTTGAACTAGTTTTAATTTTGGGAAATAGCATTCAATTTTTAACAAATATTCTTACTGTATTTTGTCAATGTTTAATAACATCATTGCATATCAGCTTCCTTTTGTTAAAAAAAATCGGTAGCAGCACCAAAATGACCTTCTCCGGGTTTCAAAGCTAAGGTAGATGCAACTTAATTAATCTATGAATGTAAATTGTCATATAATTCCAGATGTATAAACTGGACAGGAAGGGAAAGGAAAAGGAAAGGGGAAGGGGAGGGGGAAGGAAATACATTCTGGAAGAAAGCAATGACAAACAACTTCATTTTTCCCAAAAAAACTGCATGGATGTGTCCATATAATCAATGGGAGTTTAGTTTGACCCTCAGTAATTATATTTTTAGATTTATTTTCTTTTGGGTGGGAGGAATGAAAATATATATATATATACATACACACATACACACATACACACATACACACACCTACATACATACACATACATATACATACATACATATACACACACACACACACATATTCATTCATTCATAAATAGATATTTATGAATGGCTTAGATTTTAAATTTATAGGGGTTTTAAATTGGTTTTAATATTTATATTTATATTTTTAATAATTTGGCATTAGAATAAGTTTTTTAATGATTATCTTAATTTGTATATAACTGTTTTATGTGCCTGTGAACCGCCCTGAGTCCTTCGGGAGATAGGGCAGTATACAAATATGAATAATAAATAAATAAATAAATAAATAAATAAATAAGATATATTCTGCTCTATATATTTCATTCATAACTTAGACCTTCACTTTTCTGCATGTTTATCTATTCTAATTCATAAGATCGTACTCTTCACATCTATTACTTCATTCCTCTTTCTTTTAGTTTCACAGACACATTACCTTGTTTATTTTTCTTTTTTTCTACTATTTATCATTCACTCTTTGTTACATTTCATGTTATACATTTCATGTACAAGCATAATCTCTACACTGCCATAAATGAATAAATATGTGGTGGAATCAGTGTTTCTTTCCTTTGAATATTTCCATTTGTCTGGACCAGGGGTCTGCAACCTTAAATACTCAAAGAGCCATTTGGACACGTTTCCCACAGAAAAGAAAACACCGGCACCACAAAACCTAAGTGGGCGCGGCCAACTTGATATCACTAACTTCCACCAGTCACATGACCCCCTAGCTATGCCTGCTGTTGTGACTCCAGCTCCTGAGCCTGTCCTCATGGAGGAGATGACTCTGAGAGTGAGGAGGAGGAGCCAACAAGGCATCCCTCTCCAGGTCCCTCCTTTCTGGCAATGCCTCAGGTGCCAGCTGAAAACCAGGAAGAAGGCATGTCAGAACCCCCACCAACAGAGGGTGAGGAGGATCAATCCTGGATTGATCCCAGGCAGCGTCGGAAGGAGAAGTGTGCGCAGCAAAGGAAGAGGTGTGGCAGGCCCAGAGAGTGCTGAGTCACTGAGCCACACCCCACAGGGGATAAAAGCGGGTGGAGTTGCTCTGTATCCCCTGTGATGGACAAAAACTACAAAGCATGAACTTTGGATCGGTTATTTTTGAGTTAAGGCCTGGACTGTGTGAAGATATTATTCTGTGAACTCTTGGCTGCCCCAGCAATGGCCTACAGACAAGTGGACTCCCATCTCTGACAGAGATAAGGAACTTGGCAGGCATTTGAACTGTATCTGCCAAGACTTTTATCCACAAAGGAAATTCAGGTCGGTTGTAGAATAAATGACTGTTAGATGCTTGCTCCTGCGTTCTTCTATGTGAGGTGGGGAGGGGGACAGAACACCTGCCCAGCCAGTCATTAGGGCAGAGAACCGGTTGTTTAAAAACACGGGGAACCACAAAACCCTTTTGACATGTCTCTCTCTCCCTCCCTCCCACCACTCTGTATCTCTCTATGTCTCTCTTTCTCCCCGTCTCTCTGTATCTCTCTGTCTCTGCCCTGGCTGCTTCTCCATGCCCCACTGTCGTCTTTACCTTCTCAGGCCAGGTGAGGAGTGACTGGGAGGGGACGGGGAAGCCAGCCAATGGTGGGATCACCCTACAATGAGCCACAGCAGAGGGCCCAAAGAGCCACATGTGGTTGCTGACACCCAATCTGGACTATCACAACTCTACTTCTATACTTTTACTACAAGACTACAAATCTGATATCTGATGTTCATCTTTAAGAGATGCTGGCATCCTAAGGTGTCCTTCCATGTATTCTTCTCACACTTGTATCACACTTGTGATACTTGAGACCAAGTATCAATAAGTTGTTGGAATAACTTTCAGTGTGTGAAAATCTATGCACAAGACCTTATTTGAATTGGAACAATTGCTATCTGAAGAACTCATTTAATAATATTGTTTTGGAAACATGGTTTATAAAATATAGAAACTCATTGAAGTTCAGTGCTCCTCAAATAATCCTTCAGTTCCTAAACTTTGACTTTTGAACTGTGGTGATGGGATGGAAATAGATAGAAATAGCTGGGAACTTCACAAAGATCATCTCTCTGGAGATTTCATTTAATTTCTGCTCATAATTGAATAAGCACTGTTGCAAGTACAGACTAAGAACATTGCACTGTCGTAATTTTTTTCAGTCCTTACCAAATAATACGAAGAGAGAGAGAGAGAGAGAGAAAGAGGGAGGGAGGGGAAGAAATTGATTTTACAGTAGATAACATTGAAACAGCACTATGTAACCTAAAGCCATCTCTACCTATTGGTGGATGGATGGATTATGTGCCTATTTTTGAAAAAGCTCACCACTGCCTCAGCTGAACCTCTATGAACAATCTATGAGGTATCCTTCAGAACCAACTCCTTGCCGACCTATGGTCATTAGCCATGGTTATACCTATCTTTAAAAAGGGAGACTAGTATAGTAGATAATTACAGACCAATCTCACTGGGTTGCATCACCTGCAAAGTTATGGAATCAATTATAAACCAATCCATCACCCTCCACTTAGATACAAACAACCTGCTATCTAACAAGCAGTTTAGTTTTAGAAAAAAATTGTCCTGTAATCTGCAACTCCTACACTGTAAAAACATTTGGACCACACATCTTGACCAGGGTAAAGCAAGAGATGCAATTTACATAGACTTCTGTAAAGCCTTTAACTCAGTGGGTGCATGAAAAACTACTGCTGAAATTAAGTTCTTATGGCATCTCTAGATCCCTGAACAAGTGGATAGCTATGTTCCTGTCCAACAGGCAACAAATAGTAAAATAGTGAGGGCCCTATCAAATCCAGCACCTGTTAACAGTGGTGTCCCCCAAGGCAGCATTTTAGAACCCACACTCTTTCTGCTTTACATCAGTGACCTTTCTGATCATATTATAAGCAGCTGTTTCCTCTTCGCTGATGACATAAAATTATTTAACACCACTGACAATGTTGCTGCCCTACAAAGCAATATTGCCTATGTGTCAGAATGGTCACGCAATTGGCAACTCCAAATCTCAACTAACAAATGCTCTGTCTTACACATTGGCAAAAAAAAATCAGAACACCAAATACAAACAGATACAATCTTGTAGACGACCCGCACTTTGTCAAGGACCTAGGAGTACCCATTTCAAATGATCTACGCCCCAGAGCTCACTGTAACAGCATTGCCAAAAGGGCATTAAAAATTGTTAACCTAATTTTGCGAAGCTTCTTCTCCAGTAACATTGTACTGCTAACTAGGGCATACAAAACCTTTGCCAGACCAGTTCTTGAATACAGCTCATCCACCTAGAATCCACACTGTATATTGGACATTAACACAATTGAGCAGGTCCAGAGGTATTTCACGAGAAGAGTACTCCACTCCTCTACTCACAACAGAATCCCTTATGCCACCAGACTTTAAATTCTGGGTTTGGACAATCTGGAACTGTGCCGCCTGCAGTCCAATCTAAGCATAGTACACAAAATTATCCGCTACAATGTCTTACCTGTCAATGACTTCTTCAGCTTCAACCACAATAATACACTGGCAAACAATCAATGCAAACTCAAGGTAAACTGCTCCAAACTTGATTGCAGAAAATATGACTTCAGCAACAGAGTGGTCAATGCCTGGAATGCTCTACCTGACTCTGTTGTTAGAGCCTCAAACCCTGACAGCTTCAACCTCAAACTGTCTACTGTGGATCTCACCCCATTCCTAAGAGATCCCTAAAGGGGGCGTGCATAAGTGCAACAGCGTGTCTACCGTCCCTGTCCTACTGTCCCCATTTATCTCTACTTACTTCCTTTGTTTATGTTTATACCTATACCTGCTATCTTGTACATGTTTGACAAATAAATAAATAAATAAATAAATAAATAAATAAATAAATAAATAAATAAATAAATAAAGTGATGGGGGAAAGTATAGAAAGAAAAGAGGAGAATGATAGGTGGAAAAAGAAATCTTTGCAGAGTGGACAGTGCATTCCCTTTCACCATAACTCTATATTAGTTTGTTACTTGGACTTTGACTACTGACTACTGAAAAGTTGTGTTTTCAAGTGAAAAAGAAGGCTAGGTCTTTCAGTTCATTAGGAAACACTTTGTAAAAGTTCAGAAGATTAATGCCCAAGCCTAGAAGTGAAACAGCAAAATCCAGTCATCTTCAATCCTTCATTTGTTTATAGCAGATAGACAGAATCTTGCCAAACTAAAGCAATAACTTTTTAATCAGCTAGATCAAACCCACAGGGTCACATTGTTGTCACATGACTTATCACAACCTTTCCCCCGTTTGCTAAACAGGGGTGGGCATGGACAGCACGGGCCATGGGCCAGGAGTTTGACACTCCTGAGCTAGATATATCCTGAAATATTGTAGGATGTGATTACTCTGGACCTTTTCCCCTTCCCTCTCTGGACTGTGTAGCCTCTTATTCCAGGCCTGTCTCTGGGAAAGATCCGTCTTCCCAAAACTCTTTCCCTCTACTCCTGCAGGTGCACATTCAATCACAATTTGACAGTTTGATTGTGACATGAACTTGTCTCAGTGGGGAGTGGTGGTGGGTAAGTTTGAAGATGATATTCCCTCAGATAACCCAAATCCAAATTCATTAAACGTATCTTTAATGAGTTCATAATGTATCTTCTCTGGAAACATTCAGCCTCTTTAATGAAATTGAAACAACATTTATTTATTTACTTATTTAAAATATTTATATAGTTGCTCATCTTATAACCATCTATGGGTGGATCTCAATCAGAAGTTAAAATAACCTACAAACCATATTCAAATTATAAAACTAAACAGTCAGTGCATTGATTGCATCAGTGCAATCAATGAATTTAGCTTTGATCATCTGTTGTTACCTAGTATAGCTCCAATTTAATCTACCTTTGTTAATATAAAAGCTGCCAAGTTGATGTCTCTTCTGTTTTCCACTAACCAAGTAATTTGTGGATCTTATGTATAATATGGAAACAATTAAATCATAACAGCTGGGATATAGACACATACACACATAATATGAATTTTGAAAAGCATATGTTTTCTTGCTTTGTGTCAGCAAGTTTTGGGAGAGACTTCATGTGTTCAACGCTACTTTGTACCTGGTAAACCAAGTTTAATATCTGAATGCTCATTATATCACTCAACAATTTAACTTGTACAGTTATGGTTGTACGACCAACTACATGTTTCTTCCCTCCCTCTTATTTTCTAACTAAATTGCCAGGTGAAGAATTTTCAACACCCAAAAGTGTGGACTTTCCTTTGCTAATACTGTATTGCCTCTGTAGATGTAAAAAAAATCTTTCTTGTAACCATAAAAGAAAATTAAGGCTAGAATGAAATTTTCAATAATATTTGTACTATTGTCATTATTAATAGAGCTGCTAAATTTGAACTTATGAGCTCATTAAAAAACATGCCCATGTCTCAAAAAATGCAGGCTATTGTTCAACATTTTCATTGTTTCAACATGGAATTTGATTTTCCCCCTTCATTATGTTAAACTCATGTAATAATGTCAATCCTAAAGGAAATCAACCCTGATTGTCCTTTGGGCGGGCAGATGCTGAAGCTGAAGCTCAAATACTTAGGGCACCAAATGAGAAGAGAGGAGTCATTGGGCAAGACCCTGATGTTGGGAAAGGTTGAAGACAAAAGAAGAAGGGGACAGCAGAGGATGAGATGGTTAGATAGTGTCATCATTGCCATGGGCATGAGTTTGGGGAAACTCAGGGAAACAGTGAAGGATGGGGTGGGGGTGATGTGCTGTGATCCATGGCAGCGGTGAAATCCAAATTTTTTTACTACCAGTTCTGTGGGCGGGCTTGGTGGGCGTGGCATGGCTTGCTGGGTGTGGCAGGGGAAGGATACTTCCAAATCTCCATTTCCACCCTACTCCAGGAGAAGGATACTGCAAAATCTCCAATCCCATCCCACTCCAGGGGAAGGATACCGCAAAATCTCCATTCCCACCCCACTCTGGGGCCAGCCAGAGGTGATATTTGCTGTTTCTCCAAACTGCTCAAAATTTCCACTACCGGTTCTCTGAACTGCTCAAAATTTCTGCTACCAGTTCTCCAGAACCTGTCAGAACCTGCTGGATTTTATCCCTGATCCATGGGCGTGCAAAGTGTTGGACATAACTTAGTGACTGAACAACAAAATGTAATAATGACTACTTGATTATTGCTTTCCCACTAAACAAAAGCTTAGCATGATGTAGAAGGAAATCCCACAGAATAAGAATGATACAATAAAAGTAGCAAAAGCAATAATAACACCAGACATTTATCAGTACAATAGTTGAAACTGAAAGCTGTAATTGAATAGCAAAGTTTTCATAACCTCCTTCAAAAAAAAATAATAATCAAGAAACAAGGAACCATTCAGAGTTTTGGTGGAATGATTTTCACAAAAGAACACACCTATGTATACCACTGAATATAATTAAGCTTGAACGAACAGTCACATTTTATCACTTTGGTATCATATTGCCTTCTATATACTTTTAAAGCCTTCACTCTGTCTGCTGATTTTGCTGTTGGTTTAAATTCTTTTTTGTAATATAATTGTTGTATTAATTCTGAATTGGGAGGCATAGAATTCATAGACAGTAATTAAATGCCTATATGAAATATATAATCTCTATATTCTGAGCTTGTATAAAGGACTGTAATTTTTTATGACAGCTAGGCTGTAGAATTTTGTGCAAGGATTTCCTAGGAAACAGAAATAAACATATCAGTGATTCTGAGTGTGACATGAGACATCTGCAACAAGGGCTTGTTATTTTTTTTTAGCTTCCTTCATGTGCCAAAAGTTTTCATTGCTCTCCAACTTCCAGTTTTGCAGAACTCAAAAGCAACAAGAAATTGAATCATTTCTTAAATATGTGCTTTTTATAAAATTCCTGAGAAGTAGAGAAACCTAGATTCCTTTTGGGTTTACAGTAAATGGGAACAACTTTTATCTTCCCCACTCTGCACTATCCTATAGAACAGGGTTCTCCAACCTTGGCAACTTTAAGACTGGTGGACTTCAACTCCGCAGCCAGCAAAGCTGGGAGTTGAAGTCCATAAGTCTTAAAGTTGCCAAGGCTGGAGATCCCTGCTATAAAATATGTGTCTTTCACTATTTTATGTAAATGCTTAATCATGGCATGGTTGTTAATGCATTGGTTTTCATTAATCATAATGAACTTGACATTTGACAAGCCTGATGAAATAAATCTGCCTTGTTGGCACAATGAGGAACTCCATCTCAAATACTTCCTGAAGAGATCTCCTGAGTCTTTGTTGAAAGAGTGTCAGAAAATATAGCATGCCACTCTGATCCATTAAATATTTTCTTGGATTTAAGTTTCATTTCAGTCAATAAGTCAGTTTAGTCTTGCAGTCTTACAACATAGTATTATCAATGACTAGATTCATAGCAGGTACAAGCCCATTGTTTATCATGATTTGTTAAATAAATCTTGGGTAACACCAAGTTCATAAATCACATTTAGACTCCGATATCACATTAAGCTAAAAGCATACATTAGAACTTAGAATATTTAATTAACCCATCCTGTCACACAAAATCTGAAGTTAATCTCATACTAAAGTAGGTATAGGACTCAGCTGTTTGCTACAGCAATTTAAAAAACATTAAATATAGCCTTCACCATTTTATTCTCTGCTGCCCAGTGGTGAAATCCTACCGGTTCACACCAGTTCGGCTGAATCGGTAGTGATAAAATCTACCGGTTCACTGAACCGGTAATTAAAAAAAAGCTACCAGTTCTTCCGAAGCAGTATTTCCAATGATCAGCTGTGCCCCATGATTTATATCCTGCTTTCTAGCTAATCTAAATTGTGCAGCACAGCTACTTCCCCCCCCCCTTGCTGTTCTACTTAACTTCAAATGGGTCCTTTTTTCATGCAAAGTGTGTGATTGGTGCACACTGCACATGCGTGTGCACACAGCATGGATCTGGTGTGCATTGTGCATGTTCGGACAGTGAACAGGTGGCGACCCTTGGAGGATTTCACCACTGCTGCTGCCTATTAACAACATAACATAAAGAAGACTGAGTTCAAAGAAATCATGTTACTATGTCTTTCAATTATGTGAATCCAATTTGCTCGAAAAACCCCCGATATTCAGTTCTCCTAAAAAGAAAAAACAGAATGCAAATCCTAAAATAATTGAGAAAAAAAATCCAATAGAGCCACCCCATAGTGACATCACGGCCAAACTATTTTAGGATAACAGGGATCCCCATTCCCTTTGTGCTCTATAGATACAAAAAAAATTACCTAGTCCGGCCGTAATCAGGCTAGGGTTAGTTGCAGGATTTTTCCATTGATTGTATATGCTGAAGTCGGAACATATTCTTGGCACACCTTAGTTTACATTGCAACTTGGTATATTAACTTCAACAATTAAATTACTGTATGCCTTTTTAAAAAAGTATAAAATTCAAATGGCTTTTTTGGTTCTGCCACTTATTGTTTATTAGGTCCTTCTAGATTGTTTCATCTCAGTATGTATGAAATGGCAAGCAAAGGAGTTGCTGCTGGTTCCAAGTCAAGAAATCTACCATTTATTCCTAGTGGCTTTTCTCCAATTTCATAATGCATCAAATTCTATCCAGGCAAATGCTTAACCGGCTTATTTTTAATATGGATTTTTTTCCTTACGTTATCTATTATTGTTGATATTTTTATTAATTTATATTTTGCCTTTTCTCCTTAAAAAGTACAGAATAGCATACAGAAAACTATACATTAAAATAGTAAACATAGAAGCAAATCAATATTTAATTGCATAAACAAGTTTATCTATACTAAAACATATGTGTGCAGTGCCTTCTTTTTTAAAGTTATGAAATGCACTTTTGAAAGATATGAAAAACCCAACTTCATTATTTACATATTTTTCACATATTTTTATGTGAAGACAGAATCCAAATTAATATGCAAATGACAAAAAGTTTTAAATGTCACTTGTTAAAAATCAAGATAAGCAGAAAGATTTATTTCTGTAAATGAAGCAACTGTATTGATGCCAATAATTTATATTCAAAGCGTCCAAAAAGAACATAGGGTTCTCCTGCCTTCTCCTGAATCCTATCATTCATTTATCTGAATTGCTGCTGTCAATGTTGTGGAAGTCATTATTAACTATTCTAAGCTAGAGTAGCACTTTATTGACTTTGTTATAATAGAACACACTTTTGCATATCCAAAGGGAATCTCTAATTTGCAGTGATTCTTCTTTACAATTAAAAAAAACATTTCCCCCATTAGGATAATTATATTATATAATTATAGATAATTATAATAATCTATATAATGATTTTATATATCATTATATAAATTATGGAGAATTTATATTATTTATATTATGGAGAAGACTCCTGCAAGTCCCTTGGACTGCAAGGCAATCAAACTGGTCAGTCCTAGAGGAGATCAAGCCTGACTGCTCTTTAGAAGGCCAGATCCTGAAGATGAAATTGAAATACTTTGGCCACCTAATGAGAAGGAAGGACTCACTGGAGAAGAGCCTAATGCTGGGAACGATGGAAGGCAAAGGAAGAAGGGGAGGACAGAGAATGAAGTGGCTGGACGGAGTCACTGAAGCAGTCAGTGTGAGCTTAAATGGACTCCAGAGGATGGTAGAGGACAGGAAGGCCTGGAGGAACGTTATTCATGTGGTCACAATGGGTCAGACACGACTTCGCAACTAACAACAAATATAATGATTTTAAAAGATGGAACCCAGATCACCAACTTAATTGATTAAATTACTTTATCAGAGGTATGTCTGCATCTGATATTCTGTCCTACACAGACCTGTGCAAAGTCATGATATTAATTTCACATTTTATTTTCCAAAGTTGTGATAAAAACAAAACTGTCACAGAATCCAATGGCATTCTATGGACTCAGCAATCAAAAGAAAGTAATTATTTTCACTAGTTGACTCTCACTGAAAGTTTAAGCAGTCCTTGTTATATAAGCTATTCTAACTCTAAATTCCCATTGTTATCTAACAATAAGATTTATGTTTGAAATGTAAAGTCTACTTTCATTTCATTAAGCAGAATGACTGGGTGCACACATCATCCAGCGTTACGAAGATGCACCTATTGTGGTTTAGAAACTATAGTTTTTATGGCTTAATTTACGCCAAAGCAACTCATTTTGATTTTTCAACAAATTCTGATTAAACAAATATCATGTGGCTAAATGTGATATGTTAACTCAGCCCATTTCTCTTACCCTTTTCTTATTCAGCTTTTTGCTGATATCTAAGGGGCTCTTTTCAAAAGCTCCTAAATGGTGTAAGGTTAATCAGAAAACCCAATGACTTTTTTCTCTTTAATCACGATAATGATAAAATGGCTTCATTCTCAACATGTTTTGGATGAAACAAGTATGATTTAAATAATTATTATTTAAGTAACTCCACCTTAATTATGCTAGGTATAAGTTGATCTGGAAACCTTCTTTGGCAGGCTTCTGCTCCATTGCCCTACAACGAATAAAGATCTTTTGAGATGTGAGAGTGGTTCTTATTTCCTGTCTCTGCCAGTGTCCAAGGACGTAATACTAATCTTGAAATTTTGCAAAAACAATTCTCCAACTTAAACTTAGCATAATTAAGGCAGAGTCATTCTGAAGCTCTTACTTTGCAAAGATTGTTGAATTATTGGAAGGAACAGGAAGGGAAGGAGATTTAAGTATGCTCCCCACCAGCTTTCCACAAGGAAACTCATAGCAAGAAGTTGGAAGTCAAAAGAGAAAATCAATGAACAAAAATGGGAACAAAAAGACCAAAACATCCCCCACACCAGCAATCAGCACCCAGATGAGGATAGATTAACTCCATGATTAATATCAGGCCAACAACCAAATAAACAACACCCAATCAAGGTACTGTCAGACAAGCCAAGAGTAAACAGCCCAACCAAAGAACCTTTAGGACCATCCCAGGGCAAGCCACTAGAATATAAACTGAGAGCAAACCCAACTCCTTACTAGCACTGATGATGTTACGAGGTTGAATAATGAAATGTCTGCAAGAAAACAACCAAGCTCAGAGAGCACCAAGCTACAAATATTCTCCTTTATTGGAAGTCACTCCCATTCCCATTCTTTGTTGTCTAATAGTGGTCACTCTTTTTCTCTGTTTAAGGAAATATTTCTGAAATTATGACTCAATTGGACACAGTTGTCTCGTTCTACCATAAAGCAAGGATCCATTTACTATAGTATTAAGATATGGGAACTTTCCAAATTTTACTGAAATAAAGCTGTTGTAGCTCCATTAGCTGGCATAGCCAATAATGTGGCATGATAGTAATAGTAGTTCAGGAACAACTGCAGGCCCATAAATCTTTGATCTTCATTGGCTGAAACTAAACATCTATTCAGACTTCAAAGACTTTAACACCCATACAAAAGATATCAAGAATATTTATTTATTTATTTATTTATTTATTTATTTATTTATTTATTTATTTATTTATTTATTTATTTATTGTTCACATTTTTATACCACCCTTCTCCGAAGACTCAGATACAAAAAAAATTAAAATACAATATATAATTAAAAATCTAATTTCATAAGCTGAATATTTAAAATACGTGGATAAAATTATAAAATAGAATAACCCCATTAAAAACCCCACTAAAAACCCTCAATTAAAATTTATCATTAGGCCAGCCCTGCTTGATCAAAGAAGAAAGTCTTAAGCTCGCGCTTAAAGGTCCGAAGAGCAGGGAGTAGGCGTAGCCCCACGGGTAGTTCATTCCACAGGGCAGGAGCCCCGACAGAGAATGCTCTTCCCCTGGGGGCCGCCCAGGGGAAATTTATTTATTTATTAGTACAAGAAAACAAGTAACAGAATAGACACTGACATGGACACTTGAAAAATTTTGGCATAAAATAAAAGATATAAATTGGCAAAACATAGCCAATAACTATATATAAACATAGCCAATAACTATATATAAACACTTTTATATGATTACATATAATTGGGAACAGTAGGACAGGGATGGTAGGCATGCTGGTGTGCTTATGCACGCCCCCTTAGGAACCTCTTAAGAAACATGAAAGGTCCATGGTAAACAGTTTAGGAAATAAGGTATGGGGATTAGAGGGAATAAAAACAGGATCAGGTAGATTGTTCCAGACATTTACTACTCTATTGCAAAAGTCATATTTCCTACAATTAAGATTAGAGCGAATTACAATGAGTTTAAATCTACTGATGACCCTTGTGTTATTATGGTTAAAATGAAAATATTCATTTACAGGTAGAACATTTTGGTAAATAATCTTATGATCTAAGCATAGGTTGAAACGTTGACGACATAGTTCGAGGCTTTCTAGACCTAAGATTTCAAGCTTGGTGGTATAGGGAATTTTATTTTGAGCAGAAGATTTGAAAGCTCTTCTAGTAAAATAACTCTGGATCCTCTCTAATGTAATGATGTCTGAAATACAGTGAGGGTTCCAGACAGGTGAACAGTAATCAAGTATAGGTCTGGCAAATATTTTATATGCCCTAGTTTGGAGTTCAGCATTATCAGAGAGAAAACTTCATAAAATAAGATTTACAACTCTTGAAGCTTTTTTTGCAATGATGTTACAGTGAGCTCTGGGACTTAGATCTTTAGAAATGAGTACTCCTAGGTCCTTGACAGAGTGTGGGTCAGCTTTTAGATCATTACCAGCCAGCAAATATTTGAAGTTCTTATTTCTACTGCCAATGTGAAGGACTGAACATTTGTTTGCAGAGATTTGGAGTTGCCAATTGTTAGACCATTCAGATACATAGTCAAGTTCATTTTGAAGGGTAGCAAAGTTGCCTGTGGTGTTGAATAGTTTAACATCATTGGCAAAGAGGACACAGCTGCTTATAATTTGATCACAAAGGTTGTTGATATAAAGCAGAAAGAGTGTTGGACCTAGAACTCTGCCTTGGGGAACACCGCTGTTGACAGGTGCAGGATTTGATAGGGCGGTGTCTATTTTGACCACTTGTTGCCTGTTTAACAGGAATGCAGCTATCCAATTATGTAGGAATCCAGAAATGCCATAAGATTTACATTTCAGAAGTAGTTTTTCATGCACAACTGAATAGGGGCTGGGAAGTGGCTCACCAGGCTAATGCAGCCTGTTATTAACACACAGCTGCCTGCAATTACAATTACTGCAGGCTCGAGTCCCACCAGGCCCAAGGTTGACTCAGCCTTCCATCCTTTATAAGGTAGGTAAAATAAAGACCCAGATTGTTGGGGGGGGCAATAAGTTGACTTTGTATATAAATATACAAATAGGATGAGACTATTGCCTTACACAATGTCTTTGGAGAAGGGTGGGATATAAATTCAAATTCAAAAAAAAAAAAATCAAAGGCTTTCCAGAAGTCAATGTAAATTGCATCTATTTCTTGGCCCTGGTCAAGTTGAGAGGTCCAGATGTTTTTTCAGTGTATGAGTTTCAGATTACATGATAATGCTTACCTGAAACCAAATTGTTTATCAGAGAGTAGATTATTTGTCGCTAAGTGGAGGGTGATGGATTGGTTTATGATGGATTCCATGACTTTACATGTGACGCAACAAAGAGAGATTGGTCTATAATTCTCAACAAGGCCAGGGTCACCTTTTTTGAAGATAGATATGACTGTTGCTAATGACCATATGTCAGGCAAGGAGCCCATTCTAAAAGATACTTCATAGATGATGCTTAGAGGGTCAGCAATGGCGGAGGAAAGCTTTTTAAGAAAGAAGACACATATTCTATCGGGACCAATAGATAGAGATGGCTTTTGTTTGTGTAGTGCCCTTATGACAATATCTTCAGTAAAATCAATGAGGATTAGACAATTGCAATTGGATGAGGTACGACTAGGAAATGAGAGGGAGATGCCATTGCTGTTGACAAAGACTGAACTGAAAAAAGTATTGAAGAGATTAGCTTTAACGGCATCATCGTTACAATCTTCACCATTTGGCCCTTTTAGAGGTGGAATGGTTTTAGAGTCTTTAAGTTTGGTGTTTATGAAATTATAGAAGGCACAATTGGAATTTGTGTGTTACAACTCTTCTTCCTGCTTGCAGTTGTAATTGATACATTCAGTTTTTATTTGGCGGCAAATGGATTTGTATCAGTTTTAAAGTTAACTACATAGCCAGTTTTATTTTTCCGCCAAAGGGATTTTTTTATTGGAGTTTCCTTATTGATATGGGTAATTTGCAGGGGTGAAATGCTCCCTGTTCAGACTGGATCGCCCAATCCGGTAGTGATGGTGGTGGGTGGTTCGGAGAACCAGTAGTAAAAATCCATGGCCCCACCCCCTGCCCCCAGCTGAGCTTTTTTTTAACTTTTAAAACATTTTTCTTCGGTTGAAAAATGCTTTTAAAAGTAAAAAAAAAGCCTTTGATGATTGAGAGGCTCAGCTGGGATCGTCAGAGCCCTTTAAAAGCTTCTTTTTAACAACTTCTTCTGCCGAAGAGGTTGTAAAAAAAAACTTTTTAAAGGTTCCTCTGGTGAACCCAGCTGAGTTGTCTGATTGCCAGAACCTTTAAAAAGCATGTTTTCTACAAGCTCTTCGGCCAAAGAGGTTGTTTAAAAAATCCTTTTAAGAGGTTCTGGCGATCAGGCAACTTCAGCTGGGATCATCAGAGGAACCTTTTAAAAGCTTTTTTTCCTCTGGCGATCCCAGCTGAGTTGCCTGATCACCACAGGCTTTTAAAATCATTTTTTTCACAACCTCTTACAACAGCTCCCGCCCATACCCACATAATTGCCCCACCCCCACTTGCCTAATTGCTGCTTCTTTCGGGCTCGCTAAGCGTTACTTTGGCTGCTGCAATCAATTGCATCAGCTAGCAACTCAATCTGCCTGCCTCCAATTGGGTAAGTAACTGGGGGGGGCGGTACTTTAAAAAATAGTTAATTGGTGTTTTTTTAAGGAGTGTTTTTTTTAGACAGCAATTTAAAGTTAAGGAAGTTTTAAATTTAGCTGCTTTTATCTAAAAAAATATAAATAAAATAAAATAATAAAACAAAATATTTGTGCAGCTTTCTGAGATTTGGTGTGTTTCTGTAGTGGTTCACTCTAACTACACAAACACACAAAATCTCACAAAGCTGTATGTGGCATTTTGTGTGTGTGTGTGTGTGTGTGTGTGTGTGTGTGTGTGTGTGTGTGAGAGAGAGAGAGAGAGAGAGAGAGAGAGAGAGAGAGAGAGAGAGAGAATCAGTTGTGTTGTGTTGTGTTGTGTGTGTGTAAAACATGAAAGTTGGTTTTTGAGCTTTTTGTGGCTGTGTGAGGTTCCTGCTTGTTGCAGGGGCCATTTTGGGTGAAGTACAGCTGCTTTTACATTGTGTGTGAGTTAGTTGTATTGTGTTATGTTGTATGTGTGTAAAGTGTGAAAGTTGGTTTTTGAGCTTTTTGTGGCTGTGTGAGGTTCCTGCTTGTTTCAGGGGTCATTTTGGGTGAAGTGCAGCTGCTTTTATTTATTTTATTTATTTATTTATTTATTTATTTTGTCACAACAATATATGTAAGCATCATACAGAAAGGTTATATAGTATATAAACATATATATGAGTAAATATTAGGAGGTATAAGCATATATATATAAAGGAAGAAGAAAAGAAAAACAATAGGACAGGAACGGTAGGCACGTTTGTGCGCTTATGCACGCCCCTTATGGTCCTCTTAGGAATGGGGTGAGGTCAATAGTAGAAAGTTTTTGGTTAAAGCTTTTGGGATTATGAGAAGAGACCACAGAGTCAGGTAACGTATTCCAAGCATTGATGATTCTGTTACAGAAGTCATATTTTCTGCAATCTAGATTAAAGCGGTTGACATTAAGTTTAAATCTATTGGTTGCTCTTGTATTATTGCAATTAAAGCTGAAGTAGTCTTTAACAGGAAGGACATTACAATAGATGATTCTATGAGTTAAACTTAGGTCTTGTTGAAGGCGACGGAGTTCCAAGTTTTCTAAGCCTAGGATTTCAAGTCTGGTGGGATAAGGTATTTTGTTGTTTACAGAGGAATGGAGAACTCTTCTTGTAAAATATTTCTGGACATGTTCAATTGTATTGATGTCAGAGATATGGTGAGGGTTCCAAACAGGTGAGCTGTATTCTAGGATTGGTCTAGCAAATGTTTTATATGCTCTGGTTAGTAGTGTAGTGTTTTTGGAAAAGAAACTACGCAAGATTAGGTTTACAACTCTTAGAGCCTTTTTTGCTATGTATTTGCAGTGGACTTTGGCACTTAGATCATTTGACATGAAAACTCCAAGGTCTTTAACGGGATGGGGGTCATCTGTGAGGTAATGTCCATCAAGCGAGTACTTAGTGTTTGGGTTCTTTTTTCCTATATGTAAGACTGAGCATTTGCTGATTGAGATTTGGAGTTGCCAAGTTTTAGACCAAGCGGTTAGATGATCAAGGACTTTTTGAATGATAGATGTATTGTCAGTGGTGTTAAATAGTTTGACATCGTCAGCAAAGAGAACACAATTACTTGAGATATGGTCACAAAGATCATTAATGTATAGTATGAAGAGTGTTGGTCCAAGGACGCTGCCTTGAGGAACACCACTCTTGACAGGAACAGGATTTGATAGAGCATTGCCAATTTTGACCACTTGTTGTCTGTTAGACAGAAAAGCAGATATCCATTTGTGAAGGGGTCCTGAAATGCCATAGGATTTTAGTTTTAGGAGAAGTTTATCGTGTACTACTGAGTCAAAAGCTTTGCAGAAGTCTATGTAGATTGCATCTATTGCTTTGCGTTGATCAAGATTAGTAGTCCATATGTTTTTACAGTGGAGAAGTTATAAGTTGCATGATAATTTTTTCCTGAAACCAAATTGTTTATTGGAGAGTAGGTTGTTTGCTTCTAAGTGTGAGGTAATGGATTGGTTGATGATTGATTCCATGACTTTGCAGGTGATGCAGCATAGAGAGATTGGTCTGTAATTTTCGACTAAGCTGGGGTCTCCTTTTTTGAAGATAGGGATGACTGTGGCCAGTGACCAAAGTTTGGGAAGGGAACTGGTAGTGAAAGCTTTATCAAAGATTATGCTTAGGGGTTCTGCTATATTAGTGGAAAGTTTTTTTAAGAAGTAGCACATAGTCCATCGGGTCCAATAGATAGCGATGGTTTTATATTATGAAGAGCTTTTCCAACATTTTCTTCTGTGAAATCTATATGAGTTAAGTCATCATATTCATTGCTGGTACGTTTGTGGAATGTCGGATATGTGTCATCGCTGTTAACAAAAACTGAGCCACAGAATATGTTGAAGAGGTTGGCTTTAACTGTTTCGTCATTGCATTCTTTGTTGTTAGAATCTTTTAGTGGTGGGATGGATCTTGTGTCTTTAAGTTTATTGTTAACAAAATTATAAAAGGCACGATTGGAATTTGTGCGCAGAAGGTCCTCTTCTTGTTTGGTGTGGTAATTTGTGCATTCAGTTTTTATTTGGTTGCATATATTTCTGTAGCGGTTTTTGAAATTTGCTACATAGCCTTTTTTGTTTCTTTTCCAGAGGGATTTTTTTTTTGGTTGAAGCTTTTTTATTGATATGGGTAGTTTGCTTTTCCTGATCATGGTTGTCATTTGTGATACATATAGTTTAATGACTCTATTGATTTCAAGTAGGAAAACTCTATAGTGGTCTTCAGCGGTTATGCAGTTTGCAAACAGATTTTGCCAGTCCAGAAATGAAAGATGGTTGTTTATAAGGTCATAATTGGCTTTTTTGAAGTTGTAGATGGGGATACTATTGTTATGATGATTTGAGTATGGACCTATATTGAGACGAAAATCAATCATGCAGTGGTCACTGTTGGAAAAAGGTTCTTTAATTTGTAGTCCATAAATTGAGTTTGGGTTGTTGCACAAGATGAGATCAAGGCAGTTGTTGAGTCTTGTATTGTTAGTTACAAGTTGTTCAAGACCTAGGTTTGTAACAGCATTGTATAGTGTAGTATGGATTGGATCAGTTGTACATTCATTAGTTAACCAGTTAATGACAGGTAGATTTAGGTCACCCAGGAAGATGAGAGGGTATGGGCAAGAGATAGCCCATGTTAGCAGTGAGGTTAGCATATTTGCATGGGTAATGTCATAGTCAGGGGCTTTGTAGCATAGTAAGAATCGAAGAGTGGTGTTAAGGGATAGGTCGCATATGTGTGTGAGTCAGATGTATTGTGTTGTGTTGTGTGTGTGTGTGTGTGTGTGTAAAGTGTGAAAGTTGGTATTTGAGCTTTTTGTGGCTGTGTGAGATTCCTGCTTGTAGCAGGGGCCATTTTGGGTGAAGTACAGCTGCTTTTATATAGTGTATGAGTCAATTGTGTTGTGTTGTGTGTGTGTAAAGTGAGAAAGTTGGTTTTTAGTATCTCTTATTGTTTTGTGTACTTTGTTTATTATTTTTATTATTTATTGTTATTGGCCATGCCCACCCAGTCACCTGACCACCAAGCCACACCCACCTATTAAGCCACGCCCACAGAACTGATAGGGAAAGCAAATTGTGGTACTTCGTGAAAGATCGCAGATAATGGTCTCATGAAGAACTAGCTCATGTGATACTTGAACATTTTTCAGATCTAGGGACTAGAAGATGGCAACACCACCTCCTCTTCTGATTTCACTGTCAGACCGATGGACATGGTAGTCACTAGTGGTAACAGAGTCTGAAAAGGATTTGTTAAACCACATTTCACAGACAAATATAATGTCAAATTGAGCCATATTTAGAAGAAGAAAAAATTCCGGCATTTTTTTGCAAGGCTTCTTGCATTGAGTAGTTTGCAATTAAGATCAGTAGCGGTGAACCTGGATGATCTTGGGGGCGTGCATACAAGAATGTTAGCTTGAACAGCTTGCATTCAGCCCTTGAATAAATACATAATTGTTAGTGGCCCAATTGACTCTTGAATTCAAGATAAAGCCTGAATCACACCTTACAAAAAAAGTTAGAGCTAATCAGGAAAAATCTTTTAATCTGCAATTGTAGCACTAGGAAACAAAATGATTACAGAGAAGAAACACTGCATCCAAGTAAGGCTAAGTTGTAATTTTCTATATGTAACCCAGCACAATGTAGCTAAAGTAAATTCAAAGTGAACATTATATTAAAATGCTAAAATAAAACTCAAATAATATAAATTAATCTCTATCTTTCTGAAACTTAATGGTCACGAAAATTGTTGGCAAACTTCAGTAAAATGCCATTTATTTAATGAATCAAGTCCACCAAAAAGATATGGATACTTAAGAATTCTTTGTTTATGGATGTGAAAGAAGAGCAGAATAAGAAAATGAAGGCAGATTTATCTTTCAAAGTGAGACTGAATAACATCTATTCTAGGAAGTGAAATGATTTATGAAAATCGTCTTCAACTGGATTCCCCACTCCCCATCCTCTAAGGATAAGATATTATTATGCTACAGCATTGAAAGACAAATGTGAAATCTGTGAGTTTGGAAGATTTACAGAGTCCATTAAAAAAGGAAAGAATGTTTTAAGAATTATACTGCAACTTGAAAGAGAAATAGTTAGGAATTCAAAGCTTCGTTTTAATGAAGAGTACAGAAAGAACATAGTCTCAGTGCCAACAAAAGGATTAGATGAAATAACAAAAGATCACAAGGAGAGCCCTGGTGGATCAGTCAGAGATCCATCTTGTTTTGTATCCGGCTTCCCTCATTGACTGAGCAGCTACATCCAAGAGAAATCAACAAACCGGCATCACAGCAATTTACTTTGTTGCATTATAATTGCCAGAAAGAGAAATTAGGCAACATTCTGCTTCTGAATGGGAGATTCCATATCAATGTTAGGACTATTAGCCATTGATAGATCTATGACAAATTGGCCTGATCCACTTTTGCAAACACATAAACCAGATTAGGCAAATTTAAGCCAATTGGGAATTCTGGTGGATGAAGTTGTCAGGAATCAAGATTTGACTCCAAAACATGTAATAGAATATTACAAGTAGGATGTAAATGATGCCATTTCCCTGAACTTTGTAAAAAGGTCAAGCTTCTTTAATACATACAGTAGTAGAATGTCAACATGTTTGCATTTGTACAAAGTCTAGAGTATTTCTTGCAAATTCTTTTCAAAGGATGTATGACCCTGTTAACAAGGTGATTCAATGATCTTATTTTATAAATATCCAGGTGTACTAAAAAGCTTTTGACAATCTTCTTTCTAAATAATAACTTACCCATTTCAAAAACTTAAGAGAATATAATAATATTGGTGTTTTTGATGTTTTTGCTCAGAATGAATACTGTTTTAGAAAATGCTTGATATCTGTCTGTCATTACTATTCTTTTACATTACTATATACATTACTGTCATTACATCTATCTGCCTGTCATTACTGTTGCACTTCATAACAAGAGAAAAACAAGTTCAAAAGATGGTGTGAAAAGAAATCCATAGGATCTTATTTGTGCATTTCTAAAGTGGGCTGGATTGCAATTGTTACAAGATTTCTCATGTAATGATTAGTGATAAAAGCATGCAAATATGTCTATCTGTTGGCACAAGATATTTTAATTGGCTCAAAGAATGAGAAGAAAATTGATGAGAAAGGGAGAGGTTATGGTAGGGAACAAGAAGTAATAGAAAAAGCTTGAGGGAAAAGAGAAGGCAGCCAAAATCGGAATTGCGATGATTGTACAGGTTTGCCTGAGGCCCAGGCTGATGAGTTTATGTATGCTAAGAGTCAAATGAAAATGTGTCAAAGAAACCAGGAACTGTTTTAGTTACATCCTTGACAAGGAAATTTCCAATACACATGGGGACTTTACACAATAAAGTTTTTATTGGCAATTCTGAAATATTGTGAAGCAATAAAAATAAATACTATTGTTATCAGCAAACATGGTCTTTTTTGTTTTTACTGGTTGGAGGGTTGATGTCTCCCAAATAGGGATCAGTTAAGAGTTAAAAAAAAAAGATTTTTAAAGAACAGATTGGATATACATACAATTCTAAACTAGACAGTATTTTCTGAATACTGTAATGAGTACACCGTCATTTATCTCTAGCTTTTATGATGGACACTTAAGATGGAAAGATACTGCCTCAGACTAATGATACAAAACCCCAAAGTGTTGAAATTGATGGATAACTTTGAAGAAAGTTAGCACCCACCCCCCTCCTAGAAGAATGAAATATTTTAGGAAATATTAAAAAGGCAGAATATTATACTTCCCTAAATGAGCAAAGGAGAAACATGACAAAGCAGCTCTCTGCAGCTCCCTGCCCCCATACCCGTCAGCTCAAAGGCGTTGGGTTTAAGAAATGGCCCTCAGGACATGATAGGATTAGCCCTCTACCCATCTAGCAACAGAACTCACCACATGGCACCTGGGGAGATTGCATCATTCAGCAAGATTCAACCAAGCCTAGTAGACTCAAGATAACATTCAAAGTTACCCCTGCATGGCCCATGGGAGTCTGACAACCATTCAGATACATTTCTTACACAGGAACAGGAAGCTCCAAGGTGGGGCCCAAGAGAGGGTATAGATCTCTCTCTCTCTCTCTCTCTCCCATGTGCTCATTTTGCCCAGGACCTCAAACCATGTGGTCCTGTCCACCATTAAGCTATGTTTCCAGTGTCTTTCTCACCACTTGGAACTGAACTCAGGTGGACATATCTTCCAACAACTTTCACAAGGTGACACCTATTATCATCTTGATGTTTGAAAAAATCAAGGAAGCCAACTGTATCCTGTTACTAAGATAGTCCCACGGAAAAGTAATTCCAGTTGATGGTGTTCCATTGTATAGATCAGAGGTCACCAACGAGAAAATTTTGGTGGTCCGCAGGGCACCCAAGCTGCTCCGGGATGACTAATGGCCAGTCCTGTGACTAGCACTCTGGAATATGGGACTGGCCAGGCAACACCTTGGTGGGGCTGGAAATCTCTCCATTAGAGGGAGCTATGTGCAACTTGCAACTTTGCAGGAAGTGCAACGTGCAAAGAGTAGCATAGCCCTTGCTGCCGGAACGAGGTAATGGTGCAGGGGTGGTGGTGGCACAGGTTGACCGAAGCAACGGGTGTCCCCTCCCCTTGTCCTCCCAGTCACTCCTTGCCTGGCCTGCAAAAGGAAGGGTATGGGATGGAGATTCGCTCCATATTCCAGAGTGGGAGCAAAGCTTCATCTCTTGCTGGGTCTTGCAAGCATTTCTTCTAGCCCTTGTTGGTGCTCTGTGCACCTTGGTCTCTTGGGGAGACATGTGACTTTCTCTCAGCTCCAAGAGGCTGGCCCAGCCCAGCTGGCCTGGCCCAGCCATTTCTCTCTGCTGGTGCTGCTGGTGCCTCCATGGCTGCTTGTTGCTCTTGCAGCGCAGTTAAATTTAGCGCACTTCACAATGAGGGAGATGGCATCCCCTTCTCTTCCTGGAGCCCATTACAATGCAGAACATCTGCTGCAGCCGGGTCGGATGAGTGTCTCGGGGTGGACAGCATGTTGTGTATCTTCCCAAGTGACCAAGGTGTATGCAGTACCAACAAGGGCTGAAGAAATGCCCGCAAGACCCAGAAAGTGCCAGAGAATCAGAATGAGAGACAGAGGTGTGTGTGTGTGTGTGTGTGTGTGTGTGTGTGTGAGAGAGAGAGAGAGAGAGAGAGAGAGAGATATGAGACAGACAGACAGACAGACAGAGAGGGGGAGAGAGAGGGGGAGAGAGAGTTGAGAGAGAGACACTTAGAGAGAGGGGAAAGAGAGATGAGAGAGAGGAAGACAAAGAGAGAGGGGGAGAGAGATGTGTGTGTGTGTGAGAAGGAGAGAGAGAGAGAAAGGAAGGAAGGAAGGAAGGAAGGAAGGAAGGAAGGAAGGAAGGAAGGAAGGAAGATGAGAGAGACAGACAGACAAAGAGAGGTGGGAGAGAGAGAGATGAGAGATCCCAGTGTTTTGTTTTCTTTGGGAAACAGGTCCAAATGGCTCTTTGAGTGTTTAAGGTTGCAGAAACAGACAGCCAAACTAAGTGCCTGAAGGACCTCATCCTGTCACTGGGAGTCCAGGCACTTTAGCAAGCGGTGCACTGGATTCCTATTAGCGGTCCGCAGGATTTAAAACTATTAATTTAGTGGTCCCTGAAGTCTGAAAGATTGGTGACCCCTGGTATAGATCATGAAATTTTACCAGTTACCACTATCTTTATCTTTGCAGCAGAGAGTGTTGCTTCCTTTCCAAGAACATCCACAATATTCATCCCATTTTTGGAGCAGAAGTTATGTAGAATGGATAATTGAGTAACTCAAGATTCCACAGAAACACAGCTTCTACTTTAAGTATCTTTTCCACTTTTGGCAATGTTTAAGCAGAGAGTAGATGGCTATCTTTCAAGAAAGTATTGTAAATCTACACTGTCACCAAACTCCTGCCAATTCTGAAAATCTATAGCATGAAGTTCCTGAACAGAAAATTCAACAACTAACACCAGTCTTAACTTATATTGCATGCATCATGCAAAAGGCATAAAATATTTAAAAGTTTCAAAGGGGAAATAATTTTGCCACTAAAGCTTGGATTGTTTGAAATGAAATGTTAAATCTTTCAAATCCAGGTTTTTATTTAATATGTATTTTCAAATGTAAAACAACAGAATTGTGAAATGTACAAATCTTATCAAAACTTCATATGCATTCTAATAAAAAATGACATTAATTTGAAAGTTATTTTGATAGTGCCATGTAGGGAACAATATCTTACAATATATAGGGATTTGGGAGCTTCTACTAATTTACTGAATGGATGAAGTTGACTAGTTCTATGAAGCCCTACAACACCTTATAGAATTAACACCAAAAAATGATGGCCTTATCATCATAGGGGATTGGAATGCTAAAGTAGAAAGCCAAAAGATAACCAGAATAACAGGCAAGTTTGGCCATGAAGTACAAAATGAAAAAGGGCACAAGCTGATAGAATTTTGTCAGGAGAATACGATGGTCATAAGAAACACTCTTTTCCAACAACCCAAGAGATGTGTTGTGTCTGCGCCCCCTGAGCCGGGGGCCCTACCAGAAAGTGACTCAGAAAGTGAGGGGAAGGGCCATCAGGACTTACCCCTGGAGCACCGGCTTCCCTGGCTCAGCTCTAGGAGCCAGAGGCAGGCAGGTGGAGGAGATAATGAGGCCTCCGTCCCCTGACTCTTTCCCCGCCCAGGCCACGCTTCCAGACCCGGCTGATGGCAATCAAGCCTGGTTGGACCCTAGGTTTCATAGGCAGGAGAGGTGGGAACAACAGAAGCAGGGGTGGGGCAGGCCTAGGAAGTGCTGAGTCACGGAGCCACACCCCACAGAGTATAAAAGCAGCAAGGGCTGCTATACCACTTCGTGGTGAGCAAATCAACAGCTTAGAGGGAGAGAACTTGAGCTGAAGTACTGTTTGTTCCTGGTTTCCTGGTTGACTCATCGGCATCAAGAGAGATAACAGAGACACTTGGCAGACGCTCGCTAGTGTGCTGCCAGAGCTGATAGTTCGCGTGGACTGATTTGCTGGCTAATTAAGTCATCGCTTGTGTCTCCCGGACTGAGGAGGGGGACAGAACAAGATGACTCTACACATGGACATTATGAGACAGTCAACACAGACTGACTGTGCCAAAGATGGAGAAGCTCTATACAGTTAGTAAAAACAAGACCAAGAGCTGACTGTGACTCAAATCACAAACTTCTCATTTCAAAATTTAGGCTTAAATTGAAGAAAGTAGGGAAAAACATTAGGTCACTCAGGTATGAACTAAATCATATCCCTGATGAATATACAGTAGAGGTGACAAATAGATTTAAGGAATTAGATCTGATAAACAGGGTGCCTGAAGAACTATGGACGGAGATTTGCAACATTGTACAAGAGGTAGCAACTAAAACCATCCCAAAGAAAAAGAAATGCAAGAAAGCAAAATGGCTGTCTGAGAAATCTTTGCAAATAGCTGATGAAAGAAGGAAGCAAAAGGCAAGGGATACACTCAGCTGAATGCAGAATTCCAGAGAATAGTTCGAAGAGATAAGAATGCCTTCTTAAATGAACAGTGCAAAGAAATAGAAGAAAACAATAGAATAGGGAGGACCAGAGATCTCTTCAAGAAAATTGGAAGTATGAAGGGAACGTTTCATGCAAAGATGGGCATGATAAAGGACCAAAATGGCAGGGACCTAACAGAGGCAGAAGAGATTAAGAATAGGTGGCAAAATTACACAGAAAAACTATACAAGAATGAGCTTAACATCCCTGATAACCACAGTGCGGTGGTCACGACCTCGAGTCAGACATCCTGGAATGTGAAGTCAAATGGGCCTTAGGAAGTCTGAGCAACAACAAAGCTAGTGGGGGTGACAGTATTCCAGTTGAGCTATTCAAAATCTTGAAAGTCGATGCAGTAAAAGTGCTAGACTCAATTTGCCAGCAAATTTGGAAAACTCAGCAGTGGCCACAGGATTGGAAAAGATCAGTTTACATTTCAATTCCAAACAAGGGCAATGCCAAAGAATGTTCAAACTACTGCACCATTGCACTCATTTCACATACTAGCAAAGTTATGCTCAAAATCCTACAAGCTAGGCTTCAGCAGTATGTGGACTGAGAACTACCAGAAGTACAGGCAGGATTTTGAAGAGGCAGAGGAATTAGAGATCAAATTGCCAACATATATGGAGAAAACTAGGAAATTCCAGAAAAACATCTACTTCTGCTTCATTGACTATGCTAAAGCCTTTGACTGTGTGGATCACAACAAATTGTGGCAAGTTCTTAAAGAGATGGGAGTACCAGACCTTCTTATTTGTCTCTTGAGAAACCTACCCTATTTTTCAGAGTATAAGACACACCTTTTCCCCCTAAAAGGGGGTGAAAATTTGGGTGTGTCTTATACATCGAATGTAGCCCCACCCACCCACTGTTCCCCGCTCTTTGGCCTCTGCCTCCCAGTAATTTACCTCCTTGCAGCAAGAAGCAAGAACAAACAGCCCATTTTAGCTTCAGCACAGCATAATGAGGACAAGTTGATTGTCCCTTAGATCGGCCTCCCAACTCTCAGCTGTTTCAGGCTGCAGGGATTGCCATTGCCTATTGCTGCGTGGGCCTCTGCTGCTTGCTGCAAGAAGGTAAATTGTTGGAGCAGATTTTTTTTCTTGTGTTAAATCAAACTATGCTGAAAACGAAAATGAAAGTAAAGTAGGCTATTTGCTGTTTGCTGTAATGAGGCAAAATTGCTGGGAGGCAGAGGCAGATTTCTTTTTCTTGTTTTCCTCACCAAAAAAGGTAGGTACATTTTATAGTCCGGAGCATCTTATACTCCGAAAAATATGGTATATGCAGGTCAAGAAGCAACAGTGAGAACTGGACACGGAATCACTGATTGGTTCAAAATTGGGAAAGGAGTTCGGAAAGGCTGTATACTTTCACCCTGCCTATTTAACTTATATGCAGAGCACATCATGAGTAAGGTGGGGCTAGATGAATCAAAAATTGGAATTAAGATTGCCGGGAGAAATATCAACAACTTCAGATATGCAGATGATACCACTCTAATGGCAGAAATTGAAGAGGAACTAAAGAGCCTCTTGATGCGGGTGAAGGAAAGTGTAAAAGTTGGCTTGAAACTCAACTTTAAGAAAACTTTTTTGTTGTTGTTTACATTTATATCCCGCCCTTCTCCGAAGACTCAGGGCGGCTTACAGTGTATAAGGCAATAGTCTCATTCTATTTGTATATTTTTTACAAAGTCAACTTATTGCCCCCCCCCAACAATCTGGGTCCTCATTTTACCTACCTTATAAAGGATGGAAGGCTGAGTCAACCTTGGGCCGGGCTTGAACCTGCAGTAATTGCAGGCTACTGTGTTCTAATAACAGGCTTCTTAACAGCCTGAGCTATCACGGCCCCTAAGATCATGGCATCTGGCCCTCTCAATTCCTGGGAAATAGATGGGGAAGAAATGGATATAGTGACAGATTTTATTTTTCTGGGCTCCAGGATCACTGCAGATGGGGACTACAGCCAAGAAATTAAAAGACGCTTGCTCCTGTGGAAGAAAGCTATGGCAAATCTAGACAGCATAGAAAAAAGCAGAGACATCACTCTGCCAACAAAAGTGTGTATAGTCAAGGCTATGGTTTTCCCAGTTGCAATGTATGGTTGTGAAAGTTGGACCATACGGAAAGCTGAGTGCCAAAGAATCGAGGCCTTTGAACTATGTTGCTGGAGAAGACTCCTGTGAGTCTCTTGGACTGCAAGGCATTCATTCCTAGAGGAGATCAACCCTGACTGGTCTTTAGAAGGCCAGATCCTGAAGATGAAACTGAAATACTCTGGCCACCTAATGAGAAGGAAGGACTCATTGGAGAAGAGCCTAATGCTCAGAACGATTGAGGGAAAAAGAAGAATGGAACGACAGAGAATGAGGTGGCTGGATGGGTCACTGAAGCACTCGGTGTGAGCTTAAATGGACTATGGGGGATGGTAGAGGACAGGAAGGCCTAGAGGAATGTTGTCCATGGGGTCACAATGGGTTAGATACAACTTCAACAAACTAACTTACTGGAGTAATAATAAGTATTAACTTAAAACTATTTTTTATTGTATGCATGTTTTGCCATACATAATGGCAAAACATGCATACAATAAAAAATAGTTTTAAGTTAATACTTATTATTTTGTAATTAAAAATAAGATAGATTTTAAAAATTCAGAAGTCTCATTGTTCCTTATCACTATGAAAATTATCTCAAATTAGGAAGATATATTTATTTATTATTGGATCAGTTTATATGGCCACTCAAGCCATGTGCAGCTCAGGATGGAGCAAAAAAATTAAAAGTAGTAAACAATAAAAAGCAGTGGTGAAATCTAAAAATTTTCGCCACTGGTTCTGTGGGCCTAGCTTGCTGAGTGTGGTTTGGCATGGTGGTCATGTGACTGGATGGGCATGGCCAATATGACATCACTCACATCACTCTTTCTTTCTTCTCTCTCTCCCTCCCTCCCTCCCTCTCTCTCTCTCTCTCTCTCTCTCTCTCTCTCTCTCTCATACACACACCTAGTCTGAGCAGCAGCTGCTGCGGGAGAAGGAAAAAAGTGCTCTGGGAGGGCAGGGGGCCTGGAAGCGGTGTGTCCTCCATCATGGGCTGGATGCAGGGAGCAGGACCCAAGACGCAGGGGAAGGCAAGCAGGTGACAGTCGCCCAAAGGCCCCACAGAAGCTGAGTGTGCCAGGCCCAAAAGGTGAGTGAGCCTTGCTATGTTCCCCCGAGGCGGCTCTTGGCCGAGTGAGTGGGTCTCCCTTCCCCACTGCCAGCATCGGCCTTACATCTGCCCATCTTCCCGGGCTGCCCATGCACACCCCAGTGGAGAAGCAGTCTCGGCTTCAGTGGCAGTAGTGAGAGAAGGAAGAAAGTGAGTGGCCCCTCTCAGTCAGTGGCACCATCCCTCTCAGCCCCAGTGCAATGGTTGCATCTCCCCCAAGGGCTGCCGGGCCAGTGGGAAGCAACTCTCTCCCGTGCAAAGGCTGGATTCTTGCCATGAGCGATAAGAAAATCTAATCAGTCCTAGAGTGGGATGGGGAGGGCTTCTCTTCCTTCCTTGTGAATTAAAAACCCATGTTAGAGCTGCAGAGGAAGAGGAGGAAGAGGGGGGCTTGCTGCACAAAAGCCCCAAAGGCCATGTAAAGTTGCAAACCTTGGGCGAGCTTGCAAAACAAACCCAATGAACCCTGCAAGGAGGAGGAGGAGAAAGTCACGATCACCTTGCCTTCCCTTTTGCCACTCCAAGCCCTGCCCAGCCTCAAAGCTGGTGGAAGAGAAGAGAAGGAGGAGGAGGCCTGTTTGGTGTGATGCCTGCATCCTCCCCACTTTGCACGGGCAGCATCTCGGCCTTGCAGCCACCATGGTCTACCCCGCACAAGCCACGGATGTTTCATTGGAGCACTGGAGGTGTCCAGAGTTGTGGAGCAGTTTTGCAGAGGAGGTAGAATAGTGTGGTGGCGTCTGTCCACGTCCTGTTTCTTACCAGCCAGATAGGAGAAAGGAGGGAGGAGGGAGGGAGAGGACAACTGGGTCTCCCTGGCCTTTTTTGGGTGCTCTCCCCCCTCCCGCTTCCCCCAATTGCTTCTGAAAGATGTGAGAGGCATTTTGGGCCAAGGTAGAAGCTGCTGCATCTCCCCCAAGGGCATGGGGGTTAGGGTTAGCTGGATACCGACCTCGGAAGGCAAGTAGGCATGGAGGACTGCTGGGAAGGCAGCATGGAAGGCAAGCAAGCATGGCAGGGCTGCAGGGAAGGGAGTAGGTTGCTACTCCCTTCCCCTCAGCCCTGCCATGCTTGCCTGCCTTCCATGTGGCCTTCCGCTTGCCTGCCTTTGCAAGCTGGCCACGAGGATGCCGGGAAGGGCGCACGGAAGGCAGGGAAGCATGGCAGGATTGTGGGCTGTGGACCAGTTCGGGGGCATGGCCAGCCAGCAGTTGCTATCGGTTCAGCGAATCAGCCCCAATCTCCACTAGCAATCTGAACTGGTAGCATTTCACCCTTGATAAAAAAAAACATTGACATAATAAAGCATATTGCGTTAGGGGTAATTTCAAACAACTAAAAATAACAAAAAATAATTTTAAAAAAGCAGTCAAGTAGGGCATGAAATCTCCTGACTCAGGGGGGAAAAAAAGAGGTTTTTAGATGTTCCAAAAGGCAGGTGGGTTCAGGAGTCTGATGTCCAGGGTCCATAAGCCACCCCGATAGGTTTTGTTGTTATCATAGGGATATATTTCAGTATATTTGTTCAGTTATCAAAAAAGTCCAGTTGCCTTTTGAAAAGCACCTTTGGGACTATCGTGACCTGTTTGATAGAGAATTTTCATAGACACTAGGATATATATAAAAATTCAGAAAATCTTTTTGTCTAGCTATTAGAAATTTTGTTATCATAAAATTCACTTTAATTTCATTTTAGCCAACATTTATTGCCGCACAACTTATCATATAGCTATTTTTGGATTTGAATGTTTTGTGAAATCATTGAAAGATGACTTGACCAATGAAGAAAAAAATATGCCTAGAATAAACCATCTTCTTGCTTTTTTCCTCTTTGTTTTTGTTCTAAGCCTAGTATTTTGTAATTGCTCCCTAAAATGTCATGTGTTAGAAATGCTTCACTTCATTTAGCCAAATCTTTCTTAAACTAGATTTGATCAAAATGCCTTTTACCTCCAGTTGGTATGTAAATTGACCATAGATATATTCTTGTTAAAGAAGGATGAAGCAAATTCCAGATAAGTATTTTAAATATTTTTCCATTGGGGAAGAAGACTGCTCTATTTTGTACAGTTGTGTGTGTATATAATTAATAGTGGTTTTTCTCAGCCTAAACCGGCATGCAGTAGGAAGTGATTTGCGTGAGAATCCTTCCACATATGGAATAGGGATTTTTGTGAAGAAGGGAAAAAAAGTGGAACCAGGAAACTACAGACCAATCAATTTGACATCAATACTTTGGAAAATTCTGAGGACCCAGATTGTTGGGGGCAATAAAAGTTGACTTTGTATATAATATACAAATGGATGAAGACTATTTATTATTTATTTATTTTATTTTTGTCACAACAGTATACACAAACAATTGTCATAGATAAAACAACATATCTTGAAGAATATATATATATATATATAAGTAAAAAATATGCATCAACTATATCAATTTGATATAATGAAGGGAACAATAGGACAGGAACGGTAGGCACTTTTGTGCACTTATGCACGCCCCTTATATTATATACGCCCCTATTGCTTAACACAATGTAATGTGTTAAATTACATAAAATTACATAAATTATATATATAATTTATATATATATATATATATATATATATATATACACATACATACATACATACATACATACATACATGTAGGTCTTTGGTTATTCGGGTTTTCTCCTGCGTAAAATTGGAAGTGTCTTGGCGACGTTTCGACGAAGTCTCATTTGTCATCTTCAGGCTTCAGCTTCGTGCTTCTGGGAGCAATGTGTGATTGCAGCTGTTTCTTCCTTTTTAACTGCTAGTGGGGGTTTGAACTGATTGGGTGGGAGCTTGGCTGTGCTCTGATTGGATGGGGGGTTTTTGTGCTCTGATTGGCTGGGGGTGTGTCCTGTTTGGGTGGGGGCTTGGTTGTGCTCAGATTAGTCTGAGTTGCAGGGGGATTTGAGCTGGTGAGCTGCATTGCTGTTGTTTGGCTTCGTGGTCGTGGTCGTGCTACATCTTCATAAATGATCTAGAGAAAGGGATAAAAGAAGAGTTAATTTAATTTAAGAATACCAGTTTAAATAAACGTAAGCATCAGTTTCCAAAATTTCAAGAAAAGGAAAAATACTTAATTACTGATTGCTGGCTGGGGACAATGGAAGGGAAAGGGAAAATGAGTTACCAGGAGTGCCTTCTCTAAGATTTTTTTTAAAAACTTTGCTTCAGTATTTCATTTTTCTATATCTATACTACTTTTTGTTATCAGCTTGAATGTACAATGTAAAGTTGTTTTTGTTTAACTTGAAACTTAACTATATGTTTATAGTAAACATCGTAAAGTTTCGTGTTAAAACAAAAACAATCAAGGAAAACTAGTTTAAAAATTTCATCAGCTTTTGTGGTTTTCTCAAATTGCTGCTTGAATTGGGACAAAAGTATTCATATTCTGGGAATATTTAATCTGACAAGAATGGACAGAGATTACAATATTTTACAACAGATTAGAACTCTCGCTTTGAATTTTTTTTTTTTTTTTAGATTTGTCTATTGACAAGAAGGCCACTAAACTAGGGGACAAGCTTTGGACATTACTGTATAAATAATTGTCAAGAAACAAGTTGCATCCCCTAGGAAAAAGGTTGAATCAATGATAGCTAAATCACAGATTTGATTCTCCAGCACTGTGACATCTGATCTAACAGAGCTTTAGTAAATAATAAAGAATACATCAAAGTATACTGGTGAATTAATGATCCCAAGAGACATATATAAACAGAGTCTCAGGTCAAAAGGTATAGAGGGATACTTGTTCAGTTGAATAAAATAAATATGAATTAACATTACCTAAAACTGTATGCATTTGGTATATTGTATAGTGGAGATATTAAGCCTTCTAGATCATTTTAAGCCTTTCATAAATCAACATGACTTAGAAATCCACTTTTTTGGGCCTTAAAATTGGAGTTGTTTCTACTAGATTAAAGGATACCATAATTTATATGGTATCTTGCAGAAAAATTACTTCTTTTCTGATATACTGTAAATAATTATAGGCAGGAACATGGTTAGATCCCTCTGAACCTGCATAACTTCCATTATTCTGCAATTCAGAATAACTTCAACTTCTTTTGGAGAAGAAAGATTTCTAGAACTAATACAAATTTGATTCAGTCAGATCCAGGAGCTTATATAACATTCTGATTTTAATACCTTTATAATCTTGTTCTTATTTATGTTTAATTATTTAAGTATTTTGCATGGTTTTATAATATGTTTTAATTGCTTGTTTTATTACATACTGTCAAAAGTCATCTTGTGTAAGACAGGCAGCAAGAGAGGCGGGGGGGGGGGAGGGAGATAGAGTACGTGAACTCTTGGTAAATACTTTTAGCTGATTACCTGGATTCTATTGTAGTATTTTATTAATAGACTTTGGTTTCCTTATTATTCTTTTTTCTGATTTTATTTTAGCATTCCAATTTTTAGCTGTTCACACTTCAAATATTCATAGTAGCATAGAATAAAATCAATTAATTCTTAACTACAGAACATTTGAAATGTATGTTTAGTTTCACAGGTATCTGCTAAATTAAAAATATAGGGAGAAAAGATAGTCAAAATGTTAGAGAATTGGACTAGAATCAAACCATTTATTTATGAAGCCCATAGCTATAAGATATTGCTCTACCTCTAAAAATCAGTAAAATGTAGAAGTGAGGGAACATGTAATTAACCCCAAAGTATTATGAGGTAGAATGAAATAGCAAATAACTATTTGTTTAATGAACTAGAGAAGAAATCATCAGGCATGTAATTATTTTCAACTTTATTTCCTCCCTGTACAATTGTAGATCTTCTCTGTATGAAAATATTGTTCTTCAGCTTTTTCCTGATGAAATGTCATGAAATTAGAGTATAGTAAATAAATGATTTCCACACACTTCTTAAACAGAAGCTTCCTTCACTACCCTTTTGTTCTTTTTTAGAAAAGGAATGAATTGCTGACTATGTTTACTTATTTTAATATGACATGCAATAAGAGCCTGCCAAAAATTTGACCTTTAAGAATGCGTCATGGTCTGTTAAAAACTATAGAACTGTCTCTATAGTTTTCCCTCAGAACAGAGTTCCATTCTGATGAGGCTTTAGTATCTTTATTAACGGCCAGAATGAGTATAAATGCTCACATTACGATTATTTAACTTAGCATAACCCATATTGCTTCTGTGGCTCTTACTTTCTTCAATTTCTTGCTATTATAATATATAGTACATTATACATTATAATATATAGTACATTATATCACATTGTAGAACTGTCAGGTAAAAGAAAAAGTAGGTGCACCTTTTATTAAGTATTAAGTATTTGAGGGTACAGATAACTAGCAATCTGAACTGGTCTCTCCACACATTATCCTTAGTGAAGTGCTCAAACCAGCATCTGCATTTCCTGTTAGATGAGGAGAACACATATTCTCCTTCTGTCCTGGCCACTTTTTACAGAGGCACAATTGAGAGCATTTTAAAAAACTGCATCACTGTTTGGTTTGGTAGCAGTGCCTCGGATAGAAAGTCCATACAGAGAGTGGTAAGGACAGCCGAGAAGATTATAGGAAGCTTGCTTCCTGTTATTCAGGATACTTCATATTTATTTATTTATTTATTTATTTATTTATTAATCATATTTATATACCGCCCTATCTCCCGAAGGACTCAGGGCGGTTTACAGGTAAGTGCTATGTGCTTAGAGCTCAAAGCATTGTTAGAGACACATCCACTTTATGGTCTGTTTCTGTTGCTCCCCTCTGGGAGGAGGCTTTGAAGTATTTCTAGCAGGACTACCAGATTCTGTAACAGCTTTGTTCCCTATGCAATCCATCTGATAAACTAACAAGATTTGTTTTTCTTGCCATGTACATGTATACATCCGAACTAGACTGTTGTTTCTCTGTGTCATATAATATATGTGTCTAAATGCATACTTTTGTATTGATTGGTTGATTGAGTCATGTTTAAGTAGTGTATATTGGAGGTGGTGACCCTTTGAAAGCTATATGCAATGAAATTTCATTTTAATGTATGCCAATTAGTGTACATTCAAAGTGACAATAAAGTTATTCTATATTCTAAGTTTAAGTTTAAGTCTTACTAAGCAGATTGAGGAAATTAGTATATTACAATGTATTTTAGAACCCTGTTATCCCACTGTCAGAATCTGGCAAAAAAATAATTGTATCAATAAGATGGTTTTTACATAAAACTTTATATCTGTAAGGGTAGGAATAGAAGTACAAAGTTCCCATTACAACTTTTAATAAAGTCCAAAACTCTAAACTCTTGTTGAGACTGTTTGGCATGAGTTTGACCCTGTGGCTCCCAAGGACATGGACAGGTTATTGGGGAGGTTGAATGCCACCACATGTTTACTGGACCCGTGCCTCTCCTGGTTGGTGCTGGCCACACAGGAGGTGACACGAAGCTGGCTCCAGGGGATTACGAATGCTTCTTTGCTGAAGGGGGTCTTCCCTGCCGCCTTGAAAGAGGCGGTGGTGAGACCTCTCCTCAAGAAGCCCTCCCTGGACCCAGCTGTTTTAGGTAATTATCGTCCGGTCTCCAACCTTCGCTTTGTGGCGAAGGTTGTAGAGAGTGTGGTGGCATGTCAATTACCCCAGTACCTGGATGAAACTGTCTATCTAGACCCGTTCCAGTCCGGCTTTCGGCCCGGATACAGCATGGAGACGGCTTTGGTCGCGTTGGTGGATGATCTCTGGAGGGCCAGGGATAGGGGCTGTTCCTCTGCCTTGGTCCTATTAGACCTCTCAGCGGCTTTTGATACCATCGACCATGGTATCCTGCTGCACCGGTTGGAGGGATTGGGAGTGGGAGGCACCGTTTAACGGTGGTTCTCCTCCTATCTCTCTGACCGGTCGCAGACGGTGTTGATGGGAGGGCAGAGGTTGACCCCGAAGCACTTCACTTGTGGGGTGCCGCAGGGGTCGATTCTCTCGCCCCTCCTGTTCAACATCTATATGAAGCCGCTGGGTGAGATCATCAGTGGTTTCGGTGTGAGTTACCAACTGTATGCTGATGACACGCAGCTGTACTTTTCCACACCGGGCCACCCCAACGAAACTGTCAAAGTGCTGTCCCGGTGTCTGGAGGCCGTACGGGTCTGGATGGGGAGAAACAGGCTCAAGCTCAATCCCTCCAAGACAGAGTGGCTGTGGATGCCGGCACCCCGGTACAGTCAGCTGCAATTGCGGCTGACTGTTGGGGGCGAGTTATTGGCCCCAATGGAAAGGGTGCGCAACTTGGGTGTTCTCCTGGATGGACGGCTGTCTTTTGAAGATCATTTGACGGCCGTCTCCAGGAGAGCCTTTTACCAGGTTCGCCTGGTTCGCCAGTTGTGCCCCTTCCTGGACCGGGATGCCCTATGCACGGTCACTCATGCTCTCATGACATCTCGCCTGGATTACTGCAATGCTCTGTACATGGGGCTTCCCTTGAGGAGCACCCGGAGGCTCCAGTTAATCCAGAATGCGGCTGCGCGGGTGATAGAGGGAGCCCCTCGTGGCTCCCATGTGACACCACTCCTGCGCAGACTGCACTGGCTGCCTGTGGCCTTCCGGGTGCACTTCAAGGTTTTGGTAACCATCTTCAAAGCACTCCATGGCTTAGGGCCAGGCTACTTACGGGACCATCTACTGCCACCGATTGCCTCCCACCGACCCGTGCGCTCTCACAGGGAGTGACTCCTTAGGGTGCCGTCCGCAAGGCAGTGCCGACTGGCGACACCCAGGGGAAGGGCCTTCTCTGTGGGGGCTCCCGCCCTCTGGAATGAACTTCCCCCAGGACTCCGTCAACTTCCTGACCTTCGAACCTTCCGCCGCGAGCTTAAAACACATCTATTTATCTGTGCAGGACTGGACTAGAATTTTAATTTTAAATTTAATTTTAATGGGGTTTTTACCATTTTAATTGTAATTTTAAATTTTGGCCTATTTAAATAAGTTTTTTAATTTAGTGTTTTATCTTGTATTATATTTGTATTTTTATCGGGCTGTAAACCGCCCTGAGTCCTTCGGGAGATAGGGCGGTATAAAAATCTGATTAAATAAATAAATAAATAAATAAATAAATCATTACCATGAAGAAAATTGAGCCACTTTTTTTCAGCCTCACAGGTTTGTTTGTTTATTCGTGTCTGGAGCATCACAGTTTAAAGAAGGTATACTATGTGACATAAAATTTAAAATACAAAATTAAAATATGTACAAAATAAATAGATTTTGCCCAGAAACTAGCAACATTAATTGTGTTCTGTTGCGGTGCCATGAGGTCCCCAGGTGTACACTGATCGGGGCACAAAGGACAGGTGTACATATGTGTTGTTGTCTGCATTTCACCACAATCACAAAGAGCAGAAGCAACTGAAGCCACATGTGAATAACATCTACATATTTAAAACCACCCCTTTAAGAAATGATAATACTGATGGATTATAGCATACAAGACTGGGTAGAAATGGATATCACAATTAATAGGAAGAAGTGTCAAAACTGCCTAGAGAAAAAGAGAAATTTTCATGAGAATGAATTGCAAAGAGTATGGGATGTTCTTTAAACCAAAGGTCACACTAAAAAAAAAAATATTTACCAAATTTTAGAGATGTATAAGCTGCTTTGACCCCAGAGTATTTCCTCTAAAGCTCCTATAGATGCAGAAAGTGAGTGTGGTAGTAGCTAAAATGCATACTAAAGATATCAGAGTGCTGGTGACGCAAGTGAAACAAAGCACAGTCTGCAGTCATAGGCCTTCATAGGGATTCATTTCATTTACTCACAATGAATCAACATAGATTCCTCATTCCAATATTTTTTTTTATTACTATATATAGGGAATCAATTTTAGAAAATCTTAAGTTTTATGGAATTTATCATTTTTCTTTTTTTGTAACATAATGTAGAATTTAGTAAAAAGCCTTTCAATTATTTACAGAAAATTTTCAAATATGTTATTTAAAATAGTTGCCAAATAGCTTATAAACCAAGCTTCTGTATCTTGCGTATTATTCTTCAATTTTTTATGTAATCATTAACAGTACTTTTAAACTATTTAAAGCATGACACAAAAGAAAAAGTGTGGAGGAAAAGATTTTTTTCTAAGAAAATCAAAGTCTTCAGATACAGAGGAACAGGTTATGTGAAAAGGAAGGTTATGTTATTATGATTGATTTTAAGCTCTGACGCTTTCCATACCATCCTCCCTAAACTGAGCAGAAAGATTTGAAATTAAAACATGATCATGTTCAGTTTAATGCACCTGAAAGCAAGCTAGACTTGGGTTAAATAAGCTTGGGCTGTAATGAGTTTTGTCTATCTGTCAAGAGTTTTAGTCTCTGTTGCAACAGACTAACATAGATGTCCTTCCAGAATCTCTATCAAACAGAGCTAGTCACAATAGTAACAATACTGTATTATGAATGCAGCAGCCTAAATTCTGTCTAGTCACGATCACTGAAATGGCAGCCATTGAACAAAAGTGCTATAGATCAGGGGTCTCCAACCTTGGCAACTTTAAGTCTGGAGGACTTTAGCAAAGCTGGCTGGTGCGTTCTGGGAGTTGAAGTCCTCCAGGCTTAAAGTTGCCAAGGTTGGAGACCCCTGCTATAGATCATCCAGAGAATACTTATTCTAATCTTATAAGATTGGATAGTTGTTACTTTCAGGAAATTCTTCTCAATATCTAAGCTTTTCAAATGAAGCTTGGTAAAGTAGTGGATGACAACTTTTCATGATCAGGAAGGAATCCATGATTCTGTTAATACATCATAATACACCATGTATTCTGTTAATACATCATAATACACCATCAAGGAACTGAATGACTACAGACCAGTTGCTTTAACATCTGTAGTCATGAAAACCTTTGAAAGGCTAGTGCTTTCCTACTTGAAAATCATCACGGACCCGCTGTTAGACCCCTTGCAATTTGCATACCGAGCAAATAGATCAACAGATGATGCTGTTAATATGGCTCTGCACTACATCCTACAACATCTTGAGTCTCCAAAGACCTATGCAAGGGTCCTCTTTGTAGACTTTAGTTCAGCATTCAATACCATCATTCCAGACACTCTTCTAACTAAGCTAAACCAGCTACAGGTACCGGAACAGACTTGTAAGTGGATCACAAGCTTCCTAACAAACAGGAAGCAGCAGGTGAAGCTAAGCAAGATCACATCAAATACCTGTACAATTAGCACAGCCCCCCCCCCCAAGGCTGTGTGCTCTCCCCATTTCTCTTCTCTCTGTATATCAATGACTGCATCTCCAACGATCCATCTGTTAAGCTACTGAAGTTCGCAGATGACACAACAGTGATTGGTCTCATTCGAGACAATGACGAATCCGCATATAGACGAGAGGTCGAACAACTTGCCTTGTGGTGCAACCAGAACAATCTGGAACTGAACACACTCAAAACCGTAGAAATGGTGGTAGACTTTAGGAGAAACCCTTCCATACTTCCACCTCTCACAATACTAGACAACACAGTATCAACAGTAGAAACCTTCAAATTTCTAGGTTCTATCATATCACAAGATCTAAAATGGACAGCTAACATCAAAAACATCATTAAAAAAGGACAACAAAGAATGTTCTTTCTGCGCCAACTCAGTAAGCTCAAACTGCCCAAGGAGATGCTGATTCAGTTCTACAGAGGAATTATTGAGTCTGTCATTTGCACCTCTATAACTGTCTGGTTCGGTTCTGCAACCCAACAAGAAAAACACAGACTTCAGAGGATAATTAGAACTGCAGAAAAAATAATTGCTACCAACCTGCCTTCCATTGAGGACCTGTATACTGCACGAATCAAGAAGAGGGCCGTGAAAATATTTACAGATCCCTCACATCCAGGACATAAACTGTTTCAACTCCTACCCTCAAAACGACGCTATAGAGCACTACACACCAGAACAACTAGACACAAGAACAGTTTTTTCCCGAAGGCCATCACTGCTAAATAAGTAATTCCCTCAACACTGTCAAACTATTTACTAACTACTATTAATCTTCTCATCGTTCTGATCACCAATCTCTTTCCACTTATGATTGTATGACTGTAACTTTGTTGCTGGCTATCCTTATGATTTATATTGATATATTGACTATCAATTGTGTTGTAAATGTTGTACCTTGATGAACGTATCTTTTCTTTTATGTACACTGAGAACATATGCACCAAGACAAATTCCTTGTGTGTCCAATCACACTTGGCCAATAAAAAATTCTATTCTATTCTATCATGAAATAGGACTTGCCTTTTTAAGCAGTTGAAATGCTTAATAACTGTCTTGTATTGTAATCTGTTAAAATACCCAACAGTTATTCACACATATTACTGCCAAATCAGGCCTCTCCTATTCTGTACTTTTGTTTAGTGTTTTTTCTCTCCAGAGACAAAACTTTATATTTCTCCCTATTAAATTTCATCCTGTTCATTTTAGTCTGATATTTAGGTGTATCTATCTCTTTTTTCAACTTCTAAAGTGATATTTTAGAAATTCTTATCCAAAGAGATATTAGTTCCCCTGAAAGTAATTATTATTTTTAGGCATCTGCATTCTAATGGGAAAGAGCATCTTTTAATTCATATCTTTTGTAAAATGTTTCCAGAAAACATTTTCTTGCTTGTTTGGGATAAAGAGTGTTCTATGATGAACAATTCTGAATGACATATGTTCCAACCTCTGTGAACTGGGTTAAAAGCAATGAAATACAAAGAAATAGTTCAGTAATAATTCAGTCCAGAATTGAAATCTGCAAAACCTTAGTTTTTGATTGAAGTATTGAACTGGAATGCTTTTAAAATTGCTTCCTTAAAAACTTAGAAGCCAACGTTTTTTAAAAATTAATGCTGAAAATAGCATATCACATAGGATAACTACCAATTCTAATAGTAATGTGATCCAGACGCTGTATAAAAATACTTTTTCTATTATGAATGTATGTAAATACTATTTTAAAACTGCAGTCCAGAAACAGTTTGACCCAAAACTGCTTCGCTAAAATTGTTTTACCCAAAATAATGTTCAGAGGATGACATCTATGGCAGCAAAGGGTTGCAGCAGAGTAAAACATAGAAGTATATGGATAGAAGCAAAGGATGCACCTACATGTATGCGCAGCTTTGTATATAAACTGTATTTAAGTACCGTTATTTTCCTATAAATACTTTGGTATTGGGAAAGAAATTTGGTAGGAGGAAAAGACAATTATATTTCACCAAAAATTGCAAGATTAGTTTCAACATAATAAAACATCACTAGACTCTGCTACTGAACATTTGGATTCTCTTCCAAATAATCCCTAAGAACGCCTCTGAAGATTGTAGTCATACTCTATGATAATTTTTAAAATGTAGGTTTTTACAATATATAAAAGTATGAAAAAATGTTGAATACATTTGAAATATAAAAACAGATAATGGTCTCAAGATATCACAGCCAACTTTTTAATAAAATGTTAAGTTTCAGAAATACTAAGCTGAGAAAATGTAAAATAAGAGTTGAAAATATTTGCATTTTTACAAAAAAGTATTTCCAAGCCACACTGGCAAATAATTGAAACCTACAGTTCAAATACAGATAGCATAAACCCCAATTGGTTATCATTTGGTCTACCAGTTTGGTCTGGAGGCTAAGACACTGAGCTAGAAAGCTGGACACTGTGAGTTCTAGTCCCACTTTAGCCATGAAAACCAGCTGGAAGATCTTGGTCTAATCACTGTTAATACTGTAAAGCTCTCAGAAACATGAGTGGATTTATAAATGGAAGACTAATTCACTTGATTCGCCTGTAAAATTTCATAAGCAAGGCAGAGTACAAAATGCAAAATAGTAGCCATGTCCAGAAGCACTCCTGAAGATATTAACATCCCTTCTGCCTGATCTGTCTATCACTGTCTCCTGCCATCAGTTGAGACCTACCGTATTTTGAGTCTATTATATAGCTCAGGATATCAAAGAGAAAAATAACCAGAGGTTTTTAAGAAGAGATTGAACAACCATTTGTCTGAAATCATACAGGATTTCCTATTTTAGCCAGGCAGTTGGACACCTCCAAGGCCCCTTCCAACTCTGTTATGGTGTTATAGTATCTCTTCATTATGCTTTTTTTATTTTTATTTTTTTTATTTATTTTTCAAATTTATATACCGCCCTATCTCCCTAAGGACTCAGGGTCCTTAGCATTCCAACTTCAGTTGGAATGCTCCTCATCTAGAACATTTCACTATATATCTGCTTTGATGTTTTTATTTGGAGGACATTCAAGTAATAGATTGCCTTTTTTAATGTTTTCCTTAACTTGGAACCTTATATATGGGTTGCAGTATAATTCTCAGAAGTGATACACCCAGTTTTGGGGAATGTAGTCTGTATATCTGGAAAGCACCAAGCTGAGATGGGTTGTTGTAATTTCCTTTAAGATTTTATAAATAACACGGACCAGTCTTTATTTCTGGATAAGCAATTTAGTTTTTGCTATATTTCTATTGCAGAGCTTTGGAAAGCAAATACCGGTAATCAGTTCTTTTTTTTTTATTTTGTCACAACAATATACACAAGCATCAACATAAAATAACTACATATCATATAAGCATATATATGAGCAAAATTATGCAATAACTATATTAATTTGATAAATGAAAGGAAACAATAGGACAGGAACAGTAGGCACTTTTGTGCTCTTATGCACACCCCTTATAGTCCTCTTAGGAATGGGGTGAGGTCAATAGTAGACAGTTTTTGGTTAAAGCTTTTGGGATATTGAGAAGAGACCACAGAGTCAGGTAGTGTGTTCCAAGTGTTAATAACTCTGTTGCAGAAGTCATATTTTCTGCAATCAAGATTGAAATGGTTAACATTAAGTTTAAATCTATTGTTTGCTCTTGTATTATTGCGATTGAAGCTGAAGTAGTCTTCAACAGGAAGTACATTGCAATAGATGATTCTATGTGTTAAGCACAGGTCTTGTCGGAGTCGGCGGAGTTCTAAGTTTTCTAAACCCAGGATTTCAAGTCTAGTGGTATAAGATACTTTGTTGTTTTCAGAGGAGCAGAGAACTCTTCTTGTAAAATATTTCTGGACACGTTCAATTGTGTTGATGTCAGAAATGTGGTATGGGTTCCAGACATGTGAGCTGTATTCAAGAATAGGTCTAGCAAATGTTTTGTATGCTCTGGTTAGTAGTGTAGAGTTTTTGGAAAAGAAACTACGCAAAATTAGGTTTAGAACTCTTAGAGCCTTTTTTGCTATGTAGTTGCAGCGGGCTTTGGCACTTAGATCATTTGATAGGTAAACTCCAAGGTCTTTAACAGGGTGGGGGTCATCTGTAAGGTAATGTCCATCAAGCTTTTACCTAGTATTTTGGTTCTTTTTTCCAATGTGTAAGACTGAGCATTTGCTGGTTGAGATTTGGAGTTGCCAAGTTTTAGACTAATCGGATACAAAGTCAAGGTCTTTTTGAAGGGTAGTAGTATTGTTGATGGTGTTAAATAGTTTGACATTGTCAGCAAAGAGAAAACAATAACTTGAGCTATGGTCACAGAGATCATTTATGTAAAGTATGAAGAGCGTTGTTCCAAGAATGCTGCCTTGAGGAACGCCACTCTTAACAGGAACAGGATTTGATAGAGCATTGCCAATTTTGACCACTTGTTGTCTGTTTGACAGGAAAGCAGTTATCCAATTGTGAAGAGGTCCTGAAATGCCGTAGGATTTTAGTTTTAGGAGAAGTTTATCATGTACTACTGAGTCAAAAGCTTTGCAGAAGTCTATGTAGATTGCATCTATTGCTTTGCGTTGATCAAGATTAGTAGTCCATATGTTTTTGCAGTGAAGAAGTTGTAAGTTACATGATAATTTTTTTTGGAAACCAAATTGTTTATTAGAGAGTAGGTTGTTTGTTTCTAGGTGGAGGGTAATGAATTGATTGATGATAGATTCCATTACTTTGCAGGTGACGCAGCATAGAGAGATTGGTCTGTAATTTTCAACTAGGCTGGGGTCTCTTTTTTTGAAGACAGGGATGACTTTGGCTAGTGACCGAAGTCTGGGAAGGGAACTGGTCGCGAAAGCTTTATCAAAGATTATGCTTAGGGGTTCTGCTATATTAGTGGAAAGTTTTTTTAAGAAGTATGCACATAGTCCATCAGGCCCAAAAGATAAAGATGGTTTCAGTTTGTTCAAGAGCTTTTTCAACATTATCTTCTGTGAAGTCTATATGTGTTAAGTCGTTGTACTCATTGTTGGTACGATTGGGGAATGTCAGATATGAGCCATCACTGTTAACAAAGACTGAGCCAAAGAATGTGTTAAAGAGGTTTGCTTTAACTGTTTCATCATTACATTCTTTGCCGTTAGAATCTTTTAGTGGTGGGATGGATCTTGATTTTTTAAGTTTATTGTTTACAAAATTATAAAAAGCACGATTGGAATTTGTGCTCAGAAGGTCTTCTTCTTGCTTGGTGTGGTAAATGGGGCATTCAGTTTTTATTTGGTTGCAAATATTTCTGTAGCGTTTTTTGAAATTAGCTACATAGCCCTTTTTGTTTCATCTCCAGAGGGATTTTTTTTTGGGATTGAAGCTTTTTTATTGATATGGGTAATTTGCTTTTTTTGATTTTGGTGGTGATTTGTGGTACATATAATTTAATGATTTTATTGATTTCAAGTAGGAAAAGTTTATAGTGGTCATCGGCAGTGATACAGGTTGAGAACAGATTTTGCCAGTCAAGAGATGAGAGGTCGTTGTTTATAAGATCATAGTTGGCTTTTTTGAAATTGTATTTAGGAGTGCTATTATTATGACGATTTATGAGAGGGTGTATATTGAGACAAAAGTCTATCATGCAGTGGTCGCTGTTGGAAAAGGGTTCTTTTATTTGTAGTCCATAAATTGAGTTTGTGTTATTGCAAAATATGAGGTCAAGGCAGTTGTTGAATCTTGTATTGTTAGTTACTAGTTGTTCAAGACCTATGTTTGTAACAGCGTTGTATAGTGTAGTATGGATTGGTTCAGTTGTACATTCATTTGTTATCCAGTTAATAAAAGGTAGATTTAGGTCATCCAGGAAGATGAGAGGATATGGGAAAGAGGTGGCCCATGTTAGCAGTTTGGTTAACATATTTGCATGAGCGATGTTGTAGTCAGGGGCTCTGTAGCATAGTAAGAATCGAAGTGTGGTGTTTAGGGACAGGTCACATACAATAGTTTCAGGAAGAGCAAGTTTATGTGCAACTTGAATATTTTTTAGGTTCAGTGATTTTTTGTCAAAGATAGCTACTCCACCACCTCTGCGGTTTTCACAATCTGATCGAAAAACCTGATACTCTTTGTCTGAAATAATGGAGTCAGGGAGGGATGAGTTCAGCCATGTTTCACAAACAAATATAATATCAAATGTACCATTGTTTAACAAGAGGATAAATTCAGGCAGTTTGTTTACAATACTTCTTGCATTTATTAATTTACATTTAAGACCTGTAGTGTTAGGTGTTGAAGAGGTAAGGGGCGTGCATACCTAGTTTTGATTGATGGTTGGAGGGAATTGATAGTTGGTTGGAGGGAGTTCTCTTTTTGTTTCTGAAGTCACACTATACTTTTCATTTTAAAATGAAAAATACTAAATTTATTAACTCTCTTGACTTCATTTGACCGTTGCTATCCCATATAATAGACATCTGAATTACATCATGTCTATGTCTGCTAGGGTAATAAATTGAGAAACAATTGGATCTTAAACCAAGGAGCTCAATTTCCATTAAGATATGCTATAAGTATTTAATAAAAATTGTTTTTTCCCTTAAAAATGCATTTTCCATTAATGCCTGGTATAGTATTTCATATCTACCTGTTTCCATAGTTTTATGGCAGCCTAGAATAATTCATATAATAAATCTGTAGCTCCTTGAACAAATGCAGGAAATCTTAATTGCCCATAAATCTTAATTGTCCCATAAATAAAACTGTGATATCTATTACTCATTGGATGTTTTCAGCCATCCAATTGCTATTTGAAATTTTATGAACTGAGGATGACCTCCCAATGTTCCCTTGTGTTTGGATGGAGAATGTTTGTCTGAAATCACCCTTACAGGGTTAATATCCTGGTAATATAACAACTGTATGAACTGCTGGTTTTAAAAGATAATTACGCATAACAAAGATAGTAACTATATATTTTCCCAGATTAATTGGCTTATACTGAGCATTAAGTTTGCAGTAATTGTACTTTAGGAACAAAAATTATTCCCAAATTGGTTTATGACAATATTTATTCTTTATTATCATTGCTATTTTCTCTCATAACAAGAATAAATGTTTGATAAAGCTTACTCTCTACTATGTTAGAGGCAAGAATCACATCTAGAAAAATCATGTGACTGTCCTTCATAACTAAGCTTCCAAATATCTGCAATTTAGATAATCTGTTCGATAAAAATACAGTTTATCTATGTTTAATGTTTATCTAAAATTTTTTAAAAGGAATAATTAGGAAGAATGTTTTATCCATAGCTCCAAAAAGATAGGGAGAGGTTTATTTCCTTTATAAGTTATAAAATTGAAGCACCTGAATGCTATCTTTGAACTCAGATGGTTGCTAAGTGAAAACTAGATCTGCAATTATAGCCACTTCCCTCAGACCCCAGAAAGGAAGGAATATAACTATATTATAAGGTGGTCAAAGGCATTTCTACAGACTTTCAAGAAACTGTAAATCAGGATTAATTCTCATATAACCACAAATGGTGGAAATAATGTCCAAGCATTCCTACTAGCTATAAAATAAAGCTCCCTTTTCCTCAAAATGAGCTAATTTTATTCAGGTCACTAAATAAATTGCATTGCCTTAGCTCATTTTTTAGAAACCAAATTAATTTTGATATTCACCAGAAGTAGGCACTGGGAAATGTTTTTAATGGTCAACAATGATCAATGCCTGATCTTCGGACCTTCCGTCGTGAGCTCAAAACATATCTATTTATTAAAGCGGGACTGGCATAATTTGGGTTGAATTTTAAATTGGGTATTCTTAATATTTTTAAATTTTTAAATCTAAATTTTAATAATCAGCCTTTAAAATTTGCTCTTTTTAAATGTTGTTTTAAATGGTATATATTTTGTTTTTATTTTGGCTGTACACCGCCCTGAGTCCTTCGGGAGAAGGGCGGTATAAAAATTTAATAAAATAAATAAATAAATAAATAAATAAACAATGGACTAAGGTAATGAACCATACACGCATTAAAAATTGGTTTTAGCATGTCTACCTACTCAGTTTTTCTTTTAAAATAACTGCTTTTATCCATTACCTCAGTGGAAATGGATGGATCCTTCTTTCCTTGAATAGAAGATATTTCCTATCATAATTTACCACCATGTACAATTCCCTTTCTTCAAAATCTTCATAATTTCCATCCTTCAAAGACCAAGGACTATTAATTTCTTATTAATGTTCTACATATACTTACAAGTGGTGTCAAAGATGAGTTGATTCTTCAATCTAGTATTTTCCAAAAGTGTTGGACTTAATCTTATTTCTTAGCCATCAACAGCATACTACTTCCCCTCAAAAAAACCCCAAATAACATAATAGATTACGATTAGGAGATAATGACCCCTTCGTTATATGATCAAGTTGTTTCTCCAGTATCATGAAGCTGGCCCGTTGAACTGACAGTTGAATCACACTTTATTCATTAGCTACATGTATATCCTGTCCTGTAGAGAGATGCTCAAGGTAATAGTCCACAGTATTTCCTCCTCCTATTTTTCCCCACAACAACCAAATGAGATAAGTTAGGCTTAAATAAATTAACTGACCCCAAATCAGTTTTCATGGCTGAAGCTGGACTAGCCATTGCATCAAACTAGCTCTGCCTTACTGTTCCCGAGAGAGGCACACTAGGGATAAATGGTAGATCACAGAATTCACTTAATTTTCCCCCAGCATATCATTGCCATTCTTGCATATTCCAACTAAGAATGCCTTTTTTAATCTAATAAAACTGTAGTTTCTTTGAATGAAGATATTAAACCATTTAACATAGTTGATGTTTTATACCCTTGTATGAACTCTACAAGTACTGTGCTACTGACTTGATGTGATCCTCAAAAATTTTGGATAATAATATGATGGCCCACATAAAGGGTTAGGTTTGGGACCAGTGTGTAAAATAACAACAACAACAACAACAACAACAACAACAACAACCTGGGTTATCAAACTGCTAAAAATTCACAGAAAATCTCTCACTTGCTGTACTTGGATGACCTGAAGCTATACGGAAAATCAGAAATTGAAATCCAGTCACTGACCAATACAGTTCGAGTTTTCAGCACTGACATCAGCATGGAGTTCGGCCTGGACAAATGCGCCACAGTGGCACTGAAGAAAGGGAAGATCATAGAAAGTGATGCCCAATGGACAAACCATCAAGTGCAACCAACCCGAAGCCTACAAATACCTGGGCATACTGCAGCTGGACAATATCAGGCATGGGCAAGTAAAAAATGTGGTCAGCAAAGACTACACGCAAAGGGTCAGGAAACTTCTAAAAAGTAAACTGAATGGCGGTAACACCATCAAGGCTATAAACAGCTGGGCCATACCTGTTATCAGATATACTGCTGGAATTGTAAACTGGACACAGGCAGAGCTGGACAGCCTGGATAGGAAAACAAGAAAACTGGTGACCATACACTATGCGCTGCACCCATGTAGTGACGTTGACAGGCTATATTTGCCCAGAAAGTTAGGCGGCACTTTTGCAAGTGAAGCGGACAGTTGAAGAAGAGAAAAATGCTCTGGCAGATTATGTGAAAGACAGTGTTGAACCAGCTTTGATGGAGGTCAACAAGAGGAAGCTGCTAAAAGTACGGCAAACCAAGTATCAATATAGGAAAACAGCGATGCAAGCTCGAGGTGACAGCTGGTGTAACAAAGCACTGCATGGACAGTTCCTTGAAAAGATCCAAGGAAAAGTAGATAAGGAAAAGACCTGGTTATGGCTGACCAACGGAACATTGAAGAAAGAAACAGAAGGCCTAATTCTTGCGGCCCAAGAACAAGCCATTAGAACAAATGTAATCAAAGCCAGAATAGAAAAATCTGCTGATGATCCCAAATACAGATTCTGCAAAGAAGCAGATGAAACCATTGATCACATACTGAGTTGTTGTAAGACAATAGCTCAGACCGACTACAAACAACGTCACAACACAGTCGCTCAGATGGTCCATTGGAACTTGTGTCACAACTACCAACTGCCTGTAGCAAAGAACTGGTGAGATCATAAGTCTGAAAAAGTGATTGAAAATGAGCATGCAAAACTACTGTGGGATTTCCGAATACAGACTGATAAAGTTTTGGAACACAATACCTCGGATATCACGATTGTGGAAAAGAAAAAAGTGTGGATAGTCGACATTGCTATACTTGGTGACAGCAGAATCAATGAGAAACAACTTGAAAAAGTCACCAGATATCAAGATTTGAGAATCGAATTGCAGACTCTGGCATAAACCAGTGCAGGTGGTTCCAGTGGTACTCGGCACACTGGGAGCTGTGCCTAAAGACCTAGGCAAGCACTTGAAAGCAATTGGTGCTGACAGGATCACCATTGGTCAGCTGCAGGAGGCCACCTTACTGGGATCTGCTCGCATAATTCGCTGATACATCATACAGTCCTAAACGCTTGGGAAGTGTTCAACTAGTGATCTGTAATACGAAATCCAGCAGTTATCTCGTTTGCTGTGTATACTGTCATTTTGTAAAATAATAATAATAATAACAACAACAACAGAGTTGGAAGGGACTTTGGAGGCCTTCTAGTCCAACCCCCTGCCCAGGCAGGAAACCCTACACCATCTCAGACAGATGGTGTATTATGAACTTCCTGTTCATAATTGTTCTGAAGTCTACATATTCCTTATAATTGTATTATCATTATATAATTCTTGTTATTGTTTACTCAATTACCTGCAAAAGATGAGATGATATTAGTCTCATTTTGGACACTGAACTGATTAAAAATCTCTTTTATTTTCAAAGAAATTGAATGGTATTTCATAAAATATAGTTCATCACACTTCCTGGTAAAACATATTTTACTAACCCACTGTGGACATAATAAATAAATGAGATCTTGCTAAGGCCAGCACCTTGGAAGCATAGACTTATAAGCTTAACCCTAAATAATTTTATTAAATGATTATTTTTGTCTTGAATTTAAATTGTATTAATGCACACTGATAATACAAGTTTTTGCACCTTTCTTTCCCCCAGTCCCGCTTGCCCACCCCGACTTCTGTTAATTCTGTGCATCTTAGTATGGAGTATTGCCTAGCAGTTTAGTTCAACTGTGGCTGCTTCCTATAGTCACTCACACCCCTGCAGTTATGCACATATTATATCCAAGACCTCTTCTGACTACTAATGAAAGGGTGTACTTTTAACAATAGTGGAGAAGTCATTAAATGCTTCTAGATTTGGCAAAACTGGTATTTTTTAGCTGATTCACAGCAATACACCCACACACCAGAAGCTGCTACGCAGCAGTTGGCAAAGAGGAATTAGCTTCAAAGATTCTGAATTAAATAATTTTTTAGAAATAAAGAGCATGCAAAAAAACCTTAGGTTTTCAGTTTAACTGTCTTCTGTTCTACCTAGGCTTTAAGGGACATTAACTTCCAGCATTGACAAAAGTTTGTTTGTACATGCTAGGTTTCAAATAGATACTAACAATTCAAATCAAACAAAGGTGAGAATACTTTTAAAATATTTGGAACCCCAAAGTTCCATACACAATATGTTGCTTCCTAGAATTGTGATCCTTTCCTTTCCTGATCTCCCCTATTGTGCGCATGAATAAGCACAAAAATAGCTGTACTTTGCTAACTACAGCTTAAAATACTTCATCTCACAAGACACCAATGAACATAAAAACAGCATGCTGGGTAGATGCAAAGTACAATGTGTATTATTATGACTCAATTCTCCCAGCTCCCTTTTATCAATCAGTGAAGCATCTACTTTGGGGAAAAAGTAGGGGCACACAGCTGCTTGGGAAGATATGTCCCTCTACAAGTCTGCAAAATGTATGGCTAGCAAAATATATTCTCTTAACACTGTCCAGTTGGACTACTGTTGTAATGGAGCTATTTTGTCAGGGAGACAAAGTGCCTGGACTTAAAAATTGCATTAGCAGGGATAATAGCACCATCTACCATCCTGCTTAGCCTTCCCTATTTCTTAAACTTGGCTGCATTCCTCACAGTAGCTGCAAGCGAAATAGACAGTACTTATGTCTAAATACAAGTTATCTTGCTACAGTTCAAAGAGTGGGGCATAGTTTTGTATTGAATGGGAATAAAAGTTACTAACAATTAAATTTTTTTAAAAAATTAAACCACCCCCCCTTTTTTTTTTTTTGCAAAGTCTCAAATGTTTTCTTATCCTAAGGAAAGTGTCTCATTTTTTTTTCTTAGAGTTTCTATCTTTTTCTCAGGGTGACTAAGAATTTCTTTCAAAATTCTCTAAGTGGTGTTTTTGAGTTTATCTTGTTGATGGAAGAGACTAAAAAAGTTAGAACTGGCATTGTTTTTTAAAGATCTCTCTATCATTCTTCCCAGCCTGAAAACAAAAATGTGGCAGGAATTCCCTTGAATATCTTCCTTTAAATATAACTAAAGCATGGAAGCCAGGAAGGAGACAAGACTGTTAGAAAGAAAACTGGGTAATAAAAAACAGGACATTCACACAGTTACCCGCTATGAACTTAACACATATGAAGGACCATATTGCACCAAGAGGATTTCACACATATTTACTTCACTGAAATAAAATAACTTTATTACAGTCATTAAATACCACAAGGTGAAATAAATTTTGAAATTGAAACTGCTGTCATTAATTTACTATCAGGGAGCTGGTAAAAAAAGTGCAGGAAAGAATGTATTTAACAACTCTAATTAAAACAATTAAACCTACACAGTTGGTGGGAGTCAGGGGGCATATAAATTTTATAAATGATAAATTAAAGGTAAAGGTTCCCCTTGCACATACGTGCTAGTCGTTGCCGACTCTAGGGGGCGGTGCTCATCTCCGTTTCAAAGCCGAAGAGCCAGCGCACGAAGATGTCTCCGTGGTCATGTGGCTGGCATGACTCAACGCCAAAGGCGCACGGAACGCTGTTACCTTCCCTCCAAAGGTGGTCCCGATTTTTTCTACTTACATTTTTACATGCTTTCGAAACTGCTAGGTTGGCAGAAGCTGGGACAAGTAACGGGAGCTCACCCCGTTACATGGCAGCACTAGGGATTCGAACCGCCGAACTTTCGATCGACAAGCTCAACGTCCTAGCTCCTGAGCCACCATGTTCCTAAATGATAAATCACTATTATTAAAATACTGGGAACTTACAGTGGTCAGTCTACGATTAATGCATGGAAAGATTCTGCAGCAGACTATAGAGGTGGATTTAAAAATATTTTGAAAAAAACTTTTTAATTAGAATTCACCATTGCCAAAGCTAATTTTATCCCATTTTTTTAGTAGTAACTTCTGATATATTGTGAACATTCTGTGATAAAGGTGGATGGTTAATACATTAGAAGATAGATATAAAATTTTCACATTTAGGAAACAAAGATCACATACACAGGTATTGTGGGAGAATCTTGTGATCAATATTTCTGAACAGTTGATTGCATACTGGTGAGTATTTTGAGGTGCCTGGAAAAAAAAGCAAACACATTCCTAAGTGTAAATTTTCAGACCCAAGGTAAGTATTAACTTCATTTTATTCTCAATTGGTAGATCCCATCACACATTTTATGTCCAATTTTGGGCATCACACTTTAAAAAAATTCAGACAAACTTCTAAAGATTGAGTTGGTAAAGAGGACCTTATAAGCCTATGAAAACTTTAACGACTTTCAACTGGAAGGACACTTGGCAGTCAAAAAATCAATTGCAGCATGCTGCTTGAAGCACAGGGATGTGCACTAACTCCAGCATACCATTTCAACAGCAACACATTTTCCTCACATTAATTTATTGCCAACTGAAGTAATATAGTGAACTGTGATCCAGAACACCTTTTGTGTTATAATAAATGGGTATCTATGAAGTAATTTTTAAATCTGTTCACTTCAAATTGACGTTAAGATTTTCTCACCTATTAAGATCAACTTGCAAGATGAATTTGCTACTAGTTTGCAGGATACAAATATTGGAAAGCCATTACGTTTTGACAGTTTGGAGGATTTTGCAGGATTTCTGTGATATACAGCCGTTTTCCAACTGTTAATATACCTTTCATTTTGAATAAAGTTTATGACTATTATTATTTCACTGAGAAGTACTATAGCGAAGCTTTTGTGTTACAGAATTTGATGACTGAGAAATATGAAATACTGACTGGACAAAAATTTCTGATAGACCAATGCTCATACAACTCTTTTATTAGGAAATTTACCTACATTTCCTAGTATTTCCTTTTATTTGAGGGTACTGCTTAATTTTACTACACATTCATCATGTCATTATTTTATATTTCTCCCCATTTTTTAAAAAAAATAGTCTGTGCTAGTAAATTGTCAACTAGAAAACAGCATCCCCACACAGAAATTATGCACATACCAAGCCACTGTTTATTATTTCACAGACATTCCAATTTATGTTTAAACATATACAATCATCTCAAGACTAGGTAGCAACCCACATGCACAGTAAGATTTTCCTTCCCCACTATGGTCTCTTCTCACATCCCTCCCCCCAGAACAGAATCTGTGGAATAACATGGGATGAAGCCAACCGGCGGCAATGAGGCAGAGAAACCGGACGATGTTCAGAGTGTTGCTTATGGGTAATGTCAGGTTGTCTATGGATGAAACCAAGATATCGGTCAAGATGATACAGTGATATATATATGTCAATATTCGACTGGCACATATTTCACAATTCACCTCAGTGAGATGCTTTGCCATCAGAATAACTGCTGATTTTGCCAGCTCTCGCTTTGTATTTAAGCATCTATCAGTATGTGCATAAAAGTGCTTTGTACTGTACTAGAACCCAAATGCATATTTTCCATTCAATATTTTAATTAAAAAAACTGAAATCTTTGTCTTGTAGAAACTACTAGGATTTCCTGAGCTTGTGACACATCTTTTATTTTAAAGTTAACAATTCTGATTGTTTTGGAGTTCATACCAACCACAACCTATGTAAGACAGGTTATGAAGAAAGGGAAAAAATAATAAAGAATTCAGTAAGTTTGCTCATGTAAACATTTCTTCAACATCCATGGAGTTAACATATTTGAAAAAAAAATGCTTAAAAAACCTAAAAACTAAAACACTCTTAGGCAATCCAGAGACAAACTGAGGAAGAATATATAGCCTCAGATATTTTTATTTATTTATTTATTTATTTGATTTGATTTTTATACCGCATTTTTATAACATATAAAAATGATGAGTTCAAGTTTCAGATAAGATATTTAGTTAACTTATCCTAACAAAGCTGTTAATGAAAACCAAAGGAAATTTAGCAAAACAAGCATTTAATTTAATGCCCAAATTTCTGCAATAAAAACAGAAAATCATGTTTGGAATTATACCAGAAACTTTCAAGCTGAAAACAAATTCTAAATTTATATGAAGATTTAATGCAATAAGAATGTTTAAGTCACAAGTATGATTGTCACACGACAATTTGTCATGTATAACATGATGATGGGGGAGGGGACACACCTCCAGCTAGAAGCTTGTTGAGGCATCTAAAGAAAAGATGCTTCAGGGCACGTGTTTTCTATCAGATTTATTTACCTAAGGCTTTCTTTGGAGTTGCCATATGTTATGGACCTACAATTCTAAATGTAAGAAATTCCTTTTGCTTATTAGCCAAGAGACATTTTTTTCACCGTATCTTATTTTAATTTTGTTTGTATACCTGTTTTGTTTCACCAAGCAGGAACATAAGAAGTTGTCTTATACAATGTCAGATCGTTTCTTTAGCTACCTCATACCATGATTAAAAAAAAATTTCAGGATCCTTTTGCAGGTGTACCTTAAGATCCTGGGACTTTCAAAATGTCAAACATATGGTTTCTTGTTGCAAAGGATTTTATTCATTTTAGATATATCCTGCATTTTGTCAAGGAGCTGAAACATTCCGTTCTCTCTTTTCAACCTCAATCTCCATAGAAGTCACCTAAGCAGTTGGTGGCTGATATTATATGGTACAGGTCTATATTTTCCACATTAAAACATAATTACCATGATTGCAAATAAAACTGCAATAGTTTGCCATTCCTTATAATACATTATCACAGGAAGGCAATTTAATTGGCGAGGAGCTTAAAAAGATATCTGGTATATATTGTGAGATATTGCATTCAACCATAAAAGAGGTAAAAAAATCCACCACCTTAGAAATGATTCCATAAGTTTTGCATTGATTTCTTAAAAAATAGATGATAGTTCAGAAACAGTTACATTTTTCCTATATTAGAAGTATCACAGGATGGTGCTGATAACAACAACAAAAAATCATCATCAAGAACAACAAAAAAACACAGGACAAAGCGTTTTGATAGGGATATCTTTTGGGGATGAGTATTCCTGCTTGTCCCCATGATACAGAAAATCATTGTATCCATAGAGTGATTTATTAAAGTTTTCTTAAAAAAACATCAAATGCATGCATGCACATACAAAAACACAACTGGTATTTGCTAATTAATTCCCAATTCATTCTGGAACATTAATACTTACAAGGAAGCAGGAAGACAAAATGGGAATGTGCCACATACATTTACATAGAAAAAAAATGATTTGGCGTGTGAAGTAAAATAATAGTCATCCAATTAATTTGTAATGCTTAAATATTCAGACCAATGGTTTTCTCTAGTAAAATTAGTCTGGTGACCAATATACCTGAGGCTCTCTTTAATATTTTTCTATCAGTATTTTAACTGTTCTTTGAGAACAGAAAGAACTGAGCATAGTTGGTTGCAAGGATTTTGCAGCCAAGCTCTTACATGCTTGCTTTCAAATAAGGAATTTCGTGAGATTTGTTTCTGGAGTAATAAGCTATTCTTCTAACCAGCAATATTAGAACATAGCTTCCATTGCTGGAAAAGTCCTTGTGTGTCAGTTATGTGCAATTCCTTAACCAAGCATTCCTGGTCAACAGTCATGGCTTTTCCTATTCATTGTATAGCTTCTTCAATTTTAGTTAACATTTCAATATTCTTTCCAAATTCAAAAGCTCCCTGTGATCACTTTGACACATGCAACGCACATGTAAAATCTGCAAAATAGATGCCGGTTTCCCTTACAGTGGTGCTCCAAGTAATTATTCACCATTTAATATACGTTCAATCTCTTCCAGTCTTTTCAGTGCAGCAACTCTTTTTTTCTCTATCTCTTTTATTTCTTTTGTCGATTTCTTTTTTGTCTCTTTGTCTGTAGAGTTTTTATTTCCATGTTTTTTGGATTTCCTCTGCTCCTTGCTGCCATTAGAGTTTGTAGTCTGAGGGTTTTTTTGCTCATTTTTTACTTCTTTCAAGTGTTCAGATGGAGGTTTTTTTTCTTCCACAGATGCTACTTTTTCTGTACGAGTCACACTTGTGTCCCCTAGTCTGAGGGAAGCAATTTTACTTCGGACAATGCTTAAATGGCGTTGGATGTATTCTTCATGTGGGGCTAAGGCCAGTGTTTCCACTAAGCATTTTTCTGCCTTTAATAAGTCTCGTTCTTCAAAGTAAACCACACAGAGGTTGTGTTTTCCTTGCACATTGTTTGGATCCATTTTCAGAATTTTCTCAAAACACTGTTTTGCTCCCTGTATATCTTTTTTTTGGTTCATCAGAATGTCTCCCTTCAAAATCAAACCTTTGGTGTGATCTGGGTAGTACCTCAGCAACTCCTCCAGCACGGGTAAAGCTTTCAGCTCTTTTGCCGTCTGAGAGTAAAGCAAGGCCAAGTTGAACAAAGCACTGCGGAAGCCTGGAAGTAGCTTTATGGCTTTTTTCATCCACATCTCAGCTTCATCATCTTTTTTATCATCCATTGCAAGCATGCCTAAGTTAAAATAACCATTAGCATCTTGAGATTCTTCTTTTATATAACTTAGAAGTCTCTTTTTAGCTTCAGGCCTAAGGCTGGCCTCACCTAAAGCAACAAATGAACATTAATATGGACTATCCAGGGCTGTGTAAACAGGACAATATCAACAGTCTTTATTACTTATGTTTGTAGATTTAGATTCATGATACTACAATTTTACAATTTGATATTTCTTATAGTCTGAAAGATCTGAAAGATCCACGGGAAGTGTATTACATATCCACTTTTTTCTCCCAACACCCATTATTACAGTAATTATTTTGCCCAACTGAGGTAAAGGATTTGGAATACCTATATAATTTTTGAGATTTCAATTAATTTCATTGATTTGAATGGAAAATAACAACTGATCCTTTCAAATATTGAAAAATAATTGGATAGGGGTCCAGGAAAACAACCCCACTGATTCTATGCCAAGGCTTTTAAAATTATTACAATTTCATGCTTCAAATATTGTTTGTACTCCCCGGTTGGAATGTAACATTAAAATAACCTATTAGGGTTAAATCTCACCTTTCCTCCAGAACTCAAAGTGAAATATATACTACTTCCTCCTTCCTACTTTTTCCTGTAACAGCAACCTTACAGGATAAGTTGAGCTGGAAGACAGTGATTTTCCATGACAAGATGTGGCCTTGAAGCTGCATCTCGTAGGTGTCTATTCAGTACCTTAACCACTGCACTAAAAATCACATTCAATCATTGTAGAAAAAGCACTGAAGACACAATTCACAATGCAAGGACACAGTCTTGTATTTAATTGTAAGGAGTATTTTACATATAAGCTAGAATCTGACTTATGAGGGAAAACTGTAAATAAAATGGAACTCAGTTCTGCAAAACTAAAACTTTAGACAATCCATCCTGAAAGGGAAATATTTAACTTGCTTATAATTTGTACTCCTGAGACAGGATTGTATTCTAGAGTTATATGACTTACCCTTTTTTTGAAAAAGCAATCCTAACTATTCATTAAAAAAAATAACTATGTTTTTCTATGGCATAGATTTAATGATATTTCATGTCATTTTATGATTTGATCATGCCACAGAGTCATTGATTATTACTAATTTTAGTTTGAAATTATGTTATTATGTGACATATATCAATCACACGTTATTTTGCTTTTGGAGTTCTTCATGCATTATTTTTCCTGGTCTTTCTTTTCTGCCTTTCTTCCCCATAGAGCATGTTAATAAATAAAAGTAAAACGTAATACAACATTTAAAATGTTGCTTTGAAGTTCTAGGTATACCTACCAGATTCTTGCATCAATAGTGCAGAATTGAACAAGGCTAGTTTGTGACTAGGATTCAGTTCTAATGCTTGATTAAAGTTCTTCAAAGCTTCAGAGGGATCTTTCAGTTCAATGTAAACAATTGCCAAGTTGTACCATAGGTCTGCATTGCTTCGATCCAATTCAAGAGCCCTTAGGTAAGCTTCTTTAGCTTGCAGAGGTTTATTCATCTTTAGAAGCAATTCACCCCTGTTGAGAATCAAAACTTTAAATTATGTGGTTTCCATTTACTCCATTTTCTTGCTATTAAAAATTTGTTTTAGACAGTAGAGCTGCCTACTCACATTTGGCATTTCATTATGAATATAAGATTATAAAGTACCTGCTAATGTAGGCCTGTTTGAAATCTGGCCTCATGCTAATGGCTTGACGATACAATTGGTCTGCTTCTTCAAGACGAGACTCATTTGCCCGAATCAGGTTTGCAAGGTTTATGTAAACATTCAAATGGTTAGGAGCGACTCGCGCAGCGTATTTTTTACCTGGAATAATCTGACAGCAGAAGAAATTATATTAGGTTTGGAAGAGCATTAACCATAGATTTATCAGAACTATAACACAATGAAAGTTTAACAGTGTCAAAGACTGTAGTTTTAAAATGAGAGGCCTAAATTCTAATTACTTTAAGTACAACTTTCATTTGAATTGAGAATACACCATTCTAATACAAAAGCAGTCTGACATATAACTGTATTTTTAATTTTTTAAAAACATTAAATGTTATAATTATTACGAAAATACAGACAAGAAAAAGGCTGAACTAGACTGATTGTTATAATTTCCAGCAAAGTAAAAAAAGACGACTCCCTGTGCTCCAACATCTTTTGCTAAAAAGAAATTCCAAGTCTAATGAAACTTTTCAAATAAGCAGCATATTCCACTTACCTGTGGCATCAAAGATTTTGCAACTAAATAGGATTCTTCTGCTTCTCTGGTTCTGTTTAAATTTTTGTAAGTTCTTCCTACATTCATATGGGCGCCAATGTCATCTTCAAAATTGCAAGATAAACAAGACCTTCAGTACTTTTGTTCCCTCTAAAATTCCAGCCTCAGTCACAACTTTAAACTAAAAATCAAATAAATATTAAATCCTCCCTGCCTCCACTTCTGTCTAAAGTGTGACTGATATGACATACATTGTACGGCTTAAGAAATTCATTTGATAATTAATTCAAAACCACAAGCATTTTGCAATGTTCCAAGTATAGAACACGCACATATTGTACCCATTACAGAAACAAATACGGTTGCTTTATCTTTGTGCTTGGGCCACTTGGCTGTTTAATTCAGAGGCGGGAAAGGATGCTTTTAAGCTACCTCTGGATTCTGTCAGCCTAGGCCAGTAGGGCAATGATGAGGGATTACAATCTGGCATCAATCGGAGAGATGTACATTGCCTCCCAGGCACAAGCTACTTTGATGAATACAATGTTCCTAGAATCTCATGCGGAGGTCTTTTCTGTAAAGCATTGTTAAGGACTGAGCATGGAACTTTTTGCACGTAAAACATGTGCTCTGCCCCTGAATTACAGAGCTTTCCTTTAAGAAAATCAGCCATTGAAGATTTAATATGCAACTTAATAATAGCTAGATGGAACAGGAAATTTATTTGAACAGCTTTTTAAAACATTACATTTAAGGAATCAGGACACCAGCAAACTTTCCATACTTTTATAAATTCATAAAATTATATAAATTTTTGAGATTTCACACTAACATTTAACACTTAGACAATTTATGCATTACTCCAATGAATCACCCTGAGTAGTTAACAGAAAAACATAAACGAACGTTTCGTAGTAAAGCTCTACACTCTCAGGCCAAAATAACCTTGCCAAGAAGAGCCAATTGTCATATTAGTTCAGAACAAATTCCTGCTTAAAAAGAGGAAGTTTCAGGACTTTCTGGAGTGCCAAGAATGGAAACAGCTTTATCTCTGCAGGCAGCAAGTTCTACAATGCTAGAGCAACCAAGGAGATTGCTTGTCCTTTTGGACCATGGTCTTTTCACCTCTTGCAATGACAACAACAAAAAACCCTCTGTCAATGGTCTTACAGATAGGACAGAACACATACTGTATTTTTTGGAGTATAAGACGCAGCAGATATAAACCTTAGTTTTTGGGGAGGAAAATAAGAAAAAAGCTGATTGGCAGGTGGATTGGCCTCCCAAAATACCTCCAATCAGCTGTTCCCAGAGGTGAATTTTAGCAACAGGTTCCTTGGTTGTGAGCTCTGTGCCTTGCTTTTTTTGGCTTTTTTTCCCTGCCTCTGAAACTCTGTTTCAGAAAAAACTTTTTTCTGCCTCTGAAAACCTCCAAAACAGAACTTCAGAAAAAAAGCCTCTGAAGCTCTGTTTGGGAGCTTCTTTTCTGAAGCTTCATTTGGGGTCTTTTTTTCTAAGCTCCATTTGGAGCTTTTTTTCTGAAAGCTCTGTTTCTGATGCTTTTTTCAGCCTCTGAAACCTCTGTTTGAGAAGCGGGGCGGGGCTATATTCGGAGTATAAGACACACCCAGATTTCACCCTCTTTTTTGGGGGAAAAGGTGCATCTTATACTCTGAAAAATACGGTAGTTAAAGTGATCCCCAATGCAGCTGAGTATATGAAACATAAAATAATTATCCTGTAAAGATATCCTGTAAACCTCCTATGATTACTGAGTTGTCTACAAAGTTGTCTTCAGCACCTCAGAAGGAGCACTGCAATAGTAAAATGCATGGGGATAAAACAGTGGTGAAATGTAAAATTTGTTACTACTGGTTCTGTGGGCGTGGCTTGGTGGTGGGGGTAATGTGACTGGGTGGGCGTGGCCAAGTTTTAAAAAAAAAACTTCTAAAAGCATTTTTTTTACAACCTCTTTGGCCGAAGAGGTTGTAGAAAAAACACTTTTAAAGGTTTCTGACGATCCCAACTGAGTTGCCTGATCGTCAGAACCTTGTAAAAGCATTTTTTTTACAATCTCTTTGGCTGAAGAAGTTATAGAAAAAATGCTTTTAAAAGTAAAAAAAAACCAAACCTCTGATGATCATGCAGCTCAGCTGGGCATGGGGGGGGGGCAGGGATTTTTGCTACCGGTTCTCTGAACCACCCGCCGCCATCGCTATCGGATCGGGCAATCCAATCTGAACTGGAGCATTCCACCCCTGGGATAAAGACATGAGCCATTAAAGCTTTCTGGTCCAAGTTGCAGTAGCTGATAATGCCAACTAATGCTAAGCAAAGGCTTTCTTGGTCATGGGGAAAATATTAGGCAAACAGAGTTCTCATATTATTGCCTTTCATGCTAGCGATCTTTTACAACTCACCTGGCTGCACTTGGGTGGCCTGTATGAAGAATCTCAATGCTCTTTCAAAGTTCTTTTCATTTTCTAAAGCATGACCCACGTTATTCCAGAGTTTGGCATTGTTCTTATTTACCTGATCACAGAAAATATGTACATGACATATCAGAAAGAAACAAGTGCTATGCAAATTGAGTAATTCATTTATGAAAGCATAATCTATTGATGTGGAATGTATAAGAGAGTGTGTATAAAGACCTTGCCTATGCACAGACTAAGGGAATGGTTAAAAACTTTATGAGCACACCAGTAATGTTAGGGACTATTTGGAGCTGAACTCATTTATTTAAAATCTAAAATACAAAAGACTTTATGATAGATGATAGTAAATTGCTTAATTGCACAGGACAGATCCCTCCAGCTTGGTGCCTTCCAGGTGCATGAATGTCAACTCCCAGAATTCTCTACCTGTCATGGTGATACTGAGAATTCTGGTAGTTGCAGTTTGCATCTCCTGAGACATGTGATTTGGAGATGGCTGCTGTAAAAGTTTGAAATGGTATGACAGTGGATACAGTAAGAAAAATTGTGGGAGGAACCAGGAAAAAAGTAAATTTGATTTTCATAAGTTAATATTACGGTCTGGTGCAGTGTTGGCAAACCTTTTCGGTACAGATTGCTGAAACAGGAGTGCACATGCATGTGCCGGAAACCGGAAGAGCAGCCGCCCGGTGCGCATGTGTGCGGCTGTTGTTCTGGTTTCCAGTGTTTGCATGCGCACCGGCAGTTGGTCTTTGTGCATGCATGCATGCCAGAAACCAGAAGACCAGGTGGCTGGTGCGCATGTGCATGTGGGAAACCAGAAGAGCAGCTGCATGCTGTGCGCATGAGCACTGGGTAGCTGCTCTTCCAATTTTCTGCACTCCTGTGCGTGTGAAGGCCAGCTGGCTGGAACCTGGAAGAGCAATGGGCGACGGCTCGTGTGCCCGGAGACATGGCTCTGCGTGCCACTTCTGGCACGTGTGCCATAGGTTCGCCATCATGGGTCTAGTGGCACATTAAATAATTTCTCACTTCTAACACTAAAAATGACCAGGCAACAGAAATTTCCCAGTATTACATACACTGTTTTATAGCTAGACCCGTCTTAGGACTTCTGTTTCAGTATAAGAGTAACCTTGATTTTTCATCTACAGACAGTCCTCACTTAATGACCACAACCGGGACTGATAACTTTGTTATTAAACAATGTGGTTATTAAGTGAAACATCATGTGACAGCACGCAATTTATATCAGTTCGGCTGTGGTTGTTTAGTAGATAATCTGAAGTCATTAAGCATGATTCATATGACTGTGAGTGGCTTTTTCCAGGCTTCCCCATTGACTTTGCTTGTCTGAAGCCAACTAAGAAGGTCACAAATGTAAACTACATGACCACGGGATGCTGCAGCTGTCAGAAATGCATGCTGGTTGCGAGGTGCCCAAATAGTCATCACATGACCACAGAAGCACTGTGACAGTCATAGGTTCGGGGACAAGTTTTTCATCACTGTTGTAAATTCAATGCTTGCTGAATAAAGTGGTTGTTAACCAAGGGCAAGCTACATTGGTCAATTCCCAGTATCTTTCCTTGAGAGGAAGGGAAAGCTCTGAAAACTAAGGTATCAGAGGCTGTGAATCCTGGAGTACTTTTTTCTGACATAAATCCTTCAAGAATGCATTATTATCAGAAATAAGAATTTAGAATAATAATACTATACCTTTAAAGCAGACATAAACAATGTATATTCCGATTCCCAATCCCAGTTCCTCTGCAATGTTTTTAAAGCATGAATGAACAAAACCAAAGACAAACAAATCCATGATAGTTTTCTCAGGATACTAGTAAGTAAAAATGAAGGAAGATGTGGTTAATGCAATTCTTGACTTCCCAAGCTAACAGCATATTTCCCCAATAAGGGCATTTAACTCATAGTTTACAATTCTGGATCCAATTTATCATTAACTGTATTTTCACAATTAGCTGCTTCAGGAAGCAGAACAGATGCTGACAGGAGAAAAAGTGCTAAGGCAGTTTTGCTAAATGCAATGACATTTTGCATTTAGCACTTTATTATAAACAAATAATAATAAGATACAAAGAGATAATGAAACCTATTTAGAAGTTGCTTTTTTTATCAGTATAGCAACTGACTATATTTGTCATTCAATCCATTGAACTATTCTTAGCATGTTTGAATCATTAGGAGCTTGCTGAATCCCACTAGTAACTAAATATCATTACTTTGCAAAATAGGACTTATTATTTGGAATAATTGGAATGTAGACTTCATTGCCAAAATGAAGAAATACAGCTGCCTTTATGTGGCCATTTGAAACTATGGAACAGATCGTCTGTCTGTCTGTCAACAGTTATAGTTTCAACATTCATTTCTGGTTTGCTGCTATGATGGCATAAAAGGAGAACAAAACCATGAAGGTAACCTAAATTATTTTATTGTGTGAAACAATATTTATTCTCATTCTTAAGAAGAAAGCAATGCAAAATAAAATATTCATTTCTTTGACAAAAAAAAGTTAAACAACTGATTGTTACTTCCCCTCCAAAGGAAAATCAAGACTCTACTTTAAGCCCTGTCTGTGAATTTAGTTTTGATGCTTAATATAACAATAATTTGCCTAGCTACAACTATGGTTTATTTTATACAGGAAACTGAGGGAACAGAAAGAGCAAATACTTTACTTTAGAAACACATCTGAGTTGACAAAGCTTATGTGTAAACAAGAAAACGTTAAAAGTGTAGAGTTTCATGATTGCAAATTAAATAATTTGATAACTAAAAAACAGTAAAAATGATTAAAGAGTGAACTATTTAGAAAAGAAGGGATCTCCATTTTTAAAGAAGCAAAAGCAAAACATTTAAAAAAACCATAATTTCTTTCTCAGGTGCTATGAATCTTTAAAACAAGCAGATATAGTAATTACAGGAACTACAAGAAAGAAAAAATAATGCAAGGAAATTTAGAAAATCCCTTTTAACTTACTCTTAAGTTAAGGGATGCCCTCAAATTATTTTAAAATATTTACAACATTACATAAAGGGATTGATACCATGACTAAATTGATGAAACGTAAAATAAGAGGCTAACCATTTGAAAAGTCTTGCAAATCATAGTTTTCAAGAAACATTTGCAGTAAAATAGTACTCTAGTGTTCCATTTAAAATCCTGAATACTCGGGAAAATTGCAATTCTAATCGGCTTGGTTGTTTTATTTTATCTAATTAGTTTATTTAATTGTTAAAACATTAATGACAACTTTAAAAAATGTAATGGTTTTTGAGATATATTTTCCTTCCTTTCCCCAAAAGGAAGTTCTTAATCAATTTTACTGATTATGATGTGGAAAAGATGGTAAAAGTGCCAGAACATTCATGACTGGGAAGACATGGTAACAAAGTCAGCCAATGAATAGGCATAGCAACTAAGTCAGCCAATAGAGAGCTGAGACAGACTGGAGCCAGGGCGTGTCTTAATCTGCAGCTTTCTGAGTCTGTAAAGAGAAACTGAAACCAGTGTGTATGAGCTTGTCTGCTGATCTGAGCTGAAATGAAACTGTGAATCTGCTATTGGTATTGTAAATTTACTTCATATATTATTGTGTATATAAAAAGTTAATGAATCCTGCTGCATCAGTTTATCTGTGTGTGCTTCTGGATTTGATTTTTGCAACAAACTCTGACAAAAAGCAAGTAAAGATATTAAGCCTTTCAGACAACTTTTCCATGCAAGCAATTTCACGTTTAGTTCCCATTCATGCCCCCACCCAGACCTCTTTTCCCCAAGCAATACTTTTTAACTTACCTGTTACTTGACAGCTTTTTCCACCCATGGGCAACTAGCATGCAGAATCCCATGCTGGGAACATATAACACTCGTTCTGCTACTACGAAGCCAACAGGGAAAAAAAGATTTGACGCTGGGATGAATGGCAAAACTATTAAACAAAGTGCCTAAAACAGCAAAAGAAAAAAAAACATACAAACACTAGCTAGTAACCCAAAGCAGAAAAATACTAAAGCATTATACAGACCTATAGCATAGATGTTTGTGAAAGAGGCATTGGTTTAATTTTACATTTAGAATCCTTACTTTTTTTCCTCTAGAGTTCCGATGGAATCGATAACTTGTTATTCTATGCTCTTACCAAATCTAGATTTATCTTGTGTCCCTTCAAAGTATGTCTACAAAGCTACTTCTTAAAAGCTATACAAACTCTATTACTTTACAAATCATACAGATAGTCCTCGGCTTACAACATTTCACTTATTGACCATTCAAAGTTGCAACGGCATTGAAAAAAGGGACATGATCATTTTTCACACTTTATGACCATTGCAGCATCCCCATGGTCAAATGATCAAAATTCAGATGCTTGGCAACTAGTTCGTATTTATGACGGTTGCAGTGTCCTGGGATCACATGATCAGCTTTTGAAATCTTCTGAGGAACAAAGTCAATGGGAAATCCAGATGCACTTAACAACTGTGGCAAGAAAAGTTGTAAAATGAGCCAAAACTCACTTAACAGATGTTTAACTTAGCAACAGAAATTTTGGGCTCAATTGTGGTCGAGGACTACCTGTATTCATCTGTAAACAATTTGTTATGTACAATAACCAAATCTAATTAAACAGAGCAAACCTTTAGTTAAACTGGATAACTGTAGTTAAATAGCAATAGCACTTAAGACTTATATACTACTTCATAGTGCTTTACAGCCCTCTCTAAGCGGTTTACAGAGTCATCATATTGACCCAACAATCTGGGCCCTCATTTTACTGACCTTGGAAAGATGGAAGTCTGAGCCAGTCAGGATCAAACTGTTGGCAATTGGCAGAATTATCCTGCAATACTGCATTCTAATCATTGTGCCACCACAACTCAGTTTAAAGAGTTAAATCTGCTTGTTTAAAGGTTTTAAACAAGCCAATTAAAAACATATTGATTTAACTGCAAGTTATGAAAGGAGCAATGGATTGAATAGATTTGTTAATAACAGACTCATAGAAATCAGAGGGGCTTATATCAGTTCAAAGACTTATCCATTGTCTTCACTGGAAATGATCTTAAGTCTTGAGTTAGTCTAGAGCAGTGCTACATGTTCAGGGGAAAGATGAATGTGCCTGTATCAGAGTGTCAGTATCATATTATAAACAAACTTATTATTTCAAGAAAAGACAAGAATACAACTGAAGCACTGTAATGTTCCTATATATCTAACTCTACAGAACAAGTTTTGCCAGCATACGCATCCTCCAGACAGATGTATTTCAAATCCCAGAATTTTTCAATTGGCATAGGTATCATAGAGAGAATTCTATGAGTTAAATTCCCCATATTTGGAGGCCATTCAGGTTGGAGTTAAACTGCTGTAGGAGATCCAAACCGAATTCATCTGTACGCAGTGCCAATATTGGAACAGTTTATTCACAACCTTTCTAATTCCTTGAAGTTTACACTGCTAGATCTGCTTAGCTTTAGCAAAACGTTACCAAAGATTTAATTGCAAACAATAGATCTGCATTTGTTACTGCACATGCAAGCAACTGGGTTAGCTACCCCTGTTGCACTCCTAGCTCTTTATAATCAATCTGCTTAAAGGCAGGCAGCCGTCCTTTTGCTTCCACCACTGCACATTTACATAAGTTATATACTGCTCTGAGAAAGCAATGTTACAGCAGCATAGTGTATGTGCAAGTTTATTAGACTCCGATGCCAGATATGTCATACTCAATATGGCCAATACATTATATACATACATTACACTGGGTAATATGGAGTGGTGCGGTGGCCTAGAGGTAGAGCTCTTGCCTCACAATCAGGAAGCTGTAAGTTCGATCCTAGGTGGAGGCAGACATTTATCTCTCTGGGCACGCTGAGAATATATCTGCTGAACGAAACTCTGCATTGGCAACAGGACGGGCATCCGGTCATTAAAACACTCTGCTAGCTCCATTAAGTTGCCCAGACTCCACCCTGCAAGGGATTATGGGGTTGTTAAATGAAGATGATGATTACACTGGGTAATATCTCCCAATGACCAGCACCATCAGTTGTGATGTCCAAGGCATCAAAGAACCTATGACTCAGACTGATTTTAAGTTCTGCGTCCTGAAGTAACTCAGGTTCTCAGATGATGTGTTTAATTTAGATCAATAATAATTCATAAGCTTCTTCCTGGACCACAAACTACAAAAGCAGGCTTTCCTGGAAAAGGAATGAACCACTTTTTTTTTCTTCATAGTAAAATACACAGCCAAATGTCTTTGGATGCATCTCTGCCATTTTTTTCTTCTTTTTTGGTTCTGCTTCTTTTTTGCTGCTGAGCCACATCTAAACTACTCCCTCAGCAGAGAGCGAAGGCAATTTATTCATAATCCTATTGAGTCATTATTAATTCAACAATCAACACAGAATGCTGATAAGCTTTTAGGAAATGAAATTTAAAAGTATGCAAGTGTCTAGATTTCATAATAATGAGGCCACAACAGAAACATTGGCTAAACTTATAATTTATTTATTTAAAAGATTTATATGGCCGTTCACCCTAAGCAACTCTGAATAAGTCACTTGTTATTCACAACAAGAGGAAGGTTCACAGAAATCCATTCTTAATGTAGGCAACACTAAATGTCTAACTTTTGATGGTATATTCCAAATCAAAATGCTACCTTTTTTGATGCAGAATTCAGTTTCTTAAAAAAACCTTAAAGCAATCATATGCCCTTAAATGAAATCTGCTGAAAAACCAGATGGCTGTTGTGACCTAGGCTTCCTGAGTCATTAAAACAAACGAATAGTCCCAAAAACCTCTTTTGTTGCAACAGCAGTGAATTCTGTTCATTCACAGATGAGTTCCAAATAGTTGTAAAGAGTCCTTTGGGATAAGGCAAAGCCACATGGAGTCCAAATTCAAACAGAGCTTCAGTGTTTAAACTGAACAGCATTAACGACGTTGCTTCCTGCAAAGGCCCACATGCCTTTGCTCCTCTTTTAAGTCTTATGGGAGAGGCCTATCATCTCCAAACCCTACTCCCAAGTCGTCCCTTTTGTTTTAACTGTTCTTGCCTTCTGGCAGCTCTGTGCATGTGCGTGCTGGAAACAGGCTCTCCCTGTTCCTCTGCCTCAGAGGTCTGACTCTGGAGGCTCCGGAGGCAGCATATACCTACCAGATGGCCCTTTCTCTGCCTCCGACACAGAGCCCTCGTCCAAGCCTTCCCCAGACTCCAGAACTGGCCCATGTTCTACCCAACCTCCTCATTGTTTGACTCTGCTGCCAGCTCCACAGACCACTGGTGGACCACAACAATGGCCTGGAAAAATAGGATTTTCTAATGACATCATGTTTTTGTGATGCCGACTGTATGTAGCCCATATAATCTTTTTACGTAACAAATAACATTACTTGGGCTCCACTATAACTGTGATCAACATAAAGCACAAAATTACCCCAAGGATTCCACTTTCTATTTAATTGTGTTTGTTTTCCTAAATTATTGCTAGAACAGCAATGGTTGTTAGGAAATACTCAAGTGAATTCCAACATTTCTGCTCATGACAGATTTCATTTCATTCATAGAGCAAGCATTGGATGGGGGTGGGGAGGAGTGGAGAGTCCTTTAATCCAGAATCCATCTATGGTGCTGTTACTGTGTTGTTTTAACATGGCAAAAAAGCCCTGCTGTCAATAAAGCCCACACTGTATGCCTATATTACAAGAGCCTCATAAGCACAGAGGAGCAAAATCTGCACATACATAGTTATACTGTGAAATAGATGCTCCAAGAAACACTTTTAAAAATTCAGTAAAAAGAGAGAATTCTTGATACATCCAACATTCCTCACAATTTTAACTACAGATAATGTACAATGTACCAGCTTGATGAAATCCGACAACGTTTTCCTGAGTGCTGAACTACCGCAACTCAAAGTGTTACAACATTCAAGGACAAAAAGCAACGTAGAGATACAGAGGGAACAATAATTAACTCTATACCTACAAAAAATAATCACTGAAATGTACCGATGCAAGTATAGCACAATAGAACATGCAACAGAAGTTAGCTAATTCAATCAAATGTGGTGATAAATGGGAACTCTATTTTCATATATGCAGCAAAATCGACTTGGGAATATTTCTATCACTTACACTGAATTCGGACTAAATTGTAGCTGATGAAAGAAAAATGTGCTGAATGAAGAATAATCTAATTTAGTGTACATTTAAACCTCTCTGTACAGTTGCAAGTAATACAAGAGGGGCTCCCCTTGTGCCGAGAGTGTGAGCACTGAAGTGCTACAGATCTCACTATTACCCCTGGTTCATTGTATCTGGGTAGTGTGTTTGGGATGGGGGATTCCCGGGTAAGGGAACCAAGAAGCCAGGGTTAGGGAATGTTGCCTCTCTTGGCCCATCTCTCCTGTTGCTCCCTGTGATTTACAGAGGAGTTGAGGGAGTTGAAAGAAGATCAGAAGACACCTAAAGGAGCACTGGAAGAAAACAAAGAATGAGCTTGACCAAACACAAGCTAAGGCCACTATTAAGGTTTATCTCATGATGGCTAGAGCAGAGAAGTGCCAATACTCCTCTGCTCTGCCACCAGCACCCTGTTTAGGGTTACTGGATTCTCCTCAGGAACGGAAGCCTGAAGGCCCATTTACAAAGCCGTGCAGAGGAATTTTCTGTGCACCTGTAGGATAAAATCATTTGGGTTCATTCCCAATTGGATACCAAGCATGGTGTAAGTCCTGTGGAGATACCCAGAGAATGCACTTATCTAGTTATTTGAGAATGATTTGATTCAGGGGTGGGTTCTACTTATGTTTACTACCGGTTTGCAATGGGCTCGCACGTGCACTTCTGTGCATGCGCAGATCCTCCATAGTGACATCTGGGCAGGTGGGCGGAGCCTCCCGCTGGTTTTACTACTGGTTCGCAAGAACCGGACCGAACCAGGAGCAACCCACCACTGGTTTGATTCTATTGGACATGAGGAATTGGACGGGATCCTCTGGAATGTAAATGCTACCACTTGTGCATTAGATCCATTCCCCTCCTGGCTGGTTAAGATTGCCCAGGAGATAGATGGTGAATTTATCCTTGTCGGTGGGGGTGTCCTGGATCTTTTTAAAGAGGCACTGGTGTGCCCCTTCCTCAAGAAGCCATGGTATCATACCATTCTGGACAATTTTTGTCCAGTCTTCAATCTCCCCTTTTGAGGGAAGATGGTTGAGAAGGCTATGGTATTAGAGAGGAAATGAATTATCTGGATTCTCTTGAATTAAGTTTCAGGCCCAGTTTTGGGACTGAAATAGTAGTGGTCACTCTCATAGATGATCTCAGATGATAACAGAATGGAGGCGGTGCGTTCATCCTTGCCCCTGTTGACCTCTTGATGACTTTTGATACTAATGACCATGCTATCTTTTTGGGCTGACTTAGTAAGTTGGCGGTGGGTGGCAGAGTTATGTGTTAGCTCACCTCCTTCCTCCAAGGTCAGTCTCAATCACCCTTGATAGGTAGCCCTATAATGTCACTTACCATTAATACAGTCTTGGAGGAATCCCCAGGATACCGAAGACTGAAGACCACCAACGTGCCCAAAAAGCAGAAGAAGGTGACAGTGGCAATATTTCTTACATCTAACACGGATTCTACCAATGGGATGGTGCCCATTGTCCAGTCACAACACAATTCAGAAGGATTTAGAAGCAGCCATGCATTTACTGGAAGGAGGTAATTGAAAGTCAGCTGCCTCACAGGAGATGGACTCACAGCAGCTGGGTTATCAAACCTAGAAAGAAAAAGTTGAGTTAAGATGCAGCCATATGACATGACATATAACAGAAGACTTATGTTAGATCTCTGGATTAGATCCAGGATTGAGTGAAAAAGTATTTTGTGAAATCGATGACTTAAGAGAGAAAGATTGGAGGGAAAACGATGTTTCCCCTTCCCCCCAACTTCCTCTTCCTTTCCCTACAACAATGCTGAAGGCAGAAGTCTTATTCAAAACAGTTTGCAAAATGGGACAGTAGCAATGGTGAAAATTGCAGCCCCAACCTTGCTCGATTCTTGTGTTCTTTGCCAAGGGAAGGAATCCTTCCATTCATGAAGAGTCAAAGCCTAGTTAGAACTCTTGCAAAGCTGCCTTGACCTCTTATTGAACCAAGGGAAAAAAACAATTTATGCATTTTTATAATTCAACAGATACAAGCTGAGGTCCAAAGCAAGCAAATTAACTGATCAGTTAATCTCTTTAAACTGGGTTAGGCAACTTCTTAAAAGTCTGGTGCAAGCAGAACCTTACTGTGTTCATGATTCAAGATTAATGTATCATGTACAAGGTCAGGATGCCCAGCAGATTGCTTTGCTGATACAGACAAGATTAACTGCTGAGATCACCAAGGGACTTCTATTGCATGTATCTAGGACTGTGCAAGTCCTAAGTGCCTAAATGCTATCCTGTAGTCATGCCTGTAATATTTTACAAGAAATATGTTAAAATGCTTGCTCCCTCTTCTGCCAAGCCTTCTTTACATAAATGTTGGACAAATACTTTTTGTTTCTCCTTCCCTCCCTCACTCCTTAGTAATTGGTTTTTACATTTATTGTTTTACTGTACAGTTTATAGGTTGTAAACTGCTTTGAGATGCTTTTATGTAGTAAACAGTATAAATATATATTAAGGAAAACCACCAAGTTAGTGGACTACAGAGTACCTTGAAGTCCACCCAAAAATTATGCAAACAAACACTCAGGACAGGGATAGCAATTAACTCAAAAGCCAGCAAATGCTTGGCTTCAAGCCAGCAAGTGCACAGCAAAGAGTCCACTGAAATATGGAAAAGGGGCCAAGGTATAAACTGTTATAAGAAAGAAGAATAGTTATGTTGGCAGAGAAGCCTCAATTGTTTGATACAATTTCTATTCACAGCCTATTCACAGTAGACATTCTTATCTAACTACAGCATGTCAAGGGTCTGAGAACTTCTGCTGGGTTCAAAACTGCCATCCAAATTTAGCTGTGAATAGTTGATTTCTGGAGATCTACGACTGAATCCGACTGACAGAAGATGGCTGCATGCATCCACCCTGTCTTTTGCAGATGACCAACCTGAGACCAGCAATGCATACTTTATCTTCTATCCAATTTCAATCCCTGTACTTACAGGGGAAATCACTGAATAGGCTTATGTGTTCGTTGAAACAGTAAACATAACAAACTTAGCACAAAATGTTTAATGCATAAGTGAGATAAAATATATATCCTGAACACGAAGCCAAGGAGTAGGAATTCTTCTTCAAACAGAAATATTTATCCACTTTTCTCCAAGTTTCTTCACTATTACAAATAGTGGAATTTACCTTGTAAACACTGGTAGCTGGGACTGAATAACTTGAACTCTGATCACAACAAGTAGTAGAGTACTGAACATCAGAACAATTAGTTTCAATAGCATTTGAAGCATGCAGTAGGAAATGCTGCCTTTGCCTTGAAGAATGTGTAACACTGTATACCAAAGAATTGGCACAGTATACTGGACAAGGAAATAAAAACATAAAACAATATCCAAATGAATCTTCTGACACCATGCATCACACAAGCAAACTTCTTCGATATATAATGCAATCCAAGGGTGAAAGTCTACAACTCCCCAAATTCCCAAAAAAGATAGCAGTAATCCTGGGGATTTCATTCAACTGAAACCCACCAAATGAAGAAAAAAAAACCCTTCAAAGAGGATTCAAAACCCTTTCTACCCCCTTTATTTCAAAGGAAAATATTTAAACAAGTTTGGCTCATGATTGTAAACAAACACTTTTAAGTTTTATTCATTTTTATTCACCAAACACTTCTAAGTTTTATTCACCAATCATACTGAGTTCTGCCATACATCAAAATATTTTTCAATTCAATAAACTATTAATATTATATTCACTGCCAATACATTTAACATAAATCCAATGTTTAGTACATTTCAAGTACCCATTAATACAACAATGCCTGTATTCTATGTGTGCTAGGATGCTTAGGTCCTCAAGCCATACTCTTCACATATCTGTCTTGTAGAAAGTAGTTCACGTTATCTCCTAGATTTAAAACAGTCTTAGAAAGTGAGTTGTTGTATTATGGCAATTTAATTGTATTATAGTCTATTCTGAAGTTTGCTTGTTCTCTACTGATTCATTTCTTTTTCACTGGCTTGGTTATCATGGAAAGGTCTCCAATTTTTTAAAAAAATATTTTTAGGGTGAATGTAGTTGTACCAGAAGTAATGGGGTATAGGGGAAATAATTTTAATAGATAAGAACTGGGAGATCTGTGGATTCATTTGCCAGTAATTCAATAATAGGAACAGAGTTTTCATTTGGTATTTTTAGCTTTGGACAACACCTATTGCATGTAAGATGTCATTGATATCGTGCATTAGCATGAGCCTTGGAACTCAGGTGAGCTATGATCTAGTCCAGTGTTTCAAATGTGGCAATTTTAAGCTGTGTGGACTTCAACTACCAAAATTCCCCACCTAGCGTGTGACTTGGAACTCTGGGAGTTGAAGTCCACACATCTTGAAGTTGACAAGTTTGAAAAACTTTGATCTAATCAGTCTGGAATACATTTGAGTGTCCTCCTTTAGCACAAAGAGATCCCAGATAATCTCTATAGTACTTTCAGTCCTATTCTGCAATAAAAATGTTGGGACTAAATTATTCATCTAGATATATTAATTAAATCTAATACATGCTTCTGTGAATAGTGTGTGATATGACCAACTTGAATAAATGTATCTAGAGGGAATCATTCAAATCCCATAGCCAAGTGTCTCCAAGTGATATATTTTAATTTCAGATTTGAAATTGAATCAGATAAATTCCTTACCCCTTGAGCAATAAATACTTCATAGACACAACATATCCCCACCACGGTTACGCCTTGTTCCTTACATAATGTAGCAACAGCCACCAAAAAAACTGTCGCTGCAATAGGAGTCCACACTGCAATGTAATATAGAAAAATAGTTTAGCCTTCGTGAAATTGAGAAAAGCAACATTGCAATTCAAATGTCAGCCTGGAAATATTTCCTCACTCTCTGAACACTGAATGTACACTGTCTTGCCAGATGGTTTTATTAAAGACTGACCACATTTTATAGCTATTTAAGAATAGAAGTACTATCTTATACTGTAACAATCATTTGTAGATGCCATGCCAAGGTACAGTTCTCCAATCCGGTGCCACAACTTCCAAAATCATACAGCCTTTGCTTGTGTTTCCTTAAATTAGGATTGGGTGACCTTTTACAGATGTGGGCTTTCCTTAAAAATATTTTTTGTTGTGAGACACATGGTGGCAGAGTTGCAGCAAAGAATGATTGATTCAAGTGCTAAGGATATGATTGGACGTATCTCTCTCTGGCACCTCATGTGCTTTCATTTTAATATATGCTTTACTCTTATCCATAGAACAGAAGAAAAGGAAGGGACTGACGTGTTACACAGTGATTTGAAATCACACAAATCACTGCAGCTTCCCTATCTGAGGAATTTAAATAACTGCATTGAAGGTGTGGGGTGGGGGATGAATGATTGTCCACTCATTGTTTGCTTTACCTATAGTGTTTTCAGGCCCTCTGGATCTGGTATAGGACAGAAAAGCAGCTAGAAAAAAGATTGAGGAGAGAAGTTCTGCTCTGCCCACCACACCAGTTACCTAAATAAAAGATACAGCAATTATAAATCATTTAAACAAAATGAGATAAAGTATTGAAGTAATGGACCAAAAAAATAATAATCTTACATATATTTATATTTGAGTTCTGATTTTCCATTGTTTTGATGAAGTATGCAAGGACAGAATTAGACTGCCATCATGTGGATAAACAAGGAAATGCCCTTATTCTATATTAGTATAAATAAAGTGAAGATGCTCCGAGGTCAAGCCCAACTGCTGTAACACATCCATGGACTTTTCCTGAGGATAGCATATATAGTATACATAGTATTGCCCTTGCCTTTTCCAGGGTGCTTTTCCAACTCCCAGCCCACTTCCCCAGATAAATCATGGCTGACTTGCTTGGCTTTAATTTGCAGAACTTAAGAAGAAAACAAGTTGTCATATCAGAGATGTTTTCTTTTTAGTCAGGGATGAAATTTTGAAGAAAAATGTGCATTATCCAAAACAAATGTGACCTAAAATAAATTTTTCTTTCTTTCTTTTTTGGTTGCGTGACATAAATGGACGGGTGGGAAAGAGAAAATAGAGTAAGAAGTGACTGATTCATTCAGAGACCAAGAATGAATGAAGGAAAACGTTGATTGCTCTGTGAATGTGTGCTTAGAAAAAGCTCTTTGGATTCAAAAGACATGATGTAATCTGAGTACTGTGTATGTACATTAACAGTCATTTTGCCAAGCAGAAGCACTGCCAAACACATGACCTTGGAACGTTCTTGATACAATTGCACAGAGCCTTCAAGAGGACAAGCTGCCTCACAGCTTTAACAAGGGAACACATTCACTGCTTATGCCAGTTCACTTTCTAAAGCACACTTCAAATGCATTAACACAATCATGTGGTAGCTGGAAGGGTGATATCTGGAAGTAAATGATAGGTTTAAATGTAGATGCATTTGAGAATAAACCCCCACTTATTTTAACATTATTTATTTATTTATTTATTTATTTATTAAACTTATATACCGCACCATCTCCCATAGGACTCAGGGCGGTTCACAGGCATATTGCCCCCCTCCATTTCTTTAAATTGTGTTCTTACTATCATCACCCTGCATTGTTTCCCTACACTGTTTAAGAACTCTCCACAGTTTGAACTAGCAAGATTTTTAAATTTACTTACTGCTTCAGTATGTATGGGATGCACTGCAAATAGTAAAGATGCAACCAAACTGCTTTTGTTGTCTAAGAAAAGCTTACAGACTTTGAGGAAGATGATACAAACAATTGCATGAAAGATGATGTTCAGGAAATGGTAAGAAACAGCATTTAATTCACTGAAAAGATAATTCAAACGAAATGTGAAGACAGTGAAGGGTCGATACGACTTATGACTTCTCTCCTAAAAAGACAAAACAAAGAAGTAAACATCACATAGAATAAAGGGAATAAAAGCTATTGGTAAAATGGAACGTTCTAAAAAAAAAGTTTTCAAAGCCTAAACAAGTAGTATATGTGACTTTCCCCTTAGATATCATGCTAAATGAACAACCAGATGGCCAAATTAGACAAATCTGTTCAAATCAATCTCTTCCTCTCATCATATGCACACTGCACAAATCCACTCCTTTGTACATTGCTAAGAGTGCAAGATTACATTATATTTTCTCTTCAAACATTCAAAATAACATGAATAGGAAATTTGGAAAATTGCCAATGTCCCCCTGAGCCTTGGGGGCACTCATGTCAATTTTGTTTTGTTTGCTCAAAAACATATCAAATCTTCTCCCTCAAGTTCTCTGTGTATGACAGAGTCTGCTTACTCATTCCAATTTTTTTCTGATAAATGATGAGAGTTTATAAGAACAACAGAGGTGTATGAATTTCAGATAATCTAGTTTGAATTATACTGATTTTACACGTTGGTTCAATGTTTTTATAAAGCAATGAACCAACATGTAAGACCTACTTAAGTGTCCTGTAGAGCTATTACCTCAGACATGGGTGTTCCCCAGAAGTCATTCAAAAATAGATTCTTAATTGGAGTTGAAGGATGCAAATCTTTATTGTCCAAAATGGCAGAAACATCATCAAAAACAAAGCCACAAAATAGACTGTTCCAGTAGCAAGCCGCCACTACTCCAAATATTAATGCAAATTCCTTTGGGCTAACATAAGCCATCTTCTCCGGAACTCATACAAACTATCTGTAAAACAAATTTCAGTTTGTTTTAAACATCTGCTTCCATCAACATAAATATGCACAGTGAAGATTAACTAAAAACCAGAAGATTGCTGCTTATCTCCATAAATAAATAAAACTCTTTTCACAAAAAAAGGGACACATTTTAGCATAAAGGCTGTAGCTTTGTATCCTAGCAATACTGCTTGCTGTTTCAGTCATTTGCTTCCACACAGACTTCAAAAAGTGATAACATCTGGTATTTTGCTAATTATGATTTTGAAAAAAAAGATCAAAAACATGGACTGGTTCATAACTGCTTAGAAGAGAATCATCTATTCCAACAATACTTTCAGTAATGCTTTGGGGGAAGGGCGGGGGGGGGGGGAGGAAAGCTACTACCTTACACTAGCCTATACACTGAGCTTCACTTCTAAAGAGATACACATGGGTTTGTACTGTTAGTCTCAGGAATTATAAAATCCCAATTCCTTCTCTTTCAATGACAAGAAAAGAAACCTTTGACTTCAAAAGAAATAGCATGTCATCCTTAGGGACCAAATCACCTATTCTGAACTGAGTTACCTTTCTTTGAACTGAGATATCTTTCCTTCAAATATTATTTTCTGTTTTAAGAGTTAATCATCTTAAAATTAACTGTTTCCTTACCAGGCTGTTGGCCATAGATAAGCATTAAAAACTGATCAGGAATTTAAGCCATGTTCTCTAGTTTAATTCTGGGCACACAAATACATAGAACATACTTCCTATATATTGGAATAAATAGCAAGGGGGGAAAAGAGTAACAAGTGATTATAAATTAAAATCATATACATTACTTATTGATCAGAAACACATACACACACACATAAAAACATTTTTCAATTTTAAAAACAAAAAACAAAAACAGATAAATCATAAATAACAAGGAAAAACTCGACAAACATAATATAGAGTAGTTTTACAGCCTTGCGTATCAGCATATATGTTCTGTTTTTATACTTTGCTCTTCTACATTGCCTTATTATCAGTTATAACAACTATAATGATATAGTAACAATTATAACAAACTAGTTACTCATATCTACAATATATTTACATTATAATCATTAACAATCAGTAATTTAAATTTAATAATAATTAGTAACTTTGGTTAATATTTAATCAATACTAATTTAAAACTCCTATTTCTTGTTTTGGATTTTGTTCTTTAACCACTTATGCATTCTATTCCAAACTGTATAATAACCCGACTCTTCTATTTCTTTTAACTCCATGGTCATTTTGTCCATTTCTGCACATTCCAGTATCTTTCTGATTACTATTTCATCTGAGGGTGTATTAGTCTGTTTCCAATTTTGCGCGAAAGCGATCCTAGCAGCACTTAGTATTGTAGTGTTATATATTGAAAACTTTTATCAATTTTTGGGTCTAATATTCCTAATAAAAGCAATTCCAGTTTTAGTTCTATCTTTTCTTCCATAATTTCTTCCAGCCATTTCTTAATTTTACACCAGTATTTCCTTGTATTGGGGCACATTCACCACACGTGGTAGAATGTTCCTGACTTGTGATTGCATCTCCAACACTCAGGGGATAGATTTGGAAACATTTTAGCCAATCACAAAATTGGCCAGAAAGTAACATATATAAATTGCAATGAAAATGTATCTCATTTGAAATATATTTTATTCTAAAAGATACTGCATTAATCTACCAATATAATAATAATACTTTAACTTCTTAGATTGCTGTAAGTCTTTCAGTACTTTTCAGCTAAGTACCATGCCATAAGTATTTTTTAAAGTTTAAAGGTAAAGGTTGCCCTCGCACATACGTGCTAGTCATTCCCGACTCTAGGGGGCAGTACTCATCTCCGTTTCAAAGCTGAAGAGCCAGCGCTGTCCAAAGACATCTCCGTGGTCATGTGACCGGCATGATTAAATGCCATAGGTGCACAGAATGCTGTTACCTTCCCACCAAAGGTGCGAAGTTTATAGGTCCTATTACACAGATTAAAAACTTTAAACTGACTTATTAAAACATAAGATTGTATACTATGGATGGACCTTTTCAGACCATATAAATCTTAACTTGCTAGCAAGTGCTGACATCTTGGTATCCACTGAATTGTAGCAACTGTTGATATTCTTTCTGGATATAATATTGAAATCAAAATCCACTCTTTAGTGAATCAGCAATTGCTGAAAATATATGGGCACTTGGAACTAGTGGTACTGATTGTAACTAAATAAAATAAAATAGCTCTTCTCATGAAAAGGAAATTGGTAGGCAAATATATCTTGTCAGAGAATCCCTTACTTAAAAGTGAAACATTATCACATTAGTCGGGATATGGTTCTTATGACAGAGCCTTAGCTAGGAGGTAATGACTTATGTAAAATTATATAAACTCAGTCTCTGAAGAAAGGCGAGAATTATGGTCTCTTAAATTTATTACCTGATTTTTCTATCTCGCAATAACAGAATGTCAAAATGTACATATAGAGAAAAAGTCATTTTCTTCTATTGAATGAAATCAACCATCATTATAAAAATAACGTTTTCAAAAGGATTGTATAAACATTTGATTTTATCAGTAATCTTGAATTAACATATTTAATCTGCTCACCAAGATTTTTATGCCCAGATTAAATAATGCACAATGCAAAAAAAATAAATTTCAATCATGCATTTTATCTTAGAATGAAGCAATGATTAAAATTTGGGATGAGTATCCAAAAAGCAACATTTTCAGAATATTTACCTTATCAGTCAAGCGTAATATTTTTTTCATTTATGCATTTTCTTCAAGAGAAGCCATTTCTAAAATCTTTTTTCCAATCTGTAGTACTATCAGTAAGTGATCTGTTACAGTGTTTATGGATCTTTACTAGGACAAAGGGAAAGAAAAATAAGACAGTCTTAGGAAACATATTTAGGTCAATTTCATTTAAGCCACCCTAACTCAGTTACCTTAAAGTGTTGGAATTGCAAAATATATGCACTCTTAAGCTATGCATGGTATATTGCATGACAATATTACGATTATCCAAAAATATAAACTGAGAAACATTTGTGATTAAGCCAGTTCTAATATTAATATAGTGTCATTTGGTTCAACTGATTCTGGCAAAATGGTCTCAGAGCAACACTATTGTTAAGTAAACCATGTGACACTGTGTATAGAGATAGATACAAAGAGATGCTGAGAAGATCACTGGTTGCTGCAGATAAAGTTCTCTCATACAGTATCCTACGCCTGACCCCCTTTTCCCATTTTTTTTTTGCCTTTTCACAGAGCAAAGAGCTTCAACAAACTATCCCTTCTTGAGTTTTTTACTCAGCTTTTCCTAACCATAAGTTAACAAGCTCAACTGTGACCTTAATTAGTTGATTAGAATCCTCCTTCTGGATGGCTCCCTGAAACTAAAGGTAAAGGTTCCCCTCGCACATACGTGCTAGTCGTTGCCGACTCTAGGGGGCGGTGCTCATCTCTGTTTCAAAGCCGAAGAGCCAGCGCTGTCTGAAGAGGTCTCTGTGGTCATGTGGCCGGCATGACTCAACGCCAAAGGCGCACGGAACACTGTTACCTTCCCACCAAAGGTGGCCCCTATTTTTTCTACTTGCATTTTTACATGCTTTCGAAACTGCTAGGTTGGCAAAAGCTGGGACAAGTAACAGGAGCTCACCCCGTTACACGGCAGCACTAGGGATTCGAACCGTTGAGCTGCCGACCTTTTGATTGACAAGCTCAATGTCGTAGCCCCTGAGCCACCGCGTCCCGAAACTGATTAGAACTTAAGCCAATTGCTAACTGGAAGAGACTGGTCCAGTCCAAATGAAAGAGTATCAGATTTTCATTAGAAGCTCAGTGTGAAGCAAACTTGGACATATACTAAGAATGGCTTCCTTACTGTCTTACTATCTACAAAGCTTATTGTTAAGCCTAGGAGATGATTTTCTGGTTATCTTCTGCTTAAAGTGATGGAATAATCATTCCTTGCAGTTTTTGCTACTTAAAACAGGGAAAAGGGAGATAGCAGTATTGTATTTCACCATGAAAAAATGCACACTCGAATATCACATCAACTCATACTGTACTACCTCGGTTCCTCACATTCCTCTCCATTGTTTCACCCATTATTTAAAAATGAAAAAATAATGATATGATTTCAAAGAGTGTTGCTTATAAAGAAAGAAGGCTTAGTGAAAGGGCTGTGGTTCATGACAAGAGTATAAGCTTTGTATGTGAAAGTCTCCCAAATTTTTTAGTGTCTGCTTTTTCCAAGTAGTAGATGACGTGGAAAAACTTTCTTGGAACCATAAGAATATTGCCAGGTACAGTAGACAATAATGGATTAGCAGCAAGTCAAGTTCCTATATAACCGGTGAACTATCAGATATATTCTAAGTGTGATTCAGCTGAAAAAAGTTAGTATATAAGAGTTTGAATGAATCTAAATGTCTTTCCCAAAGGGTCCAAATCACCTTGCATAACACAAAAACACAAAAAGTTAAAAAAAAAGTTGTTCTTCATTTTGAGTGGAAAAAGTAGGAATTTTATAAGAGTCAACAGAAGCAACCTAGTTCAATTTACACATATAATTTGGCTTAAAACAATGAGCTTTTCTTGGCTCAATTAACAACGCTTTTTAAATACAACCCAAATAATTATTTAAGACTCTTATTATTATCTTTGCATAGTTACTCATCGAGAGTAACTGTGCAGATGAATAGGGGATCTCTAGGCAATGGAGAGGAAAAATGTAGGCAGATATACCTGGAAGGGAAGGTCTGGTATGCATGTATGTATGTATATCCTTACCTTTTACCTTTCCAGGTGTGTGTGTGTGTGTGTGTGTGTGTGTAAATACTAAAAGTTAATAAATTACCGAAGTATCAAAAATTTCAAGGAAACAGAAAAAAATTTCCTCAGCTTAATTTCTTTTCTTTATTTAATTGTTCATAAAAAGCAGTAGAAATGATCCATTTTCCATTATGCATGCAGAAGAACTTTTTTTTTCTGTCAAGAAACAAAACAGTTGTAGAATTCAGAAAATACAAAAGGAAATCATGCAAGGTTATTATGCAGAGTAACATGAACATTCAAAAGTCAAAATCTAGTGTTTATTAAATGGGACAGGATACAAGTCTTATAAGAAATAAAACCCTCTTCTATTTTTATATAGTTTTTTATTAATTTAAAATATGACATACAAAGGGAATACAAAAGTAAATATTAGGGAAATTAGGGAAGGAAAAAGGGAAGTGGACAGTGGGGGGAAGCAAGAGAAAAAAAAAGGCATTGACTTCTGACTCCTTTGGTGCAGTAAAATACAGTATTAACATCGACCCTCAACTTTTTATTTTTTCATGGTAATATAAACATGCCATTTGTATAACAACAAATCTATCTAATCAGTAAAAGTTTCATTTTTCCCCACCTCAAGTACAAAGTCCAGAAGTGATTTCCAAGTGGAAATAAAGGTATTATAAAACCCTCTTCTAAATCAGGGGTGTTAAACTCAATTTCATTGAGGGCTGCATCAGGGCTGTGGTTGACCTCCGGGGGCCGGGTGGCCTTGGCCGATTGGGCAGGTGTGGCCGATTGGGTGGGTGTGGCCAGCTTGACGCCAGTCCCCAAACTGCTGACATGTTTCCTCTTTGCATTGAGTAGACTGGGCCGAAGCCATGCTGGCCCAATCTTTCCTCTTAGCATTGGGTAGACCAGGACAGCACCGCAAACCAGATCCGACCACATCGCGGGCCAGATCCAGCCTGAGGGCCTTGAGTTTGACATCCCTGATCTAAATGGTCTTCCTTACAGCAAGTGTCGGGTAATGTGATTATTCTTACCTTATTTTATATAGTTTTTAAAAAGTTTTAGCTTTCCTCCTGCCCACAAATCTTATCAATACAGTAGTATGGAAGAATACACATTAATTTCCTCCCATGTAATGGGACTGTAATACCTCATTTGGGTACATAGGGCTATCACACTGCAAATATCTAGATATTCATGAAATGGCAGCAAAGAGAAAGGAAAAGCGCTAGCGTTCAACTGAATTTCTCATTCCTGGGTAGTCAGAGCACAGGAATTGAATAGGCTAGTCAACTTCTCACTGCTTCACAATGAACCAGAAATGCAGTCATGTATACAGTACCTGCTCAAATAAACACTTATTTTTTTCTGTATATATAACTATAACTTGTTTAATTACCTGAATATCAAACTATCCATGAATTCTGTCCCAAAAGTAACATTTCTGTATAAATGTTCTAGTTTATATGGATTAATCATGTTTTTTTTCTTTAGATTAGTTTTTGAAATTCACAAGTAGAGACAGAGACTTGAGTTTGACACTCCTATTCTACATGATCCTGTCCAATTTCCAGATATTACTGGTCTTTCTCCTCTGCTTTTATATACATCAGGAATCTCTCTACCGAAATGCAACTTGAATTCATGAAATGAATGACATATAAATTTAATAATAAAATTTGTGATGAGAAGAAAAGAGGTCAGGAAGATCTGTTTTTATAAGCCCAGTTGTAAAGCTAAATATTCAGTGGCAGAGATCAGCTTAACTGATATATTAAGCCAACCATGTCTTTCTATTTCCCTTAAGTAATCCAATATTGCTGAATGCTCAAATAGAATATTAGATCTAAGTGGGCATATGGTACCATCCTTCACCTATCAGATACAGTCACTAAAATCCAGATGAGTATAGTATAATTGCTGGCAGACACACAAGGGATGAATGAAGATTGCCTCCGATTTTATAAATCACCAACAGATGACAGCACTGACAAACTAGAAAGCCTGATGTACTTTTCAGCTCCATTTTTTTTCTTTAGTTATGAGGGAAAAAAAGTGCTGTCATAGAAACTAAACCTGCAGTGAGTACTGGTCAGTATGTTTTAGGCAATGCATTGTGATTGAATTTTTGACAGCTAATTAAAATTTGCTACACAATGCAGATTTATGACAATGACTGTTAATATAAGTACTGTGCTTAGCTGGGCCCCCAAAAGTGTACAGATGGTGAATTAGGAAGAGCTGATATACATGATCAAGAAAAAATGGGCAACCTGTAATAGCAACCCACAAGTTTTCTATGAACAATGTTGATGAACTGATTGAGGACAATCAATAGATCATGGAGAGGAAAACTGCTGTCAAGCTTGGCATTTCACAGAATATGTGTTGCTCAATATTAGAAAGTTTGTGCTAGATGGGTTCCTTGTATGTCGAAGACAAAGATGAACACTTCCAGAAATGATATTTGTCAATAATTGCTTTCAAACTACAAGAATGAAAGTGAGGAATGTCTTCATAACATTGTGACAGTCAACAAAACATGGGCACTTCGTTATGACACAAACATAAAACATCAGTCCATGGAACACTGTCATAAAACTTTTCCAACAAGGGAGAAGAAACTCTACGCTTTGGCAGAAAAACTCATGGATAGTTTTCTTGGAATGCAGATGGTATTATTCATAAGGATTTTCTTGAACCTGACAATACTATCTGGATGACACTCAAAACTTTGAAACAATTAAGAGGCGTTTGGAAGCATAACGCAAGAATGAATTTTTTTTCAACATGATAACCTTAGGCCTTATATCTCACAAGCCACCAAGAAGTAATTGCGAAGTTCGATCTCACATCTTACCCCTTCTAACCTAAGGTTCAGAATCCGTGCCATGTGACTTCCACTAATTTCCAAAGTGAAAGGAATACCTTTGTGGATATCTATTTAACTCAAATGAACAGCTGGAAGGAATTGTCAGGACCTGATTGAAAAGACAAAGTATGGAGTTCTTTGGGATGACTTTAAGAAACTATTCCACCACTGCCAGAAGTATGCAGCAAATGGGGCTATGGGAAAAAAGTGAATCAAGTAATGAAAGAGCTCAGGAAAATGGTAATTTTAAAATATCCCCAATTTAAATTAAAGTTATGGAAGGAGGTATTGCTTCCAATTAAATTTTCATATTTTAAAAAATAGTTGAATGTGCTCTTACAATATGCCTCTTTTGGTGAGACCCAAAAGAATGATCTATCTGAAAGCAACCTGGAAGGTAATAATCTTCTATCCTCTGTCTTCTCCCTAATGCTTTTATCATGCTAGTTTTAACTCTGTTTTTCTGGGTAGCTGTTCAGATTTCTGAGCAAAACATTGGCCAACTATCATCTATTTTTTTATTTTTTAGAATTTCTATGAGTCAAGAATAATTTGTGTAAGATTAGGCTGATAAATATTTGGACTTCAAACATTACAAATTCTGTTTAGAATAAACAATAAAATCAGATAGGACAGGGAGTCTGGCAGAATGAAATAAGTTATCCACAAGGACAGTGATGTGCCAGATTACAGTACTTGTTCCAAAAAGATATACATATCCTAGCTGTCTTTTCGAATGATATTTCTCCTTTAAAAAATGCTGATAAACTTCAAAATAATCTTTAATGTGGCATGTAAAGCTTTTCCGCCCCCCCCCCAAAGATTCCACTGAGGAAATGAAAGCCTTTGGGTATATGAATAGAATAGAATAGAATAGAATAGAATTTTTTACTGGCCAAGTGTGATTGGACAGACAAGGAATTTGTCTTGGTGCATATGCTCTCAGTGTACATAAAAGAAAAGATACCTTCATCAAGGTACAACATTTACAACACAAATGATGGTCAATATATCAATATAAATCATAAGGATTACCAGCAAAAAAGTTACAGTCATACAGTCATAAGTGGAAAGAGATTGGTGATGGGAACGATCAGAAGATTAATAGTAGTGCAGATTTAGTAAATATTTTGACAGTGTTGAGGGAATTATTTGTTTAGCAGAGTGATGGCCTTCAGGAAAAAACTGTTCTTGTGTCTAGTTGTTCTGGTGTGCAGTGCTCTATAGCGTCGTTTTGAGGGTAGGAGTTGAAACAGTTTATGTCCAGGATGCGAGGGATCTGCAAATATTTTCACGGCCCTCTTCTTGATTCGTGCAGTATACAGGTCCTCAATGGAAGGCAGGTTGGTAGCAATTATTTTTTCTGCTGTTCTAATTATCCTCTGAAGTCTGTGTCTTTCTTGTTGGGTTGCAGAACCGAATCAGACAGTTATAGAGGTGCAAATGACAGACTCAATAATTCCTCTGTAGAACTGAATCAGCAGCTCCTTGGGCAGTTTGAGCTTACTGAGTTGGCACAGAAAAAACATTCTTTGTTGTCCTTTTTTGATGATGTTTTTGATGTTAGCTGTCCATTTTAGATCTTGCGATATGATAGAACCTAGAAATTTAAAGGTTTCTACTGTTGATACTGTGTTGTCTAGTATTGTGAGAGGTGGAAGTATGGAAGGGTTTCTCCTAAAGTCTACCACCATTTCTACAGTTTTGAGAGTGTTCAGTTCCAGATTGTTTCGGTCGCACCACAAGGCTAGTTGTTCGACCTCTCGTCTATATGAGGATTCGTCATTGTCTCGAATGAGACCAATCACTGTTGTGTCATCTGCGAACTTCAGTAGCTTAACAGATGGATCGTTGGAGATGCAGTCACAGAGAGAAGAGAAATGGGGAGAGCACACAGCCTTGGGGGGCCCCTGTGCTAATTGTAGAGGTATTTGATGTGATCTTGCTTAGCTTTACCTGCTGCTTTCTGTTTGTTTCCAAAAGTAATTGAACTGTATTCTGAATATTCTGCACAGATATAAAGTACCCCTGCCCCCAAGGCAACCAACTCTATAGTATTGGAATTGAGAAATACCATATGCTATTTTTGAACTGACTGCTAGGTGTTCTAAATTGTATTAATTGCTTCAACATTTACATATGCACACAATTAGCTATGTAACCATCTGCCTGATTGTTAAAAAAATGTACTGATGGGGCAGCTGTAATTTGCTTATTGGCATTTAGGACAGAAAATGAATGGCTGATGTATCTAGAATATTTATATAAAGCACTGATGCTATTCTATATGAAATCAAGTGTTTGGTTCAACTAATATTGTTGACAATAGAAACAATACAATTTCATATGCAATCTATGTCTCATCCTGACTATATAATGAGTCATTTTTTGGTTTGTGTGCCTTCAAATCAGTGTTGATTCCTGGTGATTGTCTATACAAGTCCTTACAATTTTCTTGGCAATATCTTTAGAAGTGTCTTGCCTTCTTCCTGGAGCTCAGAGAGAATGACTAGCTGAAAATCACCTTATTGGCTTCATACCTAAAGGCGAATTAGAGTTGATAGTGATTTCTAACATGGTAGCTTAATCATTACACCAAACTGCTCTCAACCATTGCAGTAAAGCCCCCAAATTCTTCTTTCTGTTGAACTTTAATTCTGATTATTTCCAGGTAGCTCACTTGGCATCAATTAAAATATTGGTTAGTCATTAGTTTCTTTGGGGATTTTTCCCTCCAATTTCCCAGTCTAGCCTACATTCCTGAATCTCCCACTTAGATACAAATCAGACCTCAACCTCTTTAAAGGTTTCTTTGAATTAAGAGTAAAATGAGTCAGGTGCAATAATTTGCTGAGGCCTTAATAACTACAACTTTGATATTTCCCAGGGTTATAGAGAAGCAAAGAACTGAATAAAAATGAATAAATAGAACAATGTTACAAAAAAGTTAAATACTGTTTAAAATGTAGCAAGATAGAACAATGAAGTCCAATATATCAGAATGAAATAAGGAGCCCAAGGTAGACAAAATGTGTGTGGGGGGGGGGAGGGGAAGAAACCCAGTGGCCAGAATAACTTTCACATAAACATATCAGATTCATGCCAATATGAATACTGTAAAATATATATGTCAGTGAAATCTAAATTGTATTCAAGAATTAAATTTTGCTTATAAACTACCACTTCAGGATACCCAACTTACCTATGTCATTAAGAAATTAATGCACGTAGAAGTATTTCTTCATCCCACTTCCAAATTACCCAGAAGGTGAAATTAAGAACTATGCATCTCACTAGCAGACTTCATACTCTTTTAAATTGGGTAAATAATTCTGATTAATATACCATGAAAAGTTCAAGCAATCTTTACAAAATATAAGCAATGCACAAAGTTTGCAAAGACAGCATGCTCCAGACCTAGCAAAAGTCATACTTTTGCCAAAGTAAGCTATAAATGAAGCAGGAAGGTCAATTTCAGAAGGGCTTTAATTAACAGTATCCAGCGTTGGCCCTTCAAAGTGAACACTCAACAGTGCTGCATTATTCAGTATATGAAGTTGGGCCCATATGAATGATGCAGCTAGGTAATACTTAGTTAGAATACGTTCTGCCAAGCCCACAAAGATACCATTACAGTACCTAATTCAGGTCTTTACAAATGTCACGTGTGAAGCCTCCTAGCCTTTTTGGAAATTAATAACAGGCAAGCGAAGGGACGTGTTCACATTGAAGAGAAAATGAACGCAACCTACAAAAGATCAAACAAAATCGTCCCCAGGGCTTAAACTTCACATTTGACGGAAAAGTTCTGGTGTTTTCCTTCTCCGCCCTCCCCGTCCTTTTTCTTTTCCCATTACCTTTGCACGGAAAATCAGCAGGCGCGTCAAGTTACCCAGCTTCCCAAAAGATCCTAGTAGACTCCGTCCCCGCGTGTTTCACTCCGCAGGTTCCTGTACTTGGGACCGCCGTGGATGAACCCCTTTCCCCGCCATGACTTACTCCGCAGCAGCTCCCGACTTAACTCGACATTAAGAACCCCCCCTCCCCTCCCCACAAATCAGAACGAATGAACGAACCGGAGACTCCCTCAATTACGCATGCGCACACATTCGTTCTCCGTTCCCAGTAGAGCGCTCGCCGAGGCGGCTTTCGACCGCTCCCCCACCACCCTCTTCCCAGCATTCCAAGCGGCGGATATCGAAAAGAGATTGTCTCCAGGTCGGTGTTGGGCTGGCTGGGGCGTGTAGTTTTTTTTCCTACGACGCTTTCCCTGGAAAGGGAAATACTTCGCTCCTTAATGTCGAGCTGTCCGTGCTTTTTTCCTGTCCAGCCTGCGTGAGGGTCCCGTCAGCTCCGTTCCCCAAGGAGCGCGGCTCTCTTTATTGGCCGGAATTCGTTTTCTTCACCCGCGCTAAGTAGCGCTTTGTCCGACACGGAGCGTTTGTCGAGCAAAGCATTTTGGGACTCGGAGTTTTCTTCGCGGGCTGCCCTCTGGGCATTGTAGTCCCGCGGGAGTTTTGACCGGGCGCTGGGTGCAAGTTGGAAAGCATATCCGGGCTCTTCTGAATGTGGGCGAGGGTTGTTTGATCGCGTTGCTTAGCAACGGCCGTCCCCACCTTAAACGACTGCGGAAGTCAGCGAGGGAAGACAAAGGAAAGAGGCTGAAGGTGGGAGGAGAGGCGGTGGAAAGTAAGCGAGCCAGCAAGGGGCGGCGCGGGCACCGGGGAGAGACGGGGACCAGTTCCCGCTTCTAGTCGGGGTTGAGGGAAGGAGGACTGAGTGGCCCGCTGGGATTTTATGCCAGGCATCCCCGGTTACTAAATCTCTGGGGGACAGTCCTTCGCGGTCGAGATAGGGTGGTTCTTTATATGCCTAACGTGCGGTTTACGTCGTCCAGTCTGGTCTTCTGGTGAAATAAAGCTTTGCAGGATTACAGTTCGCTTTGTTAAAGATACAGGAAATGTTCCCTGTGGTCCAAAGGCAGGTGGCCCTCGACTTTCCACAGTTCATTTAGTAACCGTTCAAAGTTACAACGGGCGCTGGAAAAAAAATGACTTAACGGCCCTTTTTCACACTTACAATCTTTGTAGCATCCCCATGATCGTGTGATCAAAATTCATATGCTTGGCAAATGGTTCATACCAGGGGTGAAATCCAGCAGGTTCTGGAGAAGCGGTAGCAGAAATTTTGAGTAGTACAGAGAACTGGCAAATACCACCTCTGGCTGGTGGAAATGGAGATTTTGCAATATCCTTCCCTCAGGAGTGGGGAGGGAATGGGGATTTTGCAATATTCTTCCCCAGGAGTGGGGAGGGAATGGAGATTTTGCAGTATCCCTTCCCTGGAGTGGGTTGGGAATGGAGGTTTTGCAGTATCCTTCCCCTGGAGTGGGGTGGGAATGGAGATTTTGCAGTATCCTTCCCCTGCCACACCCACCAATCATGCCCACCAAGCCACACCACACCCACTAAGCCACAACCACAGAACCGCTAGTAAAGGGGATGTCTGGATATTAGAGAAATTGAAAATAGATACAGCAAGAGATAGAGATAAGGAGAGAGGTGGAAGGGAGAAAGAGGGAGAGAGAAAGAAGAAAGGAAAGAGGAGGGGAGGTAAGGTGAGGGAGATAAGTGTAGGAGAGAAGGTTAGAGGGAGGAAGTAGGGTGGAGGAGGAGAAGGGAAAGGGAAGTAGGGAAGGCATAGGAGAGGAGGAGAGAAGAAAGTAGGAAAGAAGAAAGGAGGGAAGGAAAGGCGCGTATGAAAAGGTTGCTCTGAAAGAAATGGAGAAATGACAACCCCGAAAATATTCAAAGAATAAAAATTGAAATAGTAAAAAAAGAGAAAAGGAATGAAAGGGAATGAATATGAATAAAAATGGAGAAATTAGAAAACGAAGGGGGGAAAAAGTTGTAATTTGTTAAAATAAGCAAAGAAATATTAGGAAAGGAATAAAAAGAGGAAATATATATATATTTTGGCAAAAAATTGTAATTAAGAAAAATATATTTGAATAGTTTGAGCTGTATAAGATAAGGTCACTACACTGTTTATGAATTGTGTTTGTATGGAGGGGGGGAAACAAAAAATCAATAAAAACTTGTACAAAAAAAAAAAGGACCGCTAGTAAAAAAAATTTGATTTCACCACTGGTTCATACTTATTATTTATGATTGTTGCTGTATCCCAAAGTCATGTGTTCCCCTTTTGCAACTTTTTGAGAAACCAAATCAATGGGGAAGCCAGATTCATTTGATAGCCATGTTAGCAAATTATCAACTGCAGTGATTCACTTAAGTACTGTGGCAAGAAAGTTCATAAAATGGGACAAAATTCACTTAAATGTCTCACTTAATAACATAATTTTGGGGCTCAATTGTCATAAATTGAGGACTACCTGTACATGTGAAATGACGACCTGCATGTATTCTGCCTCTGGTGAAATGGTCAATAATCCACAATGCTTTCAGCATAATAGGCTCTCTCTCCCCTAGCATAGACAATCCTAAAGCAGCAAAAAGAGAGAGAAGCATTGGATGGGCAGTATCGCCAAAAAAGAAGAATACCAGTTCTTGCTAATGTGATCTCATGTTTTCCTGCTTGCCTTGTTGCACAAGTGTTGGGCTTACATGATTTGATGGAGAAAGTGGACCATTCTGTTAAATGCATTAAACACTTCAATTTGTGAAGAAAAGGTGTATCTCTTGGAATGATGGAAGCCATGTGGAGCAACAGCAAATAAAATAAAATGGAAAAAATATTCTTTTAGCTTCTCTATTGTTTATAAAAAATACCTGAAAAACAGATTTTGAAACTCATAATCCTGTGAAGTGTAAAATTATTGATCCATGTCTTTGCTGTCATTCCAAATAATGGTCTTAAAACTTTTATAGAAAGGTAGGGTTTTTTTTTATTATAGGAAACATCTTTTATTGAATATGTTAAGGTAGAGGCTGGAGGACAGACCTCTGATTGAAATGCTTTAAACTGAATTCCTATACTAAATGTAGATCGGATTTAACAACTGAAATGATCTATGATAGAGCTTAAAAGTATGAAATTGCTTTGGTACTTGCTATTCATAGTATGGGAACTCAGATGCTGTCATTCAGAGACCAATTTACATTATTAGCATGTTAATTATGATTTATTCATTAAACCATTGTTAAAATGTTACTTGGCATAATATATTGGATGTTTTAAAAATATGTTTTAAATAAATAAACAGTCTATGCCTTATAGATAGAAAATAATGGAATTTTAATGTTATATGGCAGAAGATTGCACTATTTAAATTTACTTTTTACATTTTTTACATTTTAATTGCCCTGAAGTGTATGAGTGCTGTATCTGTCTCACATTGTCAGGTGAGATGCCCCTTGGAAGATAGTTATATCAGCAAGTACAATCAAACTGATACCTCACAGTAGGAGAGTGGATCACAATGTGAATGCTTACAGAGCCTCTGGGAGAGGGATTTGAGATCTTCAGCTTTCCACTCTATGTACTTGTCTACCTGCTACACTAACCATGTTTCAGTTCAGTGTATGAACTTTATCTCCAAATTGAGCATCTTTAACTCAGGAAATGAAGAATTATAAGATAAGGTGAAAAAAAATTCCTTTCTTCAACAAAAACTTGGATCTTACTTCCCAGGATCAAAAAACTGATTTTTGAATCCTGGAGAATAGTATTTGAAAAGGCCAAAGTAGTTTTTCTTATATAGTATATAGCCATGATGGCGAAGCTATGGCCCATGTGCCAGAAGTGGCATGCAGAGGCATCTACAGGCACGCCAGCCGTCGCCCGTTGCTTTTCCAGGTTCTGGCACCTATGTGCTGGTCTTTGCGTGCATATGTGTGCCAGAACAGGTGACCGGCGCTCCCATGCATGTGTGCCAGGGAGCTACTCTTCCGGGTTCCAGTGTTCCCCCATGCCCGCATGCGGTATAGAGCAGAGGTCTCTAACCTTAGTAACTTTAAGGCTTGAGGACTTCAATTCACAGAGTTCATCAGCCAGCAAAGCTGATGGAATTGAAGTTTGTCTCACACTTTATGTAATCTATGTGAAATTAACTGTGTAGTAGTTCTCTGTTAAGACACAATATATACCGGTAATAATGAGCTCATATTGAAGTATCACTTCTGGGATCCAGGAGGTGTGCCTTTTGACTAGTGGTCCTGCCCTCTCTTTTCCCCTTGAGATCTGACAGACTTCCATCCTCTTAACCTTTTGGAAAACCATTAAAACCTGTTTTTTCCTCCAAGTGTTATAATACCCAGTTGGAGCTAAACAAAACAAAAAAGAGTATGTCACAAAACTGTGTGTAAATAATATAGTTATAATTTTATGCACAGTTTCTTAGAAATTAAATTGAATTTAATAGTACTAGTTTAAATAGAAACAAGATTGGCAATCCTAGTTATCTATGTTTTCATAGGTACAGACGTAGAACCAATTTGTGCAATGAAATTTTTGAATCTATGGCCTTCTCAACAAGAGAATTCCAAAATATTAAAGATAATTGTTCTGAAATGGTATTTCAGACATTATAGTTATTGCTTGCGTTCATTTACAATCTGCCCCAAACTTATGATAATCAAATATTTTATGAATATAAAGATTAAAAACAGATTTAAAAAAGGAAATGGTAAGGGAACCGCTTAACATAATATCAAGTTTAAGGAGTAGAATGCATACAAAAACTGAAATTGGATCATTTGCAAACATAAAAGCTGTTTTACAGGCTTTCTTATTAATTTTTACAGTAGCTCCCATCTCATCTTATGGAATTCCTAAGTGGGTACATTGAGGAACTACACATGGAAATAAAGAGAAATGTTTCGGGTACATAAATAAAAAAAATGGCTTTTAATCTTAAAATACTTGGTTGACTCCTTGTATCTAGTAACATTTCATTTAAAAGCCAGTGTTAAGGGGTTGGACTAGGAAGGGCGAGGTGAGGTTCTATTCCACCCTTGATTAATGCAAGTTTAGTGAAAGCCTGTGAACCAATACTCTCAGTCTAAATCTGCCTCATAGAATTTCTGTTAATGGGGAAAGTAAATCCTCTACTGTTCTTAGATAGAATAGCTTACTAAATAAAAATACTACAAATGCTATATTAAATATTTCTGGTAAATGTAATGTAACCTTTTCAATGTGACTACTTTTTTTTTTTACAGAAGTAAATGAATATTCAGGATGGCACCTATTTTGGAATGGAAGAAAATTATGAGAGTAGATCCTGATGCTTTGCCTCGTCAGGAGGAACTAGCAGATAATTTGCTTGAGACTGTGGCCAAGGTATTTTGCATGATGTTTTCAATATGTCAGTAATTAAAGGTATTTTAATGTATACTTCTCAAATATTTATATTTTATATATTTTAGGTTGATGGTAATGGTTTGAAAGATGAGACTCCTGCACATTTAATTCAACTTTTTAAAATTTCTCAATCACTAATGAAGGTCAGTACTGATATATCATTACGATTTCTAAATAGCATCTTTATAAACATTTATTATACTTTATTTACTTTTATACAATATAATCCTACATGTATAGCACTCATCAAACCACTATGAATAGAGGAAAAATGCTCCCCTCCCCCAAAAATACATTACATGCCACCAAGATATCACAGTAATCCTGTACTAAAGTACACATGCTGGGTTCAACTCCTATCCTGACCCAGTTTTTGAGGGAAAAGCTAGGTCTTCACGGCCCTCCAGAAAGCTAATAGGGTAAGGGCCTTCCAGATCTCAGGGGAAAAGCTGTTCTATAAGATAGATGGTTGTTGTAGAGAAGGCACACCAGATGATATTGTTTAGTAAAGGGGACTGGAATGCACCTACCTTATCTGATCTGGTGGGATGGACATATCCACAGGGAAAAGTAGTCCTATAGATAATTTGGCTCTGTGCCATTCAGGGCTTTAAATGTGATAACTTGCGCTTCGAATTGCACCTGGAAAGAGACTGGCAGTCAATATAAACTCATTTCCCAGTAATCTAATACAGTCCTCAGAGTGCCCAGAACTATATGTGCCACTGCATCTTGGAATAGTTGAAGCTTCCAGGTAGTTGAAGTAGTTGAAGCTCCCAACACTATCTCTGTATTATAACCTCGTCTACATCCAGACTGAAAAGGGTCCTGATCAGTGGTGGAATTCAGCCAGTTCGCACCACTTCGGGAAAACCGGTTGTTAACTTTCTGAGCAGTTTGGCAAACTGGTTGTTGGAAGAAATCATTAGGGCAGAGAACCGGTTGTTAAATCACCTGAATTCCACCACTGGTCCTGATAATCTCCTTTTCTTCAAGAGTCCTTTGAAGCTGAATGCTACTACTTTCTACTACTTTCCCTAATAATTTTAACATTGGAGACTGAATGAAATTCAGACTGTCAGATCCAAGGATGGCTTTTTGAGAAGTGGGTAGCTTATTGCTTTCTTTAAGGCAGGCAAACTACATGCCATCTCCCAAAAACTAGCCAGGAGGAGCATAACACATAGCTCACAACTGCAAGGACCTTGTGCATTTTCTCAGTACCTGAAAGTCATCCCACATAATGGAACAAGATTGTGCCTTATTTGCTTTCATAGGACCTGCCCAACAGGAGTCCAACCTAGAACAAATCCAAATAACTTTATCTAACAGATTTTTTGAATAGCCCTCACAGTGGCCATTCAGGGACACTCCAGACTTATTAACCCTGAAAAGACTGATTACCTGAAACAAGGCCACTGATGGGCTATAACAATAACAATAACAAGGCAAGTCCTAATAAAGATTATCACTTGTACCTTTTTAGACTTACTCTTCTTGGCATCCCTTGCATCATTTTATCTCTTAGGGCTTCCCTATAAATTGGGGTGTGGAGATTGTGGAATCCATAAAGAGAGAGTCCGCATTGGCATGATACAGTCTGAGTCCTTCATCACACATTCATTATAAGTTGTGACTAAGGGCTAAGTTGAACTATGTACCAGAGCTTTGGGAATAACTCATGGTTCCCTCTGAAAGCTTATGGAATCCATCAGTTGCCTAGACAGGCGAGTTGAATAGGCTCTTCTACCCTTGGAACAGGTTCTGTTTGTGTTTATAATATTCCTGGAACCTCTAAAATATTTACAGATGTATATCAATATTCTTGTAGCACTTTAGAAAGTTAATCCACAGATATTAATAAAAATGAGCATGGTTTGTTAAATATTTAAATACTCTCTATATAAAAACATTTATGAGGCTAGAAGTAGTGAAGGAGACAAGTGACCTAGGATTTCCTGAGAAGGGCAGGGAAGAGATTAGATTTTTTTTTTTTTGCTTTTTGCCCATTCATGTACAGTCATTTTTAATGGTAAATGTAATAGTTGGATGAAAATGGGATAAACACACTTTTCCATAATAAACATAGAGTTGTAGTTGTTTTGGATTAATAAAAACAGCTCTGAGGTTTTTGTAGAAAAACCTTGTTGTAGAAGGAAGAGTTTAATTACATAAAGCTTATTCTTAGATTTTTGGCATATTTATAACTTATATCATATATAACTTAATATTAGGGGTTTATCTGTAAGAAACTGTATCTTATTTTAAACATTATGTTTTAATCCATATGATTTTATTTTGTTTGCCGCAGTTACTAGTATTTTTTGTGTTTTTTCTAATAGATGAAAAACCAAGAAGTAGAACTGGCTCTAGAAGAAGTTGAGAAAGCTGGAGAAGAGCAAGCTAAATTTGGTAACATTTCTATAGATACATAACTTGTAAACATCTTGACACTTTTGGGGAAAAAATACAGAAGTAGCAATAAAATGGAATTTCTAGTTCCATAGAAAAGAAACCCTATTTAGAATTCAAAATTCAATATTATAGACTTCATTGTTTTGCTTTTACTTTACTGCTAGTTTTGAACTGTTACCTTTTGCTCAGTTGGAATAGTGAGATTCTTCATTAGTTTTAGTAGAAATATATTTCATTTATTCTGTTATTCTCAGTCAAATACGGAAACATTGAAAACATAATGACTAATGAGGTCCAACTTCTAAAGCTAGGCCCAAAGCATCACACAATTTCAATTTAAAGTTAATTGAATTTTCAGTAAATAAAATGAATAACAAAGTTTCTTTAAAATAAATTGAAAAATGTTAATGATCAATTGAGTTGGCTCATTTTTAATTCTGTGAAAGAATAGGTAAGTATTAAAAATGAGATATGCAAGGTTCAATTATGTAACATGGTATTTTTATGTATAATATAATTTATACTATACACAGATATAATTTACAATTTATTTTTTTTCCAAAGAAGGAGCTGTTTTCAATACTTGTAAAGAATGTTATCAGTTTTATTCTAGGTCTTATTTCAGTGTTTTGGTCATTATATTTTGATAACTTTGTCCTTTTTTATGAAAACAGAAAATCAATTAAAAACTAAGGTGATGAAGCTAGAAAAAGAACTAGAGGTATGTTTAAATTTCACCTAATGTAAAGATTGAATATTATTATTTTTGAGATAAAATATCAGCTTTAAATAGCTTTATGAATCTGACTATTAATCTGTCTAATTTATATAGCACTGAATCTTCTAAGCTACAGCATATTGTGAGGCTTGGTTTTCACATTTTATGTATGGTAATTTTAAATCCTGCAACTGTTTAATTTGCCTAATATTTTAAATTTGGACAATATAAAAAAGTTGGATCCTACTACATGTTTTAGAAAACTTCCTTGCATTAATTTTTAATTGAGAAATCAGTTGTGGAACATTTTATTAAATATACCCTGTTTTCCCCAAAATAAGACATGCCCTAATAATAAGCCCAATCAGGCTTCTGAGCCCATGGCAATAAGGCCAAGTGTTTATTTCAGGGTTCAAAAAAATATAAGACAGGGTCTTATTTTCAGGGAAACACAGTAATAAAAACTATACTTGCAGGGAATATGTTGAATCATAAAGTATAACCCTATTTTAATAGTTGGTAGTTTGATTTGTGCTGCTATACTGGTAGAAATAATGAATTAATTCAATATTTGTTAATTTAGTAATTATTTTTCAGTATAGCCAGTCTAAATTTAATTTGGATTCCAAGACAGATGGTCCCCTAGAGTAAATAGCTAAATCTGATCTTACATTGTTTAGTTGCATATTTACTATATTTCAAAACCTTTCCATGAGTTTTATATTGTTTAGAATATGCACTATTTATTTACCTTAATATAATGAAATATATATAACTAATTTTATTTTAATATTTGCTAAGATAGCACAGCGATCCACTGGAAGCCGTGATACTCGATTTCTGCGCGATGAAATTCGCCAATTGGAAAAACAGTTGTCACAAAAAGATAGAGAATTAGCGGACATGGAAAAGGACCTAGACAAAGAGAAGAAAGTTAATGAACAGGTAAATTACATTAATCTCTATTAAGAGTAAAAACTTATTCTGAACAAATTAATGTTAGAATAATGATAGAAATTGAACAATAACTTAACAATGCAAGATTTTTAAAAAGAAAATAATGTAAATTTATATCAACGTAATAGTGATAGGTACTATAAACTTATGAAAACTAAAATTGTGTAATGAAATTGTAAGCATATCTATACAGAAGAAGAGCCAATTGAGTCAAAGAAATTTACTCACAGATAAATGAATTTTTATCTGAATTTCTTCAGATTTTTATCTGAAATTCTTTATGTTATTGGTAATACTAAATATTATCTATACATTTGATTTGAAAAATATATCTGATCATAAATAATGTGTATGTTTTTTAAATGAAATACTGGAACTGTTTCAAAATTGTAAAATTATAAGAAACAATCTAATACGTATAGTGAACTGAAAGATGCCTTCAAATTTACTAGTTTCAATAGTTCCTATGTCTAGTTTAACAAGTTAATATCTTGTTTTTAGTGCATTATGTATATATAAGAAGCAGTAATTATATATACCGTATATACTCGAGTATAAGCCGAGTTTTTCAGCACGTTTTTTGTGCTGAAAAACGTCCCCTCGGCTTATACTCGGGTCTATACGGCTTATACTCGAGGTTTTTTTTTTTTTTAAGCCCCTCGGCTTATACTCGAGTATATACGGCTTATACTCGAGTTTTTTTTTCTTTTTTTCACATTTTACCGGACGGAAGCCCTGCCGGTGCAGTGAGAGGCGGGCGGCGCCGCCAGCCTTCTCAGCTGAGGGAGGGAGGCTTTCCCCAACCGGTAGGTGCCTCATTTCCCACCCTCGGCTTATACTCGAGTCCCCAGTTTACCCCAGTTTTTGGGGTAAAATTGGGGACCTCGGCTTATACTCGGATCGGCTTATATTCGAGTATATACGGTATGTGTGTCTGTGGAACTAAATAGAGTTTATTCCCTAAATTGCAAATTGACTGCACTAAATTTTGGAATTGGTAAATTATGAAGACCTAATCACTTCTGCTACGTAGCATTATATGGTTTTAGTAGAACACTGGTTAAACAAACTTTTGGATTGAAATAGAGGTTTTTTATTTTCAGTTAATGATTTCTTATAGGTTTATTATAGGTTTTGCAAATATGAATAATGATATTTCTAGAAAGAGACTTATGTCTTATATTAGGATCATACTACGTATATAGTTTCAGTTAACTAATTTGTCATTCTAGCTTACTCTTCGAAATGAAGAAACGGAAAATGAAAACAGCAAATTAAGAAGAGAGGTTGGTATGCCAATATAACAATTTGACACAAAATAATTTTTTACACCTGGTGCCTACTTATTTGTTACACCTTGTGTACTTTTGATTTACCACTGCTATTGTGCTTCCTTATTTCCATCTTTCTTTATCTGTGCCGTGTACGCTAGACCTAAGGATTCCCAATTTCTTAGAAGAAAGTCCATTTAATTTAATTTAATTCAGTCATAACAAATGTTTAAAATCTTCTGCAATGACAGGATTATTCTTTCAATCTAGGTAATTTCTGCTTCAGTTTATGGATTTTCTTCATCATAAAGATATATAATATTAAATTCTTAATGTACTTGCTTGGTAAAATAATGCTGTATTACTTCTTCCTTTATGTTTTACTCTTTTCTGTTTTGCCTGCTAAGTTTGGTCTCTTAAAATTTCCTCTTTTTTCTTGTTCTGCTCTTATTTTTTTTTTAAAGAAAACAAGAATGAAGAAAAAGGTGAGGATTAGTGTTAGTTTCTGTGTTCAGTGTATTAGCTTGTTTCAATAACTTAATTTAAAAATTAGATTATTTAAAGGTGAAAGGGCCAATTATGATATCAAATCCCTAGCCATACTTGGTGCATGAATAAGAATTGAAGTATTTCGGATGGCCACCTAGCCTTCCCTTGAATATATCCAATGAAATGAAGTCTTTCTGGTTTATTACTTCTAGTTCCCTTAGATCTACTAGCATATTTCTCAGTTTCAGAAAGTATTAATATCTTATCTTCAGCAGTTTCATATTTTAATCATCTTTTACTGCAGAATGAGCAGCTTCATCAGGATGTTATTGACTATCAGAGACAATTAGAATCACAAAAGGAAACATTTCTCTCAAGAAGAGGAGAAGACTCAGATTACAGGTCACAGTTATCAAAAAAGAATTTTGAGCTTGTTCAATACCTAGATGAAATTCAGGTAAATTTCAAAAAGTTGCTCAGTAGAACAAAATGGTCAGACCCGACTCTAATTTAAAGAAGTGCAGACCTTACTGGTGTATTTTGGGTTCTTGGTTTTGGTTTTTGTCTAAGAATAAGAGCAATATAATATTAAAATATAATATAATAATAAAATATTATATTTTATATAAGATCAAAAGATTTGTCATGTTTTTCCTACTGTTTGGAATAGTAAACTGGTAACTAATCCACTATTCATTTAAACATATAAAAATTGTATTCCATGCAGAACTTAAGTTTAGAAAAAGATATTTTGCAGTTCAAATTGGTGAGATGGAGATTTAGATTGTGTGTGTGTATATATACATGATGTATTTTTTGCACTATAAGACGCACCGGACCATAAGACGCACATTAGCTTTAGAGGAGGAAAACAAGAAAAAAAATCTGCCTCTGCCTCTCAGCATCCATCTGGTATTCGTCTTGCTAGTGTCCTTGCAGCAAACAGCCTGTCAGCTTCAGCATGTTATCACAGTCCCAGCATGTGGCTCATCAGGGCTCTGCTCCATTGTGCCCACCACCGTCAAGTGAGCTAAGCTGCTGCCACCGCCAGGGAACACTGGAACCTTTGCTGCCGAGCAGCTGTTTGGCGGTTGGATCAGCCACCCAGAATATTGCCGATCAACTGTTGTAGGTGGCGGAGATTGCCACCACCACCTATCGCCTGCCGATCCCTGCCGCCTAGAACAACTGATTGGCAGTATGCCAGGAGGCTGATCAACTGCCAATCATCTGCTTGGCAGCAAAGGCTCCAGTGTTCCCCGGCAGCGGTGAATGGCGGCTGTGGTAACAAGTCAACCCCATCCCCATGTCGCAATATTCGCTCTATAAGATGCACAGACAATTCCACCCACTTTTTTGGGGCAGAAAGTGCGTCTTATAGTGTGAGAAATACAGAATATATTAATTTTTGGAATAAAGGGGTGTAAAGATCTTCAGGGAAGTCAGTAGCATAAATAAAAAAAGTCCTGCCAATTTAGTACAATCTAAATTAAACTAGTGATGGGGCAACTCAGAAGAAACTTTAATATAAAATGAAGAACTTGGTTGTTAATTAGAGAATAGCATGTCAGGCCATCAGGCTAATGAGAATATATTTTTTCAGCTACTCTAAAACATGCCAAAACCCATATGTTGTTTCATGAACTAAGTATAATAATTTGTTTTATGATTGGATGTCCCTGTATTTAAGAACTTTGCTGATGATCAAACTTATTATTGTCTTGTTATCTTCTAGACTTCTTTAGGGGACAATTTAATATAGCTTGATCAATTTAAGAATTGCTCCTTATATCAAAACATACATTTCATGGAAATATGTCTGTTTTATATTTGTAGAATTTGACAGAAGCTAATGAAAAGTTAGAAGCACAAAACCAGGAAATGAGGAAGAATTTAGAAGAATCTGTGCAAGAAATGGAGAATATGACAGATGAATACAATAAAATGAAATTTATGGTGCAACAGTCTGATATTGCCATGGACCAGCTAAGAAAGGAAAAAGAGCAATATAGACTACAGGTATGAGGCACCTTGCATACCAGGAAGCAGATACATAAAGCATTAAAATTAGAGTACAAAGGATTAAATTAGTAATGTTGATTTTAGGAGTGCTAAATAGTACCAAATTTGAAGTTCATTTGCAATATACTTGCCATGGCCTTATCCATTGAAAAAGATACCAGTATCTTTTACGTGTAAATCATAAGAAAGCAACTAGTTTCCAATTATTTGTACTGCAAAATTCCCATTGGTAATTAGTCTGTCAATAGCTTATATTATGAATTGTATCTCAATATAGGTGCATGAGCTGACAGACCAACTTAAAGCAAAGAATGAAGAAGATGACCCACTTATGGCAGCTGTAAATGAAAAAGTGGAGGAGTGGAAGGTATTTCACAATTAACATTAACTGCGTTTTAGCGATTTGTTTTGTGTTTTGTCATAATTAAGATTCTTTTTGTCTCCTTTTATCTTGCAGAGAATTTTGGCTTCCAAAGATGATGAAATAATTGAATATCAGGAAATGTTGTTGACTCTGAAAGAGAAGCTGAAAATGGCCCAGATGGATGCTGACAAGAGCAATGTTCTTGCCCTCCAGCAGGTATCCACACGTTTGTATGCACACATTTGTGAAATAAACATGCACATTACTAGAAAATAAGGTAAAGGTGTAAAGATTGCCCTTGCACACATGTGCTAGTTGTTCCCGAATCTAGGGGGTGGTGCTCATCTCTGTTTCAAAGCCAAAGAGCCAGAGCTGTCCAAAGATGTCTCTGTGGTCATGTGGCTGGCATGACTAAACGCCAAAGGCACACGGAACGCTGTTACCTTCCCACCAAAGATGGTCCCTATTTTTCTATTTGCATTTTTTACGTGCTTTGAACTGCTAGGTTGGCAGAAGCTGGGACAAGTAATGGGAGCTCATCCCGTTACGTGGGATTTGAACCACTGAACTGCCGACCTTTCAATCAACAAGCTCAGCGTCTTAGTCACTGAGCCATGGTGTCCCTTACTAGAAAATATAATGCAGTAATTATCTTCACAACCCACTTTATATGGCCATATCTAGAAACCTATTTTAGAGAGTTGTATTTATCTATGCAGCATTTTGAATATTTTACCACTAAATTCATTACTTTTAATTGTTTTTCCCCCATAAAATGTGTTATATGAGTTTTAAAATCTGTTAACATAGTTGATTTGAAGCTGAAACTTAAGGGAAAGAAATGTTTGGTGAGGAGGTCATTATGTGTTTGGGAAGTTACCGTATATACTCGAGTATAAGCCGACCCGAATATAAGCCGAGGTACCTAATTTTACCACAAAAACTGGGAAAAACTATTGACTCGAGTATAAGCCGAGGGTGGGAAATGAGGCAGCTACTGGTCAATGTAAAAAATAAAGATAGAGCCAAGTAAAATAACATGAATATTTATTTGAACGAAAAACAATAAAAGTGCAAAAGGGGGAAGGAGGATTCCCAGCTTTAGAAAATTTAGAACTACGCCGCCTTTGGTATGACCTGAGCATAGCTCATAAAATTATCTGCTACAATGTACTTCCTATCAATGACTACTTCAGCTTCAACCACAACAATACACGAGAACACAATAGATTCAAACTTAAAAGTGAACCTCTCCAATCTAGATTGCAGAAAATGTGACTTCAGTAACAGAGTTGTTAATGCCTGGAATGTGCTACCTGACTCTGTGGTCTCTTCCCAAAATCCCCAAAGCCTTAACCAAAGACTATCTAGTATTGACCTCACCCCATTCCTAAGAGGTCTGTAAGGCGTGCATAAGAGCACCAGCGTGCCTACCGTCCCTGTCCTAATGTTCCCTTTAGTTGTATTCCTTTTATGTATTCAATTCATGCTTATATTTATATAATTATTTAATATGTATTTGACAAAATAAAATGAATAGAATAGAATAGAATAGAATAGAATAGAATAGAATAGAATAGAATAGAATAGAATAGAATTTTTATTGGCCAAGTGTGATTGGACACACAAGGAATGAATGAATGAATGAATGAGTGAGTGAATAGAATAGAATAGAATAGAATAGAATAGAATAGAATAGAATTTTTATTGGCCAAGTGTGATTGGACACACAAGGAATGAATGAATGAATGAATGAGTGAATAGAATAGAATAGAATAGAATAGAATAGAATAGAATAGAATAGAATAGAATAGAATTTTTATTGGCTAAGTGTGATTGGACACACAAGGATCTACCACTTCTTTGGATGCCCTTCCCAAATTGAACACTGCAAGCATGAAAATGAGTCCTCCTTTAGCTTCAAGGGACCAGGGTGCCTCTGAAGGTCAGTGCTCTAAGTACTAAGAACCCAGCACAAATCTAAGCCTGTATGCACACCAACAGTGAAAATACCCTGCACAGTGTCTCTTGGAAGAAGGTTAATTTTCATAGGCGTTGGGGTGGCTCTTTTTTTTTTTGGCAGGGCAATAAGGGTCTCTAATATCATTAAACCCACTTTAGAAGTCTCTGTGTGTGTGTGTGTGTGTGTGAGAGAGAGAGAGAGAGAGAGGAGGCCCGCTGAGCAAAGCGGCGGCGGGAGGCCGCTGGGGAAACGCGGAAGTAGTCGGAGATCTGCTTGATGGGGCGGATGGGACCTGGGCAGACGCCGATGGCCATGTGCTCCTGGATGCTGATGGGCGGCTTGTCGCCTTTGCGGTGGCTCATGCAGGTGGCGCCCGGGAAGGAGGCGGCTGCGGGGCTGCTGCGGAGCCGCTGGTGCTGCTGGTGCTGTTGATGCTGCTGCCGCGCCGTTGCTGCCGCCAGGAGAGGCCGTCGCCAGCCCGGCCCTGCCGCGCCGAGCGCCCGCCACGCTGCTGGCTGCTGGAGGAGGCGGAGGGAGGGACGGGAGGCGAGCAGCGGCGGCGGCGGCGGCGGCGGACGGCGGACGGCAACGGGTGGGCGGTGGAGGTGATGTCACCGGCTCTGCCCAGCCCTGCCCAGGCGAGGCCAGCAAAGGGCCGGGCGAAGGCGACCGAGGACGGGGCTCGCAGCCCAGCTGAGCCGCTACGGAGGGGGAGGGAGAGCGGGGCCGGCTAGGCTCCAGGAAGGCAAAACGGGAGGCGTTCGTCCACCGGGATAGACTGCTGCTGGAGCTGGAGGCTCGAAGGAAGGGGAAGGGGAGGGGTGGCTGAGGACGGGCTCGTTTAAGGCTCTTCCAAAGCAGCCCTGCTGAACCGCTACGGAGGGGAGGGAGAGCGGGGCCGGCTAGGCTCCAGGAAGGCAAAACGGGAGGCGTTCGTCCACCGGGATAGACTGCTGCTGGAGCTGGAGGCTCGAAGGAAGGGGAAGGGGAGGGGTGGCTGAGGACGGGCTCGTTTAAGGCTCTTCCAAAGCAGCCCTGCTAAACCGCTACGGAAGGGAGGGAGAGCGGGGCCGCAGTAACTGAGAAAAGCCTGACGAGGGGCGGCTGGGCTACCTTCTGGCCTCGCGAGTCGGCCGTCCGTCCGTCCGTCACTTCTCGGCTCGGCAGCCGGTTTTGAAAAAGGTTCCGTCGCTGGGTTTCGGGACTTTTGTTTTTTTTTTTAAAAAAAAAACACCACCTTCCCCTTTTCTCCCTAGTTGGGGGCGTTTTCCCAGTTCCCTGTTTTTTTTCCGCCCTTGCCTGTTGAGTTTTACCTGACAAGTTTCTTGCGCTTCCCCTCGACCTCCCCTCCCTCCCTCCGTCCCTTTCCCCTTCCCCCCTCCCCTCCCCTCCCCTGTCTTGTTTGTAGCCCCAGCGTCCCCTTTCGGTTGTATTTAAATCCAGAGCTTGAAACCTCCTCAGTGGGAGGAGAGGAAACGTGCGATTTGGCAGCTGACCGCACTTGCACGGGCTGGGTAAGGAGAGCCCTAGACGGCCTGCGGCGCCGGGGAGGGAGAAAAGAAGAAGCAGCCAAGAAAAAGGGGTGGGGTGGGGTGGGGAAATGAATTTAGGAGGCGGCGTGTGTGTGTGTGTGTGTGTGTGTGTGTGTGTGTCTGCGCCCGTCCGCCCAGGAATGCCAGCTATTTCTTTGAAGGCGGGTGTGTAGCCAGGCGCCTCCTTCCTTCGCTTGAAACCGGGAGGTTTCACTCTTCGCTCCCTGCGTGTGTATTTGTCAACAATTATAACTCTTCGGTCGGGTCCCTTGCCTTGCCTCGCCTCCTCGTGCCCTCTCTGTCAACGCTGTCAACAATTATAACTAACGCGGGTAATTGTGCGTGAGGGGTGTCTTGGCGTGTGTCCACATAGGAATAAGACGCATGCGCGCACTAACGAGAGCTAGCTGCCTGCGGTAGAAAGGACTCGCTGCAAGAGGAAGGGCTGAACGGCTTGGCTCGAGTATAAGCCGAGGGGGCGCTTTTCAGCACAAAAAACGTGCTGAAAAACTCGGCTTATACTCGAGTATATACGGTAATTGCTTCCTCAATGCAGTACATTTCAAAATTTGGAGATGGAATGGGGTGAGAGAATGGAGCTTTGCATAGCTCCTTTTTGAGTAAGGAGAACTAGGGGGAGCAGTTTAATGCATGGTCTCAACAAGGATTATTTGGTTGTTTGTCATTATATGTTCCCAACTCTTGCCCTCTCCCCTTCAATGTCATGCCAGGTTTTCTCCCTGTAGCTTTCCTGTTCTCCCTGTAATTTTCTCCCTTACTTCTTGCCTACAGGGGAACTGATGGTAGGCATCATGTACAAATAATTAATGGTTAGTTTATCCTGAATTTATGATAATCTAAAATACCGGTAAAAGTACCTCATACCTATTTAGAAGACAATGAAATCATTTGAGAGAGAGCATTTAGCTGTGATTAATTTAGCTGACATTGTCATAAAGTTGTAAGCTGTTTATTTTATTTTTATTTCTCTGCTTTATTTTTTCTTTGCTTCCTTTGCTTATCTTTCTAGACAATATCTGAACTCTGTGTTGTAAGTACTTTTGTCTTTCTGTTGATCATTTTGGTGTACTTTTAAGAGCATGTTCCATATATTATTTATTAAGAAAAAAACTCTCTTTAGGGTGTGCAAGAAAGAGACAGTCAGATCAAATTGCTCACTGAACAGATTGAACAATATACAAAGGAGATGGAGAAAAATGTATTGATCATTGAGGATATGAAAAGAGAACTCCAGAAAGATAAAAGTAAATATTTGAAAGTGCTTCTGTACTTATGTCAATAGGTAAACAATAAAGTATTGATTGAATTTACAATGTTTGATTATAGCCTTACATGTTAGTTAAGAAGGAAAGCAGCACATTGGTAAACAGTTCATATGCTGACGCTTTACTATGAGTAATATTAGGTGGGATTTTGAATTTATTTTTTCAGAAAAAAGGATGATTTCTTTCAGAGTATATACCCTAATAATGGATTTAGGGACATATTTCAAGATAATTTACTCATTCTCTTCTTTCACAAGCAAATATATATAAGTAATAAGATTTGAAAGACTTTACTGGCCACGTACCAAAGTTTTTCAGGGGTTGTTACTACTTTATTCCATTTGTAAGCCTGGATTTTCTGTCCCTGACTCCCTTGGATTAAATTTTTATAATGCAAGGGAAGCTGATCTTTTTTTTTTTTTTAAAGAATTTACTGGTTGTTAATTTTCCACTATATTTTTACTTTTATTGTCACATGTTGAATATATGTTTCTCCTTTCATTTCTGTAGGAATATTAACTAATTAGACATTTATTTTTATTTCAGGCAGGCTATCAATTACTCAACAGGATCGTATTGGGGAAATGCAAGGAAAGTTACAGATGCTAGAAGAGAAAATCAAGGATAGTGAAAGGACAGCAGAACTTGCAGAAGCAGATGCAAGAGAAAAGGACAAAGAACTTATTGAAACTCTGAAGCGAGTGAAAGATTATGAAACTGTATGTCTTTTGATTGGAGAAAATATCTTCCAGGCAGAAGCAGTCAATTTTCTTAAAGCTGAGAGAGGTGTTCCCTCACTAGTAGAGGGAAATGTATACTAGCAACTGAGGGGACAGGAGCTGGGGAAGTATTGGGCCAGAATCAAAAGTTCAGGAACATAATTTTTTATGCTATTCTCTCTCTTTTTTTGTTTTTTGCACCCATTGTTTATCTATTATTCTTGCACATGCTAATTAATTTACTCATTTCATTTTATTATTCATGCAGACATAACTTGCATACCATCACTTCTCTTACAGTCATGCACATACACAATCTACATTCATCTATTTTTAGTTAAATTTGCATTTAATGAATGTGCAAATAATCAGGCAAAGGAAGAGTCTTTGTCCTGGAAATTTTCTCTTTATATCTCCTTCCATATTTTATTTGCTGACTGAAAAATATGCTAAAACTGAAATTATTAATAATTAATAATTAATGGACAAGGTCATAATTCCTGTTTCTCAGATATTATATGTTTTATATGTATTTTTGATATTAGATTGATAATATAAAACTATTTTCTAATCTTTTCTTTTTGAAGGGAATATATGGCCTGGAAGATGCTGTTGCTGAAATAAAAGGTTTAAAAAAGCAACTCAAAATAAGAAATAATGAAATTGAAACATTAATTAAAGAAGTTAATAAACTTGAATTTAAAATCAATGATCTTCTTGATGAAAATGAAGATCTTCGGGAACAGCTAGGTATGACCATATCAGATTTATTAGATAATGTATTTAAATAATACATGCATGTCTTCATTGCTTTGTTTTTTTAGGGTTTTTTTTAAAAACTGTTTTGAGTAGAAATGATAATTTCTTCATATGTAAATTTGAGCAATAAGTCTTCTGATTCTTTGTAGAGAGAATGGTTGATTAAAGCAATTCTAAACTTTGGTCTAATTTTAAGGGCATTGAGACAGAGTTTAGCAGAATGACACTTTTACTAACATTGGCAGTATTATTACCATTGTGGATGCATCTGCAGTATGGTAGGAATTGGGAGTGGAAAGAAAAGTGAGGAATTATTTAACCATATGGAGGGATTTTTTTCTTCTTTAGATTTTGGTCTATATTTTCATTTTATTAACTTTACATGTTAAATTGTTAATATTAAGGAGGCCTGTGTTAACTAGGTTAGTTGGATTTGTCCAAATCTACTTCACTGTTACCCACTGATTTTTTTTGCCATTCATGGTCACACTGTTTTCTCTGTTAGGGTGAGGAAATATTTCTGAAAAAGACCCAACCAGTCATGGGTATTTTAGTTTAGGTATGTCTAAATACATGGCCCTCAAAACCAAGAAAAGCAATATGGAGTTACTTCTAAGCAGTTCCCTTTATTGTTCCTCACTATGGATAGAAGTCTTGCCAAACTAAACAATTACTTACCTCATTAAAGATATATTCAGAAGTTCTATGGAGGAGCTATCCTGATCCTCTTTCTCTCAACCAAACTATCTAAACTTTGCTGTCACTTGCTATCCTGGAAATCCAGATTATATTCCACCCCAGTATGTGCTTGTGTGTGTGAGTATACATGTGTACACACCCACAAATGAACACACACACCTATGTATGCACACACATATACACATACATATTAAGAATTAAGATTGCTTTCCTTTTCAACGTAGAGAACAAATATACGGAGATTCTGAGAGAATATTTATAGCTCAGGGTTTAACTACAGGGTCTTTGGTGCTATCTTGAGTTTGGTGATTTTCTTGCAGATGTTTTGTTACCAAACTACGGTAAGTAACATTATTAGTGCACTACCAAGCTCCAACAGAACCAAGAACCAAATAGTAAATAGTTAAGTCTAAAAGAATTAATCCAATGCTACTACTATTATCAAAAGGTGTTTTGTTTTTGTCAGGTTTAGTAAGAATCTGCATTTTCAACATAACTCAATTTAGAAATGAATATTGGAGGACAAAGAAAATGAATACAATGGCTGAGGTTTATGCTCAGTATAGATACTTAACTAAGAAACATATGAAAAGTGTCAAGAAGATGCTATGAGGAACAGATACTCTCTCTCAATTCACCTTTCTATAACCTCCAGTCCAGCAATTACAAAATCAAATCTATAGATAATCTCTAATGCAAGATCTGTTTCATTTTAGGGCTTGATCCAAAAACAATGATTGATTTAACTGAACTGAAAAATAGCAAAGCATTAAAACAACAACAATACAAGGCTGAAAATCAGGTCCTGCTGAAAGAGGCAAGTAATAATTTTCACTTAATGCTTTTCATAAAAATTAAGACACAAAGAAATAATGCCATTTAAATTCAATGCAGATTGAAAGATTAGAAGAAGAAAGAGTTACCCTGAAACAACAAATCCGTAAACTGGCTCAGGAGAAAGGAAGAAGAGCTGCAACTTTAGGTAAGCTGATACTTATTTTTTTTTAAAAAAATAATTTAGCAATGAGATAAATAATTAGTTGGTTTTTCTATCATTCCTGGATCAATCTAAAAATATTTTCCAATATTTAGGAGTCAGACTGAATAATTCTATTATTTAATAATAAAATCACCCAGAATCACTTTGAATAGTGAGATGGGAGGCGTACAAATTTGATACAAAAATAAATAAATTCTTAGTTTTATTGCACACGTTACAAGTATGATGTAGTATTTCCTTGTGAACACAGTATTTTCCATTAAACTATATGTAAAAGAATTTGCTAAATCTTAGTACTGTGCCTGATCTGTTGCCATATGTCTTTTTATTTAAGTAGTTTTAGTTCTATGATCTACATCAGGTTAATCAGTGCTGATAGTTCCTGCCTCTGCTTTATGTGACTCTTTACTTATTTTGCACAGTGGGATAAAAGTTTGAGCTGCTATTTTTTATATGATGTTGACATCTTCTGTCGATCTAAGAGAATCAAACATTGAGGATTTTTTTACATTTTCTTTGGTAAAGTCTATTTCTCCACTTTTACTTCTCAGCTCTGCCCGAAGTTAATTTATCTGAAAATTTTGTTCCAAATAGGACTAGATGCAGATGATCTACAGCTGATTGATACTTTTACTGAAGATTTAAAGATGAAAAGAGAGAGATCTGAGTTAATGAGTACATCTAACTTTGATAAACTTAAAACAAAGGTAACCATTCTTTTGAACTTCCAATTTGACTGAGTTTCTGAAAGTATACAGTTTAGAAATAACTATTTATCACACACTGTATTCAAGAAAATTATTTTAAAAACTGATTCATAATGTGCAAATACATTTTGTTATTTCCTTATGTGGCTGAGTAGAATATTAAGCATTGTTTGTTTTGAGAATTACAGTATATATAAAAGGGAAAAGAAAGCATACTTTAGGATAAAATAATTATTTGTTTTTTTGAAAGATCTGTGGAATTAAATTGAGTTTTTTCAAGTTTGTCTGAAAAAGTGAAAAAGGTTTATTTTCTTGTTCTCAACTTGCTCCATAGGTACAAGTGGAAGATAACAGTGATAGTTCTAAGGCTTTTACAGTAGATGAGTTTTACAGTTCACTAGAGCAAACATCCACAGAAATTCTAGGGACAGCTTTATGTTCAGTCAGCAATAAGAATTCGAACAGCGCAGATTGTTCAGTTTCATTTTCTGTGCTGGAAAGAACTGAAAGGGCTGATAAAAAGCATATACGAAGAGAGGAAAGGGAGATGAAGAAAAGAGAAGCTGCCTGTCCTCCCCAAATGCCGTTGTGCTCTGTACAGAAACAACCCTTGGATTTTCAGGAAGGGCTGCCATCTTCTTTGCTCAGGAAGCCTATATCATCCTATATAGTGCAGGAAATCCTGTTAAAAAATGAGGAAGACAATTCTGAAATAAAATTGATGGATTTGAGAACAGATTTTCAAGACATCGGCAAAGATATGTATTTTTCAGAATCATGGCCAGTAGAGCTCTTGGAAGGAGAATGTGGTCAGTCATTGAAGGCATATCAGGTAGATCGAGTTGAAAATCTCATAAGACAGCTGAGGAGTGAAATAATGTTCCTTAGGTCAGAGGTGAGACACCTTCCACATATATTTTTAGATTACTATCTTACAGTTACTAGTTGTCATAATAATGGCTAGATCATAATATTTATTTTAATGAATTGTCATTGGACTGGTCTTAATTGGACAAATGGGCATTTCCCTATTTTCACAGCAGAATTGTAATGCTGCTGTATAAGATTGTGCTGAGGCTAAGAAAGAAAAGGAGAATGTACAACAATCCATCAACAGATGGGAGAATCTGTGTTGGACGTATCCAGCAAGCCTTATCTTAGTCTATCATGTAAATGTTTTGAGAAAAAGAGATTCAAATAGGTCCTGCCTTCATAACCTCAAGGAACCTCATGCCTTCATAACCTCAAGGAAGGGCTAAGGATCAAATCTATCTTGATTTTTAATAGTTTGTAGCCAAATCTCTAATACTTTGTTCCTTGCATGTACTCTGCAATTAAGGAGCTTGACAAATGCTGATCATCTAGAAATTCTTTAGTAATCACTTGATAGGCAACTATAGGTTGACAAGACATAGATGATATTAAAACTTATTGATGCTAAGACATAGATAATTATGCACTAATTATTACTTATTCTTCAGAATGAGCAGATATTAAGAGATTTGTTCGCCAAGAACACACTGAATAAAAATACAGAGCTAGAGCTTGAAAGATGCAGGAGCCAGAAATCTGAGGTAGTTCAAGGTTCCAAATATAATATAAAAACTTTGTGCTTGTAATATGATAAGAATTAAATTATTTCATATTTTGTGACTAATTACTTCCTGGCCTGTAGCATTTGACTATCATCCATATAGTCAAATATACTGTATTATATACATTGTTGAAAATGTATGACATGTATGTTTTAATTATGATTCTTCAACCTCTTAGTTAATGATTTATTATCTAATTCAATTTTTAAAACTGGAATTCTGTTTTTTATGCTCCTGTCATTTTTGTTGACAGAATGACTACCTTGCCAAAGAATTAAATGAACGAGAAAAAGATTTGGAACAAAACAGGATTATAATAATGAAATTGAAATCCAATTGTAAGCTGAATTTTTATTTTTTTAAAAATTGCTTTAATCTAAGGTAAAAAAAGAAAATAGTATTAAAATAATAAATGAAAAAATACAGAAAATTGATCAGTTTTCTGAATAATATTTTTTTTTATTAAAAAAAAATTACAATTTTTCCCCCCATACATCCCCCCTCCCCCCAACCCTAACCCTTCCCCTCCCTCCTCCCTTCTTCCCCATCCCCTCCCCCCCGATTTCCCAGAACAAATACAGATATATCTAACAATCATAAACTAAAATATGCTAATTAACATAAACTCCCATCCCTCTTCTTGAACCTCAACTCCCTTTTTCCATAAAAAAGAAGAAAAAGGAAAATATTAATACTAATACAATTACATTCTATTCATTTAAAAGCTATTTAGAATTTTGTTATTTCAATCAAATATTTTTTTTAAAAAAAACAAACCGTCTCCATTATATATATCTTTCAAAAATAATCTTTCAAATATGCTGATAATTCTACCTTCTCATCTAAGTCCATTAAATTTAAAGTCCAATCTTCTATAATAAACAATATCCCATCTTCCAATGTTGTAATATCAAAAATTATTCCTCAGTATACCTTATAATCCATCATATTTGTATATCCATCATACATAATCATCATCATCATCTTTTCTTATATAATTTTAACATTAACCTCATATTCTTACCCATATTCCCCATACTATAAATTGCTAAACATTTTAGAAAACAAGTTTTCTGAATAATATTGATAAATATTTTCATTATATCAATAGAGTCATTTCACAAGCAAAAAGTGAATATTGGCAATCCAAAACTGTTAATTTATAACCCACTTTCCTTTTTTCAATAACAGTAAACTGGGTTATCCCAAAATGTAAGTTAATTGCATAAATAAGGGTCAGAATTCTACTTCCTTCTCAGTGTTTTCCAAATATGTCTTGCAACTTTTAATGTTGAAAGTATAATAGAATTATGTCTAAAAGGGGAGTCAAAGCTTCAGCCTTGATATTAGATGAATACAGCTTTCTAATTCTACCTAAATCTAAATCTTTCTAATTAAATGTCTGAGGCTCAATCGCTTAAAGTCAATAGAGAAATAAACATCAAAATAATTGTTGATTGGTAAAACTGAAAGCTAGGAAAATTTTATTATTATTATTATTTATTCGATTTTTATACCGCCCTTCTCCCGAAGGACTCAGGGCGGTGTACAGCCAAGGTAAAAACAAACGGTACAATATACAATTAAAATACAGATTAAAAAACTTATTATATAGTTGGCCTAAAAACTTTAAAATATATAAAATTAAAAAACCCTTAAAATTAATAATAGAAAATTTAAAACCAATAAAATTTAAGCCAGCCCCGCGCGAATAAATAGGTGTGTTTTCAATTCGCGGCAGAAGGTCCGAAGGTCAGGTATTTGGCGTAAACCCGGGGGAAGTTCGTTCCAGAGGGTGGGAGCCCCCACAGAGAAGGCTCTTCCCCTGGGGGCCGCCAGCCGACATTGCTTGGCGGACGGCACCCTGAGAAGTCCCTCTCTGTGAGAGCGTACGGGTCGGTGGGAGGCATGAGGTAACAGCAGGCGGTCCCGTAAGTACCCAGGCCCTAAGCCATGGAGCGCTTTAAAGGTAGTGACCAAAACCTTAAAGTGCACCCGAAAGGCCACAGGTAGCCAGTGCAGTCTGCGCAGGAGCGGTGTTACATGGGAGCAACGCGAAGCTCCATCACCTGCGCAGCTGCATTCTGGACTAGCTGAAGCCTCCGGGTGCACCTCAAGGGGAGCCCCATGTAGAGAGCATTACAATAATCCAAGCGGGAGGTAACGAGTGCATGAGGTTTTTTTTTATTTTTTTTTATTTGCATTTATATCCCGCCCTTCTCCGAAGACTCAGGGCGGCTTACACTATGTCAGGCAATAGTCTTCATCCATTTGTATACTATATACAAAGTCAACTTATTGCCCCCCAACAATTTGGGTCCTCATTTTACCTACCTTATAAAGGATGGAAGGCTGAGTCAACCTTGGGCCTGGTGGGACTTGAACCTGCAATATTGCAGGCAGTTGCTGTTAATAACAGGCTGCATTAGCCTGTTGAGCCACCAGAGGCCCATGAGTGACTGTGCACAAGGCATCCCGATCAAGGAAGGGGCGCAACTGCCAAACCAGGCGAACCTGGTGGAAGGCTCTCCTGGAGACGGCTGTCAAATGATCTTCAAACGACAGCCGTTCATCCAGGAGGACACCTAAGTTGCGCACCCTATCCTTTGGGGCCAATAACTCGCCTCCGACAGTCAGCTGCAGCTGACTGAATCGGGGTGCCGGCATCCACAGCCACTCCGTCTTGGAGGGATTAAGCTTGAGCCTGTTTCTCTCCATCCAGACCCGTACAGCTTCCAAACATCGGGACAGCACTTCAACAGCTTCGTTGGGGTGGCCTGGGGTGGAAAAGTACAGCTGGGTGTCATCAGCGTACAGTTGGTATCTCACCCCAAAGCCACTGATGATCTCACCCAACGGCTTCATATAGATGTTGAACAGAAGGGGCAAGAGGATTGACCCCTGTGGCACCCCACAAGTGAGGCACCTCGCGGCCGACCTCTGCCCCCCTGTCAACACCGTCTGCAACCGGTCGGAGAGATAGGAGGAGAACCACCGATAAATGGTGCCTCCCAATCCCAATCCCCCCAACCGGCGCAGCAAGTTACCATGGTCGATGGTATCAAAAGCCGCTGAGAGGTCTAATAGGACCAGGGCAGAGGAATAACCCCTGTCCCTGGCCCTCCAGAGATCATCCACCAACGCGACCAAAGCTGTCTCTGTACTGTATCTGGGTCGGAAGCCGGACTGGAACGGGTCTAGATAGACAGCTTCATCCAGGTATTGGGGTAGCTGCCGCGCCACAGCACTCTCTACAACCTTCGCAAGGAAGCGAAGGTTGGAGACCGGACGATAATTACCCAAAATAGCTGGGTCCAGGGAGGGCTTCTTGAGGAGGGGTCTCACCACCGCCTCTTTCAAGGCGGCAGGGAAAACCCCTTCCAACAAAGAAGCGTTGATAATCCCCTGGAGCCAGCCTCGTGTCACCTCCTGAGTGGCCAGTACCGGCCAGGAAGGACACGGGTCTAGTAAACATGTGGTGGCGTGGAGCCTCCCCAACAACCTGTCCACGTCCTCGGGAGCCACAGGGTCAAACTCATCCCAAACAGACTCAACAAGACGTGCCTCCTCCCTCTCGCTTGGATCATCCCAATTTCGGTCCAGACCATCCCGGAGCTGAGCGATTTTATCGTATAGATAACCACTAAACTCCTCGGCACATCCCTGCAAAGGGTCATCCCGCACCTCCTGATGAAGGAGGGAGCGGGTCACCCGAAACAGGGCGGCCAGGCGGTTATCTGCCGACGCAATGAGGGTGGAAGCGTAAGAACGCCTCGCCTCCCTCATTGCCACTAGGTAGGTCCTAGAATAGGACCTAACTAGTGTCCGGTCAGCTTCGGAACGACTGGACCTCCAAGTACTCTCTAGGCGTCTTCTCCGGTGTTTCATCTCCCTCAGCCCCTCGGAAAACCAAGGGGCTGGACGAGATCTATGCCGGGTCAGAGGCCGCAAAGGCACGACACGGTCCAAGGCCCCAGCCACGGCCTGTTCCCAGGCCACAACTAGTTCCTCAACCGAGCCGTGGGCCAGATCCTCAGGGAATGGCCCAAGCTCCGTCTGGAACCTCTCGGGGTCCATCAGGCGCCTGAGACGGAACCAACATATAGGTTCCGTCTCCCTGCGATGGTGGGTGGCGGTTCGGAAGTCTAGGCGAAGGAGAAAATGATCTGACCATGACATCGGTTCTGTTACTAAATCATCTACTTCCAGATCATTTAACCACTGTCCAGAGATATAAATTAGATCCAGCGTGCCTCCTCCCATGTGTGTAGGGCCATCATTTACTCGAATCAGGTCCAAGGCCGTCATGGAAGCCTGGAACTCCTGAGCTGCAGTCGATAACAAGCCAGCCAATGGCAGGTTGAAATCCCCCATGACTATAAGTCTGGGGGTCTCAACCGCCAAACCGGCAAGTACCTCCAACAGCTCGGGCAGGGCTGTGGTCATGCAGCAAGGAGCCAGGTACGCGATCAACAAGCCCAACTGATTCCTATGGCCCCACCTCACATAGAGGGATTCACAGCCGGTAATCTGAGGAACAGTGGCCTCCCTCGGTTCTAGATCTTCCTTAATAACAACCGCCACCCCCCCACCCCTACCTTGGGCCCTCGGTTGATGAAATGCTCGGAAACCCGGAGGGCACAGCTCAACAAGGGGAACCCCCCCCCTCTGGACCCAACCAGGTCTCTGTAATGCCCATAAGGTCCGCGGACTCCCCCTGAATAAGATCGCAGATCAGGGGAGCTTTATTGGCCACAGACCGGGCATTACATAACATCAAACGAAGATCCAAGCTCTGAGGATCATGGCCGCCCGAGGAACGGGTAGGGACTGAGGGGCCGGAGCACGTGATCGCTTTCAAATATCGAGCACGTGCTCCCAACACTCGATACGCCCCCCCCTCCGCCATATCTGCCTCTCCCACTTACCGTACAGATTGAACAACCCTCTAATCCTGGAACAGAGCCCTCCCCCCCTGCCTTCAGACCAGATGCCATAACGCCGCGAACACGCGCAGGGGCTGGATCCCTCCCCGACGGGTTCTCCCCATCCGTCATATCCCTCCCCTCCCTTAAAAAACCCTTATTTAAAAATCTATTTAAAAAACCCCACAAATTCTTCTTGGCCGCATGCCACCTCTCTGGGTCCCAAATTTAATATGTAAATTTGATAATATCTTATGGATTTATAGTTTATAGTTCCCATAGGAAATGTAACTACATGTAAACTCCACAACAGTGGATCAACTAAAATTAAACTGGGTCTCTGTTTTAAATCTTGCAAACTTTTGCATAAATTAGAAGATGGCAAACTCTGCCACAAGGGACTTGTTGCCATGAGGAATATCAACAATACATAACAATAAATATTAAACAACTCTAAAATTAAATCACAGATAAAATCATAAAACAACCAACCAAAATAGAATTAAAGTCTGTCATCTGTAAACCAATCGTGTTTTTAGCAATTTTCTAAAGCCCTATTAAAACTAATCAGATTTTAGGAGGCAGGGAGTTCCATAGCATTTGCATCACCACAGAGAAACATTTGTGAGCCTCCAGACTCTTAACTTGTTGCAACAAAATTGCCTCCACAATTGCCAACTGTGTTGTTTTCTGGATTAAGTGAAGCTTCTCTATGAATTTCAAATCTCAATATAGAATAGTATCATAGTGGCGATAAGGCGTCAAGCCGCTGTTTCAAGCCTGTCTATTAAAAATGCACATGAATGTGAACTTGTTCCATTCCATGGTGTCCAGATGTGAACAATATGTATTGTAATTGTAGTGAAAGAGTTGGTACAAGAAAACAAGCACCTTCAACAAGGAATGAAAGAAATTTTACAAGCGATAAAGGATCTGCAAAAGGATCCAGGTGTAAAAGATGGAGAAATTGCTCTTATGATTCCTAGTCTGGAGCGGTTAGTAAATGTGAGTCTCTTGTTTTATTTTAATTATTTAGCTTAGTCAAATCTCTCTCATTATTCAATGGATTACGTTGACGAGTTTATTAAAATTAGCACACGAAATAGGAAAGTATACCAGTTATGCCTCTAGCTGAATATAGCTGAAAGTTTTACAGAATTTGAAATGAACTCTAGCAACAATAATCCCTGTGTTTATAACCTCCTGATAGAATTCCTAAGAATGGGATTCTCCTCTAATGTCACCTAGAAGGCATGTATCATCTTTTTCTGTCTACAATGAATGGTTTGGGATTAGGATCTATCTGGAGGAGCCAAGCGTTTTTACTCTTATCAGAAGAGAATTAAAAAAAAGAGATAACATGCGATTGCTGAGAGTGTTGCAATCCATTCTGCAAAACTTTAAACTGATCATACTTTGCATTGTAAATTACCTATTGTAATGGTTGTGGAAGTGAGTTGTGCATTAGCAGTCTTTCATGAATGTGCCCATAACCCTAACCAGTACCATTAATATCATGCTGCTCTACCCCTGAATTCATAGATCTATACAAAATGTTTCATGTGCTCTAAAGGCAGAGATAGGTCAACGGAATCTTACTAAGCTGTTTGTAGCTGTTTTGCTAAATGAAGATAAGTACAAAATAATGGCTTGGGGTGAGATAGAGACAAAGGCGAATCGAAAAGGCTTACAGAAGGGACCAAAATCAATTACCTGCCAGATTCCCATATCTTATCTTGGAGAAAGAAGAAAAATATCTAGTGAATGTTTTTGCCTTTTAATTTTCTTGTTAATCTTTTAGAAATGGTAAAGCCTGATATTGCAGTTTGCACACAAATTGATTCCTTTTGTTTTCCTCATTCTTCAGAATTTTTTTCCCACAAGAGTTATAGAATAATGTTGATGTCTGATGATATGTTTTTATTCATTGCAATTCAGTGATTTGTTTCATTTCATCATAGAAATAATTCTTCTGAGCTATATTAAACTATAGAACATTAAATGAATGTGCTGTTATTTTAATCTATGAATCCAGGAAGATCACTTGTTATAGTTACAGATGATAGGAAGCATAGTCCTAAAAGTTTTGGAGAGCACTGTCCCGTGGAGTACTTGGACTACTAATAGAGTTCTACTGTTTGAGAGGAACTGAAAATTTTCCATAATTTAATTGAAAATACTAATTTTTGTCATGAATTAATTGTTGACAGGCAATTGAATTAAAGAATGCAGACGGAGCTTTTGATGCCAGCTTGCATTTGAAGGCCCAAGTGGACCAACTGACAGGCCGAAATGAAGAATTGCGTAAAGAATTGAGAGAATCTCGGAAAGAAGCAGTAAACTTTTCTAACCAGCTAGCTAAAGCAAGTACAAAAGTATGTAGGTTACCTTGGCTTTCAAAATTATCTCTACTACTACTGGAAAGAAGTGAAGAGGGGGTCCCATTCAGAGCTATTTGTGTTGCAAGTTGCTTTTAATGGAATTGCTTGTTTGTCTCTGGACTGCATTAGTGAATTATATATGTTGTGATTGACAGAGTGATGTTCCAAGTGCTCTTCTGCTGTACTTGTTTTAAAGCTGTTAAAATATATGAAGCTTTACATACAGTACAGTGTGATTTGGTACTACGGACTTTCAGGGAAGGTTTTCTAATTTATAACGATGGAATTTTCCAGTAGTCTTAGTGAGATGGGTTAGATAAAACTTCAGAGATTTCTGAGATTTTTTTTCTTCCTTGCATTGTTATTTTCTAATGTTTATTTTTCAGATTGCAAATCTAGAAAATGAAATTGATATGCTGAAAAAATCAGAAGGTGGCAACATAGTATTTAAATCACCAAATCTTCCAGAAGGAATGTCTCCTTCCAGTGTGAACATAATTAATTCCCAGAATGAATATTTAATACATCTTTTTCAGGTAAATAACATTAAACAGAATAGTATATATATTTCTATATGTCCAATCTGTCAGATTTTTTTCTATATACAGAAACTGAACAAACGTTCTGGGAGAATATGCACATATAGTTTCTTAATTCATGAGAGTTAAACTTAATCAGTAGCTTTTCAATTAATATTTTTTCCTAAAAACCACTTGTAGACAAGTATGAATGCTTATTATATAATACATATTATACATACACAGACACAAAAAATAGCGTGCCTACATAAAATGAGCATAGGATTTTTTTTAAACATATGCTTATAGAATTAAATCCATTGCTGTTAAATATTAATTCACTAACCTCATTAACTTTAAGACAGTGTTCCAAGCTGTAACATTGCAATTGAAGTAGGGAGGTATCATATTTTTAATGTATGTGTATTATTAGGAATTTGAAAACAAAGAACAGCTCTTCAAAAAATTAGAAGAGGCAATAGAAGAATATAAGAGAAAATTTGCAGTTATCCGCCATCAACAAGGCTTGCTGTATAAAGAATATCAAAGGTATAGTGATTTTTCCTTCTGATTCTTTTGATTAGAAAGTCAAAATATCTTTGTTAATGGAAGAAATGAGAATTTTGTCTGATAATTTTTTGAGCTGCCCTATGACCATAATAAATTCAACTCAGCTTATTAGTAGTTTTTACTCCTTTATGGGTTCATATTGCCAAATTACAAATTTTTAAATTGTATCAAAAGTTAACATTTTCAAATCATGATAATATTAGCTTTTTCTGCTTAAGACTTGAAGTAGTTATTCTGGTTGAATATGAAAGAAGAGGCAAATGAGCAGGACAATCAATATCTTTCTATATTAAGCATCAGATAAAATACCAAATTCTGTCTAGATTAAGTAGTTTCTGAACAAACAACAACAACAAACAACAACAACAACAACAACAACAACAATGAGTTGGAAGGGACCTTGCAGGTCTTCTATTCCAAACCCCTCCCCAGGCAGGAAACCCTACACCACTTCAGACAAATGGTTATCCAACATCTTCTTAAAAATTTCCAATGCGGGAGCATTCACAACTTCTGCAGGCAAATTGTTCCACTGATTAATTGTTCTAACTGTCAGGAAATTTCTCCTTAGTTCTAAGTTGCTTCTCTCCTTGATTAGTTTCCACTCATTGCTCCTTTTTCTTCCCTCAGGTGCTTTGGATAATAGTTTGACTCCCTCTTCTTTGTGGCAACCCCTGAGATATTGGAACACTGCTATCATGTCTCCCCTAATCCTTCTTTTCATTAAACTAGGCATACCCAGTTCCTGCAACTGTTCTTCATATGTTTTAGCTTCCAGTCCCCTAATCATCTTTGTTGCTCTTCTCTGCACTCTTTTTAGCATCTCAACATTTATATTTTATAATTTATTTATTTATAATTTAATTTTTATACCGCCCTTCTCCCGAAGGACTCAGGGCGGTTTACAGGCGTATTAAAAACACAGAATATACAAAATATAAATAACAGATTAAAACGAATTTAAAATGAAATATTTAATGAAAACGAAATATTTAATGAAAATATTTAACATCTTTTTTACATTGTGGTGACCAAAACTGAATGCAGTATTCCAAGTGTGACCTTACCAAGGCATTCTAAACTGGTATTAACACTTCATGTGATCTTGATTCTATCCCTCTGTTTATGCAGCCTAGAACTGTGTTGGCTTTTTTGGCAGCTGCTGCATACTGCTGGCTCATATCTAAATGGTCGTCCACTAGGATTCCAAGATCCCTCTCACAGTTACTACACTTTACTACATTTGTTCACAATTATTACAGTACCTAATAAGAATTCCTGTCTCTTCTCTTCAAATCTAAGATCTAACCCTGAACATTTAAAATTTTAATTAAAGTATTAACAAAGTATTTATTTCCTTAATGAAATAGAATAGTGCTTTTCATTTATGATGTGTGACATTTTTTTGCTAAATTTACAAAATCTGTTATGGATTTGTAAAGTTAGACAATCTGCATTGTATAGTGCTCTGTTATTCTTATATTGATTATTTAGAAAATGTAGTTTAAATTTCTTTGGATTAAACATGAGAGGCAAAACAAAACAATTTGTGATACCAAAACATTAAATTAATACTGTAATATTCTTTCTTACAAGTTCCGTTTTGTTCATCAGTTCTTTTTGAGAAATTGTTAACTTTTTAATCTAAACTTTCAAACCTAGGCACCCAAACTTGTTAAAAATATATTTTACAGGCTGATAAAAAGGAATAGCTTTAAGTATGCATGCATTTATTGAAAAGCTTCTCTCTTTTTTTTTTAGTGAAAGGGAACACTGGAAAGTTGCTAATGAGAAAATACTACAAGAAAAGAAAAGATTGGAGTATCAAAAGGAAGAAGATGATATAAAAATAAAGGAATATACTGTAAGATTATTTTCATTTGGATGTAGTAAATTTTAATTTACATGAAAACAGAAAATGTTAATTAACTATAATCCTAAGAATATCATTTAATATTTTTTTCCCTACAGTATTAGCAAGGGGTGTTTGATTTGCTGGGGTTTTCACTTTGCCCCATATTTATCACTAGATACAAAGAGGAATAGAGAGGAAAAGCTGTTTTCCTAGCTGTTAATATACTTATTCTCTGAATAGGTTTTTTTTTTGGAAAACACTTGGGTCTGAGTTGAGGTGGAGTAAATTGATGTTATGAATAAAGCTTCATAATCCAGAATCTGTTAATTATGCATGAAGAAAATGCTTACCAAATGTTGACTACAATGTCTATAATACTGGAAACTTTCCACAGGATTTATTAGATGTGCTTGAAAAGGATACTGATGATACAAAACAACGATTTGCAGATTATAGTAGAAAAATAACTGTTTTGAGAGTCAATGAAAGATCAATAACAAGACAATACACAACATTACTTGAAATGGAAAGACATCTTCGCAAAGAAAATGAGCAATTGAAGACTGATATGATATCAATGGAGGTGACAGTTCGAGAGAAGATTGGATCTTTGCAAAGGTTTAAAGTATGTGTTACTTTATCCAAGTTTGTTCATCACACTCTATGGTTCAGTTATACATAAATTGATTTATTATGTGTTATCAAATTCATGAATCCTATATATTGCTGTAATCTCTCCTATCAGATTCCTGAACTGGCCCCTGAAATATCCCATGTAGTTCTGATAGTTATCCATACTAGGGTCATTGTGTTCAATGAAGGGGAAGGCCCTTTGAGATGCTGAGGCTATGAGGAGAGTCTGTACAAAGGAAACTTGCAACCGGTCAGTTGGAAATTCCACTGCCCAGGAGGTGTCCATAACTCATATTGTGCTATGAAAGTTCTCATCTTTTCTGGCTTCCAAACCTTTCTGGCAAGCTGCTGTGAATTCTCTGTAAAATAGGCAGTGCTGCCGGAGCAGCTATTGGCGTAGGGGGAGACTGAGACAAATTCTGCATTTGTTGGACCAATTTAGAGCATCATAGCTGACATTGTGCATCTCGGCTGACATATTGCATATCTTCGTTTCCAAGCCATCCTGGCGGTGTAGAACAGCATTCAAAGTTGCTTGTTCAGCTGCTGCTCCAGGCTGCAGTTCAGATGCCATTCTGGTGTTTTCATTGCAGTCCATTGAAAAATTTGGAGAGAGGAATTGACTAGATTAATTTCTGGCGCAAAAGACAAGGGCCACACATTAAGTTCCAATTAAATTGATGTATTGCTCATGCCTATGCACAGGAATGCAGTCAAGTAATGGTTAGCACTATTTTAACATTAGATTAGAATTTATTTAATTTATTTATAAATTATTATGACATGATAGCAGTGTTCCAATATCTCAGGAGCTGCCACAAAAATAGAGTCAAGTTATTCTCCAAGGCACCTGAGGGCAGGACAAGAAGCAATGGGAGGAAACTAATCAAGGAGAAAAGCAACTTAGAACTAAGAAGACATTTCTTGACAGTTAGAACAATTAATCAGTGGAACAATTTGCCTCCAGAAGTTGTGAATGCTCCAACACTGGAAGTTTTTAAGAAGAAGTTGTATAACCATTTGTTTGAAGTGGTGTAGGGTTTCCTGCCTAAGCAGGGGGTTGGACTAGAAGACCTGCAAGGTCCTTCCAACTCTGTTATTCTATTCTATTCTATTCTATTCTATTCTATTCTATTCTATTCTATTCTATTCTATTCTATTCTATTCTATTCTATTCCATTCCATTCCATTCCATTCCATTCCATTCCATTTGTATCCCACCTTTATTATTTTTACAAATAGTCCAGGGTGGCAAATATATCCAACAAGCGTGTTCCTTCTATGCTCCCCACAATAATAACCCTGTGAAGTGAGTTGGACTGAGAGAATGTCTGGCTCAAAGTCGCCCAGCTGGTTTTCAAGAAGTTTTGGACTTAGTCTGCTTGTGGCAACATAGAAACTACGCTGATTCTTTTGATTTCACCCCCAAGCTCTGCTGCTCCTACAGATATATTTCTAGTAACTCTTGGAATAATAATTTCCATGGGACCATTGACAACATTTTTTCTGAAATCAGTATTTAAGCTTTTATATTCTAAAAAACATTTCCTTTTTTTCAATTTAGGAAATGGCAACTTTCAAGATAGCAGCATTGCAAAAAGCATTGGATGATAGTGTACCTCTAAATGACCTTGAAATGGCTAATAAACAATATAATGAGTTAACTGCTAAATACAGGGATATGCTTCAAAAAGATAACTTGCTTATTCAAAGAACAAACAATGTGGAACACCTAGAGGTGATATTATTTATATTATATTACTTTGAACAAACGTTATATTGTTCCCTTCATCCCTTTATTTACTTTTTGAGCTATTAGCAAATCTAGCTGGATGCTTCATTATCGCCAAGAATTAGAAAGGGAACTTTATGGAGCGGCCCCATGAAACAGCTGTTAAAGTCAAAGTATATTTCATTCAAACCAACATAGAAAAATCAGTACTATTATTCCATTCAAATTATATTTACATTAGAAAAATAATGTACCTTTACATGTTCCTTCATAGCATGAGAACACATCTCTGAAAAATCAGATAGAATTTTTAAATAAGGAACTAGAAATTACAAAAGAGAAACTTCATACAATTGAACAAGCCTGGGAACAAACAGCAACACTTGGTAAGTAAAAAGATATGATAATGCATTTTACTTTTTTTCTGTAAAAGTAGCAAGTTAACAAGTTTGTATATTTTTTCTCTTTACTTGGAAAGTGATGGAATACAAATTTAACATTCTAAGTTTGGCAAGAATAAGATTCTTAATTACACCCATGAATTGAGTTGAACAAAGAACATAGTATTTAGATATATCTCTGTTTCTTTTCTCTTGTATTAGAACATATAGTAGATGCTCTGTCCTATTTGGGAAAGTTGGTTTCTTCTGCTTTCAGTAAAAAAAAAATATTTCAAACTCACAAATGGCAGTAGATCATCAACAAATTATTAATAAGCTATAATTAAACAATGATTAGATTACTGGGTCATATTTCTGCTTTCTTTTATATTAAAGGATTAAATATTTTGGAAAATTTAACATTTTGTTCCTCTGTAACACTAGTACTATGTTTTATTTATGTTTAAGCTATAGTGCATCTGAGTAGCATTTTATTATATATGATGATGATGATGTTGTTATTAGGAGACAGAACTACAGACAAAGCTACAAAGGCCATAACCAACAGTGAGATTGTTTCTATTTCTAAGAAAATTACTATGCTTGAAATGAAGGAACTAAATGAACGACAGAGAGCAGAGCATTGTCAGAGAATGTATGAACACCTACGAAATACATTAAAACAAGCAGAAGAACGTAACTTTGAACTGGAAACAAAATTTGCTGAGGTAGTTATTAAGTTTTATTTGCATAGCCTGCATAAAGTGTTTGATACAATTATAGATTGTGGTTGTATTTGTAATTATCTGTCATTGAATTAACTTGGTTTTAAAAAAATTCATAGTGATAGAGGCTTTTAGGGGCTATTGATTAAAACAGGGAACATGTAAATGCTCAAGATCTATACATGTAAAAGGTGCAATAATATACATGTTTACCTATGAGTTGCTTCCATTGATTCAGTGAACTCTATTTTAAGTAAATAGGTAATGGATTATACTGTAAGTGAGTTTTGCTTTTGGAATCTAAGTGGATCTCATTGCTGCTTCAGGTTTCTGCCATTCATTCCTGCCTTTTGGATAATGGATTGGGTGAAAAGAATTACAACTTTGTATCATCAGCTGCGATTGCAATGGCTTATAACTCTTGTGAAACAAACAGCAACATCATACATTTTATTTAATATATTATAAATTATTTTTACGATGCTGCTTTATACATTGACATTAAAAAACCAAACTCCTGCATGTATTTCAAATAGAAATGTCTTATGCTGCAATGTAACATCCCACGCTCTAGCAGTATAAACAGCTATCAGATTAAATACATACAATACATATCTTCTCACCTCTTGTCAGAAGTATTACATTTAGCCTAGGTACTACGCACTTTACTAGATCTTTATTTCAATATTTGAAGAGAGTATTTGATGTTTTCATACATAATTCCTTAATTAGATAGTCAGTTGTAAAACAGTATGCTTTGAATTCTGTAATGTAATTGTATGAAAACATTTTACCTAGACTTTTTGGCAAGAATGTCATCCTGAGTGAAATATGCAATAGATATAGACTGATTGTGTTCTAAAGTGAGTTTCCTTCTAGTTTAGTAAGTCAAAAGGAGTTACAGATGCAACTGGAAAACAAAGCTACATTTAAATCCTAAGCTCTAGGATGTTTGCGTTTTAAATCTTATTCTTCATGTTTAAGAATATCATAAAAATGTACATGATATAAATTATGCAACTGTATGTTTAGACATTGTTATGTATTACCTCAGTGAAATTCATTTCAGTTTGGTCTTTCTTAGCTTACAAAAATCAACCTTGAAGCACAGAAGGTAGAACAGTCATTGCGAGATGAACTATCAAACAGTGTGAGTAAAGGAATAAGTGAGGTGGATAAACGTCGAATAATGGAGCTAGAGAAAAGTGAAACTGAACTCAAGATTGAGATATCAAAGTAAGTTTTAAACACTATCCCTGATATTTACCCAGCAGATCATCTTTTTCCTATATATGTATGTCACAAGATCTTTTTAATGGAAAAATATTAAGACAGGTTTTTTTTTGTTAAATTAACTTCTTTTTATTCTCAAACTGTTTTACAAACTTATGAAGCTGGGGATTATTATAAAGGAAACTTTCATATGTCTCTTTAGAAAGCATTCTCATTCATTTGATTAATTTTTAATTTAATATAAAAGAAAATCAGTTATTGCAAACTGAAAGAATCAAACTATTTACATAATACATTCAAGATTGAACTCTTACAACTTTCTCTGTTCTCTGTGTTGCAGTGGATTAAGAGCCATTTGTTTATGAGCAGAAAGAACGGTTGATACTGGTATATTGTTATTTTAATAGTCCAATCTTAGGCCTTTCTTTCTAATCTTCCCAACTCTTACAGTATCTTTTACTTCTGATATAAGGTTAAAGGAACTTTCTGATATTGCTAAGACACAAGTTACTGCATTGGAGAATCGGCAACAATCGAGAGATAAAGAAGTGGAATCGCTCAGAATGCAGATTTTGGACTATCAGGTGTGATTTCTGATACCCAGCATAGTTTTTACTGTTCTTTGTAGTAGTATTCTTTTAAAGACATTTAATTTACTTTTATTTTATTGGATTTTAGGTACAATCAGATGAAAAAACACTTATTGCAAAATTACATCAGCATATTGTGGCCCTTCAGGTTAGTGAGGCTACAGCTATAACTAAGTTGGCAGCTGCAACATCAAAACTTCAGAAGACAGAGATCACTAACATGCGCTTAGAGCAAAAATTGGATGACAAGGAGCAGGCATTATATTATGCCAGACTTGAAGGGAAGAATAGAGTCAAACATTTACGCCAAACTGTTCAGTCATTACGGAGGCAATTTAGTGGTGCTTTGCCCCTAGCTCAACAGGAGAAGTTTTCTAAGACTATGATTCAACTCCAGAATGACAAACTTAAAACTATGGAAGATATCCAGCAAGCTCAGCAAGAACGTCGAAATGCAGAGAACAGAGCAGTGGAGTTGGAGATGAAATTAAAAGGAATAGAAGAACTAGTAGCCACTTTAAAAGACGCAAGAGGAGCACAAAAGGTTTGAGACATTCAATCTTAAATTGAAAGCTTTTATATGTAATCCTGCATATGCCAGATCAGGTTTTGGATATTATTCCCATCATCCCTGTCTATTTGAGCGTCTTTCTAGCCTTCTTAGTAGTGCACATTGATTTATATTTCTTTTATAAAGTCATTTGTTAGTTAGGACCAAAATGTAAAGAGATTATTAGATGTGCACTAAACTTTGTATAGGTACATCAAGAATTCCTTGTTTCAAAGCCTTTTATTCCTTTCTAAAAAGCCATAATATTTGTTCAATTCTTGACTATTATGCTACCTTACTGGAATTAATTAATTGTTTAAATTACTGTTGAACAAATTTGACTTGTTATAAATTATCAGGTAATTGAGTGGCATGTGAAAATTGAAGAACTTCGCCTCCAAGAACTTAAACTAAATCGTGAATTATCCAGGAAAAATGAGGAGATTAAATATTTAAAAAATATACTCTCTGAATATGAACAGACAATCAATCATTTGGAAGAAGAAATTGTTCAGCAGGGCCAGGTACAGAAAAAATACTACTGTCAATTTTTTTCTTCAAAAAAATTATATACTCTTAAGAATATTACTATTGTTAATCTTTCATAAAAACATTTTTTGCATTTAAGTTTATTTATGCCAGTGTACTATACTGCTGTCGTTCCTAGATGTCATTCTTCATATAAAATTCTTATCTAATTGTAGTTCCATGAGGAGCGACAGATGGCCTGGGATAAAAGAGAAGTAGAATTAGAACGTCAGCTGGATATATATGACAGTCAGAAACAGGACATATTAAGTACAGCTCAGAAGGTAATTACATTGATTTAATGCTATATAATAGAGCCATATTTTTTGTTGGGGAGCTGCTTTTTTTATCTTCCATTTATTTTTCTCTTTTACAGTTTAATGAAGCTGCAGGTACTGTACCAGATCCTAGCTTGCCTCTTCCACATCAGCTTGAGCAAGCTCTTAAAACAGTTAGAGAACAAAGTCGAACAATTCTGGAAATGCAAGCCACCTGCAAATCTGTAGAAGAGGTAATAGAACTACTCACCTAATTGAATCCTCTGCTTTCAATGATGTTATCAGACCAAGAGAGGGAGAAAATTATCACTATTCAAGCAAGTTTAGGAACTGAGAGTGTTTTTACTTACTTTTCACAAATAATTAACAATAATTAACAATTAAATGGTATATAAGCTGGAAATCTGGGAGTTAACTGAGACCAAAATTTCTTAGGTTTACCTAAGTAAAAATGGAAAAATAGAAAATATTGTTAATGAAATTCAGCATAAAAATATCAATTTAATTTGATTTCTTGATAAAAGCATTTTAATTTTTGTGATTACCTTTAACTAATAGGATGATATTCTGAGCCTTAATCTACAGGCTTGAACTATTTTGTGATAGTTTAACTTGTCAACTTACTAGTTGATAAATTAAAGTTCCTTTTTAGCTATGACGACAAAAAAAATAAATGAATTACTATTGGCATTTTGAATATTGTAACTGGCTCTGATTGTACAGGTTCTAAGCAATGAAAGATAAAACTAAATGTCCTTAGCAAAAACTTTACCAGCTAGCTCTCCCCAAATTATGTCCTGTAATTATTTTTTTATATTTTCCGTTTCCAGAGTGACTATCCAGAAAATCCTGAGTTCCTTTTCTTTCAGTTGCCTCCACTATCATTATCACCACACTTTTACCCACACCACCCTAAACTTTCCTCCCTGCTTTTCTAGTATTTTTAATTTGGAGAAAGTTACAAAGCTGTAGGATTTTTTTTTAAAAAAAATATTGCACACATTTTATATTTAAGGCTGATCGTATCACAATAAAAGCATACTTGATTGAAATGTCATGTAAAATGTACGTATTGCTGAAGCTGATTCTAACTAATTTTTCAATAATATGGATTTCCTTGGTTTCAGAAATTAAAAGAAAAAGAAGCCGCTTTGTGGAAAGCGGAGCAAAACATCTTGTCACGAGATAAAGTCATAAATGAACTAAGACTACAATTGCCAGCATCATCTGAGAGAGAGAAATTGGTAGCACAGCTAGATCAAATTGATGATAATACCCAACCCTACGCTCTGAAAATTGCACACCAGACCATTGCAAATATGCAAGCTAGATTAAATCAGAAAGAAGAAATTCTGAAAAAGTACCAGCATCTTTTGGCCAAAGCACGAGAGGTATTATAATTTAGAACACTTAAACAAAAATGAAGGTGGAATATTTAGGTTTTTGGTTACACAATGGGACTTTGTATACCAATACTTTCTGTTGCCATCTTCCTATTATTTCAGTTATTTTTCTTGAATATTTTTGTGCATCATTCATGAAAAACACTCCTAGATAGGCATACAAAGGAATGAAAGTTACAGTTAATAGGGATGAAAAAGAAAAAAGAAACGTAAGTAGGTAACATATTAAAGTTATAAGTAATCTTATTTTGAAAATGGAAAATGTGGAGAGTTAGCTTGAGTTTCTTTGTATTTCGTAATAAGTCTTATTTAGTATTTGAATAGATTTGGGCGGAATAAGCCTGCAGAAACAAAATGAGTCTAAATGAATAAATGAATGAATAAATATGTGTGTCTGTGTGTATTCCCATTATCTGTTTTTATTAATTAGATGAAATAGCACAAATTATCAATAAAGTCTATTGTAACAAGAAATATAAATGTATTATTTAGGAACAAGAAGAAATTGCAAAGAAACATGAAGAGGACCTCAGAATTCTGCATCAGAAATTAGATGTACATGTTGACAGTTCCTTTAATAAATTCAAGCAAACAGCTTTAGTAAGTATAATATGTTTTATTTGTTTCTAAACTAAATGCTTATGGCAGAAAGATAAAATGGGAAAATTATTATGGTTAATCGTGCAATAAACCAGAAGTTTAGACTGGATTTGGCATTTTTGTCCATCTATGGAGCCTTTCACTGGAGAAGAGCCTAATGGTGGGAAAGATTGAGGGCAAAAGAAGAAAGGGACGAGAGAGAATGAGGTGGCTGGATGGAATCCCTGAAGCAGTAGGCGTGCGCATAAATGGACTCCAGAGGATGGTAGAGGATAGGAAGGCCTGGAGGAAAATTGTCCATGGGGTCGCGGGTTGGACACGATTTCGCAACTAACAACAGCAATCGAGCCTTTCCCACGACCTGGGATAAGATGATATTGTTTAATGGTGTTAAAGGTATCAGTGCAGGAGGTTAGGTATTCAAATGAAGCGGCCTTTTGCAATTGACTGATGGTGATTTTATCAATGCCAGTGGTGTTCAAGTGGTGCTCCAGTTGTATTGGGATTGCACCCAAGGCGCTTATCACTATTGATACTATCTGCTTTTTGTTATACTTGTTCATTGTTATTGTTAATATTATCATTATTAGGCAAGCTATTGATGGAACTAATAGGTTGAGCTGACACTATTAACTTTTGATTTGGAGCAATTCATATGAGGAAATACAAAAAAAATGGATATCTGCTATTTCATTATGCAGATAAACAATAACTTGTACATGTAGTCCTCAACTTACAACAGTTCGCATAGTGAACAAAGTTACAAAGGCACTGAAAAAAGTGATTTATGACCATTTTCCACACTTATGAATGTTAGAGCATTCACATGGTCACATGATTTATATTCGGATGCTTGACAACTGATTTACATTTATGATGGTAGCAATGTCCTGGGGTCATGTGATCCCCTTTTGCAACCTTCGGACAAGCAAAGTCAATTAGGAAACCAGAGTCACTTAACTTGCTACTAATTTAACAACTGCAGTGAGTCACTTAACAAATACAAATTTCTCACTTAGCAACATACATTTTGGGCCCAATTGTGGTCGTAAGTTGCAGACTACCAGTATTTTTCTTTAATGTATCTTACCTAGCAAGAAAGCTTAAAAATACAATTTCTTCGCATTTTGTATTTGTTTCTTTAGTATCAGGAGTAAAATCTGTAATCTAGGGAAAATATATCATCCTAATGATGACTTTAAGGAGGATATTTAAATCAACTATTGAAATTCTTGTGACTGAAAGTTCCTAATTTTGACTGATGTATATGTTCTGAACTGAGAATTATACAAGCTAAATTAACCTTTTCTTACAAATGTATTGGCAAGACTTTGATTTTTGATGTTAAAATGAAATAAATGAATACAGAAAAATTTATTTCAGTCTTTGTTGTTTTACAGGAGTTGATTCAAAAGCCTTCTTTAGCTGTTCCGGCAAGTAAACATTTAATTCGTCTGGCAGAACTGGAACAAACTATAGCAGAACAGGACAGCTCCCTTAATTCCCTTCTCAGCAAATTAAAGAAAACATCATCTGACTTACAGAAGCAAAAGCAGATAACCGCAGTAAAAATCAATGAGTTTGATAACATCAGGGCCCAGTAAGTCTAGACTGAAGTTGTGATATTAGAAATTCTTGACCTGTTCTCTTGACTTATAACTGAATCTTGTGTTGAATAAATAAATTTTGAATTGATTATCCCTATATAAATTTAAAATTAGTTGAACAACATTTTTAGAGCTATTATCGTCTCACTCTTCACCTTTTAATAACATGACTGAGTTTAGTTATGAGTAAATTAGTTTAGTTTAATAAATTTGGATATAAATTTAGGCCAGTGTGAGAAATATTTCTTAGTCTACCTGGCTGTGCTCAGTTTAATAGTGGAATTCAGTTTTATATGTTATTTTGTTGCACTAGGCTTGAGGAGAAGCATCAATGTAGAGTTAAAAAACTGCAAGATGAAATAGAAGAATTAAGGAGTTTATTGTCAAAATTGGGAAAAGAACTACTGAATATAAAAAGTGAGTTGGAGATACAAAGACAAGCAAATAACAGGTCTCCAACAGCTACAATGAAGAATCTAGTGGAACGACTAAAGAATCAACTAGCTTTAAAAGAGAAGCAACAAAAAGTAAGTATGATTATTTCACAATTTTTTGAGATTGTGGATCTAGAGAGGAGATGGGTGCAATCATTGACAAGCTTCTTGGTGATGTATATTATGCAAAGACAGCCAAAGCCATTTTATAAGCCATACTAAATTCTCCCTATCTGCCAGCACTTTTACTGAGATGGCAGACTTCAGTGTTTCAGTACTGGTGTAGCGTTTTTTTCCTTTGTTCGCCTACTTGGTTTCCATGATGCATGATGGTTGCAAAATAGAGATAGTCCTTTCATTTCTTTTTATCCCAACCTGTCCAGTGCCTGAAATATGATCATATAAATACATACACACACACACACACACACTCCTCAATTTACAACAGTTCATTTAGTGACCGTTCAAAGTTACAACAGCATTGAAACAAGTGACTTATGACCGTTTTTCACAGTTATGACCTTTGCAGAAGTCCCATGATCATGTGATCAAAATTCAGATGCTTGGCAACTGGTTCATATTAAGGACCATTGCTGTATACCATGTGGCCTTCTGTGACCATATGACCAAGGTTTTGCAACCTTCTGACAAGCAAAATCAATGGAGAAGCCAGATTCACTTAACAACTGGGTTACTAACTTATTAACTGCATTGATTCACTTAACAGCTGAGGCAGGAAAAGTCATAATGTGGGACAAAATTCAGTTAACAAGTGTCTCACTTAACAACAGAAATTTTGAGCTCAATTATAGTTGTAAGTTGAGGATACACATACACACACAGAGAGAGTTATACACACAATTATATAAATAATGTTACTTACAAATAAAATAAAATTTTCTGTAGCCTTATTTATTAATTTTTGGAATTTATTCCAAAGATACCACTCAAAAACCTCAGCCAGAAAAGGTTGCAATTTCAGTTCTACAGAAAGTTACATTCTGGGTTTATTTACATATACAAATACAATGACAGTTGTTTAATCTGCAGAGCTTATTCGTATCTTTTTAATGATATTTTTAGGCTTTGAGCAAGGCACTTCTGGAACTCCGAGCAGAAATGACAGCAGCTGCAGAGCAACAGATAATTTCTGTAGCATCACAAAAAGAGGCACATATGAATGTTCAGCAAATTGTTGACAAGCACACAAAGGAATTGAAGGTAAAAAGGAATCAGCATTTTGGTTTGTTTTGTCTTCATACCAAAACAGTGTCTAGCAGCAATATATCCCACTTTGAAAATTGCATTTTTTGTCCAAAAAAAGTTCACAATTGGAATGGAATCAAACTAAAGCTATATCTGCTCCTCATTTAGCAACTATTTCAGTTAGTGACCATTCGCAAATATGGTAATTAAAACATTACTTTCTGACCAATGCATACATTTACAACCAAATTTTGTTCATCTGTCAGCAACAAATGCCAGGGTGAAAGCAATATTGGTGTAGCTATATGAGAACTTTATCTGAATGAGGTAGCTTTCAGTTACATGTTTTAAATTTATTGTTAGCTTTTCTGTACTGCCCATCTCCCTCAAAGAGAGACTCTGCATGGTATACAATACTTAGCGACTATTTTGCTTAACAGCCAAGTCACTGGAACAGAACTTTTTCATTAAATGTGAAGTGGATTTATTTGGTTTATAAGGTGGGATATGTCCCCCCCCTCCCTCTCTCTCTCTCTCTCTCTCTCTCCCTCTCTCTCTCCTGAACCAAATAATGGGAAATAGAAATGCTATTCATTTCTTCCTTCTTTCCTGGTGGCCCAGGACCTCAATCAGTTTTGGACTCTCCAACATCTTTAATATTGGATATTCCAAACTGCTGAGACACAGTTGTTCTGTTTTTATTTTGTTTTTTAAAAATAATTGAGGGAAAGCAAAGAAAATTATTGGTCTCCCAAAAGTTTTTCTAGCCAAAAATTAAGAACTTAATGGTAATTATTAATAAAAGGGGATCATTAATAGAAGAGGCAAGCTAGAATAAACTAATGGGCAATTATTTGGATAATTTCTGAAACTTTGAATTGAGAAAGCAAGATATAAGTAATTATTAATAATTTAAAAGTTTTGGCTTAAGTTATTAACAATTATCTGATAGTGTTTTTGAAGGATATTTCATCAAGCCCAGAGGGCATTCATTTTTTAGATGAACAGTATTTATTGTGAAATGAGGCAGAAGTATCATTTTCTTTTATCAAAACATATCTATAACAGATTAAACAGGAAAACTATTTTTGAAATAGTTTGCTGTGCATAGTCAAAAGAATACCATTTGAAATGCAATACAAGTATTGGAAATTGAGTTTTCACAGGAAGATACTTATTAACATAATGTATCAGAAAAGAATATGGTTCTGAATATTTTCCAAGAAAAATAATAATAAATTGGAATATCATAATTTTTGCAACTATTTTGAATAATTAATAACTTCTAGAGTATTGCAGTTCAGTTCTTCCAATGGGCTTGCAGTTCAATTCAATTGCATTACAGCTTTAGCCAAGAAATCAAAAGGAAATGGGGGGGAAGTAAATTTAAAAAATCTAAGTACAGTGGCTCTTAAAAGTTTGTGAACATTTTGAATTTTTCAGTATAATATTTTTGTTATTATACTGAATAACTGGGTTCTCTTTATTTAGTTTTAGGATTTAGGAAAACAAATCATGTTTTAAATCATATTTACACAGAACTATTGAAAATTCAAAAGGTTTCAAAAACTTTTAAGCACCACTGTAAGAGTTCTTCACCTCAGTCATTGATCTTGGATGATCTACAACATGGGTGTCAAACTCGATCGCCTCACATGATGTCACGTGACTTTTTTGCCTTTGCAGAGCTGGATGGGCGGGGCCTGCGCATGATGCGTCTGGCGTGCAGCTGCTAGTTTGACACCCCTGACCTACAACAATAAAATATAAAGTTATAAGAAAAACATATAACCAAAACAGAAACTCATAAAATCAATATTAATCCATAAAATAAGATATTATTACCAGACACTTGTATATCGTAGCCTTGACTGCCCCCAGTATTGTTCTCTAGGCCTTGTAGCACATGTTTTTATCTGTTTCTTCCTGCTTCCTGCAAATGGTTGCATTTGAATACGCAACCGAAATCTGGGCAGAGGCTTTTTTGGCCATGGTGTCCATTTTCTATTCAAGCAGGAGAACCATGAAACTAGGAAACCCTTTTAAAGATCCTATTCTCAGATAAAGCAAATTGTAAAGTCACAGTCAGCAAAAGTAGATAATATTGGAAAAGTGGATGCAGTAGTAAAAAGCAATTTATGGCTTTGAATTGGGAGCCATAAATACAACTGAATTTTCCTGTGTTTTGCGACTAGGGTAAGATCCTATCTTCTATTGCCAGAAATTGTTTTCAACCTTTTTTCTCCTATGAATTTAATGCTATCATTCATTCTTTAGTTGTCCTAAATAGTAATTAATATATATTAATTTCTTAGAGTCAGATTGAAGATTTGAATGACCAACTGTTGAAACTTAAAGATGCTCTTAAATTAAGCAAAAACAAAGAGAATTCTCTGTTAGATGATATGGATGATTTAAATCAACAACTTCAGAAAAAAATGAAAGCCTACACTAAAGTTCTAAGGGAGAAAGATGATATGGAAAAAGAGAATGAAGAACTGAAAAAGCAGAATAAAAAATTAACCAGTTCAATTCAGGTAAATAGTCCTTTTTGTCACAGGACATTTTTTGTGGGTTTGTTGGCTATTTTGTTTTTTTAGCACTGCAATTGATCATCCAGTCATGAAACAAGTCACTCTGCATTCAGAAATCTGCTTAGAACACATTTGTTACATCATCTAGGTTTCTTTTTTAAGCCTGAAGAATGCTGTCAGGGTTCCAAGTAACACCTCCCATTCAATAAGAACTCTGAGGCAGGCAATTTCCTCAAAGAACATTTTATTGGGATATATCAAATTGGCATTTTCCTGGTGAAAAACCGACTCTTAAGTTCCCACCGGTTTTTCACTCAATTAAAAGTAAAACTTTGTCACTTCCCTCCCAGAGTCTCCAGTCACATCGTCCAATCAGCATACAGTCCAGTTGCTAGGTGACCTTAGTCTCCACCTTTCGAACACCTGCACCAACGTCCTTGATTCCTAGGCAAAATAATTTTATTTAGGCTACAATAACCCCAACTATCTCTACACCCTTCTCCCTGGCCCCTTTGCTCCAGGTTCTGTCAGCCCTGAAGCAAAGGAGAAGAGAAACCTCCCTAGAGAAAATGACCACAGTTTGGCCAACTTCAGGGTTGACAGATGCTTTCACATATTTCTTGTATCTTGTTCTATGTCATTTCAGTAAGTGCAATTCCAGTTACATATATAACAACATTTATAGTCACAAACTATTAATATCTATGCAGTATCCCCTTTCTTCAAACAAACTGGTGAAATTGCTAATTATGAAATATACTTTTCAGACTTTATACTAATATAAAATATTATATTTATACCAATGCCTTTGTAGTAATGCTGTAATACTATGTCACTTGTGATGTACAGGAACTATAGTTTAAGCTATTCCTTATTTTTCAGGGCAAGGCTGATGAGCAAACTCTAATAGATGAACTTCAAAGAAAAATAAAAAGAATGGAAACAGAGTTTGGAAAGAAGAATGATGAATCAGAAAAAAAGAATCCAAGAGAAGACAAGGTGTTGAAAGTATGATATAAAATGTCCTTAGACAATAGGACTTATTTCTAACTTGTTATGCCCCTCCCATATTTTGTAATTATATATGGTATTTTTATTAAAAGGTATGATATATATATTATTTGTTTATACATGCAGAGGCACATATTTTCAAGAAATGTATGCTTCATTAGAGACTGATAAATTGCCAACCTTTAAAGGGGAAGATTGTTCATTTTGTTTTTATTCACTTTATAGAGCCCAAGGGAAGAATTAATTAAATGGGAAGAATGTAAAAAATGGCAGACCAAAGCTGATGGGATGAGAAACAAGCTGAAAGAAAAAGAAAAGGAGATAGAATCCTTAAGCAAACAGCTTAACACAATAAAGGAACTTTTTTCCAAGTTAGTTTGATTTTTTCCATTTTTTATTATTTATGATATCAAAGCTTATTGCAGTTTTAATTTAATTAGTTTCAGTTTAATTAAATAATGAGCCTTGAGCCAAGCTTCAAAAGAAATCCAGTTATTTAGTAGGAGCTTCATGTTGGCACGAACGTGAATTCAACAGTAATATATTAACTTGAATAGCAGTGTATCTTTTTTAGAAATTGCTTCTAGAGCACACATTTGAAAATGCTTTTGTAAAAAGTGCTTTTCATTGAAAAAAAATTGAAAATGAATAAAGCTGCAAGAGTAAGTAAAAGGTTTGTTTTAATGGATATATATCAAATATATAAATTATTTTAATGGATATATATATCACACACATAGCTATATATACATATATACATTGTGTGTGTAACATTTAATTTTATATACTTCATCCACATGAAAGCAAGTGTGCTGTTGCATTCATAAAAATTACATATTTCAGAGCTGAAAAAGAAAAAAATACTTTGCAGAAGAAACTCAAAAGCTGCAGTGTCACTGTTGATCATGTTATGGGAGTCAGAGCATCTGAATCAGAGCGAGAATTAGAAGAGCTTCGTAAACAAAATATGGATCTGGAGAATGAGATTGTTCACCTGAAGTAAGAAAAAAAATCAATTTTATTATCTTAGGCATTGAGTGAAGCTGTTGTTAAGCAAGATGTCATATGACTGCCCATGTAATTGCTTTGCTCAATTACCACAATCCCAGCACTTCCAGTTGCTGATGTTAAGTGATCACACATGTTGTTAAGCAGATGAAATCCTTGGTAAGGAGAGTGGGATGCCTCAGGAAGGTGGGGTAGACTCTGGGAGGTTCTGTTTAGTAGCTGAAAATCCTCCCTGCCCAAATCCAAGCAGGATTTTCAGCCCCTGAGAAACACTCATGCACAGCCTGCACCAAGCCAGCTAAAGGTACCCTATCTGAGGTACCTCATGCACCTTATTTATGTTGCTGGGTTTTTGCTTTCTGATTGTCTTGTCTCTAGGGGCTGCCTGAAAGAACTGGCTGCCAAAGAATATCAGCGTCTTTTCCTGGGTGGAAGGGATCAGCTTCAGCAGGATGCAGGAACCGAGCTCAGATCTTCAGGATCTGAGTCCTGTTTCTCTACCCCACTGAAAGAGTTAAGATCCTTTCCATGCATAGAAGGGAACTCCTTCGGTAGGGTGCAGAAATGGGGTTGAAATTATTAGAATTTATTTCTCCACCTGCCCACAAAAAAAGGAAGCTGACATTCTTTGGTAGGCAACTCTTTCAGACAGCCCCTTTATTAAAAACGGAATACCAGATGCAAGTTGCATCTGAGGAAGTCAGCTATAGCTCATGAAAATTGAATTTTCATTTAGCAACCAAAATTGGGACTGATGACTTGGTCATCAAGCAAAACAGTTACTAAGTGAAAATCATGTGATTGCAACTATACTTACTATTTTACCTCAGCTTTCCTTTGACTTATAGTGTCAGGATACGATCCCAAGCAGCAGGGAAATTTTCCAGAACTTGACTCAAATCTTCTTTCTTCACGCCTCTGTTCTTTGGAATGCTCAACCTGATGCTGGGCTAATTAAAAAGAAGGAAATTGATCTTCTTTTTATATTCATTTGAGAGAAAGGGATTACTAGAGAGTAAGGCGGGAAAAAATGGGGAATGCACAACCCTAACCCTAACTCCTACTGTTTGCCTAGTGAGGCAAACAAAAGTTTTTAATGTAAAACTTAATTTTTAGGCAGTTGAAGGGCTCTAATTAACTAAGTTCACAAAGCTGAGCATGTTAAGTTGCAGTTAGCACTTTTAGAGATCCACTGCAAAGAAAAGCAGCATAAGAAGAGATTACTTGTTTAAGAAATCTCTCCACTCTGTAAGGAGAGGGAAAAATGGATCAGGCACAGAACAATGTGTACTGACTGAGTGTAATGGTGAAAGAGAGGTGGGGGGAGGGAGGGGGAGAGAAAGGTGGGAAGACAGAAAGACAGACATTGTGAAGGTTATAAATATGGCACTGGTCTCAAAGTTACTTTTTTATCACTGTTGTAACTGAGTGATCACTGTCTGAGGCAGTCACTGAGGATTACCTGAACACTTTTGCTTCTTCATTTAGGGAAGTCAATATATGGAGAACAGTTCTGAAATTCATTTTATATACTGGCATTTTTTTCCCCTCCAAAGAATTCAATGATTTTTAAACTAGTTTACAATTCAGTGTGATAATACTCCAGTCAATGATTAATGTTGAAAAATTGATTAAGTCTCATTTTTTAAATATCTGGATGGAGAACTTTTTATGAAAGCTCAGGACTATGGATTAGAGACAGGTGAGAAGCAACTGAAAGGAATTGCAATTTTGTATTTTTGCCAATAATTATTCATTAAAATGTATGTAAATCAGAAGTCCAATTCAACTCAAAAAAGACTTTTTCTTTGTACCTAATGTTTATCATTAAACCAACCTTATCACATAGTCACACAAATATAAACCATTTCTTTATATGAAATATGAATCACTTGTCAAATTGTGAAGTTCTTAAATAATCTTTTCATTTGTATATCAAGAACACAATATGCTGTCCCTCGAGATACTGTTGTAGAAGATTTGCACTTAAAAAACAGATATCTACAAGAAAAACTACTAGTATTAGAGAAACAGCTTCCCCGAGATACTTGTTCAAGGCCATCAGTAAGTTAAGCTTATAATCATACTTTTCCAAGATAAAATTCATTGTTATAGTAGATTATAAATTCCATTGATTTCGTCAGTATTTTATGATTATTTTAGTACAATATTTTTGTGTAATATTTTTGAACTTAGCACCAGCAATTATAATAGTATATTTTATTTTATTTATTATTTAGAGAACCAGCTTGTGTAAATGATCAGGCATTAGGCTGGAAACCAGGCACAAAGCATCTAGATGCTCTTGGGTTATTCACTTCTCCTAGGAAAGAGGCAATGGCCATCCACTTTTGAAAAACTTTGTCAAGAAAAGTGCAGAAAATTGTCCTGTAGTTGTCCAGAATTCGATATGATTGAAAGAAAGGAAAAAATATTATTGTATTTACGTTGTTTCTATAAACTATTCAGGGTTGTTGAAATCTTTTAAATAATAGATTGTAGAGTTACTTTTTAGACATCTTGGTTTTTATATGCTACCTTGGCAAGATCATGTTTTGGATAAAAACTGTGAATAAGTTTGAAGGGATTGTATACACATTTTCTTTATAGTAGCAGTTGCTCCTTTGCTTACTGTCATCAGAATTATGGGTAATATAATTAAGGTTCCATTAAGTATTCTTTAATACTTAATTAAAGTATTGATTCTTTAATTAGTACTTAATTAAAGATTTAAGTATTCTTTAATACTATTGCTATTTGTAAAATACCTTAAAATGCCAACTATGAATTATGAATAATTAATATTATTAATTATTAATGCCAACATTTATTATAACTTTCTTCTGAAGACATCAGGGATAGGATCAGATGATCAACATCAAAAAGAACAAGAGCTTCAAAAGGAGAATCTAATATTGTCATCTGAAAATATGGAGTTACGATTCCAGTTAGAACAAGCCAATAAGGACTTGCCAAGATTAAAGGTATATTTTTCTTTTTATGAATCTGATGGTCTGCAGAAAATTACTAGGTTTCATATTTTTTTTAAAAGGAATTGTAACAACTGCTCAGATATATCAAAGGATCAATTTCTGTATATATTCCTGTATCTTAGATTGCTATTGGAAATAAATTATTTGACAATGAAATTGTTTTATGAGATATGACTATGATTGTAGATTATACAATATCCTTTGTTTCAAAGAAATTCATATTTGCAGCTCATTAAAATTAATTTTGATCAGGCAATACATGTTAACATCAAATATTTATACAATTTTTGTTTAGATTCTGGATTTCCATAGCAAAATCTGCTGGGTACATGGTTTCTTTTCTCTCAATTATGGCATTTGTCTTTATACTACTTTACTGTGATTATAATAAAGTGGTTTTATCACCAATTCCTCCTTTTTCCAAAAGCTTTGGAATATTGAAATCTCTAGTGATTAGTGAGAACACAATCCTTACGAATTATTACCCTGAATAACATTGTATTCACATTCTTCTTTCATAATGTAAATTGTCTAATTCAAAAGTTAGCAGGCTGTCACAGAGTGACACAGTGTTGGTTTGGTATTATGAATGAAAATAATTACAGTAGTTAAATACATACTGTAAATGATTAGAATTATTATTAATAAGTATGTATTTAGTAGATAACTGGAAAGAAGTTCGTTGTGAACATAGAATCCTTTGTTGCATGTATCCAGATACCTTTGTAATAGGATGAATTTTGCAGAGAAGCCTAACTTCTTTATATATATTTTGAATTTTCCATTTTACTGTACATTTTTATTTTCAAAGAAGTGTTCTGTAGAATGAGATTATCATTTTATTTTTTCAATAGAATCAAGTAGCTGATTTAAAAGAAATGTGTGAACTCCTGAAGCGAGAAAAGGGAGAAGCTGAGCGGAAATTAGGCAGTGTCAGAGGGGTAAGATTAAATGATAGAATTTATAAAAGGGTACAGGAATGAAACTTATAAATACTAAGAACTTGTATTAACTGCATTAAAATATAGAAGATCTTTGGCTTTCAGCAATGACAAGTTTCTTATCCCAAGGTAGAGAGGTATAATTTGTTTTGCCTATAATAGTAGAGCATAAGATTTACTAAAAACTGAGACAAAATTTAAATAGGAATAAAAATAATGTATCGATTACTATATCAGTTGTATATGGTTATATGTTACAAAAATATTTTTTTACAATTATATCTTAGTACATAGGAAGAACTGTATCATGTCAAAAAGACCAGAAGATTCCATTCACATCAAATTCACCAGTATTCATTTAGCTAAATGTAACCGTCCAGAACCCAAAAACCTATGGATTCTATGTAGTAGATCACTATCTCACAGCAAGCAGAGTTGGTGTAGTAGCAATAGCAATAGCACTATAGATTTATATAGACTTTACATTGTTTTACAGCCCACTCTAATCAGTTAATCTGGGACTTCATTTTACTGAACTTGGAAGGATAGAAGGTTGAGTCAACCTTGAGCCAGTGAGAATCAAACTGCTGGCAGTCAGCAGAATTAGCCTGCAATACTGCATTCTAACCACTGCGCCACCAGGGCTCTTAGTAGCTAGTCCCATCCAGGTTTTTAGAGGAAATAAGCCTGTAAAATTCAGGCAAGTTTTCATTATTACAGTATAATTAGATGAGTCCACAAAATGTACAAAATGAGTTATAGAACATGGAATCTGATTATAATAGAGGCAGTTATTTATAACCCTTAGCTTTTGTTTGTTCAAGCAGACAGCATTTAATCCACTTCTGATTCCAGAATAAGCATCTTTATCACATGAGGGGATAAATTGTCTTCCCACAGATGTCCAGGCTGCAATATTTCTTAGCTGTAACCATGAAAAATGTTTTTTTTCATTTCATAGTTGCATTTAACTGTAAATTTTAATAAGAACACAGAGTTCTTAACTATATTAGAAATATGTGGGAATGAAGCAAAATCTGATTTTGCTTCAATTTTCTCTGATGATTAGTGGAGACATTAATATACAAGTAGGTGTAAATGACTTGTCTTATTATGCTTTATAGATTTTCTTTGTCACAATATGAAACCAAAATAGGTTTGCTTTCATCTGTGTGTTTCACTGCAAAAGAATTTGTTCACATTGTTCCTAAAAAGTACTTCACATCTTGCAATGTTACAAAGAACAGAAAAAAATGCTGCTAAATAACTGGTTTGCATTTATTGTTATACCTCATATTTTTGTATTATGTAATTATAGAGTGATAGAACCATGTATTCTAAACAATACTAATATTGAAATAAATATCTATAGCAAGCAGATATCCCAAATAAGAACGTTAATATAGTTAGAAATATTTTATTGGAGACTTTATATATAATGAAAATGGTATTTCTAGATTAATAGAAATTATTACCACATAGATATCAGCCTTACATATAAGTCTGTGAATGTATGTGTATGTATATATTCATCTCTTATTTCTTCATGTAGGCTGGAAGAAGTGGGAAAACAATTCCAGAATTAGAGAAAACAATTGGCTTGATGAAAAAAGTTGTAGAGAGAGTCCAAAGAGAAAATGAAGAGCTAAAAAGGGCCCCTGGAGTAGTCTCTAATGAAAAAGTTGCCAAACTTGAGCAAGAAAATGAGGACTTAAGGGTAACATATGCTATTTTAAAGGCTTTTTTGTTTTAATATTTAATCTGAAAAATATACAGTGATTTATGAAGGTGGTCTCATTACTCCTGAGCTTACAAAGGTCCCTGGTTGAAGTCCTTGGGATCCCAGAACTCACGAGATAGCTGTCTTATTAATAACTCTTCATCTACTATTCTCTTTTCCTGTTTTATTTCTACTTTTAGAACTTCTAATTATAAATTATAGTTTGGATCATCCTAATTGTTCTAGAAGTTGGATAATACAGTGTATGTGAAAAAAATATTTTTTTAAAAAAAAACTATTTTAAGTGAATACAACTCTAGAAATTGATAAAAGCTTTACATATACAAATAAATACTATGCTTTTTCAGATTTTAATAATATGAACAATTTGTGACATAATATTCCTTTTTTCATTTATTTATAAAATACTAAGTCTGAAATGGAAAAACTGAAACTTCACTTTGGAAGTGAATTAAGTGCACGATATGAACTGAAGACTAAAGGCACAGAAAAAATCATTGCTGAAAATGACAGAATACGTAAAGAGTTGAAAAAGGTAAATATACATATAAATATTGTATGACAAATTTCAATATAGTTTGATTCTATCTAGGGTTAGGTGACAACATTGGTTGCATTTTTGAGGAAGCACCTTTATTTTTTTAAAAAAATTGCAATAGATTATTAATCTATATTATTTCTCAATCTGTATATTATTTATAATACTTGAAATTATAGATAAGCTGGGCTCAGTCTTTCCCATTTTGAAAACAGAACCCTTAAACTTGATATACAAGCAAATCATGGCTTCCTCATTAATAAGGATTAGTAAATTAGAATAATTAAACTAAACCACATTATTTCAGATTTAATGGAAAATTAGTTTCAAGAAATATGATTTGTTGTGGCATATGCATCATTGATAAGAAAGGAACTCGCAGGCATAGTGTTCGTTCCAAGCTTAATTTGGAAACATGTTTCAATTTGATAATATATTTTTTTGTGTCAATAGGAAATAGAAAATGCAGAAAAATTGCGAATGGCAAAGAATAACCTTGAAATAATAAATGAAAAACTGAATGTGGAATTGGAAGAGACAACAAAGAAATTAAATTTAGCAGAAAGCAGAATCCCAAAACTTGAAGACACTGACACCAAGAATTGGAAATCCATAGTTATAACAAGGTACAGGTTGTTGTCTGTTAACAACCACTCATTCAACAGCCTAAATTGTGACAGCGTTAAATGAGTGGTATTTACAACCAATCCTTGGAGTTTCAGTTTTTCCAGCACCTCTGTAGTCATGTTCATGTGATCTGGGCACTTGACAACCAGCTCACACAATAGTTGCAGCATCCCACAGTCACATGTTCACCATTTCTGACATTCTCTGCTGGCTTCCTACATGGAACGTAGGAATTCTGCTGCTGTTTTTTAACCCAGGTAGCTGGCAGGTCACAAGATCACAAGATTCTCACTGAATGGCCCGTGATTTTCTCTTAACAATGGCATGGTCATATGATGTCTTGCTTTATGATCACAATTTAGCAATAGAAATTCTCATCCAATTATCATTATAAAGTAAAGCAGGGGTCTCCAACCTTGGCAATTTTAAGCCTGACGGACTTCAACTCCCAGAATCCCCCAGCCAGCTTTGCTTTGCTGGCTGGGGAATTCTGGGAGTTGAAGTCTGCCAGGCTTAAAGTTGCCAAGGTTGGAGACCCCTGAAGTAAAGGATAACTCTGGAACTAAATAATGGAAAATAAATATATATCCATTTCCCCCAAGATTTCAAAAACTGTTAATTTATTTTTCAAGTTTATTGGCACTTTTTAATAAGTTTCAAAATTTGGAAACTTTTTGTTAATGAAAAACTTATCAATTAATAGCAGGATTTTGCATCTTTAGAATACATCTAGAGCATGTGACAAGGTCCTTTTTATTATTTTGTATATTTAAAAAGTTGATTTGGGAAGCTATACAAAATATTCTTCAGAATAATCATGTTGAACTGTTAATCTGTGTTTATTTATTGTAGAAATATGTATTTCTGTCCACTGCAATGTGAACAATTCAGTATGTATTGTGTATCATGTATGATTTTTAAAAATTGTAAACCAATTGATAAACCAGTGCATCGTATATAATCTTATTTTCTTAAATAATCTTATTTTCTTTGAATGAGATCAGTGGGAATCAGTACTGTCCATTATTTTTGTTTTTCTACTTTCAGGATGTTTGAAAATAAACTCAAAGAAATGGAATCTGAAATTGCCAGAAAAAACCAAACAATTAGTGATCTTAAACAGAAATTACAAAAGCCAACATGGAGTGAAGAAGATTATCTTAAAGAACAAGTAAGATTTTATTTTTATTTATTTGGTACCCTCAGGTCAGCTCCTGGCAGCTGCCTGGCAAGTTCCTGCTGTTTTCTTGGCACATTTTTTTCAGAAGTGGTTTGCCCAAGGTCTCCCAGCTAACTTTGTGGCTGAGTTGGACCAGAACTCACACCTTAACTACTATGCCAAACTAAAGTAAAATTTAGTGTGGGCATAATGGGAAAATGGGCATTTATATTTTACTGAGGTTTTAAAGTAGTTTCTTCCTTTGTAAGTACATTGTTTTGTTTTTTTTCTGATTGGTATCTAAAGAGCAGGTTATTCCATTCCACTCCTGGTTTTCTGATTACTGGGGAAAAACTTCCTAGAATGGACATTTCTGATCAGGAGATTAAAGCTTTATAAATCCTTTTAAAATCCTATCCTTTTAATTGTTCCTGATTGGCATGGACTATTTTATTGTATATTGCTTTTAATCTCTTAGTATTGTTTAATATGGAATTGAGATCAGGCACACAAAAGTCACAGAGGATATGTGAAGGCTCATTCCTTCACAATTGCTCATTTGCTTCACTTTGCAAAACAATAGTTACTGAGTTCTTTTATATACTTTTTAAATCAGTTTGACGATGAGATTAACAGTAAGGATCTCTATCCCATAACAGGATAAGCTCCTCTTCTGTAGTAAGCTTTTCTTTTTATCAATTTACTCAAAGAATGGCAGAAAAGAGAAATGACACATTTCTGCAAGATACCTTGTAGCTTATTTATGTTATTTTACTTTTGTAAACTGAAAGTGGCACACATGAAAATTGAATTGACTTGGTGTGTCAAATTGGCAAAATATCAAAATCATCTTGTAAATTTCATTATCACTGTGGACTCTAGATGAGCTTTCCTCGACTTCAGTTCAATACCTGAATCATTGCACTGAAGTCTATTTCATTGTTTAACTTAGAATTTTCTCATAGTGAAAAATTCTTAATATTAAAATGAAACTTTTCTTTTCATGCAAAGGCTGAGGTCCTCAAAAGTGTTCCTGAGGGTACCAGAACAGAGCAAGAATATGTCAGAGAAAATCAGCTTCTCAGGTAAAGCACACAAAACGTTTCCTTTGTAAAATAGAACAAAAACATTAGCAAAAGCTGCATCGACTTCTGCTTTTTATTTTGTTTGCTTGTAGATTAACTATTGATCATTTGGAAAAGGAAAAAGGAGAACTAATTTACTTGATGGAATCTTCTCAAAATCAAAGAAAACTTAAAGGAGATGACCTTGCAGCTGGTAATATATACTTACAGTATATATTCTAACTAAAGAAACCTTTCAAAGAACCATTGGCAGAATTTCATCCCTAAGAAAAGCTGCCAGCATACTCAGCAATCACAGTTCCCGACAAATTATTCCTGATAACCAAGAAACTTTTCTGCAAGTGATAAGATCTGATAAATGTTTATATTTGGAGGTGGGAGACAAAATCCATAGGCATTATAAGAGACTATCAAGTAAAATGTCTTTCATAAGAATAAAATGGAATAAATAACACGAGTGGAATTTTTACTCTTTGGAACATAAAAAGTTAAATTCAGTGAATTTGCAAATCTATTCTACCAGATTGCTTTAAACCCTAATAATCTGTGTTGGTGTTTAGATCTAATGTACTCAAATCTCTTACTGCTGGGATCAGGAGACATGTGGGCTTGTACGATTGATTCTCTCATAACATGTAAAAGCCACTGACCTCTTACCTGTACAAACATTAAGTAGAACCAATGTTAAGTATGATTAAATATGGGCAGTGTTGCCATGAATTGTTAATTATGATTAATAGTCACGGAAGTTCATATAAGGTTTCTGAAGTCCCCTCCGTATTTATGCCAATAGCCCTTTTACATAACTATTTTCAATCGATTATCAATTACATAAGTATACATTATACCCTTGAATAAAAAAAGCTAATACCACACAGCTGTTCTCAAACATTCTTCGATATATGAAAATATGTGTATTCATTTGCCTTTATATCTGTAAATTTCTATTTGAATACTTAGAGAAGACTGGAAACTACAGACTAGTGGGAGAAATAACAGACCTCAAGACACAGCTTAAATCTTCAGATTTGGAACAGCAGCGACTTCATGTTAGTACGGTAATTTTTCATTTCATTGGTCATTTGCAAAATACCTATATGATCTATAGGCTTAGAAAATATTGCTGCATTGAAATCAATCATTATATAGCATTTCATTGCTAAACATTGTCACTTTTCAAGTTAAGCAAAATATTTTTTTCAAGACAAATTTCCCTTATATTGGATTGTAACTTATAAAAGGTAGAAGCAAAATGAAGTTGATGTTGTGAGGAATGAATTAAATACAAACTGTTTTAATTTTTGGTTAAATTGATCTTATGTACTTGTACTTTTCAAAATGTCAGATTGGAACTAGAATGTGAAGATATACATATGTTTTTATTCATAGGGCATGAGGAAACTAAGAATACATTTTAAATATAGGAAAAATGTAACGTTATAATAATTGTTATATTTGTTGAAATTAATGGATTGTGCTGAACATACTTAGATTTGTGTGTGTGTTAGGATTAATCTATAAAGTTTTTTTTTCTTATTAGGAAGAAATCAGAAAGCTTAAAAACGAATTGGACCACTTTGATCCAGCCTTTTTTGAGGAAATTGAAGATTTAAAATATAACTATAATGAAGAAGTTAAAAAGAATATTGTCTTAGAAGAGAAATTGAAAACACTTTCTGAAAAATTTGGAGTTCAAGTAGACATTCCAGGTAGAATTTCTATTGACTAAATACTTGAAGAAACATTTCCAAGAAACTTTCCAAGTAACTTGCCAATACTGTGTATTTAGAGATAAATGAACTATCTGACATGGAAGACAAGCATGCTCATGAGTGAGGTATTTCCCCCCCACTTATTTTAAAGTCAATAAAATGCAGGTTATTTCTGCTATATGTATGTATTCTTACACAGTTTCTTTCAAGTCTTAAGTGCCTACCTCATTAATCTGGTTTAGTACTTCCACAAGTTTGAAGACAACAGTAAGAAAGATTAAAGGAATTATAATAATATAAAATTGTTAGTTTTTTAATTGTGTTAATTTATTAGTATATTAATTTTTCTATGTTTGAATAATATATGAATTGTGAATAAAACAATATACTACATTCCTAATTTAAAATGTTAAAGTTATGTTATGTTGAATAAAAGAGAATAAAAGTTTTATAAAACTTCAAGATCATTTTTCATTAGTTAGATTTTCTTGAATAAGATAAAATGCTACTTTGTTTTGACAGGATTGGAGTTGTGCTTCCTTGTATCTGTTCCGAGAATTAGGAGATGTTCTACATCAGATTTTAGGAGCTCCAAACAGGCCATAGCAGAATAAGTCACTGCATAAGCAGATATCCATTCATGATCCTAATGTAAATGAAGTTCTACTACAAATATTATAGTTATTTAAGATAATTAAAATCTCTTTATAAATGAAGAATCTTATCTAAACATTTTAAAAGAGATGTCGGAATGGGGAGTTGTTCTTTAACTGTTCATAATTAGTGCAGGGGTTCCTTTCTATAAAAATGCATGGAAGCAAAGAATCAGACTGATTCTATGTATTTTAGATAAAATGATTTACTTGCACTATTCATGACTGATTAATATTCAGTCCAATGCTGGTAGCAGCATGTAAACTACCACAAGATCTTACTGTAAGGTTATATAGTTTCTAACAGTTTTCTTCTTTTTTATGCCTTCATTGCATAAAATCTACTAAAGTAAAATATTACAGCACCAGCAAGAATAGATACACTATTAGGTTTTTTTAAATGAGGTATCTGTATGTTTAAAACTAAAAGAACCTGTGAGACTAATACTTAACTTTCACTGCTTGAATAAAAACATGTTGCGTATTTCATCTTTAGGGATTGAAGCAATAAAAGTGCTGAAACATTAAAGTTTTCTTTATAGCTTTTCTACTAAAGTTTCTCTAGTTATGTACGTATGTGTGTATGTATGTACATATATACATATATAATTTTACAATCAAGGATATGTAGACATAATACAATTTATATTACAGTTCAACATTTTAAATATCTTTAGATTATTATAAATGAAGAAGCAGACATACAGATGATTCAATGTATTTTCTGAAGAAACCTGGTCATAAGTCACTTATTATATCTCTAAGACTACTAAATCTTTGTCCATCCAACTTTGAAAAATAATGAAAAAGAGTCTTTGGTTCAAAGTTGTACTTGGCTCTACTGAAAGTGACAGTAACTGGTTTTGATGTCAAAGAAGGATCCGCAATTGGCCAGGACAAGCCAAGATGATGTCTGTGAAGCTATTTGAAAAAGAAAAAAAAAGCAGTTAAAATAATGTTTTAACAGTATAATCTGTTAATGACAATACTTTCAGAACAGTATATGAAAAAACAAGCAAAGAAATAAAGACTATGAAAAGTATTTGAAAGAGATAATTTCAAAAAGCATGTTACCACAAGCATTAAGGAAGCTATGTCCTTTGAAAGATTGATATATACTATATATTTAGAAGCTTTTTCTCAGCACTTTCCTTTGTACACTGTACATGTGCACAGAAATTTTCCTTTCCTGGCAGTCTTGGCAAAGTATTTGGAGGTAAGAGTAACCTAAGCTCCAGGACACTAGGCTTTCTGAACATTAAAGGGGAAAAAAATCACAATTTCTTAATGAAACACGATTACCTTGATTAAATTTCCATCAGGACAATGCCACACAATTCCTTCAATCTTCCCTTCTTTGCATCCATCAAGCCAAGCCAATATATCATTGTGATTTATTGATGGTGCATTTTTAATCTTAAATGTTCCATGTGGCACAAGAAGGTGTATAGGATGTTTCTTGTTTCCTAAACCTATTAAAACATTCAGAAAAGTATGATTAGCGTATTTTATTTTATTACAGAAACTCCTCACAATCTGAATTGTTCCTTCTCCAAAATCCCATTATAATACTTGCTTCCATAAAATATTTATTTATACCACTATGTGTATCTAGGTTTTTCATTGTATCTTGTCTAAGAGATCACTGGATTGAATTGTCTAATAGTTTATTACTATTTCATCAAAGTCATAGTCATAAGTCATAACGTATGTTATTTCTACAATTGAACATTTTCAGAAAATAACCTAAATACTAGAATTGGAAAAATTATTCCTGTTACTTAATTCATTAGTGCAACTCTTTAAATTTGTCATATATGGCTGCCCTTAAAAAAGTCCATGCTGCTTTAAACAGTTCCACACAAATGCTATGTTCATGATTTGAAATACTGGATTTCCTTTCTAATTAACTTCATTACACTTTGACTGTGCATTTTTCATTTCTATATTATTACATTTGTAATTTTAATGTAATTGTTTTGCTATATTGTCTGATTTTCTTTTTTTTAAAAAAGTTGAAGTGCTTACCATATGGATTTGCATTAATATTTGTTCCAATAAGTTCCAGGGTCTGCTCTGTAAATTCACTTAAAGGTACTGGACAGATTTCTAGAAGATCAGGTTCCTCAGCATGATGCTTCAGAATGAGAGCAAGTTCATACCCATAATCAACAGCAGAAGAATGCCAACAATATAGTTTGCTGTTTTTTTCTACTGGCACCCAACCTGATTATTATAAAACACAATGTTAGTATTGTCTTGAGATTGACTGACTTGAGATTGATTTGACTTGATATATGAATAAAAATATTAGTGAGAGAAATGTAAGTTTTACTGTACAAAAAATGAGTGATTGAAAAATAATCATTAATCAACAGTGGAATTCTACTAAGATCCAATTTTATTTCAATTCAAAAAGGAAAAACTCCACAGCTTATTCTTATATTTTCAAATACAAAAAAATCATGAAACATGTTTTTTTTTTCCACTTGGAGTACAGAGGTATTCAAAATAGGGCCCTCTGGTGGCTCAGGCTGCTAAGACAGTCTGTTATTAACACAGCTGCTTGCAATTACTGCAGGTTCTAGTCCCACCAGGCCCAAGGTTGACTCAGCCTTCCATCCTTTATAAGGTAGGTAAAATGAGGACCCAGATTGTTGGGGACAATAAGTTGACTTTGTATATAACATACAAATGGATGAAGACTATTGCTAACATAGTGTAAGCCACCCTGAGTCTTCAGAGAAGGGCGGGATATAAATGCAAAAAAAAAAAAAATAAGTACTCCTACTAACTCAGAAGCCAAGGAACTACATGACTCACAAAAACTGTAATATTTAGAAACCAACATCATCAATAATTTAAGAACAAAGAGCAAACTGCCTACTATAATGCACTTTTTAGGAACCATCCCTCTCTATCAGAGTGATTCTGGCTATTGTATAGTTAAAAACATTTTGAATAATGTTTTTACGTATGTATAAAAACACAAGGATTCTCATGGTAAGAATTAATATTCTACTCTCAATTTAACTAGAAAATATTTAAAGCATGATTTGTTAACCTGCAATTTTCTTTCAAACGGTATCACAGCAGAATATCAAACTTGTAAGAACTAGTGCAACTGTTGAAACGTGAATGCTTTACAGATATGTGAATGTTACCTTTCAGAATGCCCAACCAGCATAGTCAGTGCTGGGAATTCTGGTACTTGAAGAATGCCCAGACTGGGGAAGGTTAATCTTATGGTTATGGTAAATAACTATAGCATTGTCTCTATCAATTTTTGGTAATTGGTATATTTGTTGACAGCATTAGTAAGTTATTTGGAAAGAATTCTATTTTTAGTATAGTGCAGACTTCAATCCATTAACAATTTTAACTCTGAAGTTGTGGTGAACAATTTTCAGGAAAGGAATATATATTTTCCAGGTAGATGCTTACATATTGTTTATTTTGCTTGTATTATTGCCAAATGGGAAGCTGTTAAACGAGAATCCATAGGATAGGATGTTTTACCCAATTCACCTGAATTCATCTAGTTTTTCCTCCTCCCACATGATTTATCTTTAAAATGGAAAGGAGGTCTTAACATCACTGATAAAATGAAGGAAAGAAAAGGTTTTTTACCTAATATTTTCTTTTTGGAGAAGGAAAAATAAACTTGAAAGTTCATGAACGAAAAGTTCAAAATGAAAGAAAAGTGTTTTTTTCATGAAATATTTTGAAGATCAGGAAGAAATAGGATTTTCCTAAGAAAGATAAAAAGAAGAGCACACAGTTCCTTTTCTTCTGATCAAGTAGGCAGAATTAACTTTGTACTTTCCAATCTGATATTGTTCAAATCACCATATACAGATATCACGTAAAGGATATCTATATGTGGTGATTTGTACAACATCAGATTGGAAAGTACAAAGTTAATTATATCTGACTTCATTTAAATAATTTATAGATTTTTCTAAAAACAAGTTTCTTGGAGTAATTTCTAACTAACACTATAAATGAAATCTCTAAAATGAAAGAGGACTTTAGATGTTTAGAATAGAATTTCTCGTACTAAATAATATTTTTATACCTGGAATGTGTCCGTTTTCATCAGGAAAAGGCTTTCCATTGTAGTATTCTATGTCCTTGGCTGGAATCCAGCATTCAGGGACAGACCTGAAATCATCTTCAATATTCCACGTAAATCCTGTAGGCAAGAATATGAGCACCTTTGTAAAAATTACCATCTAACTATCTCCTGCCTTTGAACAGGTTTACAATTTAGGGTAAGTAACAAGTAACAATTTGGCAATGACAAGTGTGTGTGTGTGTGTGTGTGTGTGTGTGTGTGTGAGAGAGAGAGAGAGAGAGAGAGAGAGAGAGAACTTTTCATTGCTATTAGGTTGCAAATATGACAACTGCTGATCTGCATCTACTTTTGCGATCCCATTTAAAGTTTCTGAAGTGTATTTTTACTACTATCACTGACAAAATGACAACCAAAAGATCTTCCAACTACTTTATTTATTTAGCATGTGGCATTTCATACATTCAAACTAGTAATTCATTGTAGCTACAATCAGAACTTGATCAAAACATTTCAACTTACTGCTAATCAAGAACTGATATTCTCTAGATAGTTCTTCAAGGACAAAGGGAAACCAAAGATGAAATGCCTTCATTATCACCTTTTTCTGTTACAATGTATATCAGAAAAATTCCCTACCTTTTGAGTGTTCTGCTGAGTACATAAACTGCTTAAATTTCTTCTCGGCTTGCTTATTCGGTTTTCTATCAAGTCGGGCCCAAAGGTATGGATGACCTACAATGAGATTGAAAGTTTGATGATATTTTCAATTATTTCATAAACAAGGTAATGTGAGGTGTTGTAGCAGCATATATCTCCAGAAATAAGCAAACATGTGGAATGAGCATATAAAAAATAATTCATACTTAGATTTTATAAGTGGATGCACCATTCTGAATTGAAATAACAGCAATCAAGCATAATCCAGATTTTTCACTCTACATTTTTGCTTTCCTGAGTCTTCTAAGTGTGCTTCAATTCTGTATTGTAATCTACACATTTCCAATTGTTAATGTTTTGACTTATAGCTATGCCTTCCTGTCTTCTCATCCCTATATTTAGTGACAAGATAAAGAAAATGGAAACAAGAATTATCCTTATTGCATACCCTTTCTTATTCTCAATTGCTGTAGTTCCAAATCCAGTAATTTATAGTAGCTCGTTTGTTCACTGTAAAGTGTCCTAAGAATGAACACATGTTCTGTTGGTTTTAATATTCCATATTCAATCATGATTCACAAAATCAAAAGTCTTGCTATATCCAGTGAAAGAAAGGTAAACCTATTTCATGTAGTCCTGTTGTTTTCTACATTATCTTAAGCTAGCTATATTATATGCATAACTATTTTTCTTAGTAACATCTTGACAAAGTTTGCCTACATCAGAAATAAGTGCAATGGATGAGCATCTGTACATTTTCTTATATCAGTATTCCTTCCTTACTGGTTTTTTTCTTTCATCAGTATCACTTAATGCTGATGTTCACTGAACATCTGCACCATAATTAATGGGTTTTTTTCAGTTTTGATCATGTTATATATCTTTATATAATTATCTCCAGATCTAGTATTGAAGTTTGACACTTCAATACTCATCACTGGAGCTAATGAACCCTTCTATTACATCAAGGTAACAGTTTCCCAGAAAAGGACAATATATTTTACAAGACAATCTTGCTGAAATGAAACATTTGTTTTTAAACTTTGCTTATTAATTTCATATGAATCTTAATTTATATTAATTATAATATTAATATATTAATTTCATATTAATATTAGTTTCTTTCCTCAAAATCCTTATAATAAATCATAATAATATAAATTATCACTAAATGAAATTTTACACAAAAGTGAACATGCATATTAGAAAACCTAGAGTTAATACCTAAAAAGATGAATAGCCTGCACATGCTTGGATATTTCTGTCCTTGTTTACGATTACTTGTCATATTCTAACCTAAGCAATTATCCAATAATACAGTCTCATACCAGTATTTAGCAACAAATTGCTTGATCTAAAAAAACAGATCCTGCACTTGTGGGAAAACACCAGGAAGAAAAAAAATAGTTGTAAGATGTGCTGTTTGAGTATAGTGGTCTTCAACTAAAAGACTGCAAGATAAAGCTCTCAGTTATGGTTATATTTGGAATTTCTTGGGACAAGGTACCCATCTAATATTAACATTTGGGACCTTCATAGACACACTTCTATGGCTTAAATAGTATATGACATGACTGTAGATTGACAGCTACATTATACTATTCAAATTGAAGTGTTACTAGGAAACTAACCCATGCTGAACAGGACCCACTTGTCTTGGCATTTTTCTGTACATGGAAGAGGAACATCCTAAAATTTTGAATTAATCATTTACAAAAATGGGCATGCTATCTGTTCACATACATAATATCTAGTACAATAACATTTTTATGTGATTCTTCTATATTACCTTTGTATGTAGTTATATAACAGCAAGTTCCATCCACCTTTTCTGTTGGGATTGCACTGTATATATCTGCAGCTAAAGCCTTTTTATTAATTGAGCTGGTGGCCAACACTTTAAAAGTCTGAAAAGAAAATCATCATTGTAAACTTTCTGGCAAATGTAGTCTTCTTTTAACACTTTAAAATTTGTATCAAAGGTTTTTTTAAAAAAAGGATGACCTCAGTAAATAATAAAGTAGCCGAGCCTCAGTTTGAAATTAGAAACATAAATAGCAGAAAATTATAAACAGGTGGAGGTGGAATGTTTGTAATAACCTGATGGGATAAAGTTGTTTAAATCTGCTGAAAAATCTACTTGTCCAAATAGCTTTTATGAAAGTAAATGTATTCAATTAACTGACTGTAAAGTTTTATACCAGCAGAAATGTTTGGTGGAACAATATTTTGCAATATTGTCCCTGAAAAACCTAATCCCACAAGGAGGTAAAAATCTGAGGAGGCGAGTTCCACTTTGCCAGCTTCCTTTTGAAGCGTGAAGAGTATTTCACGCATTTCGCGATTTGTAAAGTATTTGCACCTTAAAAAAAAAAAAAAGGCCCATCAGTACCTAAGTAATTCACAAGGATGCCGTCCTGCGTATAAAGCAACTTCTGATACCTCCGCGAAGCAAAAGTGGCAGAGATTTTGGAAGAGGTGAAGCGACTCTACCTCTTAATCCAAAGTCGTTCCTTGCCTCACATCCACGGCGGTTTCACGTGGGCGTGCTGCAAAACTGGGCGAGAGAAACCGGCGCGAATGAATCCTCCCTGCAGACGCTGCAAGTTGTTTTTCGCGCAGCCAGACTCGTAATCTGGTTCTATCAGACCCGCAACTGGTCTGGAAAAGTCAATATCCGATTCAGACTTCCCAGGGTTTTTGTTTTTTTTCCCCTGACAGGCCTGCGGTTCCCCTTCACCCCAGCGGGTAACTCCGACCCCAGTACCTGGCGCTCCCGCTTGGCCGAGGGCTCCTCCTTCACTTGAGTGACGAAGAGGCAGGGCACCTTCTGCTGCACCGAGCCCAGGCGGCTCATGGCCCCAAGAACGGGGCCCTTCCCCCCCCTGCAAGCTGGAAGTCTCCAATTCTCAACTGCTGCAAGCCGCTTCCTAGCCCGGAGGCCGCCCTCCTTGAGCGACAACAGACGCGGCGGGGTAAGTCTCACTGAAAAGATTTCTGGGAAATGTAGTCCAAGGCCGGATCGAGAGAGGCTCCATACCTTTCCGAGTGATTTACTCGCTGAATTCGAGTAGGCGAGCTCTTTTGATCGCAGCTTTCATCCATTGTTCTTTCATCCATCAGCCTTTACCAACCAGGTGCCCATCAGATGTCTTAAACTACAACTCCCAGCCAGCACGACTAGGATGTTAATCTGAAAGGGAAAACATTACGTAATACACGCGTCCCAAATAACCACTTCTTTGTTACAGCTTTAAATTTTAGAAGTTGAGTTAGCGTTAAGAACTGACCTTAATCTTGGTGGTTTAACCCTTAAAACATTTCAGAGATTTTTTTAAAAATAATTCGTATGAAGAATTCATACAGATGCATTTCATGCAATCTGAGATTATTAACATTTATTTTTTATTTTTATTTATTTATTTTATTTATTTAATTTTGTCATAACAATATACACAAGCATCACACAAAAAGATTACATAATATATAAACATATATATGAGGAGAAACAAGGAACTATAAGCATATATATATATATATATATATATATATATATATATATATATATATATATATATATATATATATATATATATATATATATAGGAAAAGAACAGTAGGACAGGAATGGTAGGCACGTTTGTGCTCATGCACACCCCTTAAATTAATTTAATTTAATTTAATTAATTTAATTTAACGTTTAATAAGAGAGGAAAAATTTAAAAAATCATGTACCTTACTTTAAAATCAAAAATGTTTATTGTTTTGTATCCTAAAAAAGTACGTTAAGCTTTTAATACTTTGGTTTTCAAATCAAGATATTGTGTCATTCACAATTATTTTCCGTTTGCTTTAAATACTTACTATCAGTGAAGAATTTACATTATTTTTAGAATTCACCTGCTTGCATTTACATTTGATACAATGAAATTTAGGGTGGCAACTTGTATAGGACTAAATAAAAAAATCCAGATGCAATTTTAGATGGCAGCAAATTCTTTTCTGCTATCCAATGGTCCTTAAGATGCTTTCAGCCCAAAGGTGGCATGTATACAGTGGTTGAGCTATAGTTCAGGAACAGCAATGTGATTTTTTGCACTTATTCCTTACATTGTCAGAAATGGCCGATATTGATTTTGCAATACCTAATGTCCGGGTTATCACTTTATACAAATGACTCAGTCACTTGCAAGGATTAAAACAGAAAAACCCACCACATATAACCCCAAGCACCCAAAGATAAATAGTTCCATGCACAGAAAAATAGCACATTGAGTTTATCTGTTTACCTGATCCAAATGTTTGGGGAAACAGTCTTACAAAATTGTAAGTGTGAATTGGAGCCATCCAAATCTTCAGGGCGACACTGTTCCACAGAATTAGGCTCTTTATCTGAAGAGCTATTCAGAAATGCTGCATTCATTAAACAGAGACCTCCTTTGATAAATTATGCATGGCTTCTATAAAATATAAAAGCAGTCTTAAGTGTGAAGCCATTGATTCATAAACATTCCTTGTAAAGTTTCTGTCTGTGTATTAATACCATGCTTCCCACACTGCTTTGAAATAATGAAAACAATTACAATTAATTAAATAATTATTTCTTACTACTCCCATACAGTAGAAAGATATTTACAATATTTTAGAAGTTTAATTGTTACAATTTCTAACATTTATCTCTGGCGTAGCTCTTGTATACTTAACAACTTAGCTACATTTAGATCAGCAATTATTTGTTTTTTTAAAAAAATATTTATTTTTATCTTGAGTTATTTTTGTAAATAACTCAAGGGACAACTATATCTAATCCTCTTTCCTCTTTCTATTTCCCCTACAAACCTCTGAAGTGGGTTGAGCTCAGAAAGTGACTGGCCCAAAGTTACCCATACAGCTCTCGTGCTTAAGGCCGGCCTAGAACTCACAGTCTCCTGGTTTCTGGCCTGGTGCCTTAAGCTAGCGGATAAAGTATCTCTCACATTCATGATTATTTTCAGGTTCCTTGAAAAAATAATATTTTTAATATGCTCTTAAAATGCTTTCCCTTCTTTGGAAAAAAAAGACAGTTCTTGAACTCTAAATATAAAATTTCTAAAGAAATGTGACTTCACAAATTAATAACATAAATATTGTGATGGGACCTGCACCTACTCAGCAAAAATAATGTACTGCTCTGTTATTCTATTCATGTCTCATATATTGTAATAAATCTTTTCTTTATGGTATCTAAAATTTTGTGGTTAATTCTTGATTGTTACCACTGAGTTACCACTGAGAACTGATTGATTCCATTGGTTTATAAATGAACACAGGAATATTTAAGTAAATAGATGCTTTGTTATTAAACATAGGTAGAACTAATGCAAGCTGCAAATATTAATGTACCATGAAACCAATTGGTTTACTTTCACAAGGCATCTTTATGGTTTCTTTTATGAACATCTCGTACATTGCACTGCATGAATCCTTAGGGTGAATCTCAGTGGTGAAATCCAAATTTTTTACTACTGGTTCTGTGGGTGTGGCTTGGTGGGCACGACAGGGGAAAGATATTGCAAAATCTCCATCCCCACCCCACTCCAGGGGAAGGATATTGCAAAATCCCCATTCCCTTCCCACTCCTGGGGGAAGGATATTGCAAGATCTCCATTCCCACCCCACTCTGGTTCTCTGAACTACTCAAAATTTCCGCTACAGGTTCTCTAGAACCTGTCAGAACCTGCTGGATTTCACCCCTGGTGAATCTGCTTTAGGAGTTCCTGTAACTATTGCAAATGTTTTTGCCACTATTCAGTAAGTTCTTCTCCCTCCCACAAGAGTGGAAAAATCAAAGCTAACTTCTTTGATTGGTCTTCTTATGATATTTTTTCCAATATTTCTGTGCTTTTCTCTTTAACAGATTATTTTTCTCAATCAACCCAAATATCCCCAGACAATGAGCTTTTCAGGACCTGCATTTAAACTATGCCAAAGAAACAACAAACAATAACTATACTTAGTTTCATGCAATTAAGCATCTATCCCATAGCCCAACACTTTCTGGCAATAGTAGTAGTTATTCAGAGACATACTGATGCACATGCCGTTAATAACAGTCTCTGTACTACATATGTGTGTATTATGCTATGACCATAATAAAGATTTGATCGACTGATATATGTGTTACTAGGGTATATGATGGCAGATAAGCATAGGAACCAAATCATTTAAATAATTAAAATCCTGGCAAATTGGGAGTTACTGATATAGAAAGGATGAGGATCTTTATTCTCCTTCTTGTCTCATTCTCAGTTCCGTCCATTAATTGTGAGTTTCAGAAATTCTCTTAACTGAGTTCTATTTCTTTCATACTTTTATGTTATGATGGAATAATCAGATGAGTAGATCATGTGGAAATTGCTGTCTTCTTCCTCTTTTCCAGCACTTAGGAACAATGAAAATAAGTGAGCTTTCCCAGTTTGAGGGGTCATATGATGTCCTTTGTGATGATGTCATAAGAACTAAGGTAACAATGAAAGAAATTCTGGAAGTTTGAATTTGTGCACTGTCTAGCAACCACTTTCAATTTGTGAGCTCTTCAACAAACCTTAAGAAGGTACCGTCTGTTTTACAATTAGTATAAGAAGCTTTTTGGTTAAAACTATCAACTGGAGGTTTCCCTTTAAGAGGAAATAGAACTTAGATCCTGAATTCAGCTGTACTCAGAACAAAAGGAAATATTCTTCCCATACATGTTGATAATTCCAACATTTATGCTGAGATCTTTCTAAAGGCAGTGGAGTAGAAGCACAAGAGGTGAAATGACAGAAGTTGGGGATGACTGTTTTTTCTATGTTCATTCAACCTGTGCGAAGGTAAATACTGCATAATTTATAATGGATTGCATCTATTACATTGTCATGTACCTCCCAGTTTTCCAAATTGTAAGAAATGCCAGGAAGACTGTCACAGGCACAAATTCTTTTTTTAAATTGAAAGTCATTTGCAATTACTTTCACTGTATATATATTTCCATTGTCTACACAGAAAAGTGATAATAAAGGTTATCTTACCTTATAAAATTGCAGCCTGAATTACCTTGGAATGAATAATCATTGGAGATTTTCAATAATAATTCTATGGCACATCAAAAGGAAACTGGAATTCCTTCAACAATCAGCAATATTTCAGATTGAGTCACGGCTGCAGCAACTTTCCTTTTTTCTTCCAAAGTTACATCCGCATTCCACACAGATTTGTCTTGAATTCTCAGTCTAGTCTATTTTCCTCTATCTGCTTCTCATATATCGAAAACTGCCAATAATTTCCATGTTTTTCTCCCCCCGCTTTTAAGCCTGAAAATTCTTTTATATTTAATCTTCATGAATGACATATTGATATTCAGAATTCTAAAAACTGATGACTGCATAATTTACTTTCCAAGGAAATTAGTAAATTTCAACATACATTTATACTATCCACCTTCACTCTAAATAGAAAAAATAGATAACATTTCTATGACTTTTTATTAGGTTTATAACTATCATTCCTTTCTTGAAATTGCTCAGAGACACTAAGGAAGCACACACAGTATTGTCTGGCACACAGGTGTTAAACTCGCCATGTCACGTTGCCATCACATGAGGTATTGTGGCCTATGTGTGACGCATCCAGTCCGTGGGCCGCCACTTTGACACCCCTGGTCTAGCACAACTGATATGGTTAGAAAGACAACAATGTGAAGAGGGCAAGCCCTATGAAAGATGAAAGAAAAAAGAAAATGAATGAATAAAAGGAAGGGAAGGATAGAGAAAAAAGTAATATAATAAAGAGAAAAATATAGAAAGAAGTAATTTCCAACCTTCCTCACAACAAGCATAAACAAATTTAGTAACCTTTAAGGTTACAAATAATTATCTCTTCACCCCATTTAAGCCATCATTTGTTTTAGACAAATCCATAAAGCATCATCTTTTCAGTCCTAGTATCAGCAGAAAGTCCATAAAAGTTTGCCAAAAGCAATAACATATCTTGTTTTAACCTTGATAAAATAACTAAGCTTTATATTCCTTTCCTCTAATAGGCTTAATCTTTAGTTCATTCACATTTGTCATAAGATCTTATCACTCTTCTTTTCTTCTTTCTCCCAATGTAAATGTCAGGTGCAAGGAATCAAGAATGACACAAGAGTTTACTTAGAATGGTTTCTTTATTGCTGATTGCCCATAGGTAGGAATCTTGTTAGACTAAAGCATACTCTGCATAACTAATAGATACACCTTGAAAAAAGTTAGAGAGGGCACACCCCAAACCGCTTTTGTAAATCTGGGTTATTATTTGAATTTCCCTTTCAAATTTTAATAGCTAATTTCTTTGGTAAATCCAGTGAAACAACCTTTTCCAAGTATTTTCTTGGTCTGTCAGTTGTAAATCTATTTTCAACACCATCTCTACATCAATTTGTTCTACATCTATTATTTCTTTAATCACATCTTTTGAATAAAGTCTGTTCATGGAAGCAGACATCATTGCTAACATTACTGACAATTTCTCCTGGATGGACGGCTGTCGTTTGAAGACCATGTGGCGGCCGTCTCCAGGAGAGCTTTTTACCAGGTCCGCCTGGTGCGCCAGTTGCGCCCCTTTCTGGACCGGGATGCCTTATGCACAGTCACTCATGCTCTCGTCACTTCTCGCCTGGATTATTGCAATGCTCTCTACATGGGGCTACCCCTGAGGTGCACCCGGAGACTTCAGTTAGTCCAGAATGCAGCTGCGCGGGTGATTGAGGGAGCACCACGTTGCTCCCGGGTAACACCACTCCTGCGCAGTCTGCACTGGCTACCTGTGGTCTTCGGTGCGCTTCAAGTTCTGGTTACCACCTTTAAAGCGCTCCATGGCTTAGGGCCCGGTACTTACGGGACCGCCTGCTGTTACCTTATGCCTCCCATCGACCCGTGCGCTCTCACAGAGGGTCTTCTCAGGTGCCGTCCGCCAAGCAATGCCGGCTGGCGGCCCCAGGAAGGGCCTTCTCTGTTGGAGCTCCTACTCTGGAACGACCTTCCCCCCGGTTTGCGTCAAATATCTGACCTTCGGACCTTTCGTCGGGAATTAAAAACTTATTTATTCATCCAAGCGGGACTGGACTGATTTTTTAGATTTTTTAAATTTCTAAATTTTAAAATTTTAAATTTTTTATATTTCCTGTAATTTTATATGGGGTATTTTAGGTTGGTCAATTCGACGGTTTTAATTCGGCCACTATTGAATAGGTATTTTAAATTGATTTTTAACTGTGTATATTTATTGTTTTTATCTTGGCTGTACACCGCCCTGAGTCCTTCGGGAGAAGGGCGGTATAAAAGTTTAATAAATAAATAAATAAATAAATTTCTGACTCCATTCTTCAAAAATCTCCTGAATTTTATAGATTTGAATATTTTTTTTCCTCTACCTAAAATCTTTAGTCCCCTCTATTATCCAGTTTTTTAAATAATGAAATTGCTTATCTCTGTATAGAACTGTATAAAGCAGCATAAAATAGATAAATACAATATGTATATAAGGCAGATGTACAGTATTCCCATGACATACTATTTATTTGTAAAAGTTTCAATATTCCAAGTTTATCTGGATCCTTAGTTCATTTATAATCTTCTATTTGCCAAATCTTACTTGGCTTTTTATTGTTTATTTAATATCTTTAGGTTCTTACGTTTATAGTTTTTCTTTTGTTTTTTGTTTTCTTTTGTTCAGAGCTGAAGATATACTCCCTGATAGTCCTTCCAAAAATCCCTGATAGTTTTAAAATGGTTAACAGGCAGTTTCCAAAAATGATTAGTATTTTATTCCAATTCCATTTTAAATTGTTTTTATCAGATTTTAGTAATAATTTGTGTCTGGAACTCTGCACTTTGATTTGGCCCAAGGGCTAATCAATAAAGTAAACTAACAAAGTAAACTAACAAAAGTGATTAGAGGTTTGCAAACTTGGTGTACTTTTTTATTTTTATTTATTTATTTATTTATTTGTCAAACACAACAATATATATAAGTATAAGCATGAAATAACCATACAAATTGGATACAACCAAAAGGAACATTAGGACAAGAACGGTAGGCATGCTGGTGCTCTTATGCACACCCCTTACAGACCTCTTAGGAATGGGGTGAGGTCAATAGTAGATAGTTTTTGGTTAAAGCTTTGGGGATTTTGGGAAGAGACCACAGAGTCAGGTAGTGCATTCCAAGCATTAACAACTCTGTTACTGAAGTCATATTTTCTACAATCAAGATTGGAGCGGTTCACTTTAAGTTTAAATCTATTGTGTGCTCGTGTATTGTTGTGGTTGAAGCTGAAGTAGTCTTCGACAGGAAGGACATTGTAACAGACGATTTTATGAGTTAAAGTCAGGTCATGCCGAAGGTGGAGGAGTTCTAAATTTTCTAAACCCAGGATTTCGAGTCTGGTGGCATAAGGTATTTTGCTGTGATCAGAGGAGTGGGGAACTCTTCTTGTAAAATATTTCTGGACACGCTCAATTTTATTAATGTCCAAAATGAGGTATGGGTTCCAGACAGGTGAGCTGTATTGGTCTAGCAAATGTTTTGTATGCTCTGGTTAGTAGTGTAATCTTTCTGGAGAAGAAGCTATGCAAGATTAGGTTTACAACTCTTAAAGCCTTTTTGGTGATGTAGTTGCAGTGGGCTTTGGCACTTAGATCGTTTGATATGAAAACTCCAAGGTCTTTGACGGAGTGAGGGTCATCTACAAGGTAATGTCCATCAAGCTTGTATTTAGTGTTCTGATTCTTTTTTCCAATGTGTAAGACAGAGCATTTGTTGGTTGAGATTTGGAGTTGCCAAATTTTTGACCATTCCGACACAAAGTCAAGGTCTTTTTGAAGGGTAGCCGCATTGTTGGTAGTGTTAAATAGTTTAACATCATCGGCGAAGAGAACACAATTACTTATAATATGGTCACTGAGGTCGTTAATGTATAATATGAAGAGTGTTGGTCCTAGAACACTGCCTTGGGGGACACCGCTATTGACAGGAATTTTAAAGTTTTAAAAACTTTAAAAGTTTTTACTGTGGTTTAAGCAAGATGACTAATCCCTTTGTGATTCCATACTCAAACTCACAAAAGACTATTGTCCTATTGTCTCCTGATGAGTAGCAGCCACACAGACTACATATGAACAATTTCCCATTCTCTTCATATCTGAACAGGTTGCAAGGAATTTTATAGATCCCTTGGCCTTTACCATGGTTGTCAGTCAGTCTCTCTCTCCTTCCTTCCCTCCCTCTCTCCTTTCTTTTTAATACCCGTGTCTCTTTTATATGGCTGCATGATTTTTATTTGCAAACTATTCAGAGTCACCCAGATGAGTTAGGTGGTGTATCAATAATAAAATATATTGTTGGAGTCAATTCCTATGACTTAGTATATGATCCTGGATTTACCGACTGAGATAAAGAAGTTTATGAACAGTTGTTCTAAGACCTCAGATTATATATTAATTATTTCTAGTATAGATGGGCTCTCTTAATGGTTTTGAACATAGGATAATTTTCTGGTTTATATATATAAGTAGGATAACAAAGGTTAGTAGGGTACGATGCGGCAGTAAAAAAAAAATAAAGTAGAAAAATACTGATAAATGCTTCAGGAATATAAAATTTGATATCTTTTGGGGAGATGTTTAGCTACCAGAAAGAGATTTATCCCAGTACTTATGTGAAAATGCAGCATTCAGATTGGATTACAAGAAAGCAAAAATTGTTATCTGAAATGGGAAAAGATTGCTGTCATTCTGGGAAACAGAGATAACATTATTTAAAGAATCAGAAGCCTGTGCTTTTGATTGCTATCCTTGGTTATCTTTTTGACACTCCCAGGAGTATCCACTTCAAACCATTCAAAAGAAATCCCCAATTACAGAGAAGCCATTTCCGTCACTAGTTTTCACTGTGAAACAAACTTTCCTGGATAATTAACAAGTGTCAGCAGAAATGATATATAATGTTTTCTTAACTCTGTTGTGCAAAAATCATATTCTGCACCAAGGACCCCTCACACTCTATTTTATTTACACAACAACCCCATGACATGAGTTGAGAGAGAGAGTGACTGGCCAAAAGTTACTCAGCCAGCTAGTCATGCCTAAGGCAGGACTAGAATTTGTAGTCTTCTGGTTTCTAGACTGATGCTTTAACCATTAGATCAAACTCTCCATTTATCTTTGTAAGTGCTCATGAAGACAATCTGTTTCAGAAGCAAAATCTCGATGTAGTATCTTTAAAATATGTATTAAACAATGTTTAAAGTTGAAAATGTCTTTGAATATTAGTAGCTTGGGTTGGTGGATATGTTGTTGGTTTGAGCTCCAAATGTGCAAATGTGTCATCCCCATTCGAGGAGACATCTTCAGTGCACTTTGGATTGTACTTGTCTGTGGGAGTACTGGCCTTTAAATGACCAGGACTCAGGTCTTCTGGTTGATGTTGCAGCGCTGTCAGATGCGAAGAGCAGGGCTCTGCAAATTCACTTTGAATTCCTTCATTGGAGGGTCCCATAAGGGGCTAAAGTCACTGAAGGGTCGATGAAGAGTGGAGGGGTGCCCTGCAGGTCATGCATAGTGGCAGTTCTCCTGCTTGACCCAGGGCTAATTCCATTTCATTTGACGAAGAGGAGAGGCAGCCATTGTAGCTGCCACAAAGCTGGAGCAACTGAATAAACAAAGAATGTGCTGGAGCAGTGTGCATGAACAGTGACTGGAAGTGGGTGAGATGATTTCTTTTACCTAGAACTTACCCTAAAGAAAATAAATGGAAAAGAGACTCTTTGAAAAGTTTAAGCGATTAATAATTACAGAGGGAAAAATCACTGACCTGAAAGAAAAGATTCTAAGAGGAGAGCACAAAACTTTTAAAAACATAGAAAGATTGGATTTCTAATTCTTATTGGCAATAAGGCATTTTAAAATGCTGGAAGTACGTGTTTGAATTCTGATTGTTAGTTTGAATGAGTATTAACAGAACTTGTCATATTTTGTGCAACCGTGAAAGTTAAGCTGAAGGCACCACCTACTAGTGAATGGAATAAACATATATTCCTACAACCCTGGGAAAAATACTGATAAGACAGAGGAGAAAGGGGAAATAAATAACACCTGGAGAACTGCTGTGCTATCCACTGCTTTATATTTATCCATCACATGACTACTGGAACTCCAATGGTGAGAACATGGAGGACATTTAAACAAAATGGATCTCAAATACTAAGAGTTATGATTGAACTCAGAGAGTGGATTTAAAGATACATTTGGAAATTTTCCTAGACTACCCAAATAGAACTAATTGACTAATTGTGGGACGTAAAGCAGCGGTTACCAACTGGTGGTCCGTGGACCACTGGTGATCTGTGAGAAAATGTTGGTGCTCCGCAGAAAAATTATTTGCATTTTTATATTGCACTAAATCAGGGGTCCTCAAACTACGCCCCCCTGAGATGGATATGTGCAATGAATGTTTGCGCTGCTGCACAGAGTCTCTCCCTTCTTAGGTTTTTTTGTGCAGGTTGGAGGGGGACAGAAATTCTGACTTGGGGGTCTGTTTCAGCCTCCTGGTGCCGGGGATTTAGGCGAAGGCTGGAGGGAAGTGCCACTGGTAGCGAAGAGCCAGATGGCCTTGTTCCAGTGGGACTGCATCATGGCCTGAAATTGGCTGACCATCTCAGCCTGCTGAGCCTCCAGGCGCCGGTACCTGGCCTTGCACTCCCACAGGTCTTCCCTCTGCTTGGAAAGCCTATGCTCTTAGTCCTCAGTGTGGTGCTTCTGCTGAGCCTCCTTCTCAGCCATATCCAATTTGAACTGAGCCAGCTGTTTTGCCAACTCTTTCTCATGGTGGCTGTTAGCTGTAACAACTGCTCCCTGTTGAGGCCCTAAGGAGCCTGGGCAGGCAGGCGAGGAGTGGCAAGTAGAGGCTGGCAAGGCACCCCTCGATGTGAGTGACATCAAGTTGACCCCACCCAACCAGCCACATGACCATGTTCCACGCTCACCCAGCCAGTCATTAGGTAGATCATATTAGTGGTCCGTGGGATTTAAAATTATGAATTTAGTGGTCCCTGAGGTCCGAAAGGTTGAGGACCCCTGACATAAAGAACTATAATTACTGTATTCCCTGAGGAGCAACGATAGGATTGAGCAAACGGTTTCCAGGTCGACTTTCTGAGCTTACAGATAATTGAGATTGGGGTGGTGATAGACTATGGACAGACTACTGAGCAATATTTGGACCTATCAAAAAAAAAAAAAAAAGACAAGATGTTCCATCAGGGGGATATAAGTTGATTGAATAAAGATATGGAGTCAATGTTCCAAAGCATTCATGATATGATGATAAGGAATTGCAGGGAAATAAAAGATCTAATGAATAATATGGACGGGAAGTTAGAAAATGTTCAACAAGGGATAATGAACAATGATTAAAAAAGCCCAGGAAATAGAGGAGATAATGGAAAGATCAAGGGAAAGATAGGACAGATAAATCAACAAGTAAAACAAGAAGAAGGAGAAGGCAATAAAGACTTGTGAAATAATTGACTTCCTGTGGCTCCGCTGGTCGTTGAGGACGGTCTTTTTAGACCGCCAGCCCTGGATCGCATAGAGCCGCTAAGACAGCGAAAATCAGCTGTCTAGCGGCTTGGAAAACCTTTACCTTGGGTGAAGAGGGAAAGGTGAGCGATCGGGTGGAGGTAGAGCTCCCCCGAAAGCTCCAGGAATGATCCTGGAGGCTTGAAGGGGAGAGCTCCCTTAGTAGCCCGAAGAGCTCCGGATCCAGGACGCCTCTGTTTTTGGCAGAGCAAAATGCCTGCATCCACATCTGTGATCAATGATGAGTTTAAATGGATTTTTGACTTAACCAGAAACAGCAATGCCAGGAGGCAATGTAGATGTAAGTACCAGACATCAACCTCCTGTGTGGATTTTGTTCAAGAAGAAAGGAAATGGCATCTGAGTATGGGTGTGAAAGTGAAAGACAAAGAGGTGTTTGCTTAAACTTGCTGGATTATACGTTTATATGAAGAAACTATAAAGTGAAAGCTGGAAGGATTATACAACTGACCTAATTTATCTTAAATACTGTGTTTATAGAAAGACTTTGACTTTGTTTCAAATTATAAAATTAAAGTAAGATGGCTTCTGTACAAATACAATTTGCTGTTTTCAAGGAAGCTGGAGCGCCGTTAGTTCAACTATATAAACTACAAGAGGAATTGAAGGAATTTCTGAAGGCTCAAATTTCTGTTTGGGATAAAAAAATTAAAGAAATTGAGGAGAAAATATTGAAAATTAAAGACTTTGTTGCAGCTGAGGATGAAGAGATACGAGAAAAAATGCTGGCAGCATTTAAGACTTTGATTGAATACACAAAACAATTGGGTGAAAAAGTGGAAGAGATGGATCAAGTTAATTCAAATTTAAAAAGCAAAATAGAGGAGTTTCAGACCAAGGCAGAGAATATAAAGCAGTTGGATGATACAGTTGAAGAAATTAATCAAGTTAATTTGGACTTAAAAAACAAAATAGAGGTTCTCCAGATTAAGGTGGAGAGAGCAGAAGAAGAGCGGGTTCTATTGCAATACAGAGTTATGGAATTTGCATTGAGAGTAAGAGGTTTGAAAGAAAATAAACGCGAGGATTTGAAAAAGATTTTTGCAGAGGATTTTGCACAGCTGATTGGACAGAAACCAGTGGACTTTGAAATCCAAATTGAAAAAAATTACCGTGTTAATTCATGGGTTGCAAAGCAGAGATATTTGCCAAGAGATGTAGTAATTTATTTTACATCTAGGAAGATTAGGAATGAGATTTCACAAGCTTCTTATAAAAATAAAATTCAAATATTGGGACAAGAGGTATTGGTACTGAAAGAAATTCCACTTAAAATGTTAAGAAATAGAAAAGAATATGCTTTTTTGGTGGATCAGCTTAGAAATCTCCAGATACAGTATAGATGGAATGTACCAGCTGGATTAACAGTAAAATATAAGGGAGGGAGATATTGTCTTAATACAGTTTTTAAAGCAAGAGATTTTTACACTAAAGTATTGAAAGTTGGAAGTCTGCCATTGTTAGAAGTTAATATGAAAGGAGAGGTGGGAATGGTTAAAAAAGGGGAAAAGGAAGCAAAGCAAATACAACCTAAAATTGGGGTTGCAAATTTGGGAGAAGAAACACAGAAAGCCGTAGGGAAGGATCAAAGTATGATTGTAACTACTAAACGTAAACAGCAAGGAGTAAAGAAATAATATTTTCAAATGAAAAGACTTTCCTTTCATGGGATAGAAAAAGTAAGAAGTTATGGATTGTATGATAAATGGGGTGTAAATTGTTTAGAAAGTTATGGTATGGGGAATATGGGGAAGAATATGAGGTAAATGTTAAATTCATATAAGGAAAGATGATGTTTATTATTAAGTATGATGGAGATAATATGATGATAAGGTATATTGAGGAATAATTTTTGATATTACAACATTGGAAGATGGGATATTGTTTAATACAGAAGATTGGACTTTAAATTTAATGATGAGGAGGTAGAATTATCACCATATTTCAAAGATTATTTTTGAAAGATATATACAATGGAGATTGAAATAACAAAATACTAAATAGCTTTTAAATGAATAGAAGGTAATTGTATTAGTATTAATATTTTACTTTTTTTTTACTTTTTTTGTGGAAAAGGGGAGTTGAGGTTCAAGAAGAGGGATGGGAGTTTATGTTAATTAGCATATTTTAGTTTATGATTGTTAGATATGATACCCTGTATTTGCTCTGGGAAGTCTGGGGGAGAGAGGGATGGGGAAGGAGGGAGGAGGGGGAAGGGGGATGTTTGGGGATGTATGGGGAAAAATTTTGAAAAACTTTTTCAATTAAAAAAAAAAGACTTGTGAAATAATTCAGGGAAAATACATACTAAAAGACCAAAAGATGATATTGGATAAACAGACAGATACTCTTGAAAAGAAGATCGGGACTTGGGCAGACCCCCTGGAGGCTTGGCAGCAAAAGATAGTAGAGATGGAAGGGATATTTGGATTAGACAGGAAAGAAGTAGATAGAGATAAAAACCCAAGGGAGGTGTTTGGGAGGCAAGTTAAAAAAACGAATAAGAATCGAAATACTTAAACAGGCAAAAGATGATGGATAGAGGAAATGCTTTATAACAGAAGATTGGCTCTATTAAGAACTAGAAGAGAAGCAGAAACAAGAATTGGGGGAATATTATTATGCATATTTCTATAAAATATACTAAAAGCAGCAGCTAGATGTAAAGATTAGATATTGAAATATGGAGTCACTGTGTATGTTTTAATGATATTGTTTTTGTCTTTAGAATGGAGTTCTAAAAAACTGAACAACTAAATGAAGATCTATATTTTAACATAAATATGTATAATAACATTGCAATTACATAAATATGATTAAAGTAACAAATATTAATATTACTATTATTTCTTGTATCCAATTGAATGATACCCAGATGCTTCACTGTTCATATATTGATAATATCAACAGCAGAGACTTTCAAATTTCTATGTTCTACCATATCGCAAGATCTAAAATGTACAGCTAACATCGAAAAACATCATCAAAAAAGCACAACAAAGAATGTTCTTTCTCCGCCAACTCAGAAAGCTCAAACTACCCAAGGAGCTGCTGATCCAGTTTTATAGAGGAATTATTGAGTCTGTCATTTGCACCTCTATAACTGTTTGGTTCTGCAACCCAGCAAGACAGACACAGACTTCAGAGGATAATTAGAACTGCAGAAAAAACAATTGCTACCAACCTGTATACTTCACGAGTCAAAAAGAGGGCTGTGAAAATATTTACAGACCCCTCACATCCTGGACATAAACTGTTTCAACTCCTATCCTCAAAATGATGCTATAGAGCACTGCACACTGGAACAACTAGATACAAGAACAGTTTTTTCACAAATGCCACCACTCTGCTAAACAAATAATTCCCTCAACACTGTCAAACTATTTATTAAGTCTGCACTACTATTAATCTTCTCATCATTCCCACCTATCTCCTTTCACTTATGACTGTATGACTGTAACTTTGTTGCTTGTATCCTTACGATTTATATTGATATTGTTTCCTGATTGCTCATTTGTATCCTATGACTATCATTAAGTGTTGTACCTTATGATTCTTGATGATGGTAACTTTTCTTTTATGTACACTGAGAGCATATGCACGAAAACAAATTCCTTGTGTGTCCAATCACACTTGGCCAATAAAAAATTCAATTCAGTTCAGTTCTATTCTATTCTATTCATAGTGATATATATTCTAAAATAAAATTTATAAAACATTTAAAAAAATGACCAGGACTCAGAACAATATTTAAAAGCCAGTACTCCCCCAGACAAGCACAATCCAAAGCACACTGAAGATGTCTCCTTGAATGGGGACAAAACCAAATTGCCAAGCTTGGAGCTCAAACCAACAACATAATGTTCAAAGTTTCCTAGTTGTGGTAGCTAATCCAAAAAATTATCATACCCAATTCCTCAATTGTCCTCTGAAATCATATCACCATGTTGATAATTCTAAGTTATTCTCACAACTTCTAAATCTGGAGGATGAGGAGATGATTTTGCGCTTGATCCTAGATTCCTAAATAAATTTTCTACTTATTTGCTTACTTTGAAATACAATGTCTGTGGCATGCTACAATATAGCGATAAAGTATCTCGTTGTTAATGATATGTCTAGTTATTATCCATGATGGAACTTCTGGTTACTACTTAATTTTATTCAGTTCACTTGGGTGAAAATTGCATAGTAGGTGAGCTTACTTGACAATATATAAATTAATTTGTAGATTCTCCGGGATTTCTGTTTATATTTTCGCAGGAATAATAAAATCACAATGCCAAACAATAATAAATTGCTAGGCTAAGGTTTAGTCAGACTTTACACCTGACATTGTCATCTTTCCTGCTTTCTAAAATTGGATGGATATAATTGGAGAAAGATCTTCCATAATGATGATATCTGATTATTGATTGCCCTGCTTGATTCAAATCCAGTATTTTCCAGCACTAAATCAACTCTTTAGTTCCACAGGTATTAGAATGGATTTATGTTTTTTGAGAAGTATTAGTTCTTCTGGCTTTTTTCTGTTTTTCTTCTTTTTGACTGTTATTTTAAACAGTTGTTTCAGTAGTTTTATAACCTGAAAAATTGTTTAAAATATTTAAATAGAGGAAATGTTATGTACCAAGTTTTCAAACCTCTCTTTTTTCTATATCCAGGGATCAAAGTGCAGGTTCCGTCACTGTGAAAAAGCCATTGGCAGTGATATTGTGTGCTCATTATGGAGAGAGGGAAAATGTTCCCATCAACTTTGCAAATTTAGACATATGGAAATACAGGTAGAAATAACAAGCTTTTGAAGTGGTCTCTCTTGAGCTAGAACTATTATAATAATTCACTACCTATTTCTAATATCTGCTATCATTACTAAAAATATGTCACGCTAGTTTCACTTCTCTTCTATTTTCTTTCATTGAAATCTTTTCTATTGGGATATGAGATCTTAGTTTCACATTTAAGAAGTACAGTATTCTTCTGACATCCAGTCACACAGTTTCATCAGCTAAAGAGTTGCACTCATTCACACTTTATACTAAGTTTAGAAAGCCAACCAAAAATACAGAATTTTAAGTAACTCTCCATCTGTACATTAATTGGGTTTTCTGTTCCCATAATCTGTTCTGCTCAGAATGATAGTCGAAGATAATTGAGCCCACAATTATGACTGTAAGTTGTTATGGTAGTTAAGCAGGTCACTACATGAACTCACCAAAGTTTATGACCTTTTTTGCCTCAGTCGTTAAACGAATGTGATGGTGCCATGGTCATTAAGCAAACCCATTGATCACAATGGAGAAGTTTTTGATGGAAATTGGAAGTAAATTTCGGTTTCCAACAAAAAGATGTAAATCATATTCATATGACCTTGGGATCTGCCACCAACCATAAATGCAGGCCAGCTGCCAAGTGCCCAAAATTCAGTCATGTGACTGCAGGGGGACGGCCACTGTAACTTTGAATCCAGATCATAATTAGCTTTGGGGTGTGTCACTGTGGCTTCAAATTGAAGCTGAGATTGAAGTGATGCCAATAAATAAAATGACCCATCTTTTCCCTATTAAATTTAATGCCAAATTGTTCTTTAACTTCTGTAGACTCTGGCTTATACTTACTATAATTCCAAGGATATTAGGAAAAATAGTTTCTTTCCAGATGTTTTCTATAGTTGTGATGCAAATATATTAATGGAAGAAGAGGCACTAATATTGTTTGCCTATTTTAAAATTTTCATCAATACAGCCAGTGCTATGAAAAGAAGGTTCTATAGCAGTACTCACTGTTTGGACCTCACTGTTCTTTAAGTGAAACATTTTTTGAATGTAGTTGAAATTTTAATATGCAATTTAGTGTGAAATATAAAACAAGCCTTCCCCACAGGGAAGACTCTCTGTGCAGGATTGTAACACATATAATAAACAAGAAACCTAACTGGTGCTGGACTGTAGCACATATAATAAACAAGAAACCTAATTGGTGTTTGATACCAATTTGATGCCAATCAGATCTTTAATTTTGAAAGTAGTCCAAACAATTTCAGCAAGGTCACACAGTCAGTATCAGTGGGGTTTACTGCAAAGCCTTTACAGTAAAATGCAAAGCCTTTTGTGAATGCTTTGTTCTAATTTTATTCTTCATAGTTTAGATTATGAATTGCAGAATTTCATTCCTGACAATTTCTATTGAATCATTAAATATGGAACCACCCATGCTTTCTTCTATAGCAAAAATACAACAGCATCTCATGCTTCTGGGAAACGCAACCTTTAGGCTGTGTGAGGATCAGTTGTGTCTTCCATCACAGGAAACCTCGTAATATCAATGGACTTTTTTTGCCCCCTAGTAATGGTGAGTATCTTTTCCATATTCTAGTAACTGAAATAAAGTCAATTACATATGTTTCACTTCTGATGAGCAACATCATACAATAAATTAGCTTTTAGGTATTGAGTCAAAGTTCTTATTCATAATCTGATTAGAATGGGGCCAATCTTTGTTTTCAAGGCTATTCTCACAGCAGATTATTATAATTAATAATTTATCCAGTGCCAATTATAAAATTAGTTTTCTTATTTCTAGTTCCCTTATAGCTGTTAAGAATTTTGCAGATAACAATATTAAAGTTAATGGCAATCTATCTATCTATCTATCTATCTATCTATCTATCTATCTATCTATCTATCTATCTATCTATCTATCTCATTTGAATTTATTTGGCCACTGAACAACAGTTAAAAACACCATAAAGCATATAACAATAAAATAATAAATGTATATCCGACATCTAAGGTAAAAAGGCAACCCAACTACAATAGATCAAGAGAATCATTGCATAGGTTCTGCCATATATATAGATCCCCAGTCCAGTGACACAATTATGTCTTTAAGCCATTACAGAAGGCCAGCATGGTCTGTCAATCTAATCTTCTTGGTAGAGAGGTTCAGAATTGCTTTTGTGGTGTGCCCCTTCCGGTGGAGAAGAAATGATGTAATTAAATGAGCCAATTAAATGGGCCAATTAAATGATCCAATGCAAGATAGTTCTGATGTCCACCAGAACTGAGTGGGTTCCTATCAGTTTTCTGCCTCTTTTGACATTAGCATTTTTGTTATTTTATTTTATTTTATTTATATTTATTTATTTAGTTTGTCAAATTTATACAAGGTAATAGGTACTAATAAATGGGGACAGTAGGACAGGGACGGTAGGCACGCTGGTGTACTTATGCACGCCCCCTTACAGACCTCTTAGGAATAGGGTGAGGTCCACAGTAGACAGTCTAAGGTTAAAGTTTTGGGGGTTTGGGGAAGAAACCACAGAGTCAGGTAGTGCATTCCAGGCATTGACCACTCTGTTGCTGAAGTCGTATTTTCTGCAATTGAGTTTGGAGCAGTTTACCTTGAATTTGTATCTATTGTTTGCCCATATATTGTTGTTCTGCACCACATTTTATAAGAAAAGTGATTTACTTGTACTGGTGAAAATGGGTAGCTGTGCTTGGATCAGTAGCTAATCGGTATTTTACTGTTGGTTGGCAGTGAAATTTTTTCAAGGATCATTGCTACCTCCTCCCTCCAGGGGAACAAAGTTAACAGTAATATGGTCTTCATTTGGTTCTTCTGATATATTTTGGCATTGACATCTACCTCCATATATTGTGTTGAGCCCTGGACTGTGTTTCCATGGGATGCCAGTTTTGTGATCAGGAAGGCTATCAAAGTAGTCTGTTTTTTGTTTTTGTTTTTTTTAACTCCAGATAGAAGCTCCTCCTAGAAAAATTTTCCTAGGTATTTATTTTTATTTTATTTATTTATTTTTGTCACAACAATATACACAAGCATCACACAAAATGATTATATAGTATATAAACATATATATGAGGAAATATAAGGAAGTATATATAATAAGCATATATATATATAAGAAAAAACAATAGGACAGGAACGGTAGGCACGTTTGTGGTCTTATGCACGCCCCTTATAGTCCTCTTAGGAATGGGTGAGGTCAATAGTAGATAGTTTTTGGTTAAAGCTTTTAGGATTATGAGAGGAGACCACAGAGTCAGGTAATATGTTCCAAGCACTGATAACTCTGTTACAGAAGTCATATTTTCTGCAATCTAGACTGAAGCAGTTAACATTAAGTTTAAATCTATTGTTTGCTCTTGCATTATTGCAATTGAAGCTGAAGTAGTCTTTAACAGGAAGGACATTACAATAGATGATTCTATGAGTTAAATTTAGGTCTTGTCGAAGGCAGCGGAGTTCTAAGTTTTCTAAACCTATGATTTCAAGTCTGGTGGGATAAAGTATTTTGTTGTTTTCAGAGGAGTGGAGAACTCTTCTTGTAAAATATTTCTGGACACGTTCAATTGTATTGATATCAGAAATGTGGTCTGGGTTCCAGACAGGCAAGCTGTATTCAAGAATTGGGCTAGCAAATATTTTATATGCTCTGGTTAGTAGTGTAGTGTTTTTGGAAAAGAAGCTACGCAAGATTAGGTTTACAACTCTTAGAGCCTTTTTTACTATGTAGTTGCAGTGGGCTTTAGCACTTAGATAATTTGATATGAAAACTCCAAAGTCTTTAACAGGATGGGGGTCATCTGTAAGGTAATGTCCATCAAGCATGTACTTAGTGTTTAGGTTCTTTTTTCCAATATGTAAGACTGAGCATTTGCTGGTTGAGATTTGGAGTTGCCAAGTTTTAGACCAAGCTAAAGGTCTTTTTTGAATGGTAGATGTATTGTCGGTGATGTTAAATAGTTTGACATCGTCAGCAAAGAGAACACAATTACTTGAGATATGGTCACAAAGATCATTTATGTATACTATGAAGAGTGTTGGTCCAAGAACGCTATCTTGAAGAACGCCACTCTTGACAGGAACAGGGTTTGAAAGAGCATTGCCAATTTTGACCACTTGTGACTTGTTGTCTGTTAGACAAAAAAGTTGAAGTCCACTCAGGCTTAAAGTTGCCAAGGTTGGAGACCCCTGGAATAGACTACATGATACAAGGTTCAACTGCAACTCACATTCATCCAACGAAGTTGAGTTGCTTTGATTGAATGGGGATCTTGTGCATCTTACTCTCTAAACTTGGACACATTTATTAGGCTTCAAATTCCTCTGAAATCTCTGGAACCTCTGCAAAGTTATGTTTAGTTCCAGGAGACACTTTACTTTCTTTTAACATTTGACATTCTTTTGTGAGTGTACTTGATACAATTTGCTCAGTCCGTTTATACAAAGGAGTTATGTTTGGGAGTTTTGATATAGTTGCCTATTTATAATAAAGAGTGAATACTATTTGGCTTCACTGTCATTTTGTTGCTGCTAGTGATATTTAAAATAAGTGCTTCTCAAATCTGAATAAATTATCCAAATTGGGTAAAAGTGTTTTTTCTTTGGGTAATGACACCCACAAATCCATTACCCATCACAACAGAGACATTTAATTGATGTAAAGATTGCCATGTGTGCTAAAATATATTTGAAAATCTCTAAAGTATTCCTATCAAGAGGAAAATCAATGAAATTACCAATTGCGATTTCTTTAAATGACATTAATATTGTTCAGTTTGTATAATGCAGGTTTGTATAATGCAGGTAGTCCTCAGTTTATGACTATTTGTTCCATGACTGTTTGACGTTATAACAGTACTGAAGGAATTATGACAGGTCCTCAAAGTTCAATAGGACTTTCTGATAAGCGATTTTGAGTAATGAAGAAAAAAGTTTGAGAAGCACTTCCTTGATTCATACCCATCAGCCAGGATTCTAGGATGCTTAAACTAATTTTGTCTGCTCTGGTACAGTTCTCCAAACTTTTATGAAGAAAAACAGTTTTTATATTCCAGGAAGAAGATATTTTTGTTGAATTAGGTTGTCTGGAACAGTATTTTTATATTCTGTAATGCCTGCTTAAAATAAGTATTACAAAGATACATTATTCAGCACTCTTTCTTGGATAATATTCAGAGAAAGTGGGGATGAGAGGCAATATGAATAACTGATGTACTGCATAATGCAGTAACTTCTTTTTTGCCTTTTTAAAAAAATGGTATAAATGTTTATAAAATGGTGAAAAGATAAATGGTGCATTTTATGGCAATACTAAAAGTATGGTTCCAATATAATGTTATTTTCTATATGGAAAAATACATGTGGAAAAAGTTGTGCTTTAATAATAAAAGACAACTGAATATCACAAGAAAGTTCTACATATGGAATATGTCGTATATATATATATATATATATATATACACACATATACATATATAACATACATACATACATACATACATACATACATACATACATACATACACACACACATACAGTATGTATATCTTCTGCAAATTGGATGAGAGGTGGTGTTTTTTTTTACTGTTATTCTCAATGGAATCCATCTGAATCGTGTTTTAGAAAGAAAAGTCTTTTCTTCCATACTAGCTTTAGCTAGAGAAGAAAATGTTGGAGAAGAAAATGCCCTGCCTAAATAAAGCATGTTAAGATTACAATAAAGGCAAAAAGATTTAGGATTCCCAGAGTTGTAGCTTAAGGAAAAGAAAACTTCGATGCATATATTAATTGTGTGCAAACATTTCAGGAAACTGATTGCAAAAAGAGTGCCACATGTAGTTGCAGGTTAACTTAGTAAGAATATGGGACTTTAGGTCTGGTGTTGTAATTCTTTCCCTTTGTTGTTCCTTTCTGCCTTCTTTCTGCCTCATCTTTTTTTTTTAAATTTAATTTTGTCATAACAGTATACATAAACATTGTCATAAGTAAAAAACATATCATGAAAATATATATATATATATATATATATATAAGTAAAGAATATGCATTAGCTATATTAATTAGATATAATAAAGGGAACAATAGGACAGGAACGGTAGGCAATTTTGTGCTCTTATGCACGCCCCTTAGAGTCCTCTTAGGAATGGGGTGAGGTCAATAGTAGACAGTTTTTGGTTGAAGATTTTGGGATTTTGAGTAGAGACTATGGAGTCAGGTAATGAGTTCCAAGCATTAACAACTCTGTTGCAGAAGTCATATTTTCTGCAATCAAGTTTGAAGCGGTTGACATTAAGCTTGAATCTATTTTTTGCTCTTGTAATATTGTGATTGAAGCTGAAGTCGTCATTTACAGGAAGGATATTGCAATAGATGATTTTGTGTGTTAAACACAGGTCATGTCGAAGTCGACGGAGTTGTAAGTTTTCTAATCCCAGGATTTCAAGCCTGGTGGTATAAGGTATTTTGTTGTTTTCGGAGGAGTGAAGAACTCTTCTAGTAAAATATTTCTGGACATGTTCTATTGTATTTATGTCAGAGATGTGGTATGGGTTCCAGACTGATGAGCTGTATTCAAGAATAGGTCTGGCAAATGTTTTGTATGCTCTAGTTAGTAGTGTTTACTTACCACCTTTTAGTTTTCCACTAGATCAGAGGTGTCAAACTCAATTTCATTGAGGGCTGCATCAAGATTGTGTTTGAACTTGCTGTGTGGTGGGGGGGGCAAAAGGGCGTGGCTAGCTGGACACCACTTGTGTGATCAAATGCCACTTTTGCCAGTAGTTTGTTCTGCTAGCACTCTGCCAGCAAAAATGGAGCCCAGGAGGGCTGCACACCTTCCCTGTTTCCAGGGTGGCTCTGTGGGCCAGATCTAAGCACCCCGTGGCCGGATCTGGCCCATGGGCCTTGAATTTGACACCCCTACACTAGATGTAGTCTTTGACTTACAACCATTCATTTAGTGACTATTTTAAGCTACAGTAACAAAAATGTTGACTTATAACTGTTTGTCACAGTTACAACAATTGCAGCATCTCCATAGTCATGTAATAAGAATGTGGAAGCTTGATAACAGGTTCATATTTATCATGATTGTATCCTGAATATGACCATGTGATCACCTTTTGCAACAAAATCAAAATCAATGGGAAAGCAAGATTCACTTAACAACCGTGTACTAACTTAACAACTGCAGTGTATCACTTAACAGCTGTGGCAAGAAAGGCTATAAAATGGGGCAAAACTCACTTAGCAACAAAAATTTTGGGCTCAGTTGTGATCATAAGTCAAGGACTATCTGTATTCCTTTCTCTCACATCACCTACATTCTGGTTCTTTTGTCCTCGTGGTCTTCCATATGTTTCTTTCTTTGTTTTGTCTCTTCTCAAAAGAAGGAATTCAGATTTGTGTGATTCTATGGGTGATCATGCTTAGTGTATGTAAAAAGAGGCTTACATATCAGCTTCCTCAGCACCTGGAGGAAACTGTTTATCTGGACCCGTTCCAGTCCGGTTTCAGACCCGGGTACAGCACCGAGATGGCTTTGGTCGCGTTGGTGGATGACCTCTGGAGGGCTCGGGACAGGGGATGTTCCTCTGTCCTGGTCCTGTTAGATCTCTCAGCGGCTTTTGATACCATTGACCATGGTATCCTGCTGCGGCGGTTGGAGGGATTGGGAGTGGGAGGCACCGTTTATCAGTGGTTCTCCTCCTATCTCTCTGACCGTTCGCAGACGGTGTTGGCAGGGGGGCAGAGGTCGACCCTGAGGCGCCTCACTTGTGGGGTGCCGCAGGGATCCGTTCTCTCGCCTCTCCTGTTCAACATCTATATGAAGCCGCTGGGTGAGGTTATCCGTGGTTTCGGGGTGGATTATCATCTGTACACTGATGATACGCAGCTGTACATTTCCACCCCGAACCACCCCAACAAAGCCATCGAGGTGATGGGCCGGTGTTCTGAGGCCGTGCGGGTCTGGATGGGGAGGAACAGGCTCCAGCTCAACCCTTCCAAGACTAAGTGGCGGTGGGTTTCAGAGTCCCGGTACAGTCAGCTTACACCATCGCTGACTGTGTGTGTGTGGGGGGGAAATACTGACCCCCCAGGGGAAGGGTGCGCAACTTAGGCATTCTCCTGGACGATTGGCTGTCCTTAGAACACCACTTGACGGCCGTCGCCAGGGGAGCATTTTATCAGGTTCACCTGATTCGCCAGTTGCGCCCCTTCCTTGATCGGGACTCCTTACGCACGGTCACTCATGCCCTCGTCACTTCCCGCCTGGACTATTGCAATGCTCTCTACATGGGGCTCCCCTTGAAGAGCACCAGAAGGCTCCAGCTAGTCCAGAATGCGGCTGCGCAGGTGATAGAGGGGGCACCACGTTGCTCCCATATAACACCCATCCTGCGTGGCCTGCGCTGGCTGCCGGTAGCTTTCCGGGTGCAATTCAAGGTCTTGGTTACCACCTTTAAAGCGCTCCATGGCTTAGGACCGGGGTATTTGCGAGACCGCCTTCTGCCACCGACTGCCTCCCAACGACCTGTGCGCTCCCACAGAGTGGGCCTCTTCAGGGTGCCATCGACCAAACAATGTAGGTTGGCGGCCCCCAGGGGGAGGGCCTTCTGTGTGGCGGCACCAGCCCTATGGAATGAATTACCTCCGGGGTTACGCCAACTCCCCGACCTCCAGGCCTTCAAACGTGAACTAAAGACTTTATTATTTCACCGAGCGGGACTAGCCTAAGAATGTATTTTAGCGAAATTTTAATGGGTTTTTAATCGGTCTTCGACCGTTTTAATGATTCGGCCACTAAATATTTGTTTTTAAATTGTTTTTAAATAGTGTTTATTTATTATATTTATATCATAGTGTTATGTGTATTTTAATATTGGCTGTACACTGCCCTGAGTCCTTCGGGAGATGGTTCGGTATAGAAATGTAATTATAAATAAATAAATAAATATAAATAAATTATAAAATAAACATGAAGATGGGAAATAAATTAATTTTGAAGGAATACTTTACCCAATATCTTTTAATTATTGGTAATTTTTTTTGGTTCTAGCTCTGCTTTTTTTTTTTTTTTTTTTGCTATGGGACTATTCTTTTTACAGAGATCTTTTTCTGCTACTCTGGTTTTAACTAATTGTATGTTTTCCTTTTTTTCTTTTTAGCTCTGGTAGTTTACTTGTGAACCACCAAGTGTCATTGGGAGTCCAGCAGTTTATACATTTAATGAATAAATAATTGAGATGTTAAAGTTTTCAGATTTATGGAATGGCCCATGATATTAAAGGATATCACAATGATGATGAAAAAGTAACTTTGTGACCAATGCCTGCAGCATCTCTCCCTCTTCCTCTTCCTCTCCCTCTCCCTCCCTCTCCCCCCCTCTCTCTGTTACATGTTGGTTATTAAAGTCAGTTTATTTTATTTATTTAGTTAGTTAGTTAATTTGTATAGTTGCCCATCTCAGCTCTGGGCAGGCATGCCTTGTCCTATACAATTAATATACATTGTCTTGTGCCTGTCCTTTTCTTTCTTTCTTTCTTTCTTTCTTTCTTTCTTTCTTTCTTTCTTTCTTTCTTTCTTTCTTTCTTTCTTCCTTCCTTCCTTCCTTCCTTCCTTCCTTCCTTCCTTCCTTCCTTCCTCCCTCCCTCCCTCCCTCCCTTCCTTCCTTCTCCTTTTTTGTTTCCCTCTTTACAAAGTGAATAGATTGCCTAAACAAGCAATCTCTTCTTCAGATTCTTTTCTGCACACTACAGTGTATCCCTAAAAGTGCTAACCACAAGTTAAGCTTAGCTCTGTGGCTTTAATAAGTTGATTAGAACCCTCAGGCTGGCTGACACTGTTGCCTGACGAGAAGAAGACCCTAATCAGATTCACACTAAAGGCTGTTGTTTGCCTCCTAAGCAGCTCATAGCTTACATCCATAAGTGAGCTAGCCAAACAGTGCATTTCTTTTCATATATATTCCCCATTGTGTGTCTGCTTACCCTCTTGCAATTCCTTCCTCTCCAATGAATGCATTTTTTTAAAAAAAAAATGTTTCTTGCTAATTATCCCAGCATTGAGCTAAATATCCCAACAGACAAGGCAGTGTGGAACAAAATTTGCCCTTTTACCTGGCTTCATCATGAGTCATGTTCTGGAAATCTCTAATAATAATCACTCAGTTGTTTGGGAGTATATTCTTCTGGCACTGTAAAGCAAAGGAAAGTCAGTGTAAAATCATAAACAGAGTTACGGTCACATGATTTTTACTTAGTGATTACTTCACTTAACAATTGAATTGTTGGAACCAATTGCGGTTCCTGACCAAGGATTTCCCATACAAATCATGTAATTATTATATTTTATGCTACTACAATCATTTTATTGTATTTTGTCTGCATGTGAATCTGTTTTTTTCTATCTGTCTCTGGGCTCCAAAGAAAAATCAGAATTAGAGGTAATTAATGTTTGGATGGTTGATTATAGGGAAATTATAGGGTTGAATGGGAAATTGAAAAATACCTCAAGAAGACAAGGCCAACCCAGGAGCTGAGCTGCACTCAAAGGTGTTTTTACATTTTATATTATGTTCATGAATATGTAACTTGAGGATTGCTTTTAGCTAAAAATAGGAATTCTAAATGTATAAATGAAGAATCTGGGCATTACACAAGATTTTTGCATGTTTGGATGAGTTTGGTTTACTCCTTTTATGGGATTGAGGATCATCTTAAATTCAGGACTGTTTTCATTCCAGGCAAATAAATAACTGGTCACTAAGGCAATAGACCTTTTACTCATTATAATATTAATAATATGGCTTTGTTCATTTAGTTGGGGGCTTTATCATGGATCCAGTCATTACGAATGATAAACCATTGAATATGGATTAATGCAATATAGTCAGAACATAGTTGAAAACCAATGCTTAGCATGATATGGGATCTTTTCTTTAACATTGCTTTTTTGTAATATGCAATTAATTTTGTATACTTTGGGGAGTGAATAGCATCTTAAAAGAAACATTTCCTTCAAGACATCTTTTCTTTCAGAGTTAATGTATATTTTATTTCCTTTGCTGCTGCCATAAAACATATAATACAATAAATTTCACTGAAGCCAGTTAGAATAATATGTATTAACTGTCTGGAACACTTAATGATCCAAGGCTTAAATCCTATCTTACTTAACAGAAAGTTATTCCAATTGAATATGTAAGAATTTTCTTATGTCATTGTGAATAGGATTGCATACTATTAAGTTAATCAAATTATTTATTTGGTTAATGGTTCAGGTGATAATATACATTCTAAATATAATTATTAAATTTTATTTTGGCTTTTATGAATGAGTTAAGTCTGTTAAACTCTTCAAAGTCTCAATCCAAAAGTTTTATACTGAATTTAAAGTTACTTTCTATAGATTCTACATTGCAAGGGGATGTTCAGGAAGGAATTTTTCATCCTGCTCAAAATCAAGATTCCACAAAAGGTCAGGAGAATGCATTAAGGCCTATTCATCCTCCACTTATTATTACCATCAATCTTGAGGAGGAAGAAGAGGAAGAACAAGAAGAAAAATGTAAATATTTTTTCAAACATTCATGTTTCTTGTCTTTTAGAAAGAGATGAAAACTAAATCCCAACATGAATATTCTTGCCTTTCTTTTTCTTCGCCTACCTATATACATCTAAAATATTGCCTACTGTTAAATTTGTTTAAAAAGTTAAAAAAGGAGATGAATGCTCTTCTTTAAAAAGTGGATAAATGGGTTTAGAATGTCTGCTTCATCTGTAAATCCAGACTTTGAGAAATAAAAGCATATTATATATATTTCATGTAGAATAAAATATGGTTTCGGAAATGCTTTCCAATCCTTTAAAAGGAGCTCAGTTCTGGGGCAACAGTATTAGAAAGAAAGAGGGAAGATAACTTAGAATGGAGCTTAAAATGAAACATTCTGAAAGGACTCCCCAAATGCTCTCCAAAGGGTTGCATGGGGATTTTTCTATTATTATTGTTCTATATTTTGTGAGTGGCATGGTGGCCTAGAGGTGGAGCTCTCGCCTCACAATCAGGAGGCTGTGAGTTCAGTTAGTGGCAGATATTTCTTTCTCTGGGCGAAATGAGTAATTGTCTGCTGCGAACTCCACATAGGCGCCAGGAAGGACATTCGGCCAGTAAACACTCAGTTTCATTCAATCACCCTGACTCCGATGCAAGTGATTACAAGGTCATTAAAAGAAAAAAATGTTTTATATTTTGTCCATAGTCCCAGGAAAAATTATCCTTTTTTTTTTATTTTGAACTTTCTTTTGTCATCTTATTCCATTTGGCCCTGTTTTACTAGCTTTCAGAGACTTATTCAACTGATGGACAGAGTCTGAAGAACTTTTACATAATTTCTCTCCAACACTGTTGAGATGGAAAGATTAAGAAGGAAGGGAAAGCATATAAAATGTAGATTCTGGAATTCTTTCTAAGTTCTTCTCATTAATAGCCATTAAAAAGATCTCTGTGTTTTTCCCTGTAACAAAATAACATGGTGCATGCATTTTCACTTGTGTTGTGCCTTTGTGTCAATGTGTGCACTGGAAAGCTTAGGGCCAGTTGTATACACTCTATCTTGGGACTCAGAGAGAATGGGGCCAAGAAAGGAACAGTCAGTAACATTCCAGCAAATGTGCATCTCCTTCTTCATAGGAAATAGGAGTTCTTTAGAAAAAAATAATCTAGCTTTTCCTTTTAAACCTATTCAGTCAGTAAAAGAAAGATTTTATTTTGTATTATAAATGTAAATGAAATTCAGATTTGCTTTATATGGCACAGGAAAAAGCCTGGAAAGAATTTTATTAGAAATAACTTCTTAAAATTGTTCCATACAGATGCATCTTATTTACTGTCAAAGACACCAGAAGATATAGAAGAAGAAAAGGCAATAAAGGAAATGTGCTATAAATCTGGTAAGAATCTTATTGTTATATCAACTAAGAACATTGGTGCATTTTTTAGCTGATATAACAATAGCATTTTTTTTTCTTTTGTCTTTTTGTGGATGAAACAGGAGAATATTATAGAATTCAGACTTCTCAGGAAAATAATTTAACAAAAAATTCTTCAGTGCTGGAGAATGAGCTCATTAAACCTATGGAAACATGCAGAGAATTACAAGAAGGCAAGGAATAGAACAGTTGAAGTTTTTAATTTTGGATCTTAAATGTTGTTTTATCTTTTTAAAGATAAGAAATATTATTATTATTACTATTATTTATTCGATTTTTATACCGCCCTTCTCCCGAAGGACTCAGGGCGGTGTACAGCCAAGGTAAAATAGACAGTACAATATACAATTAAAATACAGATTAAAAAACTTATTATATAGTTGGCCTAAAAACTTTAAAATATATAAAACTAAAAAACCCTTAAAATTAATAATAAAAAATTTAAAACCAATAAAATTTAAGCCAGCCCCGCGCGAATAAATAGATGTGTCTTCAATTCGCGGCGGAAGGTCCGAAGGTCAGGTATTTGGCGTAAACCCGGGGGAAGTTCGTTCCAGAGTGTGGGAGCCCCCACAGAGAAGGACCTTCCCCTGGGGGCCGCCAGCCGACATTGCTTGGCGGACGGCACCCTGAGAAGTCCCTCTCTGTGAGAGCGTACGGGTCGGTGGGAGGCATGAGGTAACAGCAGGCGGTTCATAATTATGCTATTCATTGTTAAAAATCCACATTAACATTTTGTTTAGAGGTAGACTCCAGGAAGAAGCCCAAATTCAATCTCTGGACTTGCCAACTAAAAGTACCAATTAACAGATGTCACAATGGGGAATTTGCCAGTTATTTGAGTAGAAACCTAACTTAAGTATAAAAGTTGCTGCTAGTCAGAGTTGAAAATATTGGGTTGTGCCAAGAGTATAACTTATTTCAGCTTAAGGGCTATAACAGGCTTTGCATACTATGTTATTTCAAAATAAGTGGATAATGCCCAAAATGGACTGATTTTCGTTGGGGGAGTGAGGGAGAGACTGGGGATGTGAAAGGTGATTCGGAGCCTCCTGTCTATTAGGCTTGAGGCCTTCTGATTATTGGGTCCTGGAAGCCAGGAAAGAGGATTTGATAGTTAACTTGTTTTAGTTTTCCAACTCTGAATTACATGAATAAATATCTGGTGTAAGACAGCTTCCTATGTATCTTTGTACGTAAAAGAGAAATACAGTATAGCCTTTTGTTTCTCCAGTTAAAGTATATTGAATAGTTAGATGGGTTGATGGAAAGTCATATTAGTCCTTTTATAATTTACTATAATATGTGAACCTAACTTACTCTAAGTTCAACTGAACATTATGCAATTAGTTATGTTTAGAAATGTGTTACATGATGGCTTTTTAAAGTATTAAAAGACTTTACATTATTATTACGTTCATTTATTTCCAACACTTCAGTCATGGAATTAAGTAAAATATTCATTAGTCATATTTTATTAATTGTTCCTAAGAAAATCCACCTTATTATAGAAAAAAATGATAAGTAGAACTTAGTAATTTCATACTTATGATCCCCATATTACCAATAGGTAGGGGTCTAAAGCTTACAGAACAGTAAGTAATGCTATGATAATAGCTGTCCCTATAGAAAACAATTCCTATTACATGCAGTTTAATAACTTCCCAGATTTTTCTCTCTCACTGTTCTAGGTGATGGTGTTGCAGTTCCATCAAAGTTTAACATTATAGAAAGACAAACAAAAATAACAGCCTCAGTGGACAGTTGCTCTAAATCTGAACTTAGTGCCTTTGAAAATGGAGGTAATTATTTAAAATACAATTTCTACATTTAAATTCTTATAACTGACAATGAAATAAGTGTGCAGCAACCTGCATTCAGATACATGCACACACACACACAAACTACCTAGTTTGCAGAAAATCTGCTCAGTCTTTTTTCATTTTCCAATTTAATGAATCAATGCCATCTGTCTTTATTTAATTTTATTTAAAGAATCTTTGGGATTATTTGCAAGCTACATTTGCCTTCTCTTCTCTTCTTCTTTTTGCATCCTTTCTCTATTGAAACTACAACAATAGATACAAAGAGGGGAAAAGTGGGGGGGAGAGACTTGGGATTTGAATCAACATATTACAAAAACACCTGCATTGTTGTTCCTGAATAGAGATGCCGCAGGTTTCTGAACAAAAGAAAAGGATTCTCCATCAGAACAAGCAAGATAATATTGGGTGGCAGGTTGGGGAAAGCTGCTGAATAGACCTTTGAGAAATAGGAGCCCCTAGCAAGGATATTGGTGTAATCATCTGTAAGAAAAAAAGAATATGGAGGTGAAGAGTGTCTGTTCAATTATTTCCAAGCAATTGAGTTCTCATGTGCTTCATACAGTATCAGTAACTACAATACTGCAGTATTATTTCCCAGACAAACAATACAGTTCTAAAAGAAACTCTTATCCCCTAAGAGATGCAATGCCCCAAATTTCTTAATATGTGAGCACTCCTGATAAGCCTCGTATCATTTTTTGTTCTTGCTTTTGCATGTTAGCCCTTTGTAAACATTCACTGTAGTTATTTATAAAGAGAAAGTTACATAAAGTATACAGCTATACGTAGGCTTCCTTATAAGCCAAGTTCCTGCTTTACTAGGAAAACTTTATGTTGTTATTCTTACTATGATGATTGGATTTACACCCTCCCTTTATTTCTGTATAACTCAAGGCAGTGTACATCATGCAACATATTCCCATGTCTTACTTAACCTCCCACCCCCACCAACCCACCCCCCAAAAAACCCTTGTAAGGTGAGATATTTTTTCCTTGTAGGCCAGGGCTGTCAAACTCACGGCCCGCGGCTCAGATGCATCAAGCACTGGCCACGCCCACACCCGGTTTAGTGAAGGGAAAACAAGTTTCAATACGTCACCTGATGCCGCCAGGATGACGTGAGTTTGACACCCCTGCTGTAGGTTATTCTTCTGAATGTACAATTGCAAGAAAGAAGTAGCATGATTTGAGTTAGCATTTTAGGTGTGATATCAACTGACTGGCTACTGATTGCAAAATTTTCCAACCTCTTCCTTTTATGTTAGATGTGGCATGTGTTTATAGTTTGTTTAAAACAAGCAGAAGGCCTTTGAAAAGAAACAATAAGATATCTCCTTACAGGTTTGCAATTTCACTTCAATGGTTCAGGCACATGAAAGAGTTATTGCCTTTTGGGCTTTACATAGGATCCATTGATGCTCATACCATGGAATCACATTTCATTTTGCTAGTTTAAACAACTTTGTTTCATGTGCATATTTTGCCATTCATTGCTTTTCCATTTAAAGGGAAAAGAGCAGACATCTAGAATACTATTTTTTTCTTTCTTTCTTTTGTATGTTTCTTGTTATTGTTTCACTTTCTCTGATAATTCTGTGTTATATCTTTTTCTCTGTAGGAGGTGATTGTTACTTGTCACAAAGAAATATATTTGTTAAAGGGATACAAAACAAAATGTTCAATGGAGAGAAACAATTTACCATGTTAAAGTGCTTAAACGTCAAAGGTATTCAGAACTCATGTCTCACCTTTTTTTTTCTCAATGGAAAAATAAATATATGTGCTGTCTTAAAGCATTCTGGTAAGGACTTTGGCTAAAATATACACCAGAGACAGTGGTGAAATCCGAACCGGTTTTCTACCGGTTTGCTTGCTGCGCATGCGCACTGCACACCAAATGTGCTATGTGCACATGCGTAGATGCACCAAATGTGCACTCTACATGCACACATGTGCAGTACATGCCAAAAGGAGGCTTGGAAAGGTAAGTAGAAGTGAAGGGGGGATCAGTTGAGGTGTGATTTAGTTTTCTTAATGTTGAATTTCAAGCCAACTTTTGCACTTCCCTCCTTCACCCGCATCAAGAGGCTCTTTAGTTTCTCCTCGCTTTCTGCCATTAGAGTGGTATCATCTGCATATCTGAGGTTGTTGATATTTCTTCCGGCAATCTTAATTCCAATTTTTGATTCATCTAGCCCCGCCTTTCTCATGATGTGTTCTGCATATAAGTTAAATAGGCAGGGTGATAGTATACAGCCTTGCCGGACTCCTTTCTCAATTTTGAACCAATCAGTGATTCTGTGTCCAGTTCTCACTTTGCTTCTTGACCCGCATACAGGTTTTTCAAGAGACTTCTTAAGAGATTTCTCAAGAAATCTTGCAAAATTTAGGCTTAAACTAAAGAAAGTAGGGAAAAGCACCAGGCCAGTCAGGTATGAACTAAATCATATCCCTGATGAATATACAGTAGAGGTGACAAATAGATTTAAAGAATTAGATCTGATAGAGTGCCTGATGAACTATGGATGGAGGTTCGCAACATTGTACAAGAGGTAGCAACTAAAACCATTCCAAAGAAAAAGAAATGCAAGAAAGCAAAATGGCTGTCTGAGGAAGCTCTGCAAATAGCTGAGGAAAGAAGAGAAGCAAAAGGCAAGGGAGAAGGACAAAGATACACCCAGTTGAATGCAGAATTCCAGAGAATAGCTAGAAGAGATAAGAATGCATTCTTAAATGAACAGTGCAAAGAAATAGAAGAAAACAATAGAATAGGGAGGACCAGAGATCTAGTCAAGAAAATTGGAGATATGAAGGGAACATTTCATGCAAAGATGGGCATGATAAAGGGATGAGTGTTTGAAGATTGTTAAAACTATGAATGGAATTCTTGGTTCATGTGCTAATGGAGGCCACAGATAATCCTCATTCAGAGTGTGCTAAGCCAAACTATGATTCCTTTGATATTTAATAAGTTGCATAAACCTACTAGAAAGATTATTCTTGAAATCATGTAAAACAATGACTTAATGGGGTAGATAGGTCTGTCTGTGGGCTTCCTTACTAATTGTTACTGTAGAATTGAACAGCACAATCCTAACATTTTTTTTACCAGCTACAAGCCATACAGAAAGCATCAAGAAGCATCATTTTAAGGGAGTAAAGAAAAAGAAATGGCTATCTGAGGAATCCAAAAATCTGCCTGCCCCTTTGACAGCAAAAGGTATTTCAAAGGAACTTTTTGAATCATTCCAAATAGCACAGTCTGCCCTGTTTTACCATTTTCCATTATCAGAAACACTCTACTAAGATGGAGCTCTCTGTTAGGACTCAGTATTTAATTCATTTTTCGATATGAGTGATGGATAATTTAAAGTCCTCCACAAAGTGCTGGTCTGTTTCCAGCTGGGATGTTCTGGGTTCATGGATGACTAAATTGGAATGTATTTCCCATCCTTGCAGTATATGTTGAGCCCTCAGTAGTTTCTTACGTGTTGGGGGGAAATATTGATTGTTTTATTGTCTCTTGCAGCAATGCATACTGCCAACTCTAAAAGTAAAGGGAATTGCCAACAAAATGATCAAATCAAGAATGCTGAGAATGCCTCTTATGTTCCTTCTCAGAGAGCCAATGGGAGAAGTATTTCCTTGAGTGCTCCAATGGCTGGAAGGTCACAAAATGTCACCTATGCTAAAATTGGGGTAGCCAAAGAATCCAAAATGAATTTATCTACAGGTGAGCATCTAGCTTCATAAGATCTCTTTCTGATAGGGGCATCAGTTTGTTTCCTAATGAGATGCTATGCGAATTAAATAATACTATTGTTTCATCAGAAAGATTTTTCAGCTGTAATGCGGTGTCCTAAAGCTTTCAACATTGCTACTTTGTCCCTACAAAGAAGAGAAATTTATCTTCTGTTGTTTTGAACATGAATTTGAAACAATGAGATTTAAATTTTATTAACTGCATAAATTGCCTTTGGAATTAATTTTGAGAAAGATTTATCTAAAATAACTTGTTACTTAAATGAATATGATTCTAGGTTTTATACAACGTCTGCAGTTCAGTTTTTCCAATGAGGAACGAGGTTACAAGAAACTGGTCATTCAAACATTTTTCAATAATGTTAATTTTCTATTAAAAATGCCTGTTAGTGCTGTTCACTGGAGCATATTTACTAAGAAGGCAAACTGTAGCAGTCATTACTATTTTTTAATATTGTTTGTGATTATTTTGAAATTTCACTTTACATTAATGATGTATTATTAATTCTTTCTTGCTCTAGTACTTACGATTTGTATCTAAATCTTAGTGTATGAAATATTTGCCCTTAGTGTGTTATGTAAATGCAACAATTGTGGTTTGCAAACTATGGCTTATGGCATAGTCCACAAGCCAGGATTATCAGAGATAATGTAAATGTACTCAGCTGCAAAATTATTTCCTCTTCTTTAGGTCATGTGGGGATGTTGAGTATTATTTTTCATTGATCATCTTTTTTCTAGAAATAAAAAAAATACTGGAAAAGTTTCAATTCAGGTTTATCCTTGTTATTGAATATTTATTGATATAATATGATTATGTACCTTATGATTCTTGATGAACGTACCTTTTCTTTTATGTACACTGAGAGCGTATGCACCAAAACAAATTCCTTGTGTGTCCAATCACACTTGGCCAATAAAAAATTCTATTTCATTCTATTCTATTCTAATAGATTTTAATATTAATTCTATCATGCTTCTAATCTCCCTGTTCATTTGTTACTTCATTCACTAGTTTTATTTTTTTATCTTTTTTCTCCAAAAATGGTAAATAACATTTAAAAGGAAAAAATATGTAGATAGCACAAAGGATTGGTAATAGAAGACTGGGATAATTCAGACTAATTATAACATACTATACTGCTGTCACTTTCAGGGGAAAAAAATATGTTTTTACATTTCCTCTGTATCAGTCCATTACACCAAAATTGAATTTTACTGTGAGCTTTTAGAGGTTATATAATAGCAATGTCACCTCTTCTGAAAAGTGTCTTCCCAAAATATATCAGAGAAGCTGGTAGTTTTAACTTGTACAAACCAGAAAAATGCTGTCCATGTTGTTTAAGAAATTTTGATATCTCTAGAAATCATTATTTCACTTTGTTAAATTAGTTGCTCCAAATATTATTAATAAAGTTAAAACCAAACTTTTCAGAAGCAAATATTGATTGTTTAAAGATTTCCAAATAGTTTTGTTGCATTCATACTTTAGATCACAATTCGGTTTGAATGTTTGAATGCCCTTTACATGAAATTCAATACTTGTTATTTTGTATACTGAAATGTAGCAATTTCTTAATAAACATTTTCAATGGAGCAGATTTATTCTCCTAATATTTTGTGCCCCATCTGATTTATTTGTTGTGGTTTTTTGTTCAGCCTTTGTGCAGTAACACAATATGCTTTACAATTATTTTTCATACCTAATGAATTTTATTTGTATACCATATTTTAAATGTGCCTTCCTAAATATTTTTCAAGGAAGCTAACAATGAAGGCCCTATTGGAGAATTATTACTTGCCAACCTTGAAATCCTGGCAAGTGCTTGGTCCAGTTAGAATAAAAATCCCGTGATATTTTGAACACTGTAGTTGGTTTGGGTCACTACTGGGAAATAAATTTTGATTTGATTTGAACTCTCACAAACAGTTGCTGATCTAAAACACACTTATTTAAAAAGGAAGAAAAATATTTTTTAAAAAATTAAATGGACAAAAAGTACATTGCTCTTAATTGTTAATGAAACTTTCATGATTTAAAAGAAATAAAATTGACAAAAAGTATGTTAGTCTTAATTACTAATGAAACTTTCACAATTTTTGTAAGACTACAAAAAGAATATAAATTGCATAAAACAACTAGTTATCAACATGTTCATAAAGCTTTTATCTTCTTTGTTTCATCTGGATGCGTAGTAGCCTCTCCAGTCGATTTGAATAGTTTTTTTTACAGAAGCTAAATCAGCCATCCTATATAATCACCAATTTAAACATTTCATAAAGTAACTTTGAATGATGTAAAGAAATCTCGAATACTTCCATTTCCTTGTAAGATTTTTTGTGTGTGTGCATATGTACTTAGTTATTAGTTTGTATTATGTAGGCTTTTTAATGTACATTCTTGTCTGAATTGTTTAAATTGTACTCACATGTTTTCGATTTTAAAAAAACCTTTTCATTTATAGCTTTGTAGCATTAAAAAAAAGTGTTTTAAAAATGATTTGTGCTACAAAATCCAAATTATTACTAGAGCTTTAAAGCTTAAAATGTTCAACATGTTTTTGCTGCCATCTAAAGATCATCCTGATGTTTTCAGCCCAGATTTGCAACCCTGAGACAGAAACCAATTAAAGTAGGTTTGGAGTCTGGACCAGTCTGTCTCTCTCAACTCAAGCTATGTCATACATAATTCTTGCAGAGATAAAAGGAAGGGAGACACCCATGTATTCCTAGAGAATAGACTCTCTCTCTCTCTCTCTCTCTCTCTCTCTCTCTCTCTCTCTCTATATATATATATATATATATATAGATATAGATATAGATATATAGATATATATATATATATATATATATATATATATATATATATATACTGTGATATATATATATATATATATATATATATATATATATACTGTGATATATATATATATATATATATAACCAAAAATGCATTAAAATTAATGAATTAAGTACACAAGAAGATTTCTTCAAAACTCTTGTTCACAATTTCAGGTTAAAAATAGAATGCATTTTCCTATAGAATTAAAGCTATTTTTCAATAGTATTTTTTTGTTATGTAATATCAGAAAATGTTGTGGTAACAATTCTGGTATATGTGCTTAAGGAGCATGAAAGGGTCAAGGTTATAAAAGAGAAAAATTAAAACTTTCTTTTCTTTCTTTTTCTTTAAAGAGAGGTGTGCTTCAGCGTATAATATACCAGCCTGGAGAAAAAGAAGCCCGCATTCTAAAATATATACTAAACCTGAAAAAATGCATTCAGGTATTTATAAGGTGATAGTAATATACTGCAAGTATTAAAAATGAAGCAATCAAGAATATGGAGAGAGATTTTTAAGAGTTCAAAATATTTTTTTTTAATTGTTAATGGAAAGTGGGTAAATTTATGAAATAAAACGCTATCTAAAGTCTTGCTACAGACCAATCTCGTCTGTAGTCCTTCTTTATATAAATTAAAAATTAAAACTTGACTAAGGAAAAAGTTACTTACTTTACAAGTAAGTGTGGATAGTGCAAGTAATACATGAAGTAATGGTCCATTAAGATATGGCAACTTCAAATAATTGCTTTCTTCATGTTTGTGAAGCCCCATTTTTTAATATAAGATGTACTAACAGCTAGGAATCCAATTTATATTATTAATGTCATGATCTATGGTTCGTTGTAGACCACCTTGACTCTATCACTTACAAATTTTATGTTATTGCCTTTTAAAACGTTCATATGCTTTCCTTTCAGAGCCCAGAAGAAATGGAAGTAGATAAAATGGAAGTTAATTTTAAAGAGAGGAAAGAGGGAATAAAGAAATGGTATATTGCTCTTCTATGGTTCGCCATCAAAAGAGGACAAAATATTCAAATTCAAATGATTTCGTTATCAGGAAATCCAACTGGAGATCTAAGGTGACAAAAACATTCTAAAATTCAGGAAGTATATGCGCTAAAACATTTACATTAAAATATGTAAACAAGCCTATTTCTGAATCAATTGTTTTAACATGAACCTGGACTGAAAGATTTACTGTTTGGGAGTAAATATAGGCATGCTTCATAAGTGCTTTGGATCCCATATGAGAGCAAGCGCATCTCTATTATTCAATAAAGCCATTTATTTTCCAGTCTTTTGTCAAAATCTGAACAAAGTTGAACTAATTTGTTGAATAGCAGAGAGTACTGGGCTCTTTCTTAATCACTTTTGAAAGCATGCACAAATGTGCTGCTTAACAACGCTGGGATATGTTCTCTCAAAAGAAAAGATGTTTAGAATAATTTGCTTTTTCAATAAGAGTTTAGCATGATTTTAATGACAATGGTACTAATGAAAGGAACCCTAGTTTTTTCTTCTCCCATAATGTGGAGCTACTGAAAACACTGTAATGCAAAGATGACTATCGGTGCTACTAATATTCTATGTTCTTCCAGAGAATAATCAGCATATATACATCAGCATATTTAATTCCGACCATGTTTCCATAAAGATTTTCTGAATACTGTAATTAACTGACAATCTGAAGGCTGGAAAGAAAACTTTATAAGGATTAGGTAAAGATATATTTACATAAAGTGCACTCTATGCAAAGTGCTTTAATCATCAAAGTCCACACATATGAGCTCACAACAATATGTGATTGGAGGCTAAAACATATGCAGGAACTCGGTATGGTATGTCTAGTTTAATGAAAAGAAGGACTAGGGGAGACATGATAGCAGTGTTCTAATATCTCAGGGGTTGCCACAAAGAAGAGGGAGTCAAACTATTCTCCAAAGCACCTGAGAGTAGAACAAGAAGCAGTGGGTGGAAACTAATCAAAGAAAGAAGCAACTTAGAACTAAGGAGAAATTTCCTGACAGTTAGAACAATCAATAAGTGGAACAACTTGCCTGCAGAAGTTGTGAATGCTCCAACACTGGAAATTTTAAAGAAAATGTTGGATAGCCATTTGTCTGAAATGGTGTAGGGTTTCCTGCCTGGGCAGGAGGTTGGACTAGAAGACCTCCAAGGTCCCTTCCAACTCTGTTATTACGTTATGTTATATAGAGTAACTGTTTTCTCCACTGGTACTTGGAACCTTTTCTTTCACCCTAAAACAAGCTGGTGCTATGCTGTGATATTTTGTCCAGTTTTCTTCTTGATGAAATTTGATGGATTTTCACCAGTGTAAGGGTTGCACCAACAATAATTTATACTGATAGTATAGCCTTGTGTTCTTCAAAAATATCCACACACATAAGAACAGTTCTAGCTTAACCAGTAATTTTACAATATATATTATATTCACTTTTTTTGTTAATTTGAAAACATATGCTGTCAGGAAACTTACCTTCATGGGCTTGTTTTGAGTTGGACATGCATGTTCCTATAAGCCTTCCTTTATCATCTCAAATTTTCTAGGTAATTTTGAAAAAATTGTCTTGTATTTCAAAATGAAAAGAAATAATTCATAATTCTATAACTATTTCTATTACAAGATCCTTGCAATTTGTCTCAGTTGGGAAATAAATAGAAAGATATAAAAAAATGGAAGAGAACATCTTTTAACTCTCAGATATGACAACAAATTGTTAAAATTGTTAAAAAGGGCCTCTGTGGCTCAGACTGCTAATGCAGTCTGTTATTAACAGCAGCTGCCTGCAATTACTGCAGGTTCTAGTCCACCAGGCCCAAGGTTGACTCAGCCTTCCATCCTTTATAAGGTAGGTAAAATGAGGACCCAGATTGTTGGGGGCAATAAGTTGACTTTGTATATAAATATACAAATAGAATGAAGACTATTGCTAACATAGTGTAAGCCACCCTGAGTCTTCGGAGAAGGGCGGGATATAAATGCAAATTTTAAAAAATGGTTTTTACCTTCCTAATTGGATAATGTGCATTTCAATTTCTAGACCATACAACTTTGCAGACTTATTTTATATCTTGAAAGTCCAAAGCAGTGTAAATTTTATAGGTCTATCCAACCAGGCTGGCCTTTAATATTAAAAAACTCTGATTATTAAAGGGAAATTAAGCTTTAAAGTGCATGCATGTATGTATGTCTGACTTCAAGTCATGTTGACTCCTGGCAACTGCCTGGACAAGTCTCTCTGTTTTTCTGGGTAAGCAATAAAAAATAATCACAGTAGTCTTATTTATTCTTATGTCCCTCTGCAGCACATATTGCAAGAAACAACATTAAAATAAGATTAAAACTTTATATAGGATGGAAGTAAGTGTGGAATCAAATCAAAACCAGTAGGTTAAACAAGTTGAAGTGAATGTAATTATTTATTTCCTTCCTTCACCAGTCCTGTATGCTTAATTATAGTATACATTACTTCCCCATCCAGGAACTAATCAGAGCTAGATTTAGCAAGAAGATTGCTTCATGTATTTTTTTTTAAGTATAGGAGCCATAAATTTAATTACATTATAGAGAACTCAGATTTTACATCAAACATACATTTGTCAAGTGTATCAAATATAGAGATAGAGCTGGGACACTAACCTTAATAATGCAAAAGCATTCCTTGCTGCAGTAATCATATTTGAACCAAGTTGTAGCTGATAATTAAGGAAATTAACAGACTACATAGGTAGAACAAAGGGAACATTACTATCAAATAGTCCACCAGATCAAATCCTGCTAGATAGCCCAAGAAAGTTACTACAGTTGATTTTATCAAAAATTGGTGAAAACTACAAAGGATAAACTTTCCCTGCCCAATTTCAATCTAGGAATCCAAAACAGATTCGGCATCTCAACCAACAAATGCTCTGTCTTACACATTGGAAAAAAGAATCTGAACACTAAATACAAGCTCGATGGACATTACCTTGTAGATGAGCCCCACCCTGTTAAAGAACTTGGAGTTTTCATATCAAATGATCTAAGTGCCAAAGCTCACTGCAACTACATCGCAAAAAAGACTTAAGAGTTGTAAACTTAATCTTGCGTAGCTTCTTCTCCAGAAATACTACACTACTAACCAGAGCATATAAAACATTCACTAGATCAATTCTTGAATACAGCTCGTCTGTCTGGAACCCATACCTCATTTCGGACATTAATACAATTGAGTGTGTCCAGAAATATTTTACAAGAGTTCTCCATTCCTCTGATTACAACAAAATACCTTATGCCATCAGACTTGAAATCCTGGGTTTAGAAAATTTAGAACTCCACCACCTTCGACATGACCTGAGTTTAACTCATAGAATCATCTGTTACAATGTCCTTCCTGTTGAAGATTACTTCAGCTTCAATCACAACAATACACAGACACACAATAGATTTAAGCTTAATGTGAACCGCTCCAATTTTGATTGCAGAAAATATGACTTCAGTAACAGAGTTGTTAATGCCTAGAATGCATTACCAGACTCTGTGGTCTCTTCCCAAAATCCCCAAAGCTTTAACCAAAAACTATCTACTATTGACCTCATCCCATTCCTAAGAGGTCTGTAAGGGACGTGCGTAAGAGCACCAACATGCCTACCGTTCCTGTCTTAATGTTCACTTTGATTATATCCAAATTTCATATAGTTATTACAGACTTATGCTTATATAAATGCTTATATATCGTATAGTTATTTCATGCTTATGCTTATATATACTGTTGTGACAAATAAAATAAATAAATCTCGTCACTATGGAAATAGGTCCAGATAATCAGTATCATTTGAATTTGTCTGGAGCTAGAATGTGTCTGGACCTTTTCTTAGAAGTAAAATGCTTGAGACTGGCTATAATTTCATATACTGATTTTCACATCAAGAGAAGTTTTTGTTTGATTTAATCAGCCAGAAAAGCAAGGGTTAATAATTAAAAGACATCTTCATACATTCTATCCATATAGTGGAAAATTGCATACAAGAAAAGATCTAATACTATCTTTGTGTCCAAATAACACAATACTTTCAACTGATGCAATACTTATTTATTTATTTATTTTATTTATTTATTTATTTGTCATAACAATATATATATACAAGCGTTGCATAAAGGGTTATAAATATATGAACGTATATATGAGGAGAAATGAGGTACTAAAAACGTATATATACATAGGGAAAGAAACAGTAGGACAGGAACGGTAGGCACGTTTGTGCTCTTATGCACGCCCCTTTAGAGTCCTCTTAGGAAAGTGGTGAGGTCAACCGTGGACAGTTTTTGAGTGAAACCTTTGGGGTTATGAGAAGAAACCACAGAGTCAGGTAATGCATTCCAAGTATATACAATTCTGTTACAGAAATCGTGTTTTCTGCAATCTAAACTGGAACGGTTGACATTGAGTTTGAATCTGTTTGTAGCTCTTGTGATATTGTTATTGAAACTAAAAAAGTCATTGACAGGAAGGACATTACAACGGATGATTTTATATGCTAAACCCAGATCCAGTCGAAGGCGACGAAGTTCCAAGTTTTCTAGACCCAAGATATCAAGTCTGGTGGAATAAGGTATTTTATTAGTTTCAGAGGAATGGAGAATTCTTCTCGTAAAATACCTTTGGACACGCTCAACTGTGTTGATGTCAGATATATGGTAAGGGTTCCAGACAGGAGAGCAGTAATCAAGAATTGGCCTAACAAATGTTTTATATGCTCTGGTCAGTAGCGTGGTGTTTTTTGAAAAGAAGCTACGTAAAATTAAGTTGACAACTCTTAGAGCCTTCTTAGCTATGTAGTTGCAGTGGGCTTTGGAACTTAAATCGTTAGATGTAAAAACTCCAAGGTCTTTGACAGGGTGGGGTCATCTGAGGCAATGTCCATCAAGCATGTACTTTGTGATTGGGTTCTTTCTTCCAATGTGCAAGACTGAGCATTTACTGGTTGAAATTTGTAGTTGCCAAATTTTAGACCAGGCAGATAGATGATCAAGGTCCTTTTGAATTGTGGATGCATTGTCAGTGGTGTTGAAAAGTTTGACATCATCAGCAAAGAGAACACAGTTACTTGAGATATCAATACAAAGATCATTTATGTATATTATAAAGAGAGTAGGTCCAAGAACGCTGCCTTGAGGAACACCACTCTTGACAGGAACAGGATTTGAAAGAGCATTACCAATTTTAACTATTTGTTGTCTGTTTGACAAAAAAGCAGATATCCAGTGGTGTAAGGGTCCTGAAATGCCATAGGATTTTAATTTTAGGAGAAGTTTATCATGTACTACTGAGTCAAAAGCTTTGCAGAAGTCTATGTATATTGCATCTATTGATTTACCTAGATCAAGATTAGTAGTCCATAGGTTTTTACAGTAGAGAAGTTGTAGATTGCATGATAATTTTTTCCTGAAGCCAAATTGTTTATTTGAGAGAAGGTTGTGCATTTCTAAGTGTAAGGTAATGGATTGGTTGATGATGGATTCCATAACCTTGCAGGCGACGCAACATAGGGAGATAGGTCTATAATTATCAACTAAGCTGGGGTCGCCTTTTTTGAAAACTGGAATGACTGTGGCTAGCGACCAGAGACTGGGAAGGGAACTGGTTCTAAAGGCTATATTAAAGATTATACTTAGGGGTTCTGCTAGATTACTAGAGAGTTTTTTAAAAAAGTAAGCACAAAGACCATCAGGTCCAATGGATAGAGATGGCTTAACAATAATACCAATAACAGAGATACAAATTTTGAGAACCACTAAACTAACATGGCAGAAGGAGTGGGGCAGAGGTGGGTTTTAGCAGGTTCTGACCAGTTCTGGAGAATCGGTAGCGGAAATTTTGAGTAGTTCGGAGAACCGCTAGTAAAAATTTCTGACTGGCCCCACCCCCATCTATTCTCTGCCTCCCAAGTCCCAGCTGATCAGGAGGAAATGGGGATTTTGGAATATCCTTCCCCCAGGAGTGGGGTGGGAATGGAGGTTTTACAGTATCCTTCCCCTGCCATGCCCACCAAGCCACGCCCACCAAGCCACGCCCACAGAACCGGTAGTAAAACTGTTTGAAACCCACCACTGGAGTGGGGAGAGATGACATCACCTCTTTAACCAGATTTCTTTTATACACTGTGACACTGTTTTATTCAGGACTACTGTATATCTCTGCCCTTTTCTATCATATTTCCTGCATCTGATTTACCACTCTTATTGTCAAAAGGTAATCCTTAATATGGCCTCGTACTCATGTTTGATCAGATACATTTCTTTGCTTTCCTCCAGAAACATACCTTGACGGCCTCAGTTAGGTTGGAAACTGAAAGGAACTCTCGCCTGCCTTCCTTTCTCCATAGTAACCACATTGCAGATTCCAACCATATCTTTTACAGCTAATTATCAATACTTTTCCCATGCCATTTTATATCTCTACACTTTCCCCTACAGGGTCCATTACAGGCATTACTTATCTATCTAGGTAACATTTCTCTTAAGAAAAAATGATACGATGCTTTGTCTTTTGAAATTAATTATGAATGATACAATCTGGGCCATTTTGGAAATATAAGCCTTCTAAAAATCTGGAGCATCCTCTAGTAAATTTTAAATTTTAAATTTTAAATTATCAGCCTTGTAATTTGCTACGTTTTAATTGTTGGTTCTAATTGTATATATCCTGTGTCTTATCTTTGGCTGTACACCGCCCTGAGTCCTTCGGGAGAAGGGCGGTATAAAAATTTAATAAATAATAAATAATAATAATAATAATAAATGCCAATAAAGTGAAAAAAAATGCATATTTAAATGAATGAATAAATATTTTTTTACTTTAACAAATCAATAACCATTAGAGGGCAATAGTTCCAAATATAAAGACATTAGTAGCCTGACAAATAGTAAAAAAATAGTAAGTCTGATTGCCATCTACAGTGAAGCTTGTGTGCAGATGTTGTTTCATACAATAGATAGTTAATTTTTGACAAAATTTTAAAGATGTGTTAACATTGGAATAACACCCAAGGCATGGCAATAAATCTCTAGAAGCATAGCCAGCACTCAGTAGCTGTTGTTGTTAGTTGCAAAGTCGTGTCCGACCCATTGTGACCCCATGGACAACATTCCTCCAGGCTTTCCTGTCCTCTACCATCCCCCAGAGTCCATTCAAGTTCACGCCCACTGCTTCCGTGAGTCCATCCAGCCATTTAATTCTGTGTTGTCCCCTTCTTCTTTTGCCCTCAATCTTTCCCAGCATTAGGCTCTTCTCCAGTGAGTTTTTCCTTCTCATTAGGTGACCAAAATATTTGAATTTCATCTTCAGGATCAGACTTTCTAAAGAGCAGTCAGGGTTGATTTCCTCTAGGACTGACCGGTTTGATTGCTTTGCAGTCCAAGGGACTCGCAGGAGTCTTCTCCAGCACCAGAGTTCAAAGGCCTCAATTCTTTGGCGCTCAGCCTTTCTTATGGTCCAACTTTCACAACCATACATTGCTACTGGGAAAACCATAGCCTTGACTATATGCACTTTTTTTGGCAGAGTGATGTGTCTGCTTTTTAGAATGCTGTCTAGATTTGCCATAGCTTTCTTCCACAGGAGCAAGTGTCTTTTAATTTATTGGCTGTAGTCCCCATCTGCAGTGATCTTGGAGCCCAGGAAAATAAAATCTGTCACTACCTCCATTTCTTTACCATCTGTTTGCCAGGAAGGGAGACGGCCAGGTGCCATGATTTTAGTTTTCTTAATATTGAGTTTCAAGCCATGTAAACTGACCTTTTCCAATTTTGTGGCCAGTGTTGAGTTTTCCAAATTTGCTGGCAAATTGAGTGTAGCACTTTTATTGCATCGTCTTTTAAGATTTTGAATAGCTCAGCTGGAATACTGTCACCTCCACTAACTTTGTTGTTGCTCAGATTTCCTACGGCCCATTTGACTTCACATTCTAGGAAAAAAAAAACTATAATCATTACAGGTAAAGTAACAACAAAAATCACCAGCTACCACAAAGTATGACAATCCAGCCCATGGCCTTAAGCTACATTTCTTGTTCTCTTATGTAGTAATGGATTTATGCTTGTTCCTCTGACTTAGCTGTGGCATGTCTACCATTTGGTATGCCTACCATAATTTGATAATGGCTCTGTTTGATCTTGGCCTCTTTGTTTTTATCCTTGGTAGCTTCAGCAATCATAATATATATTATTTGATAATTAGCCCAAGAAGTTACAAATATTTTCTCCCATATCATCTTTAGTAGATTAATTGCATGATCTGATCCCCTCCTTCATTTCAAAATCTGAAATAATATGTTAATGCAATAAGTTGCAGCCAGTGGTGGGATTCAAATAATTTAACAAGTTGTTCTTTGCTTCAATCCTGGATGCTGCTCTGCAATGGAGAAACAGGAAACAGAGCAGCAGGCATGAAGGAAGCCGCTTTCCCTCTTTCTTCTCCCTACTTCTCCTCCTTCCCTGGCACTGGCCACTACATTTCCCATTTCTCCATTGCAGCGCAGCCCCATGCTGTAAATCTTGCCCCACCCACCATTGTCCAGATTCCCTCTCTTCCCCCAAGTATTTCTTTGCTAACCTGATTTCCAGCTGTGTTGTGTTTCTCCACACGCTGCCGTGTGCAGGGAAACAAAAGTTTGTGGGAGAAAAAAAAAGTTCAACCGATCAGTTCCAACTTTGCAAGATCTTTCTTTTTTCACGAGAAGTTGGAATTGATTGATTGAACTTTTTTTTTTAAGTCCCAAAACTTTTGTTTCCCTGCATATGACGGCAAGAAACAGGATGGAGAAATGCAATGGAGGTGGAAATCAGGTTAGCAAAGAAATATTTGGGAGAAGCGAGGGAATCTAGGCATCAGGTGCTGAAACTGGCCCATCTCTCTCCAGCAACTATTCAGGCCCAACGGAGGGAAGGCTGGCATCTACTGGCACTTAAACATGGCAGCATTCCAGTTCTGGCCGGGAAGGGGCTGCCGGCATTGGTGCTGCAGGCCGGATACCCTCTCACTTCAGCACCCTCCTGACCCTCTGGTGCTCCACTGGTGATTTGGCCCTGGGCTGCCGCCTTATGTGCAAGCCCCTCCCCCACCGCCTCCTGTAAGACATCCCCAGAAAATAAGACCTAATGGGTCATTTCAAAAATCCTGGTCTTATTTTCGGGGAATACAGTTGTTTTTGCCTGAGTAATGTGATAGAAGCCGCTGTATCTCCATTTGATTGCCATTGCTCCTCTCTTGGACTTTTGGGGAGGTTTTTCTTTTTTCCCCACGATCTGGAAGGAAATTGAACAATGTGTTCAATATGTGTGTTCTGGAAAACAGATTCAGCACAACCGGTTCACCAAACTCAAAAAAAAAAATAGGTATAGGTTCTGCCGAACTGGTGTAAACCGGTTGAATTCTACCACTGGTTGTAGGCAAAGGAACCAAAGCACTACACTGAAGTAGATGTGAAAAAACCAATATCTTACTGTGATATGCTGGAAAGGCCAATTGCTAAAAATGGATTTATCCACAAAGTTATGTTAATGTTTCAAGGTGGTGACCCTTTGAGAGCTGTATGCAATGAAATTTCATTTTAATGTATGCTGATTAGTGTACATTCAAAGTGACAATTAAATTATTCTGTTCTAAGTCTGAAATCTAACAGCTCTATTATTAAAATATTTCTTATCTGGAGACAATGGATACCTGCTAATTTGATTTCTTGTATGGCCTAAATTGAAACTATGGCAGAACATATATCCACAAAGGTTGAACTCACCTGGTTCTCGTCCTTCCTTTGCACTTGTAGTATAAAATTTTAGAACAGCCAATCTCTGTTCTATCCTTATTTTTATATTATTTGTACACTGTCATAAAAACATCAACTAAAAATGCACATTTTTACACACTTTCATAGATAACTTAGAATTTATAAGAAGTGCATGACACTAATTACAATTATCCAGGTAATTTGAATGTATCGATCATCTTTGATATAGAACATTCATAATGATCATTGATATAATATCATTCAGCATATAATAATCAGAGTATTCAGCTGCAGAATATACCTAGAATATGATTATCTGATAAGAAAAAAATAACTAAAAAAATAATTTTTTGGCCAATTTGTCTGTAAAAAATTATATTCCCGCATCATCACTCAACAGATTTTGGCTTTTTCTTTTCACTTTGTCTGCCAAAGAAATGTGCTGTTCTTTGCTAATGTTTATGATTATACATACTGTGAGGGTGCTGCTGGCTTCTGAAAACAAAACAAACAAATCAACCAAAGTTGCTAATGCTTTTTAACTGTATGAATAACACAGCAAAAAATACAGTATTCCAAAGTGAACAAAACTAGCTAAAATCAACATTGAATCTGTATTTTAAATGTATCCTGAGCAAAAAAATAATTTAAAAAAATCAACAGTGCATCCATAGAGGAGACGTACACCAAGGAACATAGGAACTGCCTGCTTGATCAGGCCAACACACAACTTAGTCCACCATTTTGGTGTTCACAGTGGCCAACCAAATGTCTAGGTTGCTCAAAAATGGGAGATGCTATTGTTCTCTTTCAACTGTATTCAATACCAAGTTGTCATCAATATGGACGTAAAACTGACTCACCTGGAATGATAGCTTTTGGATAGAAAGAAATATATCAGATTTTTTTACTTTCTAGAAGAAGGAAAAGAAGAATATATTTTTAGAAGGTCCCTTTATAAAAAGTCAAAATTATCAGGTTTCAGGCTAAAATTCTTCTGGTGCTATTATAGAAAGGCTACAAAAGAAATTCTTCCAGCAATAAGATTAAGTATTGGAATATACCACAAGTTCCCTTTGGAATAATAACACAAAGATATACCTGGGATAGGCAATTTAATTTCTTTTAGTTCTCAACTTTGATTTTCATTAGCCCCAGTCAATTGGTCGAAAACAGGAGATAGAGAGCATCGTTTATGAGAAGAGACTGCAAGTAACTCTAATGTTAACTACTAGATTGACAGCTTCTGATATATTTTTCACAGCAACTCAAGAAACATTTTTTTCTCAGCAGTATCTGCAAATAATATCCCAGTAACCCATCTATGATCAGTTCATACTTGCACTTGTTTGCAAGTCGCATTTAACTTCAGTGTCAGATCAGGCACAAGATGTAAATAATAATAATAATAATAATAATATTTTAATTTGTATACCGCCCTTCTCCCGAAGGACTCAGGGCGGTGAACAGGCAGATAAAATACAAACATACACAATAGCTAAAAACAACCCTTAAAAGAATGATTTAAATTTGCCCAAAAATTTAAAATAACAATACACCCCACAAAATTACAAAAATTTAAAAACCCATCAAATTCAATTAAAATTAAGAATAAAATCAAGCTAGTCCAGCCATACGAAATAAATAGGTTTTAAGTTCGCGGCGAAAGGTCCTAAGGTCAGATAGTTGTCGAAGCCCGAGGGGAAGTTCGTTCCACAGGGTCGGAGCCCCCACAGAGAAGGCCCTCCCCCTGGGGGCCGCCAGTCGACACTGTTTGGCTGACGGCACCCTGAGGAGTCCCTCTCTGTGGGAACGCACCAGACGATGGGAGATAGAGGCCGGCAGTAGACGGTCCCGTAAATAGCCCGGCCCTAAGCCATGGAGCGCTTTAAAGGTGGTAACCAATACCTTGAAGCGCACCCGGAAGACAACAGGTAGCCAGTGCAGTCTGCGCAGGATAGGTGTTACGTGGGAGCTCCGAGCCGCTCCCTCAATAACCCGCGCAGCCGCATTCTGGACTAGCTGAAGTCTCCGGGTGCTCTTCAAGGGAAGCCCCATGTAGAGAGCATTGCAGTAGTCCAGGCGAGAAGTTACGAGAGCATGAGTGACCGTGCATAAGGCATCCCGGTCCAGGAAGGGACGCAACTGGCGGATCAGGCGAACCTGATAAAAAGGTAAATGTGGAATCCTAGTTTCTAGTGAAGTGATGGACAATTTTTGTTGAGTGAAGTCTGTATTATGTTTGCATGATGTTATATAGCTGTTATATTAATGCAACTCATAATGCACAAAGATTCAGATTCAATATATAAATGTGTTGTTTCTGTTGTGCTTTTCTCAAAACAGTCATTTATATAGGCATAAAATCATGTTAGTCAACATTTAATCCATAGTGGAATAATTCAGATAGAATGAAATGTCAAAACTACTGTAGAAACTATAAAGGATCTCCATGAAGCCATATATGTTTTATTTATTGCTTCAACAACATATTGTGACATCCTTATGATGAAACAGTAGCACATATAGTAAAATTTGAACTCCCCCTCCCAAGTTACAATTCCTCTGCTTATTTCCTCCTCCCATCCATGACAGGAAAGCAAGCACCAATTGCTTTTCTTTCTGTGGACACACTGTTTGAGGACTGATGAAGGAAAAAAAAACACCAAACCACAATCACAACAGTTTGATAGTCCTTTCTATCATTAGAGAGAAACAACAGCTCTAATGTCAATTGTACCCAGTAAAAAAAAACAATAGAGAAACAGCTGCAAAAAAACCTTATGGAAGGAAGGAAGGAAGGAAGGAAGGAAGGAAGGAAGGAAGGAAGGAAGGAAGGAAGGAAAGAGATTTCATTGTTCTGCTAATGAACTGAAGAAAGAAATAACAGCTACAAAGGCTCAATCTTTCACAGCACAGCAGGCAGTCAAGCAGAAGTTGGAACAGAGAAATAAAGCATAGCAGGTGGACTAATTGGCTACCCAGCTTCCATCATCAGAAAGCAGGAAAGAGTACTTGAAGAGAGGCAGAAAACTCAGATGGAGGTCACTTCCTCAACAGACTAGGGGTAGTTCAATGACATTATTCTCACCCTTCCAAAATATTAGGTGGCCTAGCTTCATGGTTGAGCAAGCAGGAAACGTAGGTCAGACACCCAGATTAAAGTTATAAAAAGGAATAATTAAATATTGGATAAAAGACCACTTAATGTTTTCTTTTAAAAGCAGAATATCTGACCACTTTGAGTAAAAAGCAACAAGCAAGGACACAGACAAAGAAGCCATATTTTATTCTAATAAAATGTCTAGGACATAAGGAATATAATTAAAAGGGTGGAGACATAGTTTTAACATATCAGAAGAATTCATCCCTCAAATTCCTTCAGAAAATTAAGAATGAACATAAATTTCTTTCAGCAGTACAAATTAATGAAGAATGCACCTTATCTACCTCATGAAATTTTAGAATTCTATTGCTTATAGGAATAAGAAAAAACCCTCTTAAAAAAAATAAAAAATAAAATCCTGACTATATTTTTGAGAGAAGTCTACACTTTGAAATCCATGAATTCCAATAACTTGTGAATAACATCTTAAATAACACATCTGCTATATTAGTGACATTAATTCTCTTTGAGATGCATCTCAAAGAGATGACAAAAACTAAAAAAAAAGCACAGACAAAATAGAATATATGGGAACTGGAACACAAAAAGTAGTACAGATGAAGACAGGATTTCTGAATAGCAAGCTATCTTCAGTTTGATTCATCTCTCAATGCCATGTTGGGAAGAAAAAACCCCCAAAACATCTGCTCACCTGTTGGGCGTATAATTTAATTGCTTTTGCCTGACTGAAATGAAACATGAATGTTTAATCAGTTCAAAGGAAAAAAAAGTTATGAGAAATGAAGTTTCAGCAGTAACACTTTCAGAAGTGTTTGATCCATTGACACAAAGCATTTTTTCTCCGAACTCCTGTTACAAATATGGCAACTTCAAGGAACTGCAGAATTACTAAAATATAGGATTTTTGATTGGCATGCAAACCAGATTATCCAAATTAGAAAATATTTTTTTATTCATATTTGTATTGCATTTTAGCAGGGTGAGGACTATTTAATTATATACTCTCCCATAAAATCTGAAGTAGTATAATGGAAAGATACAAATGTAATTTTGATTCAGATTTATTTGGGGTATTGCCGTCAGATTGGAGTATTTCTGTTCCCAAAGGATATTAAAGTGATGCAAACCTAGCATTAAACAGTGCCTCTCAATCAATATTCAACCAATGAAAGAAAGAGAATATGATATATGGCTGTTGCATAATCAAATCATAGTTATTTATAATGATTTAGTCCTTGGACAAGTCAGTCTTTTTACACCAACTTATTATGAACAATAGCCACTTTGGTTGCTTTTGTTTTTACTTTTAAAAAAGAGCTGGCTGGGTGGGGTGGGGAATCTTGTATGATTTAGGAAACTGAATAGAAGTATTACTCAATATAGCAACAGCATCCACGTTCCGGAAGCTTCTTAGAGTAGCTGCCTTTTTAGGTACAGGATGTTATGTATATGAAACTGTAATAGAATTCAAAAAATCGACAGATATTATTAGGATACTGAATTTAGTATCTGGAACAGTAAGGTGTACAATAAGCCAGAATACACAGTTATAGGTGAGTAGTTAGATTGAGAGTGCTGACTCATGCACGATGCAAACTACATTATGATTGGTTGCTGTAAGTATAAAAGGTGAGCTTCCCTTGTTGTTTCTTCTTCCATGTGTTCTGTATGCTCTTAGTTTACCTCCTGTGTAAGCTTATTCCTGTGTTCCTGACAATCTTGCGTCTTGTTTTTATTCTTCTGGATGATGACAAAGACTGCTGTAAGTTTGAATGCTAAATATATTATATATAAGAGACTATAAATTTGTGTTAGTGTCCCTGACTTCATGTGGACAGCTGCAAAAGTCATTAGCGGATATAATTATATATTTATTTATAACCAAAAGACCTGATTAACAAAATACAAATGTAACTTAAAATTTTAACATAATACAGATTACCACATAAAATAAATTGGTATATATTATTTATCACATAAAACATTTAAAAACGCAAACTCTATTTAGACCTTGTTTTGATAGCAATAGTTAATTTTTTATGTCACCATTGCAATTTTAGGATTTTTATTGTAATAATTTTAACAGAAATAATCAGAAATAATTCTTCCTGTCCTGATTTTAATTAGGATAGATAATAACCTGCGTAAAACTCACTATGCAATAAAATATAGTTTGTAGTTTCAAGGTCAGTTCCATTACAGGGACAAAATGCTGAGAAATGGGAAACTTGACACTTTTAGCATAAATACTTGATGGCAACATATTTCATCTGGCTTGTTGAATGTTTTTCAGAAACCAAGGTTTAAGTTTATCATAGTTAATTTGTTTATAGTTTATTATAGCTAGTAGCTCAAGTTGGTGTTTCAAGCCCAATCTAAGAAGAATAGCATAAATTATATATAATAAAATACAAATTTTCCTTTTGGCTAATAATAGGCAATAACCATCAACCTGAAGTCATGTAGTCTCTAAATTTACATCTTTATTGAATAGCATTAGAGCCAAAATACAAGCTTGTCTCACACCTTATTCATTACTTGCGTTGCCTGTAAATAAGCCATTGTGTTGCATCTCACTTGCATTATACTATCTTGATATAATATCTATATTAAATATGTAAGATGCTTGTCAGGAACTAAAGTCTTTAATTTAAACTGAAGTTTGGTTCTATGGGCTTGCTGGTCGCGTACCTGGCTCCTTGCTGCGTGACAGCTGCCCTGCCCGAGCTCCTGGAGGTGCTTGCTGGGGTGGCAGTGGAGACTTTTAGTCATGGGGGACTTTTAGTCATGGGGGACTTTAACTTGCCATCTGCCGGCTCGTCATCAACAGTGGCTCGGGAGTTCATGGCTTCCATGACGGCCTTGGACCTGACTCAAGTAGTGGATGGCCCCACTCACATCGGGGGAGGCACACTGGACCTGATTTTCATCTCTGGTCAGTGGTTGAAGGATCTGGACTTGAGAGATATAGTCACAGAACCTTTGTCATGGTCAGATCACTCTCTCCTTCGCCTAGACTTTCTGACCGCTACCCAACACCGCAGGGAGACGGAACCACTACGTTGGTACCGTCCCAGGCGCCTGATGGACCCGGAGAGGTTCCGGACGGAGCTTGGGCCATTTCCTGAGGGTCTGGCCCACGGCACGGCAGAGGAACTAGCCGCAGCCTGGGAACGGGCTGCGGCTGGGGCTTTAGACCGTGTCGTGCCTCTGCGGCCTCTGACCCGGTGTAGATCCCAACCGCCCTTGGTTCTCCGAGGAGCTGAGGGGATGAAACGCCGGAGAAGACGCCTAGAGAGCTCTTGGAGGTCCAGCCGCTCAGAGGTTGATCGGACACTAGTTAGATCCTATACTAGGACCTACCTAGTGGCACTGAGGGAAGCGAGGCGTTGCTACG